>NC_133505.1:106664166-108057500 GCF_049354715.1 Callithrix jacchus
TTGGTAGACAACATGATTGTATATTTAGAAGAACCTATCATCTCAGCCCAAAATCTCCTGAAACTGATAAGCAACTTCAGCAAAGTCTCAGATACAAAATCAATGTGCAGAACTCACAAGCATTTCTGTATAACAATAACAGACTAAAAGAGACCCAAATCATAAGCGAACTCCCATTCACAATCGCTACAAAGAGAATAAAATACCTAGGAATACAACTAAGAAAGGATGTAAAGGACCTCTTCAAGGAGAACTACAAACCACTGCTCAAGGAAACAAGTGAGGACACAAAGAAATGGAGAACATTGCATGCTCATGGTTAGGAAGAATCAATATTGGGAAAATGGCCATACTGCCCAAAGCAATTTATAGACTTAATGTTATTGCCATCAAGCTACGAATGATCTTCTTCACAGAACTGGAAAAAACCACCTTAAACTTCATATAGAACCAAAATAGAGCACACATGGCCAAGACAATCCTAAGAAAGAAGAACAAAGACAGAGGCATCACGCTACCTGATTTCAAACTATACGACAAAGCTACATTAATCAAAACAGCATGGTACTGGTACCAAAACAGAGATATTGACCAATGGATTAGAACAGAGACCTTGCAGGCAACGTCACACATCTACAACCATCTGGTCTTTGACAAATCTGACAAAAATAGCAATGAGGAAAGGATTCCCTGTTTAATATATGGTGTTGGGAAAACTGGTTAGCAGTGTGTAGAAAGCAGAAACTGAACCCCTTCCTGACACCTTACACTAAAATTAACTCCAGATGGATTAAAGAGTTAAATATAAGACCCAATACCATAAAATCCCCAGAAGAAAACCTAGGAAAAACAATTCAGGACATAGGCATAGGCAAGGACTTCATGACTAAAACACCAAAAGCAATGGTAACAAAAGCCAAAATAGACAAATGGGACCTAATTAAACTCCAGAGCTCCTGTACAGCAAAAGAAACAATCATTAGAGTGAACCGGCAACCAACAAACAGAATGGGAAAAATTTTTGCAATCTACCCATCTGACAAAGGGCTAATATCCAGACTCTACAAAGAACTAAAACAACTTTACAAGAAAAAACAAACAAACCTATCCGAAAGTGGGAGAAGGATATCAACAGACACTTTTCAAAAGAAGACATATATGCAGCCAACAAATACATGAAAAAAATGCTCATCATCACCAACTATTAGAGAAATGCAAATCAAAATGACATTGAGATACCAGCTCACACTAGTTAGAACGGCAATCATTAAAAAATCTGGAGAGAACAGATGCTAGAGAGGACGTGGAGAAATAGGAACACTTTTACATTGTTGGTGGGAGTGTAAACTAGTTCAGCTATTGTGGAAGACAGTGTGGCATTTCCTCAAGGACCTAGAAATAGAAATTCCATTTGACCCAGCAATCCCATTACTGGGTATATACCCAAAGGATTATAAATCATTGTTTTATAAAGACACATGTATACGTATGTTCATAGTGGCACTGTTTACAATAGCAAAGACCTGGAGCCAACCCAAATGCCCACTGACGATAGACAGGACAAAGTAACTATGGCTCATATACACCATGGAACACTACGCAGCCATAAAAACGATGAGTTTGTGTCCTTTGTAGGGACATAATGAATCTGGAAACCATAATTCTCAGCAACCTGACACAAGAACAGAAAATCAAACACTGCATGTTCTCACTCATAGATGGGTATTGAACCTGAGAACACATGGACACAGGGAGGGGAGCATTACAAAATGGGGTCTGTTCGGGGCCCAAGGGAGGGCTGGGGGTGGGGAGGTTGGGGAGGGATAACATAAGGAGAAATGCCAGATGTAGGTGACGGGGGCGGGGAGATGGAGGCAGCAAACCACATTGCTATGTGTGTACCTATGCAACAATTGTGCATGATTTGCATATGTACCCCAGAACCTAAAGTACAATAATAACAATAATAAAAAAAAGATTAAAAAAAAAAAAAAAAGAAAACCAGCGCAAGACAACGATGCCCTCTCTCACTACTTCTATTCAATACAGTATTAGACGTTCCAGCCAGGGCAATCAGGAAACAGAAAGAAATAAAAGGTATTCAACTAGGAAAAGAGGATTTCAAATTGTCTCTCTTTGCAGATCACATAATTGTATATTTAGAAAATACTATTGTCTCAGCTGAAAATCTCCTTAGGCTGATAAGCAACTTCAGCAAAGCCTCAGAATACAAAATCAATGTGCAAAAATCATAAGCATCCCTATACACCAATAGCAGACAAACAGAGTCAAATCATGAGTGAATTCCCATTCACAACTGCTACAAAGGAAATAAAATACCTTGGAATACAACTAACAAAAAATGTAAAGGACCTCTTCAAGTAGAACTATACTGCTCAATGAAATGAGAGGACACAAACAAATGGAAAAACACTCCATGCTCATGCATAGAAAAAATTGATATTGTGAAAATCGTCATACTGTCCAAAGTAATTTTCAGATTCAATACTATCCCCAAGAAGCTACCACTGACTTTCTTCATGGAATTGGAAAAAACTACTTCAAATTTCATATGGAACCAAAAAAGAGCCTGCATAGCCAACACAGTCCTAAGCAAAAAGAACAAAGCTGGAGGTATCACATTACCTGACTTCAAACTATACTACACGACTACCATAACCAAAAAAGCATGGTACTGGTACCAAAACAGATATATATACCAATGGAACAGAACAGAGGCCCGAAATAACACCACACATCTACAACCATCTGATCTTTGACAAACCTGATAAAACCAAGCAATGGGGAAAGAATTCCCTATTCAATGAATGGTGTTGGGAAAACTGGCTAGCCATATGCAAAAAGCAGATCCTCAAGGATCTAGAACTAGAAATATCATTTGACCTAGCAATCCCTCTACTGCGTATTTATCCAAAGGATTATAAATTCTACTAGAAAGACACATGCACACACGCTTATTGCAGCTATGTTCACAATAAGAAAGATCTGGAATGCCCATCAATGATAGATTGAACAGAGAAAATGTGGCACATATACATTATGGAATACTATGCAGCCAAAAAATGGATGAGTTTATGTCTTTTGCAGGGACACTGATGAAGCTGAAAACCATCATTCTCAGCAAACTAACACAAGATCAGAAAACCACATATTGCATGTTCTCACTCGTAAGTGGGAGTTGAACAATGAGAACACATGGACACACGGAGGGGAACATCACACACTGGGGTCTGTTGGGGGGTGTAGGACTAGAGGAGGGACAGCATCAGAACAAATCCCTAATGTAGATGATGGGTTGATGGGTGCAGCCAACCACTGTGTCACAAGTATACTTAAGTAACAAACGGGCACATTCTGCACATGTACTCCAGAAATTAAAGCATAACAAAAAATTGAAGGTCTCAAATCAGTGATGTTTGTTTCTACTTTAAAAAATCTAGAAAAAGAACAGTAAATTAAGCCCAAATAATCAAAATAAAAAAAGGATGAAAATCAAAGTGAAAATCATTGAAATAGGAAACAAAGACCATAGAGTAAACCAATGAGACCAAAACTGGTTCTTTAAGAAGATCAACAACACTGATACTCCTCTAGCAAACAGATCAGGGAAAAAGGAGAGAAGATACACACCAATAGCAGATATAAGAGGGGTGACATAACTACGGACTTTATAGATACTAAAAGAATAATTAAAAATAATATGAACAACTTTATGTCTTTACCTGTAAAATCTAAGATGAAATAAACCCCGTGAAAGACACGAGATGTTAAGAAGAAATAGAAAACTCAAGAATAACTAACTTGAAAATCCTTATGTGTATTAAAGGAATTCAATTTGTAATAAAAAAATCTTCTGGCAGAGAAGACTCCATGTCCTGATAGCTTCCCTGGTGAATCTATCAAACATTTAAGAAAGAATTAAAACCAATCCTATAAGAACTTTTCTGGAACATCAAAGAGAAAGAAATATTTCTAGAGGAGATTTCCAAGATGTTGCGGTAGAATCAACTCAGGACTGCAGCTCTCAGTGAAGGCACAGAGGGTGAGTCCTAGCTGCATTTCCAGACGGATCTTTGTTGCCCACAGAATGGGGAAATTCCCAAGTGTAGGAGAGACATGGGACACCAGCGCAGCCCTTTCGGCTTGCGAGACCATTTTGGCTGGCGCCGCAGTGCAGTGGCACCCTGCACAAAACGCGCTGGTCTGGGTGCCCTGTTAAACCGGCAATCTGAGATTTGGGAGGGCAGATTAGCATATCCATCTGATTAAACGGGACTCGGACAGTGAGCAAGACCAGGAGATTCCCGGGAAGTGACATTTGAGCCAGTGCAGTGAGTCGCTGCATGAGAAATCACGCAATCCTGGTGCCCTATCAGCAGGCGACTAAAACACCTGAGAGAGAGTCAACCATTCAACTTAAAAAAAAAAAAGAGAAAAAGGGCTCTGAGGCAGGGAGCCAGGTGATCAGGTTCAGCGGTTCCCACCCCCACAGGGACAAACAAAATGGCAATTCGAAATGCTCGGGGTTGAGAGTTTCACTGCGGGCACAGCTGAATCCAGGATGGTGCAGCTCGGTTGGGGAGGGGTGTCCGCCACTACCAAGGCATTCGCCCCTACTGAGGTACACTCCCATTGCTGATGCAGCCTGCCATTGCCGAGGCAGCCCGCCAAAACAGAGAGACTCCATCAACAGGGTGGAGTCCGCGACAGCAGGGCGGAGCCCACGGGCAATAGGACGGAGCCCACGACGGCAGGGCAGAGCCCACGGGCAACAGGGCAGAGCCCAGACAGTACAGTGGAGCCCACAGCAACAGGGCAGAGCCCACAGCAACAGGGCAGAGCTCACGACAGCAGAGCAGAGCCCACGGCAGCAGGGAGGACCCTGTGGTAGCAGGGCGGAGCCTCAGCAGGCAAATAGTGACTGGACTGCCTCCTAGCTGGGCAGGACAGTGCAACGGATACTCATAAAGAAAGCCTTCACTCCCTGAGACAGAGCATCTGAGGAAACAAAGGGGATTTATAAATTCTGCTGCAGCAGACCTAAATACACCTGCCTGACAGCCTCGAATGAACAACGGAGCTCACAGCTCAGCACTTGAGCTCCTATAAAGTACAGTCCATCTCCTCAAGCAGCTCCCTGACCCTGTATATCCAGAGACACCTCAAAAAGGACTGATCAGACTTACATTTGGCAGGCATCATTCTGGGACAAAGATAGCAGAAGAAGAAACTGGTAGCATCCCTCACTGTTCCGCAGCTGCGACAGGTGTACCCCAGACAAGCAGGGCCTGGAGTCGACCTCAGCAGTCTTACAGCAGAGGGGCTAGACTGTTAGAAGAAAAACTAAGTAACAGAAATACTTCAGCATCAACAATCTGGGCGTCCACTCAGAGACCCAATTGAAAAGTCAGCAACTACGCAGGCGACAGGTGGATAAATCCACAAAGATGGGAAGAAACCAGTGCAAAAATGAGGAAAACACCCTAAACCAAAACACCTTGCCTCCTACAAAGGACCAAAACTCCTCACCATCAAGGGAACAAAGCTGGACGGAGAATGAGTGTGACGAAATGACGGAATCAGACTTCAGAAGGCGGATAATAAGAAACTTCTGTGAGCTAAAAGAACATGTTCTAAATCAATGCAAAGAAACTAAGAACCTTGAAAAAAGATTCGAGTAAAGGATAAAAAGAATGGACTACTTAGAAAGGAATATGAATGAATTGAAGGAGCTGAAAACACAATACGAGAAATGTGCGAAGCATGCATAAGTTTCAACAGCCGAATTGACCAAGCAGAAGAAAGAATATCAGAAGTTGAAGATCAACTCAATGAAATAAAATGAGAAACCAAGATTAGAGAAAAAAGGGCAAAAAGGAATGAACAAAGTCTCCAAGAAATGTGGGACTATGTGAAGAGACCTAACCTATGTTTGATAAGTGTACCAGAGTGTGACGAAGAGAATGAATCCAAGCTGGAAAATACTCTTCAGGATATTATTCAGGAAAATTTCCCCAACCTAGCAAGGCAGGCCAAAATTCAAGTCCTGGAAATAAAGAGAACATCACAAAGATATTCTGCAAGAAGAGCAACCCCAAGGCACATAATCGTCAGATTCACCAGGGTTGAAATGAAGGAGAAAATACTAAGGGCAGCCAGAGAGAAAGTTTGGGTCACCCACAAAGGGAAGCCCATCAGACTCACAGCAGATCCCTCGGCAGAAACTCTACAAGCCAGAAGAGAGTGGGGGCCAATATTCAACATACTTAAAGAAAAAACTTTCAACCCAGAATTTCATATCCAGCCAAACTGAGCTTCATAAGTGAAGGAAAAATAAAATCCTTTGCAAACAAGCAAGTACTCAGAGATTCTGTCACCACCAGGCCTGCTTTACAAGAGCTCCTGAAAGAGGCACTATATATAGAAAGGAACAAGCAGTACTAGCCATTCTAAAAACATACCAAATGCTAAAGAGCATCAACAAAATGAAGAATCTGCATCAACTAACGGACAAAACAGCCAGCTAGCATCAAAATGGCAGTATCAAATTCACACATAACAATATTAACCCTAAATGTAAATGGGCTAAATGCACCAATCAAAAGACACAGACTGGCAAATTGGATTAAAAAAACCCATCAGTGTGCTGTATCCAGAAAACCCATCTCACATGCAAGGATACACAATGTCTCAAAATTAAGGGATGGAGGAAGACTTACCAAGCAAATGGAGACCAAAAAAAAAGCAGGAGTTGTAATTCTCGTCTCTGATAGAACAGACTTTAAAGCAACAAAGATCAAAAGAGACAAAGAAGGTTATTATAGAATGGTAAAAAAATTGATACAACAAGAAAAGCTAACGATCCTAAATATATATGGACCCAATACAGGAGCACCCACATATATAAGGTAAGTTCTTAATGACTTACAAAGAGACTTAGACCCCCACACAATAATAGTGGGAGACTTTAACACTCCACTGTCAATATTAGACAGATCATCCAGACAGAAAATTAACAAGGATATCCAGGGCTTGAACTCAGACGTGAAACAAGCAAACCTGATAGTCATTTACAGAACTCTCCACCCCAAATCCACAGAATATACATTCTTCTCAGCACCAAATCACACTTACTCTAAAATTGACCACATAATTGGAAGTAAAGCACTCCTCAGGAAATGCAAAAGAATGAAAATCATAACAAACAGTATCTCAGACCATAGTGCAATCAAGTTAGAACTCAGAATTCAGAAACTAACTCAGAATCGCACAACTTTATGTAAACTGAACAACTGGCTCTTGAATGTTGATTGGATAAACAATGAAATGAAGGCAGAAATAAAGAAGTTCTTCGAAACCAACGAGAATGAAGATGCAACATACCAAAATCTCTGAGGCACATTTAAAGCAGTCGCTAGAGGAAAATATATAGCAATAAGTGTCCACATGAGAAGAGTGGAGAGATCCAAAATTGACACCCTATCGTCAAAATTGAAAGAGCTAGAGGAGCAAGATCAAAAATCTCAAAACCTAGCAGAAGACAAGAAATAACTAAGATCAGAGCAGAACTGAAGGAGATAGAGACACGAAAAACCCTTCAAAAAAATCAATAAACACAAGAGCTGGTTTTGTGAAAAGATCAACAAAATAGACAGACCACTAGCCAGACTGATAAAAAAGAAAAGAGAGAAAAACCAAATAGATGCAATAAAAAACGATAAAGTGGAAATCACCAGAGATTCCACAGAAATTCAAACCATCATCAGAGAATACTACAAACAACTCTATGCACATAAACTAGTAAACCTGGAAGAAATGGATAAATTTCTGGACACCTGTGTCCTCCCAAACCTAAACCAGGAGTAAGCCGAACTATGAATAGACCAGTAACGAGGTCTGAAGTCGAGGCAGCAATTAAGAGCCTACCAAACAAACAAAGCCCAGGTCCAGATGGGTTCACAGCTGAATTCTACCAGACACACAAAGAAGAGCTGGTACCATTCCTTCTGAAACTATTCCAAATAATCCAAAAAGAGGGAATCCTTCCCACATCATTTTACGAGACCAACATCATCCTGATACCAAAACCTGGCAGAGACTCAACAAGAAAAGAAAACTTCAGGCCAATATTCATGATGAACATAGACGCAAAAATCTTCAATGAAATACTGGCAAGCCGATTGCAACAGCACATCAAAAAGCTTATCCATCATGATAAAGTAGGATTCATCCCGGAGATGCAAGGCTGGTTCAACATACGCAAGTCTATAAACGTAATTCACCACATAAACAGAACAAAAAACAAAAACCACATGATTATTGCAATTGATGCCGGCAAGGCATTCAACAAAATTCAACAGCTCTTTATGCTAAAATCCCTCAATAAACTTGGTATTGATGGAACGTATCTCAAAGTAATAAAAGCTATTTATAACAAACCAACAGCCAATATCATACTGAATGGGCAAAAACTGGAAGCATTCCCTTTGAAATCCGGCACTAGACAAGGATGCCCTCTCTCACCACTCCTATTCAATATAGTACTGGAAGTTCTAGCCAGAGCAATCAGGCAAGAAAAAGAAATAAAGGGTATTCAAATAGGAAAGGTGGAAGCCAAATTGTCTCTATTTGTAGACGACATGATAGTATACCCAGAAGACCCCATCGCCTCAGTCCAAAAACTCCTGAAACTGATAAGCAACTTCAGCAAAGTGTCAGGATATAAAATCAATGTGCAAAAATCACAAGCATTCCTATACACCAATAACAGACTTAAAGAGAGCCAAATCAAGAACTAACTGGCATTCACAATTGCTACAAAAAGAATAAAATAGCTAGGAATACAACTTACAAGGAACGTAAGGGACCTCTTCAAGGAAAACTACAAACCCCTGCTCAACGAAATAAGAGAGGACACAAACAGATGGAGAAACATTCCATGTTCGTGGTTAGGAAGAATCAATATCGTGAAAATGGCCACACTGCCCAAAGTAATTTACAGAATCAACGCTATCCCCATTAAGCTACCGTTGAATTTCTTCACAGAACTGGAAAAAAAAAAAAAACACCATGAAGTTCATATGGAACAAAAAGAGAGCCCGAATAGCCAAGTCAATTATTAGCAAAAAGAACACAGCGGGAGGCATCGCACTACTGGACTTCAAACTCTACTACAAGGCTAGAGTAATCAAAATAGCATAGTACTGGTACCAAAACAGAGATATAGACCAATGGAACAGAACAGAGGCATCGGAGGCAACACAACATATCTACAACCATACAATCTTTGATAAACCTGACAATAACAAGCAATGGGAAAAGGATTCCCTGTTTAGTAAATGGTGTTGGGAAAACTGGCTAGCAATGTGCAGAAAGCAGAAACTGGACCCCTTCCTGACGCCTTACACTAAAATTAACTCCAGATGGATTAAAGACTTAAATATAACACCTGGCACCATAAAAACCCTAGAAGAAAATCTAGGCAAAAGCATTCAGGACATAGGAGTAGGCAAGGACGTCATGAACAAAACACCAAAAGCATTGGCAACAAAAGCCAAAATAGACAAATGGGACCTAATCAAACTCCACAGCTTCTGCACGGCAAAAGAAACAGTTACTAGAGTGAATCGGCAACCAACAGAATGGGAAAAAAATCTTTGCAGTTTACTCATCTTACAAAGGGCTGATATCCAGAATTTACAAAGAACTCAGACAGATTTACAGGAAAAAAACAAACAAGCCCATTCAAAAATGGGCAAAGGATATGAACAGACACTTTACCAAAGAAGACATACATGAGGCCAACAAACATATGAAGAAATGCTCATCATCACTGGTCATTAGAGAGATGCAAATCAAAACCCCATTGAGATACCATCTCAAGCCAGTTAGAATGGCGATCATTAAAACATCTGGAGACAACAGATGCTGGAGAGGATGTGGAGAAATAGGAACACTTTTACACTGTTGCTGGGAGTGTAAATTAGTTCAATCATTGTAGAAGACAGTGTGGCGATTCCTCAAGGCCTTAGAAATAGAAATTCCATTTGACCCAGCAATCCCATTACTGGGTATATATCCAAAGGACTATCAATCGTTCTACTATAAGGACACATGCACACGAATGTTCATTGCAGCACTGTTTACAATAGCAAAGGCCTGGAACCAACCCAAATGCCCATCGATGATAGACTGGACTGGGAAAATGTGGCACATATGCACCATGGAATATTATGCAGCAATCAAAAATGATGAGTTTGTGTCCTTGGTAGGGACATGGATGAATCTGGAGAACATCATTCTCAGCAAACTGACACAAGAACTGAAAATGAAATACCACATATTCTCACTCATAGGCGGGTGACGAAAAATGAGAACACACAGACACAGGGAAGGGGGTACTACACACTGGGGTCTATTGGGGGGAATAGGGGAGGGACAGTGAGGGGGGAGCTGGAGAGGGATAGCCTGGGGAGAAATGCCAAATGTGGGTGAAGGGGAGGAAGGCAGCAAAACACACTGCCATGTGTGTACCTATGCAACTATCTTGCACGTTCTGCACATGTACCCAAAAACCTAAAATGCAATAAGAAAAAAAAAAACCTAAAAAACAAAGAAATATTTCTCAATTCATTTGATGGCACCAGTTCTGTCTTTATGCCCAAACCAGACAATAACAATAGAGGACAAGAAAATCACAAAATATCTCCTATAAATGTAAAAATTCTAAATAAAATTTTAGCATATTTAATAAGATATAAATAGAATAATACATTATGACCAAATAAGTTTATTCTGGTGATGCAGGATTGGTTACACACTCAAAAATCAATACATATAATTCACCTTATAAATAAACTTAATAGAAAAACCACATTATCTTAGTTGATACAGAAAAAAGAATCTGACAAAGTTCAACTTCCATGCCTAACAAAAACTTGCAGCAAACTAAGAAAAGAAAGTTACTTTCTCAACCTCGTAAATGGCACTTCTGAGAAATCTATGGCTAACATTTAATAGTGACAGACTAGATGTTTCTCCCCTAAAAGCAGGAATAAACAGGGATTTCTGCTTTTACCACTACTACTAATTCATCTCGTTTTAAAAAATAAAGACAGGGCCTCAGTCTGTCACCCAGGTTGAAGTATAGTGGCACAATCATAGTTCACTGCAGCCTCAAAATCCTCGGCTCAATTTATCCTCCCCCCTTAGCCTCCAGAGTACGCATGCACCATCACACCTGGATAATTACAAAAAACTTTTTTGTAGTCTTGGGATCTTATTATGTTGCTGAGGCTGGTCTCAAACTCCTTGCCTCAAGCAACCTCCTGCCTTGGCCTCCCAAAGCACTGGGATTAAGAGGCAAACCACCATGCCTGGCCTGCTCTTAACTATTTCTATTCAACATTGCACTACAGGTTCTAGTCAGCGCAATCAGGCAAGAATAAGAAATAAAGGCATCTAGACTGGAAAGAAAGAATTACGACTATCCTTACTTGCAGATGACATGGTCATCAATGTAGAAAGTCCAATGATGTCTACAAAATAAGTTTGGCAAGGACATAGGATACAAGATTTATATAGAGAAACTGATTTAAATGTCTCTGTATATTGGCAAACAACAATCAGAAATGAAAAAGGAATTCATGATTACATCATATAAATGAAGTATACTTAGAGAAGAATCTGATAAAAATATAAAAACCTGGACACTGAAAACCAGAAAAACACTGCTAAGAAAAATTAAAGAGAATCAAACTAAATGAAGAGTTATACCTTAATTCTCCCAAATTGATCTACAGATTTAATACAATTTTAATTGAAGCTGTAGCAGGCCCTATTGTGTGTGTGCTGGAAATTGACAGCTTGATTCTAAAACGCACATGGAAACGTAAAGGACCTAGAATAGCCAAAAGCACTCAGGATAAAAAGACCAACAGAAGAGCTAGCACTATATGATTTTTTAAATATAGTTTAATGTATTTTAATAGCAAACTTACAGGAACAGCACAGATGACAGAAAACATCAAAGCCATATACTTGCACATAGAACAACTCAGAAAAATATAGTGAATAGTTGGAATCCACTGTATGATAAAAATGCAACAAACACCATTTAGTTGCTGTCAATAAGAAATTTATTTGTTTTAAGGTAACTTTTGATCCAATGGGAAAAAAATATCTAACGTTCAGAACTACTACAACTGGAAGAAGATAATTTTCTTTGAGAATGAAATTTATTTCCCATCATGATGGATTCTTCAGCATGTTCTCCACAAGCACTACACGACTTATAAAGCTACACTAAGCAAAAAGGTATATATTGGAATTGAACATGGAGTCCAGAAATAACCCACATATACATGGGCAACTAATTTTTTTTACCAAGGCTCAAAGCCAAAGGAGGGGAGAAAGAATAGTCTTTTCAAGAAATGGTAGTAAAATAACAGGGTATCCAATATGCCAAAAAAGAAACTTAAATCGTTATTTTATACCATAAGAAAATTCATTCAAAATTTGTCATAGACCTAAATATAAAATCTAAAACTTTCAAGCTTCCAGAAGAAAGTATAGAACAACTTTGTAACCTAGAATTTGGAAAAAAATTATTTGATGGGACAGTTGAAACATGACCCATACAAAAAAAAAATGATAAATTGAACATCATCAAATTTAAAAGACATTGTTAAAATAAGAAAAATATAAGCCACAGAGTGAAATCATCTGCAAAGAATACATTTGACCTAGGATTAATATCCAGAATATATAAGGTTCTCTCAAAGCTCAACAATAAGCAAACAAACAACCCAGTAAAAAATGGGCAAAAGATTTTAACAGATACTTTATGTAAAGATGTCTAATATCACTAGTTTTAAGAAAAATTAAATTAGAATAGCCAAAATTAAAATAACTGTGACATAACAAGTGCTGGACAGAATTTGAAAGAAATGGAACTTTCATGCTTTCAAACATTCATGGTTTTCTTTTTGTATGTCATGTTAGTATTTTTCCTTTTTTCTTGGAAGTTATTTGCCAAAATTGAGGGATCAGCTACATAGGACGGTGTTATTATTCTTGGATTTCAGCTGAATCAGGACTGAACCACTGTTACCTGCTGACTGATCCATCTCAACCTGTTTAAGCTCCACCAAAGTCCCCATCAGAAAGTTCACCTGTTTTCTAGCCTTCCCAACTGGTTTAAGAAAAACATAATAGCAGACAAGGAAGACAATGACTCAGAAATGTAAAAAAATATATTTTTTTCTTCAAGGAAATTAAAATAATACTTGGGAAAACAAATTATATAAATGAACAATTATTTTAAGTGAGGAATAAAAGTTTCTACAGAGAAGAGCACTGAAGAAAACTGGTTGTGTTGGAAAGCTTCCCATAAGACATGGCATTTATTCTAGGCTGAGAACAATTTGTAGAAGAGAGGAGAAGAGAGATTCCCTGCATTTCAGGCAAAGCAAATAGTGTGAGTAGATCTATGAAAACAGATAAGAAGCGTTTAAGGTGTAAGCTTCAGGGATGAGGAGAATGACGATGCTATTAATAGCAGAGAAGTTGGGAACATCCATGAGCAGGAACTTTCTGTCAAGCATGCAAAATCCACTTAAAGAAACAGCAAGAATCCAGATGGTTGGGTCGAGGTGGTAGAAGGAGAAGAAATCAGCTTTAAATCTGTTTCATAGTCTAAAACTTTATTCACATTTTATGTTTCTTTTTACTGTTTGTTTGTAAAATCCAATTCCTTCTGATCCTTTATCAGAACAAAATTCAACAGCTCTTTTAGTACTGCAACCTGCATTGGGTCTCCAGGTTTTGAATAAAAATACTAATTAATAGTATCATCTTTTTTCTCCACATCCTTTTTGCGCTTTTTTCTACACTGTTGGTGGGAGTGTAAATTAGTTCAACCATTGTGGAAGACAGTGTGGCGATTCCTCAAGGCCTTAGAAATAGAAATTCCATTTGACCCAGCAATCCCATTACTGGGTATATATCCAAAAGACTATAAATCGTTCTACTATAAGGACACATGTACACGAATGTTCATTGCAGCACTGTTTACAATAGCAAAGACCTGGAATCAACCCAAATGCCCACTGATAATAGACTGGATTGGGAAAATGTGGCACATATACACCATGGAATATTATGCAGCAATCAGAAATGATGAGTTCGTGTCGTTTGTAGGGACATGGATGAATCTGGAAAACATCATCCTCAGCAAACTGACACAAGAACAGAAAATGAAACACCGCATATTCTCACTCATAGGTGGGTGATGAAAAATGAGAACACATGGCCACAGAAAGGGGAGTACTAAACACTGGGGTCTATTGGGGGGAAAAGGGGAGGGCCAGTGGGAGGGGGAGGTGGGGAGGGATAGCCTGGGGAGAAATGCCAAATGTGGGTGAAGGGGAGAAGAAAAGCAAAGCACACTGCCATGTGTGTACCTACGCAACTGTCTTGCATGCTCTGCTCATGTACCCCAAAACCTATAATCCAATAAAAAAAAAAAAATAGTATCATCTATTAATTAATTTACTTTTTTCAGTCCTATCTAGTTCAAATTAATTACATGTACTATATACTCTGGTTTTCCCTAGAGAAAGAGAAACCTCTGAAAGTGTGAAAATCTTTCTGAGTATTTTCTAGTATTCAAAGGTGTAAATTTTTCATAAGGCATGCCTTCTAGATGTAAGCAAACTACTTCATTTGGTGCTAAAGAAACAATGATCTGCTCCAATGCTAGAGGAAAACCTAGGAGTGCTGAATTCACAGAGAATCAGCATATTCAAAAAGGGCTGACTATATAAAACCATGCTTGTACTTGTGGGGTTATTTGCAGGTAACTTTGATCATAAATATTTTTAGTCATATTTCTCTAAGTAGAATTTCAACTCTGTTAGAATTTCAACTCCATGTAAGATGTGACTCTACTGTTCTCTTCTAAACCGTGCCAATTCTGCTGGATTTATGTGATTTACTGCATTAATCTCCTTCTTCACTAGGATTGTGTATTTGCCCACTGCCAGTAGTATCAGTATCAGATGAGTCTGCTAACAGTTGAGTACATTTTAGGTTCAAAAAAATGCTCTGTAATAGAGACATTTTTCTAAGTTTAATAAGGGTGTCATCAAACCTTTTATGCAGGTTATTCAGACAGTCACCCTACTAAAATATTTAACTCAGTGATGGGTTTCATAGTGCACAAGGTAATCTTTCTTAACTAAGGGTTCCTTAATATCTTTGCAAAAACTGTATGTGCTTTAATAAAAATGAAAAGTACTACGATAATCACAAGATCTTTGTGTGCTGGGTAGTTTGTTTACCATGTATTTATTCAGTATATATTATTGATAGGTATATACAGTGGTAAACAAAAAGAGACATGACTCCCTGCTTTTATGAAGCTCTGCAGTCTAATTGGGGAGCCAGACCTCAATCAGAGTTAATCACAAATAAATGTAAAATGGCAACTGGACAAATACAATGAGGAAGAGGTACATGTAATAACAGTGGGTCATGTAGGTATCGTTGAAGAAGTTATGATTAAATTGAAAGACAGTCATCATTGTTTTAAAAGAAAAAGTAAGGAGGAAAGATAGGTTAAGGATCAAATTTGAATTGAAAAGGGGGAACTGGCACTTATTATAGTAACATACTCTTAAAAAGGCTTAATATTATTTTTAAAATATAAGTTATATCTACACTATACTTGATAGTGGGACATAATCCGGAAGTGTCCACACTGATTTTATGATTAAACATATATTTTTGGTAAGTAGGAACTTTTTCAGTATCAAATTTGACACAGACAACACTTTTGAGATCTTCAAAGAAGCTCACATTTGGTTTATACATGTTTATCACTTATCAAATCTATATTAGTTTCTAAGTGTAAAAATTATCCATAGTTAATATGTCTTATCAATAGCTATTACTTCCTTTGAGGATTCTTCTTTTTCTGCTTCCAGTGTTGGAAATAAAGGGAATCCAAAGAATGTGGTAGTAAGTAATTCATTCCCCTAGAGATATTATAGATCTCTAGGGTGAGCATGGTGTGGGATGAAGTGGTGGAGAGAATGAGACATCTGAGAATATATGTAACAGGTAGATCTTCAGCTCTGCCACTTTCAAGCTATGTGACCTTCTGAAAGTAACTGTAACTCCCCAGGTCCCAAATTCCTTACCTTAAATTTGGGTTTGGTGTGAAAATTTAATATGATAGTGTTAGTGTTTATAAACCACTTAAACATAGTAAGATATGTTGTAAATGTTAAATATAATAATAATGATAATAATCACATCTGATACCCTAAGAATGTTAATTAAATTTTAGGAGTTAATTGAATTTTCTTCTACAGTTTTCAGAGGTAAATCTTTGTTTATAATTATGTAAGTGTCCTTCACTATATAAAATAAAATTTAATTAACCTACTTAAAAAAATCATGATTCTTAAATTAATATTCAAAGAAACATGATTTTTAAAACTTATGCTTTATTAGTAGTTGTATATTCACTTTATTCAAGTTACCATACAATTTATATGTAATTATATCACTCAAAATATTGGTTCTTTGAAAGACCAATATGTGCTCATAATACAAGAGACAGTCAAATTTATTCAGGAATTGTATCCTCTTGAACTTCAGATTTGATACTGTGAGCTTTGGTCTCCAATCCCCAATTAGGTTTCTTTTAAATCCATATTAATTAAATGCTCACAAAAGTACATCAATGTGTGATAAAGACATACGCTCTTTTCAGTGCACCTCAGTGGAACTAACGCAAAACAGTGTGGAAAGATAGGGAAAAAGAATCAATACTGCTGGGATGCAACATTTCTGAAAAAAAAAAATTATGGAGCATATTACTCTGAAATCCTATAGTCTTTTCTGATTAAAACTTAAGTGCTATGAACCACAAGAACAAAATAGAAAATACTATTTATTTTAGATTATTTGGAATGAATAGAAAATATTATCAGTTGATATTTTTTGAGGTGGTATTTTAATTAGGGACTTGAAAAACAGATTTAGAATGAAGACAGACTGAAGACAACTGCTATTTAATCCTCAATTGCTCTGCCAGGCTCTCCTGTGAATACCATGGTCATGTACTCCTGAAATTCCAGTTCAGTTTCTCTAAGCTCTTTAGAATATAACATGCTTGCTTCACCACTTTACTTAGCTCTTACATCCCTCAGGTATTTTACACCTGGTGTTTCAGAATACTTACAGAGGAGATTTTTTACTCAGTTAAGATTAATTAGAAAAGCAGCAATGTCAGGATCAGCAAGGCGTGAGCTAGTAAAATAATCACAATCCCTGGTTAAAAACAAGCAAACAAAAACTCTTTCTAGCCACTTCTTCCTTAGTAGGATACTATTTACCTCCAAATTACTCCTCTAATTTTAAACAACTTGTCTAACTAATTTCCTGTGTGTGATCACTGACTATTGGTAAGGTTCATTTTCTTATCTACATCATGTAGGTAATTAGAGGAAATTGAAAGTGGGTAGTGAAGCTTTTATGCAATTGGGATTGAAGCTGAATGGAGGGCAGCAAGGTCAGTGGAGTCCATTATATTTTTATGTGAGAGGCTGGTTTGTCTGCCCTAACCTTGTTTATTTAGTGTAGCCTGGACAGACTACTAACTGCAAATCTGTGTCTCTGATTTGCCCAGCTGTCTTTGAATAAAGACATCTTCCCTGCAAATGTTAAATGACAGTGATTGACAACCTATGATGAACTCTGCTTTTACCCCCTGCTACTGTTTTTAGATTGCAACAGAAAAAAACAGAATAAGGAAACATCTTTGATAATCACATCAAACGGTCCCTGCTGTTCTCTCAATACTTTTCATTTTGTTTCCCTTTTCATTACAAATCTCAATCTGTTCTATAAATGCCATAAACTTAGGCAGTCCACATAAAGTTTTTAAAAAAAGTATTTAGCCTACTAAATTTGGCTTGCATATTTACACTGATTTTTAGTTTACTGGGGACATACACTATTACATAATGATTTATTCACAACATCATGTCACATAACTCATTTGCTTGTTCTCCTAAGAACAATATGGCAAAACCTGTACAGCTGAATATGAGATATGTCTTTCAGCATCTAGCTGGCACTTGGGTTTAGTTAAAGCTCCAGTAGTTTTATTTGATATGTTAATCTTACATGTACTTATGACCCTTAACCACAATGACTGTAACTTTACCTTTTAGATTTGTTAAAATAAGAAACAAATGATTAAATACTTATAATCTACTTTAACTTTTTCTTTACTGAAAGCATGTGAAAAAATGAATGTGGTTTGAGTGTGTGTGTATTTTTAAACATACATATATATTTTTTTCTTCCAGGTGTAGTAACTATTAGTGTCTGCTTTCCCTAAGCAGGTTACTGGGAGTAGAGAAAAGACACAACCAGATTTAATTCGTACCTGATTACATGTAAACATTACGTAACAGTAAACTAGAACTTTTATGTCACTGCACACGTCGCTGCCTACACTGAACTCACCGAATCACAGGTAAGAGGGCACTTGTACAGTGTCTATGGTGGCCTGCTTGATGTGAGAGACTAAAGAAGCTTTATGCTATAACAGTCTCTGTCATGGGAAAAGTAAAACTTATAAAGTTAATGAGTTCCAGACTTTAAGTAGCACTTGATTAATTTGTAACATTCTGAGGTGTTAAAACAAACCAAAATTAGTTTCTCACATTCCACTGCTGTCTTTTGGCCACTGAAGCTTTAGAAAAAACATTTCAGTAAATTTCCCTCATAGGAACCCTGTTTAATTTCTGAATTATTAAATTAATTGGGTATTCTGTATTTTATAATAGGATTTGAAAAACAATCTGGCATTTACCAAACTAGGTCCAGATATGTCAA
Source organism: Callithrix jacchus (assembly GCF_049354715.1). Taxonomy (NCBI): domain Eukaryota; kingdom Metazoa; phylum Chordata; class Mammalia; order Primates; family Cebidae; genus Callithrix; species Callithrix jacchus. The sequence goes on from NC_133505.1 coordinate 106,683,103, forward strand.
GGGATAAGGATATATGTCTTTTATCTTTACTTATTTCTTCAGATGTTATTGGATCATTAATCTATTAAAAATAAGTGTGATTTAACTTTTTTCTATTATATTATCAAATATATATAATTAGTATTATTTTTGACCCTTATGATTTAGACTGATTAAAATTATCTATTCAAACTTAATAAATTATCTATCATATCAAACAAAAATACATCTCTGAAAGACTATCATAAACTGGATTTACATGGCATTTATATTTGACCGGAAAATTCACTATAAGGTATACTAGGAATTAAAATCACAGGTTAAAAAAAGTAAAAAAAAAAAAAAAAAAAAAAAAAAAGCCCTATATTAGAAAATATTTATTGGAAAATGATAAAACTAAAGTCTAGTTAATTAAATAAGTTTTTTAATATGCATATAATTTATTTCACTAAAATAATAAAGTATCAAAATAACTATCATGTAGATGGCAAAAATATAAGTATTAATGTCTGTCATTGTAATTTCACATATAATCTAGGTATATTTCCTTTCATGGATCATGTGAATATATGTATCTGATTTGTATCAATGTCTTATAAGTACTTATGGACATATGTTTGGCCTTCAACCAATCAGGACAAGCACAGAATCATTTGTCAAAAATAAATATGAAGAAGAAATAATACTTTATTTTTCCATTGTAAGAAGGATCACCTGGTTGATACTTGGAATTTAAGAGATCTTAAAATAGAGGGTACCAGCAGGTCTGTTGCACTTAAAATAATTTTGGTGGTAAGAATTCCATCAGGAACTTCTATTCCCCAGGATTTATAGCTAAGTCCTTAAAAAATTGCTCTTTGATGAAACTTGAAAAAATTCCTGTTTTAAAGACTATAAGAAAAATGCCTTACAGCTTAACAATGTTTAGATAGTTTCCTTTTAAGAAATAAAAATCTCAAGGCTATCAGGTTTGAATCCTAAAACGGGATATTGAGAATAACAGCGACATATAATTGTGTAAGATTCAGTGTCACACTCCGTAATCTATCTTGAAAAGCCAAACAGCCAATAGCTGGGCTTGGTTGCACAAGCCTGTGGTTCTAGTTCTCTGAAGGCTGAGGTGAGAGGATCGTTTTGAGTTCAGGAGATGGAGGCTACAGTGAGCCGAGAGAGCCACTGTTCTCCAGCCTGGGAGACAGAGTGAAACCACGTCTCAAAAACAAACGAACGAACGAAAACGCCAAATAATCTTTTTTATCGCCTTGCTTCTATCTTTAAAACCACATATATTTATTAGAAGTGACTTTCTTTGCAATTTGCATTTCTATTGGCTATAAGAATATATCAAACATAAACAAACAAACAAACAAACAAACAAACAAAAAACCCCCACAAAGATTAAACCAAAAATAGAAAGGATTAAGGTATAGCATTAAAACCCTTCTAATATGTTTAATATTTACTTAATAGTCTTTTTCTAAGAGTTAAGCAGTACATATACAAAAAGTTAAATAAATCTAAAAATGAAATATCAAAACAGGCCGATATACAAGAAATATCACAATACAGGTACAATTGACAAATGAATGAAAGGAACACTGGTGCTATAAATTTAGAAAAGGTAATAATCATGGAGGCTAAATTTAGGAATATTGTAAAAGGATGCCACATTATGTGGATGGATGAATGTCATAAACATTGTCCAGGTGGGAATAATAACAAAGGTATGAAATGAAATATATATATACACAACACGTTTAAAGGTGGGAGGAAGAATGTTAAGCAGGAGAAAGGAGAAGAAGTAATTCAGTCTAATGGGAAGTCTTTAGTCTAAAGGGGAAGAAATAAAACAGTATAATGGAAGGTGTAGGTAAAAAACAAAGACTGTGGAGGGCCTTGACAGCCAGGCTAAGGAAATAATGCTTCATTATATGCATACCTGTAGACTGTGGAGGGGAGAAATGATGCAAACGGTGGTTTAAAACAGATTAACTGGCAAGGGTGTGTTGGGTGCATTAAAGGCGTTGGAGAAACTAAAGTTGGAAGATCACTCAGGAGACTGTTTAGCACAACTGTTTAGGAATAAGGTGATGAGAACTCAGACAAAAGCTAAAGACTGAACTTTTTTTTTTAAAGGGAGAAATCTGAGAAAAAAATGATAAAAGACTGAATAAACTTGGCAGCTGGTTTAATATGTGAAATTGGGGAGCAGAGGGGGAGGAGCCAAAGATTACTCTAAAAAATTCATCTGAAAGTATGAGAGGCTGTGAATGCAGCTCACATAAAACAATGATAGGACTCCTGAGTCTTTTGGGCATGATGAAGACAAGATTTTAGACATGTTATGTTCACAGAGGAACAGTGATATGGGAATATCTACTAAGCAAGCAGAGGCAGACTAAGTTTTGTTGACTCATTCTACTATCTTAATATTCTCTATTTCATTTATCTTAACATTTATCTTTATTGCATGCTCACTTGTGATTGCTCTTCTTTTTCCAGGTTTTTAAGGTGGAGGATTATGTCACTGATTTGAGACAGTTTAATGCAGGCATTCACAGTTATGAATTTCTCTTTAAGTGTGCTTTAGTTGGATCTCATAAGTACTGGTATGTTGTGCTTTTATTTGAAAGTATTTTCTAATTTCTGTTGTGATTTCTACTTTAACCCACTGAGTATTTAAAAGTATGTTAATTTCCATGTTTGTAAATTTCTCAATTTTCCTTTTGTTAATTATAATTTTTTTCAATTTTGGTTAGAGAACATATTTTCTGTATTTCAATTATTTAACTTTATTGAGGCTTGTTTTATGGCCTGGCATATGGGGTCAATACTGGTGACTATGCCATGTGATTCACGTATTTAAAGGCAGTATTTTAAACTATAATAATTGTGGTATGACCCGAGAAAAGCAGATAACCAAGAAACAGGGTTTGCAAAACAAGCAGAGGCAGACACAGAAAAAGGAGCCAATGACAAACATAAGAAGAAGAATTGGAAAGATATGAGAGTATATTTTTAAGGAAGGATAAAGAGAGCATGGAGATATAATCAATGTTGTCAAATACTATAAAAAGATCAAAGAGAATAAGCACTATGAAAAGACTATAGCACTGGTAATTAGGGGGACACTACCCTACGAGAATTTTGGATATTGGTAATTCAGAATACAGAAAGTTAAGGATGAATGGATGGAAAAGAAATGAAAACTGTGGGATGAGATCTCATTTTTTTGTGGGGGAGGGGATGAATGAGAGAAAGGAAACTAGATAGTAATTTAAGGATACTTACTACTTGAGGAAATCAAAGAAAGAGGCTTCTTCTTCCTGGATTTTATTATGGAGATATGTTTTCAAGTGTGTATTTTTAAGTTAAAAAGTTATTTTAAAGTTTATAAGAAACAATATTAAGAGAGCTACTAAGAAAATTTTGTAACCAGAGTTAGTGGAAGAAGGGATGAGTGGAGTACTAGAGACAGTATGCGAGAACCAATTGTTACTATTCACTTCATGAACACATCACATTTTGTTTATTTAGTAGTTGATGGACATTTGGGTTGTTTTTACTTTTTGGCTATTATAAATAAATCTGCTATGAACATTTGTGTACAAGTTTTTGTTTGAACAGAAACTGGTGTGTCATATGGTAACTCTGCTTAACATTTTGAGGAACAGCCACACTATTTTTCAAAGTGGCTGAACCATTTAATTTCCCACCATCAATGTACGAGGGTTCCAATTTCTCCATGTCCTTCTCAACACTTGTAATTGTCTGCCTTTTTGATTATAACCATCCTAGTGGATATAAAGTGACATCTCATTGTGGTTTTGATTTGCATTTCTCTAACAATTAATGATGGTAAACATCTTCTTATATACTTAGTGGCCATTTGCAAATCTTCTCGGGAGAAATGTTTATTCAGATCCTTTGGCCATTCTTTCAGTCTTTTTTATTATGGAGATATTAAAATTTTTTATGTATCGTGAACATAAGTTTTTTTAATCAGATACATGATTTGTAAATATTTTCTTCCATTGTGTGGGTGATCTTTCATTTTCTTAATGATATCATTTGCAGCAAAATACTTTTAATTTTTATAAAGTATATATTTTTACTTTTGTTGCTTGTGCTTTTGGTGTTGTAACTAAAAAGCTACTGCCTAACCCAATATGATAACAAATTATGCCTATGTTTCTTCTAAGAATACTTTTAAAAGCATGATAGTTTGAGTTCTTACATTTAGGTTTGGTCACTCTAAATTTAATTTTTGTGTATGATATGAGAAAGGGGCCTAACTTTATTCTTTTGTATGTATATATAAAGCTATCTTGGTAGCATTTGTTGAAAACATTAATCTTTCTCCAATTTATTGTCTTGGCACACTTGTCTAGAACCAATTGACTATAGCTGGACTATTTAGTTAATCTATACGTCTACTCGTGTCACTACCACACTGTTTTGATTTCTGTAGCTTAGTTGTAATCTTTGAAATTAAAAAGTGTCAGTCACCCAAATTTGCTCTTCTTTTTTAAAGATTCCTTTAGATTATTTTGGTTCCTTTGTATTGCTACATAAACGTTAGTATCAGAATCTCAACTTCTGCAAAGTCCCTATTTTGGTAGGATTTGTGTTAAGTCTATAGTTGAATATGGGAAATCCTGGTACATTAATATTAACATTAAGCCTTCTGATTCATAACATAGAATATGCCTCCATTCATTTAGATCTTTAATTTCTTTCAACCATGTTTTATAGTTTTCAGTGTCCCAGTATACTTCTTCAGTTACATTTATTCATATTTTATCCTTTTGATCCTACTGTAAATGGTATTGCTTTCTTAATTTTATTTCAGACTATTGACTACTAGTGTATTGCAGTAAAACTGCTTTTTTTTTATATTGATCTTGTAGCCTGCAATCTTGCTAAAATTGTTTACTAATTGTAATAGTATTTTAGTGGCTTCCTTAGAATTATCTGTATACAAGATCATGTCATCTGCAAATTAGTTTAATTCTTCCTTTCCAATTTGGATGCCTTAATTATTTTTCTTCCATAGTTGTCCTAGTTAGAACCTCCATTACAATATTGAAATGAGCACAGGCATCATTGTTCTATTTCTGATCTTAGTGACAGAGCATCCAGTCTTTTACCATTTAGCATGAAGTCGGCTGTTGCTTTTTTTTTGTAGATACTCTGTTAGATTGAGGACATTCCCTTGTGTTCCAGCTTTATTGAGTGTTCTCTTCATGTAAGCATGTTAGGTTTTGTCAAATATTATTTTGCATTTATTGAGAATCAGTCTTGAATCCCCGGGACAGATCCCACTTGATCAGGGTGTATAATCCTTGTATTATGCTGCTAGATTTGGTATGCTAGTATTTTATGGAAGATTTTTGCATCTATATTTATAAGAAACATTAATCTACAGTTTTCTTGTGAAAACCTTATCTGGTTTTGCTGTCTGGGTAATACCTAGGTAATGGCCTCTCTCATTGAGTAGGGGAATGTTCTCTATCTTATATTTTTAAAAGAGTTTAAAAATAATTGGTATTAAATCTTTGAATGTTTGGTAGAATTAACCAATAAAGACATCTGGGCCTGGGCTTTTCTTAGAAATTTTAAATAAAAACTCAGTCTCTTTAATTGTTATAGGTCTATTCAGATATGCTATATCTTCTTGAGTTAATTTTTGTAGTTCATGTCTTTTTAGGAGTTTGTCCATTGCATCTTAGGCATAAAATTTTTTGACATACAATTGTTCATAAAATTATCTTACAATCCTTTTTACTTCTGTGAGGTTGGTAGTAATGTCTCCTATTTCATTACTTATTTCAGTAAGTTGAATGTTTCCTCTTTTCTTCTTGACTAATTTAGTGAAAGTTTTGTCAATTTTGTGGATCTTCTCAAGGAACTAACTTTTGATTTCTGCTGTAGATTGCATGTTTGTCTTCCCCAAAATTCATATATTATATGTTCATATGAAATCTTAATACTCCAAGTGAGTAGTATTTAGAAGTAGAGGCTTTGGCAGGTGATTAGGTCATGAGAGTGAAGCTTTTATGAATGAGATAAGTGCCTCTGTAAAAGAGATCTCTTGCACCTTCTACATAGTGAGGGCACAGAGAGAGGACGGCTGTCTATAAACCAGGAAGCAAGACTTCACCAGATACTGAATGTGTTGGCATTTGAATCTTGCCTTCTCCGACTCTTGCATAGTGAGAAACAAATTTCTGTAGTTTATAAGCCAGTTTATAAGTCTACAGTATTTTGGTGTAGCAGATAGTTTTGTTGACTTATTCTACTATCTTTATATTCGCTATTTCATTTATTGCAACAATTATCTTTATTACATGTTCCCTTGTGATTGTTCTTCTTTTTCAGCTTTTTTAAGGTGGAGGGTTAGGTCACTGATTTGGGATAGTTCTTTAATGCAGGCATTCACAGTTATGAATTTCTGTTTATTTATGCTTTAGCTGGATCTCATAAGTACTTGTATGCTGTGCTTTTACTTGAAAGTATTTTTTTTTTTTAGAATCTAAATTATAGACTTTATTGAAAAAAATTTTTTTTTGAGACAGAGTTTAGCTCTTGATACCCAGGCTGGAGTGCAATGGCGCGATCTCAGCTCATCGCAACCTCTGCCTCCTGGGTTCAGGCAATTCTCCTGCCTCAGCCTCCTGAGTGGCTGGGATTACAGGCATGTGTCACCATGCCTAGCTAATTGTTTTGTGTTTTTAGTAGAGACGGGGTTTCACCTTGTTGACCAGGATGGTCTTGATCTCTTGACCTTGTGATCCACCCGCCTCAGCCTCCCAAAGTGCTGGGATTACAAGCGTGAGCCGCCGCACCCAACCCCATTTTATTGAAATTTTACCAGTTTATCTGAATGTCTTTTTTTCTTTTTCAAGACCCCACATTGTATTTAGCTGTTGTTTAGTATCCTCCAAAGCCATTCTTTGGTCTTTCCTTGTCTTTCATTGCCTTGACATTTCTGAAGAATACTGGTTAGTTTGCAGAATGTTCCTCAATTTGAGTTTGTCTAGCGTTTCCTCATGATGGGTTATGCACTTTTGTCAAGAATACCATGGAAGTCATCTTGTGTCCTCAGAACATCATAACAGCGATACATGATGTCAACATGTCTTATTACTAATGATGTTAACCTTGATCACTTGGTTAAGTTGGTGGTGCTGGGTTTCTACCCTGGAAAGCTACTCTTTTCTTCTTTGTAATTGATACCTGGGGTACTCTGAGAGCATGCTAATGTCCTGATTTTCCTCAGACTTTTGCCCATTATTTGTTGCATCCGTAGAATCTTGTCTGCAACAATTATTGCAGTATTTGCCTAATGTTGACTTTATTCTTATTTCCTCTGTATTCTCTTCACATTTTTTTTATTGCATTTTAGGTTTGGGGTACATGTGCAGAACATGCAAGATAGTTGCATAGGTACACACATGGTAGTGTGACTGTTTCTCTTGCTGTGCAGAAGCTGATTAGGTCCCATTTGTCCATTTTGGCTTTTGTTGCCAATGCTTTTGGTGTTTTGGTTATGAAGTCCTTGCCTACTCCTATGTCCTAAATGGTTTTGCCTAGATTTTCTTCTAGGGTTTTTATGGTGCCAGGTCTTATGTTTAAGTTTTTAATCCATCTGGAGTTAATTTTAGTGTAAGGCGTCAGGAAGGGGTCCAGTTTCTGCTTTCTGCACATTGCTAGCCAGTTTTCCCAACACCATTTACTAAACAGGGAATCCTTTCCCCATTGCTTGTTTTTGTCAGGTTTATCAAAGATTGTATGGTTCTAGATATGTTGTGCTGCCTCCGGTGTCTCTGTTCTGTTCCATTGGTCTATATCTCTGCTTTGGTACCAGTACCATGCTGTTTCGATTACTGTAGCCTTGTAGTATAGTTTGAATTCTGGTAGTGTGATGCCTCCAGCTGTTTTCTTTTTGCGTAGAATTGACTTGGCTATGTGGGCTCTATATTTTCCTAATAAATGGACTCATTATAATAAAATGTTTGCCTTGTCTCTATTAAAAGAATTTTTTGTTGTTGTTTAAAGTCTATTCTGACTGATATTAGTATGCCACTGACATTAGTATGGAAAAATCCAGCTTTTACAGTTGCTGTTTACATGGTACATCTTTTCCCAACTGTTCACTTTTAACCTAATTGTATCTTTGAATATAAAGTGTGTCTCCTGCTGATAACGTATAGTAGGTCTTGTTATGTTCTCCAGTTTAACAATCTTTGCCTTTTGACTGCACTGTTTAATTCATTCACATTTAACGTTATTATTGACATGACTGGATCACATCTGTCATCTTTATTTTTGTTTTATGTCTCATGTCTTTTGGTGCCTCTTTTCTTCCTTTACTGCTGTCTTTTACGTTAACTGAATATTTTCTAGTGTAACCTTTTAATTCCTTTCATAATTTTGCTCCCATATATATATACATATATATATATATATTTTTTGAGTCACAGTCTCACTCTTGTTGCCCATGATGGAGTGCGGTGGTGCAATCTTGGCTCACTGCAATCTTCACCTCCTGGGTTGAAGTGATTCTTCTGTGTCAGCCTCCTGAGTCGCTGGGATTACAGGGGCCTGACACCATTCCTGGCTAAATTTTTGTTTTTTTAGTAGAGAAGCGGTTTCACCATGTTGGCCTAGCTGATCTCAAACCTGTGACCTCAGGTGATCCACCTGCCTCAGCCTCCCAAAGTGCTGGGATTACAGGTATGAGCCACTGCACATGGCTGATTTTACTCATTTTTTAATGTTTTGTTTCCTTAATGGTTGTTTTAGGGCTAAAATATACATCTTACCTTATTAAAATTCACTCCAGATTTATACTAACCTAATTTTAGTGAGATATGAAAGCATTATTCATATACAGCTCTATTGCCTTCCCTTCCTTTTTTTTGAGATGGAGTCTAGCTCTTGAGTTCAGTGTCGTGATCTTGGCTCATTGCAACCTCCACCTCCCAGGTTCAAGCAATTCTCCTGTGTAAGCTGAGATAACAGGCCAGAGGCCCAGCTAATTTTTATATTTTTTAGTAGGGACAAAGTTTCACCTTGTTGGCTAGGATGGTCTTGATCTCCTGACCTTGTGATCCACCCACCTTGGCCTCCCAAAGTGCTGGGATTACAGGCATGAGACACTGCACCTGGTTCCCCCTTTTTATTGCTAATGTTACACATATTATACTTCCACATGTTATAAACTAAAAAGTACATGTAATTATTACTTTATATAATTTTAAGCATTCTACAGAAGTTGAGAGAAGGAAAAAGAGCAGGTATGAATTTATATAAGTTTGTATGTTAATATTCTTAGGCATGAACTTCCACACCCTTTTCCAAATAAAGTTAGTTGCCTTAACCAGAGATGTGGAATTCTTTCTTCTTAATGTCTGTCTCTTCGCCTGAGTAGAATTTCTGTGCTACTGCTGGAGGTGGGATCAGTGGCCCACTTCTCGCAGATGGACAACCCTACTCTAAGAGTTGAGGTTTCTGGGCAGAGACAGTAACTTCTGGTCTTCTCAGCTTACCTCTCCCAGAACGAAACCTCCATCCTTTAAGTGAGCTAGGGTAGGGGTGATCAGCCACATTATTGTAAGTCTAACCCAGGTAGAATAAAGCTTCTACCTTATGAGCAAGGGCTAGGCAGCAGAATGAAGACTGGTACTCTTGGCCAATACTGCTTAAATTAGAGCTCCTATAATACAAGGAGGTTGCATTAGGAGAAGTTGGGGGGAGTAGGGAAGGCAGTTGAGAGATGCTGGTTGCCTGACCATCCTGGGATGAAAACAGTCTTAGTTTGGAAAGGTAGCTCTATATTCTTGACTGCAAATGTCTAGAACACAGCTTTCATCATCTTGAGCTAGGATGTAGGGGTGGGAATGGATTGTGGCGCAAATCCACAGACATTCACTCTTGTTATTAAGATTTAGTACATCATCTTGAATAGATGTTTCTTCATTTGCTGCAAGTCCTTAGGACAACTTTCAAAGACTTTAAATAGCTGGCTTTAAAAAAAAACGTCCAAGCAGTTGAATGGGTTTCCCTGTGGAGAGGGTCTGCTGTGCTCCTCACACTGCCATACAGTCTATCTCCTCAGTATATTTTTATATTACTATGATAAACCAAAATATACACCAAACTTACCTAAGATCCCTCCCTCCCCCTCACTTAAAAAAAAAAAGAGGAGAAGGATTATTGAGTATTTTCTCCTATTTTACTTATGGAGAAAGTAAGGTATACTTGAAAGTGCCTTAATTTTGAAATCAGACAGAACTGAGGTGAATGCTGAGACTGTCACTTATAATGTAGACTTTCTTAAACTTTCAGAGCCTCAGTTGTCTCATCCATAAAACAGAATAAGTAATATGTACTCCAGAGAGTGCTGTTATGCTCTGAGAAGAAAAGAAGATAATAGACTTATGTCTGTAATCCCAGCATTTTGGCATGCCATTGTGGGAGGATCGCCTGAGGCTAGGAGTTGGAGACCAGCCTCTGCAACACAGAGACCCTTGTCCCCAAAAAAAGAAAAGAAGAAGCTGGGAGCTGGGTATGGTGCATGCCTGCAGTCCTGTACTCCTAGCTGTCTGAGAGCCTGAAGCAGGGAGATTGCTTGAGCACAGAGTTTGAGGCTGCAATGAGCTATGATGGTACCAGAGCATTCCAGTCTGGGCAGCAGAGTGAGACCCTGCCAAGTAAAAGGAAGAAGGAAAGAAAAAAAAAAAAAAGAAAGAAAGAAAGAAAAAAGAGAAATAATATAGAGAGAGCACAGGAACTGGCAGATTATAGGCATTTTTTGTTTTGAATTGAAAAAGGATGGTGCCTGCCACCTAGAGTTAAGACTCTTTCTTGGGAGTTGTAGCAGATAATTTGATAATAAAAAGTGCCTTCTTTCTAGTGCCTAGCATCACTCTACATATTAACATGATTTATAAAAATCTGCTGAATAAATAGATAACGAAAAAACTTATTTTTCTTTTCCTAGGTGAAAATAAATAGTATTTCCTAGGTGAAAATAAATAGAATAGAACTAGTATTTAAGCAAAAAATACCATTTCATTTTCTCTATATATTTATATTGATCTTTTTCTTAATTATTTTAATTGTAGTTTGCTTCCCTTCAATGTGGTGTAACAATATTTAAATAGTGCTTAACAGTTTTTCAAGTGCTTTAATCAATATTATTATAAATTAAAAACAGCAACTGTGTGAAGCAAGATAGGTATCATTTTTATTTTACTAATAAAGAAATAAGCTCAGAGACAAGACTGTTACAACAATGGTGCTTCTGTAGTTGTACTAAATCAAAGTCACCTTCTATTATGCAGGGTGTCTTTGTCATATGGGTATTCATCATTTAAGTTTCTGCAACTACAAAGTTGTGTAAGGAAGCAAGAGTCATAACATAACTACTCCTAAACATGTCAGCCAATTAAATAGCATTCTTACCAGTTTAACAGTGTAATCTATTCCTAGCCATTAGTCAACCACTCTGTCACTCTCTAATTGTATGAAATCAATTTAACAATATAATGCAAATCAATGAAAAATGATTAGAAAGGGTAACTAAAAATTTTGAAAGAGACAAATTATTTCATTAAATCAATGAAAGTGTTGCTGGAGAGTGTTTGAATAACATGCAGATCCAGAATCAGGCAATAAAAACCCGGCTGAGTTAGGCTGATTAACATTAAAAGAAAGTTTGTAATAGTATAAGTGGCAGAATTAGAAATCAACTTAGTTCTGTCTATTCCAACTTTGGGGCATTTTCAAGTACACCTTATTGTCACTATAAATAAAAAAGGAGAAAATACTCAATAATCCCTTTTGTCTTTGAAAAAACATACAAGGATAGGAAGAATGGTTTATATTTTGGCTTGTTACAGTAATATAAGATAAGAACTATCTAATACTAATGATACTATAAGTGTTCAAAAGCAAAAGACCTGAATATCAAAGTATTCAGGGAGGTTACTGAGAAAATTGACGATGTCCTGATGTATATTTTTGGAAAAATAATTTTCTATATGATTGTGTGCTAAAACTTAAACCCAAAGTGAAAAGCACTGTACCCTGCTTTGATTAGGAAGAAATGGGTATCCCTAAAATTTCTGAAAAATTCTTATAAATATTATAATTCTCAATTTTGATTTGTTGAAACAACATTCTTTATGATGATAGAGTATCAAATGCTGCTACAGAATTTGTAAGTCATATCAAAAAGAAAATTTTCAAGAAGTCATGATGGAACATGTAAAATGAAGAAACTAGAGATTTGTGGGGTGTTTTTGTTCCTTTTTAGGCTACGTACAGCATTAATAGATAACCACAGTTTTCTTCTGAGTGGAGCAGATGCAAGAGATGGCTAATGCAGTATAGATTGGGGAAACAATTATTTCAGTGTATTAGCAATCATTACTACCTCAAAAACGACTTAACAAACTGCTATAGCCTTCTTAACTCCTCAGTTATTTCTCCATCCTCTCTTAGACTTGCTTGCTTTCATGTCATATTATGTCCTCTGGCTATTTTAACATGAGGAGAAAGTCTTCTTGACACTTACGAACCTTGCATTTTTGTAGGAGCTTCTTCTATGAAGTGTTAATCTTTGAATTCTACTTAGTGCTTTAAAAAATGTATATCTCTTGAACTACAGAATACTCTTGGTAAAACAAGATTTGGACTCAGTATTAACAAAATTCTGAAACTTAACTAAAATAAAGGTTTATTTCATTATGTAAGGTATGAGTAGAACCACAGGAGGGACTGGCTTTAAATAAACATACCAGAACATATGTATGTTATGTTAATCAAAATAAATACCTTGGAGGTAATAAATGCATTTCAATAGGGCATTCACTACTCAAAATACTGTGAAACTCCTTTTTTGGCATTGTAATCAGAATGACTTTAGGAACTACACATTATCTTTGTAGTCATCCAAAATTTTTTATAACCCCGAATTACATTGCCTGACTTAACAAACTTACTTGAATTGGTTTCAAATAACTTCCTGTTGTTTTCTCCAAACAAAAGTAAAGGTAATGAACAAAACAAAACAAAAAACCCAAGAAACAAAAATAACCATTAGTGGATCACATTTTGCTCCCCAAATAATCAAAAGAATGTACAATAGAGCCTGGAGTTAATATTTTTTTGTAACCGCAGGGCCTATTAAAAACAGCTTTTCAGAGAAATAATCCTAATAAGACAAAAGTCACTGGATGTATAAATTCTGCTACGGGGATTGGCGTGGTGGCTCACACCTGTCATACCAGCATTTTGTGAGGCCGAGGTGGGCAGATCACCTGTGGTCAGGAGTTCAAGAACCAACCTGGTCAATATGGTGAAACCTCATCTCTACTGAAAAAACAAAAATTAGCTGGGTGTGGTGGTGTGTGCCTGTAATCCCAGCTACTCGGGAGGCTGAGGAAGGAGAATTGCTTGACCCTGGGTGGCGGAGGTTACAGTGAGCAAAGATGGTGCCACTGCACTCCAACCTGGATGACAGAGCCAGACTCCATTAAAACAAAAATGTTTTTACATTTGTTAAAACCATCACTTAATTCTATTTTGAAACCCATATTCATTGCTCAAAAAGATAAACATATTGATAGATCATACAATAAAATGTGGGAAACAGGTGTCACATGGAAATCTTAAATTGGGATAATAAAAATAAAACCATTAAAAATACAATGGTTATGCCTTAGAAAACAAAATGACACCTATTAATCAAATAGCTAATGCTGTATCTTTCTGGTAATATATGTAAGTGGATGGATATACTTTGGACATCTAACTTAGTGTCTGTTTAGGTAGAAAGTTTTAGCTTTAGTTCATGTTTGTAAAATTCAGATATTTGAAGTTATTAATTCATAAAATTATCCTAATATTTAGAGCTATCAACATTTTGGCTCCAGGTAAACTTTCAAAAAGTTATATTTAAAGACAACAAAGAAAAATAGAGATTTTCAGTACCAGATGTCGGGGAAGATCCCATTTGGATTTGAGCTACTTAAATTTGCAATCATGTATTTATACATCTAACAGAGCTTCTGTTTCCCCCAGAATCAGAAAATTAACTAGCTTTGTAGCATCTTCCTTGATCTGCCACCCGTGCCCCGAGGATTAGAGACTCCACCTGAGCTTGTTTTACAAGCATAACAGAAAAAATTAATCTCTGCTGGCAGCACTCCCACTGGGATACTGATGAATAATGATATCCCTCTTTTGCTGCCCTCTCAGTCCACTAGAAAAGCCACTCTAACCCGGCAACGTGGAAACTGCTGAAACCATTCCAGCTGTGGATTAGCAGGCAGTCAAGCATCCATCTGCTCTGTGTGAATCAAGAGAAAGCAAACATGCATTCTTACGGCTAAAGTCATAGTCAAACCCCAAAACACACACACACATACACAGACACGGACGCACACACACACAGACACATAGACACGCACACACACAGACACACAGACACGCACACACACACACACACACACACACACACACTAGGCAAGCACATTCTGTAAGCTAAATTAACCCAGTTCCTCAATTTAGTTTGCATTTCTTTGGTGCTTTTAACATTGAAAAACAAAGTATGTACATAATGAGGGGTTATAAGGTACAGCTCTTAAGTTTGGTATGCATTTATGGGGCTGATTCACTGGATAGTAAACTTCTAGAGTGTGATATGAGGATACATCAGGTTTATATACATTTCCGAATTCTCAAATACAGCAACCAACAACTTGTTTTATGAAAGATGACTGTTTAGTCAGTGGTTTTACTTTACTGACACATTGATGTGATAGCTATCTGTGGATTTTTATCTTCTCCAAAAAGAAAAAAAAAACATTGCTTTTGGTCTATAAATAGCAAAATTTCATTTAACACGACTCTAACAACTCCATATTAATGAGCTCTCTAGCATTTTAATATATTCATAATATGCTGATTATAATGATAGCCTCAGGATCTTGAAAGATCCTTAGAGGTCTTCTGAATCATCAAAGAAACCCATAAATACACACACACATATATTTTAACATGGTTCTAAATGTATTGTGTTAAAATTCCTTGAATTCTGAAATCCATATATGTTATACATGTAGAAACTTCATTAACAAGAATATTTTAAATAACTATAACATCATATTTCAAGTCCATGATTTAAAAAAAAAAACAACAACAACAAAGACCCTACTTTTAAGTTTCAGTCTGGTATCACTCACATCACTTTGGTGCTGGTCTCAAATGACAATCTATTCATCTTTTGGTTTTTTCCTGATTTTAGTTGCATTCAGTCGTTATTTTGAGGCCTTATCTGATTCTTTCCTCTCTCTCTTTCCTTCCTTCTTCACTGGTTAAAAAAGTAAAAGTAGTTCCAGGTCACAACCCTTTCTATGCTTTTAGTTCAGCAAAGCAATACTCTCAGCTCAGTCACTGATTCTGAGCTGTTCATTTGTTGATCTGCCAAAAGAAGATGACACCTATTTGACATTTATTTTACAAATTTTGACACTGTTTAATGACAGAAAATATCGACAAAGATGGTATCAAAGACCTAAATCTATTAAGTTGAAGCAAGAATACACAGAATAATTATCTCTTACCAACAGAAATATTTGAAAACTGAGACCACAGTGCTTCTGCCAAATAGCATTATTCTTCTGAGTTACACACAAAACAATAGAATACAAGAAAGTACAAGATTTTATGATCTAAGGAGTATGACATTTGGAAAATCCTTCTTATGCCTCAATTTTTTTTTTAAAGCACAATGAGCTCTAGCTTTCTGAAATAATCAAATTTCTGAGATATGTTTATATTCCACTGGACGGTCAGCTGGAAAACACTGTGAATTAAGTGGAATCCTTTTTCAGGAGAATGTAATGTTAAGATAAAAAACAGATGTGTGAATAATACTACTGTAATAAAGATCATTTCCATGTATTTCATTTCGTAGTGCCAACAATTTCATTAGAATACATAGTATGAGAATGAGGCATACGCGTTTCTTTGGGTTTAGAAATCAAAAGATATCACTGAAAATTCCTCTGGGCTTCTGTCATAAATATTGTAACCCAGCATAAAAATATTCATTTTAGCCTTCGCCTGATTGGAAGATTACAGTCTGCTAAGAATTATTAATCAGTAGTTAGATTTTTTTTCTTCAAAGAGCTCTTCAAAAGTATTCAGTTAATTATTAAGTGGTCTTTGACTGTTTGACAAGACAAGCATAAACATCCTTTAGAGTAGGTATATAGGGCTGTATAAAAACATATACTTTTTCCCACTGACTTCCCTTCAAAAATTTAAGTTTATGTTTCGGTGGTAATAAATTATTTATTCTGAAAGATAGATACTGTTCTTTACAGGGAAGTTTTCTAGGTTTTTTAAAATTATAAATAATGTTGTGATGACCATTTGTGTACAAACATTTTAACAGTACACTTAATTCCTTAGGATCAGTTCCTAAAAATGTAATTAAAACACTAAGTTTCAAATCTTTTAGAAAGGTTAAATAAAAATTTTGATAGACATCAAATTTCCACATCAATGAAGACTATTTAGCAGTGTTTGGGAATGTCCAACTTACAGTGTTCTCATCATCAACGTGTATTGTCCTTTTTGAATCCCCAACAATTTCACAGGCCAAAATGGTTGCCATTATTTTTTTGATTTCTATTTCCTTTATAACAGAAGTTTGAATGTTTTCTTTACATTTGTTAAAATGAATTTATTCTTTTGTAAGTTGTTACCAAATACCCTCTTTTCATTTTACCACTGGAGTATTAGTGGCTTTTTAAATATTACGATTATTAAAAAATATTACCTTTTTATCTTTCAGAATTATGACATATATTATTGCTTTTTAAATTATATTTATAGACATGCATATATTCTACATTTTTATGTAGGCAAATTTACCCATTTCCTTTTGTAATTTCTTCAACTCTTTTTTTGTGCTTCTTCCCATCTTCCCCTTTTCAAACTTTAAAAGGGAAAGAATATAAAATTTTAACATTATGCTTGGCTTTAATTCTTAATCTAACTAAGGCTTTATGCACATTATTTTATTTAATCCTCCTCTTTACTTTATAGAGGAGCATAAATCTTACTTAGAGAGGTTAAATGACAAGCCCAAGGTCATATAGTTAGAAAATGGTGTAGTTACGCCTGTTTCACTCCAAAGCCCACGTTCTTTCTTTTAATATTCAAAAAGTTTCCTTGATTTTTAAGGTGTTTCACTATGTTTTTTATTTTTCATTTTTTACTGATGTATAATAGCTATACATATTTATGGGATATATGTTTATTTTCAATATGTGGATACATATTGTGCATACATACCCTGATCAAGTCAGGGTAACTGTGATATCCAAACATTCTAGGTCTTCTCTTCTGGATATTTGAAATATACAATACATTCTTGTTAATAAGAGTCATTCTATTGAGCTACTGAACATCAGAACTTATTACTTCTATCTAACTGTATGTTTGTACCCACTAACCTACTTCTCTTCATCCCCCACACTCCCAGCCTCTGGTAACTACTGTTCTACTCCCTACCTCCATGGGATCAATTTTATTTTAGCTCTCACATATGACTGCAAACATGTAATATGTAATATGTGTCTTTCTATGCTCAGCTTATTTCATTTAACATAATACCCTGCAATTCTATACATTATAAAGCACATGTTTTTAATAACCAGAATTTCAGCATATTCCAGATATGCTGGTACCAGTTACACTTTCAAGACTGTTACTATCAAGCTATAATCACTTCTTAGACATAGGCCTGTTCTCTTCTTGAAAGCAGGAACCATATCTTAATTATCATGTTTCCTCCTGTACCTAACGTAGTAGGTGCTAAATAAATATATTTGTTGGACTTTTGAAGGTCTATGTTTAAGAATTATCTGTAGAATAGCAATAGGTATAGGACAAATCATCTTCCAATGGGAGAAAATGAAGGACAAACAGGATTAACTAGGAAAGGAGGCCAAGAATAAGTCGTAGTAGAGGAAGAAAGAGATTATTAAAAAAATAGTATCTGTGTAAAAGAATAAATGGACATTTAATCCCTCATTAAAAACTAAAAGGAAGTAGTGCCTTCTTTGTATAACAAAAACGTTTATTATTGAAAACCTATATTTTATAAATACTTAGACTTTAAATATGGTTTCTTGCTGCCCAGTAGCATATTAAATAATGAAATATTTGCCCAATTATTCAGGAAGATCAATACTAAATATCACAGTCCAACCATCTAAGAGTTGGCATTAGTAAAGAACTAGATTAAACTGACCAGAGCTTTAACTGCAGTTGAATCAAGTACATTTTCCCAGATGAATATATTCCTAATAAAATGGCCAATTTGATTTGCCTGATTTTTCTCTCAGCCAGGTTCCCAATGGCTTCCTGACTGTTTTGCAGATTACTGCTTAGTCCCAAAATAAAGAACATTTTTCTTACTAATACAGCTTCCTCATAGCTTTCAAGCCCAAGTTCCTAATTCAAAGAAGTGCTAATCCATTTGCAAAGCATCTTAGTGAAGGAGTAATGACCCCAGCCATAATCAGTATTACTAATCATAATTATTTTATGATTTCTTCTAATTACTAACTGGCTTTAAAAAAAACACACATATAAATAGATGAGCACTCTTAGAAGCACAGACATTGGTCTGGAAGCCAGGGTAATGTCTCATTAAAGAGTCTTAGTGCTTTTTTATTTGGAGATAGGATGATGTGGCAGCGAAGAATCATTTTTTACAGACTGTGTCTCTCCCCTGTGGTACTCTAAGCCCCAGAGCCATGGCTTTTAGTAAACTATTAACCAAGGGAGACAGGAAGAAGAGAACAAGGGAGTAGGATAGAGCAACCAAAGAGGGAAAACTCAGAAAATGCCACCAAAGGGGTAACTATGAGAGAGGATGGATATGCAAATTTCTTTCACTACAGCAACCACTTTACTATATATCTCATAACATCATGTTGCAGACCTTATATGTACACATGAACATTTATTTTTTTAAGTGCCTCTTAAGAGCAAAGATTACCTGGCAGCATAATAGTCACAAGATCCTGTACTTTTTTTATTCCTCCAAGCCACTAATAATGAAATAAAATGTTTCTTAGTGAGTCCAATAAGACTGCTCTTCTGATAGTCAGGGAGAAACTAAGTGCTCTGAACCCCTACAAATGTAAAGAAAGGTGTCTCTGAATGCAAAAGCAGCTTTGAATGCAAAAGAAAAGCAAAACGTAAACAATAAACTCAAACCAAAACACAGCATAACACAAAACAAAAAAAACCTGTCTAAAGTAAGGTCAGCTATGTTCCAACATGTGTGTCTTAAATATGTATGATGCTTTATAAGCACATACATACTAATTATCTAATTACCTTATTGGATACACACAGTAACCCTGTGAAGATAAATAGGGCAGGCATAATCACACATTTTTTAATGAATAAAGAAATTGAAGCTTAGAGAGATTACGTAACTTGCCAGTTACACAAAGAGGTTAAAATGGTCATGCTGAGATTTGAACCCATGTTTCTGAAATGCAAATATCGTATTAAATCCACCATACTATGGCCACCTCAATGTTTTAATGGTTTTTACCTACATTTACAGGTCATTCCTCACTGCCTCAGTTTCAGCTGATGATCTTGCTTCTTAGTTTATGAAAAAATTAAAGCCAACAGAATGGTATTTCTTCCTTATCCCACTATCCAACAGCAATCTTCTTATATCTGTACTCCAACACTATATATCTTCTATTATAATGGATAAATTTTCTCTACTTCTACCTAAGGCCAATTATTCCATTTATGCACTGATTCTCATTTGCCTTTTGTTTTTTTAAGGACATTGCTCCTTCCTGTATTATCTCCCTGCCCCATGCCTGGGATCATTTCCATGAGCATACAGATATGCTGCAACAGCTTTAGAAAAAGAAAGAAAACTGATTACATACCACTGCTGCCTCCCTAGCTCCATGCAAGGAAGGATAGTCCTAGCTGTATTTACTGTTTCTATTTTCTTAAAATTCATTCTCTCTTGAATCCTCTCAAGTCTTTTGTCTTCAACCCTCCACTGAAATTACTCATTAAAGACACTTAGGATCTCCATCATATCAGTTGAATAAATATTCTCAGCTCTCAGCTAACTCTGTATCTCAACAGTCTCAGTTAATCACCAGCCCCTTCTTGATTTTTTAGTAATTAGAAAATAGAAAAATTTTTATGTAAAAATTAAAGTAGCTTTAAAATTATTTTAAATACATCATTTACTTATTGGAAACATCAGACAAACACATAATCAAGAAAAAATTCTTCAAAATTCTACTACTTAGAGGTGATCTGTGTTAATATATTGGTATACATTCATCTAAATCTTTTACTATGCATATGTATGCATAGTAATATATATGGTTCAAGCTACATACACTGTTTGTATCTTAATTTTTTTTCCTTTCACTAAACAGTATGTTGTGGATAGCATTCCATGACTAGAGGTATAGGTGTACATCTATACACAGATTAATGGTTGCAGAGTATTTCATTGCATAGATGTATCTTAATTTTAACCACTTAATTTTCAACTTTTATTTTATATTTAGTGGGTACATATGCAGGTCTGTTATCTGTTACACTGTGTGATGCTGAGGTTTCAGGCATGAATAATTCCATCACACAGGTACTGAAGACAGCACCTAACAATTAAATTTTCAACTCTTGTCCCTCTCCCTCAACCCTTCTAGCAGTCTCCAGTGTCTATAGTCATTCTTGTGTTGATGAGTACCCAATGTTTAGCATCCATTTATAAGTGAGAACATGTGGTATTTGGTTTTCTGTACTTGTGTTAATTTGCTTAGGATAATGCTGAATCCAAATTGCTGCAAAGGACATAATTTTGTTCTTTTTTAATGGCTGGGTAGTATTTCATGTTGTGTATGTGCCATATTTTCTTTATCCAGTCCACTGTTCTTGGGCACCTAGGTTGATTCAATGTCTTTGCTATTGTGAGTAATGCTAAGATAAACATGTGAGTGTATGTATCTTTTTGGTAGAAGGATTTGTTTGTTTGTTTGTTTGTTGTTTTTTTTTTTTTTTGATCACCAGTAATGGGATTGCTGGGTTGAATAGTAGTTGTGTCTAATTCTTTGAGAAATCTCCAAACTGCTTTCCACAGTGGATGAATATAAACTGCTTATATTCCCATCAACAGTTTATAAGCATTCCCTTTTCCCCACATCATTGCCAACATCTGTTGTTTTTTGACTTTTAATAATAGCCATTCTGGGTGGGGTGCAGTGGCTTGCACCTCTAATCCCAGCACTTTGGGAGGTGGAGGTGAGAGGATCACCTGAGGTCAAGAGTTTGAGACCAGTCTGGTCAACATGGTGAAACTCCACCTCAACTAAAACTACAAAAATTAGCCAGGCATGGTGGCAGGCACCTGTAATCCTAGCTACTTGGGATGCTGAGGCCAAAGAATCGCTTAGACCTGGGAGGCAGAGGTTGCAGTAAGCAGAGAATATGCCACTGCACTCCAGCCTAGGTGACAGAGTAAGACTGTCTAGAAAAAAAAAAAAAGCCATTTTGACTGGTATGAGTTAGTATCTTATTGTGGTTTTGATTTGTATTTCTCTAATGATTATGATGTGGAGCATATTTTCACGTTTGTTGGCTACTTGTATGTCTTCTTTTGAGAAATGTCTGTTCATGTCTTTTGTCCATTTTTAAATGGTTTTTTTTTTTTGCTTCTTCAATTGCTTAAGAGCTTTATAGATTCTGGATACTAGACCTTTGTTGAACACATAGTTTGTGAATATTTTCTATAGGTTGTCTGTTTAGTCTTTTAATAGTTTCTTTTGCTGTGCAGAAGCTCTTTAGCTTAATTAAGTCTCGTTTGTCAATTTGTTTTTGTTGCAATTGCTTTTGAGGACTTAGTCATAAATTATTTCTTCAGGCTGATGTCCAGAATGGTGTTCCCTAGGTTTTCTTCTAGTATTCTTATAGTTTGAGGTCTTACATTTAAAGATTTAATCCAGCTTGAGCTACTTTTTGTATATGGTTAAAGGTAGGGGTCTAGTTTCAATCTTTTACATATGGCTAGCCAGTTCATTGAGTCCTTTCCACATTGATTATGTTTGTCGACTTTCTTGAAGATTGGATGACTGTAGGTTTGTGGCTTTATATCTAGGCTCTCTATTCTGTTCCACTAGTTTATGTGTCTGTTTTTGTATGAGTTCCATGCTGTTTTGGTTACTGTAACCTTTTAATATAGTTTGAAGTCAGGTAATGTGATGCCTCTGGCTGTATTCTTTTTGCTTAGAATTGCTTTGGTTATTTGGCTCTTTTTTGGTTCCATGTGAATTTTACAAAAAGGTTTTTCCCAATTCTGTGAAAAGTGACACTGGTAGTTTGATAGAAATAGCACTGAATCTGTAGATTGCTTTGGGCCATATGGCTATTTTAATGATACTAATTCTTGCACTCTATGAATATGGAATGTTTTTCCATTTGTTTTTGTTATCTATGTTGTCTTCTAACAGTATTTTGAAGTTCTCATAGAGATCTTTCACCTCCTTGATTAGATGCATTCCCAGGTATTTACTTTTGTTGTGGCTATTATAAATAGAATTTCATTCTTGATTTGGCTCTCAGATTGAACACTATTGGTGTACAGAAATGTTGCTGAGTTTTGTACATTGAGTTTGTATCCTGAAACCTTGCTAAAATCGTTTGTCAGTTTTAATATTCTTTTGGTGGAGTCTTTAGGGTTTTCTAAGTATATAATCATATTATCACCAAAGAGAGACAGTTTGACTTCTTTTTTTCCTATTTGGATGTCTTTTATTTCTTTGTCTTGCCTGATTGCTCTAGCTAGCACTTCTAGTACTGTGTTGAATAGGAATGGTGAAAATGGGCATCCTTGCCTTGTTTCAGTTCTCAAGGGAAATGATTCCAGTTTCTGTTCAGCATGATGGTTTGTCATATTATTTTGAGTTATGTTCCTTTGATATCTAATTTCTTGAGATGATCTCCCTCTTGAGATACTTTTTTCCACTTGGTTTCCAGGACAATGCACTCTCCTGGATGTTTTCCTTTGTGCTTATTGTTCCTCACTCCTAGTTTTCTTTGTTGTCACAGCTTTTCCTCCTTCTCTCCCCAATGTCTACATGCTAGCATTCTCTGAGCTCAACCTTTAGACCTCTCATAGACATTGACTGCCCAGATGATCTCAACCAATTCCACTACTTTGAAACTTGGGAAAGAATCTGGCTGGGCGCAGTGACTCATGCCTGTAATCCTAGCACTTTGGAAGGCTGAGGCAGGTGGAAGATGAAGTCAGGAGATTGAGACCACCCTGGCCAACATAGTGAAATCCCATCTCTACTAAAAATACAAAAATTAGTTGGGCGTGGTGGTGCATTACTGTAGTCCCAGCTACTGGGGAGGTTGAGGCAGGAGAATCACTTGAACCTGGGAGGTGGAGGTTGAAGTGAGCCAATATAGCATCACTGCACTCCAGCCTGGTAACAGAATGTGACTTCGTCTCAAAAACAAAAACAAAAACAAAAACCATGTGCCTGTCACAGTCCCCCCATTCCCAAAAACACATACACACCCTGCTCTTTACTCTGTGCTTTTCATTTCAATTAATGGTATTCTCTCTCACCAAATTGTTCAGGTCCAAACCTAGGCATCATCTTCTGTTCTTTACTCAAAATCAATCAGTCATTAATTCCTGTTGGCTCCACCTCTAAAACATCCTGAGTCTGACTACTACTCACCATTTCAACTTCTAACCACTATATCCAAGTCAACATCTTCTCTCATGTGGACTTCCTGAAAAAGTGAGTTCTCTACAAAAAAAGCTAGAATGGTCTTTTTCACTATCAATAACATCACAGTACTCATGGGATAAAAATCCCACCAATGGCTCCTCTGAACACTCAGGATAAAACTCACTCTTCTCCTTACTATGGACCTAGAGGACATCACCTCTGCCTCCTAGTCCCTCTCAGTGTGCACTGCACTTTAAGCATATTGGCTTTTCTGCTATTCTTTGAAATTTCCATGCAGCTTCTGCTTCCTCTGCATTTGCTTTTCTGTCTGACTGGGATTTCTTCCCTGCTCTCCCATGACTTGTTCCTTCATATTATTCAGTTCTTTGTTCAAATATTATCTCCTCAGAATGGCTTTCCTTTATCATCATAATCCATCCTATTAACAGCATCCTGTAATTATCTTCTGAATATTATCACGTTTCCCCCATATCTCATTAAATTACATGTTTGTTTATTCTTGCCAACCCCACTATAACTATAAGGTCCACGGACTTATAACTATAAGGTCTCTGGACTTAGAACCATTAGTCCTGTTTTCTGCTGAATCCCTCCTGGCTAGAATATAATATGTGCTCCATAAATATTATTAAATAATAGCCAATATTTACTGATTATTGCAAATAAAGAATTGTTCTATGCATTTCACCTATATAAAGTAATTTAATCATTTCAATAACCTCTTGAGGAAACTGAGGCTCAGAGGTGTACTATTGTCCTAAGTACTATTTGTCCTTTACTAAGTTCTAGAAAGTAGCAGAGATAGTATTTGAAAGGGTTGGGGTTTGATTTCAGAACCCAGGCTCATAATAACTAATCTTACGTGATCAGAATTATAACCTTAGTGAACTGACCAGATGAATAGTGACAAATGAGCTAATATGCAAAATTTTCTTCACATCAGGTTTGTTTTGTAACTTGTGGAATATGGGAGTCAGTGAAAGCTAGAGTTATCACCCACAGGCAGAAACTCTTTTATAATGTAATACTATCATGTGAAAAGCTAATATGATGTGACAATTTACACAAATAGTGGCTATATCACAAAAGATATAGCTCTGGAATCTTTCTGCACATGGATTATTGTCTTATAAGACTTGTAAGAAAGTGATCAGGAGATATAAATGTCTATATAGACTATGGTATAGATTGAATATTTGTGTTCCCTACTCTATTAATATGTTAAACTTGAACTCCCAAGGTGATGGTGGCGTTTGGAGGTGGGACCTTTGGGGAGGGTGTGATTAGGTCATGAAGGCAGAGATCTCATGAATGGGGTTAGTGCCCTTCTAAAGGAGACTCCAGAGAAATCTCTCACCACTTCTGCCATGTGAAGACATGACTAGAAGATGGCCATCTATGCACCAGGAGGCAGGCCCTCACCAAACACTGAATCTGCTGATCACTTGATTTTGAACTACATAAGAAGTGTGAGAAATAAATATTTGTGATTAAAGCTGCTCATTCTATGGTATTTTTGTTTGTAGCAGCCTGAATGCACCAAGACGAGCTAAATAATGACTAAGGTATGAGGACTACTGACGGTCTGACAAAATCAATTAAAAGGGAATAGGGCATAGGGAAATACTGAAAGAAATAATAAACACATTAAGAAAGGGTAACTGCCCTGTTTTCAATTTTAAAAACGTATAAAAGTAGTATTATATATAAAACAAGATTCAATAAATCAAGGAGATACACATAATGGCTTGTTGTTTTTTTTTTTAATTCTTATTTTTTTATTGCATTTTTGGTTTTGGCGTACATGTGCAGAGCATGCAATACAGTTGCATAGGTACACACATGGCAATGTGTTTTGTTTACATTCTCCCCTTCACCCACATTTGGCGATTCTCCCCAGGTTATCCCTCCCCCACTCCCCCTACCAGTGGCCCTCCCCTCTTCCCCCCAATAGACCCCAGTGTTTAGTACTCCCCTCTCTGTGTCCATGTGTTCTCATTTTTCATCACCCACCTATGAGTGAGAATATGCGGTGTTTCATTTTCTGTTCTTGTGCCAGTTTGCTGAGAATGATGTTCTCCAGATTCATCCATGTCCCTACAAACGACACGAACTCATCATTTCTGATTGCGGCATAATATTACATGGTGTTTATGTGCCACATTTTCCCAATCCAGTCTATCATCAATGGGCATTTGGGTTGATTCCAGGTCTTTGCTATTGTAAACAGTGCTGCAATGAACATTCGTGTGCATGTGTCCTTATAGTAGAATGATTTATAGTCCTTTGGGTATATACCCAGTAATGGAATTGCTGGGTCAAATGGAATTTCTATTTCTAAGGCCTTGAGGAATCACCACACTGCCTTCCACAATGGTTGGACTAATTTACACTCCCACCAACAGTGTAAAAGTGTTCCTTTTTCTCCACATCCTCTCCAGCATCTGTTGTCTCCAGATGTTTTAATGATCGCTATTCTAACTGGCGTGAGATGGTATCTCAATGTGGTTTTGATTTGCATCTCTCTGATGACCAGTGACGATGAGCATCTTTTCATACGATTTTTGGCCTCATATATGTCTTCTTTTGTAAAGTGTCTGTTCATATCCTTTGCCCACTTTTGAATGGGCTTGTTTTTTTCCTGTAAATCTGTTTTACTTCTTTGTAAATTCTGGATATAAGCCCTTCGTCAGATGGGTAAACTGCAAACATTTTTTCCCATTCTGTTGGTTGCCGATTCACTCTAGTGACTGTTTCTTTTGCCGTGCAGAAGCTGTGGAGTTTGATTAGGTCCCATTTGTCTATTTTGGCTTTTGTTGCCAATGCTTTTGGTGTTTTGTTCATGAAGTCCTTGCCTACTCCTATGTCCTGGATAGTTTTGCCTAGATTTCCTTCTATGGTTTTTATGGTGCCAGGTCTTATGTTTAAGTCTTTAATCCATCTGGAGTTAATTTTAGTGTAAGGTGTCAGGAAGGGGTCCAGTTTCTGCTTTCTGCACATGGCTAGCCAGTTTTCCAAACACCATTTGTTAAATAGGGAAACCTTTCCCCATTGCTTGTTTTTGTCAGGTTTATCAAAGATTGTATAGTTGTAATGTTGTGTTGCCTCTGGTGCCTCTGTTTTGTTCCATTGGTGTATATCTCTGTTTTGGTACCAGTACCATGCTGTTTTGATTACTGTAGCCTTGTAGTATAGTTTGAAATCTGATAGTGTGATGCCCCCCCGCTGTGTTCTTTTTGCTTAGAATTGATTTGGCTATGCGGGCTCTCTTTTTGTTCCATATGAAGTTCATGGTGATTATTTCCAGTTCTGTGAAGAAAGTCAATGGTAGCTTGATGGGGATAGCGTTGATTCTGTAAATTACTTTGGGCAGTATAGCCATTTTCACGATATTAATTCTTCCTAACCATGAACATGGAATGTCTCTCCATCTGTTTGTATCCTCTCTGATTTCATTGAGCAGTGGTTTCTAGTTCTCCTTGAAGAGGTCTCTTACGCTCCTTGTGAGTTGTATTCCAAGGTATTTTATTCTTTTTGTAGCAATTGTGAATGGCAGTTCATTCTTGATTTGGCTTTCTTTAAGTCTGTTATTGGTGTAGACGAATGCTTGTGATTTTTGCACATTGATTTTATATCCTGAGACTTTGCTGAAGTTGCTTATCAATTTCAGGAGTTTTTGGGCTGAGGTGATGGGGTCTTCTAGGTATACTATCATGTAATCTGCAAATAGAGACAATTTGGCTTCCACCTTTCCTATTTGAATACCCTTTATTTCTTTTTCTTGCCTGATTGCTCTGGCTAGAACTTCTAGTACTATATTGAATAGGAGTGGTGAGAGAGGGCATCCTTGTCTAGTGCCGGATTTCAAAGGGAATGCTTCCAGTTTTTGCCCATTCAGTATGATATTGGCTGTTGGTTTGTTATAAATAGCTTTTATTACTTTGAGATACGTTCCATCGATACCGAGTTTATTGAGGGTTTTTAGCATAAAGGGCTGTTGAATTTTGTCAAATGCCTTCTCTGTGTCAATTGAGATAATCATGTGGTTTTTGTTTTTGGTTCTGTTTATGTGGTGAATTACGTTTATAGACTTGCATATGTTGAACCAGCCTTGCATCCCCAGGATGAATCCTGCTTGATCATGATGAATAAGTTTTTTGATTTGCTGTTGCAATCGGCTTGCCAATATTTTATTGAAGATTTTTGCATCTATGTTCATCATGGATATTGGCCTGAAGTTTTCTTTTCTTGTTGGGTCTCTGCTGGGTTTTGGTATCAGGATGATGTTGGTCTCATAAAATGATTTGGGAAGGATTCCCTCTTTTTGGATTATTTGGAATAGTTTTAGAAGGAATGGTACCAGCTCCTCCTTGTGTGTCTGGTAGAATTCGGCTGTGAACCTGTCTGGACCTGGGATTTTTTTGTGTGGTAGGCTCTTAATTGCTGCCTCGACTTCTGACATTGTCATTGGTCTATTCATAGTTTCAGCTTCCTCCTGGTTTAGGCTTGGGAGGACACAGGTGTCCAGAAATTTATCCATTTCTTCTAGGTTTACTAGTTTATGTGCATAGAGTTGTTTGTAATATTCTCTGATGATGGTTTGAATTTCTGTGGAGTCTGTGGTGATTTCCCCTTTATCATTTTTTATTTCATCTATTTGGTTGTTCTCTCTTTTATTTTTAATCAATCTGGCTAGTGGTCTGTCTATTTTGTTGATCTTTTCAAAAAACCAGCTCTTGGAGCTATTGATTTTTTGGAGGGTTTTTCATGTCTCAATCTCCTTCTGTTCAGCTCACATCTTAGTTATTTCTTCTCTTCTGCTGGGTTTCGAGTTTTTTTGATCTTGCTCCTCTAGCTCTTTCAATTTTGATGATAGGGTGTCAATTTTGGATCTCTCCATTCTCC
Organism: Callithrix jacchus; assembly: GCF_049354715.1. Lineage (NCBI taxonomy): Eukaryota > Metazoa > Chordata > Mammalia > Primates > Cebidae > Callithrix > Callithrix jacchus. The sequence continues at coordinate 106,711,842 of NC_133505.1, forward strand.
TCATATGGGCACTTATTGCTCTATATTTTCCTCTAGAGACTGCTTTAAATGTGTCCCAGAGATTCTGGTATGTTGTGTCTTCATTCTTGTTGGTTACAAAGAACTTATTTCTGCTTTCATTTCATTGTTTAATCCAATCAACATTCAAGAGCCAGTTGTTCAGTTTCCATCAAGCTGTGTGGTTCTGAGTTATTTTCTGAATTCTGAGTTCTAACTTAATTGCACTATGGTCTGAGAGGCTGTTTGTTATGATTTCAGTTGTTTTGCATTTGCTGAGGAGTGCTTTACCTCCAATTATGTGGTCAATTTTAGAGTAGGTGTGATGTGGTGCTGAGAAGAATGTATATTCTGTGGATTTGGGGTGGAGAGTTCTGTAAATGTCTATCAGGTTTGCTTGTTGCAGGTCTGAGTTCAAGCCCTGGATATCCTTGTTGATTTTCTGTCCGGTTGATCTGTCTAATATTGACAGTGGAGTGTTAAAGTCTCCCACTATTATTGTGTGGGAGTCTAAGTCTCTTTGTAAGTCATTAAGAACTTGCCTTATGTATCTGGGTGCTCCTGTATTGGGTCCATATATGTTCAGCATCGTTAGCTCTTCTTGTTGTATCGATCCTTTTACCATTATGTAACGGCCTTCTTTGTCTCTTTTGATCTTTGTTGCTTTAAAGTCTATTTTATCAGAGATGAGAATTGCAACTCCTGCTTTTTTTTGCTCTCCATTTGCTTGGTAAATCTTCCTCCATCCCTTTATTTTGAGTCATTGTGTATCCTTGCATGTGAGATGGGTTTCCTGAATACAGCACAATGATGGGTTTTGGATTTTTATCCAATTTGCCAGTCTGTGTCTTTTGATTGGTGCATTTAGTCCATTTACATTTAGGGTTAATATTGTTATGTGTGAATTTGATACTGCCATTTTGATGCTAAGTGGCCGTTTTGCCCGTTAGTTTTTGTAGATTCTTCATTATGTTGATGCTCTTTAGCATTTAGTGTGATTTTGGAATGGCTGGTACTGGCTGTTCCTTTCTATGTGTAGTGCCTCTTTTAGGAGCTCTTGTAAAGCAGGCCTGGTGGTGACAAAATCTCTGAGTACTTGCTTGTTCGCAAAAGATTTTATTTTTCCTTCACTTCTGAAGCTCAGTTTGGCTGGATATGAAATTCTGGGTTGAAAGTTCTTTTCTTTAAGAATGTTGAATATTGGCCCCCACTCTCTTCTGCCTTGTAGTGTTTCTGCCGAGAGATCTGCTGTGAGTCTGATGGGCTTCCCTTTGTGGGTGACCCAACGTTTCTCTCTGGCTGCCCTTAGTATTTTCTCCTTCATTTCAACCTTGTTGAATCTGACGATTATGTGCCTTGGGGTTGCTCTTCTTGTGGAATATCTTTGTGGTGTTCTCTGTATTTCCTGCATTTGAGTGTTGACCTGTCTTGCTAGGTGGGGGAAATTTTCCTAGATGATGTCCTGAAGAGTATTTTCCAGCTTGGATTCATTCTCTTCGTCCCCTTCTGGTACACGTATCAAACGTAGGTTAGGTCTTTTCACATAGTCCCACATTTCTTGGAGACTTTGTTCACTCCGTTTTGCGCTTTTTTCTCTGATCTTGGTTTCTCGTTTTATTTCATTGAGTTGATCTTTGACTTCAGATATTCTTTCTTCTGCTTGGTCAATTTGGCTATTGAAACTTGTGCATGCTTCGCGAAGTTCTCGTATTGTGTTTTTCAGCTCCTTTAGTTCATTCATATTCCTCTCTAAGTTATCCATTCTTGTCATCATTTCCTCAAATCTTTTTTCATATCATTTTTCAAGGTTCTTAGTTTCTTTGCATTGATTTAATACATGTTCCTTTAGCTCACAAAAGTTTCTCATTATCCATCTTCTGAAGTCTAATTCCGTCATTTCATCACAGTCATTCTCCGTCCAGCTTTGTTCCCTTGCTGGTGAGGAGTTTTGGTCCTTTCTAGGAGGCAAGGTGTTCTGGTTTCTGGTGTTTTCCTCCTTTTTTCGCTGGTTTCTTCCCATCTTTGTGGATTTATCCACGTGTCGTCTGCGTAGTTGCTGACTTTTCCATTGGGTCTTTTAGTGGACACCCAGATTGTTGGTGATGAAGTATTTCTGTTACTTGGTTTTCCTTCTACAAGTCTAGCCCCTTCGCCGTACGACTGCTGAGGTCCACTCCAGGCCCTGCTTGTCTGGGGTGCACCTATAGCAGCTGCGGAACAGTGAGGGATGCTACCAGTTTCTTTTTCTGCTATCTTTGTCCCAGGATGATGCCTGCCAAATGTCAGTCTTTTGGATATAGAGGGGTCAGGGAGCTGCTTGAGGAGACAGTCTGTACTTTATAGGAGCTCAATTGCTGAGCTGTGAGCTCTGTTGTTCATTCAGGGCTGTTAGGCTGCTATGTTTGATTCTGCTGCAACAGAGCTCATTAGAAAACCCCTTTTTTTCTCAAATGCTCTGTCTTGGGGGGTTGGGGCTTTGTTTTTGGATGTCCGTTGAGGTGTCCTGCCCAGCTAGGAGGCAGTCTAATCACTATTTGACTGCCGAGGTTCCGCCCTGTTGTTGTGAGGTTCGCCCTGTTGCTGCAGGCTCTTGCTCTTCTGCTGCGGTCTCCGCCACGGGCTACGCCCTGCAGCGGAGTCTCTCTGTTGTAGCGGGTTGCCTCGGCAACGGCAGGCTGCATCCGCAGTGGGTGTGTATCTCAGTAGGGGCGGGTTGCCTCGGCAGCTGCAGGCTGCGTCAGCAGTGGGCGTCTGTCTCAGTCGGGGTGGGTTGCCTCGGTAATGGTGGACGCCCCTCCCCCACGGAGCGCATCAGGGACCGTCTCCACGGCGAGCATTTGGAATCGCCGTTTTGTCTGTCCCACTGCCCAAGTCCCTTTCAGTCTGAAGTTCAGCCCTCTCAAGTCTCAGGTTGCCATTTCAACAGGGCACCCGGACAAGCGCACCCTGTGGGGATCGCTGGGTAGGGCCGGCTGCCGCCACCCCAGCTGCCGGCTTCTCCAGGCAGAGCCTCTGCCTGGTGTCCCATGTCTCCTTTATACTTGGGAATTTCCCCATTCTGTGGGCAACAAAGATCAGTCTGAAAATGCAGCTTTGACTCACCTCTCTGCGGATTAACCGAGAGCTTCAATCCTGGGTTGTTCTCACAGCGCCACCTTGAGTTCCCTGATAATGGCTTGTTTTTAAACACATTAGAATATAATTCATAATGGGGAATGATCCAAGATGGCCGATCGCTAACATCTCCAGATTGCAGCTCCCAGCCAAAGCTCAGACAATGAGAGGATGCCACACTTTCAGATAAATTTTGGTCGCTCATGGAGCAGAAGATTCCCAGTGGAGGAGCTCCACGGGTTGCCAGAGCAACTCTCGTGGCTGGTGAAGTGGTTTTGTCGGCACCTCGGCGCGGCAGCTCTCGGTGCAGAGTAAATGGGGCTGGTTCCCCTTCTGACCGAGGTTTGGAGGAGCCACACGGGTTGCCCGTGCAACTCTTGTGGCCTGCGCAGAGGTTGTGTCGGCACCTCGGCGCAGCAGCTCTTGGTGCAGAGTAAACGGGACTGGTTCCCCTTCTGACCGAGGTTTGGAGCTCCGGGAAGGCAGAGTCGCCTATTACAGACTCAAGAAGGAAGCCAGACTGGAGATTCCCAGGCAGAAAAGCACCATCAGTCTTAACACCGCTGTTTTGGCCGGCGCAGTGGGTTGCTCATATTTCAGCCCTGGGAATTAACAACTTGGACATCCATTCAGAGACCTAATTTGAACGCTGGTAATTATAAAGACGACAGGTGGATAAATTTACAATGATGGGAAGAAACCAGCGTAAAAAGGCTGAGAATACTCAAAATCAGAATGCCTCTCCCTCTAAAGAGGATCACAGTTCCTCATCAACAAGGGAACAAGACTTGATGGAGAACGAGTGCATCCCAATAACAGCATCAGGCTTTAAAGATGGATAATAAGAAACTTCTGTGAGTTAAAAGAACATGTTGCAGCCCAATGTAAAGAAACTAAGAACTTTGAAAAAAGGTTTGACGAAATCCTAATGAGAATAGACAACTTAGAGAGGAATATAAGTGAATTAATGGAACTGAAGAATACAATGCAGGAACTCTGAGAAGTATGCACAGGTTTAAACAATCGAATTGTTCAAGCAGAAGAAAGGATATCAGAGGTCGAAGTCCAACTTAATGAAATAAAACGAGAAGACAAGATTAGAGAAAAAAGGATAAAAAGGAATGAGCAAAGTCTCCAAGAAACATGGGACTACGTGAAAAGACCAAATTTATGTTTGATAGGTGTACCTGAATGCGACGGAGAGAATGAATCCAAGCTGGAAAATATTCTTCAGGATGTTATTCAGGAAAATTTTCCTAAACTAGAAAAGCAGGACAATATTCAATCCCAGGTAATACAGAGAACACCACAAAGATATTCCTCAAGAAGAGCAACTCCAAGGCACATAATCGTTAGATTCACCAGAGTTGAAATGAAGGAGAAATTACTAAGGGCAGCCAGAGAGAAAGGTCAGGTTAATTACAAAGGGAAGCCTATCAGACTTATAGCAGATCTCTCAAACTCTGTAAGCCAGAATAGAGTGGGGGCCAATATTCAACACCCTTAAAGAACAGAACTTTCAGCCCAGAATTTCATATCCAGCCAAACTAAGCTTCACAACTGAAGGAAAAATAAAATCTTTTATGAACAAGCAAGTATTCAGAGATTTTATTACCACCAGGCCTGCTTTACAAGAACTTCTGAAGGAAGCATTACACATAGAAAGAAACAACCAGTATTAGCCTTTCTAAAAATATACCAAAAGGTAAAGAGCATCAACATAAAGAAGAATTTACATCAACGAATGGATAAAACAGCCAGTTAACATCAAATTGCAGTAATCCTAAATTTAAATAGACTAAATCCCCCAATCAAAAGATACAGCCAAAACCCAACAGCATGTTACATCCAGACCCATTTCACTTGCAAGGATACATAAAGACTCAAAACAAAGGGATGGACAAAGATTTACCAACCAAATGGAGAGCAAAAATAAATGAATAAATAAAAAGCAGGAGTTGCAATTCTCGTATCTGGTAAAATAGATCTTAAAGCAACAAAGATATAGTGGTAAAAGGATCAATGCAACAAGAAGAGCTAACGATCCTAACACCCAGATACATAAGACCTATAAAGAGACTTAGACTCAACGAGAGAGAAAATTAATAAGGATATCAAAGACTCGAACTCAGATCCAGAACAAGTAAACTTAATAAATATTTATAGAGCTCTCCACTTTAAATACACAAAATATACATTCTTGTCAATACCACATCACACCTACTCATAGGTTTAAATGAAACATTGATTGGCCATTATTAATACCCATTTTTTTTTAGAATAAAGCAACATTTCCCTTCTCTCTCCCTCTTTTTCTTCCTCTTTCTTCCTCTCCTTCACTCCTTTTTTTTCTTTCCTTCTCTCAAAAAAAGAAAAAAAAGAAATCAACTTGTAGACCTCTAGATCCAGGTTGGCAATATCTCTCTCATTGCTCTATTTCCTTCCTTCCCTTCTCTCCCTCCCTCCCTCCCTCCCTCCCTCCCTCCCTCCCTCCCTCCCTCCCTCCCTCCCTCCCTCCCTTCCTTCTTTCCTCCCCTCCTGCCTTCCTTCCCTTCCTCCCTAAAAAAAAAAAGAATATAGTTCATAATAATTGACAAAAATTTTTGTCCTAATCTGTGTTAACATAGTTTTTAAAATTTATTTTTAAAATACATAGTACATAGTGAATGAACTATATTTCTCTACATTGTTACATAAAGAAAAGGTCTGGTATTTTAGCTAACCTAAAAGTCTGTCTGTCCCTCAGCACCAAGGGGTATTTTCTATGATTATGTATTCCTTTTAAAAATTCTGTTTCCAAAATAATATAATGTTGTAGGATGCTGACTATAGTACTTGTGGGTTGGACTGAATGTTAGCATGCTTAATTTTTCATTTTCTAATAAAATGATACTGAAACACATTCAGATGGCCTTAAATATTGGGAATGATCACACCTATTTACCTACCAGGCTGCTTTCTAAGTATAAAAAATTAGGATGATATGATTTTTAGTTTAAACACCATTTTGGCATTATTTGTATTGAGAAGGCATTTGGGACATGAATCATAAATCTTTTGGAAACAGTTCTAATCACCATTATTCATGGAGGAAGGAGGTCATATTGATTTCTGAATTGCCCTACCTGCTGGACCAAAGAGACCCTAACAATTTTAGAGCACTTAAACTTTATTGGGATGAAATTAGAAACATTTTAAGCAGAAACCAATTTCTAGCATATGGAAGTTAGACTTTAACATTCTTAATTCAATATTAAAGTTTCCATATTTAGAAAATCTAAACAATGCTCAACTTACTCAAAGTAGAGTCAGAGGTGGTTAAAATTTGGGAAAGACATTTTATTCCCAGTAAGATAATATGCTTCAGTATTATTTTTATTTCTCCAGCATGATTGCAGGTATAGTGACAATTCTAAGTAGTTATTATATCACTAAGTTAAGCAGAGATTTATTAATGATAATAAATAAAAATATGTTCAATAACAGATAATGATTTACTTTGCCAAATGAATCCTAATAAGTTTCCCTGGAGAGCAAAATGCCATAGGAGTTTTATAAATATGACTTAATTTATATAAACCCAATCAAGATTATGTTTGCAATTTAAAAATGTTTAGTTGGAGTACCCTTTGTAAATGTTCCTATATGTCCTCCAGGAGCTTGGTTTTTAAATCTTGCCTAGACGGCAGGCTGGTAACTCTTTTGGAGAAGACAAAGTCAGCAACTCTTTTTGGCTTGAATGCTGTAGGTAGAACTAAACACTTGCCATGCTTAGATAAAGCTATATTGAGCAGCAGTGACACACATGGATAGGTACAAGCTTATTCCTTTGTTTTCATTAAGCTTTAGGGCTCTAGTATAAATCTCCTTAAAAAATATGGATCTATCTTCTGTTTCTTTGGTATTCCCCAAGTGCACTGAGTATTGGATAGAATACATAGTAAATTTGAATAAACAACAAGCTAAAAGTATCTTCTACAGATAGTGTAGGCAGAGAAGTTTATGGGTGCAACACTTTTTTTATGTACCTTACTTTCTAAATTTAGATAAAAGAGCAAAATAAGATGTAAAAACAAGAAAAAAAAAGTGCAAAACAGAAAAGGGAAAAGACAGGACATTCAAAGGTTGTTGGGAGATATAAATTTTAACCTTGTTCTTTCCCTGTTGGGAGCTGAGTTTTTATGTTATTATTCCATAATAGTTTTGTCATCTTGGGCAAGGTTGGGCCAATTTTTTTTTAAAATGAGACAGTTAAACTAAAAGATAGTAAAAGAAATATATACTTTTTTATCTAAATTCATTTCTTAAATAACTAAAACTCATTCCTAAATCTAAATTCATTTGCTATTTAATTACCAACCTTTGGAATCCTGGTAATTGACAGCCCTTAATCTGTGGGACAGTTTAGGAAACCAAAAGTATTTAAGAAAAGAGAAAAAGAACAAAAATTTAAAACAGGACAAATTCCAGATAGTATTACAAATACATTTTATGCTCACTGGGACATAACAGCTTAAAAACCTATAATCTACTAAATCACAATAGATATATTTAAGATTAGCAGCTTAAAAACCTATAATCTACAAAATCACAATAGATACATTTAAGATTGAGGACTTTTACCAGGAAAATACTTCACTTTTCTATGTTTAAGAAAGCTTGTAGGTGGAGAAAGCTAGAAGTTAAGAAATAATGGAGAACATGGAAGGTCTCAAAGGAAAGAGACCAAGAAAAGTAAAAAGATACCTTTTTTCAAGACAGTTGCCATCTGTGCCTCTCCAAAAGATGGCAGGCAGCTCCCCAGCCAGAGGGTTAGGGAAGCTCTTCTCACAAACCCTGGAAGATATCCCATTAGGTTTCCCCACTAAGAAGATAAAGAGTAGCAGATGGGATTCTGTGATTGTTAGGAGGTTATTTGGAAATGGAAGGCCATGAGGATGGTGGTGTTCACTGTTATTCAGTTAACCTTTCCTTTCTTTCACTTCTCCTTTAATAAACTCTTTAATTTTTTACACACTGGGTCCCCTACCAATGCTATTCATAACTGGCTTGTCCTTTTTATTTAGTTTTAAATTTCTCCCTTGTAAAAAAAATTCTTGCTTATGTTTCGACCTTACATGTTTGAGAAAGGTATTTTTGCAATTTTTTTTACAAACCAATTTTTAATTGTGCCTCAAACAGGACAAAACTCAAGTATTAAAAATATTATATTATTGAAAATTTTCTATATACAGGCAGAGCCAGGAATCAGTGTGCTTTTAAAGAGAACAGTACAGAGAAACCGCCAAACCTGGACATTTACTGATATATAAAAATCCTACTGTTCTGGTACTTTTCTAAATTTGAAATGGTTCTATTTATATTTAGAAACGAAATTCATTCTTTTAGTCAATATCCAAGCTTGTGTGAAAATAAGAATTTTACTACTTTTAATTGATATTTGATATATAAATAAAACCTCATTTCATGTCATCACAAGAACCATTAACAACCAAGTATCTGTTATATGAATTAATTGAAAATTCTTGAGATATAAGACATTGGGAGATATTTTGCTTTCTTTCAAAATTATTAATATTATAGTAGGCATATTCTGAAAAATCTGTTTAAAAAATTTTCCCTAAATTTGAAGCTTTCATTTCTATTCTAGTTTTCAAACAGGCTACCTTCTAAAAGTCCACTGAACATATCAGATCATGATCCTGGCTTGCCACGATGACAGGCACTTTCTACTCTGGACTTTGGCTGTCAGTGCCAACATCATTAAGCGATTCTTCAAATTACTTTCAAAATGCCCTTTTCCCCCAGGATTTTTACTTATATCTAATTAGACTACTTACTCTGTACCATGTAATCCCTGTTGCCAAAACTGCTAAATGCTTCAATAACTAGGAGGAGGGCATCAATGGAACAAGACAGATGTAATGTCACTGGTTAACAGTAGAGGTGTGAAGCAGCTGCCTTAATTATGAAGCTTATTAATTCATGGTGTTAGAAAAAACTTGGCAAGGGTTCTTATAAAATACCTAATGTTTTCCAAAATAGCATCAGATTGCTTAAAACTTAAAATGATGTCTTCAATAAAAATATGCTGAAATAATTTTGTTAGCAATTAAGATCTGCATTTAATACTTACAATTCTAGCTATAAGGTCATACATAATTTTAAAAGTAACTATGGTTCTTAATTTATTTTTTAAAAGTATATAGTCTTATATGTCAATGTTAAAAAATTTTTTTACAGCTGGAATGAAATAATAGGATAAAGATATTTATTTATCCTATAAAATGTCCAGGTGTGGAAATAAGGTATAAGGAGAAGAGTTCTAAGGAGCTACTTTCTATAGATCCTGTAACAACCTAATCTCATTAAAATTCAATTTCATTATCTATATAAAATAAGCATTTAACTTAAAGGGTTATTTTATGCTTATAAATAATGTATATAAACTGCCTAGCATATAGTAGGTTCTCAATAAAAAGTATCATTTTTTATTGGCTGTATTGAAAAGATGGGATTTAAATAAAAGGATTTCTATTAGAAGAGATTAAAATAAATGGGTTTCTATTGTAGAAGGAGATTAGTGAAGAGAAATAGTTTCAATAGAATGTTTGCTTTACACCCAGACTAGAGCATTTTACTATCATTTAAAGACAAGATAGTTGGCTTCTAGGAAAGAAGAATAAGTGAAAATAGAAGTCTCAAAAGAGATGTTACAAGAGAAAAAAAATGAGTGGAAGTGTATTTTCTTTCCCACTGTTGACTGGAATCATTTCATATAATGAAATAATAATCAACAGGAATTAGTATCTGCAAGTATTAACAGACTGCTACATTAAAAAAAAAAGCTCACATACTTTGAAGAGTAAAAGTATTCCTAAAGTATTTAGAGGGTCAACAGAAAAAATTCATGCAAATGCCAGGCAGGTCCAATCCTGATCTCTGCTTTGTACAAAATATATATATATATAAAATCTATCACACTAAATATGACAATCACAACTCCATCTTCTATTTTAGTTTTTTAGTAGCTTTTAATAAATTTATCCCATCTCTTTTTTAATTTATAAAGTTTTGGCTTATATTATGTCTGTCAATTGAAGTAATCAATCCTCTGAGTTGATTTCTTGCAGGATCAGATGGAACCTCCTACTATGAAAAAGTTACTGTTTTCAAGACCCAAAGAGGGCCTCTATTCATTATTTTAATTTTAGTCATATTGATTCAAAGCCTCTGTCTCTCTAGACTGAAGTGCTCTAATCACATATCTTCTATCATTTGGGTAGCTCACTTTGGACACATTCAGACTTTCTCTCTGATGTCCTTTGGATTTGAGGCCACCAGAAATGTATATAACAAGTTCTCCATATGGACAATTAATAGAAAGCACAGAATACTATTTTCTGTTTTGTCTTTACAAGTTCTTTTTGATAATGGGCAATATCTGCTGTCATCCTTAGAGCATCACACTTAACTGATGACTTCAGTCAGTAGCAATACCCAGGTGAAAGTGCCATGGTTTACTACCATTGCCCATAATTTATATATGTATGAACACACACACACACACACACACTCACACATACACATGGGAAGTTTGTCAGTAATGTTCACTCTTCTGTATCTTGCCCATTCATCAAAAATATGTTTATTGTGTGTCTACAATGGGTAAGACATTGTAGATACAAAATAAACATATTTTTGATGAATTAATTTATAGTCTGTGGGTAGAATGGTGACCAATGAAATTTAGTATGAAAAAATGGAGAAAATACTTAAAGATAAGCCATCTAATACATGCACACTGCAATACACCCTTAAATATTTCTTTAGACAATTTCCTCTATGCTATTTGGAAAAATTCAGTTTCATCTGCAAACTCAGAAACTGTTGCCACCATTCTTTGGTCAAAGGGTTGTATTGTCAAAACAATATCATACTGAAAACTACCAGGCTGACCCCACCATTCTACACACAGAGAAAAAGAACATAAAAGGCTAGAATTCAGAGGATAAGGTATAAACAGACAAAACATAACATTTTTACCAATTCTGACAATATTCTGCTAATCAGTTAATTTTAGGTTCAGAGGTACATGACCAAGTTTGTTACATAAGTAAATTGTGTGTTGTGGTGGTTTGGGGTATAGATTATTTTGTCACCCAGGTAATAAGCATAGTACTCAATAGGTAGTTTTTTGATCTTCTCCCTCCTCCCAGTCTCCACACTCAAGTAGGCTCTTGTGTTCTTTGCTTCCTTCTTCGTGTCCATGTGTTCTCAATGTTTAGCTCCCATTTGTAAGTGAGAACATGTGGTATTTGGTTTTCTATTCCTGTGTTTCACTTAGGATTATGACCTCCAACTCCAACCATGTTTCTGCAAAAGACATGATCTCATTCTTTTTATATGGCTGCACAGTTTTCCATGGTGTGTATGTAGCATATTTTCTTTATCTAGTCTACTGTTAATGGGCATTTAGGTTGATTCCATGACCTTGATATTGTGAATAGTGCTGCGATAAACATATGCTTGCATGTGTCTTTATGGTAGAATAACTTATATTCCTTTGGGTATATACCCAATAATGATATTGCTGGATCAAATGGTGGTTCTGTTTTAAGTTCTTTGAAAAATTGCTACATTGCTTTCCACAATGGCTGAACTGACTTACATTTCTACTAGCAGCGTATTTTGAGAAAGTGCCAAACTGCTTTCCACAATGGCTAAACTACTTTACGTTTCTACCAGCAGTGTATAAATGATTCCTTTTCTCTGCAACCTCACCAGCATCTGTTATTTTTTGACTTTTAAGATAATAGTCACTCTGACTGGTGTGAAATGGTATCTCACTGTTGTTTTGGTGTGTATTTTTCTAATGAATTAGTGATGTTGAGTATTTGTTCATACACTTGTTGGCCACATGTATGTCTTCTCTTGAAAAGTATCTGCCCACTTTTTTAATGGGGCATTTGTTTTTTGCTTGTTAATTTGTTTAAGTTCCTTATAGACTCTGATTATTAGATCTTTGTCAGAGGAATAGTTTGCAGATATTTTCTCCCATTCTGTAGGCTGCTTTCTGATAGTTTGTTTTATTATACAGAAGTTCTTTAGTTTAATGTGGTCGCAATTGTCAACTTTTGTTTTTGTTGCTATTGCTTTTGGCATCTTTTTCATGAAATCTTTGCCAGGGCCTATGTCCAGAATAGTATTTCCTAGGTTATCTTCCAGAGTTTTTGTAGTTTTAGGTTTCACATTCAAGTCTTCAATCCATCTGGAGTTCACTTTTGAATATGGTGTAAAAAAGGGGTCCTGCTTCAATCTTCTGCATATGGCTAGGCAATTATCCCAGCACTATTTATTTAGTAGGGAGTTTTTTCCCCCACTTTTTTCATTGATGATCAGTTGGTTGTAGGTGTGTGTCTTCAATTCTGGGTTCTCCATTCTGTTCCATGGGTCTATGTCTGTTTTTGTACTAGTACCACACTCTTTTAGTTACTGTAGCCTTGTAGTATAGTTTGAAGCCAGGTAACATAGTATCTCCAGCTTGGTTCTTTTTGTTTGGTATTGCTTTGGCTATTCAAGCTCTTTTTTGGATCCATATGAAGTTTAAATAGTCTTTCCTAATTCAGTAAAGAATGTCATTGGAATTTTGGTAGAGATAGCACTGAATATATAAATTGCTTTGGGTAGTATGGCCATTTTAACAATATTGATTCTTCCTATCCATGAATATGGAATGCTTTTCCATTTGTTTGTTTCAACTCTAATTTTTTTGAGCAGTGTTTTGTAATTCTCATTGCAGAGATTTTTCAAGTCTTTGGTCAGCTGTATTTCTAGGTATTTTATTCTTTTGTTGCCATTGTAAATGGAATTGCATTCTTGATTTGGTTCTCAGCTTGAATGTTGTGATGTATAGAAATTCTACTCATTTGTGTACACTGATTTTGCATTCTGGAAATTCTAATTCTTATTTCAGAAAAGTTAATGGTAATATGCAAAATGACTACATAAAGGGCATGAATTCCAATTCATTTTTAAAAAAGAGAAAACCAGACAAGACTGGGTGCATTCAGGGTGGTATGGCCATAGAAAACCATCATTTCTCAGCCAACTGACACAGGAACTAAAAACTCAACACTGCATGTTCTCACTCATAAATGGGTGTTGAACAATGAGAACACATGGACACAGGGAGGGGTAATATCACACACTGGGGCCTGTTGGGGGGTGGGGGGATGGATAGCAGTGGGTGGAGGGATTGGGAAGGGAGAAAACATATTAGGAGAAATACCTAATGTAGATGACAGGGTGATGTATGCAACAAACCACCATGGGACATGCATACTATGTAACAAACCCACGCATTCTGCACATGTACCCCAGAACTTAAAGTATAATATTAAAAAAAGAAAAAAGGGTTCCTTGGACTAAACACCATGGGAGAAGATATTCTTGCTGTGGAATTTTATGGAGTAGACCAAACTAAATCTATATAAATATTCCATTATATAGCTTTTCTTACACGTATTTTCAGATGATTGTATTTATTCAGTTATTGACAGGAGAATTGAATTGAACAAAAATATACCAAGAGATCAGCATAACTGGTTTTCAATGGGGCGGGAGGCAGGGAGACCGGGCAGTGAGTTCTTGAAGGCTGTGGGGCCGACCGGAGGCCACAGCCCCTCACCCCTAGACATTGCCAACCAGAACTGACATGCAACTTCCTGGGTGTTGATGCCATTAAAACCAAGGTTGGTGCCCGGTAAAAAAAAAAAAAAAAAATTTTATGGAATAGTCTGGTCTACTCCATACAATTCCACAGGATGTTTCTTTCTGCCAGAAAGAAACATGCCGCTGACAGGATGGGAAAAGACCTTTTGTGATCAATGACTTTTCAAAGAGAAGACTGAAGCAAAAGGGATGATCATTTAATTCCCCTGGTATTGTATAGATTTTTTTGTGCTTTTTTGGTGGAGTAAATGGGGGTACAGATGTAATAGGCATATGGTTTTCATAAATTTCCTTTACAGTGTGGATTTAGTTTTAACTTGAGTTACTTTGTACCTCCCGCCTCAGTCAGTGCCTTCCATCTCAGTGTGTGTGTGTGTGTGTGTGTGTGTGTGTGTGTGTGTGTATGACTTGAGAGAAAGTATAGTAGGATGGTTTCAGGGCCGATACTCAGATGCTAGATTGCAAACTATCACTTTGGACAAGTTGGTTAATTTTTAAAATGGGAACAATAATAGGATGTTATTAATATCCAAATGAGTGGTTGTTATAAGGATTAAATGAATATATTAATTTAAAGTTCTTAAAGTCTAGTGCATAAAAACTGCTCAAAGGTGTTAGCTGTTATTATACATGTTCCCAAGGCAAAAAAGTATGCTTACCTTATGAGATTAGGTAAATATGAAAAGCTTATATTCTTAAATCTAATAGATACTAAGAGGCATGCCCAAATTTATTAATCATTATTTTGCTGCCTGTGCTAACAGTCTCTCCCCCAGAGAAATTCTACTTTTATGAATCTTTGGCTAGGAGCTGATATAAGTCTCATTCTTAAGTATCTAAAAAAATTCTTTATATTTTGTATTCTTCTATCAGAAATACATTTTTAATTTCTTAAAAAAAATTTTTATGCTACCTGCTTCATATATTTTAGTTCTCTATTCTTTTCTACAGAGCAAACAATAGAAAACTGACTATTATATGATCCAGCTTATGCTTCCATCTGTTAATCAATTCATTAATAAATATTTTTGAACTTATTAAAGTGTATATGGCACTATGCTGGGCACAAAATTTATATACCAGTTTCTTGGAGGGGAAAAAACGAAGAAACTAAAAACCTTTGAATGGGATATTGAAGCTTGTTAAGAATGATAAAGCAATAGAAGAGGAAGGAAAAAAGTTACTAAGTGAACTACCATAGAATCAATGAATCTGTAAGAGAAGGACTTTAAGACAGAATGGTCCAATCATTCTTAACTTTTTAAAAAAGCACCAACACACCTGAAGGATAAGATAACAATCAGAACATATGTATATCCTAACTAATGTGTTAACAAAATTTTGTGGTGAATTATTACACTTAAAATCAACAAAGTGAAAAAAAAGTGAGAAGGGTACAGTATGTAGAAGGAAAAGTGGAGAAGACACTCCTAATGGCAAAAAAGGACAAATGAACACAGGATATATATATATTTTTTTTTTAACCATCTGCTATATCTGTTGTCATTTTCTGGAAAGGGTATTTGTGAGGATGAGAGAAACAGCTGCTGTGACATTAATTCTGAAACTTAATTATGTGAATGCTTATGAAATAAACTTCAGTAACATCACAGATAAGTATTCAACAGAAACCAGCCAAAAAGTAATAAGAAAAACTTTCAATCATAATTCAAAGAGGCTATTATATTTAAGGCTAGGGTGATCAGTTGCCTTGCTCAGGACAGTCCAGTCTATATCTACTATCCTGGCTTAAATATTAATAGGGCCTCATTCCACACTCAGAAAGATCCAAGTTTGAATGATAAATCATATAGTTACCTTATCTATGGACATCTTAGTCTAGATATGTTGCTTTGTAGTGACCTTGTTTGACAGAGGAAAGGGCTTTATAAATGGTTTCTGTTAAATTTCCAGACAAATTATGTGGCAAAACTTTAAGTTCTAAATTAAAAGAGAAGATATGAAATATATGAAAAACTCACACTTAGAATTGAAAGCAATTCTTCAGTACTGCATTCAGGCTTTAAGCGGTCCTTGAACATTTTAACTGTTTGATGCTTCAAATAGTAATAGGAGGCAATTCGGCCATAAGTCAGAGGTTCAATGCTGCGATTATCCTATTTCAAAAGAAAGATAAAATTAAAATGAAGAGTACAATGAAAGTACATATCTTTATAAAATTAATAATTCAGACAGGTGCTTTTGAAATAATTTTGTTAAAAATTGTTATAGTACTAGAAGCAAAAGACCTACTGTTAAAAAGCTGGGCAATGTTTTCAATTAGAATGCATATCACTAAGTCGTACCTCTCCAATTTCAATACAGTAGGAATGTTCCAATTCAATCAGGGACTTCTCAATCAGATGGGACAGAAACTTGTTCACAGAATCATGGCTTACATCACCCAAATTGTAGTAGCTAGAAAACAAGCAAGGTTATTATTATTTGTTTCAAGATATTTTCCACTAAAACTATCACCTAAGTTTCACATAATACATATAAATATATTCTACTTTTAGTATAAAACCTATCGTCAGTAACTTTACAAAACTCACAGAACTATTGAGCTTGGGTGGTAGATAAGTTCTTTTAAACAATTTAGTCAATTATTGTTCCCCTAGTGCTTAGGGAATAAATGTTATCCTAATGACTAGAAGGAACATCATAAGGGTAAAAATAAAGCATTCTAACTAAGCCTCAATATAGGGAAAACACATAGGTTCAGCTCTGTATATTTTCCAAGCCAAAGGCCTAAGGACATACAATTTACCTGAAAGTGCCTCACTGCAAATTTGAGAAGTTCTTGGCAAAACCCTATGGCCAGTGGGATCTGTGCCTGGAAGCAGACCCGAAGAACATGGGATTAAAATCTTGGCAGTGCCCTAACTCCTCCTAGGTGAATACTGTATCATAGTCAGTATGGATAATTTATATGCCCTATCTCCCTTTTCCCCATTCACATCAAAGAATGGGAGTGGAAAGTGGTCTTAGAGTATAGGTTCTCATCTGTAAGACCCCATCATGATGGTTTTACATCTGTACAGAACTAGGAAGGGAACAGTCATAGTCTGGGAAAAGAGTGCTAACTATTTTAAATGGAAGAGGACTAAAGAAAACCACAATTTGGGAGCAATGGAGAACACTATCTAGATGACAATTTTTGTGAGATTTTTCGTTCTTTGAAGGAAGGGACCCAAGGTTAGTAAATTATAAAAAATTATTTAAAAATAAACAAGGCAGGACTAACAATGTCAGGATATATTTTCATTAGAAAGAAAAGTTAGTGCAAATAGCTAGGTACACCCAAATATGAGAGGCTCCATTAAATAAGAATTACAGTAAGAGACTATTGGAATTTATTTGGAAAAGTAATTTCCATTATAAAGAAATACCTGTTTTAATTTTGATCGATATAAAATTTATTGCTTTTTCTAGAAAAGCTCTTGGCATGGACCGAAATGCAGCAATATTTATCAACTAAGAGATAAATAAGTACTGAACCTAGTGCTGTCATTAATTTAAACAAAATGTTCAAATATATGTCTAACCATGCATATATGGAAGTGAAAAACCAGAATTGACTAAGGAGGAGTATTTAGTTAGAATAATGTCTTCTGCTTTAGAGGTGAAAATAAAAATTCCAGATATTCAAGCCATATAAGATACAAATATCCAGTCATTTCAAATTTTTAAAATATTTTTACTCTTTCATTGTTTTCCAAGAAGTGAAATTCATCAGTCAAACTTTCTGCAATATAAGCGCTTACTTTGTATTTCACATTCTTTTGGCTTGCTAAGCCTATAAATTTTCCAATATTATTTTTAGCTGTCAGGACTAATATATTAAATATATAGCTGATAGAGTTATTCTTAAATTGAAAACACTAGTAAAAATGTGCCCAGGATACTGTATAAGCAGTACTATTTGTAGATCAAGAATCAAAGTCTTCTTCTTTTTATAAACCAAATTTGTGTGCCTTGATTTTGGAATAAACAATTCTTTACGCAACTGACATTACAGAAGAAAGACACTTTGAAAATATTATTGTGAAAGACAAAAAATAAAATTCCACTTTTATCTATAAATTTACTATAAACGAACTGTTTTCAAATGTAATGGATGCTGTTACTGATTATTATAAGCCATTGTCTTACAATGTAACTGGGATGTCAACTTTATCATTTTATGCTTTAATAAAAAAATTTGGTACACTTACAAATAATATTGAAAACTATCAATGGAAAAAGCTATCTGTGAAAAATTACAGGTTCTACTTAATATTTATTTACTGTACTTGCTTCATTTTGTTTATTGTATTTACAAGGTATATTTCAATGGATTAATATCCCTTCTAAACTTTGTTTAAGCCTATTAGGACTTTTTAAAGATGAATTTGTGGTTTTCATCCAGACAAAATGCAGGCAAGGTAAGTATTTCTTAAACATTTAAAGTAAGTGGCCGTAAAGAAAAAAAAAAAAACCTAAATGATGTTTCTGAGACTATAATATTTGATGACTACACTAAAATATCATTCACAATCTAACTTGCTAAAAGTTCACACTTCTTTGTGCAGAAAACATAAACATTTCGCTGTTATTCGTAATACAGTTTTTGTTTTTTTCTGAACATGGTTACCAACATTCTTATTGACTTGCATAACAGAAGAAATACAAAATTCAATTCAAGTAAATTGAACTTCACTGATCTTTACCGAATACTGATCTTTGTAAATATTTGGACTGAGGTTCTAAGGCCATTTAAAATATTTTCAAATGTTCAAATCCTTATAAAATTAAGATATTGTTATATCTTAATTAGATATACAATTTGTGAGACATTGTAAAATAATTAAACTAAATATAAATGAAGTATTTTAGGTTAATAAAATTTTGGTAGTTAATATATTTTGACATTTTTCTGTGAATAAGGGATAGAGTTCAGATTTATATGATCTCTATTAGTAGCATAATACAGCCTTTACTTCTACGAGGTGAACATTTTTTAGTTACTGTGCAACTTTTAGCCTGAACAATTATAAGTATTTAACCTAAAACATTATATATCATTAATTTTAATAATCACTTTACTAACTTGAAAAAGCATGCAACAGTTAAGAAAAAGGTCTGTTTTCAGGTTGCACTCTGCAGTACAAAATTTATAATTTACTGGTTATTTAAACACAAACATTTCACAACTGTTTAATTATGGGTAAAGGATAAAACGTAGTTTCATGCTCACTGCATTGAATCATCAAGTCATTATCTTCTCTTTGCCATAAACAGAGAGCCTACCTTTTTGTCAGCATGCTATTTCATTTATTTCACAGAGAAACCCAGTTTCACAATAATTGACTTGTCAGAAGCTCTAATTTATGAGACTGAGCTCTGTAAGATTTCTCTATATTGGACTCAACCTGCACACAAGCAGGGTTGAATATTTACAATGCTGTTAACAGGTGCTGAGTTGTTTAATGATTCTAATAGCCAGAAGCGTACTGAGAAAGCCAGCGGGATCACAATTACAGGCTGTTTGAACACAACAATTACTAGTCCCCTGAGAGGTGTGAAAGTCAAAGGCAGTTTGATACTGACAGCATCTAGCACATGGGCTACACAAGCTAACTTCTATTAGCAGTCTATTGGGAAAAAGTAATAACAAACCTCTCCCTATCATAAAAATGTACAAAGTTCATAAAATTAAAAAAATCAAAAACTAAAATCCTTTAAAAAATTATCTTTAAAAGATATTATCAAAGGACAAACAAGAATATTACATATCAAATCTCAAGTTATTTTTTCCAACCTTAATATTGATGAAACTTCACCAGTTGAGAATGAAAGAGGTTTTATATTAATGTAAAACATAAAGTTACGCCAAACGGTTTGGATTTAATGTGAATAGTGGCAGCCATTTCCTGTTTGGTTTATGTAAACCTGGCCAGATCTCTTGCTGGGAAATTTTTCATCAGTATTGAAATGCTGCTGCTATAACTGTCAGTAGCGGAAAGTCATTTGTTACAGCACCATGCTTTTTTATGTTCAGATTATGCAGCAATAATAATAATGACACAAATAACAAAAGTGGTTGCAGAAACAGCTGAAACTACCACAACATTTTTGCCCCAGATATATTTAAAAGCTTTCTCAGGGGAAAACAGAGTAAAACTGAACATACAAATTGAATCCAGAACTCAATTTGGAATATATTATATTTTATGAAAGTTTATATTAATATAAACATGTGTTTATATTAATTTGAACAAACTAATGTGTGTGTATATGTTATATATATGTGTGTGTGTGTTCATATATATAAACATAATTATCTTTATATATATATGTATTTGCATATATACATAATATACACAAATACACCCATAAGAATATAAATAGACATATAGTGACCAAATAAGGAACAGTGGTTGAAATATTTGTCAACATAAGTTTCACTTTTGGTATGCTGTGGTGAGGACTTTACTGTAGTATGATTAACTAAAGGGAGCTGGAATATGAGGTCTTCTTTACCTATTATGACTATGTTATAAAAATGGTCTCTCTTTTCTATTGCTAAATAAACTTCAGTCTTTTTGCTACACACACATGCAGATGAACAAGCTCGTATACATATTCTTCATTCCCAAGAAAAGTGAAATCTCAATTTATGGTACTGTATGACATGAAATATTAAGGAAAAATTAAAACCACACATAATATAAGTTCTTCATTTCAGATAATTACTTTAGCATTTTAAAAGCTTTTATCATATCTAAAAATAAATGGGAAAAATTTACCAGTTTCCTGTGCCTTGATTTGCTTCCAGCTTTTGGGAAAGGTGATTTTAACACAGACACTAATAAAAAGATACAAGCAAGGGCCAGTCACGAGAACGTGGAGAAAAGGAACCCTTGTACATTGTTGCTGAGAATGTACATTATTAGCACAGCCTCTTTGGAAAGCAGTATGGAAGTTTCTCAAAATCTAAAAATAGATCTAGCATATGATCCAGCAGTCCCCGTTGGGGGTATATACACAAAGGAATTGAAATCAGTATGTTGAAGAGACATCGTACTCCTATGTTCATTGCAGCATTATTTATAATAGCCAAGATAGGGAAACAATATAAGTGCCCATCAAGGGATGAATGGACTTGAAAAATGTGGTATATATACACAATGGAATACTTAAAAAAAAAAAAGGAAATTCTATATCAGCAACAACATGGTTGACTCTAGAGAGGGAGGAATCTGGAGAGCATTATGCCTAGTGAAATAAGGTAGGTATGGAAAGACAAACAGTGTATGATCTCACTTATATGTGGAATCTAAAAAAGTCAAGCTCATAGAAGTAGAGGGTAGAATGTCAGCTACCAGAGGCCACAGGGGTTGGGAAGGCCATGCAAGCAAAAGGGGAATTGATCAAAAGGCATAAAGTTTTGGTTAGACAGGAGGAGTAAGTTCTGGTGATGCACTACTGCACAGCATGGGGACTATCGTTAATAATAATGTATTGTATATTTCAAAATTACTAAAAAGAGATTTAATATGTTCTTGCTACAAAGAAATGATAAGCATGTGAGGTGATGGATATGTTAATTAGCCTAATTTGTTCCTTTCACAATATATACATGTTTTTAAACAGTACATTGTATGCCATAATAATATAATTATTTATCAGTTAAAATTTTTTAAAAGAAAATTTATATTCACACAAAATCTCACAAATATTTATAGCAACTTTATTTTAAAAAAGAGCCAATCAAAAAGGAAGATTGCAGAGCTTGCCTACAGCTAAGTAAAATATATAAATTATTAAAATTTACTTAGGCACATTTTTCCATTTTCATCTAGATGTGAAGATACAGATATTGAAACTGACAATTTGTTTTTTGGGGGGGTCATCAAACAAAGTGTCATTTGAGTGATATGGCAGAGTGTCCATACAAAAAAACCCATTGTTCAGCATAGCACTGAAAAGGGAAGTGGACAGGGAATGTGGACCTGACAACGAGCGCAGTGATGGAGAACGTGGTATAATCCCAGTGTTGCCTTTGTCACTTGTGAGCTATGCTATTGGGAACAAGTTGCTTAAATTTCCCTGTGCTTCAGTTCCTTTACTTACAAAATGGGTATCATAACAGTACTAAATGAGTTAAGCTCTTGAAACAGCATTTCAAATACAGTAAACACTCAATAAATATTATCAATGCAGATTTTTGTTTCCAACTTTATTAATTCCAATTTTTATTTTTATAAATTCCTGCCCTATATTTATGTTTTGCTATTGATCTGCATCTAGTTTCTTAAGATAAATGCTTATTTTATTTTTAAGCATTCATATTTTCTATTATGTCTCTAAAGATATAAATATTCCTTAGAATTGTGCTTTGATGGTGGACGGATCCAAGATGACCAATTAGGAGCAACTCAGGATTGCAGCTCCCAGCAAAAGCGCAGAGGGTGAGTGGACACTGGACTTCCAGACGGATTTTTATTGCCCACACGGAGGAGATTCCCAGGCAGAGGAGCCCCATGGGTTGCCAGCACGGCTGTTTTGGCCGGCGCAGCTGTTTTGGCTGGTGTGGCTATTTTGGCCGGTGCCCCAGTGTGGCAGTTCTCTGTACAAAATAAACAGGTCTGGGCACCATTTTAGCTGGCGATTGGAGGTCCAGGAAGACAGAGTAGCCCATTCAATTGATAAAAAAGGGGACTGAAACAGGGAGCCAGGCCAGGAGATTCCCTGGCAGAAAAGCACTACGAATCTCAGCACGGCTGTTTCAGCCTGCACAGTGGGTCACCTCATGGGAAATCACACAGATCCTGGTGCCTTTTCAACAGGCGACTGGAACACCTGGAGGAGAGTCGACCATTCAACTAAAAAAAGCAGTCTCTGAAGCAGGGAGCCAGGTGATCAGGCTAGGCTGGTCCCACCCCCCCACACACAAAACAGCAATTGGAAACACTCTGGGTTGAGAGTTTTACAGCAAACACAGCTGAACCTGGGACAGTCTAGCACTGTGGGTGAGAGGCATCTGCCATTACCGAGGTACTCTACCACTATGGAGGTAGTCTGCCATTGCTGAGGCAGTCTGCCATTGCTGAGGCAGCCTGCCATTGCTGAGGCAACCCACCATTGCTGAGGCAACCCACCATTACAGAGAGTCTGCCATTACAGAGGTGGGCCACCATTGATGAGGCAGTTCTAACTACACCCATATAAACAGGACTGCAGGAGAGTTCACACGGCAGCTGGGCGGAGCCCACAGCAGCTCAGCAAAGCCTCCTCAGGTAGACAGTGACTAGGCTGCCTGCTTGCTGGGCAGGGAAGCCCTTAAAAAAAAAGGCAACAGTACAATGGAAACTCATAAATAAAGCCCTAACTCCCCAGGACAGAGCACCTGGGAACAAAAAGCGGATTATGAGTTCTACTGCAATGGACCTAAACATATCTGCACAGCAGCTCTGAATGAACAACAGAGCTCACAGTCAGCACCTGAGCTCCAATAAAGGACAGACTGTCTCCTCAAGCAGCTCCGTGACCCGCATATATCCAAAGAGTCACCTCATAAAGGAGAGCTCAGATTGACATCAGGTGGGTATACTTCAGGGACAAAGATAGTAGAAGAAACTGACAGCAATCCTTACTGTTCTGCAGCCACTGGAGGTGATTCCCAGGCAAGCAAGGCCTGGAGTAGACCTCAGCCATCCTACAGCAGAGGGGCCTGACTGGTAGAAGGAAAACTAAGAAACAGAAAGAAAATAACTTCATCATTAAAAAACTGGACATCCACTTAGAGACCCAATCTGAAAGTCAACAAATACAAAGATGACAGGTGGATAAATACACAAAGATGGGAAGAAACCAGAACAAAAAAGATGAAAATACTTTAAACCAGAACACCTTTCCTCCTACAAGGGATCACAACTCCTCACCAGCAAGGGAACAAGGATGGATAGAGAATGAGTGTGATGAATTGACAGAATCAGGCCTTCAGAAGGTGGGTAATAAGAATCTTCTGTGAGCTAAAAGAACATGTTCTAACCCAATGCAAAGAAACTAAGAACCTTGAAAATAGATTTGATGAAATGCTAATGAGAATAAAACTTAGAGAGAAATATAAGTGAATTGATGGAGCTGAAAAACACAACATGAGAACTTCACAAAGCATACACAAGTTTCAACAGCCAAATCGACTAAGCAGAAGAAAGAATATCAGAGGTTGAAGGTCAACTCAATGAAATAAAATGAGAAGGCAAGATTAGAGAAAAAAGGTGGATAAGGAATGAAAAAAGTCTCCAAGAAATATGGGACTATGTGAAAAGACCTAATCTACGTTTGATAGGTGTACCTGAATGTGACAGAGAGAATGAATCCAAGCTGGAAAATACTCTTCAGGATATTATTTAGGAAAACTTCCCCAACCTAGCAAGGCAGGCCAATATTCAAGTCCAGGAAATACAGAGAACACCACAAAGCTATCCCTCAAGAAGAGCAGCCCCAAGGCACATAATTGTCAGATTCACCAGGGTTGAAATGAAGGAGAAAATGCTAAGGGCAGCCAGAGAGAAAGGTCTGGTTACCCACAAAGGGAAGCCCATCAGACTCACAGCAGATCTCTCAGCAGAAACCCGACAAGCCAGAAGAGAGTGGGGGCCAATATTCAATATCCTTAAAGAAAAAAACTTTCAACCCAGAATTTCATATCAGACAAACTAAGCTTCATAAGTGAAGGAAAAATAAAATCCTCTGCAAACAAGCAAGTACTCAGAGATTTCATCATCACCAGGCTGGCTTTACAAGAGCTCCTGAAAGAGGCACTACACACAGAAAGGAACAACCAGTACCAGCCACTCCAAAAACATACCAAATGGTAAAGAGCATCAACACAATGAAGAAACTGCATCAACAAATGGGCAAAACAGCCAGCTAGCATCAAAATGGCAGGATCAAATTCACACATAACAATATTAATCCTAAATGTAAATGGGCTAAATGCCCCAATCAAAAGACACAGACTGGCAAATTAGATAAAAAGCCAAAACCCATCTCACATGCAAGGATACAAAAAGGCTCAAAATAAAGGGATGGAGGAAGATTTAGCAAGCAAATGGAGAGCAAAAAAAAAAAAAAAGCAGGAGTTGCAATTCTCATATCAGGCAAAATAGACTTTAAAACAACAAAGATCAATAGAGACAAAGAAGGACATTACATAATGGTAAAAAGATTGATACAACAAGAAGAGCTAACAATCCTAAATATATATGCACCCAATATAGGAGCACCCAGATATATAAATGAAGTTCTTAATGACTTACAAAGAGACTTAGACACTCACAAAATAATAGTGGGAGCCTTTAACACCCCACTGTCAATATTAAGACAGATCGACCAGACAGAAAATTAACAAGGATATCCAGGACTTCAACTCAGACCTGGACTAAGCAAACCTAACAGACATTTACAGAACTCTCCACTGCAAATCCACAGAATATACATTCTTCTCAGCACCACATCACACATACTCTAAAATTGACCACATAGTTGGAAGTAAATCACTCCTCAGCAAATGCAAAACAACTGAAATCATAACCAACAGTCTCTCAGACCACAGTGTAATCAAGTTAGAACTCAGAATTCAGAAACTAACTCAGAACCGCACAGCTTCATGGAAACAGAACAACTGGCTCTTGAATGTTGACTGGATAAACAATGAAATGAAGGCAGAAATAAAGATGTTCTTCGAAACCAACTAGAATGAAGACACAACATACCAGAATATCTGGGACACATTTGAAGCAGTGTCTAGAGGAAAGTATATAGCAATAAATGCCCAAATGAGAAGCAAAAAAGATCTAAAATCATCACCCTATTGTCAAAATTGAAAGAGTTAGAGGAGCAAGACCAAAAAAACTCAAAACCTAGCAGAAGACAAAAAATAACTAAGATCAGAGCAGAACTGAGGGAGATAGAGACACAAGAACTCTTCAAAAAGTCAATAAATTCAGGAGCTGGTTTTTCGAAAAGATCGATAAAATAGACAGACCACTAGCCAGATTAATAAAAAAGAAAGGAGAAATAATCAAATAGATGCAATAAAATATGATAAAGGGGATATCACCACAGATTCCACAGAAATACAAACCATCATAAGAGATTACTACAAACATTATGCACATAAACTATTAAACCTGGAAGAAATGGATAAATTCCTGGATACTTGCATCCTCTGAAGCCTAAACCAGGAAGAAGCCAAAATCCTGAAAAGACCAAAAACAAGGTCTGAAGTTGAGGCAGCAATTAAGAGCCTACCACACAAAAATAGCCCAGGTCAAGATGGATTCACATCTGAATTCTACCAGCCATACAAAGAGGAGCTGGTATGAAACTAAGCCATTTCTTATGAAACTATTCCAAACAATCCAAAAAGAGAGAATACTTCCCAAATCATTTTATGAGACCAACATCATCCTGATACCAAAACCTGTCAGAGACTCAACAAGAAAAGACAACTTCAGGCCAATATCCATGATGAACATAGATTCAAAGGTCTTCAAGAAAATACTGGAAAACCGATTGCAACAGCACATCAAAAAGCTTATCCACCATGATCAAGTAGGCTTCATCCCGGGGTTGCAAGAATGGTTCAACATATGCAAGTCTATAAACGCAATTCACCACATAAACAGAACCAAAGACAAAAACCACGTGATTATCTCAATTGATGCAGAGAAGGCCTTTGACAAAATTTGATGGCCCTTTATGCTAAAAACCCTCAATAAACTAGGTATTGACAGAACGTATCTCAAAATAAGAAAAGCTATTTATGACAAACCAACAGCCAATATCATATTGAATGGGCAAAAATTGGAAGCATTCCCTTTGAAATCTGGCACTAGACAAGGATGCCCTCTCTCACCACTCCTATTCAATATAGTATTGGAGGTTCTAGTCAGAGCAATCAGGCAAGAAAAAGAAATAAAGTGTATTCAGATAGGAAAGGAGGAAGTCAAATTGTCTCTATTTGCAGACAACAGAATTGTATATCTAGAAGACCCCATCGTCTCAGCCCAAAATTTCCTGAAACTGATAAGCAACTTCAGCGAAGTCTCAGGATACAAAATCAATGTGCAAAAATCACAAGCATTCCTATACACCAATAACAGACTTAAAGAGAGCCAAATCAAGAATGAACTGCCATTCACAATTGCTAGAAAGAGAATAAAAACCCAGGAATATAACTAAAAAGGAACGTAAAGGACCTCTTAAAGGAGAACTACAAACCACTGCTCAATGAAATAAGAGAAGACATAAACAGATAGAGAAAAATTCCATCTTCATGGTTAGGAAGAATCAACATCATGAAAATGGCCACACTGCCCCAAGTTATTTACAGATTCAATGCTATCCCCAACAAGCTACCAATGACCTTCTTCACAGAACTGGAAAAAAACACCTTAAACTTCATATGAAACCAAAAGGGAGCCCACATAGCCAAGTCAATTCTAAGCAAAAAAAAAAAAACAAAAACAAAAAACAAAAAGAAAAACAAGTCGGGAGGCATCACACTACCAGACTTCAAACTATACTACAAGGGTACAGTAATCAAAACAGCATGGTACTGGTACTAAAACAGAGATATAGACCAATGGAACAGAACAGAGGCCTCAGAGGCACCACCACACATCTACAACCATCCAATCTTTGAAAAACCTGAAAAAAAAGAGCAATGGGGAAAGGAGTCCCTGTTTGATAAGTGGTATTGGGAAAACTGGCAAGCCATGTCAGAAAGCAGAAACTGGACCCATTCCTGACACCTTACACTAAAATTAACTCCAGATAGATTAAAGACTTAAACATAAGGCCGGGCGCGGTGGCTCATGCCTGTAATCCCAGCACTTTGGGAGGCCGAGGTGGGTGGATCATGAGGTCAAGAGATCAAGACCATCCTGGTCAACAGGATGGTCTCTACTAAAAATACAAAAAATTAGCTGGGCATGGTGGCACGTGCCTGTAATCCCAGCTACTCAGGAGGCTGAGGCAGGAGAATTGCCTGAACCCAGGAGGCGGAGGTTGCAGTGAGCTGAGATTGCGCCATTTCACTCCAGCCTGGGTAACAAGAGCGAAACTCCATCTCAAAAAAAAAAAAAAAGACTTAAACATAAGAGCTAACACCATAAAAACACTAGAAGAAAACCTAGGCAAAACCATTCAGGACATAGGAGTAGGCAAGGACTTCATGACCAAAACAACAAAAGCATTGTCAACAAAAGGCAAAGTATACAAATGCGGCCTAAACAAACTCCACAGCTTCTGCACAGCAAAAGAAACAGTCATTAGAGTGAATCAGCAATCAACAGAATTGGAAAAAATTTTTGCTGTCTACCAATCTGACAAAGGGCTGATATCCATAATCTACAAAGAACTAAAAACAGATTTACAAGAAAGAAACAAACAAGCCCATTCAAAAGTGGGCAAAGGACATGAACAGACACTTTATGAAAGAAGACATACATGAGGCCAACAAACATGAAAAAATGCTCATCATCACTGGTCATTAGAGAAATGCAAATCAAAACTACATTGAGATACCATCTCACGCCAGTTAGAATGGTGATCATTAAAACATCTGAAGACAACAGATGCTGGAGAGGATGTGGAGAAATAGGAACACTTTTACCCTATTGGTGTGAGGGTAAATTAGTTCAACCATTGTGGAAGACAGTGTGGCGATTCCTGAAGGACCTAGAAATAGAAATTCCATTTGACCCAGCAATCCCATTACTGGGTATATATCCAAAGGATTATAAATCGTTCTACT
The DNA here is from genome assembly GCF_049354715.1 of Callithrix jacchus. Taxonomy (NCBI): domain Eukaryota; kingdom Metazoa; phylum Chordata; class Mammalia; order Primates; family Cebidae; genus Callithrix; species Callithrix jacchus. Next base: position 106,740,502 of record NC_133505.1, read on the forward strand.
ATAAGGACACATGCACATGAATGTTCATTGCAGTACTGTTTACAATAGCAAAGACCTGGAAACAACCCAAATGCCCATCGATGATAGACTGGACAAGGAAAATGTGACACATATACACCATGGAATATTATGCAGCAATCAAAAACAATGAGTTCATGTCCTTTGTAGGGACATGGATGAACCTGGAAACAATCATTCTCAGCAAACTGACACAAGAACAGAAAATCAAACACTACATGTTCTCACTCATAGGCGAGTGTTGAACAATGAGAACACATGGACACAGGGAGCGTTGCAGCACACACTGGGGTCAGTCCAGGGGAAATAGGGGAGGGACAGCGGGGGGTAGGGAGTTGGGGAGAGATAACATGGTGAGAAATACCAGATATAGGTGATTGGGAGGAAGGCAGCAAATCATACTGCCATGCGTGTACCTATGCAACAATCTTGCATGTTCTTCACATGTACCCTCAAACCTAAAATGCAATTAAGAAAATAAGAATTTTGCTTCGATTTAAATTCATTGTTATTAATTTTTATTTTTGTACAGCCCTAGTCTATACCTTTTGTTTTGATTTCATCTTTCCCTAGAATAAAAGTTTTATAATCCCAAGCAGTTAATTTTTTTTTGCCATCACTTTTATTTTTATTTCTGGTTTTATTATATTACACAAGGAGAATGCCACCTTATGATCTCTAAATTTGAAATAAGTTGAGATTTTTTAGTGGTCTACTTCATGGTAAATTTTTCAAAACAAATTTTCCATTAGTGTTTGTAAGTTCTGATATTTTGCTAGGGGCATATGTACAAAGATACTGTAGACACAAATTCAGGGATATTATTATTTGAATTCTCCTTTTTATGAAATACTTATCTTTTTGATGTATTCAAGTCTTTCAACATGACTAATTAGTTGTGCTATAATTTTCATTGAATTTCAATCCATTTTTGCTTTATATATCTGACAATTTACAAAGTAGGCAAAACTGAAAGACAGACCAAAAGCAGGTTAAGCAGTTAGAGAACTATGGAAGCAAAGGAGAGGGAAGATCGAAAAGCAAATTTTAAGTCAAAGTAAACAGATGCAGTGATAATATTAACAAAAGTAAGAAAGAGTAAAAATTTTGATAGTTGTATGATTAATTCAGTTTTGGACATGTTAAAGTGAAATGATGATGGGAAGTCCATGTGGCAACATTCAGAAGGCTGAAGAAATAAAACTGTAACTTGATAGCAGATTATGGCCACATATTTTAGGGTCTTTCACATAAACGGTGATATTTTAAATATAGATAGGACCTGCAGAGAAGAATTTTTTAATATTATGTCCTGAGAAGAACATAATATCACTTCTTTGATATTCTTGCTGAATGGACATAATTTGAATTGATTGATGAGGAAACCAGCAAAAGTCAAACTGAAGGACACTATACAAAATAACTGGCCACTTCTCTTCAAAAATGTCAAGCTTATGACAGACAAAGGAAGGCTGAGGAAATATCACAGACTGGAGTGAACTAGACAGGGCAACTAAATGCAATGCAGGGTACTAAACTTGATCTTGGACAGAAAAGGGACATTAGCGGATCAATTGGTGAAATCTGAATAAAGCCTGTAATATTGTGTAAATGTTGGTTTCCTGATTTTGATAATTATATATGGTTATGTAAGTTGTTAATATGGGGAAGCTCGGTGAAGGGCACACAGTGCTTCATTGTACTACTTTTTTTGCATTTTTTCATCTTCAAATCATTTTAAAATAGAAAGTTCAACAATTTAAAAAAATTTAAAAATAAGAATACACAAAGGGCAATGTATGTGGGGATTCAGTAAAGAACTTCAAGTTGCTAAAGAACTAAACTGGCCTCAGAGAATGTGCTAATTGGACAAACTGAATAAAATGACAAGGTTCTTAGTCTCTAAACTATACTCTTTAGGATGGTACAGATCAGTAAAGCACCTGATCAAGAGTCCAAGACAACAGCTCACAAATCTACATTATATTCTTTATAATTAATACAGAATTAGAATGTCTTTAATTCATTTATTTAATTCTCAATATGACCCAGTGAGGGAGGGAGGCTATTCATTACTTTCCAGATGAAGAATGGCTAGCTCAGAGAGGTAAAGTGACTCAGACTCACACTGTTACTAAAGGAGAGTGAGGAAACAAGAATCAATATGTTGATTCCAAGCCCAAAGCTCTTTTCTGTCACATTACATGCCTTGATTCTTATGTTATAGAAATGATAAATATATCTACAGTTGCATACCAACTCCCATCTGCCCAAATGCACACACATAAACAGCTGTAGATTATGAGTCAGAAAACCTGACTTCAAAAGATCTGGCTTTATCAAGAAGTAGTAATGGGACCTAGAACAAGTGACTTTAAGCTTCCAGCTTCCATATCTTCAATATCAAACAAGAAGATTGGGCTAAAATAAATGTAAAGTCTATTCCACAATTCTAATCCTGTAATGTGTGTGTTTCCTGTAGTTATTGTGCATGCCACTAATTTTGCAGCCATGTTCTCAAATAATATTTAGTATCTAATCCAGACACCCTGATGGTAGATGGAACTGGGCAAAATATCACCATATTCTCAAACTCCTTTTAAATAAGTGAAAATGTTGGCTGAAAAAAAAACTTATTAAGATATTAGCAGGTAAGATTTAGTAAAAACATTTTCATCATGACTTCTCTAAGACTTTACAATGGTTTAATATTTTCTTTTACTTACATCTGGAATGTCCCTTAAAACTGACCCCTCCTCCATTTACTCTGTGTCTATTAAAATCCTCATAATATTTTCCCTATTATTCGATAGCTTCCTAACTGGTCTTCCTGCTGTAATGGTCTTTCCATTCCAGTTCACTTCCTACTATAGTGCAATAAATATTTAAACAAAGCAAAACCTAATTGGGTAATATTAATACATGTTTAAAAACTTCCAATAGCTCACCATAGCCTCAGGATCAGATATAAACTCCTTAGCACAGCATACAGGCCTTGTAGCCTCTGATTCTTGGCCTACTCTCTAGTCAAGACAATCTTGTTTCCCTTCTTAGGTTCTGGATACATGAAACTCTTTTATATTCTCTAAACACTTATGACTTTTTCAAGCCCTGAGGATTTTTGCCTATATAATACAATTCTGCCTGAAGTGTCTTCTGCCTTTTCTACTCATGTTCCTGATTCAAGATTTGGATGAAGTGTCACCTTTTCTGTGAAACTGTCACTCTCATTGGCTTAAATATCATTCTATTACAGTATAATTTTCATTGTAATGACTTACATGTCGTTTTCCCACACTAAAGATCAGCTGTTAGAACATAGGGAGTCATGTACTCATTTCCACATCCCAGTGTTTAGTTTACTATCTGACTAGTAAGTGCTGAATGAAGACGTAACATATTGTCTGGAGTGACACTCTATCATGCCTCAATTTTATTTTCTCTTGCAATATTCTTATTAACCTTTATAAATGCCCCACAAATTTTTTCTACCTACAACTTCACAAGCCTCACTCTTTTCTGAATTCCAACTGCATCTAAGTCAGTCACTATATAGTTTAGCATATTTCTTAATGATTTCAGGCACCTTATGTCTCAACTACAGAGCAAACTCCACAGGATGACCTAAGGTAATTAAAATAGGTTAAGTAACAAATGCATATAACTACTGATATTCTAATATACTGTGATACCAGAGATATCATCTAATTCTCCAGACAAATTCACATACCTAGATATAAACTCCAAAGTTCTACCTTTTTTGTATGTACCTTAATTTGGAGTTTATTACTTTCAAATGTATCTTTTTTCAGGGCAAAACAGAAAGGTATATATATAACTGCCCTTGCACTTACCTGGGATTCATGATAAGACGTCGGAAAAAGTAAGTCCAGGTGATATAATCCATTGCATCTTGCTTAGATGTAATTGTACCCCCAGCAATCTCGGCATTTAAGTGGTCAGAGAGCACTCCTAATAAACTATACAGTGAACAAGACATGGAAAACATACATGGTCATTAAACTAAAAATGGTTAAATTTATCTCACATCATCAAGGTTCAGATTTTATGTTCTAAGATAAAAACAAATTTGTTTTATGCAATTTAAATATTTAGTATATAATTTTGTATACTTTGTAAATAACTCATTCCAAACTATTTAGTGGGAATTTGGTTTCAATTTACTTTAACCATGAGTCAATAAATCACTTAGTATCCTGAACTCAGGTAAACCAGTATTATTCACCAGTACATACATGTGTTTTCGTTTTCTTTCAAAAAAGTATATTTTTCATTTAAACATGAATAAAAAGTGGGCTAGTCAGAGAGAATGTCACAAAAGTACTGTAACGATATTTTTCCAGATTAAGTAAGTTAACAGCAGTACTAATTTGTTGAACGCAATCACTAGTGCCTGTCACATGGTATATACTCAATAGATGGCACTTATCACTATCAATCACTTTTGGGAAATAAATTGCTAGATGGAAAATAAATATAAGCTGACAAAAAGAAAGCTAGTGACTTTCAGGAGTTGATGACAGCCAGGATAGGTGGGGTAAAAGCAGGCAACAGAAGAGATATCTTGCAGAGGAAGGAAGATCACAGCTACTTACTGGAGTAAGTATGGAGTAAGTACTGATACAGATTAAAGGAGAGTTGACATGAAGGAGATGCTATTTAAAGTACACAAATGAGCAGATATATTCCCTTCATTAATTTGTAACTATTAAAGTCCCTAGTCACATGACATTATGTATTAGGTGTTATAGAGCACAAAAATAATCAGACGTGTTGAAAGACTGGTATAACAAAATGCTCAGTTTAATTTCTTACATAAAGTATAAAAAATTTAACAATGTCTGACTAAAGAAAAAACTAAGTAAAACTATAATTCACAAAAAATTATGCAGGTTTTAAAAATAGTTTTTGCAAAGGACATGATAAAATGGCCATAATAAGCTGAATTTAAAAAAAGTTGTTATGTTACTCTCAGGTCACCAGTAGCAACCTGTAAATTGGTACAGTCAATTTTCAGATCAAATTTGTAGTAGCTGTCTGAATAATCACTATGAACCAGCAATTTCACTTTTTCATTATGAACTGCTAGAGAAAGATTTACATGTGAGAATAGGGAAAAACACCTTTCACTGCAACATTACACACGAGGAGAAAACTGGAAATTCTCTAAGTGCACATTAATGGAGAAATGAATAAACTATGAAATACTATGTAATATATAAAACATTAATAATGGTCATATCAAGGTACAAAACAAAAAAAATTCATTAACTTTTTACTGAAGTATATATACACAGAGAAAATTACATAAATTCTATATGTACAACTCAATTCTCACAATGTGAACACAGTAGTGTAATCAGCATCAATATCAGGCATAGCCAGTGTCCCAGAAGCCCTCCTGTTATGCTTTTCTAGTCACTTCCTTCTCAAAAGAATATTTGTACTTGCATTTCTTTTTGTTACCTTATTGCAGTGGTTTGGGTCTGTAGCTTGATTCTAACTGGAGGAAGTGAGAGCAAAATCCCTATATCATTCCCTATCTCAAAGGGAAAGCTTTCAGTATCTTCTCATAAATTATCATGCTTGATATAGATTTTTTGTAGATACCCTTTATCAGATTAAGAACATTCCCTTCTACTCCTGCTTGCTAACAGTTTTTATTATAAATAGGTATGGAATTTCATCAATATTTTTATATCTATGAAATGTTCTATAATTTTTCTCGTTTTTGTTCATGTGGTGAATTCCTTTTTCAAATAACCATTTTTGCATTTATAGAATAAACTGCATGTGCATATATTATCTTTTATACATTGCTTGATTTGATTAATTATTGTTTGTTTAGGATTTCTACATCGATATTAATCAAAGAGGTTTGTTATATTCCCTTCTTGTAAATTTCTTATCAGGTTTTGGTATCCAAGTTGTTCTGTTCTCATAAAAAAAGTTGGCAAGTATTCTTCCCTTTTCTACCTCTAGAAGAAGATTGTGTAAGATTGATGCTATTTTACCCTTAAATGTTGTGAAGAAATGACTAATAAAGCATCTGGGTCAGAAGACTTCTTTCTAAAAGACTTTGAATTTCAGATTCAATTGCTTTGACAGATGAGAGACTAGGTTTTCTATCTTTTTTTTGGTCAGTTTTAGTAATTTTTAGAAGAAATTTTACTATTTGATGTAAATTTTAAATATGATTTGCATTAAGTTATTAATATCATATTATTATTTCAGCCTATGGTATTTTTTCATTCCTGATATTTAGACTAAAACATTTATCAGTTTTATTCATCTTTTAAAAGAACTAACTTTTGGTGTTGTTGATTTTTCTCTAGTTAGGTTTATTTTCAGTTTATTAATTCTTACTCTTATCTTTCTTTTTCTTTTTTAGAGTTCAATTTGCTATTTTTTTCTAAATTCTTGAAATTGGTACTTAGACTACCCATTTTTTTTTCTCTTTTGTTTTTCTGGAGATAGGGTCTCACCCTGTTGCTTAAATTGTAGTGCAGTGGTGTCATGGCACACTGTACCTCAAACTCCTGGGCTCAATCGATCCTCCTGCCACCTCAGGACCACATGCACAAACCACAATGCCTGGCTATTTTTTTTTATTTTTATTGTTTTGTAGACACAGGATCTATCTATGTTACCCAGGCTGGCCTCAAACTCCTGGCCTCCAGGAAATTCTGCCTCAGCCTTCCAAAGTGCTAGGATTACAGGTGTAAGCCACTATGCCTGGCTGACTTTCTAAGATTTAAAAATTAATATTATTAGTATTTATAAAAGAATCAATAACTATATATAGGATAAATCAAATGTTTTGTCCTTAATGCAGTTAGAATATGGTAATGGAGATCCAATATACAGAAAAGGACTATCATAAAAGGTAGAAAGTGATAAGTGTTTATAAGTGAAAAACTACATAAATCTGAGAGAATAAAGGTTATTTTCAGCTGGGAATACGAGAGAAGACTTTGTAAAAGGAGTAGTAGTTACTGGGTTCTAAAAGAGGCATAAGATAATTCCAAATAAGTCAGCAGCCTAAATCATTAATTACATGCTCCCTTATTTTGGATATTTATTTATTAAGTGTACAACTGTACTATGAAAACTCTCACCAAGCTAATACTTTATTAAATGTTTACTATGTGGCACACAGTTCTAAGCACTATGCATTTGATCATTATTAATACTCTATGAGATAGCTGGTCTTGCTACCATCTTTATTTTACAATAGGTATAATAAGGCACTGAGGAGTTAAATAAGTTGCTTGAGTTCAAGCAAGTAAATGGTAGAGCTCAGATTTTAACCCAGATCATCTGGCTTGATAGCCAACGTGACTGAACACTATACTATACTGCTTATTTAAAAAAAGTTCTTTTTTAACATTTAAATTATAATTGAATATTGTCATGAAGTGTTAATTATATTGTTTCACATAGTATAAATCTTTTAAGCTATCAGCTTTACTGATTTTTATATAATAAAATATAACCAGAAAATACCAACTTGTGATGAAATAAATCTATTTAAACTAATTTAAATAAGATTTACCTTGATTCTACTGGGAAAGGTTCATAAAGAAATTTTTTATAAAAGTCTTTCTTTATGTCATGAACCAAAATTACAGCTTTGCCTTGGTCATCAAACTGTGGCCTCCCAGCACGCCCCATCATCTGGAGGACATCTTTAAAAGAGAGAACAGAGAGATAAATGTAGCATATAGCACAGGTATATTTACTGATTATGGCATGCTTCTGTAATCAACCAAATAACAAAAGAAACAGAATATTAATAATATGTTTGCTATCTTTATGGCTACTACTATAGTGAGTTCCCTAAATTAGTATAATTCACTCAGAAAATTGATAATTAAATAAGCAAGTAACTATGATGGAAAACTGAGTCCCTAAAAGGGTCTCTCTTAACATTTATAAATGTAAGAAAGATGATGAAAACTCCCTTTAGTGGAATGTTTTAAAATGTTGTTTAATAGATATTACTATTTTAATTAAATAAGAAAAAGTAAAAAATAAAACATACACAGAAAAGTCTTTTCAGCAGAGTCATTTGATTATTTTCCCCATGAATAATGAACCCATTTAGGCCTTGTCTTCCCTACTCCCTGATAAAAAATTTGTTTGTTTTAGCCTACATAAATCTCTTAGATAACCAATGATTTATAAATAATATAGCTTTTACACATATTCATTTAGTGAAAATATACATTGAGTGTATTTCCCTTTTCAAACCCACTGAAAATGCCTTCAGTGTGTTTTAAAATATCGTAATAGACTCTTCATACATAAGTTGTAGCAACAAATACTTTGGTTCTAGAAATCCAAAGAGGTATCATTTCTAGTGAAATACATTTAAAATTAAGCAAAGTAATACTTAGTCATGAGTTACTAAGGATTTTCACTAGTAGCCACTAAGAAGTACTTTTATCTATTTTAAAACCAACTTTGGTTGGTTTAATAATAAGTATAATTATTATAATTGCTTATCTTCTGTTTAAAGGTGACTAATTTTTAAAAGTTTAATTTGTAGAAATTCAAATTATTAATTATTAAAATTCAAATTTACCAAGGCTAAAACAGAGTTTCACGTGTTTCTGTGAATTTAAGAAAATTACCTGTAATGGGAAAATCCACGTAACGTCTTGTTTTTCCGTCATAATATTCTGTTCCCTTAATAATTACTAAATGAGCTGGAAAGTTTACACCCCAAGCTAATGTGCTTGTAGCAATAAGAACCTAAAAAGCAAAGTAAAATATCTTATATCTAAGGAAAATATAACTTTTAACTTACACTTAAATATGTGCTCAATGGAGAAAGAAAAATACCTGAACTTTGCAGTTTACAAATAGTTCCTCTACTGTTTTTCGGTCCCTCTCATGTAGTCCAGCATGATGCATTCCGATTCCAAAAGCAAGTGTCAGCTTGAGGTTGGAATCTCTTACTGTTGCAATGATGTTCTCCATCTGCAAATAAAAATACAATTACAAGATGTAGATGTATTAACGTTAAAAATTTCATATTGACTATATTTGTTTAATTTTGTTTTTTTGTGTTACTATGTGGACATAAAAATATATGTCCCATCTACCGTTATGATTAAAGTTTAGTTAACTGAAAAGAATATCTACTTGGTGAGAATATGTACTCCAAACACACTAAAATTTAAATATTATCAGTCTTATTTTTACGAATCAAGAGAAAAAAATCTGTAGATAAATGATATATCCTTTAATGAGTACAACCATTAAAAAGGATGTAATATTTCAGTGTCTCTGTTCATCTCTTCTTATAAAAAATACTGTTTTTGAAGCTCAGTGCCAAAAATTTTGAAAATACGACCGAAAAATAGTGAAAAAAAAATCAGACATACGCCTAGTAGACAGATAGAAATTGTTCCAATTTATGCTTTCTTACAGAACTTAGTGACCCTAAAAAAGTCACATAACCTCTCTAAGCCCATTTCTTTAACTTTAAATTTGAAATAATAACAGTAATCTTACATGTGCACTTAATCTTCCCTAAAGCCCTATAATAGAAAATACTATTATTCTCCTTCTATGTAAATTTAGTAATAATAAATGGATACGAATGTTTTAAGTAATCAACTATTCAAAATATTTTATGTAAACAACTATTCAAAAATTGTTTTCCAGAGAGGCAATTTATAGTTGTGTATAGTTTCCACACAACTATAAATATATTACAGTGTCAATATTACTATGTTCTCAATACCTGAACACTATTTAAAAAATTAAACTGGCATATTTTTGTTTACTTCTTATCTTTGATTAATAGTACAGACAGACACTTTTTATATTTACTGGCTGTTTTCTTTTCTTGTTTGTCTTTTCATTTTTTTAGTGGATGTAATAGTCTTTTTTTTTCTTATTGGCTTGTGAATTTTTAAAAATATATTAAGGGTATTAATCCCTTGTCCATAATATGCTATAAATATTTTGCCCCAGTTTCTTATTTGCCTTTCATTTTATTTATGCTTTAATTTTATAGACTTAAAATTATAAATTGGTACCTTTTGTTTAGTTGCTTAGAAAACTTTTCCTAAAATATATACATATAATATAGATTTCCCTATTTCTTCAACTTCTGTTACAGTTTTTTTTTAATTTAAATAACTATCTTGTAATTTATTTCCATATAGAAAATACGGTAGAAATCTAAGTTTACTTTTCCTAAATAATTAACCAATTATTCTAGCAATATAGGTTAAGTAATTCCTTATCTCACTTATTTTAAATGCTACATTTATTATATTCACAATTATTACATTTTTAAACATTTCCAGCTTCAGTTTAGCTTACTAAATTGTCATATGTCTAAATGCTTTTTGAAATTCATATTTTATAAATGCTCTCTGAATATTCTATCACTTTCTACTCTACGTGGAAAATACTGAAAGTAACACAAATTTGATGGGAAGAAAGAGCAAATCTTACTTTCTGACACAATTTCTTGTAAAGAACTAAATAGAAAGCCCACTTTTGGTTGAGTGTGGTGGCTCAAATCTGTAATCCCAGCACTTTTGGAGGCCAAAGCAGGCGGATCACTTGAGGTTTGAGGTCAGGAGATTGAGACCAGCCTGGCCAACATGGAAAAACCTCATCTCTACTAAAAATACAAAAATTAGCTGGACATGGTGGTACACGCCTATAACCCCAGCTACTCAGGAGGCTGAGACAGGAGAATTGCTTGAACCCAGGATGTAAAGGTTACAGTGAACTTAGATCATGCCAGTGCATTCCAGCCTGGGCAACAGAGCTAGATTCTGTCTCACACACACACACAAAAAAAAACAGATGAAGACGAAAATGAAAGCCGTTTCCTTGTCTCACAGTTCTCTGTCCCTGAAGCGGAGGATAACGTAAGATGCAGCATAAGGAAGTTCTTTATGGGAAACTCCATGAAGAGAATAAAGCAAAGACCAAGTGATTTGAGAAGACATGAGCACTGAAAAGAAGGATACGTCTCTAAAGCTTCACTACCACATTCCAGCAGTAAGCAACAGTGGAGAAGTTACTTGAAAATAGTAAATGTATGATTTTTATATGCCTGAGATAGAAGTATGAAAAAGTGACATTTTCTTCGGCTCTTATTTCCTTTTTTCTTCTATTAACAACCTCTAATGTATACAAGTATGCCTGCAATACAGTTAATATCTTGTCTATGCATAAGTCAATAAGTATATCATAAAATCCCCAGCTTGAGAAACTGTCACTGCTGCTGTAGTTTAGTAAAAATGTATAACCAAAATATCCATATAATGAAAAATTCCAACTGCTTTCATTCTTGTTCATTTTTTTTTTAATTGCAATTTAGGTTTTGGGGTACATGTGCAGAGCATGCAATACAGTTGCATAGGTACACACATGGCAGTGTGCTTTGTTTGCTTTCTCCCCTTCACCCACATTTGGCATTTCTCCCCAGGCAATCCCTCCTCACCTCCCTCTCCCACTGGCCCCCCCCTTTTCCCCCCTATGGACCCCAGTGTTAAGTACTCCCCTCTGTGTCCATGTGTTCCCATTTTTCATCACCCGCCTATGAGTGAGAATATGCGGTGTTTCATTTTCTGTTCTTGTGTCAGTTTGCTGAGAATGATGTTCTCCAGATTCATCCATGTCCCTACAAACGACACAAACTCATCATTTCTGATTGCTGCATAATATTCCATGGTGTATATGTGCCACATTTTCCCAATCCAGTCTATCATCGATGGGCATTTGGGTTGGTTCCAGGTCTTTGCTATTGTAAACAGTGCTGCAATGAACATTTGTGTGCATGTGTCCTTGTAGTAGAACGATTTATAGTCCTTTGGATATATACCCAGTAATGGGATTGCTGGGTCAAATGGGATTTCTATTTCTAAGGCCTTGAGGAATCGCCACACTGCCTTCCACAATGGTTGGACTAATTTACACTCCCAGCAACAGTGTAAAAGTGTTCCCTTTTCTCCACATCCTCTCCAGCATCTGTTGTCTCCGGATTTTTTAATGAACGCCATTCTAACTGGCGTGAGATGGTATCTCAATGTGGTTTTGATTTGCATCTCTCTGATGACCAGTGACGATGAGCATTTTTTCATATGATTTTTGGCCTCATATATGTCTTCTTTCGTAAAGTGTCTGTTCATATCCTTTGCCCACTTTTGAATGGGCTTGTTTGTTTTTTTCCTGTAAATCTGTTTGAGTTCTTTGTAAATTCTGGATATCAGCCCTTTGTCAGATGGGTAAACTGCAAAACTTTTTTCCCATTCTGTTGGTTGCCGATTCACACTAGAGACTGTTTCTTTTGCTGTGCAGAAGCTGTGGAGTTTCATTAGGTCCCATTTGTCTATTTTGGCTTTTGTTGCCAATGCTTTTGGTGTTTTGTTCATGAAGTCCTTGCCTACTCCTATGTCCTGAATGGTTTTGCCTAGATTTCCTTCTAGGGTTTTTATGGTACCAGGTCTTATGTTTAAGTCATTAATCCATCTGAAGTTAATTTTGGCGTAAGGTGTCAGGAAGGGGTCCAGTTTCTGCTTTCTACACATGGCTAGCCAGTTTTCCCAGCACCATTTGTTGAACAGGGAATCCTTTCCCCATTGCTTGTTTTTGTCAGGTTTATCAAAGATTGTATGGTTGTAGCTATGTTGTGTTGCCTCTGATGCCTCTGTTTTGTTCCATTGGTCTATATCTCTGTTTTGGTACCAGTACCATGCTGTTTTGATTACTGTAGCCTTGTAGTATAGTTTGAAATCCGGTAGTGTGATGCCCCCTGCTGTGTTCTTTTTGCTTAGAATTGACTTGGCTATGCGGGCTCTCTTTTGGTTCCATATCAAGTTCATGGTGGTTTTTTCCAGTTCTGTGCAGAAAGTCAATGGTAGCTTGATGGGTTTAGCATTAATTCTGTAAATTACTTTGGGCAGTATAGCCATTTTCACGATATTAATTCTTCCTAACCATGAACATGGAATGTTTCTCCATCTGTTTGTGTCCTCTCTGCTTTTGTTGAGAAGCGGTTTGTAGTTTTCCCTGAAGTGGTCCCTTACATTCCTTGTGAGTTGTATTCCAAGGTATTTTATTCTTTTTGTAGCAATTGTGAATGGCAGTTCGTTCTTGATTTGGCTCTCCTTAAGTCTGTTATTGCTGTACAGGAAGGCTTGTGATTTTTGCACATTGATTTTATATCCTGAGACTTTGCTGAAGTTGCTTATCAGTTTCAGGAGTTTTTGGGCTGAGGCGATGGCGTCTTCTAGGTATACTATCATGTCGTCTGCAAATAGAGACAATTTGGCTTCCACCTTTCCTATTTGAATACCCTTTATTTCTTTTTCTTGCCTGATTGCTCTGGCTAGAATTTCCAGTACTATATTAAATAGGAGTAGTGACAGAGGGCATCCTTGTCTAGTGCCGGATTTCAAAGGGAATGCTTCCAGTTTTTGCCCATTCAGTATGATATTGGCTGTTGGTTTGTCATAAATAGCTTTTAATACTTTGAGATACATTCCATCGATACCGAGTTTATTGAGGGTTTTTAGCATAAAGGGCTGTTGAATTTTGTCAAATGCCTTCTCTGCATCAATTGAGATAATCATGTTGTTTTTGTTTTTGGTTCTGTTTATGTGGTGAATTACGTTTATAGACTTGCGTATGTTGAACCAGCCTTGCATCCCTGGGATGAATCCTACTTAATCATGATGAATAAGTTTTTTGATTTGCTGTTGCAATTTGCTTGCCAATATTTTATTGAAGATTTTTTCATCTATGTTCATCATGGATGTTGGCCTGAAGTTTTCTTTTCTTGTTGGGTCTCTGCTGGGTTTTGGCATCAGGATGATATTGGTCTCATAGAATGATTTGGGTAGGATTCCTTCTTTTTGGATTATTTGGAATAGTTTCAGAAGGAATGGTACCAGCTCCTCTTTGTGTGTCTGGTAGAATTCGGCTGTGAACCCATCTGGACCTGGGCTTTTTTTGTGTGGTAGGCTCTTAATTGCTGCCTCGACTTCTGCCCTTGTTATTGGTCTATTCATAGTTTCAGCTTCCTCCTGGTTTAGGCTTGGGAGGACACAGGAGTCCAGGAATTTATCCATTTCTTCCAGGTTTACTAGTTTATGTGCATAGAGTTGTTTGTAATATTCTCTGATGATGGTTTGAATTTCTGTGGAATCTGTGGTGATTTCCCCTTTATCATTTTTTATTGCATCTATTTGGTTGTTCTCTCTTTTCTTTTTAATCAATCTGGCTAGTGGTCTGTCTATTTTGTTGATCTTTTCAAAAAACCAGCTCTTTGATTTATTGGTATTTTGGAGGGTTTTTCGTGTCTCAATCTCCTTCAGTTCAGCTCTGATCTTAGTTATTTCTTGTCTTCTGCTGGGTTTTGAGTTTTTTTGATCTTGCTCCTCTAGCTCTTTCAATTTTGACGATAGGGTGTCAACTTTGGATCTCTCCATTCTTCTCATATGGGCACTTATTGCTATATACTTTCCTCTAGAGACTGCTTTAAATGTGTCCCAGAGATTCTGGCATGTTGTGTCTTCTTTCTCATTGGTTTCAAAGAACTTCTTTATTTCTGCCTTCATTTCGTTGTTTACCCAGTCAACATTCAAGAGCCAGTTGTTCAGTTTCCATGAAGCTGTGCGGTTCTGGGTTGGTTTCTGAATTCTGAGTTCTAACTTGATTGCACTATGGTCTGAGAGGGGGTTTGTTAGGATTTCAGTTCTTTTGCATTTGCTGAGGAGTGCTTTACTTCCAATTATGTGGTCAATTTTAGAGTATGTGTGATGTGGTGATGAGAAGAATGTATGCCCTGTGGATTTGGGGTGGAGAGTTCTGTAGATGTCTATCGGGTTTGCTTGTTCCAGGTCTGAGTTCAAGCCCTGGATATCCTTGTTGATTTTCTGTCCGGTTGATCTGTCTAATATTGACAGTGGAGTGTTAAAGTCTCCCACTATTATTGTGTGGGAGTCTAAGTCTCTTTGTAAGTCGTTAAGAACTTGCCTTATGTATCTGGGTGCTCTTGTATTGGGTCTATATATGTTTAGGATGGTTAGCTTTTCTTGTTGTATCGATCCTTTTACCATTATGTAATGGCCTTCTTTGTCTCTTTTTGATCTATTTTATCAGAGATGAGAATTGCAACTCCTTTTTTTTGCTCTCCATTTGCTTGGTAAATCTTCCTCCATCCCTTTATTTTGAGTCTTTGTGTATCCTTGCATGTGAGATGGGTTTCCTGGATACAACTCACTGCTGGGTTTTGGCTTTTTATCCAATTTGCCAGTCTGTGTCTTTTGATTGGTGCATTTAGTCCGTTTACATTTAGGGTTAATATTGTTATGTGTGAATTTGATACTGCCATTTTGATGCTAGCTGGCTGTTTTGCCCGTTAGTTGTTGTAGATTCTTCATTATGTTGATGCTCTTTAGCATTTAGTGTGATTTTGGAATGGCTGGTACTGGTTGTTCCTTTCTATGTGTAGTTCCTCTTTCAGGAGCTGTTGTAAAGCAGGGCTGGTGGTGACAAAATCTCTGGGTACTTGCTTGTTCGCAAAGGATTTTATTTTTCCTTCACTTCTGATGCTCAGTTTGGCTGGATATAAAATTCTGGGTTGAAAGTTCTTTTCTTTAAGAATGTTGAATATTGGCCCCCACTCTCTTCTGGCTTGTAGAGTTTCCGCCGAGAGATCTGCTGTGAGTCTGATGGGCTTCCCTTTGTGGGTGACCCGACCTTTCTCTCTGGCTGCCCTTAGTATTTTCTCCTTTATTTCAACCTTGTTGAATCTAATGATTATGTGCCTTGGGGTTGCTCTTCTTGCGGAATATCTTTGTGGTGTTCTCTGTATTTCCTGCAATAGAGTGTTGGCCTGTCTTGCTAGGTGGGGGAAATTTTCCTGGATGATGTCCTGAAGAGTATTTTCCAGCTTGGATTCATTCTCTTCATCACATTCTGGTATGCCTATCAAACGTAGGTTAGGTCTCTTCACATAGTCCCACATTTCTTGGAGACTTTGTTCATTCCTTTTGCGCTTTTTTCTCTGATCTTGGTTTCTCGTTTTATTTCATTGAGTTGATCCTCGACTTCTGATATTCTTTCTTCTGCTTGGTCAATTCGGCTATTGAAACTTGTGCATGTTTCACAAAGTTCTTGTATTGTGTTTTTCAGCTCCTTTAATTCATTCATATTCCTCTCTAAGGTATCCATTCTTGTTATCATTTCCTCAAATCTTTTTTCAAGGTTCTTAGTTTCTTTGCATTGATTTAATACATGTTCTTTTAGCTCACAAAAGTTTCTCATTATCCACCTTCTGAAGTCTAATTCCGTCATTTCATCACAGTCATTCTCCATCCAGCTTTGGTCCCTTGCTGGTGAGGAGTTTTGGTCCTTTCTAGGCGGCGAGGTGTTCTGGTTTCGTGTGTTTTCCTCCTTTTTGCGCTGGTTTCTTCCTATCTTTGTGGATTTATCCACCTGTCGTCTATGTAGTTGCTGATTTTTCCATTGGATCTCTGAGTGGACACCCAGATTGTTGATGATGGAGTATTTCTGTTACTTGGTTTTCCTTCTACCAGTCTAGCCCCTTCGCTGTATGACTGCTGAGGTCCACTCCAGGCCCTGCTTGTCTGGGGTGTACCTATAGTGGCTGTGGAACAGCGAGGGATGCTACCAGTTTTTTTCTGCTATCTTTGTCTCAGGATAATGTCCGCCAAATGTTAGTATTATGGATATAGAGGGGTCAGGGAGTTGCTTGAGGAGACAGTCTGTACTTTGTAGGAGCTCAAGTGCTGAGCTGTGAGCTCCGTTGTTCATTCAGGGCTGCTAGGCTGCTATGTTTAGTTCTGCTGCAACCTACCTCGTAAGAAAACCCCTTTTTTTCTCAGATGCTCTGTCCGGGGGCAGGTTTCGGCTTTCCTTGTGAGTGTCCGCCTCGCTGTCCTGCCCAGCTAGGAGGCAGTTTAGTCACTTTTTGCCTGCTGAGGCTCCGCCCTGCTGCTGTGAGGTTCACCCTTTTGCTGCAGGCTCTGTCCTTCTGCTGTGGTCTCCGCCCTGTTGCCACGGACTACACCCTGCGGTGGAATCTCTCTGTTGTACCGGGTTGCCTCGGCAATGGCAGGCTGTGTCAGCAATGGGCATGTACCTCAGTAGGGGCTGATTGCCTTGGTAATGGCTGATGCCCCTCCCCCACGGAGCTGTGCTTTAAAAAAAACCTTTTCACCAGGAGCGTTTGGAATTGCCATTTTGTTTGTCGCACTGGGCTCCCCCAAACGCTGAGTCCTGGGATTTCCTGGGCTGGGTCACAGTTCAGGACCCGTTCAGTCTCAAGTTCAGCCCTCTCTGGTCACAGTTTGCTGGTTCAACAGGGTACCCGTAACAGTGTGCTTTTTTATGGAGCACTGTGGAGCGCCTCTGCGCTCTTGCGTTGGCCGGAGCCGCACCGGCTGCCGGCTGCACCAGCCGAGACCTCTGCCTGGCATCCTGCGTCTCTTTTATACCTGGGAATTTCCCCGTTCTGTGGGCAACTAAGATCCGTCTGGAAATGCTTCCCCGACTCACCCTCTCCGCGCATCCAGCGAGAGCATCAATCCTGGGTTGTTCTCACAGCGCCATCTTGAGTCCTCCCCCATTCTTGTTCATTTTATTTTCATTAGTCAGAAAAAATTTTTAAGTTTTTTCAATGTGGAAGCAAGCTATTTTACACTTATAATAATCAATAAAATAGGACAATAAATTTTAGCTTTATAATAATTACTAATGTATCAAAAAAGCACTACACAAACTAGGTGATATTTAATGACATACACATAAGAAATATTATTTTTCAACTTGCACTGAACTGAATGCAATGTATAAATAGCTTATTCTGTTTGGCCACCTAATATTCTTTTATTATTTACTTTATGAACTGCAGGAATATGGAAATATGTTAATAAGAATTTACTTTACCTTAAAATTAGCACAGGATATGTAAGCTGACTACAAATGCATGTTATAAAGAAAGGTGCTTGCCTTGTCTCATAAACTATATGCTATCTGTTCTCAAGTGACAACTTATTACCCATTTTTGTTCAATAGTTCACACTAAAAAAAATCTTCAATTTACACTAAAAGGAACTAACTCACTTGTGTCCTTGCTTCTATAATTAGAGATATTTTTTTCAGTTTTATAACTATATAAATATATATAACTCGTGTAATTTATGGTGCCCCATGGTAATGCCAATCATACCCAAACAGTAATGTCCCATTTGCCACAGGAAGGGTAAAGATTCCTCTGTTGGAAGGTCTGGTGAGGCATTAATATCCTTTCTTTTGCATCAGGGAAGGCTAGCTCTTTCTCAATCTCCTAGCCCCCACATTCACCTAAATCAATGCAGTAGAGAGAACTGTTTGCTTTATCTAAACTGGCAAAGACTTAAAATCCTCATCAAGACAATCACATACACAAAAAAACTTCATTTATTACACAGTGTCTCTGGCTGAATTCTAAATTATTTGAACATCATAAAAAAGCAAAATTTATAGCTGTTAATCATTAAGTACAAAATACTACTAGGGCAGCCTGTACAAATTTGAAAACATAATTTTTTTGGATTATATACATCTTTGTTACTGTACTTAAAAATAAGTTTCATCTTGATCAAAACACCGTAAGACAGGCAAAAGTTTTCAGAAACTTAGGATAATGAAAGTTTAAAACATGAGAATAGATATAATCTGTTGAGCACTTAAAATATGCCAGGCATTGTGTTTATCACTTTACAAAGATTTTCACATTTAATCCTTTATATAAAGTAATATAGTCCTAATATAACACTCAATTCATTTAAACAATCCAGTATATTTCAAATTGAAAGACCCAGTGATTTTGAATACTAAAGAGTATATTTTCTTAGCCCTGGTTACACAAGAGAATTAAGCCCTATAAAAAATACTTGGGTTATAATCTTCTCAATTATTCCAATGATAGCTAGTACTATTCTAGATGGAGAGGAGACAGGTTTATTTTATACATAAAATAGATGCCTTAGTACATTAAGGCTTAATTCTTGTTAAGAAGGGCTGCTATAGAATTTTTAAAAACCATGATAATTAAAACACTAATAGAGGAAGTTTTACTTCCATAGTTCATTTTTGTTCAACAAATATTTGTTGTAATGTATAGGTATCTTTCCAGTAAATAGCCTTTGAAATATGTCTAACCACCTGATTGTTAAAAAAATTATTCAATATTATACATAAAAGAAAAACAGAGCTATATTCTTCTAGGTAGTGATCTTTTTTTAAGGTTGGGGGAGGAGGCACATATGTAAACTGTTGAGCCATTTACTTTAACTTAATAGATTTTTCTTTACATTTTATATTTATTATACTCAAAAAGCTTTTGTAAAAAGATAGATTCCATTTAAGTAGATACATTACTCTGTGTCCGAAATACATTCCAGTCAGAATATAATTCAGTGAGTTGATGACAACATTGGCTCCAAAAGAAAGGAGGAGACCAGATTGGACAAGAATGAGCTAACAGATTGTGCAGCCCAATTCTGTCCTTTTGAGTGTGATATATTGTTTCAAGATGCTAAAAACCCATACTTTCTCAAAGCATATCTGTTGTGCTGGTTTTCTCATTTTCACAGAATCCTCATTATCAGAACTCTGTACTCTTTTCACAGCATGTCAGACTCAGACCATATGCCACTGAATAATGCTTATCAATTGTCTAAAATGCCCAATAAATGTTGTACCACAGAAGAATCATAAAAATTACAAAGATTCTTTTAAATAAAAATAATTAAATATGTCATATCTGGTACAGATGTTAAATGAAATTAAAATATATCCTTATAATCACCAAACGTTCAAATGTTAATTTCTTATAATACAAGTCTGTATGATAAACCCCATACATTGAAGGAAGAGAAACTAACAATAAAACACTTTAGAGCATTCTATTGATACACTAATAAAAAATAAGTCAAGAAATAAATGAACTAAAAAGAATAGTTTCTAAACTTTACCAATACTCCCAAAATTTATACTCCCTTGCTCTTTCTGAAGCTCAAAGACAACCATACCTCAAAATGATTTATCATTCTCCTAACATAGAAATATATTTATATGTGATTAAATTACATGTGAAGTAAACATATAAGTGAAATAGGAATCAAATGTACAAATGAAATACAAACAATAACAGCTAAGTCTTTGCTATGTCTGCCAAATAAACACAATACTATTTTCAATGTTTGCCTTTTATATTGGCCTAATTCTTTTTTTCTTTCCTTTTTTTTTTTCTTAAGAAAGCATGCTTTTTTTGTCTTAAAAATTTTTTTGAGGTGGTGGGTACAAGCAGAATCTTATTATACGTCTAGACTGCATAGTGGTCAAGTCAGGGCTTTTAGGGTACCCATTACCTGAATTATGTACATTGTACCCATTAAGTAATTATTAAGTAATTTCTTATCATCTACCTCCCTCCATCTACCACTCTCACCCTTCCAAGTCTCCATTATGTATTATTCCCCTCTCTACATCCATTTGTATACATTAAATTTATTTTTATTTTTTGTGGGTACATAGTCATATGTATACATTTTTTAGCACCCACTTATGAGTGAGAACACATAATATTTGGCTTTCTGTGTCTGGCTTGTTTCACTTAAGATAATAACCTATAGTTCCATCCATGCTGCTGCAAAAGACATGACTTTATTCTTTTTTATGCCTCAACAGTATTCCATTATATATATATATATATATATATATATATATATATATATATATACATTTTCTTTATCCAATCATTATTGATGGATACTCAGGATGATTTCAATCATTTATTGATGGATACTTAGGTTGATTCCATATCTTTGTTATTGTGAATAGTGTGGAAATAAATATATGAGTGCAGGTATCTTTTTGATAGACTGATTTTTTTCCTTTGAGTAGACACCTAGTAGTAAAATTACTAAATGGAATGGTAGTTCTGTTTTTAGCTTTTCTGAGAAATCTATGTTTTCCATAGAGGTTGTTCTAATTTACATTCCCACCAATAGTGTTTAAGAGTTCCCTTTCCTCTGCATCCTCATAGATGATAATAGCCATTCTGACTGGGGTAAAATAATATTCCACTGTGGTTTTAGCTTGCATTTTTATGATGATTAGTGATGGTGAGCATTTTTTCATATACTTGTTGGCCATCTGTATGTCCTCTTTTGAAAAATGCCCATTTCTGCCCCTTATGCTTGGCCTAATACTTAATAAAAGCAGTATCAAAACTGGGTTGTAGGGTAAGATATTAAATATTTTTTCTGATTAATGTTTTTAATTTAATTTACCATGCTTTTGGTAGAATATCGCAGTGTAAGTACTTCATATTTATTTCTGAATATAACTTTTATGTTTATTTCCATTGTCGAAGAATTCTGATTCTAACTCATACTTAGCATTTCTAACTCATACTCAGCATATTGAAAAACTTTAAAAATGTAGATAAAGATAATGAAAGGGACATCATAAAGCTTTCTAAACTAGTATATTGTTAAATGGGTAATTATGATATTAAATTAATTAAATGTGTGAAGGATCACAGGCAAAAAGGTATAAATATAAGATCAAATTTGACAACAGCACTCAAGAAAAGAATCTGCTTATAAGGTATAATTTCACATTGCTATATTATCACAGTAATAACAGTAACATTTATTGAACATTTATGTTTCAGTATTTTAAATGTATTCACACATGTAATCCTCAGAATATTCCTATGAGGATGGGTTTCTTATTATTTTCTTTTACAGTTGAAGAGATGGTGCTCAGAGAGTAATCCTACGAAGGAAGGCCACATAGCTTGCAACAGGCAGTCAGTATTGACAAAGTCCAAGCTCTCAAGCACAATGCCACCCTCTAATCACTACATAAATAAAAGAGATATTCAGTTAACTACTGAAAGTAATAATATTATTAATCAGGCTTAAGGCTGATTGTTTTTGACTAATGCAGGAAAAAAAGTAAGATTTGAAATAATGAGTAATGTATCCAACTTATAGCTGGAAAACTCTATGCAGATGATTTATAAATCTATTTTTTCTTTATTGAGTATTTCTGCTTCTATGCCTAAAAATGAAACACATCTAAAATTATTTTTTCTAAACTAAAATACTACCTTTATCAACTACCTCATGATTGAGAATGGCACAGCTCTTGTTGGTTGCTCTTGTTGGTATTTCAGCCTCTGATTTTTCTTTTCTTTTCTTTTCTTTTCTTTTCTTTTCTTTTCTTTTCTTTTCTTTTCTTTTCTTTTTCTTTTATTAAATACAATTTTTGAGATGGAGTATCACTCTGTTATCCAGGCTGGAGTGCAATGGCATGATCTTGACTCACTGCAACCTCTGTCTCCTTGCCTCAGCTCCCAAGCAGCTGGGAATACTGGTGTGCACCACCACACCTGCGCCAGGCTTGTCTCAAAATCCTGACATCATGTGATCCACCCACCTCGGCCTCCCAAAGCGCTGGTATTACAGGTGTGAGGCACTGTGCCCAGCCCAGCTACTGATTTTTCTTTATTTTCATTGCACTTTTGTCTCTATCGAATTCCCCCTACTCCCACCATGACTTTTCCATCTTTTCTATTCGATATTGCTGTCAATGATTCCAATTACTGTATGGCACAGTAAAATAACACAGACTCTAGGTTAGCTACCCTGTTTGAGTTCCTAAGCTGCCACTTGCTTGCTTGTGCTATCTGGACAATCACTTCATCCTTCTAAGTTTCAGTTTTTACATCTGTAAAATGGGGATAATAAAAACTATTCTTTGAGAATTCATGATAAAATGTGATAATATAAACTTTTACTGAATTCTAAAGAACTCTGTATAAATACATCAATTAATACTTAGTTTAGTAAAAGTAAACTACTATTACACTTAGTAATAATTGATATATTTTGCCTCCTTCTTCAATAGGATATACATGCTGCCAACTAAGGCAAAATAAAATAGAACAGTTTCCTATCAGGTAACTCAAGAATACTGAATAGCTGCTCTAAATTGCAGAAATATTTCACAAGGCCCACTGGGTTCAAACATCCAATGCTCAGCAAATCTTTAGATAATGTCTGTTTGAAATTTAGTATTCTCAGCTTAATAGTTTGTTTACTGGTCAGTCATTTAGAGGTGCAAGGTTTGACGAAAACAGAAAGCATCTGGAGTGGGAATTTTGTACAATGAGCCAAATTTGTTTTAGTTTTATTAAAAAAACAGGTCCATTGAGTTAGAAATGACGTGGTTACCCTGCATTAAATTCAACTTAATTTCTGATTTAAAACAATTTCAAAATCCATCTTCAACGTCTAGTACTAACTTCTTACCTATAAGAAGAAGTCAATATCTATCTATATGTTGAATTAACAGGCAAAGGAATTGAAGAAAACTATAGTAAAATGTCATTAGTAGAATCCCCACCAAATCTGAACTTGGGATGATTTTGAATAAAGCAAAGCTATAGTTCATCTCTGTAAGTCTACTAATATTTTACTTGTAATTAGATTAGGTGGATTATGTTTAGCTTAAAATGATAAACTGCTCTAGCATCTAAAAACACTCTTTAGTATTAAGCATGTGAAAACACTATCCATCTTATTCTTCATGAAAGTGTTCTTCCTATGCACCTGCATTAGAGTTTTCATAAATTCACTCTGAAGCACTGTGTAAAATTACAATTGGCACATTCCAAAAATAATGATCTGTATACTTTAGAAGAGTCTTCTAGTCAATTAATTTGAATTAACAAGAGTTAACTGTACTGCTGTTCCTTGTTCCAGGGAGCTCTTATCTCCCATACCCTTCTAATTTTCATGTTACCTCCATCTGGATTCCTTCCATGGTTTGCTTACATCAGAAAGCTCTTACCTTTCCTGCTTCAGATGATTTCCCCCACCTACCTTTGGGTGATATTGTAGACTTTAGAGTACAACTTAAAACATTTATGGCAAAAGGCCTTGCAGAATCCTAATTCATCTGTACTTGTAAGGACAAAAATGAATAGTGAGCTCTCTTTGCTGGATTCTTTTAGCTGCCTGGATCTTATTTAGCAGTGCGGAGGAAGAAAGGGGCAGTCCTGTTATTAACTGGCAAGATACACAGAGGAGTTGAGGGGAATTTCATCTAGAAGCAGTACTCTGAGGTTTTTGTTTTTTTTTTTTTGTTTTTTTTTTTTTTGAGATGTCGCCCAGGCTGGAGCACAGTGGCGCGATCTTGGCTCACTGCAACTTCTGCCTCCCTGGTTCAAATGATTTTCATGCCTCAGCCTCCTGAGTAGCTGGGATTACAGGTACATGCCACCATGTCCAGCTAATTTTTGTATATTTTTTTAGTAGAGGTGGAGTTTAACTATGTTGACCACGCTGGTCTTGAACTCCTGACCTCAAGTGATCCATCTGCCTTGGCCTCCCAAAGTGCTGGGACTATAGGTGTGAGCCACTGCACAGGGCCCAGTATTCCAAGCTTTTAATCTACAGACTCACTCAGAAGAAAAGGCCTTCCCTCTCTTCTTTTATCTGCTAGTGCTAGTTGTCAACTATCTAGATAGTAGCACTGTTATCCTCGCATATGGGACCAGACTGCAGAATATTGGGTGAAAGCTGATAGACCATATTTGCTAGATGTTAATTTTAACATTAATTAAATTACACAGTAAAACATCTAGAAGTATATGCTATTTGCTTCCATTTTCATCCCCTCGCCCTTATCATTTGCTCCTCAATCCATTCCAAATTGTTTCTGTTCACATGTCACTGACTGCCAAGTTCATCCAGGACCTTCAAGCTCTAAATCCCATGACTGTTTCTCTGCTCTCCTCCACTCAACTCCCACTCATATTTGATATAGTAGAAGCACTCCTTCCTTTATGGAACCCTCTCTTCTATGGTGCTTTAGGACACTGTCTTACATAGTGGCATCCCATTCTTAGTGACCTGTGCCAGTACCTCATTTTCCAACTCAGCTTGCACTAAGAGAATCTCTCAGGGCCTGCCCTGTTTCTCCATACTTTGCCTGAGAGTCTCATGTGCTCACCTGGGTTTAAGGGTTGCCTCCATGCTGATGCTTCCAACTTCATATGCTCATTTCACGGTCTCTGTACGTTTTATAAACTTCTTACATCTAATTGCCTTGAAATCTCCACTTGAAAGTCTTGGATATGCAAATTAACATGCCCAATATATAACTTTTTTTTTTTAAATGAATACAAATTCTGGCAAGGGCTGTCTATGGCTTTGAATTAGAGGACTTCTATTTTTATGGATATTTTGGGGAGGTGGGAAGAGAAAGACTGAGTGCTTGACTATGTGATACCAGGTGACCTTGCAACAAAAGCTGTTCATTGTAAACTGAGTATTTGATTGTCATTTTACTGGAAAATAGAGATGATGCAAGTTGATGATTCACATTTTGCCAGATGGTAATAAGGCCTGACAAGAGTATTACTGGAGGACAAGAAAAGCACAAGTTTTAGGTAAATGAACTCTTAGAATACTCCCAGAATAAAAGATTATCTGTATTTCATGGAGATGCTTGACAAAAAGTTAAGAGCATTGTACAAAATGCTGGTAATAATCAAGTGGGCAAAATAACCACCACTTAGGATATTGGATAGCCTCCTTCCCAGGCCACAGTGCTTTATACAATAGGTTCTTGAACTCAGTGGCAAAGTAAAAGATGAAAATTATGCATGGGTCAAACTCAAACTTCCTTTTCCTCAGGAAGACCCAGTTATTTCCACTGCTCAGTGCCTCATATGCCAACAGTGGAAATATTGGGCCTATAATAAAGTATCTCACCCCTGGAACTAGATAGTTACCAGATGACGAGCAGATTATACGGGATCGTCTCTATCATTGAGGAGACATGTATTCATCTTTGTAAGCCCAGGCACTTACTTTAGATTTTAATTCTCTTTTCCTGCCAAACATGGTTCTTCCAGCAGCCTCAATGGTAGAATTACTGAATGCCTATACATCATGACAATACCCTGTATACTAACGTATCTGACTGAGGAACTCACTTCATAAAGGAAAGGGTAAGATAATGGGATGATACTATTGAATGCACTGGTCTTATTATGTTCTCATTAATAGAAAGAGTTGGTTTTATAGATTAAAGACTCAGAACGGCATTTGGGACACAATACCTGGGAAGGTTGGGATAGCATCCTGTAGAATGATGTGCAGCCTCAGAACTAGTAATCATTAATGATGCTATTTGTTCTATTGCCACAATATGGTTCCAGGAACCAAAGTATTCAAGGTGTGGATGTCCTTTGAAATCATAGATTAAAAAAAAACCACTTGAAAACTTTTGCTTCTCTTTCTTATAACTCTAGCTCTGCTAGAGGCTTATTATTCAAAGGATTAACTGTTTACTTGGAAAGTGAAACAGACACATGGCCACTTGAGGCTCTCAGGTTCTTGAACGAACAAACTAAATGTGGTTGCAGTATAGTCTGGGGTGATCCTGATAAAGAAATTGGGCTGGCCGGGCACGGTGGCTCACGCCTGTAATCCCAGCACTTTGGAAGGCCGAGGCGGGTGGATCACAAGGTCAAGAGATCTAGACCATCCTGGTCAACATGGTGTAACCCCGTCTCTACTAAAAATACAAAAAATTAGCTGGGCATGGTGGTGCGTGCCTGGAATCCCAGCTACTCAGGAGGCTGAGGCAGGAGAATTGTCTGAACCCAGGAGGCAGAGGTTGCGGTGAGCCGAGATCACGCCATTGTACTCCAGCCTGGGTAACAAGAGTGAAACTCCATCTCAAAAAAATAAATAAATAAAAATAAAAAAGAAATTGGGCTATTGTTTTATAAGAAGGGGAAAGAAATTTGGATAGACCCTAAATAAATCTTATACTACTGTATCCATTTGAAAAATTAATTAAATATTTTTACAATCCTATATACTAAGCATATGTAAAATTTCGTTTCAGTCTATCAGGAATGTATGCTTTTGATCACTCCACTAGATAAAAAGTCTCAATTAACGAAGTGACTGCTTGAAGCAGAAGTGTACAGGTGATGGATGGTTGAGAAAATGAATCATAAATATCCATTTGACTCCCTGGTCAGTTGCAGAAACATACAGTGGTCTCCAATCTGTTTCCCTTGCTGTCTTATATACCAACATATTTTAAGTAATATATTTTAACTAATTCTGTTTCTC
Organism: Callithrix jacchus; assembly: GCF_049354715.1. NCBI lineage: Eukaryota > Metazoa > Chordata > Mammalia > Primates > Cebidae > Callithrix > Callithrix jacchus. The sequence continues at coordinate 106,767,762 of NC_133505.1, forward strand.
TTTCCTTTCTCTATCCTTCAATGCTGAATACAGCATTGGTTGGCTGTAACTTTGTAATCTAGTCTATTGACTGACTAGAGAATATTGAGATGGGCTTGCTAAAGAACTAGAGGGTGACTAGATACAAGCAAGAGATCTAGGACTAAGTGCTAAATGGAGTCCTTGAAATGTTTAGTTGTCTTTCCTTGAAGTGCAGTGAGTGGATTTGGGTTAAATGAAGAAGAGTTGCATTGCTAGAAAAAATTGTTTTAAATTAGGAGTAGGTCCAGGAAAAGTAGCATATGAAAGGGCCATAGTGGACATTTGTTCTTTATGGGCAGCCAGTATCTGAATGTCACCCCCTGCAACAGAAGCCAAAGAAGTGAGGAGATTCCTTTTTTCTGTTGCATGACAGAGATGGAAACTCAGGCATTCAACTCTTTCTGTCTTGACTTGAAGCTTGAGAGAGTGATGCAAAGATCCTGTAATAGTTTGCGGTTAGTGGCAGAAGTAGTAGAATCCAGGTCACATGGCAGCATATACCCACAAACATTTGAAACTACTGCAGTATGGTTCCCTAATGACAATATGAAAAGGTATTTCTTTTGGGGTTTCCTGATATAGTATAATTTTACATCAATGATACATTTGAAGGTATCTTTCTGCTTCCTAATGCTTTGAGACTATACTGGATTAAGAAGATAGATGAATAACTCTTTTTGCCTTTGCCAAGAAATAAATGAGAACACATATACTCTTCTTAGTCATATGCTTTCTCTAGCCTCTTGTGATTCACCCTAGCTTTCTTTATTCTCCATGCTCCCAGCCCAAGTATCTATAGACAGTTCTTGACTTAAGGTCATTCAACAGCAGAATAATTTGAACACTGCTCTGTGCCAGACACATTGCTTCATAGTTGCCAGGATAACTGCTGCTGTGCTTCCTCTGAATGCTCAGGTTGTCAACACTAGAGTCTTAACAAATTATCCATATCTTGCCACAGAATACTAATTTAACACTGTACCAGAAGAAGCAATGGGAGCAACCACTAAGCTTCCAGCCTAGAATATTATGGAAATAACCCAAAGAAAGATTAAAATGTTAAAAAGTTTTCCTATTAATTATTTAGGGCTAATTTTTTAGGGGTTCAACAACTAAGACACCTGCTTTATGGTATGCTTCAGTATAATCACATAGAATTTACATAGTAATCAGTTGTAAACCCTCTGAAATTTTTATTTAAAGGTGATTGCTTTGAGAGTCAGTAAAACAATGCATAGTTGCCTTATTCTTGAGATATGTGTGGTGAAACAAAATGTCTGGAAATGACATATTTCTAGCTGTCCTATTTAATAATACATTTAAATAAACAACACATTTATAACAAATATTTATATTAATAAATACAATAAAACTAATAGATTTAATTTACAGAGTCCACAAGGAACTTAAACAAATTTACAAGAAAAAACAACCCCATTAAAAAGTGGGCAAAGGACATGAACAGACACTTCTCAAAAGAAGACATTGATGCAGCCAATGAACACATGAAGGAAAGCTCAACATCACTGATTATTAGAGAAATGCCAATCAAAATCATAGTGTGATACCATCTCACATTAGTCAAAATGGCAATTATTAAAAAGTCCAGAAACAATAGATGCAGGCAAAATTGTGGAAAAAAGTTCCACTTTTACACTGTTGGTGGGAATGTAAATTAGTTCAACCATTGTGCAAGATGGTGTGGCAATTCCTCAAGGATCTGGAGGCAGAAATACCATCTCACCCAGCAATCTCATCACTGGGCATATATCCAAAGGAATATAAATCATTCTACTATAAAGATATGTGCACACGTATGTTCACTGTAGCACTATTCACAATAGCAGACATGGAATCAACCCAAATGCCCATCAGTGATTGGCTGGATAAGAAAAATGTGGCACATATATACCATGGAATATTATGCAGCCATAAAAATGAATGACATCATATCCTTCATAGGGGCATGGATGGAGCTAGAAGCTGTTATCCTCAGCAAACTAATGCAGGAACAGAAAACCAAACACCCCATGTCCTCACTTAGAAGTGGGAGCTGAACAATGAGAGCACATAAACATAACAGGGGAACAACATGCACTGGGGCCTACTGGGGATGGTGGGAAGAAGAGTATCAGGAAGAATAACTAATGGACGCTGGGCTTAATACCTAGACGATGGGTTGATCTGTGCAGCAAACCATCATGGCACATGTTTACCTACTGATATGGTTAGGCTTTTGTGACCCCACCCAAATCTCATCTTAAATTGTAATCCCCATAATCCCCACATGTCAAAGGAGAGACCAGGTGGAGGTAATTGAATCATAGAAGTCATTTCCCCCATGCTGTTCTCATGATAGTGAGTTCTCACAATATCTTATGGTTTTATAAGGGGATCTTCCCCTTTTGCTCAGCACTTTCCCTACCTGCCACCTTGTGAAGAAGGCATCTTGCTTCCCCTTCACCTCCCCAGCCATGCTGACCTGTGAGTCAATTAAACCTCTTTCCTTTATAAATTACCCAGTCTTTAGTAGTTCTTTATAGCAGTGTGAAAACAAACTAATACACCTATGTGACAAATCTGCATATCCTGCTTATGTACTCCAGAACTTAAAAGCTGAAGAAAAATAAAAAATAAAAATAACACAATTATAAAAATATTTATGTTAATAAATACAACAATAAATTTATAATAAACATTATATATATATAAGAAATAATGTTTTCTAGGTGTCGTATTTTCGCAGTGAAAAATCTACAACAGAAACCATGAGAGTATATTCTATAGTTTCTTTCTACCTAGCCTTGCTGATAAAGATTTCTGCCTATTAAAAAAATACAAAACAAAGAAGTGATTCTACACAACGTCTGAGCTATCTACAAGTCCTTAGGTCTCATACATTAAAATAATAAAAAAAGAAACAGAGGAAGTATACTGTACCTGGTATGAGCACATAATGTTCACATTTGAAGTTAATGGGAGTCACATATGTGCTAAATGGAAACTATCTATATACATTGAGCAAACACCCCAAAGTATGGTTAGTAAGTTTGTACATTATATCCTAACTTGAAAGAAAAGTATCCATTTGGAAGACTTTTAGGATAATACATAAAATAAAATTAAGCCTAGAGAGATACTGCACATAAACTGAATCATCAATATTTTGTGTATCTATTTTTCATAATTTGCCTCCTAAGATATAAAACTGCCTTAGACACTACAGGATGATTATTTAGATATAAAATAATACAGGCTAAAAAATATTTTAACAACATTCTTTTGACAATAAATTATTATCTTAAATATCTGGTATACCCATACAAGTAACATTAACTAAATAAAGATAAAATTTAAAAGATAAAATGATCACTATTACTCTACTTCAAGCAGTCATTTGATAGCCTGCATATTAAGCTAATGTATGAGTCTGTTAGTGAATAGGTCATCTATGGAACTAAGCAAGAATATTTTGAAGTATCAGTTAACTATTACACAATAATGTAATATATGTAGTACTATTCAACGGGTCTACTAACTCTAAATGAGTCATTAAGAAGAAGAAGAGGAGAAATATGCAAGCTGTTAGGCCTGGACACCAGTGGGTTTGGAACATTGTTTTTTACTGAAGCTGAACAGCACTGCTCTTTTTTAGCCTGCATGAGATCACACAGTGGGAACACTGAAGAGGGTAGATGGAGAGATCAGAATGCAACAAAGACGTTATTGATTTCATCTGTTTTCATTATAATTCCATTTAGGAAAATATATTTTTCAAAACTGGAACAGTGTAAGAAAGAACAATCACTATATATTAAATCTATAGAGGGGAGGAGGAATATCTATATTTAGATGTAGTAGAAGGAATCACAAAAGACCATACTAACAAACTATAATATATAAAATGTAAAGTCTTCTATTTGTAAAAAGATACCATAATAAAAAGACCAGCAATAAACTAGCAAAGTTACCTAATACAGCAGGTGAAAGATTAATATCTATATACATATAGCAATACATATACATGGATAAAAGTAATAGAAAATTTTACAATGTATATATTTTTCTAAATTTGGCAAGGCTCTCACACAAATATCCAAAATAAATGCTGTACTGGAATAGATAAAAGACCAAAAGAAATGAAGAGACAACAAAGAAGAAAGAAGACAACTAGTAAATATATGAAAAAAATGTTCAACCATACAAAAATCAAGGTATACATTAAGATAATATTTTATCTATAATATACCAATGAGTTGTAACAAATGAAGATATAGTAAAACTGTTACTCTCACATACTTCTGATAATCATACATCAGTGGTGATGACACCAGTAAGTATGGCTCTTTTGGAAAGTAATTAGCAGTGTACTTGAAAAGCTGTAAAAATGTTCACATTATTTGAACCACTAGTATTATTTTTAGAACTCTCTACTGAGAAAATAACTTTAAACAAAGAAAAACCTACAATAATAAAGATGCTTGATTGTTAAATCATAGGAGAAAACCACTATGAAATAGTTGCATAACGGAAGATAACTGCATAGACACAAAAATTCTAATTTAAAATTTTACTAGTGGTTATTACTTAGAAAAAGAATAATAATGGGCTTTAAATTTTTATATAGTAGTACTTTTTAAAATTAAAAAAAGATTATTATATATTTTTTAAAAATCTAATTTATAAAATGATTTTAAGTTCAGTGAGGGCAGTGAATACTCAAAGATTATGAAAACAATTGAATGTTAAAATATACATAGGCGATAATGTTAAAGGAAAAGACATAAATATGAATACACAAAATAAATATTAAGTGGGAATATACTAGAACAAACTATATCAGAATATTAATAGTGCATTAAGGTGGCGATATTATGCATTTCTTCTTTCCCTGTAATTACATATGCAATATTCATTATAAACGATATAAACTAACCTGAAATGTATAAGAAGTAGAAGATAAAATAAGTTGCTTACCTCTCTTTCATCCATATTCAACCACTGCTTTGGATCTTCTTCAGTAGCCAGGAAGGCTATCAATTCTAAAGCAGTAAGACGAGTTTGACGTCTTGATGAGACAAATATCAAAACAGGTTTGGCTGGAGAATGGCTTCTAATTGCTGTTGAAAAGTTATGGGAAATAAAATGGAAAGCTACTTAACTCCAGAATATGAATTTCATTGGGGCATCGAATGGATAAATGAAAACTAACGATGTAAATGATTTAGGCATGAAATCTGGCATTATTGCAGGTACTACATAGATCTGGAAGCATATTAGAGAGATGATAGGAAAAGAAAGGTTGATGGCCCTATCCAGGGAGTATATTGCCTAGGACAGAAAAGATTTAATTATGCTGGGTCCAAGTTCTATTCTGACCTGCCAAGGAATGGAGAAACTTAAAGATTGAGACTCTCCACTTGGACACAAAGAGGAGAGCATCACACACTGGGGTCCATTCGGGGGGTGCTAGAGGAGGGATAGTGGGAGGGAGGGTGGGGGAGGGAAAATGTGGGGAGAAATGTCAGGTATAGGTGATGGGGGGGATGGTGTCAACAAACCACCTTGCCAGGAATGCACCTATGCAACAATCTTGCATGATCTGCACATGTACCCCAGAATCTAAAGTACAATAATAAAAAGAAGAGCTATACATGGACACTTAAACTTAGATTTAGTTTTTTTGTGCCAAGTTGTGTTTCTCAGCTATTTCTGTTTGCCTAAGTGGTGATATTACATAGTTAATGGGTCCTGGGGTCGAGTGAGAAAGTCAAGCCCTGCCCTGTGATACAAAATGTCTAGAAAGACTACAAAAAATTCCTTTTATTTTTGTTATCAGTAACAGAAAAATTAGGAGAGTCTGTACCAGTAAATAAGTTAAGAGATAAATCAGAAGAAAGTTTTCCCTCTGTTTTTCTAAGAGCATATGTGCGAGAAAGGAAGACAGGAGAATGTAGAATAGGGCTGAAGAGAATACCATGAATGAATAAATATCTGAGTAATGGGACGTAGTGGTCAGCACAAAAAGGATGAGATGACTTTGGTTAATACAAACCCAAGTAACAAGACTGAATAAAATTTTGTAAATCAAACCTTTAAAAATAATTAAAGAGCCACATACATCACTTGGCTTATCTGGATATGAGGGTTTTTTCTGCTTTACATCGGCTCCAAAAAGCTGATAAGATGCCACAAGTAGAATATATATTTATGTTCACAACTTTCTTAAAACAGTCAGAGATATTTAAAAATTATATATAAAAAGTTCAACCTCTTTGTAATTTCTTGTTTGAAATGTGAGCTGCAGAATTTCTTTTTATGGGCTGGGAAACAAGGTTTATAATGGAAATGTTGACATGACCTTGACTCTATTTACACCCTAACTATGAGAAATAAAGCTATCACACAATCATATTTCTAAAATCAAAGAAATACAGTAATCACTACAGTTATAATAAATCGTTCATAAGTAAAGCTGCTGTGCTGATACCATATCTACATAAGTGTAAGTATTTTAGTTATTGACTATTGATTTATATAACACAAAATGCTTTCTTTACATCAATGGTATGCAATCAGTCATTCCATATAGATATATGCAATTTCAACAATATATTATGAAAAATAAACTCATTTATCTTATTTCTCACTTTTTATTGTTATCAGATTATAGAATGTAAATGATAAAGCTTTGATAAATCATTAGAGATATACTGTTTAAAATACACATATTAGCACAATATTGGTATCATTTGGATACATAAATATAAATGGATCTCTGTCTTTCTTTAAACCTCAACATTTAATGGATTTTTGCTGCTGAAAGAACAGGTGTGGCCAAACAGCTCACGGCAGATTTATTCTTCATTAGCGATTTTGTACAATGCTTCTGTGGTGGTATAAATAATCTGAACTGCCAAGATTGGTCTCCAGTTCACAATCAATACTTTGCTTCTGTCATAAGGCTAATTACAGCAGCTAAAAAGTCACCTCACAACTGTCACTACACAATCAACAGCAGTTCACATTTGAGAATTTATTTTTGAGGTTATTTTTAATTGATACAATAAATATTCTTTATGCAGCCCAAATAAAACATGTTTCAATAAAATAGGAGTGCTATTCTTAAATCTTTCCTGTTTGCCTAATTTGTTAGAAAAGGAAAAACTATAAACAGAAGCAATGTACTAAAGTACTTAAATTTCTAAGTTTTATGATTTCTCACAAAAATTATGATTATGTTTTTGACTTGTAGCTTCTATTTCTAATTTGTTTAAGCTACTACCATAAAAACACTGATTAATATTAAGAAAAATCTAATACTTTTAAAAAATTACATACTTTTATTCCACTACAAATTCATTACCATTTGTGAAATCTCTCAAATTTTCAATAGGAAATTTAACATATATTTGAATTCCTTAACAGTTGTGAAATTGCTGAATTCCTTAACAGTTTTCGATATGTGTAGAAGCTGGACCAGTATCATACTTTCAAAGAGACCATCACCAATTAGAAGACATTTGATAGCTACCATAAATAATGGTTACTATTTTATTCTAAGAATCTGAAGCTTACCCTGAAATGCAGGCTTGTTCATACTAGCCATACGAGGACAATAATGTTGTCCTGGAAAGCCTTGAATGTGAACTTCCAGTGGAACTGGGCGTACTGACGGTCGGAAGTTAAACAAGCCCATCTAGAGTAAATATGAGAGATAAACCATTTTCAATGTTTATATTGAGTTTTATAATATTATAATATCTCTTTAAAGGAATCGTCAAAGTCACACTACTAAATAACTGCATAATTTATCAATCTTCTACATACCTGCTTAATATTGAGCCAGTCAGCAAGGTCTCTGGCATTAGCTAATGCAGTAGATAGTCCAACTACTCTAACAGGCTTTTCTGTGTGTGATGAGATAAAATTTGTTCGAGATACAATGACCTCTAGAACAGGGCCTCTTTCCTCCCCTAGAAAATAGGAAAAAATAAATGTTGATCATTTAACAAGTCTGTATTGGCTGTTGCAACTACAAAAGGAAAAGTTTGTAGCTTCCTCAAAAAAAAGCTAAACAGAGCTATCAAAGGATTCTGCAATCCCACTCCCAGTATGTGACATTACTTAGATGTTGAATAAAAAAAATTGACCTCATGGAAATAAAGAGTAGAAACATGGTTACCAGAGTCTAGGAGCATGGATTGGAGTCACAAGAGAAGGGAACAGAGAGATGGTGCTCAAAGGGTACAATGTTTCAGTTGGTCAGGAAAAATATTTTTGTCAGATTGACTGTATAGCAAGCAGTGTGACAACGGTTAAGAATAATATATTGTACATTTCAAAATTGCTAAATGATACGGTTTAGAACAGTGCCCTGCCCAAACTGCATGTCAAACTGTAATCTCCAATGTTGGAGGTGGGGTCTGGTGGGAGGTGATAGGATCATGGGGGCAGTTTCTCCTGAATGGCTTATCATCATCCTCTTGGTGCTGTTCTCATGAGTCAGTGAATTCTCATGAGATCTAGTTGTTTAAAAGTGTGTAGCACCTCGCCCACCATCTCACTCTCTTGCTCCTGTTCTTGCCATGTAAGAAGCCCTCTCTGCTTTGCCTTTTGTCATGATTAAAAGCTTCCTGAGGCCTCCCCAGAAGCAGGAGCCACTACGTTTACTGTACAGCCTGCAGAAACTTGAGCCAATTAGACTTATTTTAAAAAATAAATTACTCAGTCTCAGGTACTTCTTTATGGCAATGTAAGAACAGATAAATACAATGAGAAAATTTTTTATGTTTCACCACAATTTATACGTAAGGTGACATATATGTTAGCTTGATTTAATTAATTCCACATCATATACATATATCAAAACATCACATTGTACGCCATAAATATATACAATCATTACATGCAAACTAAAAATAATACTAATAATTGATATTTTAGAAACTTAAAGCTTGTAAACTGGCTTTAGATACAGTGGTACCTACCAAGCAGATGGATCTCATCTATGATGAGAATAGTGACTTGCTGAACATAGCTCCTATTTTGCCAGCTTCTGCTGACTCCATCCCACTTCTCTGGCGTAGTGACAATAAGGTCAGCCTTGGCAATGGATTTCATATCAGGAGTCACATCCCCTGTTAGTTCAATAACTCTGAAGGGAAATAAAAATGAACTCAGAACCTTTTCAGGTAACAACCTTGGAAATGCAAAAACATATCTCTTTTAAAATAAAATTTTATAAGGCTTAAAATTACTTTATCTACCTTTGATTTCTGACATTTTCCAAGTTGAGTCCAAAATGTACGTTTCTTAAGAACTCTGAGAAAATTTCTTGCCATAAAATGGACATATAAATTCCAATCACTGACATATCTAACTTTTATGCAGACATGCAAGGATATCAAAATTTGCTTTAAATATGTTTATAGATGCTCCATTCTCATGATTTCAAGGAAGTTAAACTCATACTTCCTGTCCCCAGGAATGCAATTTTTTTTATTGCATTTTAGGTTTTGGGGTTCATGTGAAAAACATGCAAGATTGTTGCATAGGTACATACATGGCCAGTGTGATTTGCTGCCTTCCTCCCATCACCTATATCTGGCATTTCTCCCTATGCTATCTCTCCCCAACTCCCCACCCCCTGCTGTCCCTCCCCTATTCCCCCCCTCACACACAGACTCCAGTGTGTGATGCTCGCCTCCCTGTGTCCATGTGAAGTAAAGTGCTACTTTGTGGAGACAAAAAAGGCATTCATTAAAGATATTTAGGATTATGTATAAATTTAATTAAAATTATATGTAATTTAGATTGTATACAAGCTCATTTCTTTCCTTAGATTGGAATTTTCTATAGATTTTATAGCCAAAATAAAATGTATTAGGATGAAAACAAGATAAGCCAGAGAAAATATGTACTAACTCAATTTAAGCAGATCACATTCATATAAGTGAGAGACAAGGAAAAGAAAACCCTATGTAGATATAGAGAAATTACCTAAGAATTTCTAATTACATAGGAATATCTCTAGGTTAACACCAAATTTTAAGTAATTACTAAAATAATTTCTTTCTTTTTTTTTTGAGACACAGTCTCATTATGTCACCAGGTTAGAGTACAGTGGCACAATCTCAGCTCACTGCAACCTCCGCCTCCTGGGTTCAAGCGAGTCTCCTGTCTCTAAGTAGCTAGGATTACCGGCATGCACCACCACTCCTGGCTACTTTTTGTATTTTTAGTAGAGACGGGGTTTTGCTATGCTGGCCAGGCTGATCTCGAACTCCTGATCTCAGGTGATCCACCTGCCTCAGCCTTCCAAAGTATCAAGGTTACAGGTGTGAGCCACCATATTCAGCTGAAAATAGTTTCTAATCTGTGTTAAGGCTTGGAAAATAACAAAAATGGCAAAATTGATTCCTCTAAGCATACTGCTCACAAAGTATGTTCTTATTCTTGTTTATTTTACAGATTTACATTTTATATGTTATTTTTAATATGGAATACATTCATATGGTTTATCCCTGTCCTATAGACAGTTAGTTCTCATTCTGAAAAAACCATATATTCATATTCTTTATCATTTTGAAAAAAACATAAGCTAGAATACTTAAAAATTTTTTTTTACATTATCTTTGAAGATCCTTCTTTTCGTATACAAAAAACTCATTTTTTATAGAGTAATACAATATTTTATATTGTGTGTACTATAATTTATTTGCTGAGGCTCTACTGGAAATTCCTTTCTCTGTAAGTTTTGCTATTTAAAATAATACTACAATTAATAACCTTGTACTGTACTATTAATGAAAAAACCGCACATCATGTTTTTCAAAGAACTTCTGCTTTTACATAAATAATTTACATGCAAAATGCCTTCTAAGCAGTTTCTGGAAGTTGCTCTGCATATATGAAAAAAATAGAGAGACAGAGCTTGTTTTTGTTTTGTTTTAGAATGAAAATGTTTTGAAAAAGTTATCTTGCAAAATAAAAGAATTCAATTAAGTAATTTAGGAGATTTCATTTTTCAATCTTAAAACAATGAGAATATTGATATCATTTTAATAGTAGGAACATATCTTTAAAGACTATGAAATCATTATAAAACCATTCAATAGTTTTATTCAACTCTTATTTCCTGGTCCTTTTGACAAATCAAAACATATCTTTCGAGTAAAGGTAAGAACTTACTTTTTACCAAGTTTTTCTTCTATTCTAACTTTCCAATCATCCATTCTTTCACGTACCAGGGCTTTTAGGGGTGCAATATATACCGCCTAAAAAGGAGAGAATAGCCAAAAATACTCTCAAGAAAATAGTGACAGTATTTTCAAATAAAAGTACACTCCAAAATTTTGTCAAAATATGACAGTGTCGTTTTAAAATGTATCTTTTAATTTTGAATACTCCAATTTTTGAATCAATGGGAAAAAGTCATTAACTTAAACTACATTTATCCAAAATAAGACAGAAATGTGACACATCACAAACATTCTAATCATAAAAAATATTAACGTAGATGAATTTAAATTACATTTTTAAAAGCATTAGAGATATTTTCCTTAGGCATTTTACTATAAAATTATATTCTACATAATAAGAACAAATAAACAAATTATGAGATAACAAGAGAAAATTAGGGTTCTGATGACAATAATGTTTTTTCTAGTATTATAAATATTTATGAGCAATTCAAGAAAAAATGTTGAAGTTTTGAAGACAAATAAACTATTCTTTAAATTTTAATGCAGATTTTATGAAGATGCTGGTTAGCATGTTAGGTGTTAAAAAATAAATAAAATAACAGCTGGTTTTTAGTAATCCAAACCTATATAAAATTTATTCCCTTTATAAAATGTTTCTAATTTAGAGTAGAGCTCTAGTGTTACATTAACATGTCTCTAGAGATCGATAACCACATATTAGAGAGACTGAAAAGTAGGAAAACTTAGGATTAAGTAGGGAAGAAAAGCCACTAATTGGAAATTACTACAAAAGGATGTTAAAACATTTCTGAAACCATAAACTATGAAGAAACTAGCCCATAATTCCAATCACAACATCTCTGTAATATTTCTATTTTAATGTGATGTACTCACAAAATTTAGAACAAGAAAACTCTAAAGATGATATAAAACAAAACTGCTAGAATCAATAAGCAAATCCAATATGGTTGAAGGATACAAAGTCAACATAAATAAGCCAGTAGAATATATATATATTAGCAAACTATCAAAAAAGTCAAGAAAACAGTCCCACTTACAATAGCGTAAAAGAGAATACAGTACTTAGGAATAAATTTAATTAAAAAGATGAAAATTCTGTATACTGAAAACTATAAAACATTGAAAAGAAACCAAAGGAAACACAAAGAAATAGAAAAGATATCCCATGTTCATGGATTAGAATAATTAGTATTGTTGAAATGGTCATACAACCCAGAGCAATCTATAGTTTAAATGCAATCCTTATCAGAATTCCAATGGCATTTTTCACAGAAGCAGAAAAAAAAAATCCTAAAATTCACAAGAAATGACAATGACCCTGAATAGCCAAAGCAATTTTAAGAAGGAAAACCAGTCAGATGCATCACATTTCCTAGTTTCAATTTATATTATAAAGCTACAATAATCATAACAATATGGAAATATGGAACTGACATAAAAAGAGGCACCAGTCGAACAGAATAGAGAGCCCAGAAATCAACCCACACAGAGAAGGTCAACTAATCTTCAACATGGGCCTGAAGCACACATACAATAAGGAAAAGATATTCTCTTCAATAAATGGTGTTGGGAAGACTGTATATTCACAAGTAAAAGAATAAAACTAGACTACCGCCATGTACCATATACAAAAATTAACTCACAATGAATTAAAGAATTAAATGTAAGATCTATAACCACAAAATTCTTAGAAGAAAACATAAGAAAAAAGCTCCTCAATGTTGGTCTTTCAAAAGCAAATATAAACAAGTAGGTATACAACAAATTAAAAAGCTTTTACACAGAAAATACATAAATAAATAAATGCAACAGAGAGATAATGTGAAATGAAAGAAATGACAAAACGAAAAAAATATTTACAAACCATATATATTAGTTCTGCCTCACTGGCTTCCTTTTCCATGCTTCCAGTTACTTGTAGTCAATTGTGGTCCAAAAAAATTAAATAAAAAATTTCTAAAAATAATTAATAAGTTTTAAGTTATGTACCCTTCTAAGTAAAATGATGGAATCTCACACTGTTCCACTCAATTCGGCCTGGAACATGAATCATCTCTTTGTCCAGAGTATTCAGGCTGTAGCCACTCCCCAACCATTAGTCATTAACCGTCTTGTTTACCAGAAACACTGTGGCAGTATCACAGTGCTTATGTTCAAGTAACCCTTATCTTATTTAGTAATGACCCTAAAGCATAATAGTGATGTTGACAATTTCAATTTGCCAAAGAGAAGACATAAAGTGTTTGAAGTGAAAAGGTGAAAGTTCTTAACTTAAGGAAAGAAAAAAAAATCATATGCTGGGGTTACTAAGATCTATGTTAAGAACAAACTTTCTATTTGTAAAATCATGAAGCCGGAAAAAGAAATTTGTGCCAGTTTTGGTTACACCTTAAAAACTGCAAAAATTATGACCCCAGTACATGATATGTGCTTAGTTAAAATGGAAAAGGTATTAAATTTGTGGGTGAAAAACATGAATGAAAATGTGGTTTTTAACTTTTAATACATTTTTCTTAAGTACATATTTTTAAAGGACATAGTACTGTACTATTGTGTACCATTTCTTTTTCTTAACGTTTTGTTTTTACTTGACACATAATAATTGCACATATATATGGGATACATAGTGATATTTTGATACATATAATGTATAGTGATCAGATCAGGGTAATTAGCATATCTCTCATCTCAAACATTTATCATTTCTTTGTGTTGAGAACCATCAATATCCTTCTATCTATCTGAAACCATATTATATATTACTGTTAACTACAGTACTTCTACAGTGATATACAACACTACAACTTATTCCTTCTATCCAGCTGTAATTTTGCATCCTCTACCAATTCTTTCCTTATCCCTCCCTTCCTCCTACCCAACTGGGTTCAGTACCATTGGATTCAGGCATCCATCTGGGTTTTGGAATGTATCACCCAAGAATAAGCGGGGGCTATGTATATGACAAAAGGTTACAATCCAAAATAGAAACTTACACAACTCAATAGCAGATAAACCCAAATAATTCAATTAAAAATGGGCAAAAGATCTGAATACATACTTTTTTCAAAAGAAAACATAAAAATAGTCAATGGATACATGAAAAGGTATTCAACATAAATAACCATCAAGGACATGCAAATTAAAATTACAATAAGATATCAATTACACCTGTTAAAATGGCTATTATCAAAAGACAATAGACAGCCAGACATGTGGCACAAACCTGTAGTCCCAGCTACTCAAGAGGCTGAGGTAGGAGGCTCGCTCAAGCCCAGAAGTTCAAGGCCAGTCTAGGCAACACAGTGAGACTCTATCTTCTATTTAAAAAAAAAAAAAGAAAAGAAAAGAAAAAAGAAAAAATATAAAAAACATAACACATGTAGTTGGTATGGTACATGATTGGTGGCAATGTAAATTGTACAGCCATTATGGAAGACAATCTGGAGTTTTTTTTAAAAAATTAAGCATAGGAGTATCCAGCAATCCCAAAGGAAATGAGATCAGTATCTCAAAGAGATATCTGCACTCCCATGTTCACTACAGGTTTACTCAGAATAGCCAAGGTATAGAAACGAACTAAAGTGTCTCAAGAAGGATAAAGAAATTGTGATATGTATGCATGTGTGCGCATGCGCGCGCACACACACACACACACACACACACACACTCTCGCACAATAAAATATTATTCAGCTTTAAAGAAAAAAATTTTGCCATTTTAAACAATATAGAGGAACCCAGACGACATTATGTTAAGTGAAATAAGCCAGACATAGAAAGAAAAATACTGC
Source organism: Callithrix jacchus (assembly GCF_049354715.1). Taxonomy (NCBI): domain Eukaryota; kingdom Metazoa; phylum Chordata; class Mammalia; order Primates; family Cebidae; genus Callithrix; species Callithrix jacchus. Next base: position 106,782,801 of record NC_133505.1, read on the forward strand.
ATAATTTCACTTATACCTGGAATTTTTAAAAGTTGGATTCAGAGAAGGAAACAGTAGAATATTGGTCACCAGGGATGAGAAAGGGGAAATGAGGAGATACTGGTAAACAGGTATAAAGTTTTATGGTGAATGAATAAGTACTAGACACCTAATACAAAGCATGGTGATTACAGTTAATAGTACTCCATCATATACTTGAAATATGCTAAAAGAATAGCGTATTTCAGCAAAAAAGGTAACTATTTTAAGGATGGATATGCTAATTACCTTGATTGTAGGAATCGTTTGACAATGTATGTCAAAACATCACATTGCACATCTTAAATATACATCATTTTTATTAAAAATAATAAATACTAGGAAAGAGTTAAAAAATTATGCTTCAAGAAAGCCTTAAAGCAATACTTATTTGACTTGTAATGTTATTTAATATTAATTAACAATATTGTGGCCATCTGTAGAAAAGTCATTTAAAAGCTACCCTATATTTAATATGTACAATCAACCTACACTTACTAAAGCACTAGCATTTTCTTCATATAGAAAAGATTTGATTATGAATTATTTTGTATTATTTAACTTGGTCCATGAAGTAGGTTTGTCCTAGTGAAACTACCTATGAAATGTAGAAATCTTACAATGAGGAAAGGATATGTGTGTGTCACTATGTACATTAGAAATTTAACTGGAGGACTACAAAGTTTAAAGTAAACTTTGTTGTGCAAATTATTCTAATATAGGCAAACCGAATTTTACTGCACTTTGCAGATACTGTTTTTTACAAATTGGAGGTTTGTGGCAACCCTGCATAGAGCAACTCTATCAATAGCAATTCTATCGATTTTTCCAACAGCATGTGCTCACTTCATGCCTCTGTTACATTTTGGTAATTCTACCAATATTTCAAACTATTTCTTTATTATTATACTGGTTATGGTGATCTGTGGTCAGTGATCTTTCATGTTATTGTACTTGCTGTGTAGTATCATGAACTACACCATATAAGATGACAAACGTAATTGAAAGACTGTGTGTTCTAACTTCTTCACTGACCAGCTGTTCTCCCATGTCTTTCCTTCTGCTTAGGCCTCCTTCTTCCCTAAGACACAACAATATTGAAATCAAGTCACTTAATAAACCTACAATAGCCTCTATGTGTTCAAGTGAAAGGAAGAGTTGCATGTCTCTCACTTTAAATTAAAAGCTAGAAATGATTAAGCTTAGGGAGGAAGACATGTGGAAAGCCAAGACAGGCCAAAAGCTAGGCCTCTTAATACCAGGGAATTAGCCAAGTTTTGAATGCAAAGAAAAAGTTACTAAAGGAAATGAAAAGTGCTACTTCACTGAACACACGAATGATAAGAAAGTGAAACAGCTTTATTCCTGATATGGAGAAAGTTAGAGTGGTATAGACAGAAGATCAAACCAACCACAATATTTCCATAAGCTAATGTCTACTCTACAGCAAGGCCCAAATTCTCTTCAATTCTGTGAAGCCTGAGAGAGGTGAGGATGATCCAGAAGAAAAGTTTGAAACTTGTTTCACAAGGTTTAAAGAAATAAGCCATCTCTGTAACATAAAGTGCAAGGTGAAGCAGCAAGTGCTGATGTGGAAGCTGCAACAAGTTATGTAGAAAATATAGCTAAGATAATCGATGAAGGTGGCTACACTAAACAACAGAGTTTTAATGTATACAAAATAACTAATTTTGGAAGAGGATGCCATCAAGGACTTTCACAGGTAGAGAAGTCAATGCCTGGCTTCAAAGTTTCAAGGAGAAGCTAACTTTCTTATTAGGGAATAATGCAACTGGTGACTTGAAGTTGAAGCCAATGCTCATTTGCCATTCTAAAAACCCTGCAGTCCTTAAGAATTATGTTAAATTGCCTCTGCCTGTGCTCTATAAATGAAACAACAAAGCCTGGATGACAGCATATCTACTAAAGAGCACGGTTTATTGAATATTTTAAGCCCACTGTTGAGACCTACTACTTAGAAAAAAGATTCCTTTCAAAATGTGACTGTTCATTGACAATGCATCTGGTCACTCCAGAGCTTTGACTGAGATGTACAAAGAGATGAATATTGTTTTCAGGCCTGCTAACATAAGATATATTCTGCACCCCATGGATCTAGGGGTAAATTTGGCTTTCTTATCTTATTACTTAAGAAATATATTTCATAAAACTATGGCTACCATACATAGTGATTCCTGTGATAGACCTGGGCAGAGTAAATTGAAAACCTCCTGGAAAGAATTCACCATTCTAAATGCCATTAAGAACATTGATGATTCTTGTGAGGAGGTCAAAATATCAACATTAACCGGAGTTTGGAAGAAGTTGATTCCACTCCTCAAGGATGATTGAGAGGTTCAAGACCACTGCAGATGTGGTGGAAAAGGCAAGAGAACTAGAATTAGAAGTAGAGCCTGAAGATATAACCGAAATGTTACAATCTCATGAAAAAATGAACAGATGAGAAGTTGCTTCTCATGGATGAGCAGAGAAAAGGGGTTTCTTGAGACAGAATCTACTGATGGCAAAGATGCTGTGAACATTGCTGACATGACAATAAAGATTTAGAATATTACATAAACTTAGTTCATAAAGCAGTGGCAGGGTTTGAGGGAGTTGACTCATTTTGAAAGATGTTCTATTGTGGGTAAAATGCTATCAGGTGGCATCACATGCTACAGATAAAGCTTCCATGAAAGGAAGAGTCAATCAATGAGGCAAACTTCATTGTTGTCTTATTTTAAGAAATTGCCACAGCTACCCCAACCTTCAGTAGCCACCACCATGATCAGTCAGCAGCCATCAACATTGAGGCAAAGCCCTTCACTAGCAAAAAGATTAAGGCTCACCAAAGGCTCAGATGATTGATAGTATTTTTTAGTAATAAAGTATTTTCAAATGTAGTTATGTGCATTTTTTAGACATAATGCTATTGCACACTTAATTAGCTACAGTAACGTATAAACAGAATTTTTATATACACTGGGAATCCAAAAAATTTGTGTGACTTACTTTATTGTGACATTCACTATACTGTGATAATATGTAACTAAATCCATGATATCTTCATGGTATACCTGTACTGATCTGGTCCCCTGGGAAATTCACTGAGAGTGACAAATCTATTCAATGGACCCTGCTAATATATTTAGAACTGTCTAGTTTAGAGATTATGAACTGTCTTTTCTAATTAAATGTAAGCATATGATTCTTTCAACAGACCTTTGAAGTGGGGTATTTGTTGAAGACTCTGAAAATGGCTAATTCAGCTGCAACAGTCTTTCCTGATCCAGTAGGTGCTCCAAGTAGGACATTACAATCTGTGTGATACAGTGTATGAAATATTTGTGTCTGCACAGGGTTAAAGTGGCTGAAGTTGTACAGGGCTTCATATGCTTTACATCCCAAAGCGGTGATCGGTAAAGGCTGAAGATCCAGTAATTCTGAAAAGACCCAACAGGTATGGCTATACAATAATTGAAAAACATGTACAATACTGAATATTATATTATAAATAATAGATTATAGCAATCCGTAGCTCCTTAGCAAAAAAAAAAAAAATGCTTAACACAAATTCTTATATACCCATTACAGATCTGGTATAGCAACAAATATGTCACACAAATAATCACATTTATCATACTGACATACTAGATACTCTTCTGGGGGAGTGCCCTACATACTAACTATAATGCTATATTCTTTTTGTTTTTCCAATCAGAAAAGTAATTTTAATAACAACTGATAGATGTTATAGAACAAAACCTAAATCTGCCCCAGATTTTACCTAATTGGTAAAAAAGAATTAAAACCATTTGTAGACTTCAACAATGCAACGGTTACTATCAAGAAATTATTTTTGTTATGCTAGACACTGACCAAGCAAGAGTAGCTGAGTGAACTCTTATTGTCAATGGAAAGTAAAATGACTTTAGGATAATTCCAGTTAAATAATTGGGTGGGAGTTTTAAAGAAGCAAAGCATGACTGAGTAAACAAAAACTGCCCTGAGAAAACCTAGAAAGAAACTAGATTTAGTTGTTTCTTAGTATGGGGATAGGGGTCTAGGGAATTAGAATCATAAAATGATTTAGAGAAACAGTTATACACCCTTGAGTTTGACAGACCTTATACCTTGCATAATCCAGAAACGTATCAGTTAGAAAACCAGAAGTCATCTTTAGTTTCAAGATTATTTGATGCAAGATAAATTCACTCATTTGAAATTTGAACCCGAAGAAGAAATAAACTGTAAGGGAACACAGCAGCCTGTACCTTGAGTTAGATCTTCACATTACTGTTTCAAAATGGAAGTATGGCTAATTTTCTTCTTAAAAAATGTACTTAAAAGTCAAAAAGTTAATTCAAAATAGTATTCTTTCCCTACTGCTCTATTCAACTACATAGGTAGCTGAGAGATAACGACATTCTTCCTATACCAGACTACAAGTTTCTTAAATTTTTTGAAGCACTAAAAATTGAGGCCGGGAGTGGTGGCTCACACCTGTAATCCTAGCACTTTGAGAGGCTGAGGTGGGTGGATCACCTGAGGTCGGGAGTTCAAGACTGGCCAACATGGTGAAACCCCGTCATTACTAAAAATACATAAATTAGCTGAGTGTGGTGGCAGGCATCTGTATACGATGTTGAAGATTATTACCACATACCCCTTACAATTTAGGGCAGAGGGACAAAACTAATATAAAGGGTATATGTTATTTGCAGGACACAAACTCACTTGAGGTATATGGAAATCCATTCCATAGTGATACCACGATATGATTCCTTAATATTAACTTATTATTATTATTATTATTATTATTTGGTGTAGAAACACAAAAGATGGGGGGGAATCCCCATAACTCACTGGTATGTTAGTTAATTTAACATACTAGAAATAAGTTAAGGTAAACTGAAATAAGTGCAAGGGAGAAAATAAAAGTTTTACAGAGAGCACAGAATAAATGATAACTGACAATTGAAATAAAAAGGGAGTTATAGAAAAGTTATAATAATTATAAGTAAAACTTTAAGGCATAGATGTTTTTCAACATTAATTATAACAACCATTTTGGAAAATCAATGATTCAAATCAGCATTCAACATATTACCTGTATGGGGAGGATGTCTCTCTGGTAGAATTAGATGCTGAAAGTTGATAATACATACTGCCTCAGCACCCAACCATCTATCAGACACTGCACGGATGTAGTATTGGGAAGGCAAAGGCTCAAAAATAGGGATTGTAAATACCAGTAGTTGAGCTTCTTTACTAATGACCTAATATGAAATAAAGTCTGAAATAAATATGGATATTCTAATATTATAAAGGCCATAAGAGTCTATTGTCAAGATAACTGTATCTATACAAGATGTAGATTATGGTATCTCTACAAGATATACTAAAGACAAAGTATCTTGAATTTCTAAATAGCTGAGATATTCAGGTAATTCAGAAACTTGTGCATGGTTCCCTTCTGAGGATACTTGATAGAGGTAAAATTTTATGCCCAACCTATATTATTTACATATGCATATCATCATGCATTAACAAGTTACCAATTTGACTACCTGAATTTCCCAAACATCATGCATTCAATTATGAAACTTCATGAATTTTACTATACCCAATTACCATATTATTTACTTAATATTTTTAAGTTCTATCAGTACCTAACGTGGAATACCAGAATCACTTGGTGCAAATAGAAGGTAAACAAGAAGACAAATGCAATGAAAACAAAACACTGCTATGAAATTCTACTGTTGCCTACCCAAGACTCTTACCTGAAGCTTGCTTTCTCTTAGGTAAAAACAGAAATTATAAATGAGGCATCATTTAAAGAAATACCATCAAATTGAGTCTTTGTCTTGTGATTTATAAAAATTTTAGAAGAAATACTCTTTTAATTCAATATCATTCAGTATTTTGTATATGTGACTCTTAAAATTATTATTTATCCTACCTGCTTTACATATTCCACCCCTCTAGAACCCATGTCTTAAACCATGGTAAAGATTATGTAGTCATGCACTGCTTACTGACAGGAACAGTTCTGAACAATGTGTCATTAAGCAATTTCATCTTAAGAACTTCACAGCGTACATAGACAAACCAGATGGTATAGCCCCTGAACATGTAGGCTATATAGCATAGTCTATTGCTCCTACATAGCATATTATACAGCATGTTACTGTATTTAATACTTTAGGCAATTATAACACAATGGTACTTATCTATCTAACCATATTTAAACATAGAAAAAGTTGGTGAAAATATAGTATTATAATCTTATGAGATCACTATTGTAAGGTTTTGTATGTTATCCGTTGTTCACTGAAATGTCAATATGTGGGTCATGACTGGTAACTGAATTTCTTAAACCAGGATAATATTGAATATACCAATACTACAACATTTAATTACTGTGCTTTAAAACTAACAGAAAACCAATACATAAAGTTTTAATGGCACTATGAAATTACAGAGAAATAACATAAAAGCAGAAACTGTTAGTATAATTTTTTTTTTGAGACGGAGTCTCACTCTGTCACCCAGGCTAGAGTACAGTGGCATTATCTTGGCTCACTGCAACTTCCATCTCTTGGGTTCAAGCAATTCTCCTACCTCAGTCTCCTGAATAGCTGGGATTACATGTTCCTGCCACCATGCCCAGCTAATTTTTGCATTTTTAGTAGAGACGGGGTTTCACCATGTTGGCCAGGATCTTCTTCAACTCCTCACCTCAGGTGATCTGCCCACCTCGGCCTCCCAAAGTGTTGGGATTACAGGTGTGAGCCACTGTGCCCAGACAATATAATTTTTTTTTTTACCATAGGAAAATACTAAGAATATATTCACATATACACACTTACTTGTTTTTTTAGAGCTAGAAAATACTCCGAATGATAAATATGATCATTTGTAGGATCTTCTACCCAAATCCACCAGGGTTCTCCCACTGTCCCATGTACCTAGAAGAAAAATAGTATCCTACTACTATGCACACAGTAACTCAGGTAAGGGATAGCATCTGATTTTCTCACTCTAGAAGCTTTATTGATATATAATTTATATTACAAAGTTTACTCATTTAAACACTGAAACTATACAGTTAAATGATTTTAACATATTTACAAACTTGTACAACCATCACCATAATCTAATTTCAGAACATTTTCATCACCCCAAAAAGAATCTTTTACCCATTAGCAGTCACTACCTATTCCTTACAGATTTGTCTATTCTGTAAATTTCAATAAAATAAAATAATATAATATGCAGTCTTTTGTGACCGGATTTTTAAATTTACCATAACGGTTTCACAGTTCATCTATGTCTTAGCATGCACCAGTACTTTCATTCCTTTTTATTGTCTAATAATATTCCATTGGACAGATATGCTGTATTTTGTTTATCCATTTCAATGTGTGTGTCTCTCTCTCTGATGCCTGCAAAAACGAGTCTTGTTCAGCATGCATCTCTTCCTCATGTGACTCAAGAAAAAGTGGGATAAATTTGATTGGCATAGTTAATCAGCTCATGGGATTTCCCTGACAACCACTGCAATAAAGTGTCAGCAGAGCAAATGGGTGGAAAGTTCCTGGTTCCTGAATGACATCTTTAAACAGAAGACTCAACCATCTTTAAGGCCTATTCTACCTATGGAGCTTTTATTATGCAAGATAATATACCTTCTTGCTTAACTCAGTTTGAGGCAACTCAAGTTTTCCATTCTTGAAGCCAATAGCAATGTGCCTGACAGAGTTAACTATAAAAATCATTAAGTACTCTATCTTACTAATAAATTAAATCAAACTGCAGATTTATCAAAGATATTGTTAGAAGTAGACAGCTGAAATATGAAATTTCCACTCATTTCAAAAATAGTCTATTAAAAATAAAATTTCAAATGTGAGTTTATGGGTAACCATAAATTTATATTTATGTAAAAGTTTTTATCTATAGAAATATTCAATATAATTTTGTATCATCTAGTCTCAAAGAAAATGTATCACCTAGTCCAATGGTAAAAAAGATTATTATTATTATTATCATACATGTTTATAGCTGAGGAAACTAAAGGAATGAAAGGTTTAGACACTTTGAGACCAATGTAGAACTGGGTTAGGACCATGGTGGGGTAATTTTAGAGCATACTGTTAAACAAAATTCGTTCACATTAAAGATATAGAAACATCAGGTAATGCAGAAGATACCTACAATTAATTTGAACTTTACAATAACATGCGAAATGGGCACTGCTATACTATACTTAGTGATTTACTTGTTTTCTCTAATTGGCCTCTTGAAGTAAAAACCGAGTCTCACTTGCCTTTGTACCTACAATCTCTAAATAGTAACTGATACAAAAATAGATCTCAAAAACTGTTGATTGAATAAAAAGGGGATCTGGTGTGGATCTTTATATACATAATAACATCTAACCCAGAAGAAGAAAGAATAAAATCAAAATCATGATGGGAATCAAGGATGGACATTTCAAAAGACTGTATAGTGCTAAGTATCAGAGAAGTAAAGAAAATAACTGAGAAAATCTATGTATTATGGCAACATTAGTCTTTGGAGATCACTGAGAAAATAGTCAAAGTAGGAAAGAAACAGGTGATCAGGAGGAAAATACAGAATACTTTTTCTACAAGTCTAATGTTTCAAAAAAAAAAAAAAAAGCATAGTAATTTAAGAGACATCAAAATTTTAAAATGGCTCTTTACCATGAAAAATCTTGAGGTTTTGGAAGGCTAAAATGACAGAGTAAGCAGACATGGCAAAAGTGATGATAACATAGAAAAAAATAAAAGAAGATAGAACTAATATAGCAGAGTACCTATGGAGTTAAATTCACTAGTCTGTTGTTCATTGTTGAAATTTTAGGATTCCTAAACATTTTTAAGGAATCTCACTGGTTGACATACTACTAATATACTAGGTTTTTGTTTGGGATGAGAGTAAATATTGCTATAATGTTTTCAATAAATCCTCAATATGTATTCTTTTTAGAGGATTTTTCTATATGCCTTAGGAGCAGATGTAGGGAGATGCAGTTGAGTCTGTAGTAGAGACATATTTGTTTAACACAAATATAGACATTTTCCACTTCTACCTGATCATTCCAAGTGAAATCAGGATAGATGCTGAGTGTCACTCGGAGGACAGTCCTTGTGATGGGCTGAATGGATGCTTCCATCATAACAGAAGGAATCTGATGAACACATTGTTTGACCTTCAGTCCAATATTCACATGATGCAAAATGTGACCTGCAAGAAAAATATCACATAGAAGAAATGTGTCCAGGCAGAAAGGAGCAATATAATCTGACTTGTAAATGGAATTTCAGAGAAGGTAATTTTATTGCTTGTTTTATGATTTGCTATGTAGAATAGCTGACATTCTTGACCTGGCATGTTTGAATATTTTGTAATAGTTAACTTGAATTAGTAATTCACAGATCTTAAAGTCAGTATCAAGGTTTCCTTAGCTATTAATAGGGTTCTTAAAATTACTGAAACTTGATAGTGTTTAAACTACTATAAACAGACTCACTTCTTTCTTAGTTTATGATACAATATAAAAATATTTAGTATTTTGTAAAAAGTCATTAATTTATTCAGTCTATTTTAGAACTCCATAACCACAACTTCAGTAATCAAATGCAACTTATCCAGCTATGCCCATTTCCAGAAAACATAAAGATAAAATATAAAATATGGTCAATCTAGCACAAAATTAACCACTTATAGATATTTTAATAAGTTATCAGATTTTGGAATACGGATATTTATGGAAGGGCTGATGGGGGGTTGTAACAAATAAATGTTACTAACTGTAAGTATTTTTCTACTCTAGTCAGAGCAACTAAGTGAAAACAGATTGTATTTTATAGCATCAAGATTTCCTGTATGTCTTGATTCTTCAAAGAATTTTTTTAAAGTACACTTATTAATAAATCAAAATATTATGCCTATGCAAATTTGAACTAAAGTTGATCTTCCTTATTTTGATAAAATATTTACATGTTACTCCAATGTAAGTACCCTTAATTTCCCTTATTAATAATCTCAATTTTCCTGATTGATACTTCCTTCTTCCACTTTATCATAGAAGTATTTTTCCTACTAGTATAGTAATTCTCTTAGCCTCTCTTCACATCTTTGGACTTCTTGCTGACAGTAATCTTCTTTCTTATTCTTCTTTAGCCTGATTCCTTTCATGTGTAATATTTGTTTCACTCAGAAAAAAAATACTGCCTAATCAATTCATTGTATATTTGTCCAAGAGTATGTTAGAATACATGAAGATATATATGTAGGAGTAAAATATTACATATTTTGTAATACATATTTTTATATGTAACATATTTCTTGTAATACACATTTTTTTACAAAACATTTTACTATATAAAAGAAGGCAGAACACCAAATGCTGTGTACACATTGATACCAACTGGGTTTAAAGACATACATGGATTTAATGAAATTCATTCAGAAACTCTGGAAACATGTTGAGCTTCATGTTCACATAACTTACTGCTGTAATACTGCTGATATAACAAAAGACTTTGAAAAGAATTAAATATTTTTTAAAAACTGAGTTTAAACATCACTGAATAATTTTCATTATTTATAGCTAAGATTCCATGTATAAAATAGTAAACTTAAGAGTTTGACAATATAAACGCCATTGTAATTGCTAATTGTGTCAAATAATTTCAAAAAATATTAAGAGATTTTTGCTTGATTTTAGATAAATGAAAAAGATTTATAAATATGGTTAAAATTTTACTTGATTAATATGGAAATTCACAATACCTTCTTTTACATCTAGCAACATGTTTTATTTGTATGTTTACAAAACAATACATTCAAAATTTTTGCTTCCTTCTTACCTATTTCATCTTTCCTCATGTCCTTCAGCTTATCCACAGTAAGCTTTTTTTCTTCTAATCTTGTTAGGATGTGTGGTGGTAGAACTGAAAATTGTCTCAAAGGGCTAGCCCAACCCCAAAGCCTCTTGTCAATGACTTTACTAAGATTCAGGAGCCTGTAGGTCATGGCAGGCCAACGTTTCCTTAGAGCAATTTCAAAAAGAGCACGGACAATTCTAGCTGCATTCTAAAAAATAATAGGGGGAGATTGGTTGTTATAGTCAATGTGCTTTTAAATTTGTCAATAAATTTATTATTCAAACTGAGTCTGAGAAGTGCAAGTCAAGCTGCATCTTTGAATTATGGAGCAATATTTTTTGTCATATAATCCTAATTATTCTTATTATTTCTACATAAAAATAATCCATCCTTTATATGTGGATGCTACTTGCTTACCTCTCAGAGGGGAAGCCTTATTTCTAAGTTCTTAGAAAGCTCCACTGTCTAAACAGAAATGAAGTAGGAAGAGACAAAAGGCATGCAAAATCTTTAGTAGGCTGCTGAGGCATCCGACTATAAGAGACAAGTAAAGATGCCTCCTGGTATATGGTGGAATGATTAAATTTACAAAGCTATTTAGAGAATTAAGAAAGACTAGGATCCATTCAGGGAAAAAAAATAATGAGAGAAGGGTAACAAATGAAATACTGATTAGTGTAGCTACTCAGATGAAAGAGTCATATTAATGGCTTCCTATAAACCAAACAATATGCTAACTTGCTTTACATATATTGCCTCATTTAATTTTCACAAAAACTGCATTTAATTGATATTGATATTATGACTTTATAGATGAAGATATTAGGGCTTAAAGAGGTCAAAAATTTGACCAAGGTCACACAGCTAGTTGGTGTCACAGCATGTACTCAAAGCCAGGACTAAAGCACTCCAAATATGACTGAGAATCTAGACTCAGTAGTCTGAGGATAACTTCATTAATACACACATAGAAAGTTATAATGAATGCAGCCTTTTTTTTCCCTTCACATTTCTACAGCTAGCTCCCATTTATTTTGCCTCCACTCCTTTATCACTAACTTTGCAGACTGTTGTATTAAAGATTGTTTTTAAAATAATAAACTTAAAAATACCTTCCAATATCTAATAATACCTGCATTTGAAAATAAAGAAGTTCAATCTGGTTAAAATCTAAACAAGAGATACAAAACAGTAAAGATTTCAAATGGCAGACAGACAAACAATCCAGCCTAAAATTATGAGGTCAAAAATGACCAGATGAGTTAAAGGCTTTTGTTTCACATTATATAAGATATGCATTTGTCTTTAGACAAATTTGACTATTTTGTTTCAGTATTAGAAACTAAAGTACAAAATCATAGATAGAAGTCTGAGGACAGTTCTGATATCCATAAAAATGACTGAACAGGTCTTTATAAGGCCCAGAGAATAATAAATACAAATTTTATTATTGTATCTATCAAGTATGTTTTCCTACCTCATTCCTATTTGTTCTGATTAAAAAAATCTATCAAGGTAAATTTTCCCAACTTTCAGTATGAAAGTGTGTCATTTTAATATTTCAGAATCTACAGTTGTCCCTCAAAGCTAAAAGAAGTAAGAGAGATTCCATATAAAAAGATACAAACAGGACATTTTAATCTAGGATGATATACATTGGTTGAAAATAATAATCAAAGTCTGTAACATATATAGTCTAGAAAAGTTAAACATAGGCCTTTAAATAAAATCCTGGAATATTTGAGCTATAGTTACCTTAGGGGCTGAGAGAAGAAAGTTTAAAAAATATAGAAGAAAATACCATTTTACAGAGGTGAGAGAGTAGTTGCTCAATTACTGATGGCTTAAACTTAAAATGTAATAAAGTATAATTTATCTGATGCGTTCAGGGATGCTAAATCTGTAATAGCTACTTAAGAAAAACCAGAAATGCTTTGAGACAACCTTAATCTGAAGTTGACTTCCTGGATATCAATCACTAAGAGAATTTAAGTTTTACATTGTAAAGCAATTCTTATGTCAGTCTCTAATAATATCTTCATAATCTTGAAGCAAACAGAAACACTGCCAGATTATTCATCCAGAACCCAGTAAAACTTTATCTTTTATTTAAATGATTATTTCAATATAAAATTGTTAGAAAATATAAAGTGACAATATTGTATTGCTTTACAGAAAAACAGATAAAACAAAAAGGTTAGAAACAATTACAGCTATAGAAGCTATAATAGGGTTTAAAGAATATATAAATATTTGCACTACATCTATATTAACTTTATATAATTTATCAAATCATCATCTGGTATCTTGGTTATATTGATTAAATTACTACATTCATTCAAAATGTTTACCAACATATCTTGGTTCGTGTTTGTAAATATTCCATGTTTAAAGCTATTTCAAAGCACTCCTGAGTATTCATGGCTATTAATAATGATTTATTTAACACAAATATTCTTTTGCTATATTTAGTCTTTGAACAAAATTACAAATATAATGTAACTGCAGAATCATTTCCATGCTTCAAATATGATTAAGCTTTAATTTCTTCCTAACTTATAAAAGGAATTACTCAATAAAATGTAATACAAAATCCTCGATAGGTAAATAATTTCTACTAAAAAGTATGTCTGGAAGGGAAATCTTTCATTTGAAGGATAAATAGGGTAAACCATAACCTACTTTACTTCACGTGAGCACTTGAATATAAAAACACAAACATTTGAACATTTTATGTCGTGGTATTTTTTAAAAGTTATAAATTAAATGAGCTGTAGTTTAGGTATAATTTTCTTTCTGTCCTCAATTTTTCAAGTTTCAACAGTAGAGAGGAGAGATTACGTTTGTAAAAACCAGAGACTTACCGCACTGAACATAGGGTAGGAAATATGTTTACTAAGCCTTATTTAATGATTAAAGATATTATTATTTCTAATATTTGGTTAAAAACTAAAAAAGTTCCACAATCTTTTCTTTATGTTTGCAATAGTTTTTATCCTTGCTCTTTGTAAGAAAAATAAATGAAATTTATCATTTATAGTAGAACAAATCAGATATCATTTAAAAAACTTTATAACAAACAACAGCAACACCAAAAAAAAAAAAAAAAGGCAAAATCAGCCTCCAAATCTCATCCCCCTCCTGTTTTATGAGCAGAGATTAAATAAAAAGATTTACAAATTAGCAGAACCAGTTCTAAGTAAAATGGTGGTTTTGTAGCATGTCACAAAGCAATGCATTCACAGCATAGTATGAATTAACACCTTGGTCTCTAAAGATATTCAAAGAAGATAAAATGGGAAGGAAATAAGATTCTTACCTGTGCAACATATGCAGAATCTGATATAAGGGAGAAACTGTCCATTTCCCCTCGGCTGATATAGGTTTGAAGTAAGATGTTTATTTTTCCATAACTATTCTCTACACCTCCAGGAGTAGAAAGTTCACAAAAATTGCTTAATAAGGTATCTAACTCCTCTATTTCCTCTTCTCTGACCTAGAAGAATCAAAGTGTTTGTTGAAATTTTGGGGCTGATTTATTTATATTTTTCACATTGAAATTAAATACAATGCATGTTTTTTAAGAGTTTCCATTTATTATAACTCCGTATATTTCTTTTGCATAGTTAAATAACAATGATTTTTCCACAGGTGGCTAATAAAATGCAATATGACATGATCTTGAGGCTGATACAATTACATTTTATTATTCATCACCAATATTAAATTTGCCATTGACATATAAAAATTTGATTATACCAAAAAATTAAATCTTCTGACCTCACTATCCTTGAATTGATGAGATTTCATATTTTATCTGACCAGGGTAAAACCTCTGCCCAACTGGATTAGGGCAAACTTGAATTATCTTCAAATGCATTCATTACAGTCATATATTTTTATATGGTATAACACATTCATAGCTTAAAGCTATGAAGTACTATAATTCAAAGTATTCAAGTTTTCACTGTTAATAAGATTAAATATTAATACAGGTATAGAAATACCCATATCTAAGGTTTGAATCATACAGGTACTTTTACATTTTCTTCAACGAACCTTACATTCTAACAAACCAAAATCTTCATACCTCATTCTTCAATAGTTTCATTATTGCAAACCTATTTAAATTACTTAATGTGAAGTACAGAACAAAAAATGATGTCAGGTATGATATAATACAATAATCTAGGATAGTGGGTCTTACTGATAAATAAAAGAACATTGTTGATATTCCATATGTGATGTGCCATACAGCTTATATGGTATCAATTAATGGAAGCTTTTATAAATGAATGAATGCATACATGTATGCATTTGATTCAAACTTCAAGTAATCTTACCTTAATTTGATCAAATTCTTCAGCTTTGGAGACTATAGCAAAGATATCACCTTCTGTTTTGTGAGCATCAAAGAGTTCATTAAAGGTCTACCAAAGTAAGTGTTATATTTGATTAAAATCAAGTCTAACAAAATATTTTAAATTAAAAATGTGACTATATATTACACATTTTTAAATAACATTTGAACCCTAGACAATGCAGTTACAATGTCTGTGGCAAACTACTTAAAATCATTGCTTATAAATATCAACAAATTTATTAGACCAAAAAAAAATTCCTAGAACATAAGAAGCTAAGGAAGATCTTTAGCAGCAAAAAGATAAATAATGAATAAAATCCGTTAATAAAATCTATATTATATACCTTTAAAAAGTACATAAAATTCTGAGTTTTGCTCATTTTCAGCATGGGAATGTGGAATTCTACACAATTCACTAACTTGAAGCTGATCATATATCATATAAAATTCAGAGATGTATATCTAGAAAATATGTAATCTGAAAATTCTCAAAATATTTCTGGTAAGGACATATAGAAAATTAGAAAACTGAGCAGAAAAGAAATCAAATGCCACATAGAATAAAGACAAATGCTAAAGAAGAGCTAAAGTTCCTGAAAAAGAACTGCAAACAGATTTAGGATATAGAGTGGTAGCAATACACTGGCAAGTGAACAAATTTAAAAAGTTACTTTGACAAAATGAGTGGATGTGAATAGGTGACAGAAGAAGTGAAAAGCTAGAGACAATGTGTTGGATTGATCTCAACCAGATTACAGTTCTGGGATAATATATGTTTAAAGGTTTTGAAGGAACCTAACGTGTTATACAAATAGAAGGTTTATTTGGGGGAAGATGGAGAAAAATTAGTAGGCACATTAGGTGTCTTCTAAAAACCATTATATGTATAAGCAAATGTGCCTTGACATTTTAGGCTTGGGTGTGCTTACTGCTTGGGATATATTCACTGAATAGCATGACAAGAGATTCCTTAGTATCTAAAGTTTTATTTTTTTCTTGTCTTTACTGAGGTTATAGTGTTGAATTCATGTAAGTTAAATGGATTTTGTTCTATTATTTGCTTTTATCGTTTTACATTAATAATATATTTTGAAGTGAGATCTAGAAACTATTTGCATCTAAAACTAAACATATCTGCATTTGTTTCACTCAGTATAATACCTCAATGGTGTTGTATTTAATATAGTAATGGCTGGCAGTTCTACCCAAATCGGTTGAGGAAAAATATCCAGTTCGCTCCTCAAAACGAATCATCTGAGCTTTGTCTAGTTTTCGTCCAACTTCAATGACCAACTGTTCTCGATGCTTTCTTAATGTTGGGTCAATCTACAGCAAAAAACATATAAACCGTTGAATATTTCTTTAGAGAGTAATCATTTGCAAACATATATTTATTTAGGGAAATTAAAAGTTTTCTTAAGGTTTTAATTAGACTTTTTAATTACAATGTTTAAAGTACATTTTTCTACATTTAGGAAATAATTGAAAGTATTTTATGCCATTAAATAAAGAAAACTTTAAAAATTCATTAAAATTACTAATGTGCATATTCTCTTCAGATACTAATATTTTGGAATCTAAAATTCTTATATAGTCTTATGATCTTGAAAATTATAAAGATTCAAAATAAAAATTAAAAAACCCAATAATTGTCTTCGTTCTCCCAAACCGAATAGAAATTTTAAGTTATCAAGTCATATTTCTACTTTATTATCAGTTATTTGGAGAAATGATAACAAATATTTGACAGAAAAGAATGCTTTCCCTGTCAAAATGAAGATATTCTTAAAAAAGCAAAGTTATCCTTTCAAAAAGATAGTTGCACTGTTTTAGTAGTTTTAATAACTGCAGATGGGATAATCCCTTCTGCTTATTAATAATAATAGAAGTAAAAAGTAAATAGAGTTGACAGTGAATTTTTGTATAGTTTTAAACCTATTACTTATGTAATACTGTTTTGTAGGCAGAGATAATATAACACAAGATATTAACAAATATTCATGTTACTACAGTGTTGTATATAAATATATGTATATACACATGCCAATTCTTAAGGAACAATCTGTGGTCATGAGCAGTAAAGTGAAATATGACCTGTAATGGAGTGGGAAGAGTATAAAAACAATTTAGAAATCAATTAATGAGTTAACACTACTACCACTTGCTTAACTTAGATATTTATGGTAGCTTATTTATGTACGAAATATAGCTAAAATAAATTTTAAGAATCAGAAAAGTGGAGCAAAAGGATAGCAGGGACGTTAGATGGGGCAAGAGTCATATCAGCAAATACAAAAAGTCTTAAATGTTTGCTACAAGTGAATATCATGTATGCATCAGGTTCAATTTATAAAAATATTTTATTAATTGCCTATTACTAAACCATTAAAAATATGTTAAACTATTTTATCTGTGTTAGTTCATGAGTTTTGTGGCCACAAATTTGTATTGAGTAATAACATCAAAACACACAAGTCAAAAAAAAAAAAAACAGGGTCCAAGATTCTCTAAACTATAAAGGTACTAATACTATGTATCCAAAATGTCTTCATACTGAAAAATTATAGACAAATGACTTTTGATTATAAGCTAGTACTTAAAAATCAATAGATGTACTTATTCTCATTCCAAAATTAGAGATGGATTAAGCTATAAAAACACATTGTTTTGTTTTTGTTTTTCTTTACTCCTTCAAAACATTTTCATAGTGCCACTGACTCTTCTCAAAATGCCCATATTTCTGATGAAAATAACTAGTGCCATATTCTTTAAATGTGTAAGGTTACAGGTTATAATGCATTTATATTTTATAACAGAGCAATTTGGTTGTAAAAGTAAACATCCATTTATAGATTAGCCCAAGTTTCAACTGAGAGGAAGAAAAGTAGTTGAGTACTATCTAAAGTAAATCTAAGTATAAAAACCTAATAATGGCTTCAGATTTACAGCCTCAGAACTAATTGCTGCTGCTGTTTTTCTTATTTTTCTTCCTCCAAGCCTTAAGTTTCAGGTTTCCCATGGTAAAATCTACTGAATAGGGAAGAAAAACTAAAACAAATAAAAATTTAAAAATTGGCAACTGCTTTGATAACACAATGGGATTTACATAAAAAGTAAGTTACAGTAAATTGGGGAAAACCATAATTTTGATTTAAGTTCAACTTATTTACATATTTTGACTTAATACTAGCAAATATCAATATGATCATTAGAGAATAATGTTTTCATTAGATAACAACTGTATTTTATCTGTAATTAGGTTGTATTTACAATATATAAAGCAGAGCTATAATGGAAAGACAAGATTTCACAGAATCTACAAGCCACATGGACCACACAATTGTAAAGTTCATAGGAAGAGCTGCTATCAAATGTATCTAATTCTCAGTCTATATATATGAGAGTGGAGCTGATTCCAGACAACAAACTGTTAAGTTAATAACTCCTTAATGGTGTTTTTAAATTTCAGAATGGGGTTTAGAAGAGACTTGATAAGAGGAACAGATTGTATATCACCTAAGCCAATGATCAAATATGGTCTATAAGTTTCCTCATGTCTAATTTATTCTAAAACAAAATTTCTCATAGTTTAAAAAATATGTTTTGGCTGGGCACCTGTAATCCCAGCACTTTGGGAGGCCAAGGCAGGTGGATCACGAGGTCAAGAGATCAAGACCATCCTGGTCAACATGGTGAAACCCAGTCTCTACTAAAAATACAAAAAAATTAGCTGGGCACGGTGGTGCGTGCCTGTAATCCCAACTACAGGAGGCTGAGGCAGGAGAATTGCCTGATCCCAGGAGGCGGAGGTTGCAGTGAGCTGAGATCGCGCCATTGCACTCCAGCCTGGGTAACAAGAGCAAAACTCCGTCTCAAAAAAAAAAAAAAAATGTTTAAAAAACACAGCAAAATATTCATATCAAATAGAAATATACTTGAATAATACACTGATAATAGTATAAAGATTAATTTATAAGTATCTCTAGAAAAACATATTTAAATACAGCCTAATGATTACAGGGGCCTATCTGATTTTCGGCAAATGATTAAAACTCTTTGTTTTTCTTCTAGGTACCTCTTTTCAGATGAGGCAAGAATAGCAAACAAATATTTATCCTCATATAATGAAAGAACTAAAAAGAAAGTCTGAATTTTTTTTTAATAAATGAGTTTTGCACCTGATAAGCCTTGTGACTGATGCCATATGCTAATGGATTTGCTCTCATTCGCACATAAAGGTAAGTGTAACTTATCCACTTCACTGCTTCTTCCACATTAGTTACTGTTCCCAGAGCAATCTGCAAATCAAAAATATGAGAAAAATTAATGTATTAAAGTTGAACATAAACATTTCATCAAAGACCACTTTGTCAGAGGTGAAGTTTTAAAAATACATCATTATGCAGCAATTTTTAAGAAGTAGGCACAATGACTGTACACAACACTTTGCCAATTAATTAAAATCAGTCCTGCCTCATTTGATTGATAATACTACATGAGAAATCCTGTCTTCTGGAACTGAACTTACTCAATATTATGGCAGATGATTATTTTTCATTAAAGGGAGTTTAATTCTACATAGCATTAAGGACATTTCTTTCTTATTCAGTATACAATTTATTTTAGTTTCATTTTATTTTTAGTGTACTGCTGAAAAATTTAAGTGTTAAGTGCATCAGAATACAAACAACAAAACATTGTTAATTCTATTCCTTTTTATCCTAATTCTGTATACTGTCATCACCAAAACCACAGAGGGGATAACATTAGCTTTTACCTCTAAAGATAGGCATTTGCAGGACTGCGAGCATAAATATATAATATCAAGACAATAAAAAATTCACTCTTTTTGCACAAAACAAAGCAGATTTTGTTGAGATTTATACATATTAATAATACATACACTTTAATTCATGTACAAGAACAGGGAGTGGTTTTTATTTATCAGCAAACTTAACCTATGGAAAAAATATTCATGCCTTTGAACCATAATAAACAGTGGATAATTCTTCAGATTATATCTTGAAAGAAAACATAATTTTTTATATAGCATTTAATGTAGCTTTACATTAATTAAATAAAATCAAAGGTGAATAAATAGGTAGTAATTTTATTTTTACTTAAGGTACTTATTTTACTTTAAAAATTTACCCATGTTGTAAAATTTCATAGTTGTATTTTTTCCTAAATCCTTGGCTGAATCTTTTTTTCACCTCCTAATACTATAATTAAAGGAGAAGAGATGTTCCCTACGTAAATCATTAATTTTAGGAGGAAAAAAAGGGAAAACAAACCCTCCCAATTCGGTAATTTTTTAAAAATTTACTAATTTACTAATATTAAAGAAAGTAAAACCTTTATATTTAATTCCTACATTATAATTTTAAATTATAATCCTGTATAACTATTTTCATGAAATAAATATGTGGATGTTTAACTGTCTTTAGTTAGTTGAAGATGAGATTTAGCAATGTATAATTTTCATTATAATATTATGATATACTATTTGTTACTAAAACAGAGAAGTTACCAAAGATTAAAATATAATAAGGGAGATTCAGTGTACTAAGTTTTAAATTTATGCCAACTTACAAATAACTAAGCCATCCACAATGTAGGTAAATATATATATTTAATGTAAACTGTAAGGCTTTCCACAAAATTAAGAGTAGCAAGAACTAAAATGGAGCCAGTGTGAGAGTTGTGTAATAATTCCTGAAGATTTACAACTAGAACAGTTAAACATTTTCTAGTCTACTTAGGCAAACGAAGCTAGTTTGCCGATATGGCTAAAAATCCGAGAGTTTCTCTCCTTCGAAAATCCATTATTCGACAGACAAAATTGTATTAAACTACAGATATACAACCTATATTCCATTCTGACTTTATGATGTTACTGTAAAATAATGACCTATATTCTCTTATAAACTTAGAATATGATTTTAAAGTAACATTACACAACTCCTATGAGTAGACAATTTTGTAAGGGGTAAAATAAGCCTGCTATTATTTTCAAAATCAGACAGTAAATGAACATTAAACAATTACTTATCACTACTAGTGATAATGATTAAAGGAAAGGAGAAAGTAGGAAGCAAAGATGGGGTCAACTAAAGCAAGTCTTATAAACGTTCACTAAAAAGAATAAACTACTCAGGAAAATCAAGGTAAATTTATGATGCTACACCTTATTTTGAGAGTAATATTTGAATGCCACCTAGTGACAAAAAATAAAAATGTATTTGTAAATATTTGCTGTCACCTAGTGGCTACTTAGTACAGGAGCCTTTTATAAAACAGGTATTTTTTTCATAGTGTGTCAGAAATTTATTCATTCATCTCAAAACCATACAGTCAGTCAGTAACAAGCCTGTGCTAAGTAAAGCACAATGGATATAGTAACAAATAGAGTATGCTCTCTGGCCTCAAGAAGTTCCATGGTAATGGAGATGAGACAAACTACACTGATTTATATGAACCCTCCATCCACAGTGCGTAGCACATAATACCTATTCAAAATGCTTTTAAAGAAAAGCATCTAACATGACATTTCTAAAAGTGGCATTAGTATATACTGTGGTAGTTTAATGTTCTGTTAAGTAAAAGAGAAAAATAGAATCTACCCACAAATGTGGCAATTTAGAATTATGGCTCTGTATCACTTCATATCTAACTTACCTATTTAAACTTCAGTATTTAAGGTTATCTCAATTGTTTATTTGTATATATCTCTTAAAAAATTGATTGAAATCATATAAAAACTTAAGCAAATACTATAATCATCATGAGTATGCATGTGTGTATATATATATGTATATATAAGCTAGTAAATATACATACAAACTATGCTACTATTCATTTATTTATTTAAGGAAAATTTCAGTGCTGGCAATAAGTATGAACAAAGCTGAGTATCAACACACTATCAGAAAAAGGTAAGTGACTCTATCATTTACCATAAACTACCCTGGAACAGGCGTTTCTTAAATTTTCACAATACAGTGAGAGTATCTCTATTTTATAAGTGAGAAAATTGGGACATTTTAGGAGAAGTGAATAGAGTAACAGCTTGTCTAGGGCAGAAGATCTGTGTTAGAGAGTAACTGCAGCCAGAATTAGGAAGGTTGTTCAGATTACAGAGGCCTTAAATCCAAGGACAAGGTGTTTGCATAATATTCTACAGAGATGGGATGAATTCTGTATAAAAAAATGTATGTAGTATGTAAGGTGAAAGAAAGATTAATGTAGTTTTGAAGAACAGACTATAGGGAGCTGGCACAGAGTAGGTACTCAGTAATATCTGATGAATAAATTTTAATAAGCCTCAGGATTTCTCTCAGTGGCTTTATATAGGAATGGGACTTGTAACCTTTCAGCATGAGGATTATTTAGTAAGTTTCATTAGGCATTGATAAGCAAACATGCCTCATAACATGTTTGCATTAAAATTATAACTTAATATAATTTCTCCAGTTCTGCTATAGTCAGAATTGATACTCAGGATATCAAAGTTGCCTATTAATAAAGGCAACATTCTTAACCATGGAGAACCCTATGCAACTGTAGAGTCTTGAAATGATTTGGGGAGTCTAAAGACTTAAAAATTCACTACCTAAAGAACACAGCACATATTCATTTTATAAACTGATTTCACACTTGATTTTCACAGATAGCCATATTTAATTTCACATTCAACAATAATTTAAGAATTTGTTTCCTTAATAGGAAAATTTAGTTTAATAGGGAGCTATTCCAATGGATCAGAATATGAGCAACTTAGTTCAACAATGGCTATACTTCACTATATTGGTAAAAAATGTGAAAATATATGTTTTATTGTTTTAATACCATTTACAATACTAAATGGAATTACGCTTATAGTTAGCAAACATTTCTGAAAATGACATATTTAATAAGTACTTTATAAATATTTGATGAATTTATGGGCCAAAATTTATTTTTAATTACTCAGGACTTCATCAAATAGTTTCAGTGATGCTATTTTACAATACCTAAGAAAAACAGTTCCTTGAAGACAAAAGCAGTATTTTACTGACTTTGTGTCTCATGTATAACATTGCCAACTTGTGTTTATTTTACCAATTACAAAACGCTATCAAGGACATAAGTTTATTGAGATACAGTCTTCCTTGACATGCATTTTAAGAAAAAGTGCATGAAAGAACCATGCCTTTTTCTGTAAGCCAGAAAAATTATGGCTGCCATTTTGGAAAATGTTTTTAATATAGGCCTTAGTAGAGGGCAAATGCTATATATTAATATAGGGAAATGTATTCGCCTTTAACTTACTAGATTTTATATAAAATAAATCTAAGCTATAATGAAAATACTAGGTTTAGAGTTAAATAGATCTGAGTCTGAATACTAGTCCCAAAAATTATAATGTAGTGACCTTAGGTCAGTTACACATAATTCTGAGGGTAATATCTCTATAGCAGCAGTAGTGAGAAAATGAGAAAATGTACATGAAGCACTATAGCAGGTCCTCAGCTCACTGCTACTATCATTTTACAATAAGAAACTTTGTTGCATACATTAGGCATTGTTGACCCAAGACCTAATTATTTAAGCCACACAATTACAGCAGCCAATAGGATTAAAATTGAGCTACAATAGTATTTCCCTTGGATTCCAATTTTATTTCTCAGTTTTTGAAAATTCTCTTGTAATTTTGCTAATGGAAACTGGGGCCTTTCATGCTTTTTTTCTCTATTATCTTCTAAAACTTATTCATTCTTTGAATAAGCGTCTCAATACTGGCTCTGGTTACTCTCCAACACAGATCTCCTGCATTGGACAAGCTGTTACTCTACCCACTTCACCTAAAAGTCCCAATTTTCTCATAAAAGAAAGACACTCTCATTGGATCAAATTTCACCACATTCATGGACCAAGAATTTCCTGATAGCCTGGGCCAAACCTATTTTCTCCTTCTGCTGAATGTTTCTATGGAACTTTCTTCGCAACATTATTGCACTATATTTTCATGTCTTTTTATCCCCATTTGGAATATATGCTTCTTAATAAAGAAAACAAAACAGTAAGTATGTTTTTCATTCTCCAAAAAGACTTATAAATAATATGAATGGAATGTTAAATGAAATTTCTATAAGCTCTTTAAAAGGTACCTAATATAGGACTTCTACACAAAGTAGTATTTGATTGTAAATATTTCAAAGTAGCCATTTACTTAATATTTATATCCTACCTACTTTCAAATATTGTTTGAGTCGTTAATGGTATGAAAGAATACTGAACTAGGAAAGTGTTGGATACCAAAGCAATAATTTGAAATGTCACAAAAACAGTCAAACCTGCTAAATGTTCTATACATATACTCTAAATTTTAAGAATGTTTATTTTCTTAACTAGAGATGTTACCTAGGCTTCCAGGGTCTGCTATGTAAATCTTAACATAAAAGTCACACACCCACCCACACACACACACAAGAAACAAATTAATCATACTCTAGCTCAATCACATTGTGTATAACAAAGTTAATCAACTGACGTAATAGAGCTAAGAGTTTTATAAATTTTATTAAACTTTCAGTAAAAATTTCATTTAAAACTTTGTAAAAGTGCAATACAAATATTAGTTATTATTGCCATTTCTGTTTCCATATTTTGTGTAGTCTTTGTTAGATTTCTGGTCTTTAGCACAGCCTCATAGTTTAAAAGTATGGTCTTTTAGCAATAGATTCTTATCAGTTATCATTTGCATTCTGTAATCCTCTGAATTAATCAACAATAATGCCATTCAGCCAATTTTGTCTTATGACTACATGGCATAAGCTGTAATCCTAAATACTGGAAAATAGCAAACAACTCAACCTGTATCATTCTTGGTCATTCTTAAGACTGATGATTCTATTCCAAACTTTTACTCATTAGATCTTACCTCTGCATTTAGGTTATCTGCAAGGCTTTCCAGAAACTGACTCTCAATTGGGTTTCTTTGAGTGAGCAAAGTGAGGTAATGGCTGAGTTTATCATGCGTTGTTATAATGATTCCTTCCCCAAATTTGTCAAATTGTGGTCGTCCAGCTCGACCAAATATCTGCATGACATCTAAAATTCCAAGGTCAACAAAGGAGCCTCTTTTTGCAGCATATATTTGTGTTCCCTAGATGAGGAAAAGTTAACAAAAATTTACATAAACACACACAAATATAATCCTGATGAACTGAACACTGAAATTAGGCAAATATGGAAAGAGCTCAAAAGTGTACTTTAACTAATCCTTTCATCATCTGTGATAGAGTTAAATTTTCACAGAATTATTTTCACAATAAGAATATAAACTAGATTCTTATTGGAGAAAATAATTCTGACCTTTTATAAATAACATTCAGTGTCAACAAAGCAGCCAAATCACAATATTTTTCTAGATAAATCAACCCAGAGGTTTGCTTCAAGACACACACAAATCCATGTGCCAAGGAAGGTAGGGTCTTACCTTAATAATAACAGCATGAGCAGGAAGATTGACACCCCAGGCTAACGTAGCTGTACAAACTAGGACTTTGATATGCCCATTAGAAAACAAGTTTTCAACTAAATTTCTGTCCTGCCGAAGCATTCCTGCATGATGAATACTAAAACCGTCTGGGAATAATTCTCGTACTTGCTTATTTCTTGACCTTTGTACCTAGATACCGAGAAAGAATGAGTATTATTTAGCATTTAAAAGCAATTGTTATTTAGCATTTCTGTTTTATGAGTTTATCAAAGAAACCAGAACATTATTTTTAAGCATCTTAAGATATTACTAAGCCTTAGTATATAATGCTGTATAGAAAATCATAAAAATAACATTATTATCTTAAAAAATAGGTAATAGCAAAATATGTCACAAAATGCAAAAGGAAACAGGTGAAAAGCAAGTGTCTCTTTCATCTAGAAGTCACTTTTTGCAATGAGTCAGTACTACCTGCTTTTTAGCCTTCAAAAAATACACTATTCAAAATAAAAACAAATCTCAGTGGCTTTCCAACTCCTTAAGAGTAAAGGCCAGAGTCATTACAATGCAAGGCCCTACAAAAATCAGTCTCATCCCCTTACCTCATCCACACTGGCCACAATGGCTGGCTTTTCTCTGAGTATATTTTCTGACAAGTCCATATCTACTTCAGAGCCTTTACTTTTATTCCAGACCCACTGCCTTCAAGACCCTCTCCCTTCTTATTGAGATCCCCATGATGCTTCCCCTATGATGTTCCTCATTGCAATAAGTCAATCACCCCAACTTTATTCACCTAGAACTGTGTTCTCGGTGATCTTTGATAGCAAAGCATTGACCATCTGCCTTAGCTCCTCAACTATACATGTACATTGAGTATACAGTAGTCCTTCCTTATCTGTAGTTTTGCTTTCTGTGGTTTCCATTAACTGAGGCCAACTGTGGTCCAAAAATATTAAATGGAATATTCCAGAAATAAACCAATCACGTTTTAAGTTGCATACTCTTCTGAGTAGCATAGTGAAATCTCACACTGTCCTACTCCATCTGACCCAGAACATGAACCATCCTTTTGTCCACCATATCTAAGCTGTAGACACTCTTCACTCATTAGTCACTTAGTACTAGGCTTGGTTATCAGACTGACTGTTGAAGTATCACAGTGTTTGTGTTCAAGTCACTCTTATTTTGCTTAATAATGGTCCTGAAGTTCAACATTAGTGATGTTAGCAATTTGAATTTGGCACAGAGAAGCCATAAGGGGTTTCCTTTAAGTAAAAAGCTGAAAGTTTTCAACTTAAGGAAAAAAAAAATCCCAAAATTGTATGCTGAGGTTGCTAAAATCCATGATAAGAGAAACAAATCTCCTATTCGTAAAATTATGAAGAAGAAAAAAGAAATCTGTGTTAGTTTTGCTGTTGCATCTCAGATTGCAAAAGTTACAGCTACAGAGTGTGATACATAGTTAAGATGAAAAAGGCATTAAATTTGTGGGAGGAAGACATGAACAGAAATGTACCTTAACTGACAGCAATAGAGCTAGTTCACTATTATCTGTGGTTTCCTACCTTGGAAATATCCCCCACGGTTCAGAGCGAACTACTGTAATAATGTCACCTCTGTTCTGTTCTTTGGCTTAATCTGAGCTCAGAAGTGGGATTTAGTATACTTATATGCAACCTGTATAAGTGCTGCACAGAAGGACTTAAAAGACTCACTGAAGATTCACTATACAATAGACAAAATTTTTGTGAGAAATTAAAGACCTCAGATAAACATTTAAAGAAATGTTTATATAGTTAAAGCTTCTGATTATTCAACACATCATGTGTTTATTTGCTATTGCTCTCAAAATCTCACTATTAATTCAAGAATTTCTTTTTGAAATTTTTACCTCCCACTTTTTACTTAAGGGCATGACAATGGCAGGGAGAGTAAGATTTCAGGGGACTGGGGTTCCAGTCCACACCTTGCCATACTGACTATCTCAGGTCACTTAAAATTTTAAACTTCTAATTTAATAATAATATTTAACTAATAAAATGATCTAAGAAAATAGCATTCCATGAAATCTGCTTCAATTATAAAACCAAAAGTAATACATTAACAAACCGCACCATCTAGTGGCCAGCCAAGTAAATAACAACTTACACATTTTGAGCCTCTCAAGGGTCTAAAACAAAATACGTATATATACATAACAAAAGAGGAGAGCTTCTTAAAGTTTAAAGGGGAGTGCATTCTTTATTCTTGTGGAGCGCAGTCAGTCTGCTAGAAATTATTTTATACATATACTTTATGACTAATTACACTTGGATCTCATTGCCTCAGCTTTCATCTTTTCAGACAATCAATATTGTTACTGTAATCCTACAGCAGCTCTTATGAATATGGAAAAGTCCAATTGTGGTGTATTTGCTGAGAGCTCCTTCAGAGGCCAAACGTCAGGAGAGGAGAAATATTCCACTTACTTCATTTATTCTCTCATATTCAAGAGTGGATATTCAAACCCGACAGAGGAAACTAAAACTATTGGTTGAAGGAGATATTCTGTACAAATCATATTGCTGGATTGCAGTTTGGTTTCAGGTGAACTCTGTTATCTGTGGATCCCCTGCTGTCCTTATTAATAAATATAGATCCCTCAATCAAAGCCCACTTGAGGTAGGACATGGCTAGGCCTGTTGTGGCACGAATGACACAGTTAGAAGTTAAACATAGGAAGTATGTAACTGTGATGGAGATGTTTCTTACAAAGTAACAGGTGGATCTTGGAGTACTGACATAGCACCTCCCACTTGAGCACATGGTTCAACCAGCGTCAGTGGCCACCAACTGGGTATATCTCTTTGGTCTTTGTGAGAAACTAGGACGACGTAGGAGTCACTTTTATTTCTATTCTTCTATGCTGTGTGCATTTTTTAAATTGATTCATTATAAACTTGAAGTGACAACAATCTGAAAATAAGTCTGGGTTTTTTATTCTTAACTATCTTTGAATCCCAGATGAGGCCCAGGGATGTTTCTCATCTGATTTTAAAATCTGATTTTAAAAATTATCATAAAGCAAAACTATTTTTCTACTTTTAGGGTAAACATCAAAGAATTTAACACATACGTATGTTTGTGGCCACCATCATAATCAAGAAGAGTTTCTCAACCCTAAAAAATTCCCTCATGCTACTTCTTTATAGTTAAACTCTTCCCAACTACTACCCCTAGCAACCACTAATGTGTACTCCAACCCTATCATTTTGTCACTCCAAGACCATTATATAAATTGAGTCAGAAAACAGAACATTTAAACTGATTTTACAGACTAGTATAATGGCACTGACAAAGCAGAAAAGTGAATACAGAAACAATATATCTCTTATAAAGATTAATCTAAATAGACAAGAACTTTAGAAAACAGAATTCATCAATGCATTGAAACAAAACACCACAACTAAGTACTCTTCTACCCCAGAATGCAAGGCCATTACACTTAATATATTAATATATTTAAGAATTCAAAAAGAAAGAATATTATGATGATGCCCAGACACTGAAATTTGACAAAAGGGTACATTCAGTTCTGATGATTAGAGATGACAATATATATCTCAAACTATGCTTAATAGTAAACACTCAGAATATACCCATTAAAATTAGGAAGTAGGCAAAGTTGTTCAGTATCAGCCTGTTGATGTTCTAGATAATAATACTAGATATGAGAAAATAATAAAGAATATAAATACTGGAAAGGTATAATTGTAAAACAACCACTTGTAGATAAATACTCATTTAGAAAACTGAGTACTGACCAAAATATACAAAATAAAATAACAAAAGAATTTGGAAAGACGATAGTCTTAAAAGTGTAATATTTTTATAAAAGGCTTTCTTTTATAAAAACATTTTTTCTTTTTCTTAATATAAAATATATTTTTATATTGTATTTTTCTTTTAAAAATAAAAATGTATTTTTATTTTCTTTAATTTTAATATAAAAATATTAATTAATATTATAAAATATATTTTATAAAGGTCTTTTATAAAAAGACATATACATACTATATATGTATACATAATAACACAAAATAAAAGTGAAAAATATCATATTTATAGGAGTGAAAATAGAAATAGTAAGCGACAGGCAGGATTTATATAAAGTTTTATAATATTGTTGAAGAACATTCAAAAAATGATATATTTTACTTTTGAGATGGGAAAACTTGATTTGGCAAAAATACCAATTCTTGTTAACTAACCTATAAAATCAATGCACTAACTCAACTAAAATATGAACATGATTTCCTGGTGGCAATATTAAAATTCACCCTGAAAAGTAAGACTGTAAACTTATCCAGGAGAAATTCTACAACTGAAGAATAATCATGATATTTAATCCAACCAGTTATTGAGAATCATATAAAAACAAAATAAGTAAAACAGTTTGATACAAAAGAAGAAACAGTAAGATCAATGACACAGAATAGAAAGTTCAGAAATGACTGGTAAATATGGGAATGTTGTATATTAAACTTTTAAATCAATGGAAAATACAGTGAGTAGGAAAAGACGATGGGCCCACCACTATCTGGAATAGGTTCCAGAAACATCAAGTATTTAATAATAAAAATAAAATATAAGACTTGAAATCACAGTTGAAGTAGGTATGGCTTTTATATGCAAGACATAAATCCCAGAGTAAATAAATAAATTTACAGAATTTTTACATGGTATGGTAAAAAATAATCACAAACAAAAATAAACATCAAGGATTAAACAGAAAAAAGTTTATGTAACTTATATGGTATAAAATGCAGTTTAGTACAAAATGGTCCAAGGTTATAAACAATTTAAAGAATAGGAAATACAAATAGCCAAATAAAAATGCTCAGTTTCACTCATAATTAAAGAATTGCTGATCAAAATAATAATGAAGTACCATTTTTTGTCTGTTAATCTGTTATGAACTGAAAAACTTAACACTACCCAGTGCTGGCAAAGTTATGTGGGGGAAAGTACAGTCTTCCCATAATATCCATGGGTGACTGATTCAAGGAACCCCTTATTCTCCCCAATAGACACCAAAAAACCATGGACGCTTAAGACCCTTATATAAAATGGTGTGATATTTGCATATAACTTACACAGTCTGCCTGTATACTTTAAATCATCTCCAGATTACTTATAATACCTAATACAATGAAAATGTTATATAAGTAGTTATACTGTATTGTTCAGAGAATAATGACAAGATAAAGTCATCTGTGCATGTTCAGTACAGAAACAACCATCATTTTTTTCCCCCAAATACTTTTTATCCACAGTTGGCTGAATTCATGGAACCCATGGACCTGGAGGACCATCTGTAACAACTGCTGGAGAAAGTATAAATATCTCCAGTAAGCAGTTTGGGAGCATTTATTGAAGTTTTAAATGCATGTAGTACATGAGAGATAAATTTCATTGCTAGGAATTTTTCCAATTTATATTGTTACAAGAGTAGGAGCAAATTCCATTTGACCCAGCAATCCCATTACTGGGTATATATCCAAAAGACTATAAATCGTTCTACTATAAGGACACATGTACACGAATGTTCATTGCAGCACTGTTTACAATAGCAAAGACCTGGAATCAACCCAAATGCCCATTGATAATAGACTGGATTGGAAAAATGTGGCACATATACACCATGGAATATTATGCAGCAATCAGAAATGATGAGTTCGTGTCGTTTGTAGGGACATGGATGAATCTGGAGAACATCATCCTCAGCAAACTGACACAAGAACAGAAAATGAAACACCGCATATTCTCACTCATAGGCGGGTGATGAAAAATGAGAACACATGGACACAGAAAGGGGAGTACTAAACACTGGGGTCTATTAGGGGGAAAAGGGGAGGGCCAGTGGGAGGGGGAGGTGGGGAGGGATAGCCTGGGGAGAAATGCCAAATGTGGGTGAAGGGGAGAAGAAAAGCAAAGCACACTGCCATGTGTGTACCTACGCAACTGTCTTGCATGCTCTGCTCATGTACCCCAAAACCTATAATCCAATAAAAAATTAAAAAAAAAATATTTACTGTAGCATTGTTAACAATAAAAGGCAACTGGAAACAAAAGTATCCATCAATACAGAACTCAGTAAATCAATTACTGTAATATCTACATTGTGGCATATTATACAGTTGCTAAAAGAATAAAACGCATCTTTCTGAGTTGATTGCAAAGACCTCCTTGATACATAACTAAAGGAAAAAGACGAAAAAGGTACATAAACATGATGCAATATTTTTATATTAAAACATACACCCATGCACACAGGCAAACACACAATGGTAGTTGTATAAATCTTTCCTCAAAAGAAAGGTAAGCTTTTTACAGAAGTTTCATTTGGAGAAGGGAAGGGAGAAGAGATTGTTAAAACCATAAGTTATGGAGCTAAACTTGTTTACTATAAGATGCCTGCTGCTTTCTGAAGCGTCAGAAAAATCACTGCTTTTTCTACTTCGTTCTCCAAAGTTAGCACTGCATGGAGTCCAGGTTTTGCTATTGTCTGAATAACTACAGAGATATACTTTATCTTGTTCTCATTCTGTGAACAGATGATTTGGATTCTCCATGGAAGCCATTTGAGATCTAATATTATACTCACTGGATAAAGTGTTTCTACACATGGAAATCTAGCACAAAAGAATACCAGCTGTGAAAAGGTAAAGGAAGTAAGGTATGTAGTTTCAGAGTTGTCTAAGTTTGGTTTCCTCTGACTTTGTCTTTCCATTTTCACAAGTGAATTTTCCACACAGGGATTTATAGTAAAATTCGAATGGAATGGGCAACTGCTAAGATAATCCATCAGTTCAAGTAAGGCATTATATTTTTTTCCCCCAGTGAAAGCATGCAGAACTTCCTTCCATGACTTTACATGACATTTTCCTACTCGTGAGATAAAAAATCAGTGTAAATCCTTTTAAAAATAAGGTTAAAATGTAACTACTTCCTAACATTTACTTCTGAACTAATAAACATACATGATTAAATAACATGATCTTAAAAAAACTGACAGCAAGCAACTGAAGATATTACATCCTGTCCTTGCCTAGGTTAGACTCATGCCACACAGTTGCCATCTGCCACTCCCTATCACTCATTACATTTTAGTCATTTGGACTTTTCTTATTTGCTTCAATGTGCTATTGTTATTATTTTTTGATGTCAGCCTTTTCTTTGAATACTTGTC
Organism: Callithrix jacchus; assembly: GCF_049354715.1. NCBI lineage: Eukaryota > Metazoa > Chordata > Mammalia > Primates > Cebidae > Callithrix > Callithrix jacchus. The sequence continues at coordinate 106,815,824 of NC_133505.1, forward strand.
TGTCCTCTTTTGCTCTGTCAACTCCTGGCCTTCAGATCAGCTTAAATGTCACTTTGTTTGTTAACAAACACCATCCTCTACCATCATCTGTTTAGATTAGATTGTCAAACTCCATTTTTTCTTAGCACTTTATCCTTCTTTATTATTTATTTCAAATGTAATTAAAATCTATTATTTAATTAGTTGTTTAATCTTTTTGTGGTTCAGAATATAAGCTCCATAAGGGTAAAGGGATGGCTACTTTTTGTCCCTAAAAAAATATTTCCACTTCCAACTAAAGCAAATAATATTAGTGTACATATAATATCTGTTCTCACCTCCTTCCTTACTGTATTGCATGGGCTGGAATATAATTTCCCAGATCTCATACAGTAAGGGTACCAGATGATAAGGTGCACTCTGCTAATTAAAGGCACTCAGGCAAGATCCGGATGATGGAAATGAAAGAGATAACAATCTCTTTTATTTTTCTGGCAAGCAAGATTTTGGAGACAGAAGGGCTGAAAGTTTTAACACAGGTACTATACAGTCAAAATTTGGTTTTCTAGTGTGTTCACAAATGTTGGAAGGTATCTGCAGTAATAGCTGTGGCTTTTTAACTGCTAATCACCATCATGTAACTGGTTGTTAAATTTAAAAGTTCTAGTAGTAGCCCTGGACTTCTACTCTTCTGATTTTACCAAATTTCTAATAAGTACCTAATTTCTTATATAAGTTTTTTTCTACTTAAAATATACCTTGGTTTCTGTTTCCTTTACTAAATCCTGATACATGTGTCTACTTCAGACCACTATAAACAGGTTGACAGCACTTTATTTATATTGATACCTATTGATCCATTATAGTGATTGGTAACCAGTTATACTCAGTAAATATTTGCTGAGTGACCATGACGAAAACAGTTTAAGGCTCATGTGTACACAAGCAAGTCACGATCACCCAGACTAGCCTAATCCTAATAACTAATTTCCATATGTCATTCTGACTGTTAATTATGCATTTTAACTTGGGGGAAAGAAAATACCATTTGCCCTGTTCCTTGAAAGATAATCCTGGTTCTCATATGGGCTGTCCTGATTATTAACAGAAACAAGTTGGTATTCCAGGGAGAGAACCCTAATTAGAAAATGATAAATCTCATCTAAAATTGCATTATTTTAATTCATTTGGCCATCTTTAAATAAATAAATAGAAAAATAAAATTAAATCACAACATGAAATGTGTTTTTGATTTTAAATTATATCATTACAAATCTCTCTACCCCTAGGAATTTATAACATTATTTATTGATCTGATGGCCTTTAGAGTGCTTCCTCAAGTATTTTCAAAAGCATGAAAAACAATATTCTAATTAACGTACTTTTGCCAAAACAGCATGATTCCTCAACAAGATATATAAATGTACTATAAGAAATTTATCCTATGCTTCTAAAATACATCTTAAAGCATAGAAACAAAAATTGCCACAATCAAAATTTCCACAACAAAAATAAGGATAAAATTTCAATGCTACCACTATATTCTTTAAAAAGAATCTCACTTATTCAAAGTGAATCAATCATATGTTAGACTACACTGAAGTGAACACATGGGCAATGACAAAGTCTCTTGCTTGAAAGAAAGTGAATCCTACTTTTCAGTACATAAATTTTGGTCACAAAACTTGACTCTTCAACAATCTTCAATAGCTTCTCACTGCATATAAAGTCTAAAAGCCTAGGCATGGAATTTAAAGTCTTCCATTGTCTCTCCAAGCCTAGCCTTCCATGCACCTTATATTCCAGCGAATAAGAAACATTCTTATTCTCCAAATAAACCTAGAGTTTTCCTTTTTTTCTTTTGCCCATGTTCTCTTTCTTCTCTTTGGAATGTCCTTTTCCCTACTGCTGCCTATTGAAATCTAAAACTACTGGCTTGAATTAATCTGCTTCTCTTCTACATTTCCTCTGAACTGTTTAATCTTGGTATACATTAACTTTTTCTTTTAATCTTTCCTTTGAAATATTCCTAGGTTTAGAATTTCAAAGTTAAAAGGTCTGGAATAAGAGCCTTGACTTGGCTTTTAAAATATATTACCAAAATTTTTTTTAAAGTAGTGAATTGATCAATACCACAGAAAATCTCCTCAAATCATCTTCAGAATTGGATACTATTATGTTTAGATTTTGATAATATATTGACAAATATATGTTACATAGTTTTTTATCAAATTTTTTCATCCAAAGTTTGTTTACCCACTTTATTTCTTCTTTTTGCTTATTTACTTACTGGAAACTTCATGCTGTAAGTTATTAAATTTAACAAGTGTACAAATAACATGTAGACATTAACTAGTCTTGTTCTAATATTTCTATCAACCTGCTTATTGCCTTTTACAATTCAATATTATTTTTTATTGTTCTAAAGCATTTAAATTTAATTTTTGCCACATCTATTATTGTTTAAAGCTGTTATCTTCTTCCTCTTCAAAGCACATGCGTAAACATTTACAGAATGTGTCTACCATGTGTCAGTAAGGTAGAGTTGTTACCTTATTTATTACAAACATCTTCTTGTTATTTTAAGATGGAGGCTCCCTCTGTCGTCCAGGCTGGAATACAGTGGTATGATCTTGGCTCACTGCAACTTCCACCTCTGAAGTTCAAGTGATTCTCCTGCCTCAGCCTCCCCGAATAGCTGGGACTACAGGTGTACTCCACCACACCCAGCTAATTTTTTTTTTTTTTTAGTAGAGATGGGGTTTTGCCATGTTGCTTGCCAGACTGGTCTTGAATTCCTGATCTCAGGTGACCTGCCTGTTTCGGCCTCCCAAAGTGCTGGTATTACAGGCATAGGCCACCATACCCAGCCACAAAAATCTTAAAATTAGGTATCATTCCCACTTCGTATGTGATGAAATGTGGCTTGAGGATGTTAAAAAGGCAGAGTGTGTGAATCAATGTTAAAACACAGGTTTGTTTAGATCCAAAGCTTTTCTTCTATATAGGTTACCTCCCTTTGAAAACAGAAAAGTCAAGTTTCCAAAAATTCAATTAAGCAATCAGTGTTTTACAATTTTGTTTGATTTTATTTAAAAAATACTAATAAACTTTTGACATCCTATGTGGTGGTAACTGATAGTAGAATTATTATATTATACTCCAAGAGGAAAAGAAGTTGATAAAATATGGCAGAGGAAAGAATAAACTCTGTGAAGATTATATTTTGCATATATTTAAAGTAATAAAATAAAATAAAATAAATGGGGCTATTAACCATCTTTCCTACTACTACTCTGTTTAGTTTTGTGTTTTGTTTTTGAGATGGAGTTTCATTTTTGTCACCCAGGCTGGAGTGCAATGGTGTGATCTTGGCTCACTACAACCTCTGCCTCCCAGGTTAAGTGATTCTCCTGCCTCAGCCTCCCCAGTATCTGGGATTATTGGCACCTGCCATCATGCACAGCTAATTTTTCTATTTTTAATAGAGATGGGGTTTCACCATGTAGGCCAGGCTGTTCTCGAACTCCTGAGCTCAACTGATCTGCCCGCCTCAGCCTCCCAAAGTGTCGGGATTATAGGAGTGAGCCAATACACCTGGGCTACTACTAGTCTTCAAGGAAGAGATGATTCTAATTTTACTTGGCCATAGTGACACCGAAGCTGCTCAAGCAAAAATAAAGCAAGCTGTAATAGTAAGCATCAGAAAACTAAATCAAATTGGCATTGATCCAGTTGCCATTGATTTAGGCAAAGGCTAAAGCTGAACTTATAAAAACAACGAGGAAATGATTGATAGATCTACATAATAAAAAGTCAGAAAATTATACTTTAAAGTAGCTTGAGGGTACATATTATTATTGATTCTTCCTAATATTATAACTTGTTCAATAGAAATTTTCAATAACTACAGACACAAAGCTTATTATGTGATAGAAATTCTACCTACATGACAAACTCTTAACATCATTAATATATATAAAAAAATTGAACTCACATCGGTGGCCATAAATCATAAATATATGATACAAGGATGGGTGGGAATACTCAATCCAGTACAAGAATAGTTAAAGCCTGCTAAAAATTTGTTCCTAACAGAAAAAATTGATTTGACTCAGATCTCAAGTAAAACAGAGTCTGAAAATCCTAATTGAAGGACTCATTTAACTTAAAATTAAAATCATAATGGAAAACAATGAGTTAATAACGAATATATATGTAACCTTAATTACAAACTTACTTTTATAAACTGCTACTATTCCTTGAGTTATGTCCTATTTTATAGAAAACAGTGGTTTCTTAAGACACAGTCTTTGTGGGGGAAGAGTATAAAAGTAATAATATATAGGGTAAATTAAGAAAATACTATCCATATTGTTTATAATCCTTTTGTCATTTTAAAATTTAGTTATTATATTTTCTAAAAATAGATTTCTATGTTAAGTCTTATAATTCTTCAATTTCCAAAATTTCATACATCATTCTGTTTCTCATAGTAAACCATTAGAATAGGTATTATTTACTCTATTTTATTCCATTTGATAGAAGAGAAAGTATGTTTCAGAAATGTATAGATGTCCAAGGCCACAAACCTTCTTAGAGGTAAAATTACAACCAGAGCTTTTTGTGAATGTGCCCTGTTAGTTTGGGCATCATTTATGCCCAGGGAGAACCCTAAACTCCATTTCTAAAGGTTAAACTGCTCTTGGGAGATGTTACTTTTCTTTTTCTACCTTCTTGTTTCAGTGGATAAATCCAGAAATATAGATAGTTTTCCCCCTGGGGGTGACTTTGATACTAAAGATGAAAATTATATGAGAAATCCTGAGGTGTAAATGTTACTTACCAGAAAGAAAAGACTCATTACAGTTGCAGGTAAGGCATAGAAACAGCCTTATTACATGCACATGTGCACACAGACATACATACAAAGAAAGGGAGGATTTTCTTAATGGAGTTTTATTTGTTATTTACACAAATAAAATTATACTGTGTTGAATGAAACTATAAAGAAATGCTTTTAAAGATCTTAGTAAGTCAGGAATTGAGGTGATCATCTAAACACTTACGGGTAAAGCATCACTGTGGCACAGTAGGGATTTAGCTATATAACAGGAGGCATGAGGCTAAATTTCTATGTACTACCACAGCAAATTTACCTTCTAATTAAATTTTAATGTTTTGGGTTCTTAATTTCCCATTTTTCAAAAACATGGGAAGAAATGTCTCCTACCATAAGGATAATAGCTCCCTTGAAATTGCTAGAATGTTAATATCATTTAAGTTCAAAGGCACTTCAAGAAAAATGAAGGAATGTACTACTAACACAAGAAGAATACTCTTAAATTTTAGAGCTCTGGGAAAATATTGAGAAAGATGACCTTTTATCTTTTGTAATAATATGCACTGTGGAGGGGTTCACTTTTTAAAGCCTCTCTTTAGGAGAAGTGAGGGATATAGTTATGAAGAAATGTTCTTCTACTTTATTAAAACAACAAAAACAAAAAAGACTCCATGTCCTAAGGTCTTCTGAAAGTCCCAGATTGGATTTGTTCTGTCTGCTTTTGAACAAACAGGACACAGTGTAGTGAAAACAGTGGACTTTGGAGTCAGACTGGCTCAAATCACATCTTCACTACTTAATATGAGATTCTCTGAGAAAATTATTTACTTTCTCAGTTTTAGTTTCCTTATCTATAAAATAAGAATAAGAATCATAAAGAACAGCATAATCATGCAGATCAGATAAGAAAACTAAAGTGAAACATCTATTATAATGTCAGTCTCAGAGGAATAAAAGCAAAGAAGAAAAGTAATTCTGAGATACCTACCATCCAACAAATATCTATGAAAGGCTGGGAATATAATGGTGAATAGGACAATGTTCTTAATAAATGTATGTGCAATTCATTCTTCTTGAAAAAAAATCCAATAATATTATATCAGGATAAAAATCAAGTATAATAGAAATATAAAAAAGGTATAATAAAAATGACTAGGGATTTTCAAGTCTATCCAATTGTATTAAAACTTTTCATTTCTCTGTTACTCTTCTCTCAGTATAGTGATCTATGAATTTGTGCTTGATGACATTGCCTTAAATAAACATCATTTGAAAATCTCTCCATATAAATTATTATAATATGCTCTAGAATATTTCATGCTATATTTGATTTACATATACACTATATCAAGGGATACCAGCAATATCATAGGTGTTAAAAATTGAATAAGTTATATAAAGTAATAAAAGCAATGCCTGAAACCAGTGAGCACTTAATAAATGTTAAGCATTACAGTAACAATAATTAAACAATAAACCTGCATTATTTACATTAGTGAAAGTTCTCAGAATTGAGATAAATGAAGAAACCAGAAATCCACAAGGTGGCTCTCAAGGCTTGGCTTTTAAACAGCATAGAGTTGTTTCATATTTCCAAAGAAATAAAACAAGACTTATGAATACCAACTTGACTTTTCAAAGACTCTCATACATTCATGATTAATAAATAATTGGAAGGACACAAAGCTGTACAATAAATGTTATGTAATAAAAGTAACAACTATGGAAAATGAATAAATTTTGTAGTTCTAAATTGAAAGGGACTCTGATGTTCAAACAACTAACATCAGCTCAACATAGAATTTAAAATATCAATATAAAATGGTAAAATGTATAGTACAGTCATGAGAATTAAACATATTTTACTAGGATAATAAATATGAAAGTGCATAATACAATGTCTGGTGGCTAGTAGCTGTTCCGTGACTAATCAGTTAATATATTTTATATATATAAAAAATTTGAAGTTACTATCATTTTATGCCAAGCTTTTTTTATTTCATAATTTATTTTCATAGCTTTAAATCAGGAGTCAACATGATTTTTCTGCAAAGAAATTGAAAGTAATTTACAGTAGCTATCACAACTACTTTATTCTTCTCTGGTAGTGCAACAAAAGAGCCAGACAATAAAGAAACTTGTATGTTTATATTCTGATAAAACTTTAATTATAAAACAGGTAGAGACCTTTGGTCATCGGGCCTCAATCTGCCCAATCTTTATCTAAATAATTATGTGATATAATTAAATAAAACCTGATATAAATCTTAAGATACTACCAATACTCAAATTACCTTGAGGAGTGCTTGTTAAACTGTAGTGTGCAGAAAATCACCTGAGGATCTAGTTAAAATTCAGATTCTGGTTTGGTGAGTCTGGATTGGGGCCTAAAGGTGTCCTTTCTAACAGGGATGCAGGTGATCCCAAGACCTTTGGTCTTTTGAGCATGTGTATGTTGAGGAACAAGGCAGCTGTTTTCAAACTTTTTGGCTCAGAATTCCTTTACATTGCTTAAAAAAAAAGCCTTATTTATTTAGCTTATATCTGTCAATATTAACCTTAGAAATAAAAACTGAGAAATTAAAAAAATTATTAATTCTTTAAAGGTACAATAACAAACCCATTAGATGTTAACATAGAATATGAAATTTAGCTGCATTTTATATTTTAACTATATTTTAAAGAGCAGGACTAAACAATTATAACCATATGGAAAGAATGATAAGTGTTACAACATGCAGTGAAACTTTTTAATAAAATATCATTAGGTCAAGAAACAATTCAAGATTGTAATAACAAACATCTGTAAAATTAACTTCTTGGAAATTGAGACCATGGATCTTTCACATATAAATATCTGGTATATGTGGCATGTTATATGCTTTAGTTCTCATATTCTTTGTTTCCTACCTGTTTTTCTGCAAGTGCATATTCATGTCCTTGGGTAGGAAAAAAGAAGGAAATCTGGCCACAATTTTTTGCTTTTTCTATTAGAGACATAGCTGTTCTTACAGTGGCATTTCGAGCATGTACAAACACCATCACCTGAAAAAAAGGAAAGCAGTTTATTTAATATTCCAATTAATTAAATTACTGCTTAATAGTAGCCTAAAAACCATTCCATATAAGCAACTTTTAATTTTTCAAAACAAAATCACAAATTTATGAATTCTCCAACATATCCTTATTTTAGAAAAAGTATATATAGGAAAAAGGCAAGTTAAATAAAATTTAGCTTATAAGTTGATAGAAGTTTGTGGAGTCTATAAAATTTGGAGTTTAATTTGCATTTTCTCTTTTGAACACATAATTCATTATCATAGTCATTTATTATAGAAACAGCATAAAAAATATGTGAGAGCTTTCTCATTGGAAGATTACTAAATTCAATGAAATTTCCAGTACCATAACAATGTTTCAAGAAATTGAAAACAATAAAGAAAACACTTCCTTGGATAAAATCATGTCTAAGAAAAATCATGTAAAATATAAAAGTTAGGGGACTGCTGGAGATAAAAATGCTTCTATAGAAATACCTGGAATTCTCTGTGTGGCAAGCCTTCCTATGGAATTATTCATGAAGTGACTGAGGATATCTGAATTAGGGGAAAGAGGTGTGTCTGGATACTGTGTCAAGGAGAAATGAGAAAAAATGCATTTTCAGGGACAGTCCCTAAGCAGAGTATGAATACATCTGAAGAGAATAAGGGAGTGTTTAGTAGTCTGCCTTTGCTGCATGTCAGTACCTGCCTTCTGTCCTCTTTGAAGTTTCTTCTTTGGCCTCTACCTTTCCTCACAATCAGCTCAACCCCAGTGTTCCCAAAGAGCCATAAGTATGATAAAAATTATTTTTTTCATTTATACTACTACTCTTTTTCAATTTTTCTGGTGTGAATAAAAGCAACTTTACACCACTTTGACATTGTTAACCATCTGGAGTATACAATCTAAAGACAGCAGGTGTGGGTGCAGTAAATGACTGAAAGACAAGTTCCCCTAGCCCCTGCTTCTTACCAGAGCTACACATCTAAGTCTCTGGAATCACTATGGTTGAGCTGCTTGAGGCTACTTAGAGGTCCTGATCCTTGCCCCTCTTCTCAATATCTCCCCTATACTCCTCTCTTACTTACATTTTTATGGAAGCTAAACTGATGTTTTTTGCAGGCTACATATTTAGGAGGATATTCAAGAATTGTTTCTAGTCAGGGAATTGATAGCTCATGTGAGCTGACCTAAGTAACAGAGAGGATCATTTTGAGGACTAACAAAAATGAAAAGGGAATGAGGTTTGGGATGGGACCAGAAAGGAGACAGGGTGACACGGAGGTATCTATACCTCTGTAGATACATCTCTATATTTAAGCCATAGTAATCTTATGTCTATAAACTGGTCAAGGTAAGTGTTTCACATATGAGATGCTGATTAAAATTCACAGTAAAATCTCAGGTAACAATCATTCAAGAAAAGGAAATGCTTAAATAACCAATATTCTTTTAGGGTACACTGAAAGTAAAGGAGAACAGATAATTTGGAGAGGATAAGAAATTCCTCAAAACAAAACAACAACAACAGCAAAACCAAAATGTTTAGAGAAAAACAAAAAGTACTGCAAGTCGTCAGGAGAAACTGAATCAGCTAGTTACTGTTAACAGGGGCATAAACCTTGAGATTTCATACTTTGTCAGGGCTCTAAATTATCTACTGATACTAATATGTTTTGAAAAGAAATATAATCATAAGAATATTTTAAAAAGAGTACATTAATAGGATTTATTTCATAAAGTATTATAGGTACTGGGATGTTCTGTTTTCCTTATTTATTTTTCAACTAAAGAAAAACAAGTCTTTTGATTTTTGATAGGCTCTCAAGATTTCATGGGGAAACATCTTTACTTCATAGGACATTAAGAACTGCCACGTAGGTTTAAATTGTGATATTTTCATAACGACTGATATAAACTATTTAATGCTAAGATATAAAATTGTTACAATAATGCCCTGCTGAAGCTTCACCAGTTCAGAATTTGTCTTGTAAATGGTAGGGACATTTTCACTGTGAGTTTGTTCTTAAAGGGTAAGGCAGATTATTTTTCCTCTTACATAAAAATAAATTTACCCTCCAGAAAACCTCATTAACCCCCAAAATCAAATTTTAAGAAAATCTGAATTAAAATAGTTACTTATTGTTTTGTTAATTTGTTCATTCATTCATATGTTTCTGAGCAAGCAGTAACTACCAAGTCCAGACAAAACTGCCATGAAAATGAGAGAAAGGTCCCTGCCCTCATGGAGACGAGAATCTAGTATGATGAATTAAATAATCACAAAGCATTTTTTACTTGATAACTGCTTACTGGGAATGTATGTGTAAAAGTTTAAAATAGAAATGAACATAGACAAGACATGGTCCCTTCCATGAAAAACCTGTACAATTTAAGGAGGAAGATAAAACTGTACACATAACTTACGCAGCTGAATCAAAGAGAAGATAGCATGTGGACAAGGTGGGAACTCTAAACATGGAGCTACTTGGTTTCCTTCATACATCCATCCCAAGATATTTATGCAGTTCCCACTATGTGCCAAATACTGTATGCAATAAGTGCTTAGTACATACTATGATAACTATGTCTCAAGGTTCTAAATTTGTACATTACTGGTATGGGGAGAAAATATGATAATCATTCCTATCGTTCCAAGGGTAAAGCTGTATAAAAGAGGCTACAGTCGTATTTGAAATACTTAATTTTTTTATTTTTAGTATGTTAGCTTGAAGGAATACATTCTCTTCTAAGGTTTCTCACACTGAGACCCAGGGACTACTACATCTGAATCACTGCTGGTGCTTGTTAAGATTCTGGGTCTTCTTTTAAAATGAGCTGAGTAAGAATATCTATGGGTGGGGTCTAGAAATTGAATTACTAACAACTATTGAGATGACCACTGCACTACTGTGTGAAATTAGTTAATAATTACCACCAACTTTTCTTCTCTGAAGTTGAAACGGGGTTAAAAGGTAAAATAAATAAAACCAGCACTACAAAGATATTTTAAGAAACCCCTTAATAATATCTTTATTTACCTACACAGATGAAATATCAGGACATTTTAAGGTATTTTTTATAACTAATATAGCCCCAAGATTATTTCCCAGATGGGCCCGGGTTTTATAATGCTACCAGATTTCTATTCTCCATAATTCAAATGCCACATTATGTAAATCCTGTTGAAATTGCAGATGTGGAGAACACAAGGGAAAATAAAATATGACCTAAATCTTCATTAATTATTTCAGTCTTGTCAACTTTTCATTTTGCAAATATTTTCTACCGCAGCCTAGAGTAACATTAGTTACAACTTAAAGTAACAATTTCTTTTTATTAAAGGATCCGTCATGTTGTGATAAGTAAAATAAACTCTTTTTTCTTATTAAAAATTTTCTGTTTTGAAGCTCCAGTTGAAGTCATTACAAGGTTTTGGGTCTCTATAAACACATCTTGAAGTCATTACAAGGTTTTGGGTCTCTATAAACACATCTGATTTTATGGTTTGCTAATTTGGTTAATTAACTTAGACTCATATGAAAATTACAAGTAATAGAGAGGACAGCATTGTTTCATTTGACAGAAATAACTCCAAATTAATCTTAGAAACACTTTTTGGTAACTGAGCAACAGTTAAATTGGTAAGTGTCATTAAAATAACAACAGAATAGTAAGATTAAGTCAATAATGATGGCAAATTTAGACTGTTTTATAAAACCGATTATACTTTTATTTGAGTTTTTTTAGGCTATGCATTTAAAATATTTTATATACTTATTTTTAGTATCAGAAGCCATTTTTTCATATTGTTCTACTTTTATTATGGAAAAGTTCACATAGAAACAAAAGTAGACAGAATGTGGCCATAAACTGCAAAAGCCATTTATTAATATGATGGAACCATCCTATACTTTGGGGAAAAAAAGTACGCAAATTTGAGTCTGGTCCTGTTACTTGACTTGTCAATGAACGTGTTATTTACATGAGATGCTGATTAAAATTAATAAAAGAGTAAGAACTTAGAAAATAAAAATTTAAAGAGCTGGAATGCTTAAGTAACACATACTGTTTCAGAGTGTATTCAAAGGAAAGAAAGACATATTATCTGAAAAAGACCTGAAAATTTTTCTTTGGAATACTGCTAAATATCAGTGTGAGTTAGAATAAATTATTTAATCTCTTCAATTCTTATTTTCCCCGGAACACAGATAAAGAGTTACAATGTATCTCAGGATTACTATAAGAATCAAAGGATATAATGTAAGGGAAAACACTGTATTTAGTAAAATAGTAGCTCTAAAATTTTAGAAAGCTTCAAAATCACCTGGCAGGCTAAAAACACAGATTGCCGCTGTTTCCCCCAGTCCCCTTCCTGACTATGCAGGTCTGGGGCAAGTCAAGAGATCGCATTTTTTTTTTCTTTCCTCAAACTCCTGGTCTCAAGTGATCTACCCTCCTTGGCCTCCCAAAGTGCCAGGGTCACAGGTGTCAGAAACTGCGCTTGTATCTTAATTAGTTATATATAATCGTCCTTATATGAAAACTGTCCACTTGCAGATAAACACATCTATCTACAAATAAATGGTTTATATCTAACTTTAGAGAAATACGTAGTAACATTCAAAATCAACCACAATACTAATATACTTTGAAGGATAGCTCCAATAATGCCTTTTATGGTGTTTATGAACTGGATCATTCTTGCTGTACATACAGTACATAGATTATTTCTTGGTTTGGATATCAGCTTTTGACACTAAGGGCTGAGAGTTCTAAAACCAAATTTGTCAAATAACTAGTGTTTATTCTTATTTTTATTTTTTTTTTTGGAGGTTTCAGTGGGACGGGAGAATCACAAGGAATCAGGTGTTCAGAGGAATGTATTGAGTAGAGGTGAGGAACTAGGATGTTGAAAAGCAAAAAAAGGAGAGAAGGAGAGGAAGAAAGGGGAAGAAAAAGAGGGAGAAAGAACAGGAATATTGCTTCATTCTAAAAATGGGTATTAAATACACAAAATATTGATCGGCCATTATTAATACCTATTTTTAGAATGAAGAGATTGCATTTCTAAGGAGATCCAAGATGCTAATATTCTTGCCCAGGAACTTTGAGAACCTCTGTCATAACTGGTAAGAATTAGCACCATTAGTAGGGATATAAACATAAGCAAATTTAATTTTGCCTAAAAGACTAAATAGACCAGTATACAATTGTTGTAAATTGACAACTACGCACCTATTAATCATTTACATGCGTATGTGCTCGTGTGTATGTGTATTTAACATCACACAAAACAATTTAAAACACTTACCCCTTTAGCAACCTTTGTAAGGGGTTTGTGAGTAATGAAGTAAGAATTAAAAAATCAGTAGAAATATTTTATGTGAAATCTTGAATCAAACCCTCTTTTCTAGGAATTCTGCTAAGAGATAAAATCGAGAATGAAAACATCTGAAAAGATACAATATGGCAGATAGATGTCCCACAGAAAAATGTGGCTGAGAAATGATGTTTTATATTATGTGGTACATATGTCATTCATTGGCTCTCATAAAAGTTGAGGATTGGGGTAGGGAGGTTCATGTCCTGCGGTTTATGTTTTCTTTCTAACCAACACAGCCATTTATCTGTCTTGCTCTCAGTTCTTCTCAACTTTCTTAACCCAAGTTCTTCAAGAGAATTAAGCCCTAATGACCCACATAAATAGTGATATAAAAGTGTGTGGTTCCCTGACCAGCAGCAGCAGTGTCCCTGAGTCAGAAACTCTGAGGGTGGGGCCCAGCCATCTGTTTTAATAGGCCCTCCAAGTTATTCTGATGCAAGTTAAAATCGGAGAATCCTGTATTAAGACATTCACTGTAAGTTAAAAAAAAATTATTAGCTTTTCCTCTGTGCATTTACAATAGTTCTGGCAAATACCATCTTCTGAAGAAGTGAGAAAATAGTCAAATTATTTTCTGTGTTGTATGCTGTGAATGGGAATGCCACTACAGATGTATTTCAGATATATTTATTTATATCCCATGAGAACATGTAGGCACTGAATAGCTTCTGTTGCTGTGATTACATTACCACATTTGTATTATCAGGTAGCTACAATTTTAAAAGGTTTCATTCTGCATGCTGCAGATCCATGAATCATCCATAGTTAGACACTACAAGTCATTACAGTTTTAGATCACAGTGCTAGCCAGCTGAAGATACTCAGGTCTTCTGACCACATTATTACTCTTCTAGTACTTCCTCTATCAAATAACTACATATTTAGTTATCTGACTTCTCAGTAGCAAGCAAGGAGCCTGGCATACAGCAAATACTCAACGTATCTTAAGTAAATATAACACATTGAGCCCAATCAAACACACTAACCCATCACATCTAATAATGGCAATTTCTGCTTTTTAAAAATAATTTTTATTTTGGGGTTGTTATGAGAAATGAGATAATATAAACAAAGCATTTACAATAGTGTGTGGTACGTAGTAAGTGATCAATAAAAGTGATTAGTTGTTTATTAGAATACAATTCTGCTCCTTATAAAATTCAATACACTGTATTAATTTTGTGACAGGGTAACATACTCACATACTTCAAAATCAGAAAGTATAAAAATGTACACGGTATCTCTACCACCCTTCCCTCTACCCTAGTAGCCCCTGTAACCTCTTCTTTGAGAGTTTATGCACATATTTAAACAACTACAAATTCATAATTTTAATCCCTTTTCACCATATGGTAGTAGATTACACACATTGTTCTTTCCTTTTTCATTGAACCATATTATCTTGAGGCCTTCTCACATCAGTATAGTTTCCTCATTTATATTTTACAGTTGCATAGTATTCCACTACATAGAAACACCAAAACTTATTTCTAATAACTAGTCCTTGTTTGATGGGCATTTATGTTATTTCCAATCTTTTGTTATTAAAAGCAATGTAATAAATAATTCTGTACACAAGTCATTTTACATGCTTGTGAATATATCTGTTGAATACATTCATAGAAGTGGAATAGTTAAGTCAAAGTATATAAGACTACTTATTGAACTATGCCTCTATTCTGAATATAATCTGTTTTATTTTAGGGCTTTATTCTTTTCTTACCAATTTGTTGGTCCTCTTTGTATGACAGCATACTTTGCCTTTTTCTGTATTGTGAATATTCTGTCCTACTCTGTGCTTTATCTTTTGATTTTTATTTTTGGTATCTTATTCAATACAGAAATAATTCATTTTTTCCATACTTAAATCTATCAGCATTTTTTTCTATGGCTTCTGGGAAATTCACAAACCAGAAAGTTAAAATAGTCATAAACATATGAAAGTATTTTTAACTTCACTAGCACTGTGTGGCTCTAAAAACACAATGGTGGGTGTAAACAGAGATGGATCCTGCTTTGTCTTTCTCTCTCTCTTCTACACACACACACACACACACACACACACACACACACGTCCATAATCTACTGCTAAGTGAAAAAATATCAAGTTGAAGAAAAATTTCCATATTATCATGCTGAGTGTGCTGTTGTATTCTAGAGTATGTCTGTGAATATGTATGTTTGAAAACAGAAATATGGACACCCTCCAAATTAGTTATCTCACAAAATGAAAACAGGACTTGGTGGGGGATGGGGAGACAGAATAAAAAGGCAATTTTTTCTTTGTATGTCTTGTATCGTTTGCCTTACCCATTGAAGCAAGTCTTTAATAGTTTTCATAACTAAGTATATAAATTATATTGAACAGGAGAAATAATTGATGATAACAATGAGGTTATAATAATATATTCGTAATATACTATGGTATTAAGATAAGTATGTTTGCTATGGTTATTTTATTGCTATGAGGTTTATGGTAAAAAGCATTAAAAAACACACATTTAACAACGTACTCAAAAGGGTGATGGTAAAACTTGTGGTCTAAGTGGTGAATTTATGTTTTAGTTTACCTGGAAATACTTTAGAAAAAAAAAAAGAGACATGACCTCGCAGAAGAAATCAATAGCAGTTCAAGGGAAAGTATCCATATGTTCCAAGTTACAGAGAAGAGAGCAAATTCATATGGTGGTCAATACAGACTTTTTGTGGAAATGAACATGTGGACAAACATACCACCTGGAAAGGTAAAGCATAACCTCATACAAAGTTATGTACTAAGATATAGGAAATCATTCACTTCAAGGCTCAGAAAAAAAAATAAAAGAAATACCTGAAAAAATTATTTTTATGTTAGAGAAGTATTTTAAACTTAATAGAGAAAGGCCATCATAGTTTAAAACAATATTGATTTTAATAAATACATGGTCAAAAAATATGACTTGAAGAAATTTCTTAACAGTACATAAACCGTTGAAAAAAACCTAAAGACAATCTTAAAATTGTAAGTGATAGGACAGAAGACAGGATAATTTTTAAGTGGCGGAGTTATTAAAAAAAAAAGGAGCTTTTGATTCTTTTATAAAAAAATGAAAATGAGCAAGAAAGCATTTAGGTATGTATTGCTGAGTAAACTGAGTTAGTATGAATATTTGAGATAGATCTTATTTTAAAAATCTTACATTTAAACATTTTAAGATACAGTCTTCAAGCTACTGAATTACCTGAAAAGTTTATACATTTTTCATAAAATTTCATTTAAGAAAAGAAATGAAAAAGAAACTCTCATACCTACATGAAGGAAATGAACATTACTATTGTGATTACACAGTTTTTCCTGGATGCTTTCAGATACAAATGCTCAGATGCCTCTTTAT
The DNA here is from genome assembly GCF_049354715.1 of Callithrix jacchus. Lineage (NCBI taxonomy): Eukaryota > Metazoa > Chordata > Mammalia > Primates > Cebidae > Callithrix > Callithrix jacchus. Next base: position 106,832,448 of record NC_133505.1, read on the forward strand.
TAAGTATTTATCACTGCCTATTTTTTCTTTTTAACTATTTTGGTGCTTGACTTAGCTCCTTTGCTAGTCTGTGATCATCCAACAATTACCTGACAGGCACTGCAGACATATAATGGGCTGGTCCCTGTGCTTCTGGAGCTTATATCTAATTATATGGTGAAGGGGAGTCTAGGAGGATGATGAACATAGAAGCCACCATTCATTACATGAACAACTATAAGAGGAAGTAACCAAAAATCAGTAAATACAATAATCTAGAAATTAATTAGGATTCTCCCTCTCAAAGATGGTAAAGTACTTGATTTTAAAGGTCATAACACTCTAAAGTTCTTCATTATTGGCGCTTTGGGTGTTTGTTATCTCTCTGAGCTTTTCCTGTTGCTTAAAACCTTCATCCATTTGTATGTTCTAGGCCTTAGCCATGTTTTTCACTTAGTCCTCCTGCCAACTCCAACTGTATAAATTCTATAAACCTGCAACACCCAGCTGTAATGATCTTTCTCCAATCTCGCCAGGGAAAATTAATCACTTTGTTCATACTTGCACCTTGTGTAACCATAAGCTGTATATAGCTCACCCCAATGTTAGGACTAATAATAAAACATACCATTTATTGTGTCTTTCTATGGTGCTAGTCCCATTACTAGGTACAATACACATGTTATCTTACTGTTAACCACATAGCGAGGTAGGTAATTGTATTAGTATTTTATAGAAGAGAAAACTAAAGCTCAGAGGATTTTAATAATTTGCCACTCATCCAGAGGCAGAAAAGGGGTTCATCTCAGATTTGACATTCTCAGGCAGCATTCAAGGAAGAGATATAACTTGAAAGTAGCCTTTCTTTCCATCAAATTATATCTCTTTCTTGAATGCTGCCTGAGGGCAGGGCTTACATTTTGCTAATTTTGAGGTCTACATACCACCCTTCCTGCTATCATCCAATTTATTGAGTAGACACTCAATAAATATTGCTGAAATTACAATGTTAAAAATGGTCAGTTTTCACTAAGACTATTTTTCAGCAGAGATTTCAATGTATAAGTTTATAAGTTATAATAGCTTGTAGACTGAGTTAATACTTTTCATTCATACCTTTATTAAAATATGAGGTAAGAAGTAAATTTCCAATTACTCAACTAAATGATTAATTTCCATGGATAGATTTATTTAAATTTAACAGCAAACTACCCATTAATATTTAATAAACTAAAATTGCTTCTCATTAGTTTTTTGATACTGTTGTAGAAATACACGTATGCATATTTCAGTGCTATTGCAAGGTGTAAAATTTACGATTTTAAAAAGAAATGACTTACGAGCAATTCTAAAAGATAGCTTATAAAAATTCTGGACTTTAAGGTCAAAATTGGTTTCTAAATCAAAGCTACCTACATTAAAAATTAATCAGATTTATTAACAAAAATACAGTCTTCCCTTGATATCCATGGGAGACTGGTTTTAGGACACCCTGTGGGTACCAAATGCTTAAGACCCTTATATAAAATTGTGTAGTATTTGCATTTAACCTGTGTACATCCTTCTGTATATGTTATTTCATATCTTGATAATACCGAATACAATGTAAATGCTTTGTAAATTGTTATTTTACTATACTGTTTAAGGGATAATGACAAGAAAAAAAGTCTACATGTTCAATACAGATGCAACCATTCTTTTTTTCCTCAATTATTTTCCATGTGAAGTTGTTGAATCCACAAATGTAGAACCCATGGATATGGAGGACCAATTGTAATGTACTACTAAAGAGGAATAAAGCATCTTTACTTTGGGCAAAGGTTAAAAAAAAAAAAAAATGACCTTAATACATTTAGCTTACATGAAACTATCATTCACTAAAAATAGGGATTAAAATGATAATTGTTAAAATCCTCTATTAATCATGAATGTATCAATTTGCATTTAACAACCAGCATTTATTATTAGATATTCCTGGCAACCAATTAAATTACTAAACCACATGTATTTTCTTCAAAGACATAGCTAAACATTTATTAGATACACCATGAAAATATGTTACCTCAAATAGGGTTAATTTATGTTGCTGTAGCTATATAAGACTGTACAATTCACTGACTAGTCTTCATTCGTGAAGTTATGTAAATAAGCCAAGGAAAGTAATCCACAATAGAGAGATGTAGTTCCACAGCTCCAAGCTAAGTAAATAGATCTACACTTGGCAGTTCAGAGCCAGTGAGGGACTCTTATGCTGAGTATCTGCAGCTTTTCTCAAGAAACCCAAGCTTTTAAGTGATAAATAGATTTGGGTTATTATTACTGAATTATATTTAGAACACTATTCTGAATGTGAAACATTTCTTATTAATTTCACTTAAAAATCATTTTAATATTTATCAGCTTATATGTCTGAGTTGTAGAGAGCTTCAACTGTATATTTTAATAAAAGAAATCAACAATACTTCATATTTCCTAAAAAGATACTTATCAAATGTATAAACCAGAGGACTTAGTGTACATTACATACCATGACAGCAATAAAAGTAGTCATATTTTAAGCCAACTATACAAAATATTATATTACAATCAATTCACCAATATAGCAAGATAATGTACAATGTATTTAGAAACATAAGATAGTTATATTTCAGCAGTCTCTGAAATATTTGTATCCCCAAAATAGAACAAAAAGTACAGTTTAAGTATGAAATTTTAAAGCAGTAAATATTTTGAATACATTTCCCCTTTACTGTAAGTTTTTCCTTTAATGAAAACAATGTTTTCTTAAGCATATGTATTATTTCTAGAAGTAATATAATTTATGTCATCCAATTGATGCTTTAATACATTTTCTATACATTCCTAATCAGGTCATTTTATATGTGTACTATATGCATTTACGCATTCAATTAATCTGAGACATGAATTCACTTTTGCAACTTACATTTATAAATATAAATAATCTAATAATGGAAAGTGATCTATCTGGTAGGACAAGGTTTAGTTGTTTTACAGAAGTTTTTCTGACATTTACCCCAGATTTATTTGCTAAACTTCCCATTCACTGGGACTAAGACCAATACTGATCTCTCTGTGGCAAGAGGAAAACAAAATTACACTTCTTTTTACATTTAACAATTCTTTAAATACTTAGAAGCTGCTATCAGATCTCCAGAATGATTTTCTCTTTCTGGAACTAAACATCACCAGTTCTCAATCCTGATTTTCATAAATGATGGGTTCTCATGGTTTCTCACTAGATGAGTTCTATATACTTTATACTTCTTCAATACTAAAAAGCACACATCCACGCAAGATAATTTGCTGAAAAAATGACTTTTTAATATGTGTAAATGCTTCATGTCTAAAGTGTTCTTAGCTTGAATATACAGTTTAATATGATTATATTTTCAAAGATGTATCAACTTGAACATCAACTCCAGTTAGAACTTGAAAAAAATTTTAGTAACTTAAAATCATGATGAAACTAGAGATCTTTCACCCACACTATTGAAAATTTCCTGGGGCCTCGGATTTACCAGTCAAAAGTTTCAAAATTATTCTTTTCTTTTTTCTTTCGTCCCAATTAGAATTTATAAACATATTCTCTGAACTGTTTTCTCTCTTTAGGGCATTAAATGAAAATCTAATAGTGGTTAAATGAAAATGTCAGTTTTATGGTAGGGAAAAAAACTTTGAAATGGAAGTGAAAAACCCAAAGTTCTAGTCTCAATTCCTAAGCATAAGCATATCTCACTTTGGGCATAGTATTAGACTTAGTTTTCTCATCTTTAAATAAGCAGTGAGACTAGGAGAACTTAGCAATGCTTTAGAGGATTTAATGACAAAATCAACATAATAATGATCTATTAAATATCACCTTTAAAATACTTTTTTTGTGAAATAAATTAGTGTCCTAAATCAGAAGAGGTTGAAAATATTATTTGATAAATATAACCGGAGGAGGACTCAAGATGGCGCTGTGAGAACAACCCAGGATTGGAGCTCTCGTTGAATCCGCAAAGAGGTGAGTCCGAGCTGCATTTCCAGACTGATCTTTGTTGCCCACAGAACGGGGAAACTCCCAAGTATAAAAAAGACACGTGACGGCAGGCAGTAAGTCTGCCTGGCGAAGCCAGCAGCTGGGGCGGCAGCAGCCGGCCCTACCCAGCAATCCCCACAGGGCGCGCTTGTCCGGGTGCCCTGTTGAACCGGCAACCTGAGACTTGAGAGGGCTGGACTTGAGACTGAACGAGACTTGGACAGTAGGCGAGCCCAGGGGATTGCAGGGACAGAGCGTTCGGGATACCCAGTGGGATGAACAAAACCACGATTTCAAACTATCCTGAGCAGATGGACCAAGACGCTCTGGGGGGGAGGGGCGTCCACCACTACCGAGGCAACCTGCCCCATCTGAGATACACGCCCACTGCTGATGCAGCCAGCTGTTGCCGAGGCAACCCGTCCCTACTGAGATACACGCCCACTGCTGACACAGCCTGCCGTTGCCGAGGCAACAGGTTACAACAAAGAGACTCCGCCACAGGGCGTGGCGGAGACCACAGCAGAGCCTGCAGGAACAGGGCGAATCACACAACAGCAGGGCGGAGACTCGGCAGGCAAACAGTGGCTAGTCTGCCTCCTAGCTGGGCAGGACACCGCAAAGGACGTCGAAAACTAAAGCCCGAACCCCCCAACACAGAGCATTTGAGAAAAAAAGGGCTTTTTTAATGAGCTCTGTTGCAGCAGAATCAAACATAGCAGCCTAACAGCCCTGAATGAACAACAGAGCTCACAGCTCAGAAATTGAGCTCCTAAAAAGAACAGACTGTCTCCTCAAGCAGCTCCCTGACCCCTCTACATCCAAAAGACTGATATTTGGCAGGCATCATCCTGGGACAAAGATAGCAGAAAAAGAAACTGGTAGCATCCCTCGCTGTGCCACAGCTGCTAGAGGTGCACCCCAGACAAGCAGGGACTGGAGTGGACCTCAGCAGTCGTACAGCAAAGGGGCTAGGCTGGTAGAAGGAAAACCAAGTAACAGAAATACTTCATCATCAACAATCTGGGTGTTCACTCAGAGACCCAATTGAAAAGTCAGCAACTACGCAGACAACAAGCGGATAAACCCACAAAGATGGGAAGAAACCAGCGAAAAAAGGAGGAAAACACCCAAAACCAGAACACCTCGCCTCCTAGAAAGGACCAAAACTCCTCACCAGCAAGGGAACAAAGCTGGACGGAGAATGACTGTGACGAAATGATGGAATTAGACTTCAGAAGGTGGATAATGAGAAACTTTTGTGAGCTAAAAGAACATGTATTAAATCAATGCAAAGAAACTAAGGAACTTAAAAAAAGATATGAGGAAATGATAACAAGAATGGATAACTTAGAGAGGAATATGAATGAATTAAAGGAGCTGAAAAACACAATAGGAGAACTTCGCGAAGCATGCACAAGTTTCAATAGCCGAATTGACCAAGCAGAAGAAAGAATATCTGAAGTCGAAGACCAACTCAATGAAATTAAACGAGAAACCAAGATTAGAAAAAAGCACAAAAAGGAATGAACAAAGTCTCCAAGAAATGTGGGACTATGTGAAAAGACCTAACCTATGTTTGATAGGTGTACCAGAAGGGGACGAAGAGAATGAATCCAAGCTGGAAAATACTCTTCAGGACATCATCCAGGAAAACTTCCCCCACCTAGCAAGACAGGCCAACACTCAAATGCAGGAAATACAGAGAACACCACAAAGATATTCTGCAAGAAGAGCAACCCCAAGGCACATAATCGTCAGATTCAACAAGGTTGAAATAAAGGAGAAAATACTAAGGGCAGCCAGAGAAAGGTCGAGTTACCCACAAAGGGAAGCCCATCAGACTCACAGCAGATCTGTCGGCAGAAACACTATAAGCCAGAAGAGAGTGGGGGCCAATATTCAACATTCTTAAAGAAAAGAACTTTCAACCCAGGATTTCATATCCAGCCAAACTGAGCTTCAGAAGTGAAGGAAAAATAAAATCCTTTGCGAACAAGCAAGTACTCAGAGATTTTGTCACCACCAGGCCTGCTTTACAAGAGCTCCTAAAAGAGGCACTACACATAGAAAGAAACAACCAGTACCAGCCATTCCAAAATCACACTAAATGCTAAAGAGCATCAACATAATGAAGAATCTACAACAACTAACAGGAAAAACAGCCACTTAGCATCAAAATGGCAGTATCAAATTCACACATAACAATATTAACCCTAAATGTAAATGGACTAAATGCACCAATCAAAAGACACAGACTGGCAAATTGGATAAAAATCCAAAACCCATCAGTGTGCTGTATTCAGGAAACCCATCTCACATGCAAGGATACACAAAGGCTCAAAATAAAGGGATGGAGGAAGATTTACCAAGCAAATGGAGAGCAAAAAAAAGCAGGAGTTGCAATTCTCATCTCTGATAAAATAGACTTTAAAGCAACAAAGATCAAAAGAGACAAAGAAGGCCATTACATAATGGTAAAAGGATCAATAAAACAAGAAGAGCTAACGATCCTAAACATATATGGACCCAATGCAGGAGCACCCAGATACATGAGACAAGTTCTTAATGACTTACAAAGAGACTTAGACTCCCACACAATAATAGTGGGAGACTTTAACACTCCACTGTCAATATTAGACAGATCAACCAGACAGAAAATTAACAAGGATATCCAGGGCTTGAACTCAGACCTGGAGCAAGCAAACCTGATAGACATTTACAGAACTCTCCACCCCAAATCCACAGAATATACATTCTTCTCAGCACCACATTACACCTACTCAAAAATTGACCACATAATTGAAAGTAAGGCACTGCTCAACAAATGCAAAACAACTGAAATCATCATAAACAGCCTCTCAGACCATAGTGCAATCAAGTTAGAACTCAGAATACAGAAACCAACCAGAACCGCACAGCTTCATGGAAACTGAACAACTGGCTCTTGAATGTTGACTGGGTAAACAACGAAATGAAGGCAGAAATAAAGAAGTTCTTCGAAACCAATGAGAACGAAGACACAACATGCCAGAACCACTGGGACACCTTTAAAGCAGTCTCTAGAGGAAAGTATATAGCAATAAGTGCCCATATGAGGAGAATGGAGAGATCCAAAATTGACACCCTATCGTCAAAATTGAAAGAGCTAGAGGAGCAAGATCAAAAAAACTCAAAACCCAGTAGAAGACAAGAAATAACTAAGATCAGAGCTGAGCTGAAGGAGATTGAGACACAAAAAACCCTTCAAAAGATCAATAAATCCAAGAGCTGGTTTTTTGAAAAGATCAACAAAATAGACAGACCACTAGACAGATTGATTAAAAAGAAAAGAGAGAACAACCAAATAGATGCAATAAAAAATGATAAAGGGGAAATCACCACAGATTCCACAGAAATTCAAACCATCATCAGAGAATATTACAAACAACTCTATGCACATAAACTAGTAAACCTGGAAGAAATGGATAAATTCCTGGACTCCTGTGTCCTCCCAAGCCTAAACCAGGAGGAAGCTGAAACTATGAATAGACCAGTAACAAGGTCAGAAGTCGAGGCAGCAATTAAGAGCCTACCAAACAAAAAAAGCCCAGGTCCAGATGGGTTCACAGCCGAATTCTACCAGACACACAAAGAGGAGCTGGTACCATTCCTTCTAAAACTATTTCAAACAATCCAAAAAGAGGGAATACTTCCCAAATCATTTTACGAGACCAACATCATTCTGATACCAAAACCCGGCAGAGACCCAACAAGAAAAGAAAACTTCAGGCCAATATCCATGATGAACATAGATGCAAAAATCTTCAATAAAATATTGGCAAGCCGAATGCAACAGCAAATCAAAAAACTTATCCACCATGATCAAGTAGGATTCATCCCGGGGATGCAAGGCTGGTTCAACATACGCAAGTCTATCAACGTAATTCACCACATAAACAGAACCAAAAACAAAAACCACATGATTATCTCAATTGACACAGAGAAGGCATTTGACAAAATTCAACAGCCCTTTATGCTAAAAACCCTCAAAAAACTTGGTATCGATGGAACGTATCTCAAAGTAATAAAAGCTATTTATGACAAACCAACAGCCAATATCATACTGAATGGGCAAAAACTGGAAGCATTCCCTTTGAAATCTGGCACTAGACAAGGATGCCCTCTTTCACCACTCCTATTCAATATAGTTCTGGAAGTTCTAGCCAGAGAATCAGGCAAGAAAAAGAAATAAAGGGTATTCAAATAGGAAAGGTGGAAGCCAAATTGTCTCTATTTGCAGACGACATGATAGTATACCCAGAAGACACCATCACCTCAGCCCAAAAACTCCTGAAACTGATAAGCAACTTCAGCAAAGTCTCAGGATATAAAATCAATGTGCAAAAATCACAAGCATTCCTCTACACCAATAACAGACATAAAGAAAGCCAAATCAAGAACGAACTGCCATTCACAATTGCTACAAAAAGAATAAAATACCTTGGAATACAACTCACAAGGAACGTAAGGGACCTCTTCAAGGAGAACTACAAACCACTGCTCAACAAAATCAGAGAGGACACAAACAGATGGAGAAACATTCCATGTTCATGGTTAGGAAGAATTAACATCGTGAAAATGGCTATACTGCCCAAAGTAATTTACAGAATCAACGCTATCCCCATCAAGCTACCACTGACTTTCTTCACAGAACTGGAAAAAACCACCATGAACTTCATATGGAACCAAAAGACAGCCCGCATAGCCAAGTCAATTCTAAGCAAAAAGAACACAGCGGGGGGCATCACACTACCGGATTTCAAACTATACTACAAGGCTACAGTAATCAAAACAGCATGGTACTGGTACCAAAACAGAGATATAGACCAATGGAACAAAACAGAGGCACCGGAGGCAACACAACATATCTACAACAATACAATCTTTGATAAACCTGACAAAAACAAGCAAGGGGGAAAGGATTCCCTGTTTAACAAATGGTGTTGGGAAAACTGGCTAGCCATGTGTAGAAAGCAGAAACTGGACCCCTTCCTGACACCTTACACTAAAATTAACTCCAGATGGATTAAAAACTTAAACATAAGACTTGGCACGATAAAAACCCTAGAAGGAAATCTAGGCAAAACTATCCAGGACATAGGAGTAGGCAAGGACTTCATGAACAAAACACCAAAAGCATTGGCAACAAAAGCCAAAATAGACAAATGGGACCTAATCAAACTCCACAGCTTCTGCACGGTAAAAGAAACAGTCACTAGAGTGGATCGACAACCAACAGAATGGGAAAAAATTTTTGCAGTTTACCCATCTGACAAAGGGCTGATATCCAGAATTTACAAAGAACTCAAACAGATTTACAGGAAAAAAACAAAGAAGCCCATTCGAAAGTGGGCAAAGGATATGAACAGACACTTTACGAAAGAAGACATATATGAGGCCAACAATCATATGAAAAAATGCTCATCGTCACTGGTCATCAGAGAGATGCAAATCAAAACCACATTGAGATACCATCTCACGCCAGTTAGAATGGCGATCATTAAAAAATCTGGAGACAACAGATGCTGGAGAGGATGTGGAGAAAAAGGAACACTTTTACACTGTTGGTGGGAGTGTAAATTAGTTCAACCATTGTGGAAGACAGTGTGGCGATTCCTCAAGGCCTTAGAAATAGAAATTCCATTTGACCCAGCAATCCCTTTACTGGGTATATATCCAAAAGACTATAAATCGTTCTACTATAAGGACACATGTACACGAATGTTCATTGCAGCACTGTTTACAATAGCAAAGACCTGGAATCAACCAAAATGCCCAGTGATAATAGACTGGATTGGAAAAATGTGGCACATATACACCATGGAATATTATGCAGCAATCAGAAATGATGAGTTTGTGTCGTTTGTAGGGACATGGATGAATCTGGAGAACGTCATCCTCAGCAAACTGACACAAGAACAGAAAATGAAACACCGCATATTCTCACTCATAGGTCGGTGATAAAAAATGAGAACACATGGACACAGAAAGGGGAGTACTAAACACTGGGGTCTATTGGGGGGAAAAGGGGAGGGCCAGTGGGAGGGGGAGGTGGGGAGGGATTGCCTGGGGAGAAATGCCAAAGGTGGGTGAAGGGGAGAAGGAAAGAAAAGCACACTGCCATGTGTGTTCCTATGCAACTGTCTTGCATGCTCTGCTCATGTACCCCAAAACCTAAAATCCAATAAAAAATTAAAAAAAAAAATAATATATATATATAACCTACTATTTAAAAAAATTATAATATTATCCATTTTAAGTTTTAAGTAAATAATATAACCCAACAGTATTTTTGGCAATGATTCAAATTATAATGACAGAATATATCATTATATGAATTAAATATATATATATATATATATATATATATGATGACTATGGAGTATATCTTCTTTATATCATATTTGATGGTAACAAGTTTCTGATATACTCATAACTGTTATTTATGTTAAAAACATTTAAATTGGAAACTTGATTTTGTTACGGGTTTTTATATAAAAAGCATTTAGCTAAAACAACAAACTGAGAGGTGCAAGTTTTGGTCTGTATAGTGAAGACAGTGTGAATTGTGAGAGTCTCTACAGGCAGGGAATTCACAATTAGTGAGAAACAATAACACTGAAGGTGGAAAAGCTGTGAAAAGATATACCTTCTACTTTTAGGCTCAGTGCTGGTGTGTAGAGTTGGGGCAGCATTTTCAGTTACAGGTCTGTCTTACTATATATACGAATACTTTATACCTGATTTAAGAAAATAAAGGAATCACAGTTGTTCAATGAATAAAAAATATGTTTGAAACTATACAGTATAAGCTATTAGTATTCACTCAGTACATATAATTAGCATTCAAGCTGACATTTTAGGACCAAAAGGGAAAACTGCTGATTTGCTTGGTCCAGTGCATACGTGACAAAGTAGATGACCAAATCAAATCCCACTTCTGTAACAAACATGAAATTGAGACTCTATATGTGAAATACAACTACTAAATATCACCACAGAACAGAAACTACTAATCTTTATATAAATTATGAAAAACTAATGCTGTAGGGAAGCAGTTTAACAATTTATTTTAGCCATAGAATGTTTGTCCAAAAAACTCTTGTAGCAGCTCAATATATTAAAAAAAAAAAAAAAAGCAACTGATAAAGATCTGAGAGAGATCCAAATCTTTTTTCTTACTTCCAAATAGCTGACCTCTCTCTAATCCTAACCTCATGGCAGCAATTCCTGCGGCACCTCAGAGCACCCTGAAACAGTCTAAATATTACAGGTATAGGAAGAAATCTTCTAGTAGAAAGGGACTATTAAAAATTATATTTGCTCTTGGAAAAAAGTTTCTCATCATTGCTTTCATTTTACTGAATAATATTTTTAGGAATAAAATTGGTAAAAATATTCATTTAAAAAATAAAACAGGCCAGGAGGTGGCTCATGCCTTTAATCCCAGCATTTTGGGAAGCCTAGGCTGGAGGATGATGTGAGGCCAGGAGTTTAAGACTAGCCTGGGCAACAAAGGGAGACCCCACCTCTAAAATAAATTAAAAAAAAGATGTAGGCATAGTGGTAAATTTCTGTAGTCCCAGCTACGTAGGAAGCTAATTTTTTAAGTGGCTTGAAGCCCAGGAGTTTGAGGCAGCAGTGAGCTATGATCACACCACTATACTCTAGCCTGGGTGATAGAGTAAGGCTCTATCTCAATTAAAAATATAACAGTTTCATTGTTTCTATAGACTTTATAAAACCATTCCCTACTAAAGGGATCAGGTTTGTTTGCAGAAATCGCTAGTTCCAAGTCTGAGAAATGGAAAGTTCAAAATTAGATCTTAGAAGATCCTATTGTGCCAAAGGGTAAAAATCAGAAGCTAGCTTGAAGGGACTTTCACTGGCCAAATTTGTGCCTATATTATCCTCAAAGTAAATAGTATAGTTATACATTGTAACACCTTCAAGAAGTTCACAGAAATGTAAATTATTCAAGTCCACAGATATGTAAATTAATAAATAGGGGAAAGGAAGCTATTCCGTACATATAGTGGGATGAGGGAAATGACAGAGTTAGAAAATCATCAAAAGATGATAAAATGAATGGGTAAAAGTTTGATGAGGGAAACTACATATTTAGTCACAAAAGTATCTCCTTCCTTATTAGAAGCAAAGGGGAAAATAATAACTTAACATGGAGAAACTTAGAGCAAACAATCTTTAACAAGGGATAAAAATGAATGTCAGCGATACTGGACAAATCCAATAACATGTAGATCCTAACATGAAGGTAGTAAGAATGATATAATGTCACTTCTGTTGTATTATTGTTATAAAATCAATAAGGTTTAATTATGAAGAAACTATAGTATAGACAAACCCAAATTTGGAGTCCTTTTACAAAATAATATATGCTCTTTGAAAAATGTCAAAGTCAAATCCAGAAAGACAAAATAAGATCAAAGATCTGTTCTAAATTATAGGAAACTAAATGGACAGTATGAATTCATGCGATATGCAATCCTGCACAGGATCTTGAACCAGAAAAAAATTATCTATATGTAACAAACCTGCACATTCTGTACATGTACCCCAAAACTTAAAGTATAATAAAAAAAATTTCTTTATAACTAGTGGGAAGAAAAGTTATCTATAAAAGACATTATTATTCTTTTTTAATACAGATGCAAAAATTGTCAATAAAACACTAGCAAACCAATTTCAGTAGCATATTAAAAGGATTATACACTTCAGCAAAGTAGGATTTATCCCAGGAATGTAAAGATTGTTCAATATATGAAAACCTATCATTGCAATATGCCAAATTAACAGAATAAAGGAACAGAATCACATCATTGATGCACAGAATTCACAGCTACCATCTGAATGGTGAATGACTGCAAGTTTTCTCCTAAGACCAGAACCAAGACAAGGATCCCTACTTTTGGTACTTCTATTAAACATAGTACTTGGATGTTCCAGCCAGAGATATTAGACAAGAACAAAAATTATTCAAAATTGAGAATAAAGAAGTAAAACTATCTCTATACATGGAAAAAAATTATATGTGGAAAATACTAAAAATTCCACAAGAAAGCCTATTAGATCTAAAAAAACAAATTTAGCAAAATTATAAAATACAAAATCAATGCTTGAAAATAAGTCTCACATCTATAAAATAGCAATGGAGAATTCCAAGAGAATATTAAGAAAGAAATTTCATTTACAATAATACCTAAAGAATAAAATACCTATGAATAAATTAAACTGAAGCCAAAGACTTGTACACTGAAAATTATAAAACATTGCTAAAACAAATTTTTTAAAACTAATTAAATGAAATGACCTCTCATATCCATTAATGTCAGAAACAAATTTTTGGTTTTGAAAAGAAATAGTTTTTGAATGTAAATTTTCTCAGCAAGGCAAATTTACTTCTATTGAAGGGTGCATCTCGTGGATGGAGATATGGCAAGAGCACCATGAACAAAGGAAAGCAGAGGTTTTCATTCCTAACGCAATGGGTTTCTCCTACTGTGTCCTGTCTCCATTGGCTGGAAATGGACTGCATAATCAAAACTGGTCCTGGTTGGCTAATTTCAAGGGTACAGGGAGTGGGTTATACTGGCAGAAAGGACAGTTTTGGTGGGGAGAACCATTGCAGCAGGAGAGGTAATTTGCAGAGTGAGTGGAATGTGGGTCCAATAGATAAGGACTGGTGGGGAAGTTGATTACTAAGACAAAGGCAGGGAGACACAAAGAGTAAGGAAGTCTGGTCTTGAAAGCAGGGAACCAAGAACAAGGAAACTTAAACAAGCTAAACGTTTGAAGAAAAAATTCTTACTGTATTTAACAATGAATTTGAAGACTTACTAGTTTTTAGATAACAATACTACCCAAAGTAATATAGTAATCCAGTGAAATCCCTATCAAAAATCCCAACGGCATTTTTTGCAGAAATAGAAAAAGCCATTCTACTCACTTCAACAGGTAAGGAAGACTATACTTTGAGATAGTTCTTGGTAACAAGGTTATGGAAAGAATCAGTTAAGAATACTGAATTACAGTAAGTAATGTAAAAGGTCAATGGCATCAGAAGACAGTGTTGGCCTGGTGAATCAACCAGTTAAGACAGGCACAACAATTACAAAGTACATATGAGTTGCTGTCAAAATGTTGAATTTGAAAGTTAGTCCTATAAGAAGATTACCTCATTTAAATTTATTTTGGGGAGTGTCAAATTCATTAATCAAAGATGAAGAGTCCTATACAACTCTGATGTGCTAAATTTTAACATAACTTTTCTTTCCTGGAGTTTAAAGCCCTTCACATTCAGAAACACATCTTATTTTCAGTTTATTTAATTTGACTGGTTTATGTCTCAAACATTTACTTTCATTGAGTAAAAATAAACAAATATACATAATAATTTATTCAACACATATTTATTGTTTATTATATATTAATTAGTGTTAGAGATACTGGACTATGACAATAAACAAAATGGTCAAACCTACATTCATTCTAGAGAAAACAGAAAATAAGCACATAAATATGTAAAACATTAATTAATAAAATGTTGGTAAGAACTATAGAAGGTGATAATTGATATGGTTTGGCTCTGTGTTGCCACCCAAATCACATGTCAAACTGTAATCCCTACATGTCAGCAGAAGGGCCTGGTGGGAGGTGATCAGATGATGAGGGCAGACTTCTGCCTGGCTGTTCTTGTGATAATTAGTATAATGAGTGAGTTTTTTTCTAATTAAAATGTTTTGAATTGATTAGAAAAAAAGTTATACAGAAAAGTAGAGAAAAAAGATAAAATTTTCTAAAGCTAAAGGAACAGTAAAACATTTACTATTCTTCATATGATGTGCTTTTCTAGTAATGTATACTTTTCCTTTGTAAGAATTATTTATCAAATCTGTGCATTTATACTTTATGCATAAATATTTGCTTAATGTGTTTTTCATTATCAAATTATAAATAACACTAATGCAGAAAGTTTTTGCTTTTTACCTTAAGCACAGTAACTGGCATATACTGAGTATTCAAATAATATTTGCTGAATATTGCTAGTATTGTCTTAAAACCACCTCCATTCTGTTCAATACCTAGTTGTTCAATACCCAATCCAGATGTAGTTCACGTGCCATAAGAGAATGTAGGAGTGTCTACATTTGGTGCTCTGCTTACCCCAGTTCTTACCTTAACAAGGCAAATAGACTACAGAAAGAGAACATAAATCATGAACCATTCTCAGCACTTCTGTAAGCCTATGAATCGATTTTCATTTAAAAATTTCAGTCTACCACAGATTATACGTGTATTATTAATTCTAAAATGTTCATATAGACACATAAACATACAAGTTAAAATTTTAAGGAATATATACTGGAGTCAACCTACTTATAATAATAAATTCAATAATGCAAAAAAAAATGCACACTAGTTTAAAAAACTCAAGCACCCTGAATTCATGCTTTCTCAAAGATGTTCTCAAAATATGACTAAAAATGTAATGGTGTGGCCCAAACCATGATCACTGATCTTAGTTAGTCCCCATAGCATAAACATGGATCCATTTAAATCCATTGCTAAATCTGGGTCAATCCAATCATGGCTGATAAACAGAATTAAGAATTATTCTTCAAACATTACAGTATCATACAAAGAAAAGTACTTTACTGACTTTGAGGCAATCATCAAAGTCATTTTACATTTGCTATTGATAGCCCCTAAAGAGCAACATCTCTTCAGTAGGGTCAATTAGGCAAGACCGGCTAGTCTATTACTATGCAAATAAAATTCATTAGTGACCTAACAATTCTATAGATACCACTGGGCTTTAAGGCCTATTATTTTTGAACATTATAAGATGTTCTGGATTGAATCTGATAAATACACTACTACGAAAACAAACAAAAATTGATAAAAACTCCAACTACAGATACAGACAGTACAAATCTACAATGGTTAATCATATTTGAATGTTTATCTCCTTTTTTTCACCTTGAGAAAATACGTGGAAAATTGTATCAGATTTCTTTGGTGCATCAAATTTCATATTCAGCTTTAATAAAAAATACTGTCTTTTCAATTTTATCAAATGATTTCTATAAAAATGTCATCAAGAAATACTTATAGTAGTAACCTAAACTTAATAACTATATCTACAAACTGCTGAAGTCCAGATATCTAGTGGAAAGCAGCTAAAAAATAAATCAATACATCATTCTCTATAATGAAATAAATAGCTGTCAAATAAACTTCTGATAATACAATGTAAAATATTCCCAATGGCTGTTTAGAGAATTTTCTACAACTTTATAAATACTAAAAAATGACTGCAAGGAGTCAAACATTACTTTAGCATGACACAAATCTATATTTAAACAATAAGTGGGAAGGGGAGTAAAGAAAGAAGCATTCAAATAATTCACAAATAAAAATAATGCTATGTAAATTTGATATGGCAGAAACACTGGTACTGAGAATTAGAGATGCTTATTATATCTGCAGAATAAAACCTTTTTAGGCAAAGGGCCAATGGAAAGTTTCATTATTTAAGTTAGCGTGATGGAATTTGTTTTGATTTTATATAATTAATTACCCTCATATAAACTAAGAAACAATGCTTAGAAATAAAAATAATTTTCTTCAGATAGTAATAAATTAATCTATATTAGTCAATTTTTAAAGGTGGCTTCTTAGAAACAGAAATGTCAACTAACTTATCAACAACAAGGAAAGAGAAAATAAGCCACACATCTAAACAAAGGCTGATGTTTAGCATTAATCCAAGGTTGGAGTAGACTTTTTTTCTCTTTAATACCAGAAGGCCTTTTATTCCTTAAAATTGAAGTTAAATTTTGAGTAAGAAGCTGCAAACTAAGAATTTAACTTTTTTGACAATATGGAAAATAACCTAAATTAACTTACTAAATATGCCATAATCTCTGAGGAAGTTTCTAATTTCTTCTCCTATCACTGTAACAAAGTTTGTATAACAGGAAAAATCTCAATAGAGTTAAGGCGTTAATTATTTTCCCATTCTGCAAGTTACACAGGAGGAGGGGAATTATTAACAGGAATGATAAAGCTGTACTTGCATTTGGTAACACAAAGAGAAGCTTACAAATGAGATGTCTCATTAGTTTGAGCAGATGGATAAAAATTAAAGGCTGAATCACCAACTTTTGTTTTCCCAATAGCCAAGAAGAGCTTGAAGTCTTGCAGAGTAGGACCGTTGAAAAGTTAACATGAAAAGATTTTCTCCATCTGTCATCACACATGCCTGAGTGGAACACAACTGCCTCCTACTGTTTTTAATACTTTTAAGGCAAAGCTGAACATAAAATCTATTAAGTACATGAGCACACAAATTTAGATGACTGAAACCCATGGAATTGTATGATCAGAGAATGTCAGCATGGTTTTCGAACATGAAATTTGTTTTAATCCAAATAAGAAGAAACAAATTGAATTTATTTATATATTTTTAAAAACCTTAATTTTTAGCCTAAAAAGTGTTTTGTTGTCTGAGAGTCATAGTTCTTTTTTGAATGGATACATATTTCAGTCTTCTCAGTAATGGTTTGAAATGTAGGTCCTCTAATAAAATCAAATACTTAAAGAAACCAAACCAGGAAGAAATCCGAGATACTGAACAATTTGAAAGCAAGAAAAAAACAAATTCAGAAAAGTATTCATGAGAGAGATTTTTTTTTAACTGATTGTGGGGGAGAAGGGGTAGGCAGCATGAGGTAGTAGCAGGAATAATACAATTAGTTTACTTGGAATAGAATAGACTGATTTACATATTTCTTACTATTGTACACTGTATTACTTACTATTGTACACTGTATTACTGTAACTGCTAAGATATATTTCAAAATTTACATATTTCTTACTACTGTACACTGTATTACTGTAACTGCTAAGATATATTTCAAAAATAGAGCTAAAGTTTATATACACAGCCCCAGAAGAAATAATTTGATTTTCCTTGATAATAAAGAAAAGCATATTTATGAAATACATAGTTAGCTACTTAATGACAATGCACTATAGTTAATGACCATTGTTACGGGTAATATTGTTATTAACCATGACCACTGTTAATAACAATGCACTAATACATAGTTAGTTATAACTATAACTGAACTCCAGAAGCAATCTCTCTCTCTCTCTCTCTTTCTCTCTCTCTCTCTCTCTCTCTCTCTCTGGAGTTTATAGTTATAACTAAAGCTGTACTTGCATTTGGTAATATAAAGAGAAGCTTACAAATGAGATGTCTTATTAGTTTGAGCAGATGGATCAAAATTAAAGGCTGAATTCCCAACATATAAGTACCATAAATTATGTATGTATACTATGTGCATGTATATTTATATATATACACACATACACACACACTCTCTGTGCATATATACTACATATATGTGTATATTATATATACACACACACACACACACACACACACAGCATACATACAACATTTATGGTACTTAGATGTATAACAAAATATTTAAACAGAAAAGAATCTCAGAATGACAAACACATACAGTTAGACTTCTCAGTCATCAGAATCAGAATAATAAAATTGATGAGTTAATTTGGCTGTCAGTTTTTTAGATAATGTGAAAAGATTGTTGAATTATATTTCTTCATTTTCTGACAGATGGATGTATACAAATCACCTATTTAAAGTTATCATGTGGAACCTTATACAAAGACAGCTAGTGACTGGGATAACATTAACTTCAATGTCAATTATTATGAGTGGAAAAAAACACAACTCAAAAATTTTATTTTACTGGGAAGTTCTTTGTTGACCTTCTAATACAAGCAGAGAACAGAACACTGCAGCTTAGTTAAGGTATCTCTTCAAGGAGATTAAAAGAGAAAAAATAATCCTGTGAGGAGTCCTAAGTTCCTGAGAACAAACCTCTAAATGAGTCTCAATAATCAATGACTAGTATGAAGTACCAGTTCTTGTGTGATGAAATAAATCAAGTGTTGCCAACTTTGTTGAAAGGGGTATATTTACCAAAATAAAAATATTTAACAGTCCTGCTTTCCAAGTAACTACCTAGCTATTTTCTGCACTGCACATAATACAGAGACATTCAGGAGAGGCTGTCACATAGCAAGCTAACTGATCTTAGGCCAAATAGTATTAGCAGATCAACCTGCAAATAAAAGACTTAAACAGAGTAAATAAACCTTTTCAGAAGACTGATACAAAGAGATTTCAGTTTGGGGCAACTTTTAAAAAGTTAAACATATAATGTAGGTACCTTCAAGAAATGAAAATGATAGAATTTTGTTCTTCAATTATGTTGCAAAAGAGCTCTTAAGTTGAGATGACTGCATTAATGTAAAAGATCATCGCCTTACCTACTTAGTACTTAAAATCTGAAGGCATTGGCCTGGGCCTTTGTAATACTAGCAACACCAGAGGCAAATTTCAACTACCGGACCATAGTCCTGACATGTTTCATATTTCCCATCATCCTTGTTTCACTAAGTATGTTAAATCTTTGAAGACAAGGCAATTCATTAAAATCAAATCATATTTACCACAGACTTCCCATGCATATGATGATATACTGAGAACTAAATCAACAGTATTTCCTTATAACCCAGTATTTTGTGGTAGGATCTGTCCTTTTACAAAAAGTAAAAGGACAACATTGTGTAGAAGATACTGATTAAAAATTTTAAATATAATCCCTTTATCAAAGCATATTTTTACATATCAAAGCTTCTATTTACAGTTCGTTCATATTTTTGAATGAGAAAAATACAACGTATTAGATAAACTATAGGAATAACAGAAAAAAAAGATAGAAAACTAAGGGAATAAAATTCATCAATAAAATGGAAGGACGAACACCAAGAGAAGCCACCTCTGGTGGTGAAATTAGCAGTGATTATTTTTTCCCCTTCATGTTTAGTTTTTGGTATGTCTAAGGGTTACATTTTAAACTCTTTATTCAGTTTATTTTGTATTAATCAACTTATTTGTTAGAGTACAACATTTTGTTAAACGATAAAAATTAACCTAAAGTTTACTTTAATAGGGTAAAACAAAAGTGTGCCAGGGAGCTACTACTAAGACAGTAGAATTATCATAAAATTGTCTATTTAAAATGAAGAATACTTTAGAGGTTCATTATGTTTGTTCCAATGTAGATGACACTTTTTACAGTCTCTCAGACAAAGCATTGTCCAGCTATGGTTAAAAGAATGGTAGCTCCTTTGCAATTCAGTCTATTTAACTATAGACAAATTGTGGTTCCTTACATCTAGCTCTCTACAACTTCTATTCATTGGTTTGAAGTTTCTTTGTGCAAAATAGAACATACTTTATTTTCATATGACAGCCTTTCTAATACCACCACTCTCCTCCCAAACCCACCTGGGTTTTCTCTTCTGCAATCTTAATACTCCGGTTTCTCTTGACCATTAACTTAAATTATAAGTATTTCAATCCTCTCACAATCGTAGTAACCTTCTCTTGAACCTCTATTCTCAAAATATGATACAAAATGACCAAAGAACTTGGTAATAAGCCAAATTACAATGAAGTTTTCACCTTTCTTAATTTGAATGTTTTTCTCTCTGATAATAACATTTAAAGTTTCATTAGTTTTTAAAAGTATTTATAATACTTGCTTGAATTAAATTGAATTTATTCAGCTGAAATTATCAATTTTTTCCAAGATAGTGCTTCTTTCATTAATACCTATGAAATTTATTATTTGAGTTTAAATGAAGGATTTTAAATTTATCCATGAGAAATTTAGTATGTTGAATTTGAATATTACCCAGTTAAGATGAATTTACATCTTGGTTCTTTCTCACATGATGTCCTAATATTCATCATTGGCAAATTTTACATACATTTAGATGAAAATACATTCACAAGGAAAGGTATCTGAGGGGTGCCTGAAGAGATTTCCCTCTAAACAACGCTTTTCAACCAGGGGCACTTTTGTACTCCAGGGATCATCTGGTAATATCTGGAGCCAGTTGGGTTGTGATCTTTGCGGTGATGAGAGTCACTGGTATCTACTGGGTAGAGACTAGAAATGCTGATAAACAATTTACAGTATACAGGACAGGACACATCCTCCAGCCCAACACACAATTATTCTGTCCAAAATGTCTATAGTGCCAAGGTCAACAGGCAAATTACAATCAACTGGCTAGGATATATATATATATATATTAATCCTATTTAAATCACATTAAAAAAAATTCAGGGGCTAAAAGACCACAGTGTATAAAACAAAAATGCAAGAAAGAATAAATTTTACTAATTGCAAATAAGTACACACCCAAACTAATGTATGAATAAATGGTGTGCAATACATGTGTATTCCAATCACAATTTAGAGGTAATTGCCAATTAAGAAAAACTTCACTGATATGACACCACTCTGTCTTTATGCCTTAAGACTGAAAAAAAATTTTTTTTAATGGCAAACATACATTAGATCATAACCTTACTCAGCACTACACTGGTACCAGTATTCAGAAGAAGTGTCCTATGTTTATCAAATCCTATGTAGATGTCCTGTGACAACAAAATACTTTAATTCATTAGGTATACATTATGGTCATGTGGCAAGACCACAAAATGTGGCCATTTCTGCCATAAGTCCATTCTAGGAAATTTATTCAAAGTAAATATTTAAACAAAAAATAACAGGTAGAAAGATAATCACTACAGTAGCACAATCTGTAATAACAGAAAACTGCAAACATTTAATATTCTTAATAATGGAGAAATAACCAATAACAGAGAAACAGCCAATATCAGCTTAATTTCAAAGGGACAGTGTCAAGTTCTGAAGACGTAATGGGTTTTATCAACACAAAGACCTGCATTTAAATCCTGGTGCCTCTCTTAACTAGCTCTAAGACCTTGAGAAGCTGCTTAACATGCCTTAGGTTCATTTCTCCCTTTAACAAAGAGAAATAATCAAATTATGTCAGAGGATTGGGAAGGTTGAAAGTCCAAAGGAACTTACTTGGTATCTGAAAATTAGAACCTGAATAAAGATTCTTTTTTCTCTCTTGCAAACATTAAAATTGTGAAGACCATGTAAAACATTAAAAAATGTTTATTATTCATTGAGAAAAAGAGTGAGTATAAAACTGTATATATGGTATGATTATAATTTATTAATGGAGTATAATAATTAAAATTAAGTTTGAAAGAGCAAAATTAAAAGGTACATGTGTGAATGGATAAGACTAGTGGGAAATGTATAAAATTGCATTTATAATGTTAAAATGGTAAAATAATAGAAAACCATAAATAATTTTAATATTGTCATTTTATCTTTATAGCTACAAAACATTATAGGAGAAAAGTAGTTATTTCTAAAAAATCTGAAGTCCCACTATTATGGAAAACTAATGTCATCACTAATCATTCAAAAATAGAAACTGTGAGACCTATAGACTAAACCTTACTTCTTAGGGCATACATCTTAAAGAAAGATCATAGTTATCCTGATCTAATTCTTGTTTGTACTAACGCACTATAATACAAATCTGGACATGATCTCAGATCCAAAAGTTGGTTAGTAGGTTCTTAAACTGCATTCATACTTTACACAATCACCCATAGTACGTTTTTAATCAAGCGAGAAGATAGCTTAGAAGTTACACATTCTTAAAGACCTGACAGTCTTGGGTGGCAAGACGTGCACACAAAAGGTGGAGAGGTAATGTTTATTTCTAAATTCTGCCTCAGCTGTGTGCATTCTCTATTCCTATTCTTCCTATTCTCTATTCTTCATGCCCTAGAGCAACCCACCCCGGTCACCTGAAGACTTCTCTCGGGTATCCCATCTAAGTCTGTCCTTTCTAACCATGCACCAGTACTGTGAACCTAGCCAAGTGTGAACCATGCACCAGTACTGTGAGCCACACCAGTACTGTGAATCAACTTTGTCCTATCAGAATTTACCATAATAAGAACATATCTTCCTCAGTCATCTTTCATTTTGAAAAGTAATGCAATGAATGGATTTACACTAAAAATAAAAGAGCTGGCAGTAAGATCTTATCTCTACTGAATAAAGACTCCTAGCCAGCATCTGTGTTTTATAAGTAATAATTCCTAAAGGGGCATCTTAGTCCCTATTACAGTGAGGGAGTTATGACAGAAGAGAGAGAGAAGACAGTTCTCCTAGGATACCAACATGTATTTGGGTTTTTATCTAACTATAATGGAAGATACAACTGCTACTTTTCCCAAAATTTGGGAATAAAGCTGCAATTTATTTTTTAAAGAAGTATTTTTAAATGTAACAACATATTAATGAAAACGCTAGAGTCGTATAACAAACATCTCTCAATAATAATTATAAATAATATGATAAGGGCTATAGTCCAAAAAAGCTGAGCAACCTATAGCTTCTAAAGCCTCAAAATAGCTGTGGTACTGGCAGTAATTGAATTATTAAGCTGTTTATTTATGTAAGCTTAAATTTACAATGGTATAGGTTTATTTATGTGTTTATACATGGCTACATTTATTTACCAATATCAACAAGAAAAATCTTTCAAAAACTTCTCTTTTTTCTCTAAAAAAGTAAAAAGACTTATTCTGATGAGAATGAATCCTATGTTCCATACTAAAGTACCAAGTACCTATTTACCTGGTCATTAAGTGTTAACTATGACAGAAAAATAACAATTACTTTAATTTCTGGGGGCAAAACAATTACATTTCTATTAGTGGCCTCTTAAGATTTTTTCATAATGCAGCAAGACTGATCAGTTACAAAAGGTAATGTAAGACATGGTAGATATTTTCCTGACTAAAGTAAAAAGATAAAATACCTACTATGTATCCCATAGTAAAGCATTTATATTTTAATTTCCATTAATTAAAAAGAGTAGAAATATTTGAGTACTCATTCATAATGAAATCTATCATAGACTAAAAAGGGTTCTCTTGTGATGGGAGAAATACCACCACAATTAAAAATTATGATGCAAAATGTTATTAATTTACACTTTGAAATTAAATGGAGACCCAGAATAGCCAACACAATATTGAAATATAAAAACAAAGTCAGAAGACAGTCACTAGCTGACTTCGAGACTTACAAACAGGTTAATGAAATAGAACAGATACCCCAGAAATAGACCCACATAAAAACAGTAAACATATTTGACTAAGGAAGAATAAGTGAATATAGTCTTTCAAGAAATGATGTTGGAACAACTGGACATCAACATGCAAAAAAATGCATCTAGATGTAGAATTCATATCTTTTACAAAATTAACTCAAAATGGGTCACAGATATAAATGTAAACCACAAAATTATAAAAGCCCTAGAAGATAACATAAGAGAAAATCAAGGTGACCTTGGGGATGGCAATAACTCTTTATATACAACACCAAAGATGTAACAGAAATAATTGAGAAGCTGGACTTTACTAAAATTTAAAACTCTGCTGAAGGACACTAAGAGAAATAAGAGGAAAGAGCATGAGAAGACAAGTAACAGACTGAAAGAAAATATTTCCAAAAGATATATCTGATAAAGGATTGTTGCCAAAATATATAAAGAACTTTTAAAAGCCAACAAGAAGAAATAGGCAAAAGAGTTGAAAAGAGATTTAACCAAAGAAGAGGGACAAATGGCAAATAAGCTTATGAAAAGATGCTTAATATCACTTGTCATTAGAAAAATATAACTTAAAACAAGATACTATTACACACCTGGCCAACATCCAAAACAATGACAAAACCAAATACTGGCAAGGATGTGAAGATGTTAAACAACAGAAATTCTCTAATGGGCATGAAAAATGGTATAGTTACTTGGAAGACAGTATGGTAGTTTTATCCAAAGCTAAACATACATCTACCATATGATACAGCAATTATACTCTGTATTATTCAGTTAATGAGATAATAACCTATGTCCCTACAAAAATCTGCACATGGATTTTACAGCAATTTTATTTATAATTGCCAAACTTGGAAACAATAAATATGCCCTTTGGCAGGTGAATAAATAAATAAATTAGTACACCAGGATAATGGCGTATTACTCAGTACCAAAAAGAACTGAGTTATCAAGCCATGGAAAGATACGAGGGAACCTAAAATACCCACCACTAAATGAAAAAAGCTAAACTGAAAAGGCTACACACTATATGGTTCCAACTATAAGATATTCTAGAAAAAAGCAAAACTATGGAGAGGGTAAAAAGATCAGTATTTAAAGGGGAGGAGGGAGAAACAGGCAGAACATGGGGGATGTTTAGGTCAGTGAAACAAATTTGTATGACACTATAATGGCAGATGCATGTATTAGTTATACATTTGTCAAAATTCATAGAATGTACAAAACAAAGAGTTAACCTTAATGTAAAATATGGACTGCTGAGTAACATCTACATGTCAATGTAGGTTCATTGATTGAATCGAATTATCCTCCTGGTACTAGATGTTTATAGCAGGGGACATTGTGCCTGTGTGGGAGTAGAAGCATACAGGAACTCTCTCTACTTTCCATTCAATGTTACTGTGAACCTAAAACTTACTTAAAAAATAAACTGTAGTTTTAAAAAATTAAATGGAGAAAACATTTAAATACCTTTTTGATACTGCCTATACAAATAGAGTTTACAGACTCCACAGCTACATTCCTTAGCTAAACAATATAGTTTATATATTTTGTAATATAAAAGTTGGAAATAAATGTGCATGCTGACACCATCTAGCTAATTTACACTGAATTTATGATATTCCTGCAAAGTATCATACAGGACATTCTTTTAGAATCTTTTTTGAAATGCTTTAAAAAGTTCCTCTTTTGGGATCATCACATATTCACTACAAATAAAATCTCATGAGGCAATCCAGAACAGAGGTGGCAAACGATAGCCAGCAAGCCAAATGCACCTGTTGCCTATTTTTTTAAATAAAGTTTTATTGGAACACAGTTGCACCCACTTGTTAAAATATTGTCCATAGCTGCTTTCATGTTAAATAGCAAAGTTGAAGTAGCTGCAACAGAGAACATAAGAGCCATAAAGCCTTAAATATTTACTATCTGACTCTCTTTTTTTTTTTGAGATGGAGTTTCGCTCTTGTGACCCAGGCTGGAGTGCAATGATGCAATCTCGGCTCACCGCAACCTCCGCCTCCTGAATTCAGGCAATTCTCCTGCCTCAGCCTCCTGAGTAGCTGGGATTACAGGCATGTGCCACCATGCCCAGCTAATTTCTTGTATTTTTAGTAGAGACGGGGTTTCACCATGTTGACCAGGATGGTCTCAATCTCTTGACCTCGTGATCCACCCGCCTCGGCCTCCCAAAGTGCTGGGATTACAGGCGTGAGCCACCACGCCTGGCCCCCTATCTGACACTTTACACAAAAATTCTGTTAGCCTCTGACCTAGAACAAGTGGTTGTTATTTAGTAGGAATTTTTTTTATTTAAAGAAAGAATATTTATATATTTTTATTCTTGATAAACAATTCAACTCACAAAAGTTTTTTATGAGGGTCAAAGTAGAACATTATATAAAATAAATGTGTGATATGTCACAATTGTTAGCAGAGACTCTATACCCACATGACCTAGATCTGAAAGTGCATTAGTAGAATGACCTGAACATGTGACTTTATTTTGCAAAGAACTCCATTATCTTCACCTGGCAAGTGAAGAGACTAGTACCTGCCTCATATGTTGCTGAGAGAATTAAATTAGTAAGTATAAGATAACCTTATCAGTTTCATACATTTTTTAAGAGCTAGAAAAGGTTTGCTACTATTATTGCTAGTATACAACTTAAAATACTTGTGATTTCCAAAAAACTGATTCTTAAAACCAAGCACAATCTGTAGAGATTAATTATGAACCTGATTTTAAAACTATTTCCTAAACACAGACAAAATGCCTTAAGAATGCTCAGTGTTTCAGTGTTCAAGGAGGCAGTGTTCTATGCTCTAAGTCCAAATCATCTTTGATTTACTTTATGTACTGAAGTTGCAAACAAGATTTAGTCTGGGAGAAAAAGGTTTCACCATTCTTAAAAGGAATTTAAAAACCAAAGGGCCAGTTAAATACATGTCATAAAAGGCTAACATTGTTTTGAGAAATGCCATAATAAAGTTATTCAAAGAACCATGAACAATTGGGAAGTGAACAAATTTTATATAAGTGATTAATCACTTCACTTTGACTTTGATAATCTTGATGGGAGTATATTGAACAATTTAAAATTTAAATATAAAAGTGCTTAATTTCTAAACACCATCAAATAATACAAAACTTTATAGATTGCATTACAATTGATATTGCTTCATGAAAAGTTAGAATATAATATTTAAAATTAAAAATGGCAAACAAAACAGCATGACCTATCAATATTGGGATAATATCTATAAATAGTTTTATAACTTACCCATTGGGCTAAAGCAGTTATTAAGAATTAGAACCTCTGAGTCATTGCCTCAGACTTAAATAAAAATTTTCTTTTGAAGAGTCTAAAAATTAGTAATTTTTATCATTAAGCACTATCTAAAAGCAGAATAAAATAAATCAAGTGTACCTGGTGTCCAGCCTTTACTTGCTTCAAAACATTTTCATAACATACTTCATCCATGTTATTCAACTGCTGCATCTTAAAGATTTTAAAACATAAAAAAATCAGATGAAACAATTATAAACTTTGTAACTACAAATAAAATGTTGACAATTACAATCCAATTTTTTAAACTTTCAGACTACCTAGAATGAGAGATAACAAATACCTTATAAACATATAAAATATAACAATCCATAAAAAACATATACAATGCCAGTTAAAAATGAAAACAGAATAACTCAGATAATAGTTTCTGGGTACTAACTTTCTAAACGCACCAAGTTTTAAAAATACAGTGTCGTTAAGGATATTCTGGTTAGTTACAGATATTTCAGAATAATTTTTAAAGTTCTTTCTGCTTTTCCGAGCAGTTCATTCTCCAGGCTATTTTTCTTACATTTCATTATATAAACCATACAGCTTTCCTGTATGATTCTCAATGTTGCAAGAACACTACAGATCAAGTGCCAAATGGCACAGAGAGCCGAAACGTAAGGCAACACACTATTTTGGTAATGTATATTGAGAGAGGTTGCTATTCAGAATGCTTCTATAGAAACATTTTTCAGATTAATTGAAAATCTAATATAAAATCTATGAATTAAGTAAGGGTCTCTAAATATTTAAAGTGAGGGATAGCCCAATTAAACTGATTTGATATTCACTCAAATATATCTGACTAAAGATTTTCTGGGTACATGTGATAAGTTAATACATTCATATAATTATTAATGTGTTCATATAATAATGAATGTATTATACCCACCTATGTCCAGAAAATATGTAAATCTATTATGTTTCAATTTTTAAAAATGTAAAAGGATCTCATATCCCTTATTAATGATGAGAAAGCTTCTAACCAAAAAGGTAAGGTGGCTAACCCGAAGGAGTAGGCATGTGACCCAGCCTATTATCTCTCCAATTAACATGTGTTAGTAAGAGCTTAGAGTGGGATGAAAAGTGTAATGTACATCTAAAATAACAATGATTTGGATTTTTTTGTTTCATTAAGGTAAACATTTAAAAATACTGGAACTCTTATGACTTATAGTGGCTAAGTATGATGAGATGATCATAGGATAATCTACTTCCCACAAATCATTTAAAACAACCCCCCATTCCCACCAAAGACAAAACTCCCAATAACTTTTTCAGTGTACGTTGGATTCATTTCTGGCCAAAGCCATTATTCCAAATTAAATAACACTCACAAAATTTTCTCATCCTTTTTCGTAAAAAGTGAATCACATCATGAGTTTCTGAATGAAATTCTGAGAAACCCACAAGAATTTCTTTTTATAAAGAATGACCAAATTAACAACTTGATTATAAAACATATTAAACAACACCCCTGGAGAAATGCTTAATGGTTATCAACCATAAATTTCAAATGAGTATAAAGTAATAAATTTTAGTAAGACAAAAGTCTATACTTATAACAATCATATATAACTTATTATTTACACTATGTAAGATATATACAATTTTTGTAAAACAATTGTCAAATTTCTAAACCTTCAAAACAATTAGGACAGTTTATTATCTAACACCATTCCTTTCATGATTATAATGGTAACATACTGTAGTGAAATATACTTTGAATTTGATTAGGGTTAGGTGATTTACCAATTTGTATGATGCAACTGAAAGAAAATAAGGTTTAAGATGGCTGAAAAGCATGTGAAACAATTTTCTTTTCTTTATAGCTCTGTGTGATAACCATCTGCTACCATTTAAATTATAAAGCTGAAAACATTCTAAAGCTATAAAAAAACCAGTTCTACATCTATCCTACTGATACATTAAAAATAACTAAATAATCAAATTATATTGAAACATAAAAAAAAACAAGCAGCAAATATTGCTGAAAAGCAGCAGTTGAAACAATTACGAAGGTTAAAATATGCATATTTGTAACTATTACCATGTCATAAACCATCCCTTTGTGCACAAGTCTGAAATGACTCTCTGGAATTCTAAACATACCTTACATTCATGCAATGCAGTTACAGGATATTAACTGTTGTATTATAGTAACAGTCGCTTTGGATTTTTGGTGAATATTTTACTTATAATAGTATAAGGTAAAAATGGCTCTATTTTACTTAATGAAATTGCTTTTAGACAAGAAATGATTGTAATACATTAAAGACCAGGTTGACATAGTAACATATGATTCTATTTTGTTCTCTTTTAGTAAAGATGTCAAAAGGCCTGTGAATATTTTCCTAAAACTATTTCTTCTACAGAAAAAATAGGTGTTGTTGAACAGAATGATAAATGTTTAAATTTTAAGCAAAGTTTTCATTCATATTATAAAATAAGTCTGTAATAGTTTTCCTTCATATTATAACGTAAGTCTATAACAGTATGAATGGTATATGTTAGTACTAATTTTAAAATTAGATAAACTTTTTAAAGCATAGAATTTTAGAAATGCCATTTATATATATAATAATTAAGGTAATTATAGAACATTATAAGTTAAACAGAACACCTTTCTTAATGGTTGCCACTATGAAATTTTTTTTTAATTGTGTTGAGGTATTATTATTTCTATTAAACAAACATCACAAAATTTATACTACTTGTTTAATTAGAGTTTTTATTATTTTACAATGCCCTTCTATCACTTCATATAGAAATAACTTTTTAAAACTTTTAACAGCTGAAAATACAAAACATACACTGAAAACAGGAATGCAAATTATGGCAAGCTACTTTCTGTAGAAAGACTTACTCTACTACAAATAGTTGAGGAAGTATGCTTGATTTTGTCTAGGATATCACATCTGTAATGTGATTCAGTGGTTTCCAAAAGGCCATTTCGGTGGAGACCATGAAGGACTGAAATGGTCTTTTAGAGTTTCTTATGTCAAATAAGTATTCAATAATAATCCAACAAAAATATTTTTAGATAAGAAAAGTATAATTATTAAAATGGGTATTTACCTTATTTGCACATTTAATCCCCAAAAATGTCTGTCCAAGAGGTACTGGTCGAAAACGGCCATCAAAGAAGAAAAGTCCAATGTATGGATTAACATGTAAAAATGTGGCAACATCAAGGTAGTTAGGTAAAGTTGCAGACAGTCCAAGAATCCTTATCATACTCTGTGTGGATTCAACCTATATAAATTATTTTAATTAAATATGGGTTATTTAAATTTATTTAACCAAAAAAATTATCATTTGTTCTATTAATAGGACTTCTAAAAACTCTAAACAGAGATGAGTGTAGAGGTCAATAGAGGGTCATATCATGTAAGATTTTGTAGCCCATAATTCACAAGCTTGATTTAATAGATACATAACAAAATTCCATACCTGCTATAATAAAAAATATACATAGAGGGTGAGTGTGTTGACTCTTGCCTGTAATCCCAGCACTTTGAAAGGGAAGGTGGGTGGCTTGCTTGAGCCCAGGAGTTTGAGACAAGCCTAGGCAACATGGCCAAACCCCATATCTACCAAAAAAAACCCAAAAATTAACTGGTGTGGTGGCACATATTTGTAGTCTCAGCTACTCAGGAGGCTGATGTGGGAGGATCCCTTCAGCCCATATGATCGTGTCACTGCACTCCAGCATGGGTGACAGAGCAAGACTCTGTTTCAAAAATAAATAAGTGAATAAAAATAAAAATGCAAATGGAAATTTAAAACTTTATGACCGTTAAATGTATTTTTAGGTCACAAAAGAACTCAGTAAACTCTAAAAACTAAAAATCCTATAACCACATTATATGATTATGAGGTAACATACCTAAAAAGATAAAACCAAGGGATGGCCAAAAATTTCCAGTCATTTGATAACTAAAATATATCAGTATGATTTTCTGAGTAAGCTGTTAATAATTTTACTCAGTCTGGGAGACTCAAAGGGTATAAGCAAAGTAGTCCAATGTAAATAATATTAATACTTTCAGAGTCATCACTCCATCAATACTGTGTGAGAACCTAATCTGTAGGCACTAGGAATGCAGTACTGAATAAGGCAAAGATCCACACATGCAGAGACTATTTGCAGAAACGCAGTAAGGGAGGATCAAAAAGGTAGAGATGGGTAAAAATTAAAGCACCAAAACAAATTGAAGGTCTTATTATAAATTTGTTTTCACTGAAGAAATCTTACAGATATCAGCAAAACCCCAAACCAAATCCCATCAAAAGCAAGAAACTCTAAATAAGGGGAAATAATCACCAGACTCATTTTTTAAAAATTCTCTTCCACAACATATAGTAATTAGAATGATTAATGATTCCACAGTCCTATGTGGTACTAGTGGTGATTTGGAAGGAAATGAAAGTGGTATTTGGTTTTAAAATTGTTATTTAAACACAAATCCATTTTAAAACAACCACCTTTTAAAAATCTAAAAGTATAATTATAATATAGCTATTTAATATAGTTAAATCTATATGAGAAATACTTTATTTGAAATAGAAATAATCTGGAATATTATGTCTTAAGCCAAACCTTGAAGTCTGTACACTATACCTATTTACCTTAAAAGTATTAATTATTGACAATTACAAAAAATTAAAAAATTACAGCTTTCTCTCTATCATTAGCCCAAGGATTAGACTGTACATTTCTGTGATGTTTTCCTTCACATAAAATTTAGTTCCAATAGTCTCCCTACTTACTAAAAGTAGTTTAATATAATTAATATTGGTTCATGTTGTTAAATATAATAGATTTGAGATTTCTTATACTTTTTTTCCAAATTTCTCCCAATCATGCCAACTGTGTTATGAATTCAGTCCCTAATATCACCATGCAATTTCTGAACCTGAACAAAATCAACATCGCCTTCTGATGGCGCTTCTACACTAGTTACAAATGTTGAAGTGTGATGTGATGTGCCATCTACTGGGAACATTTGGCAATTACAAGGAACAAATAAAAATAGGAACTTTGTAATAAAAATAGTTATGAGCATTGCACTAGTACTTTTAATGCAAAGGTTCACACAGACACATCTGTCAAGGAATCTGAATTCTTGTGAGGCATTTAGATGAAGACCGAATTAACTACAGTAAGTTGTGAAATTATAAGGAAGACCAGCATAAGTGTGAAAAAAAAAATATATATATATATAAAAGGAGTGAAAAGAAAACATAGAAAAAAGGTGTAATTCATTCTGATTCATGAACTAGGAAACACATCATAGAAGTGGTATTTGACGGGTTCAAAAATTTTCAATAGACAGGAGTAACAAAAAAAGGAAGGTCTTATATAATTTGGCATTTACAAACCTTATCTCACAACCAACAACACTTTCTGACTCAAGTAAGATTAGTGTCATTATTGAAAGCGGGTCAATGGTATTTAAAAGGAAGTAGGGAAAAGATCAAATAGTTTTGTGTGGCTGGAACCTTTCGTAGCTGATGAATATGTAGATGTTAAAATTATACTTTAATATTAATAGTTATTAATGTCCAGCTAAACAATTTGACCATTTTTCTTAAGATAACAGGGAGTTAGCAAAGGTTTATGAGGAAAGTAGTGTAAAACTATATAATTAGAATTTGATTATAATATACAAATGACAATGTGAAGATGAAATTATTACACATCTATATTATATATGATATACATGTATATCATATTGATAGGCTATGTATTTATATAACATATTGCATATAGTACATAATAAACCTATGATATATAGTTTTATATGGTTTATAACATTTATAAATTATATATAGAAATTATACTATTTACTATTCATTTATATTTTAAATAAAAATTATACCTTTACAGTTTACAAAATTATTTGTAAACTTTCTAAGGTTATAATGAATGACTGCTTAAAAATATCATAATGTATAATTAATGTTATATCTATGTGTCTGTGTACATACATACATACAGAAAGGATTAGCAACAAGACTGCAATCTGTTTTCTTTTTCTACTGGGGATGGTCAGGAAAGAAAGATGTACTATGTAATACAGTAAAATCTCTTGTAAACCTATGAATGACAGGCCTCCTGAGAAATATAGTGATATTTACTTGCTCTCTAATGTTCTATAGTTGCAGAAAGTCCTTATCTGAAGAACAGTCTTTGCTGGATGAACGTGGTCTCTGTAGGTGGCTCCTTGAAAAGAAATGTGATATATGGATTGCTATAGTATGGTTCCATGAAAAACATCACTAAGTTAAGTATCAGGGCATAAAATCAAAACATTTCATAATCAAAATAGCTCTCCTTTTTGTATAGAATGCCCTGCATACTTCTCTTATGAGACTTCATGTATAACATGTGCGCCAGAGCACATGCCTTGTAGGAAAAATGGACCTGGAGAACAGAGATGGTAGTTTCAGACTTCACCATACTTCATCTGTGTCTGACAACTACCTGCATTTTTAAAAATGCTCTTAAAGTGAATATTAGCTAAAAGCTGTTTTTTTGTGAAACAGCTTCAAAAATTTCAACCCTTTGTGTTTTCTGTATGTGTGTGTATATATACACGTATTTTTAATTTATGTGGTAAAAAGCGAACAAGCCCCAAATACTTTTATAATTCCATTTCTACTGAAGAGACCACTTTTTAGTTTAATTAGGTCCCACCTGTCAATTTTTGGTTTTGTCACAGTTGCTTCTGGGGACTTACCCAAAAATTCCTTGCCAAGGCCAATGTCAAGAATAGTGTTTCCTAGCTTTTCTTGGAGGATTTTTATAGTTTGAGGTCTTACATTTAAGTCTTTAATTCATCTTGAGTTAATTTTTCTGTATAGTGAAAGGTAAAGGTTCATTTATACTCTTCTGCATATGGCTAAACCAGTTATCTCAGCACTATTTATTGAGTAGGAAGTCCTTTCCCCATTGCTTGTTTTCGTCTGCTTTGTTGAAGATCAGATGGTGGTAGGTATGTGACTTTATTTCTGAGTTTTCCATTCTGTTCCATTGGTCTAGGTATCCATTTTTATACTAGTACCATGCTGTTTTGGTTATTGTACCTTTATAGTATAGTTTGAAGGTGGGTAGTGTGATGTCTCTTGTATTGTTCTTTTTGCTTAAAATTGCTTTGGCTACTTGGGCTCTTTTGAGGTTCCACATTAATTTTAGAATTGTTTTTTCTAATTCTCTGAAGAATGACATCCAAACTTCAGCATCATGCAATATACCCACGTAACAAACTTGCACATGTACCCCTCTATCTAAAATAAAAGTTGAAAGTGAAAAAGAAAGCACTCTTCAGCTTGTTGCATATCTTTTCATGTATATGCACCCAATTCTACACCAGCCTAAGATCTAAGTGTAAGTAAGAACTTCGTTTTGTTCATTACAATGTCCATAGCTCTTAGAACTATGTGTCTGGTACATGTGTAGGTGCTTAATAAATGTTCATTAACTGAATGAATGAATACAAATATAAATATACTGCACGTTTCTTTTACACAAAGGGATTGTGCTACACATACAGGACAGTTTGCTTTTTCAGTGAATAACATAAGGTCTTTTAAGCCCAGTTTACATAAAAAAATGTGGAATGTATGGATTGTTGCAGTATGGCTCCATGAATATATATAAGAGCACATACCTCATTCTCTCTGTTTTTAAAGGCTGCAGAGCAGCATTTCATTGCATAAATATACTATAATTCATTAAACAAGTTCTTCTATTGTTGAATATTCAAGGTATTTCCAAAGACTTTGTTTTTTAAAAAGATCTTCAGTGAATACTGGTATTACTGTATCTTTATAAATTTGTGCTATTATTTCCACAGTTAGATATACAGAAGTGAAAACAAAGGGTTGATTTTGGTAGATGCTTTCAAATTCCATTCCAGTTTTATTTTTGTCAATGTGATAGAAGAGAAATATCTCATACTGATTCAGATTTTTTTAAGCATCTTTTAAATAATTATCAGTAATTTTTTCTACTATAAAATGTTCCTTCCAGTTAAGATTTTTCTTAATTTATAAAAACCTATTAAATATAAATGATATTAAGTTGTTTTATGTGTTGCAAATAATTTGTTATTTGGTCTCACATTTAAAATTTTATGGGCACATCTTACTGATTAGAATTGTAAAGTATTTATGCATCCAAATGTGACACAGGTTTCCTTTATAAGGTTTTGAGCTTTGCATATTGCATAGACCTCCACCCACAAGATTAAAAAAATAATAATAATTCTCCTATGTTTTCTTCATTGAACTGAGAGCTTTGTTTCATACAATTAAATCATTAATCCATCTATAATTTTATGGTGAATTTACAAAATGGAAAACAAACACTTCAGAACTTTTTAAAAATATGTTATATAACTTATTGTATCTATTTCTCTATATTACATTTCCACACTTGAATCTGAATCAGAGGTATTTAGAATAAAATACAAAGAATTGATATCTAATTAGATATTGGGATGGAAGAAAGTATTAAGGAAGAGGGAAAACTTGACTATGACTCCCAGGGTTTTGGCTTTGGAATCAAGTAGATTGTGATGCCATATCTAGGTATACAGGAAAGATGACAGAGTTCTGATATGTTTATGGGCAAAAGATGTCTATGGGATATCAAAGTAGAAATATACAACTGGGTTTGCATATGGCCAGAAGTCAGCGGGGAGATACACACACACACACACACACACACACACACACATCATATACATATTATACATACATGATTTAGGTAAAATGAGGATAGAAGTATATTTCCCCAAAGTAAATATTTAGAATAAAGAAAGAAGATGGAAAGTGACAGAGTCTTAGAGAACATAAACAATAAACATTTCCAAATTGAGCATAAGGGAGAAGCAAAGAAGGCTGAGAAAGAGTAGCTACATAGGTTTAAAAGAAAAGGCAAGTGAAAGTAGGCAGGACAGTGTGGCATCACAGACTCAAAGGGCAGAGTTTCAGGACCGAGAAAACAATAAGTAGTACTAAGCATCAAAAATTATAGAATCAAAAGTTTAAAAAAATAGGTTTCAGAACTATCTTTAGGTAACTGGTGACCTTGGTAAAAACATTTTATTACCTGTGTTTGAGCAATGACCAGACTGCAGTGGTTTAGCCAAAAGGGAAACTGAATCGAGATTAATATTTCCAGACACTAGGTGGTAAAGAAGAGCTTTAGTAAGCAGAAGTTACTGGAGAGGGATAGGTTTAGGGAAATTGTTTGGTAAAGACAGGAGGGACTTTGAATCCTTTTAAGCTGAAGAGACAGTGCCCACTGAGAGGGAACTTAAAGACACACGAGAAAGAAAAGGGGTAACTTACAGAGTGAAAGAAATAGGGTCCAAGGCAAGGAGAGAAAGGATCTCTGAGAAACAAATAAGGGGTAGAATGAAGGGTACATTTTTGGTGTGGGGTACATTTTCCTGGGTAGGGAGTAGAGGCAAAAGGAATGGAAATTAAGGGAGTTTAAGCACAATGGACTCTATTTCCCTTTCGGTACAAAATACTATTGTATAAGAACAACATGACAGGGTGAGGAAGAATGAAAAAGGAAACTGGTGAAGCTTGAAAAGAATCACCTTAGGGACACAGAAGAAAAGCTGCTTAAAAGTTATAAAGTAATCCCAAGGAGCCATGTGAATGTACTCTAGGAATGTCTACTTCATATCACAGTCTAGGAAGGTATATTGATGCTAGTCAGCATCACTAGCAATCTTTCCCACTAGTAATCGACAATCTAGCTGGAGGTACAGACATGACTCAATTGATAACTGTTGTAATTTTGTCAGATGCTTAAGAGATAATTAAGTAAACGTTATTAATAAGAAAGTAATTAGTCATGGAGTCTTAGTTATTTCAGAAGAAAATAACTATGTCAGATGTGGGTGAAGGGGAGGAAGGCAGTAAATCACACTGCCACATGTGTACCTATGCAACTATCTTGCATGTTCTGCACATGTACTCCAAAACCTAAAATGCAATTAAAAAAAAGAACATAAAGGCAAGCAAATATAAATAAAAGACATGTGAGGAGTCAAGAAACTAGAGTTCTTGATTATATCTGAAAATAAGTGTTCATCTGTTTTCTATATATGCACAATCTACCAGAAAACATCAGTTAAAAACTCATGAATATTCTAAAATATCCTGTCTTTTTTATTTAATGAGAAGAATGGTTGACAGAAAATATCTCAAGACTCCTGGCATTAAGAATTTGTTTGGACTACTTATGAATAGCCAATGAGGTCTAAAACTAGAGACAACAAGTACATTCCCCTTTTAAAAATATGAAGATTATGTCAGTATTAGATTTAGCTTTGTAACACAGGTCTACAGTGAAAGTTGTCTTACATTTGTTGTGGTTAATTGAAGAGACAAATAAAATACAATTGGAAGAAAAAAAAATAGGGAACTTTTATTATGAAAATGAAATAGCTAAAGGATTCTCCATACTAGAATTATGTTTATTGTCATGAACAAAGTATATTAATATTTCCTTTGCCTGCAACATTTTAAGTTGAAAACCCTATTTATCCATTCAAAATAAGCTTATAAATAACTTCCTCTTACCTGGCGTAATGTACGGGCAACTATGCTTTCTAATACTGGTCCTCTATCTTCATGCAGCAAATGAACTTCATCAAGAATAAGGAGCTTTACAATCTGGGAAAGAGCTACATCCCCAACACTCTTTCTTGTTACTACATCCCATTTTTCTGGTGTAGTCACAAGCATCTATAAGATAAGACAAAATTTAAAAGGAGAAAAGTTACATACGTTATTTAAAATGGAACTGTGATACTTAGAAAAAGATATTTTGGCCACCTCTATATAAATCAAATGAAAAGTGTTTAGAATAGCCTGGAATGATATCTAATTTACTATAGACGATAGTTATTTTAAGAAGAATTTTGTTTAAGCTGTGACACTAAGCAGTTAAAGGTCACTGAAGAATCTGTCAGTGAATTATAGGACAAACTATACAAATATACAAGTTTTTTTAAAAAGTATCTTACAACATAAAAAAAAGTAAGAACATTATTTCTTAAAATAGCATATACTGATAATATTTTTATTTGAAAAGAAACTAAAAATGATGAAAACATTACAAGGAAATGAAAGAAAAATCAACAATTTACTCTAGTGATAACCTACTTTGAATAATGACAGATTAAAAATAACCTGAGATATAGTATCATAAATATACCCAGAATCACTTACTAATAATGCTTTTCATTGAAAGTCCTTGAAAAACATGACCATATGTTGAAAAACAAAAAGAAACAATAAACTTTAAATTAATAGCACATTAAAATATAAAATACCACTGGCTTGTTATTAGTAAATATTAGGAGAGGTACAAACTAGATCATTAAGTTACAATAATAACTACAAACGTGGCTATCTACCTCACCAACAGCTTAGAATAGTATGTTAGCCCTTTCTTATTAATTTTTAGAGAAAGAATGCAATAACAATTAAATTATAAAATCAATATTTTCAGATATCAGAAAGCATCCCTAATTTGAAAATCCAAAATCCAAATGATAAAAGAAGTATTTTCTTTTTTTTTTTTTTTTTTTTTTTTAATTTTTTATTGGATTATAGGTTTTGGGGTACATGAGCAGAGCATGCAAGACAGTATTTTCTTGAAGCATTATGTTAGCACTCAGAAAGTTCTCGATTTTGGAGCATTTTGAATTTTAGCTTTTCAAATTAGAGATGCCCAACCTGTACCACCAAATCTTAAAAATCCTTTCTAGTATTTTGTTTTCTATACTTTAATTTCAGCACAGTAAGAAGTGGCTTCATTTATATTACTATTTTACCACTTCAGTTCCTTGAACTAAAATGGCTAGAAAATAAAGTGTCATATTTGCTTAATGAATTGGAACTCAAGCAAGACATTTCCATCTGCTCTTGCATTAGGGCCTGGGTTAACTGTCAATATTTTTACTGTCAACTTAAATTTCTCTCAGTACATGTATTTAATCCCTCAGCAGAATAAAAATCAGTATTTGAAACTGTTCCAATTTTAGCCTGTCCACTGGGAAAATGGCAGAGTTAAGATGCTTATAAAACCACCATTATGACAAACATTTGGTGTATTTAATTTTTAAATGCTCATTAATTTGACAGGAAAATCAAAGGACCCAAGACTGCCAAAACCAATTCATCTTAAACATTATTACTAAAAACTTTCCTTATAGCTGTATATAATAAAATTACACTACTTAGTTTTCCACAATTGTTTAATGACTACTCTATTATTCTTTAGCCTAGGTAAAGTATATTCCTCCTCGAGAAGGAGAAGAAAAAAACACAGTAAAAATTTTAATCTGAACTTTTAATGATTATTTGCATAATCTACTAATTGAATACTACAGCAACCCCTATATCAAACACACCAGAGGTAGTGCTTCACTGAATGGAGAATGGCACGCCTAAATCCACGTATTCATAGACTTGTCCCAAATGGAATGTTGTGAATTTTGAACTAAAGAACTATGAGAAAGATCGTATTTTATTGATATTTTTACTCTATAAATAGTTATTAGAGAGACAAAGATTAAAAATGATTCATATTATTAACATGGCTTCACAAAGAATTGAGCCAGAATGAAGAGAAAGAAATCAAAACAGTAATGTGGAGGGAGGAGGACAGACAGAAAAGTGGCAGTAGGGATCATTCTGGGGAGAAAAAAATTTTTCTATAACTTCTTAAGAGTGTGGCTTACACATTTGCCAAAACAAACTGTATCACTTCTATTTGACTATAAGTCAAAAAAAAGTCTAAAAATAAATTTTTCTTCCCTAAAGATAAACATCTGCAAACATAACACTATTCCCTATGTATCACATGTAACAATCAAATTGTCTAAGTAGACATAACACATGCAATATGTGAGTTTAGGAACAAACATTAAGCTGCACACATAAATGCTGCTATAGTATATAACTATGACATAGTACTTAATGTTCAGCAAACACATGAGCCAAAAAAATTAACTGAAAACAATGGATTTTTTTTTGTATTTCATTAAAAACATACACACAAAAGAAGGGGGGAAGACAGAGAGAGAGAAAGAGAGAGAGAGACAGACAGAGAGAAGGGACACCACTATATAACTACCAGAAAAGTTAGAATGAATGATAGAAAATACCAGAGGATATGATACAGAGCATGTGGTGCAACTAGAACTCTCCTAAAGTAACGGTGGGAATATAAACTTACACGACCACTTTGAAAAACTGCTTGGTAACATCTAGTAAAGCTGAAATATGCATGCTTTGCAACCCAGCAATTCCATTTCCTAGTATACTATATACCCAACAAAAAAACACATATATGTGCACCCAAAGACATGCATAAGAACTTTTATTGCTGTATAATTTATAATACTCTAAAATCAAAAACAAACCAAATGTCCATCAACAGTAACATGAATAAATAATAAGTAATAGATTTATACAATGGAATAAAATACAAACTATACAAAAAAATGAGGAAACTACTAAACCATATGCAACAATACGGAAAAAAATTTCATCATGTTTAAGTATAATCTTTTTATCCTCTCTTTTCCCACTGTTTCCTTTACCAAGAAGCCTCTTGCCCAAAAGGAAAGCATCCATGGCAGGGGATGGCTTATGATTAATCTCATATTCCATGTTTATGGGGGCATATGTTAGCATTTAGGGAAGAAAGCCCACTTGGTGATAGCATGAATACATGAGAAAAAGTCATGCCAATTCAACCTCATGTCCACTTCAGATAGAAGGTAGTGAAGAGAAAGTACTAGATACAGTATACACATAGTTTTCAGTATATACTGAAACTTTTGACAGTTTGCCTGTGATATTTTTAACTAAGACAAATCAGGGAAGGCTGGTAATACAATATGGCTTTCTGAACAATCTCACTCAAGCACTGGTTCTTTAAGAACAAGAGCAAAACATAAATCAAAATAGCCATTATTTTAGAATGAAGGAGCTAATGTGAGGGGAAAGTAAGAGAGAGAGGGGATAAGAGGAAGAGAAAGAGATAAGGAGGCAGAGAGAATGTATGTGTGAACAGAGAAAGAAGGCATTTTATGGAAATGTTTCAACTTCTTGAA
Organism: Callithrix jacchus; assembly: GCF_049354715.1. Classification (NCBI taxonomy): domain Eukaryota; kingdom Metazoa; phylum Chordata; class Mammalia; order Primates; family Cebidae; genus Callithrix; species Callithrix jacchus. Next base: position 106,874,171 of record NC_133505.1, read on the forward strand.
CAAACTTCTAAAAGAAGATCTTAAACAAAGATCTCACAAAGCAAATGTGTGTTGGAAGCTATGCTTCACTTTTTCTTTAGTGAAGAACAACTAGCTAGTCAGTGATAGCACCTCAATCCACAAAACCTTCCAATTTTAGTAAATTGTTTCATTAGACATAAAACGGAATCCTAAAATTTTAATTACTATTGAGAATACATATCTGGCTTAAGACATGATAATGTTTGCAATGCATAAAAGTAACCTCCTGTATGTTTAACTCATCTTGTTATACGTATTGTGAAGCTATGCAAGCCATACTGATATCATATTAAGCTTTCAATAACTTGTCATTTTGACTATTGGAACAGTTTGTTTCTTTGAAGCACATGGCTAAAAGACATTTAAATTTTTAGATCAAAAGAAAGATACAAATTTTAAAGATAAAACTATACTTTCTTGTCTTTATAATATTCAAAGTTGATTTTGAAATTTTAGTACTTAGTAGAAAACTGGTAGCAAACCATTTAAACTAATTACCTATGTGACTTTTTTTTTATCCAGAATGATAAAATATCAAAACATAGCCATCAAAATCCAACAGTATATTATATATCATCAAATCTCAGGAGCCATTGATTCCAGCTATTGCATATTTTATTGTCATGGAAAGGTGGAAAAAAAATACTACTGGGCTGTGTGCAATGGCTCACACCTGTAATCCCCCAGCACTATGGGAGGCCAAACTGGGAAGATGACTTGAGACCAGGAGTTTGACACCAGCCTGTGAAGCATAATGAGACCCAGCCACTAGAAAAAAAACAAAGATAACTGGACATGGTTGCAAATGCCTGTAGTCCTAGCTCTACAAGGGGCTAAACTGGGAGAATCACTTGAGTCCAGGAAGTCCAGGCTGCACTGAGCTGTGATCATGCCACTGCATTCCAGCCTGGGACACAGAGCAAGACAACATCTCTCAGAAGAAAACAAAACAAACCCTACTACCCAATAAATTTTCAAAATGTATCTTACAATTGATAAAATACAGTACATTTAGTTGAAAAAATGTTAGGAATCTATTAACTAAGCTAAAGAACAACATTCAACAATGCTTGACTCGTACATCTTCTGTGGTGAAAACAGGCTGGAATTGTTACAAATCACATTCTAACACTATAGGTGTAGACCAGGCAATAGCTTGCAAGATGTAAAAAATACTGTCTTCCTTTCTAACATAAATAATCATATACTCAGTCAATTAATAAGCTTATAAATTATATGGATGTTTTAATTTAAAGATTAAGTCTAAAATGTCACATGGTTTACATTCCATAAACATACATATAATTAGTTACATTAACCTCTGATATACAAATGTCAGTTCTGATTGATGGCAACAATCCCCATAATGGAATGTGACAGTTTGCAGATTATACCTGCCACTTGGGACTCTACAACAAATCAGTTCGTTCCAACTACTTCCTCTTCAACGTTTTTTATGCTCCCTTCTCTCCCATCAATTCACATGCATGAATGCACACTCACATACATAAAGCATAAAGTCTCAAATATCGAGTTTTTTATGTCAAGGATGGTAGCTTTCAATTACAAAATAAAAATGTATTCAAGTACCAAAGTATTCTCACAGCATATTGTTTGTTAAAAAATACAGATAAAGCTAAAACACAAAGGGTGTCACCTGAAATGTATCTCGGTATTTTCATGTTAGGAAAAAAATATGATACTATTTCTAGCTAAAATTTCAAATGGACTTTTACAAAAAAGCATAATTTAATAAGACATTCTAAAGGTTTGAAGGAGCAGACCCAGAAATGCTGGGAATTGGGGAGACAAGTTCTATTCAAAACTTAACATGTAAAAAATACTTCCCAGACTATGTGTGTTTACATCCGAAATACAATTCTCTTTGCAATTCTTTTGTTTATTAAGACTTTCCTCATCAAGCCCAGAATATATATACAGAAGTCTAGCCTCATTAGCATAAGCTTGTAAAAAAAGGAACACAATACTTTGTTACCCTGAAACCTTAATTACATATAATTGAGAAAAATATAAAATTGTTTATATTTCTGTTTATATAAATCATAAAGCCCTTGTTCATCATTCTATCTTCTTATCTTCAGTAGTCCAGGATCTCATTCCATTAACGTCTCATAGAGCAGGCATCTGCTACAACTTAGAACATCTCTTCACACATAAAGACAGTTTGTTGTTGACATGTGACTAATTTGTGGTAGCAACCTGTCCTTCAGTGAGATCTAATCTTTACAATTGATATATTCACAGAGAACAGGTTTCCTTGGTTTATTGTAAAGTTGTGTTTTTCAAATCAGACTGGTTTATGCTATGTGAAAGCAAAAACAAAACAAAACTTTGAACACTTGACAGTCACTACCTTTTACTGCCACATTTGTAAAGCCCAGTTTGAAGATCAATCTCTTACTAAAAAGAAACACTTTAAAATGTCATATTGCAGGCCAGTGGGCAATCCCAGCAATTTTGGGGACTGAGGCAGGAAGATCACTTGAGGTCAGGAGTGGGAGACCAGCCTGACCAACATGGCAAAACCCAGTTTCTACTAAAAATACAAAAACTAGCCAAGCGTGGTGGTGGGCGCCTGTAATCCCAACTATTTGGGAGGCTGAGGCAGGAGAATCGCTTGAACCCGGGAGGTGGAGGTTGCAGTAAGCCAAGATAGTGCCATTGCACTCCAGCCTGGGTGATAGAGCAAGACTCCCTCTCAAAAAAAAAAAAAAAAAAAAAAAAGTCATAAAGTCATATTGCAATGCCACACTACTATACCTTAAATGTGATGAACTAAATAAATGTATTCTGTGGTTCTCCACAAAAAAAGACTTAAAATAATAAAAACGTTATCTATTGAAACTAACTCCACACAGTCAATATTAAGAGGTTATATTCATTTGAGAATAATTAATCAAAAGTTTATTTGTGGTACACTTTTGGGAAAGAGAGACAAAGGAAAGGGGGAATCTAAAACCTTATCAACAAATTACAGTAAATGACCGTAATTAAGAAATATTTTTGTAGTTCCTTATTGTTCACCCATTTCAATTGTTTACATCATTTCCCTTTTAATTGGACAAAGAACAAAGACAGAACATAGGTACATCTATAAATTTAACCAAAATTCATGTTTATCCAAGAAGAGCTTCCTGATAAAAGTTTGTGACTAACTCAATCACTCAATGTCCTTAGACATGCATGTGTCTATGGTTAGAATACAAAGAAAACTAGAAGTTATACTTTGAGAAAATATAGCAAAGCGAGGGAGAAATGTGGTCCAAACTCTTTCACACATAATGTTTTGAAATTCAATATATGTGGCACAGCTGTCCCAATTAGAGTAGCTGCCACTGCCACAGCCTATACCTCAGGGTATAGGCTGTACTATATATACTTATATATTTATATAAAATATATACAGTGTATATGTATGCTATATATACACTACATATATTACTAATAGAGCACCAATATGACTGTAGTGTAGAGTCAAGTGAAATTATACATTTTTTTTTGTATTTTCCCTTCCATATCCTACAATCTAACTAACAACACTGGAAAAAAGATCAAGGAACAATTATTTGCCAGTGGCTTAAAAGAAGCTCACATATACTAAAAATAGGGTTTAGTAAAGCAATAAAGGAGAAAAGCAAATATGACCAAAGTTAACATAATATGTGATTATATATAAAACCTTGCCCTAAGCTTTTGACACTATATTGAGAAGGAAAAACTGGCACATAGCTTCAAACAGAGACAAATAGAACCTCAATAAAAGTGTTGTTCTGGCATCAAACTTTAAGAGTGGTTTCTTCTATAGAACACCATTCTGGAGACTGAATGATACAGCATGTTCACTCAGTGACCATCTTGTTCTGTAAAATTTATTCCCTAATGTGGCAATATTGGGAGGTGGGGCCTGGTGGGTGGTGTTTGGGTCATGGGGTCAGATCCCTTATGAATATATTAATGCCCTCTTTCATGGGGTGAGTGGATTTTCCCTCTATGAGTTCCCAGAAGAACTGGCGGTCAAAAAGAGCCTGGAACCTACCCACCAACCAACCCCTGCACTGGCTCCCCTTTCCATTTCTGCCAATTAGCTGAAGCAGCCTGAGACCCTCATCAGACACTGATGCCCAATCTTGAACTTTCCAGTCACCAGAATTGTGAGCCAAATAAACATCTTTTCTTTATAAACTACTCTGCCTCAGGTATTCTGTTGTAGCAACACTAAATGTATTAAGAGAACAACACTTTCAGAATAAATGCAATAGCAACCTCATGAGGCAACTGCTTACAGTTCCTTCAGACAAAATCCGAAAGCTCAACATTAAAACTCAACCTCTTGAAGGCAATTTCATTAATTAATTATTTCTTAAATTAAAAAAATGAATTTGGAAAGCATTCTAATCACAAAGAGACTCTCCCATCTCTTCTCCACTAGCTTGTTCTTCTCTAAAACATAACCATTGCTTACTATATATCATTTTAAAAAAGAACAAACAAAAAATGCATATATATATGTGTATATATATATATATATATATATATACACACACACACACACACATATATATGTATATACATATGCTCTCAAAAATTTTATACAAATGGGACAAAGGACACTATGACCTGTCTTATGATAGTTCCTGTAGGAGCTATAATAATGTTGTCAAAGGGAGTTGTCCAATTTGATGCAAATTAGTGCCCAGAGAAATCTTTCTCATTTTTCTTGTTCTTTTTCTTTGGGGGAAGAAGTGGTGTGTGGGGGCAAGGAAGCTTTTGTAACTACCATTAAGTAAAGCAGAGCTTCTGGATAGTGGGAGAAGAATTTTTTTTACCACCAGGTGACAATTATGAAGGGGATTCTCATTACTTGATGAACAATGGAAAACACTGACTGAAGATTAAATAGATACTATGTATTTATATAATCTTCCTTAAATATAACTTATTAAAACAGTGCTTTTGATATGACATAAATATCAGATATTTCAACAAGACTCACAAGCACAAAACCTGAAGTACTTTTTATTAACTACAGTAATGTGATGTAATTATTATAAAAAGACTATAACATCAGGCTGAGTAGTTTGAGTACTGCCATAGCTATGTGATCTTGGGCAACTTAAATTCTCCCTGCTTCAATTTTCTCAACTGTAAAATAGAGATTAAGACAGTACTTATCTTTTAGGTTTGTTGTGATTAAGGGAATTATTCCATTAAAAAAATTACAGCACAAAGCACATACTAACCTTATGTAAGTGTCTGCTATTATTATTGCTGTTCCTATCCCCAATCCTGTACCACCATCACTGCTACCACTATTCTGGCCAATTAATAACTGGTTAAGACACATCAGGGAAACCACTAGGTGCCACATCAGGGAATGAATAAAATCATAAGTAAGGTAGTAGCCCAAAATGTCCACACTGGCTTAATTACAAAACATACCTATGTAACAAAACAAATTTACCTACTCTGCAAAACTAGTTGATGCTAGAAATGATGTAACAAAATATCACCTTTTACCTCTTCACCTTCCACCATGACTGTGAGGCTTCCACAGCCATGTAAAACTGTGAGTCTATTAAACCTCCTTTTATTTATAAATTACCCAGTCTCTGGCATTTCTTCACAGCAATAGGAAAATAGACTAATACGAGACCCCATAGAGAAGCGAGAACATGGGATGTTTGTCTTTCTGTATCTGGATTTCTTAAAACTCTCAAAAGTAGTATTAACTCTTTCTCACTTTAACACTCTTTTGCTAACTCAGTAAAAATGTTACTGAACAGCATTTCTCAAAGCAATTTCTATTAATAATCGTTCTATGTAAGAATGGATCTGTGTTCAAGTAAGTTTGGAAAATGCTAAGTTTACAATGTTAAATAAATTAACTTTCCTGCAAAGCATTGTAATCTTTATTATATATAAGGTATTGCTCAATAAACCCAGGCTGGAGTGCAGTGGCACCACCACGCTCACTGCATCCTCAACCTCTAGGGTTCAAGCAATCCTCCCACCTCAGCCTCCTGAGTAGCTGCACCCCCAGCTAATTTTGTTTATAGTCTTTATTATACTAACATTAATTATAAATCACTCTTAGAGCAGTCTACATGACTATCTGACTATAGAATTCTGTCATTCATTCAGCAGTTCCCCAAAATATTCTTCTGCTACACACATACACACTGGGCCAATTTGTTCTAGAGTATGATAAAAGCTTAAATTTCAAATATCTCTGATATTTTCATTTTCACTCTCAACGTAAGAATACAGACAAAACAAAGACCTCCCAGAATCATAAAATTAAATTAAGCCTTTGGTTTTATCTTTAACATAGTGCTTTTAGCCTAACTACCAGACAAAGTTATTCTCTATCTTCTACACAGACCAGTCAGGCCCTTTTAAAATCAGGTAAGAAAAACCAGTAGATGGATCCCTTCCAAATTGTTAACAAGTCACAACAAGTTAGAGTTCTAAGACTATATTAGGATTAAGAGACTTTTACTGATACAAATTCGTAATTGTACGAATAACTATTTCATGATGGATCTTCACCTCTAATGTACCCCTTAAAACATCAGCTGTGTTATATATACTTCAGTTCTAGGATTCTTCTGCAAAGCATTTTGCATTTTCAATCCACCAGCACTAATTTCATAAAATTATCTGGTTAATCCAGTCAGAAAGGTTAAATTTATTTATACTATATATAGAACTCACATGGGTTTCTTAAACATAGAAGAGTTTCTAACAGGAAATCTACATTGAGAACTTTGTAAAAGTAAAACATGATATTTGAAAATTGTAACAAAACTACATGTATCAATATACTTTACACTGTACATTTCATAATATTAAAATTCAAGTTTACTTAGAAAAGAACTTCCAAATTCTATAGGAGTAACAAAGAAACCTTTTTTTGTTAAAAAAAAATAGTAAACTTTTCTTAGTTATGCATCTACATGGAAAAATATCAAAATAATATATATTTAGGTTAACAGATATCATTAGGAGATTTTTAAGATTCATATATGTAAAAATCTTATTGTTGGAATAAAATACAAAAGTAATTTATCAAGGATTTTTCTATTAGTTTTGAAACTGCTATTAATCAAAAAAACCACTAGTGATTTAAAAATTGGTTGGAGTGAATGTTTATTTTCAATTAGCCAAAATGTTGTTATGACAAATGGTATTTCCAATTAATTAAAAAAATTCTTTGTACCACAAGTTAAAAATACAGGCAAAATATTTTTGTGCTTCTGAATTTTCTAATAATTTTACATTTCTGTTTATAAATTTTCTTCCTTAGAGGTAACATGTACATTTCTCTATTTTCAATTTTTAAATTTTGGAAGTTCCACATTTACAAGAAAAAATAGTAGTAATTTTTGAGATAATTCTTAATCACTATTCTGTGATTATTTTGTCTGTTGTTCATTACCATTAGAAAAATAAATTTGTAACCTTCATGCAATAAAGCCAACTGAGCTCATGTAAACTCCCTTCTCTCAGTACAAAAGTACAAAAAGACATAAGCAAATATATAAAATAGTAATATAACACACACACACACACACACACATATATATATATATACGTATATATATACACATATACAGTAAGGGAACTGAATGATAAAGATATGATTCTAAGACTGGGCTTCTCTTGAAATTTTGGGGCCAAATTGCTTTAATTTGCAGATTATATCACTGCCTACACAGAAAGTCAAACAGAATTTACAGATAATCTATAACTATTAGTAAGAATACTTAACAGTATCATGGAATATAACATGAAAAAAAAAAAAAAAAGTGTTCTTATACTCCAACAACAGCCATTACAAAATATAACAGAACTTTAAAAAAAAAAAGTGACAAATAATACAAGGTATCTGTAAATAAATCTTCAAAAATGTATAAGATCCATTATAAAATACATTTTCGAAGAGCCTTAAAAAATACTTAAAACGTGGAAAATATGCAATGCTCAGAGATGGAGAGATGACATAGTAAAAGTGTCAACTTTGTTCAAAGTATTCCAGAAAAAGAATTCTAATATAAACCCAAACAGATCTTCGATGTAATGAAAGAGTTCAATTTCAAAATTAAAAAGTTCAGTAAATAGCTAAGGCTATTCTAATACATGAGAATGAAATAAGGAGGCGGAATTTACTTTACAATCAATCACGACTTATTCTAAAATAACAGTAATTAAAACAGTGTAGTCCTCAAGGAAGGTCAGATATAGACAGACACACACACACACACACACACACACACACACACACCCCACCACCACCAACAACAACAACAAATACTACTCAGTAATAGCCACAACAGTAGAATAGAGAATTTAACAAAGATATTATAATTCAATGGAAAAGGCTAGAGAGATGATGACAAACTGGCTTTCTTTAGGTAAAGAAATACTATAATAACCCTGCTCTTACAAAAATAACAATAAAAATCCAGAGAGACTTAAGACTTAAACTAAAAAATAAAACTTTAAATCATTCAGAAGAAAAATGTAGAAGAACTTCATATGCTTCGGATAAACTGGGATTTTCAGAAAACCACGATGAACAAACGAGGCCCAAACCATAGAGAAAGTTGATAAAGTTGACTATCTTATAATTTTAAGTCTATATGGCTAAAAAAGATAGAGTAGAACTATTTCATCTTATTCTTGCTTATTGCATACAATAACCCTAGATAAAATGCATAAAAGAGACATGAGAAGACTCTAAAAAGGGAAAAGAGAAGTAGGACTGAATAGGGACATCAGGACCCAAATAAAGAGCTGGCAGGGAGTTCCTAGGGTTTCTTTCTGTGTATCTGAGACTGGTGAAGAAGCCCACAACTCAGAAAGTCAATGGGTGCAGAACTAACTCCCTAAACAAACAAATAAAATAAGACTGCTCTTTCTATACAAAGGACTGATAGGGAACACCAAAGAGAAACTGAATCTTTTTGACAACACCCCTCAAATACCACAGAGAATGAAAGTGCTCCTCTCCCAACTCACTGTGTGTGAAGACTGGCATTGAGGGGTGGGAACAAGTGTAAATAAAGTATTGACTACCATCCCACCCAGGTAGTAACAAGTAGGGAGACTTAAATAGGAAGCACTCTGATATCATAATGCTCAGAAAGTCCAGGATGCAACTGCAAATAACATCCTTATCAAGAGCCAGGAAAATCTCAACTCAAATGAGAAGACACATGTAACACACTAACTCAGATGACAGAGATGTTGGAATTATCTGACAAGACTTTTATTTTCATTTTATTTTTATTTAAGTTCAGGGATACATGTGTGGATGTGCAGGTTTGTTACACAGGTGTATGTGTGCCATAGTAGTTTGCTGCACCTAACGACCCATCCTCTAAGTTTCCTCCTCTCAACCCGCAATCTCTAACAGGTCCTGGTGTGTGTTATTCCCCTCCCCGTGTCCATGTGTCCTCATTGTTCAACTCCCAATTCTGAGTGAAAACATGCAGTGTTTGGTTTTCTGTTCCTGTGTTAGTTCACTGAGGATGATGGCTTCCAGATTCATCCACGTCCCTGCAAAAAACATGATCTCACTCCTTTTTATGGTTGCATAGTATTCCATGATGTGTATATATACCACATTTTCTTTTTCCAGTCTTCCACTGATGGGCATTTGAGTTGGTTCCAAGTCTTTGCTACTGTAAATAGTGCTGCAATAAAGACACGTGTGTATGTGTCTTTATAGTAGAATGACTTATATACTTTTGGGTATATAACCAGTAATGAGATTGCTGAGTCAAATGGTATTTCTGGTTCCAGATCCTTGAGGAATCACCATACTGTCTTCCACAATGGTTGAACTAATTTACATTCTCACCAACAGTGTGAAGGTGTTCCTATTTCTTCACAGCCTCGCCAGCATCTATTATTTTCTGATTTTTTTAATAATTGCCATTCTGACTGGTATGTGATGGTATCTCATTGTGGTTTTGATTTGCATTTCTCTAATTATCAGTGATTTTGAGCTGTTTTTCAAGTTTGTTGTCCACATAAACGTCTTCTTTTGAGAAGTGTCTGTTCATATCCTTTGCCCACTTTTTGATGGGGTTGTTTTTCCCCTGTAAATATGTTTAAGTTTCTTGCAAATGTGTTTAAGTTCCTTGGAAATTCTGAATATTAGACCTTTGTCAGATGGGTAGATTGCAAAAATTTTCTCCCTTGACTAGCCTTTAAAAAAAAAATTTCTCCCATTCTGTAGTTTGCCTGTTCACCCTGGTGATACTTTCTTTTGCTGTGCAGGAGCTCTTTAGTTTAATTAGATCCCATTTGTCAATTCTGGCTTTTGTTGCAACTGCTTTTGGCATTTTTGTCATGAAGTCTTTGCTCCCATGCTTATGTCTGAATCATATTGCCTAGGTTTTCTTCTAGGGTTTTTATGATTTGAGGCTTTATACTTAAGTCTTTAATCCATCTTGAGTTAATTTTTATATACGGTATATGGAAGAGGTTCAGTCTGAGTTTTCTGCATATGCCTAGACTGTTTTCCCAGCAACATTTATTAAATAAGAAACCTTCTCCCTACTCTTTGTTTTTGACAGCTTTGTCAACGATCAAATGGTTGTAGATGTGTGGTGCTATTTCTCGCAGTATAGTTTGAAGTCAGGTAGCATGATGCTTCTTATTGCTTAGCATGCCATGCATGGTCTTCTTTGATTTCCTATGAAACTGAAGGTAGTTATTCTAATTCTTTGAAGATTGTCAATGGTAGACTGGTGAGAATAGCATTGAATCTGTAAATTACTTTGGGCAGTATGGCCATTTTCATGATGTTGATTCTTTCTATCCATGAGCATGGAATATTTTTCCATTTGTTTGCATCCTCTCTTATTTCCTTGGGTAGTGATTTGCTGTTCTCCTTGAAGAGGTCCTTCACAGCCCTTGTTAGCTGTAGTCCTAGGTATTTTATTCTCTCTGTAGAAACTGTGAATGGGAGCTCATTTATGATTTGGCTTTCTGCTTGTCTATTATTGGCGTAAAGGAATATTTGTGATTTCTGCATATTGATTTTTGTATCCTGAGATTTTGCTGAAGTTGCTTATCAGTTTAAGGAGTTTTTGGGTTGAGATGATGGCATTTTCTAAATAAAAAACCATGTCACCTGCAAACAGAGACAATTTGACTTGCTCTATTCCTTTTTGAATACCCATTATTTCTTTCTCTTGCCTGATTACCCTGGCCAGAACTTCCAATACTATATTCAATAGGAGTAGTGAGAGAGGGCATCCTCGTCTTGTACCAGTTTTCAAAGGGAATGCTTCCAGCTTTTGCCCATTCAATATGATATTTGCTGAGGGACTGTCACAAATAGTGGTAATTATTTTGAGATATGTTTCATCAATACCTAGTTTATTGAGAGTTTTTAACATAAAGGGATGTTGAATTTTAGCAAAGGCCTTTTCTGTATCTATTGAGATAATCATGTGGTTTATGGATTACATTTATTGATTTGCATATGTTGAACCAGCCTTGCATCCCAGGGATGAAGCCAAATTGATCGTGGTGGATAAGTTTTTTGGTGTGTTGCTGGATTCGATTCTTACAAGATTTTTAAAGTAATTATCATCAAAATCCTTCAAGGAGCAATTTCAAACACTGTTGAAGCAAATCAAAAAATAGAAATGTCTCAGCAAGAAAATAGAAGATAGTTTTAAAAGCCTAATAGAAAGTTTGGAACTGAAAAGCATAATAACCTAACTTTAAAAACTCATTGGAAGAACTCATTCACAGATTGTAAACAGCAAAATAAAGAATCAGTGGAGTCAAACATAGATCAAAGAAGTCATCCAAACAAAACAGCAGAGAGAAAACAGATTGAAAAATAGAACAAAAAACAAAAACCCAGATCTTGGTGTCCTGTGGGATAATAACAAAAGAGCTAACATTCCTGTCAGCAGAATCCAAAAAGTAAGAGAGAAAACATGAAAGTCTGAAGAAATTAAGGCTGGAAACTTCCCAAATTTGACATAGGACATATATCTGCAGATTCAAGAAGCTGAGCAAACACTCCTAGGCACATCATAATAAAACTGTTGGAAACTAAAGATAAAGAATCTTGAATCTTTAAAGAAGTTCAAGAGAAACAACATATTAACTGTAAAAGAACAAAGATTTGAAGGGAGTAAATTTCTCTTAAGAAACCACAGAGGCCAGAAAAACAGTGGCATACATTTTAAGGGCTGGGCTGAAAGAAAAGAAGGCCTGGCTTGGTAGCTAATGTCTATATTCCCAGCACTTTGGGAGGCTGAGGCAAGAGGATTGCTTGAGCCAGGAGTTTCAGAACAGCCTAGGCAACATGGCAATACCTCACTGCTACAAAACATAAAGATTAGCCAGACGTGGTGGCATGCGCCTGTAAGTCTCTGCTCTTCAGAAGTTTGAGAGGAGAGAATCGCTTAAGCACAGAGGGCTGAGGCTGCAGTGGGACATTATTGTGCCACTCTAGTACAGCCTTGGTGACAGAGTGAGACCTTGTCTCTAAAAAATAAAAAAAATGAAGACAGAACTGACAACCCACGAATCTATTTATCTATTTCTAGCAAAAATGTCCTTCAGGAATGGAAGTGAAATAAAGACATCCTCAGATTTTATGCAGAAATGCAGCAAGTGCCAGTAAGAATTGGAATATGGAGATTATTGGCCCAAGGGTATAATCCAACTATGGCCGCAAAAACGAGGAGAGAAAATCATGACTTAATTGGTGAAAGGTGCCCCAAATCAGATCTCAGAGATGGGATTCAGAGCCAGTAAAGCAGCTTGAAATTTAAAGTGAAAAGCCCAATGCCAGGCTGAGAACTAAACAGAACATTCATGGGACGTAAGCATATAACTTACAGATACTCAGATAAAACTGCAACCTGGGCATATATGATATTTGCCCCTATCTCCATCTACCATTTATTCCCACCCTTATCCCATATGTTGAAATAATCAATAGACTACATACCATTGGAAAAAATCCCTTTGAAAGAAAATTAGATCAGGGCAGTGTGACATTGAACATTGCCTATGATCCGAGCTCATGTATAAACATAGCACCCATGCCCTGTCAACCACACTTGCTGGAGCTTTGATGTAGCAGACTTATACAAAGAAAATTCAGATTTGCCTTCACAGATGCTTGGGCCTAAGAGATCTAACAGAATCTCCCTCTATCCTCAACCAAAAAGTAAACAAAAACAAAACCTGAAATAACCCATCTCAACTCCCAAAGGCAAACAGGTAAATGCCTCCCACTAAAAGGATGAGCAAACAAATATAAAGAAAGAGAACAATTTCAAACTCAGAACAAATGCCTTACTTTAACACATAGTTACTGCCAGGACAGGAGAAATCTTTTCTAAAATTTCTGACCAGTGTTTTCACTGATTTTGAAAGGAACACTGCTCAATGGCAGCACTGAAAAGTACAGTGAATGTTATAAAATAGTAACTCTTCATCAAGGATACATTTACAGGGAGAAGTTTAAAACCAATGGTAGATACAGAATAATGAAAATAAGGTTGGAAAAGTAGATCAGTGTTTTAACCAATGACAAATTTATGGTACTTTTCAAAGTTGCACAAAATTGCTTTTTGGCTGCACACCAAAAAAGTATTTGTTGTCTGTACTGATTGTTTCTCCTAACAGTAAATCTTAGAATTACACAATTCTGTCTTGTAAAAGGAAATTTTACATTGAAACCTCAATAAAATCATAACTACTGCTATACCTGATGGTCCCTAGTGAACTATAAAATACATCACATCTCATATTATACTTAATTTATACAAGATTCTTAATAAGCTATGTAGTGGACTTAATTCAATAAGCAATAAAGAACCAATGAAAGTTTATGAGCAAGACAGTAATATGATCAGAACAGCATGGCAAAAAAAAAAAAAATTACAAATGAGATTAATTTACCTTCCTATATTTAAAAAAAAGATTAACAATACTGAAAAAGTTAGAAAAAATGACAAGGGAAATTTTAGATTACATTTAATTTAATCAATGCTGATTATTGGGAAACTTATTTAAAAAAATGTATAATAGGAATAGTTAAGAAGCTATTAGAAATTATAAAATTGAGGGTGAGGAAAGTAAGAAATTCAAACTCCACATAAAAAATTGAATATGTATGTGCTCCCACATTCTTTACATTATTCTCTGCTTTGCTCTATCTATAACCTAATCTCAAAGGCAGTGACAGCAGAGCAGTTTTTAATCTGTAAGAATCTGTGAGAAGGGTAGGACAGGGTAAAAAGATTAGAAACTATATAGTTTCAGTTCTACAAAAATTAGCACCTCTAAGTATCAGGAATTAGAGCAAGCACAAGACAGGAGGTTCAATTAATAAATTATTTCTGAGGCCAACCACATAGTCGCTGCCCTTACACAGTCAAAAAATACTGACAAAGGATACAGAGTCTAGCAAAGTGCAAAAATGGGCAAATGGGTAAAAAACAGATGTTCATAAACCTTTGAAAATATATAAATCTAAGTAGATTTTTTATTTTTTTACTTTCTGCTCTTGTAAAATGGAGATACTAACCAATAGGATTCTTGTGAAGACTCAGGGAAGTTGTACATATGCATCTGGCATAGTGACTGACTCATAAATTGAATTCAAATGTTACCTCCCTTGTCTTTCCATAAACATTCTTTCATTAGCATCAGTAACATAGTTGAATACAGTTCAAGAGCAGTTAAAATTTTACTTGAGAGTGATCCAGATTTTAAGACTATGCCAGGTCCAAAAAGGCACAGATTTTGGGCACTAGGTATTATTTATGAATATAAATGAATGGTGATATAGGACTCAGGGAAGAAGAAGTAAATACAAGGTTTGAACTGGATTTTAAAGAATGGGCAAGATGTGAACAAATGTCAATGGATAAATGAAGATATTAAGAAAAAAGAGAAAATACATGAGGAAACTTACTAAAAAGCAGTAATCATTTAAGAAACTATTACTTGAACAATGCTAATTTAGAAAAAGTAAAAATGGCCTGGCTACAGTTTATGTTGGGAAGCATCTGCAAAATAAGATTGAAAGTCAGGCTGGATATATACAATAAAAGGAATCCAATGTCATATATAAGGAGCTTTCCCCTATCATAGTAGTTTCCAAACTATTTTGGCTTTGGGGCTCCTTTGTAATTTTTAAACTATACAAGTCACAAAGAGCTTTGTCTTTGTGAATTAAGTCTATCAATATTTCTATTTATTTATTTACTTATTTATTAAGATGAAATCTCACCCTACTTTTTTTCCCCAACTAAAAAATTTGGACTTTATTATTTTTATTATTATACTTTAAGTTCTGGGGTACATGTGCAGACCACCCAGATTTGACGTCTTGATGTCTCTTGAATGCTGGCTTCCTAGCTTGTAGGCAGTCATTTTATTACTATGTGCTCACACAGCTTTTCTTTGGTAGGTGTAGAGAGAAAGAGATCTCTTCTTCTTATAAGGGCACTAGTCCCATCATGTAGGTCCTCTCCACTTCATGACCTAATCTAAATCCAATTATCTCCCAAAGGCCTCACCTCCAAACACTATTACTTGTGGACTAGGACTTCAACATATAAATTATGTTTGGGGGTGGGGGAGATGGTATGTAAACATTCAGTCCATATGTGTGACCTTATTTGAAAAAAGCGTCTTTGCAGATGTAATTAAGGAAAAGTTGTTAAGATGAGCTCATCCTGATTACAGTGGGCCCGAATCCTTGTGACCAATATCCTTGAAAAAGGGGAGTAGGGGAAAACATAAGCAGGGGAAAAGGTCACATAAAGACAGAAGCAGAGTTTGGAGTAATGTATCTACAAACCCAAGAATGCCAAAAATTCCCAGCAGCCACCAGAAACTAGGAAGCATAGACCAGATATGCTCTCAAAGCCTCTTGAAGGAAACAACTCTGCTGACACCTTGATCTCAGACTTCTAAACTCCAGTACTGTAAGAGAATTAAGACTGTTGTTTTAACACACTGTAAACCAAATAAAAAATTCTAAGCTCTGCAACCTTCTGAATGAACCCCTCCTCTCAGCAAAGGCATTCCAAAAGTTAACCTGAAAAATTAGATCAGGCCATGATGGGAAGTGAGAGCAGGACATAACTATTATACTATCCTTCCTCTTGGAATTACTGATAGAACAGACTCTTTAAGTGTAATAAGAAACATTTACAATCTATTCTCCCTGAATGGATAGGTTTCACCTGCATGATAAAACCTTGGTCTCCACATTCCTTTCTTTAGATAATAACTCTTTCAACCAATTGCCAATCAGAAAATCTTTATATCTACCTATGATCTGTTAGTCCCCACTTTGAGTTGTCCTGCCCTTCCAGAACAAACCAATGTACATCTTACATGTATTGACAGATGTCTCATGTTTCCCTAAAATGTATAAACCAAGCTATACCCCAATCACATTGAGCACATGTCATCAAGACCACCTGAGGTTATGTCACTGGTACAACCTTAACCTTGGCAAAATTGATAAACTTTCAAAATTGATTGAGACCTGTCTCAGATACTTTTGGTCTTTACCACTGAGCTTATGGTATTTTGCTATAGGGGCCCTAGGAAATTAATTCACATTTCAATCACATATTAAATCAGTATCGACCCATTGTTTCAAAAGTTCTATTATGTATTTTCCATCAAACTATGAATTTTTCCATTAATATCTGGTCATCCACTATTTCATTTTTTTAAAAACACAATGAAACTTACCTTACTTACATATTGCCTTCCATAATAATTATCTAGTCGAAACCTAAATATTGTAACAAGAGTGAAACTCTGTCTCAAAAAAAAAAAAAGAAAAAGAAAAAAGAAACCTAAATATTTTTTTTCTTAGTCATAAGATTCTTGAAGATGGTAACTGTATCTTAGTTGTCTTTGTTGTCATTCATTTCATCTAATATAGTGCTATATATAGTACATGATTTAATAATAACTGTGCATTTGATGAAATAATGAATGGCCAAAAAGCTTTATTATATGTTAAGCCATTCTTATGGAATGGTTTGGGATACTAGTGCAATCATTTTAAGAGCTACATAGTTCCCTCCTCTTAAAAGTAAACTCTAATCTTACCTATATCCTCATTCCTATTTCAAAAGAACGGCCTCAATGCCAATAGACTTGGAACCTAACAATATTCAAGATGTAGTAAGAATCACAAAGAATCATAAGGGATATCAGAAAACAAAGTACCAGCAAAAGCTCTTTATAATACAGAGATATGGTGTGGTTACAAATAAAAGTTTATTATATTATGTTTGTATTATATATTTAAGATATAGTCATTTAATAATTTTTATAATTCCAAAAAAAAAAAGAATGGTACTAAACAAAAAAATCTAGGTAAACAACATACCTGAGTTCGTAAAATTTCACTTTTTGACAACTGCATATCACCAGTCAATTCTTTCACAGTGATGCCAAGTGGTTCTAGACGTCTGCTGAAGTAATTTGTCATTTCAGCTGCCAAGGCTTTCATTGGAGCAACATATACAATCTATACCAAAGAACATTAGCTTGATTAATGAGCAAAAACTACAATATCATTTGTCTCACAGTAGCTAAGACAAGTCACAATTTATTGTAAAATATGATCTAACTACTTCCAGTGAAAAATCTTAACTGATGTATTAAAAGTCTTATCATTGTGAGATATGTGTGTATCTGTTTAAAGGACAAATAGAATTGGTTTACACAGCTGCATCACTTTGAAAACTGGTTTGGTTTCAAAGCTAAATGTATTTTCAAAGTTTCTTACATGGTAATAGAATTTTCATAACACAAATAAGGACGGGCTTAATAGTAATGAAATAAATCAAAAAGCATTACTTATCTGACTTTAAATACACTATCTTTAAGAACTTTCAAATTTCATGTAATATATACTATAGCAAATTTATTTTGTTCCTTATAATTTAAAAAGTTGTTGTCTGATTATTTACCTACCTTAAATTCATTCTTTTTGATAACACCTTGTTGAAAATGCTGGCGAATTTCATGCAAGACCGTAAGCATTGCAATATTGGTTTTTCCAGCTCCTGTAGGGGCACAAATCAGCATGTTCTCATTGGTGTTGTAGGCAGTCTCAAACACTATTGACTGGATTCTATTGAGTCTCTTCATTCCTTTAAAAGCCAGCTGTCCAATCTAAAAAAAAAAAGCATCACCCATTATAAATAGTAACAATGTGAAGGACCCACACAAATCATTCATTGCAAACATTTATTTCAGTTGTTGTTTTTTTTTTTGAAGACACTAATTTGTAGTTTCACAATGTGTGTTTTGTTTAAACAGAGGTAAATACAGTTGAGAATAACTGAAAAATATTGTGCAATTCTAATATACTTTAAAGGGAAATTCAGTAAATTTGGAAAATATGATTACACTATACCTAAATTTTAGTATACAATTCTTAAGTAAAAAAAGATGGCAAATTAGTAATGTAAAAAAAAAAAAAAAAATTAAATACCGGTATTTTTTTAGTTTGTATTTATTTACAAATTTCATGATGATGTTCTAATTTATCTAGTCTAGATTAAAGATGACTAGACAGCAAACAAGATACTTCTTGAAGATATAAATCAATAGCAAATTCTATTTCATGTGTTTTTTAAAAAACTTTTTAAAAATGCAGCAGTAACAGTAAGAACAAAAGCCATAAACTACACTTATACAGTTTGTACTGCAACATGTGCAGGTGTAGAATCTTTGATATTATTTCCTTGTTTAATCCTCAAAACAATTCTATAATGGAGATACTCATATTGTGTCCCTTAATCAGAAAGAAACTAAAACACAGAGTAGTTAAATAATTTTTTCCTAAAATTTTCCTATGGAAGTCTTAGATGAAAACTAAATGATCTGAGAGTAAATAAAACACTGGTTGGGATTACAGGGATAAGTTTAGAATGGTTATATTAATGTAAAAAAAAAAACAAACTTTGAAGCCAAGAATATTACCAGCAATAAAAAAGTCATTTCATAATGACAAAAAGGTAAATTAATCAACATGATATAACAGCCCCAAATATTTGTATACCTAATAACAGATCTTTAAAATACATGAGTAAAAACTGAACACATCCAAAGGGAAATAGGCAAAGATTTCAACACCACTCTTCAAAATCTGTACAACAGGAGGCATGAAAATCAGCAAGGCTACCGTGGACTTGAATGGCACTATAAACCAACTTGACCTGACTGACACTAAATCATCTAACAATAGTAGAAAACAGGTTCTCTTCCACTGCTCTTGGGACATTTAAGTGATACTGTATTCTTGACCAAAAAACAAGTCTTAATAAATTGAAAAGGAAGATGGTCATACAAAGCATATTTTCGGACTGCAATGGAATTAAATCAGGTACCTTTATTATAAAGATAGTTAGAAAATATATAAATATTTGCAACAAAATAGCACAACTCCTAAAATAGCACACTTCTTACCACTGATGAAAGAAGAAATCAAAATTGAAAATAGTAAGTATTCTTAACTGAAAGGAAATAAAGATTTATTATGTCCAAATTTGTAGAGGCTGGTAAACCAATACTTAGGGAAAATTCTGTAGCAGTAATTACTATATTAAAAAAGAAAATACCACAAGTTCTCTTTCATATGTGGTATCTGAAAACATTCATCTCGTAGAAGTAGAAAATAGAATAGTGATTACCAGAAGCTACAGAAGATGGGTAAAGAAAAGCATGGAGAACGGTTGGTCAATGAGATCAAAGTTATAGTTAGACAGGATGATTAAGTTCTTTTGTGCTATTACATAGAAGACCCTAGCAAATAATAAGGTATATTTCAAGATAGCTAGAAGAAAGAATTTTGAATGTTATCACAAAGAAATAACACATATTTAAAGTGATGAATATCCTAATTAACCTCATTTGATCATTATGAAATGTATACATGTATTAAAACATCATGTGGTACCTTTATTATTTGTCAATTACAAATAAAACTTAAAAAAATTACCAATTAAAAAAAGAAAAAAAAGTTTTAAAAGAATGACTTTATCTTCTAAAATAAAAAAATTAGAAAATCAAAACCAAAGAAGAATAAAGGAAATAATTATTAAGATCAATGAAACAGAAAACAGAAAAGAATGATTCTTTGAAATTAATAAAATTGATTAACCTCTGGGCAGACTGATCAGAAAAAAAAAGAAGATACTAATTATCCATATCAAGAATGAGAAAGGTGGCATCACTACAGATAATATAGAAATTAAAAAAATAATAAGAGAACATTATGAACAACTATATGCCAGTAAACTTGACAACTCAGATGAAATGGACAACTTTCTTAAACAACACAAATTCTCAAAGTTCACTCAAAAACAAATACACAACTTAACCCCATATCTATTAAAGAAATTAAGAAAGAGGTTAAAATTCTTTCCAAAAAAAAAAAAAACCTCCAGGGCCAGAGAGATTCTTGAATGAATTCCATCTAAAATTTAAGATAGAAATAGTATCAGCCGGGTGCGGTGGCTCAAGCCTGTAATCCCAGCACTTTGGGAGGCCGAGGCGGGTGGATCACGAGGTCAAGAGATAGAGACCATCCTGGTCAACATGGTGAAATTCCATCTCTACTAAAAATACAAAAAAATTAGCTGGGCATGATGGTGGGTGCCTGTAATCCCAGCTACTCAGGAGGCTGAGGCAGGAGAATTGCTTGAACCCAGGAGGCAGAGGCTGCGGTGAGCCAAGATCGCGCCATTGCACTCCAGCCTGGGTAACAAGAGCGAAACTCCGTCTCAAAAAAAAAAAAGAAAAGAAATAGTATCAATACTACATGGAGATTTAAACTATTTCAAAAAATATACATAAAAAAGAAATACTCCCCAAATCATTCTATGAAGCTAGCACTATAAAATATAAAAACCAGACAAAATAAAATCACAGACTAATACCCCTCAAAGATTAAATTTAAAAATTATAAACAACATAATAATACATCATAGGAAAACTTTATGATCATCTTAATAAATGCAGAAAAAGCATTTGACAAAATTGAATATCCATTTATTTTTATTATTGAACAATCATTTATTTTTATTTTTACTTTTTTAAAAAAATCTTAGCAAACTAGAAGTAGAAGAGAATTGCTCAACCTGATAGAGGGCATCTATCTACAAAAACCTTACAGCTGCTCCCATCGTACTAACCGGATCAGATTGAATGCTTTTCTCTAAAACCAGGAATAAGAAGGGTGTTACACTCACTCACCAATTAACATTGTATTGAAGGTTCTATCCACTTAACATTGTACTGGAGTGCAAACAGAAAAGGGAAAAAAGAAAAAAAATAAAGTCATTAATATAAAAAAGGTAGAAAAGAAAATCTGTATTTAGAGATGACCTGAGTGTCTATGTAAAAAATCATATGGAATCTACAAAAAAACTCCTAAAGCTAATGTGTGAATTCCGGAAGGCTAAGGATACAAGATTGACAACTAAAAAATTACATTTCTATATACCAGCAATGAAATATCTGAAAGCAAATTTTTTAAACAGTAAAAATAATACTCTGTTATGAATTCCTTAGGGATAAGTATGAAAAGAGAAGAGAAAGACCTGCATTCTCAAAACTATACTATTTTGCTAAAAGAAATGAAAGATAAAATTTTAAGATGCCTTTTTTTTTTTCCAAATTCATCTACAGATTCAATGCAATTCCAATCAAAATCCCACCAGGCTTTCCTATGAAAATTGACAAACTGACTTTAAAATTCATATGGAAAGACACAGGATCTAGAAGGAACAAAACAATTTTGAAAAAGAATAACAATGTTAGAGAGCTAAAACTACCTGATGTCAAAAATTATTAAAATACTAGAGAAATCAAAATACCATGATGTTTATATAAATATAAACAAATAAATCAAGGAACTGAATAGAGAATCCAGAAATAAATCCACACATATTTGGACAACTGATTTTCAACAAGGGCTGAAAGGCAATGTAAATGACAAAGGTCAGCATTTGGAATAAATGATGCTAGAACAAATGGGTATACACAGGTTAAAAAAATGACTTGAATCTATACTTTGTGTCACATAACTAAGATTAACTCAAAGTGAATTACTGACCTAAATGTAAAATCTGAGAGTATAGAACACGTAGAAGAAAACGTGGAAGAAAGTCTTTATGGAAGTGAGTTATGTCAAGATTTCTTAAATAAAATAAAATAAAATCTATAAACAAATCAGTAAATTTGACTTAAGCAAAATGGAAACCTATTATCTTTAAATACTGTTAAGAAAATAAAAACAGAAGCCACAGAATGGGAGAAAAATTTTCACAATACATATATCTGATAAAGTAGTTATATGTAGAAAATATAAAAACAACAAAATAATAAAGAAAACAAGCAATTTTATTTTAAGAGTAGGTAAAGAATTCAATGATCATTTCACCAAAGAAAATATATAGATGTCAAATAGGCACATATAAAAATGCTCAACATCATTAGTAATTAGGGAAATAAAAATTAAAATCACCATTATGCACCTATTACAATGGCTAACATAAAAACAACTGGCAAAAAGTTTAGTAATTTAATTTTTATAATTGCGAATATTGGTGAGGATGTAGAGAAACTAGAATTCACACACACTGATGGTAGATAAAGTAAGTGTACAATCACTTTCATAAAACAATCTAGCAAGTTTTTTAAAGTTAAAGAAACATACACCTAACATACCCCTTTGAGGCTCTACCCAAGAGAAAAAGAAGTATATGTACATACAAAAATATCTATATGAATGTTCACAGCAACTTTACCTGTAATAGCCTAAAACAGAAAAACCACTCAAATGTCAATCAACAGATATATGGATAAACAAAATGTTTTATATTCATACAATGGAGTACTACACAGCATTAAAAAAGAATTAATTATTGAGACAATGTAGATGATTTAGACAACATAGACTTATCTATTATATATACACTTACACTTCCATTTGGACAAAAGATATACTCAGAAAAGATCACAGTAGTATCTCCTAGGCCTAGAAACTCTTAGGCAGGCCAATTAAACATCTGAGCATACCAGTGAGATCACTCAGCCTCGGAGGGACACACAACACATTTTTCAGGACACTGGGCTTATAGTCAGAGGCCCAGGTTAAGACACTGGCTTTGCTACTATTTGCAATATGACTTTTAAGAAACTTAAGATCCCTAAATTCTATTTTCTCATCTGCAAGGTAATAAGGCAAGTATGACCTGCAGGTAATTTAAGATCTCTAAATTCAATTTCCTCATCTGCGAGGTAATATTGCAAGGTAAAGGTGTTATCTTTATAACATAAGGAAGTTACAAAAATTAATTTAAAAATAGCTAACAATTATGGAGTGCTTACTATGGGCTAAGCATAGGAGTCCTTTACATAAAATATCTTAATTACTTCTATAACCACACTGGACTATTTTATAGATGAGGAAACTGAGACTTGAAAAAGCTTAAGTTCACACAGCTACAAATGGTAGAGCTAGTATTTGAAGTCATATAGTATAACATGAGAATTACAGTCTTTAATTAGATAATATTTATAAATCATATACTATAAACCATACACAGAGATGGTACTTGTTAAATACATCAAAATAAATTAACAGTAGCTATTATCATTACTGTCATATGTCATTTCATTTTTATATGACGTTTACTAAAATAGTGCTATGAATGAATGCAGTAATTTCCAGTTTTAAAGACTTATGACAAGAAACAGAGTATACTATCCTAAACTACGAATCTAATCATGTCATATTCCAGCTTATAAAATGTTCAAAGACTTCTCATTTACTCTTCATTACCATTCAAGTTCAAGCTCAAAAGCAATCTCCAGTTCTAATTCCCTAAACAACTGTTATCTTTACTTCTTTATGCTTCGCCATATTTTAGAAGATTTAAGAAAACATCACAGCTTCTCTCAACAGCTAGACATTCAGACAATTCTCTTTATATATTATTATTATGACCCTTAACCACAAATAACGAAATGAGTTCTTTATACATATTTCTGACCCATTGGATTGAAACTAAGGATTCTGATTTTTACTATTCTTTGTATTACCTCGGTACCTAATCAACTGCCAGGAACGTAATAGGCTGCTAAATAAATTTTTATTGAATGATTTTATGCTGGCTACTTGCAAAAAGAACTAGAATTAAATGAGGGGATAAAGATATACACTGCATACACAATGTCCTCCAAAGAAATACTAAATTGAATCTAACCAAAATATGTAGCGGTTTAGCAAAAGCCTTATATTCAACTTTCAGTAAAAAAACTTATTTTTTTGCTGTTAAAGGTGATAGTTCAAGAGATAAACATAATATCAGAAGAATAAACTAACAAACAAAATCTATTACACATATAGAGGTTTATAGCATTCTAATCAATTCAATAATCACTTACTGATTGTTATTATGCTAAGGAGTTCTGTCAATATAAATATTTGTTTTTATAACAAAAGTTAGACAATGTTTAAAATGATTCTTAAAATTGACTAGTTTCTGGGTTTTCCTGATGTTTTTTGAGACAGCATCTTGCTCTGTTGTCCAGGCTTGAGTGCGGTGGAGTAATTATAGCTCACTGCAACCTCTAAATTCTGGGCACAAGCAATCCTCCTGCCTCAACCTTCTGAGTACCTGGGACTACATGTGCATGTCACCACACGCGACTAACTTTTTTATTTTTAGTAGAGACAAGGTCTTGCTGGTCTTGCTCAGACTAGTCTTGAACTCCTGGGTTCAAGTTATCTTTCCACCTCAACCTCCCAAGGCACTGGGATTACAGTTGTGAGCTGCCACACCCATCCCTAGTTTGTGGTTTAAAGGAAGAAAAAGGTATGTTTAAAATTAGATTACCTCATTTAGGTTTTTATAGTAAGGATATGAACTATATGCTGAGGTATGTGAGGGAGCGACAGTCACTAAGCATACCATGTCAGGTAGAAGAAGCAGGATATTAGAAAAGCACTTAGAGCTAGTGAAAAGGAGTAGCAAAGATGATGAAGATGGAAAAGTAGGCCGAGAGCAGACTACAAAGAGCCGCATATACCACACTGAAGGAGCTGACCTTTTCTTCACACATTTACCAAGTTACTAAATGAACACCAAATTATTGAATGAAATAGCCATGGACTTTTTCAGCCATTAGGGATGTAACTGTGAGCAAAAGTGACACAGTTACTATTTAAGGTCTCTTTTAAGCAAGGAAGAAGCATATTATAGTTCCATTTGGAATACAATAAGAAAAACGTTTAAAACCATAGAAATAATAAATTTCTCTTCCAAGAACAAGAAGACTTAGATTTAAATTATGAAAGAAAAATTCAATATAAAGAAAAGAAATTATAAAGACTCCTCTGGAAACATCTCTAAAAGGTTATTTTAGAGACTACATGAAGAAATTATCAAAAGGAACCGAGACCTAGAGAGGTTAAATAACTTACCCAAGTCCACACTGCTAACAAATTGTGGCCCAGATGGGACTTAAACTCAGTATGTCCTAGCTCAAATGCAAATTACCATCAAATTTACTGTTTAAAATAATAATATATGATGATTTATCTTGCTAGTGTTCTCTACATTTATTTCAAAAGAAACATTTCAAAAAAATCCTTACAATATTGTTACATATATACACATCACTATCAACAGAACATGCTGAATAGAAACAACAGCAAGTTAAAAAAAAAAACCCTCCAAAACTTCATATTTAAAACAGCTCGTGTTTTTTTTACCACTCCTTATAAAATTTCTTTTTGTTTTTCATTTTGAATTAAGAAAAACAAATGAAATCATTTTCAGCAACAAACTTGGTAAAACTAAAAGGAATGTGCTCAGACAGCAATAAGAAAAATCATTAAAGGGCTCAGTATACATGATAGTGTGAATTGTGTTTGTAAGCTACTGGAACATGAAATAATTAATGTCCATTATGCAGATTTCTTACGTTTAAATGATATTCAAATTATATTTACAAATGCTTTAAGTTAAAAAAACAAATGATTAAAGAAGAAGAAAAATGTGGGTTCTAGCAAAACTCTATTTTACTCAACTTTATAACTACGTACTAATAATATGTACTGTTTTATTTATAATTCCTGCACAAACAACACCTAATTAAATGCAGCTAATAATCTTCGCTTCTAAATATTTGACATTCTTCTAACTTAAAACATTTCATCTGATCTGAATATTGATTCACATTAATGAATACATAAAGATAAACTGAAATTATTTCTTAGCAAATCAGCATTTGCTTTTAAGCAGAAAACTGAGAGTCTCATGATCATTTATCTCAAGTGCTTTATGTTTAGTCCAGATAGTCATTCTAAATATATACCATTTAACCTTTTAATTGGTTCTAACTACTAAGCATTTTCAAAGCATATCATATTTAGCAGATGAGAAACATTTTCAATGTTACAAGCTTCATCCTACAACCACTTGTCTATACCTATTGGGACTCACTAGACTACTGATCTTACAGAAATAAGATGACTCAATTATGAAATTCCATAGAAAGGGTATGTTTTGGATATCCATTTATCAAATACTGGCAACACAGGGTACTCTTGAGTGCACACTCTATTTTTAAAAATAAACTGGATGACAGTATTTAGCTGGAAGAACAAAAATGTATAGTAAACATACCTCCTTGTTTATAATAGTCATATGTATTTATTTTGTCAGTTAATTAAAAAGCATTAACTAGGTATCTAAGATAAACTCAGGAACATGCTGTCCCTCCAAAGCCAGTGTAAATATCATAAGATTAAGATATTCTAACAATAGACTAAAATTTTAGCAGATATTTATGATAAATCATACAGATACCAAAGACATACATTACATAATTTTCACAGTTTTTCTCTGGCTCCCTATAAGATGTGGCTAAGGCTCAAAATTTCAGAATTAGTGATGACAGCCACTCCACACACTCAGTCCAAGTTTTATATGCTGGAATCCCACTACTCTAACATTCCTCACAAACCAGGCTCCATGCCATAATCCACTTAAAAGTCACGAGATTAAAAATCAAACAATTTACATAAATACCTTATTTAACATACTTAGATTATTTATTAGGTGATCAGATGATTTTCTTTTAGATAACTGGATAATTTTTTTCATTCCAAGGTCTTAAAGTAATGACTATGTGTGTGTGTGTGTGTGTGTGTGAATGTATACAACTATTTTTGATAATCACTCTAAAATAGATTACTTTGGTTGGGCTTTCCTAATAGAATATATTTTTTTAAATCTCTGATCTTTCCTTCACAGCTGGAATCATTCATTTATTTGGCAAATAGTCCTTGAATATCATTTCTTTGTGGCACAAACTATTCAAACTCTCAATGAAACAGACAAAGTCTCTGCTGTCATGTAGCTTATGTTCTACTTAGCGTGGGAGACAAAAAAAATCAACACGTTTACTAATTTAAAAATTATTTCAAATGCTCATGTAAATACATTTTAATAGATGGTGTAATAGGGAGTAAGACATAACAGTTACCTTAAATTAGGTTTCTAGAAAGGTGCCTCAAGAGAGGTGATCTGAGTTGAGAATAAAATGATAAGAACCAGGCCACGAAAAAATCTGAAATCTCAGTACATTCTAGGCAGAATGAAGATCTAGAACTAGACTCCTAAATCAGGACAAAGTTCAAATGTTTAAGGAACCATACAGAGATTAGAGTGGCTGAATAAGTGGTCACATATGAGATAGAAACAAAGATAGGAACTGTACTTGATAGCAAAGACCTTGGATTCACTGCAGGATTTTAAGTAGAAGAATAATATAACATGATTTGTAACTTTTAAAGCTTTCTCTGGCTACCATACGGAAAAAAGATTGAAAAGTAGCATAAAACTACGGCAGTAACACAAGTGAAAGGTGATGCTGGTTTATACTGGAGTGTCAGCAGACGAAATGGAGAGAAGTAGCAGGACCCAGGCTATCTCTTAGAGGTGTAGTCAATGGATCTGATGATGACTTCAATGTAAGATGGTAGGAAAAAAAGATAAATCAAAGATGACATTTTCTTGAGTGAGAAATAGTTTTTAGGATATGAGGAAGATTAAGATTACAGACTGAGAAAGGAAAACACTCCATTTGAAGTACCTATTATACATCTAAGGAGAGATTTGAAACAGGCAATTACATCAGAATTTGAAAGTCATGGTAAGGTCAAGCATTTTTAAAAATTCATTTTCGGCAAATACAGTGATTCTCCCAAAATTACATAGTAGCAGCAGACTCAAATTTCAAAAGTTTGTAGTCTAGTAATCTTTCTAAATTCTGTCTAAAATAAGAAGTTAACAGATGCTAGGTAAAGGTTTAGTGGATTCTTCGAGGAATAAAGCATATAAGATTTTATAAAAGAACACTGCACCTTTATTTTGGTTGTTAGAAAACCTCTTGTCAATTATGGTTTATCAACTGAATGTGTGATCAATGGAATTTTGTAATATACTACTTAGACACATTATAATAAGTAACTAGTCACAAGATTAAACTTCAATCATCTTAATAAAAAGTTTTGATAGTTAACATAAAAACATAAATTTTATTATTGAAAGGCTAGGTGACATATAACAATGCATATGTTTAATATTTAAATCTAATCATGCAACAGCCTCTGAAAATTGAATAACTTGGTTTTCCAAGTGTAATCGAAGTCTTGCTTACGAACAGTAAACTGTATCCAATCTAATGTCATAGATTTCACATATTTGAGAAACGTTTGGCTATTCAACAAATAAGAAATTGAACTAAAAGTTAAGTTTAATATATTCTGATTATTTTACTTCAACAATTCGTATGATTACTTTGCCAAAAGAATCACATACATTTTACCACATTAACATAAATATATAATTAGTAATTATGTAGATAAAAATTTTAAAGTTAATTTTAAAAGACCAGCATAAAAGATGAAGACTGCAAGATATACAGCTATGATAAGCTTTCAGATTTCCTAATTACCAAGTGATTTCTCAAATTAGAGGAACAGTTAAGTAAATTGTGATATACCTATTCAATGAAATATTATGCATTCATTAAAATAGTAATCAAGGAGAATATGAAACATGAATAAAATCCTATATACATTAAGTGAAAAAAATACTGTATTATATTTTATATTTCGAGATGGAGTCTTACTATGTACTGAGGTTTCAAATTTTTTTGTGGCCTAATTCTTGTCATTTTATTCTTAACTCAAATTAACTTAACTCTCTTGAGGCACCTTTCTAGAAACCTAATTTAAGTTGGTCTCAAACTCCTAGGCTCATGTGATCCTCCTGCTTCAGCCTCCCAAGTTGCTGGGATTCCAGTCATATACCAGCATGCCTGGCTCCAAAATTATATTTATACTATGCTTACAACCATATTTTAAAAGACCACATTAAAAAACTGAAAGAAAATACTTTGTTGGCTCCACTCCTCTATTATAAAAGGGTACCATGGAGTCCTCTTTTCATCTTTTCTCTGAGGATAAACCTTATTTATTGGTGAAAAAGCTTTCAGATAACAGAAACTGCTTATATTTTACATAGTAAACCACTCTTTGCCCTATAATTCTCATTCTTTTAAAATTTCAGGGGATCTCTCAGTAATAGATTCAGATAAACAAGTGTAGAAAGTTCAGGACTTCAGTTTAGGCCTTAGAGATGTTGGGACAGGTAGGTATACAGATATGTTAATACAATTTCAGGTAAACTATGTTAACATACTAAGGTAAGCGTCTCTATCTGACCAGTTTGTTTTCATAGAAAAATGTATTTGGGTTATAAATAAACAACTTCGAAACCAAGGCTTAGACCATAACCTTTCACGTTCTACTAAGAACAATAGAAGATAAAATATCAGATACCCTAGTCATAGGGAAATCTTAAAGATGGGGGCTACATATTAAGAAATAAACAAATTAATCTTACAAGTTGAAAATAAAATGAAAGATATTTTAAAATGTTTTAAATACTCCTAGACAAATTCATCACTGTCCAATAGAAGTTTATTAAGTCATATAATACATACTTGCATTTTCTAGCAGAAATATTAAAAAACACAAAAACAGGTGAAGTTAATTTTATAATGTATTTCATTTAACTCAATGTATCTAAAATATCATCTTAATATGAAATTTTTTAATTAGTATATGTTGCACTTAAAGCACTTTGTAAGCTAGACTAGCTATATTCAATTGCTAAACAGCCACTTGTGGTTAATGGCTACTTTATCAAACAGTGCAGTTCTGGAGAGTGCCTAGCTTATTTATATATAATGCTTATAAATTGATAAATATATTGTCCTAACAACAGCATATTGCATTGAGGGAAAATCTCGTAGGGCAATATTCAAATATCCTTAATGTGGTCTAAAAGACCCTGCCATAACATGAAGTTCATGAAATTCAGATCAAATATAGTGCCAGGTATGGTGACTCTTTGCCAGCAATCTCACAACTTGGGAGGCTGAAGTGAAAGGATTGCTTGAGACCAGGAGTTCAAGGCTGCAGTGAGCCACAATCATGTCACTACACTCTAGCCTGGGTAACAAGGCAAGATCCTGACTTAAAAATAAAATACAAAACTACATATTGAGGAGTCTTTAAGAAAAAGAAAGGACATTAGTCTTTTTCCTGATGTCTTATTCTCTATAGTTATCCTTAGTAAGCATAAAAAGAAGAAAATAAGTAACCATTTGCTGAATGTATGAAACAATGGAATTAATATTCTTTTCCAAAATTGACTCAATCACTTATACTTATTTCTATATTCCAATCCAAGGTCTAAAACGGTGAGGTTGAAATATCAACCATATATTACATTCATACCCCAACCTAAGCATCATTACTCACCTTTAATAAAGGTTGACAAATACTTGACAAATACTTCACCTGATCAAATGAAATCACTTGTGTTTCCTAAAATGCTAAGTGGTAAATAAAAGAAGTATTTTCCTCTAGAATGTAAGACTACTATGAGGCAGAAATTATGTTTTTCAACTTTATGTCTCTAATTCCTAGCATAGTAAATGTTGTAAAGCAAATACTCAGTGATTTTTTTCTGTGCTTGCTTCAGCTGAGTCATTTTGATTAAATTATGATTATCAACTATGAACTGCATTGTTGATGAATTTTTATAAATCAAATAATAGTTAAGATGCTCCTTGTGAAGCACAATGACTATCTCTACAAAAGAAGCTTGATATAAATTGTTCTACTCACATAATTTAATAAGTTCCATATGTGTTTTCTATCATATATTACAAATATTAGTCAAATTATCTTTTTCTATATTCATTCACTGTAGTTGCCAGTAAAACTCCAAGTTAGCTTGGATTGCAACAGCTCCCGGTACATTTGTTCTTAAAACCAGAAAAGGTAATTTCAAAGCATACTTTTTATATATTTTTTAATCTTCCGGACACTAAGCACTAAAAACCCTAAACATAATCAGACATTTAGCATATGACAGAATTTCCCACATTAAGAATATATAAAAATTATGTATTACATTAAAAAAAAGTAACATTCTACCTTTTCTACTTATCCCTAAGAAACTGTTTGACTGGTTTATGCCCAAACCCAATTTACATATCTACATTTATATTTCTACATAGATATGATACCAACATATGCTATTATTTTTAAATAAGGCAACAAAATATCACTTCTAAGAGACTTTATAAAAATTACTAAAACCCATGCTTATTTGTTTGACCTGCAGGAGAATTATAGGGAATTCTTGAGAGACTGTATAGTCCAACTACAAATCCTCCTCTACCATACATAACAGAGTTGGTCAACTAAACTCTAGATCAGTGTATTTCACAAAGATGGTTATGCCTTACAGTGAGTTATGAAATTAACTTAGTGAATTGTTACCAATGGTGTTTTTAAGGAACAGAAAATAAAAAGAAAATACTACAGTATATCACATGTGATAAGGGTAAAACAGTTTTGTGAAAATTCTGTTTTAATTGTGTTTGAGTATATTGAATACAATGTAAAGTATTTTTTAGACAAGTGCAATAAAAAAAGCTTGAAACCCAATGTCACAAATAAATACTTTCTAGTGAATACAAATGCATTCTTTCAAAATATGGCCCTGCTTCATTTTGGGAAAACAAAAATATTTATCTCATCAATCAATGCCTATAACTTTTGGGCTATCTAGCAATTTCACTTTTTAAAAATGTATCCAAAAATATACTTACACATGCAAAACTGTATAAGATTTATCACAAATTATTTTTAATACCAAAAATTAGAAACAACCCAAATGTCCTCATAGTATACCACTGGAATAAATTATGGCATATCCATACAGTGAAATTCTATGCCTCCATTAAACAGAATAAAAATATTTTCTATTTTCTGAGATTAAAATATCTTTTTATGGCAACAAAAAAGCAAGTTGCGGAATAGTATTATAATATGCTATCTTATTGTCCAAATTTGAGGAGGGCAAGGAAGAAGAATCTATATTTGCTTTCAGTAATTCTGAAAGAATGTGTAGAATTGAACACATTGCTTATTAATGAAAGAAGGGAGGGACCAGGGCAGATAAAAGATAAATGAAAGACTTTCACTATATAAAGGTTGCTAGTTTTTGAAACTGTATGATAATAACCTATGCCACTTTGGGAGGCCGAGGCAGGTGGATCACGAGGTCAAGAGATCGAGACCATCCTGGTCAACATGGTGAAACCCTGACTCTACTAAAAATACAAAAAATTAGCTGGGCATGGTGGCACGTGCCTGTAATCCCAGCTACTCAGGAGGCTGAGGCAGGAGAATTGCCTGAACCCAGGAGGCGGAGGTTGCGGTGAGCCAAGATTGCACCATTGCACTCCAGCCTGGGTAATGAGCAAAACTCCGTCTCAAAAAAAAAAAAAAAAAAAAAAAAGTAAATAAATAACCTATGCCAAAAAAGTAAAAGACACACAAAGAAATATGACTGACATCTTTTAAAAAATGCAAAAACTACAAACATCTGATTTCGTGGAAAAGCCTAAATGAGCTCTCATGTATTATGTAAATATTTCATATTAAATTCTTCTCATTACTCCTTGAATTCTACCCTCTAGAAACAGTAAATTAAATTACTCTTCTCATGTCCCTTCAAATTATTCTAAATCATATGTCCCCTACTCAGTTCTCTTCCCAGCATTCTCTTTTTTTGGTCTTCACATGGCCAGTTCCTCAAAGGGCTTCCTAATTGAAAGTTTAGACACAGAAGGAAATAACAATTGTTCTTCCTACCTCCAATATTTGTGACCTCAGATCTGCAGTCTCATCTAAGCCTCTATGGCTTCACCAGAGGACCAGATCTGTTATTAAATACAAGCCTAAACTACTTCTTGCTGCTACCTAAAATGTATCCTCCACCTCCTTCATCATGTGTTAAATACTGCCTACCAAGTGTCAGACTTTGAGGACTTGTTCTGTCCTTAAGAGCTCACATTGCAGCAGATGAATCTAGACTACCAGAAACTTGTTTCATGAGCTCCCACTATAACTTTGTTTCCACATACCTCCACATCATACATTTAAAGGAACCAGGGAAGATCTGACACACTTCTTCACTAAACACCAATCCCAAACTACATAATCTGTGACGTCAGTAGATTAACTGAACACAAACTACAATGTGATCTCTAATGCTCT
Source organism: Callithrix jacchus (assembly GCF_049354715.1). Lineage (NCBI taxonomy): Eukaryota > Metazoa > Chordata > Mammalia > Primates > Cebidae > Callithrix > Callithrix jacchus. The sequence continues at coordinate 106,907,976 of NC_133505.1, forward strand.
TGAATTAAAGGTAAATATATAAGATAATATATTTCTTATTTAAGTCGGCAAGTAAACAGTTCACTAATCTATTTAGCAACCATTTTTACTGAGCATGTACTATATATGAGGTTTCATTTTAAATGTTTTAACTGCATAATATCATTTAGCATCCAAAGAAAATTTATGAAGTAAGTCTTTTTATCATCCTTCTTTTAAAGATGGGGGAAGTACAGCACGGAGAGTTTAAAGACCTTAACCAGGATAAAAGACTAGCAAATTGCAGAGCAAAGATTGAAACTCAGATATCTGATATAAAAGTCTAAATTAAAAGTCTGAGTTAAAGGCTTGTAAAGCTTCCTAATTTCATTACTTTACACTTTTATTTTTATAGTTAATTTTTTTATTCCTAACTGATTTTTAACCAAGTAACATAATTTATAAAACTAAATATGAAAATACAGTCAATGAAAATACTGAGTTTACTAATAATCAAGTAAATGCAAAACAGAACAAGATACATTTTTATTTATCCAAGTGTTGAAGATTTTTTAAAAATTGGTTTTGGTAATGTTTACACTTTCATATATATTGCTTGTATGCAATTCATATTACAAATGTGCATATATCATTTAACCTAACTCCAAGTCAAAAGAAAAATCCAAGTGAAATAACTGAACAATGATGTCATACAAATAAGCACAAAGATGCTTACTATAACATCATTTCCAATAAGAAAAAACAGACACAAGCTGAATATCTATAAATAGGGTATTGGAGTAAGTAATTCATGACAGATTCTCCATGAATCACTGTAGTTAAGTAGAATGAAGATACATTTGTTTATAAAAAAAATGTGTCGAAAAATGAAAAAAGTATGCCACAAAACAGTAACTAATTAAATATAATTTATTAATACAAAAACATTCTGGAAAGATATATCAAAGTATTCTACTAAAGTTGGGGCTGTAAAGACATTTTCACTTTCATGCTGGGCATGGTAGCTCACACCTGTAATCCCAGCACTTTGGGAGGCCAAGGCGGGCGGATCATGAGGAGATTGAGACCATCTTGGCCAACATGGTGACACCCCATCTGTACTAAAATACAAAGAAATTAGCCAGGTGTGGTGGCATATGCCTGGAGTCCCAGCTACTTGGGAGGCTGAGGCAAGGGAATTGCTTTAACCTGGGAGGTGGAGGTTGCAATTAACTGAGATTGTGCCACTGCACCCCAGCCTGGCAACAGAGCAAGACTTTGTCTCAAAAAAAAAAAAAGACATTTTCACTTTCTATTTATATTATAAATGTAGATATTACATTTTAGATATTATTTTTTGTAATAAATTTTATCAACCCTACAAAAATCTTTTCTGTTTAGATAAAAAACAAAACGAGAAAGGTCTATTCTGTATTGACTTAATGTATTAAAACAACAATATTTATTTATAAATAGAAATACCTAATAATTTTGTATTAATACAAACAACTGACCCTCTTTTTCATTCTGTAATATCAAATCTTTACAAATATCAAATTTCTAATTTGTACCCACACTTGAAAGTGTGCTGAAAAACTCCTGAATTATATTAAGAGTTATGAAAGACAGTACATGGACACTGTTATTTTCTCTTTACTAAAGAGTCACGTGTTTTAATGTTTTATGATAAAAATTCATTTTGAATTAGATGATCTGAGTAGAGGAAATTAAGTCTCAGTAACAAAGCATCTCAAAAGAGTAACCTAATATTAAATCTTTGAAAGAAGTGAAATTGTTAGATTTTGTGAAAATCAAGTTACTTATTTTCTTAAATGAAACTGAGCCAAATTTTAATACATATGAAGAAAGCAGAAAGCAATCCCACCTAAAATAATCAGAAACTGCAATGCATTATTCATATCTTTTTATGTTACTTAACTGAATGCATTTACACCCTTCGTTTACTCATTTATTAATTTAAAGACAGGGTCTCATTTTGGTGCCCAAGAATGCAGTAGCCTGGTCATCAGCTCACTGCAATCTCAAACTCCTGGACTCAAGTGATCCTCCCACATGAGCCTCCTGAGTACCTAGGACAACAGGCATGAAACACTGTGCCTGCCTGGCTAAGTTTTCTAATTAAAAAAAATATTTTTAGAAATCAGGTCTCACTATGTTGCCCAGGCTGATCTTGAACTCCTAGGCCCAAGTGATCCTCCAGCCTTGGCCTCCCAAAGTGCTAGGATTACAGGTGTGAGTCACCATGCCCAGCTCATTTACACCATTTAAAACACTGACAATTATGCCTGTAAGTGTCAATTCCTAAAACTTCTCATACAGAAAAGTCTATCTAAGAAGCATAACAAAAACAAATGTCAGCTAAATACAGATGGACCTTCTAAAAACATTTCACAGCCTAATGGTAAAATGATAAATAGGAAGTTATTACTGACTTTGAAGACAAAACATGGGAGTGAATAAGCAAACAATAGCAAAACCATGTTTAACAAGAATTTCAAATATAATGGGAGCCAGAGAGGCATACCCTCTTCTTGGGAGGGTAAGATGCCCTCCTAATTCCCAAGAGAGGTATCATTTGAGCAAAAGCTGAATGCTTAGGAAAACTGAAGAAAAAAAACAAAGTTCTCAATGGGGGATTTTAAAAGAGAAACAAAATTTGGGTTGCAGAATCATAACACATTTTTCACTGACAAACTCTCCAGATTGTAAATCTGGGTTTTCACCAGCACACAAGGTCTTAACAATTACTCAACATGTCAGATGTCACTCTGAAACACTTTCTTCAGGGTGCTATGTCAATAGACACATTCAAAGTGCACAAGAAGGCAGTAAAAAGACATTGTTTATGAGAACACATGGACACAGGGAGGGGAACAACACTCACTGGAGCCTGTTGGGGAAGGGCTGGGTGGGCAGCATTAGAGAAAAGAGCTAATGCATGCTTAATGCTTAATGCCTAGATGATGGGTTAGGTGCAGCAAACCACCATGGCACACGTTTACCTATATAACAAACCAGCACATATACCCCAGCACTTAAAATAAATAAATAAATAAGAAGACATTGCTTAACTTCAGTTATAGGTTCGATTTGGCTAGGTTTGGTTTGCTTGTCTTTATGTAGAACTGGCATAATAAGTTGGGGCTGGTTTCACAAAATCAGTATTATTTAAGTATACAGATATCAGAGGCTTAAAGCAGAAATAAGTTTAAAGGCTAAAAACCTGGTATTTCTGTGAAGTTAATACATATGTTAAAAAAAAAGATTAACTCATACTGGCTACGTATGTTTTAGTATGCCTTCAGTATAACATTTTAAGTGTAGTTTCAAGTGTTGTAGCCTAAAATTATTTAATTGGTATTACAGTCTTGGCTGAGATTGTAGGATCTGACTTCTGATAAACAGCTGCACTTCTAATCATGGCAATAAAACTGAAGCTAAAGAGTCTCTGTTAAATGCTGTTGAATCTCACAATGAAAATGTCATTTTTAGTTTCCTGGCTGATATTTATGGTAATAATTGGTTTCAGCTTTGAATTGAACATTTAAAGTATTTTCACTAGTTTGCTCAAAATCTTTACAAAGGATAAAATATTTGGGCACTTATATGGTGAAGTCCACAAAATATTCAGATGTTGAATCATGGGTAATTACTTAATTTAAATTTGTTATGGTTCATATGACTTTAAACTTTCCAAAACTGATTAAATAATGCAAGAATGTCATTTTAAATGTACATCTCTTTAAACAAGAGAATTTCATTATTAGAATTCTCAATGGAAATTTTTGGAAGACATTATTTCCACCAGCATTATATCTAACAATTAATTTAATAACATACCAAGAACATGTGTAATATAAATAAAAGAATTAATAATTTTTTTAGAATGGCCAGTTCAATATACAAATGTATACATACTTGTGGGTGTGGGTAGGTGTATGTATGTATGTATTTCAAAGCTTACCAATGTGTTTGGATTGATTTCCTAAAGAATAGAAATTTAGAAATATTTATTTAAACCATATCTTTTACAATTTTCTAATGTTTTAAATATCCAATTCAAGAAAATTTTCACACATAATCTATTTTGCAGAAATGAGTTAATGACATTATCTGAATGTGACATTAGGTGCATAAGACACCAAATATTTTCACGCAATCTTTTGCTCTCTTAAAAAAATTCAAGTTTGATTTGTGAGACATAGTAAGTAGGTTTTCTTTTTTTAATTCTATAGAGGGAGACAGAGTCAGTATCTTTAAATCACAGAGTCCTTAATTCTGATGGAGTAATTTAATATAATTTTTTGTGAGATAAAAAAGTTTCAACAAGAGTAGATAAGAAAACATCAATATGTGTATAATGTACATTTATATGGAAAGAGAAATACAATTACCAAAATATACAGCTATATAGAACCCTATGCATTATCCCATCAATGGCAAGTGAAAGTATTTTAAAAGTGAAAGTATTTAAAGTGAAAGATTTTAAGTGGTGGACAGACCGTAAGGTAAGCCCAAATGATCCCAGATGCCTACCTCCTGGTGTTCACACCCTAGTTTAATCTTTTCCCCTTAAGCATGATGGAACCTGTGACTTGTTTCTAACTAATAAAAGAATACGGCAGGCCGGGCGGGGTGGCTCAAGCCTGTAATCCCAGCACTTTGGGAGGCCGAGGCGGGTGGATCACGAGGTCAATAGATCGAGACCATCTTGGTCAACATGGTGAAACCCCGTCTCTACTAAAATTACAAAAAAATTAGCTGGGCACGGTGGTGCGTGCCTGTAATCCCAGCTGCTCGGGAGGCTGAGGCAGGAGAATTGCCTGAACCCAGGAGGCGGAGATTGCGGTGAGCCGAGATCGCGCCATTGCACTCCAGCCTGGGTAACAAGAGCGAAACTCCGTCTCAAAAAAAAAAAAAAAAAGAATATGGCAGAGGCTATAACTCCCATGATTATTTTATGTTATATACGACTCCATCTGGTAGGATTTGCCTTCTGACAAGAAACTTACATTTTCTCTATACTTAATAAACAACTGAAGGTTGAATTTGAAAAAGGTTTAAAATAGTATCAGAAAACATAAACATAAAATACATAGGTATAAATTTAACAAAACAGTTGTAAAATGTGTGCTAAAAATTATAAATTAATCATGAAAAAAATCAAAGAACACCTAAATAAATGTAGAAGTATATAATCTTCATGGTTTGGAAGGTTTGATATAAGATTTAAATTCTCACCAAATAATCTATAGATTCAATGGAATCCCAGTTAAAATCTCAGCAGAAAATTTTATAGAAAACAACACAGTTCATATGAAAAATCAAAGAAATAGAATAGCCAAATACTAACACCTGTTTTCAAGACTTACTATAAAGCTGCAGTAATCCAGACAGCATGGCAAGGAATAGACATGCAGGGAATCAAAAATAAGCTCACATGCATGTATATGGTCAACTTATTTTTAACAAATGTGCAAAAGCAATTCAATGTATAAAGAAGTTTTTTCAATAAATGATCCCTGAACAACTGGATAGCTATATGCAAAAACAAACAAAAATCTTGACCCTTACCTTTGACCACATATAAAATCTAATTAAAAATGATTATATACCTAAATATAAGAGCTACAACTTTAAAATGTACAAAAGAAAATTATGAAGAAAATCTTAATAACCTTGCATGAGGCAAAAATTGCTTACATATGATCAAAAAGCATAATCGAGGTTTTTGTTTTTAGTTTATAGAATGGATTTCAAGGGTACTAATATGTTTGCTCCACTGAAAATATTTTGTGAAAAACAAGTTGCAAATGGGAGAAAATATTACAAACACATATCTGAAAAAGGACTGCATTCAGAATACACAAAGAACTCTCAAAACTCATTAACAGGAAAACAAATCACCCAATTAAAAACTTGACAAATTATTTAACCAGAAATCTCACCAAAGAAGAATGACAAGTAAGGACACAAAAAGATGCTCAACACTATTAGTCATTAGGGAAATGCAAACCAAAACCATAATGAGATACTACTATACAATGAAGTAGAATGTTTAAAGTTTCTTAAACTGACAATATTATGTGCTGACAAAAATATAGGGTAACTGTAATGCTCACACATTGCTGGTATAAATACAAAATGCTCCATTCACTTTGAAAAACAGTTTGCCACCTTCTTACAAAGATAAATATGTATTCACTATACAATTTAGCAATTCCATTCCTTGTTATTTACCCTAGGAACACAAAAATATATGTATAAACAAACACCTGTACATGAACAGTTCTAGCAGTTTAAGTCATAATCAGCAAAAGCTGCAAACAAGCTAAAAGTACTTCAAATGGAGAATGAACAAATTGAAGTACAGACACTGAATTGAATACATTTTAGCCATGAAAAGAACCAAGTACTGAAACAGAGCAATATGGATGAATCTCTAATACATTACATGAAGTAACGGAAATCAGATTCAAAATATTCATGACACCTACATATTATATAAATAACTCATATGATGTACATATAAGCATTACACAAGGAATTGTATGATACTTATATGACATTTTGGAAAAGTCAAAACCATAGGGAAAATAAACAGAACAGTAGTCTGCAGGAACTGGGAGTGGTGGGAAACAGGTAAAAGAGGCAGCAGGAAACTTTTAGATCTGATGAAAATGTTGGGTTTTGATCATGTTGATATTTACAAAATCTATGATACTATAACCCCAAAAGGGTGTATTTTATAGTAGTCAAATAACACTTTAATATACCTGGCTTTCAAAAAAGACAATCAACAAAAACAAAACAAAAAATAAAGCAAAACAACAAAATGAGGGGAGGAAAAAAGGGTGGGTAGAGAAAAGAATTTGATGGGGAGACTATTTATATATATGGTTATCTTTAAATTTAAGAAAGGAACTTATAAATCCAGTTGACTGTTATGTTTCTCTACATGACGTCTGAACCTCAAAATACAAGCTTTCCAAATACACTGAATTCACAGCTCAGAAGAGTAGGAGAAAGACTTAGTCATAGACAGCTGGAGATGAGTTCAGAGGATTTTCTGAGGAGACCAGTGCTTTTAAAAACAGGTTCCTCCCGCAGGTTCAGACATTTGGTGTATGTGCTTGGCTGAGGAGCCAATGTTGCGAAGCTACCATTTGTGGGATTATGACTGAACGCCTCTAAATCAGAAGCAGTGCTGCGGGGCTTCAGTTGACCTCGGACAAGCGCTCCCCCGCCGTCCCGCTCTGCGGGCCGCCCCGACCCCGGTATCCAGTGTGGAGTGCCCCGTGTCCTGGGAAACAGGGTATGGCCGGAAAGGCGGCCGCCCCCTCGCCCTTCACTCACGCACGTTCGTGAGGAACCTGGTGCTAAACTATGCGTAGACGACCTGCTTCTGGGTAGGGGTTTCTTACCTAGCAGAGCAGCTCCTTCGCTGCGATCTATTGAAAGTCAGCTCTCCACACAAGGGTTTGTTAAAAAAAAAAAAAAAGGAAAGAAAGAAGGAAAAAACTAACATACACACACACAGGTTCCTCATACTCAGGGTAGGGGCTGCTGGTCAACACTTGAGATTTTCATTCATTTGCCAGTTTGTAATCTGTACATTTCCTAACAGTTCTCAGTTGACTTATATAAGAAAACAGAACTATTATCAAACACCCACAACTCAGTGATTAGGTTTTCTGATTCATCTATGTTTAATAATTTAATACAATCTACTCTGGGGAAAATAAAAAGAACATTTTACTCAGAAAAACTTCGGTTAAAAACATTTACATTTAGAAAAAAGAGGTCCCTATAAGAAAAATATTTTCTTGAACTTCTTGTGTAATATGTAAAGATATGAAGGGACAAGCAAAACATTTAGGGGAAGAAATCATGAATTGCTTAATATTCATTGAGATCCCTTTATATACTGATTTCCTGGTACATTTAAAATTTACCAAAATGATATCCTTATTTTCATATAACTGAAATTTATCAAGAATGTGACAGCTTATTGAGAATGCAAAATAAGGCAACCTACATTTACTTAACCACTTTGATATTTGCACCACTGGGTCAAATTTAAATATGTCTTCTCTTGCTATCAGAGTTGATATGATATGCCAGGGTGCATATGATGTTTATAGGAAGTTTTTGTTTACACAACAAAACTCGGCTATCAATGTGAGAAATTAATTGAAGGGATGGTTTATATAAGCATTTCTTATGCTGAGAATTTACTGATCACCTAAAATGTATCACAAAAACAGCTATACATTTTCTGTGTGCTAACTCACGTAATCGTCAAAATACGTCTGAAAAGGAAACTGAAACTCAGAGGCATAATTTAACTTGATTCATGTCACAAAATGTGCAAATGGTGAAGCTGGGAACTCACATCAGTTCTGCCTGTTTAACTGGATAGTAAGCTCCTTAAAGCCAGGATCATAGTTCTAAACCTCTGCGTACCCATCGTAACTCCTAACACAATGCTTTGTGTCAATCATGAGCTCAAGAAATTGTTACTGATTAACAATAATCAATCCATATGTACTTTCAAACCAAATACAAGAAGAGAATCTATAAATAGCAACCTGTATCAAATATTTCTGCATATTGTTGTAGGTCTATGAAACCACAACACACTAATATACTCAAAGACATGGACTAAATTCAGTTCTAAAGCAATTTGAAATTTCTACAATACAAGTTAAATTCATTTAATTTTCAGACTTCTGAATTCATCTTCTGATAAGTTCTAAAATTATCATTCTGGGACAGTTTAATGTCTTTAAGTTTTTAATCTTCTCCATTCTAATTTCCTGCTATAAAGTCAATAAATTATAGGTTGTAAAGAAAATTATTTTGTTGGATTACTCTTAGCTAGAGGCAAATGTTAGTTATAACTTTTTCTGTAGTTGAGCAGGTATTTTTGAAGCAGGTGGTGCCCTTTTCCTAGTTATCTGTTTGCAAGTGTTCCCAGTAGACTATACAGTACTGCAATCCTGAAAAGGTTTAGGGAATAGAGACAAAATAAATTCTTATTTAGAAGAGAAAATATAGATCGTATTTCCCCTCAAATAAGACTTGGGCATTTCAGAGTTATGAATGATAAAGCATTTTCATAACAAGTAAACATTATTTTCAATCATATAATTTAAATAACTGCTGAGAATCAAAAATTGATAAGAATCTCTTAGTTATAATTTTATAAGAAAGATTATCCATTAGATCATTCTTAAACATATTTTTAAGCATCTACTAACATCCCAAACAGAAAATAATATATAATTAAAAGCATGCACCACACGGAATGTATCAAAAATCCCCAATTACTTTTGAGAATAAACTTAGAATTTTAAAACTTTTTCCTTACAGTTTCCATAGTTGCACTCTAAATAATACTCTAACACATAAAATCATGGCCTTCTTGACAGTGACAATGTTTTTACAACAAAATTTAATTTTGAAGGTTCTGTATAAAAAATGTCACAGATAAGACATAATCCCCAACATTTTATAACAGGTCCACACAAAAGTTGCCACATGAAGTCAAGAACTGTTGTTTTCTGTATATACCCCAAAACAGCTCTATTAGGAAGACAATTGTTTGGTTCATTATCACTGTTTCAGATGACGATCAATGCCCACAGACTAAGCAGTCAAGAAACAACTCAAGTTTCATGTTCTCCAAGAAGTCTTCATAAAGGCCATAGCCTACAATGATCCCAGTCACCTTATTCTGGCATCCAATAACAGACAATGTTAGTTGTCTGCACACAATTGCTGTTTCATTTTGTTTTCTCTAATGAAACTCTATTTTTATTCAGAAAATCTGGCCTCTTTCACAAAATGATGCATTTCACTAAGTCAAACACGGCAAACTTGTTTCCCTGAAATCCTGGAAAACATTTCTTTACTCTTAAAACAGACATAAAAAAATGCAGTCCTCATTTCTTACTGAACTTTGTTTGCACAGTGACCCTGGTATAACACCCACGATGAGAGTTAATTTGAAGAAAAGCCAAAAAAAAAAAAAAAAGGATAGAAGAGTAGAAAGACATCAGGTTCTGAATAACATCATTGTACAAACAAATTGACCAACCTGAACTATCTACCTTCCTATGTCTTTTTGTTATTTGGAACATAATAGTATATGTTTCTATGAGTAAGATTTTTTGCAGCCAGAAGTATTCAAAGTGATAGAAAAACTAAATCTCAAGAAATCATCATCATAATATACTTGTTAGTTTTCACTATGATTGTACTGTGGCTTAATCAGTTTAATTCAACTAGAGACTAGTAATACTTCCTATCAATACACTAAATCTTCATATAAACAGTACCAATATTTAGATATATTTCATAAGGCAAATATTTTGCTATATAACACATATGAATAATTTATTGAAAAGTGGTAAAATTATGTCTATCTTTAATGTATAAAATTTTTTTGGTTAAAATATCTATTTCCTAGCTTTGATATTCATTGCTCTAGAACTAGTAAAATCATCATGGTCAATGAAGTATTGCTAGTGATATAAATTAATTAGTTTTGTAAAACTGCTTATATACTCTATTTATATATCTGGAAAGCAGGGAAAATCTACATTTCCATTAAATATAAAATACCCAATAATACCTTATTTAGGTTCTAAGAATTTTATAGTTTCCTCTGTTGCTGTTTTGTTTAGCATGACCTAAAGAAGTTCACCCAATTTAGAATAAAAAAGTGAGAAAAACTTTTTAAAATTGCATGAACAGCTGACCTGAGGATACAGGCTAAAACAGAAACTTTAACTTGAGATGCATGAGAAAATCAATAACTTGGCTTGGGGCAGGGTGGCAGTCCACAAACCAGATAAGAAAATAAAATACACAAGGCTTTTTTCTTTCCATTTCTTGTCACTTTGAAAATTATCTTTATGAAATAAACTATTTTTATGTTCATTGATGCCATTCAACTACTCCTTCATTCCAAACACGTGGAATACTAGTGGATGCTATCATACAAGATCTCAAAAGCCTAGCAAGATAGTCACTATAACAAGACATCTTCAAATAGTTTCTAATTGAATGATAGAAACTAAAGAAACTAGTCTTTATAATTATTGGCATTTGTGGTTATCTTAAGACTGTATATTTGGAAAAAGTCAAATAGAGAAGGTATAAAGAGTGTGACTTTTCCTTGGGCTTTACCTGTCCTCTGAACCTAAGGGGATCCTAAAGCTACAGAGTTTATCAACATACTTTGATTCCATCAAATCATGAAAGCAAGAAAGTCAAAGAAGCATCCAGAAAAATACTTCAGAGTATGGATCCTTTTTGTGAGATCATTTTGAAGACAATGAAATGTCACTAAAACCTGGGCATGCCCCAGATTAAGAAGCCTTATGCTAAAGCATTCCATAAGGCTGCTTATGATACTGTCACATATGTCATCAAGTTCATCAGAACCATGGCCTTGAAATCACGGCCTTTTTATTTTTATTTTTATTTTTTTTGAGATGGAGTTTCGCTCTTGTTACCCAGGCTGGAGTGCAATGGCGCGATCTCAGCTCACCGCAACCTCCGCCTCCTGGGTTCAGGCAATTCTCCTGCCTCAGCCTCCTGAGTAGCTGGGATTACAGGCACATGCCACCGTGCCCAGCTAATTTTTTTTTGCATTTTTAGTAGAGACGGGGTTTCACCATGTTGACCAGGATGGTATCGATCTCTTGACCTCGTGATCCACCCGCCTCAGCCTCCCAAAGTGCTGGTATTACAGGGTTGAGCCACCGCGGCCAGCAATCATGGCCCTTTTAAGAGGTCATATCAAAAAATAGTAATACATTATGAAGTTTGAAACTGAAAACTGAATTTACTATTTTTTTTATTTACAGATATCTTAGCAAAGATGATTTCATAAATTTTAAGAGGAAGGAAACACACATGGCATAAATTAAAAAGAGCAAAAATGAAATTTCTAATTTAATTTGGCAAATGCTATATTTCCTTGATCCAAACCTAGCCTCACCAGGCAATTTGCATCATGGGATTGCAGAAACGTAAGTAACTAAATGTCTGGCAGGTAGAACGTGGGGTAGTCAAGACTGAAAGTCAGCTAGATTCAGGATTCTTGCGCCTAACCAACAATGTATGCTGAATATATACAAAGCAAGTTCTTAATGATCTACAAGAGACGTAGATTCCCACATAACAATAGTAGGAAGCCTGAATACCCCACCATCAATATTAAATAGATCAGCAAGCTGAGTGCGGTGGCTCACGCCTATAATCCCAGCACTTTGGGAGGCTGAGGCCTAGAGATCACAAGGTCTAGAGATCGAGACCATTGTGGCCAACATAGTGAAACACTGTCTCTACTAAAATACAAAAGTTAGCTGGGTGTGGTGGCACATGATGTTAGCCCCAGTTACTCGGGAGGCTGAGGTAGGAGAATTGCTTGAACCCAGGAGGAGAGGTTGCAGTGAGCCGAGATTGTGCCACTGTACTTCAGCTTGGTGCTTGCTGACAGAGCAACACTCTGTCTCAAAAAAAAAAAAAAAAAAAATCAAAGAGATAGTAAATTAACAAAGATATCAAGGAGTTGAACTCAGCTCTGGACAAAGCGGACCTAATAGACATCTACAGAACTCTCCACCCCAAATCCACAGAATATACATTCTTCTCAGCACCACATCACACTTAACCTAAAATTGAGCACATAATTGGAAGTAAAACACTCCTTAGAAATGCCAAAGAATGAAAATCATGACAGCCTCTCAGACCACAGCACAATCAAATTAGAACTCAGGATTAAGAAACTGCACAACTAGGTGGCAACTGAAGAACCTGATCCTTAATGACGATTGGATAAATAATGAAATTAAAGTAGAAATAAAGATGGTCTTTGAAACCAATGAAAATGAAGACACAATGTACCAGAATCTCTAGCACGCATTTAAAGCAGTGAGTAGAGGGATTTATAGCACCAAATACTCACAAGAGAAACGAGGAAAGATAAAAAAACATCAACAACGTAATGTCACGATTAAAGAAACTAGAGAAGCAAGATCAAACAAATTCAAAAGCTAGCAGAAGACAAGAAATAACTAAGATCAGAGCAGAACTGAAGGAGATGAAGATATAAAAAACTCTTCCAAAAAAAATCAATGAATCCAGGAGCCAGTTTTTTGAAAACAGCAACACAACAGATAGACCACTAGCCAGACTAATAAAGAAAAGAGAGAAGAATCAAATAGATGCCATCAAAAATGATAAAGAGGATATCACCACTGATCCCATAGAAATACAAACTACCATCAGATAATACTATAAACACCTCTATGCAAATAAACCAGTAAATCTAGAAAAAAATAGATGAATTCCTGGACACTTACACTCTCCCAAGACTAAACCAGGAAGAAATCAAATCCCTGAATAGACCAACAACAAGGCCTGAAATTGAGGCAGCAATTAATAGCCTACCAACTAAAGAAAGTCCAGGACCAGACAGATTCACAGCCAAATTCTACCAGGGGTATAAAAAGTAGCTGGTACCATTCCTTCTGAAATTATTTCAAACAACAGAAAAAGAGGGAAGGCTCCCTAACTCATTTTATGAGACCAACGTCATAAAATGATGACACCAAAACCTGGAAGGCACACAACTAAAAAAGGAAATTTCAGGGCAATATCCATGATGAACGTTGATGTGAAAATTCTCAATAAAATACTGGCAAACTGAATCCAACAGCACATGAAAAAGCTTATCCAGCATAATCAAGTCAGCTTCGTGTCTGGGATGCAAGGCTGGTTCAGCATATGCAAATCTATACACGTAATCCATCACATAATGGAACCAAAGACAAAAATCATGTTTATTTCAATAGATGCAGAGAAGGCCTTTGACAAAATTCAACAGCCCTTTATGCTAAAAACTCTCAATAAACTAGGTATCAATGGAATGTATCTCAAAATAATAAGAGCTATTTATGAAAAACCCATAGCCAATATCATACTAAATGGGAAAAAAACTGGAAGCATTCCCTTTGGAAACTGGAACAAGACAAGGATGCCCTTTCTCACCACTCCTATTCAACATAGTATTGGAAGTTCTGGCCAGAGCAATCAGGCAAGAAAAATAAATAAAAGTATTCAATTAGAAAAAGAGGAAGTCAAATTGTCTCTCTATTTACAGATGGCATTATTGTATATTTACGAGAGTCCATCATCTCAGCCCAAAATCTCCTTAAGATGATAAGCAACTTTAGCAAAGTCTCAGGATACAAAATCAATGTGCAGAAATCACAAACATTCCTATACACCAATAATAGACAGAGAGCCAAATCATGAGTGAACTCCCATTCACAATTTGCTACAAAGAGAATAAAATACCTAGGAATTCAACTAACAAGGGATGTGAAGGACCTCTTCAAGGAGAACTACAAATCACTGTCTTAAAGAAATAAGAGAGGACACAAACACATGGAAAAACATTCCATGTCCATGGTCAGAAAGAATCAATATTGTGAAAATGGCCATACTGCCCAAAGTAATTTATAGATTCAACACTATCCCCATCAAGCTATCATTAACTTTCTTCACAGATTTAGGGAAAACCATGTTAAACTTCATATGGAACCAAAAGAGAGCCCCCATAGCCAAGACAATCCTAAGCAAAAAAACAAACAAACAAAAACAAAGCTGGAGGCATCATGCTACCTGACTTTAAACTATACTGTAAGTCCACAGTAATCAAAACAGCATGGTTCTGGTACCAAAACAGAGATACAGACCAATGGAACAGAACAGAGGCCTCAGAAATAATGCCACACATCTACAACCATTTGATCTTTGATAACCCTGACAAAACAAGCAATGGGGAAAGGATTCCCTATTTAATAAATGGTGTTGGGAATACTGGCTAGCCATAAGCAGAAAGCTGAAACTAGATCCCTTCCTTACACCTTATATAAAAATTAACTCCAGATGGATTAAAGATTTAAACATAAGATCTAACACCATAAAAACCCTAGAAGAAAACCTAGGCAACACCATTCAGGACATAGGCATGGGCAAGGACTTCATGACTAAAATACCGAAAGCAATGGCAACAAAAGCCAAAATAGAAAAAGTGGATCTAATTAAACTTCAGAGCTCAAGCTCTTAAGAGTAAATCAGAAACCAACAAAATGGGAAAAAGTTTTTGCAATCTACTCATCTGACAAAGGGCTAATATCCAGAATCTACAAAGAACTTCAACAAATTTATAAGAAAAAAACAAACAAGCCCATCAAAATTGGGCAAAGGATGTGAACAGATATTTCTCAAAAGAAGACATTTATGCACCCAACAAACAGGACAAAAAGCTCATATCACTGGTTATTAATGCAAATCAAAACCACATTGAGATATCACCTCACACCAGTTAGAATGGTGATCATTAAAAAATCAGGAGACAGGCCAGGCGCGGTGGCTCAAGCCTGTAATCCCAGCACTTTGGGAGGCCGAGGCAGGTGGATCACGAGGTCAAGAGATCGAGACCATCCTGGTCAACGTGGTGTCTCTACTAAAAACACAAAAAATTAGCAGGGCATGGTGGCGCATGCCTGTAATCCCAGCTACTCAGGAGGCTGAGGCAGGAGAATTGCCTGAACCCAGGAGGCGGAGGTTGCGGTGAGCCAAGATCGCGCCATTGCACTCCTGCCTGGGTAACAAACTCTGTCTCAAAAAAAAAAAATAAATCAGGAGACAACAGATGCTCAAGAGGATGTGGAGAAATAGGAACCCTCTTACACCCTATTAATGGGAGTGTAAATTAGTTCAACCATTGTGGAAGATCATCAAGGATCTAGAAATAGAAATAATGTTTGACTCAGCAACCCATTACTGGGTATATACCCAAAGGAATATAAATCATTCTATTATAAAGACACATGCACACATATGTTTATTGTGGCATGGATCACAATAGCAAAGACTTGGAACCAACCCAAATGCCCATCAGTGATAGATTGGATAAAGAAAATGTGGCATATATATACCATGAAATATTATGTAGTCATAAAAAAGGATGAGTTCATGTCCTTTGTAGGGACATGGATGAAGCTGTAAACCATCATTCTCAGCAAACTGACACAAGAAAAGAAAACTAAACAACACATGCTCTCACCCATAAGTGGGTGTTGAACAATGAGAACACATGGACTCAGGGAGGAGAACATCACACACTGGGGACTCTTGAGGGGTGGGAGTGGGGCTACGGGAGGGATAGCAGGGGGTGTGGGAATAGGGGATGGATAGCATTAGGAGAAATACCTAATATAGATGACGGGGTGATATATGCAGCAAACCACCATGGCACATACATATCTATGTAACAATCCTGCACTTTCTGCACATGTACCCAGAACTTAAAGTATAATTATAAAAAAAGAAGAAATAAAAAGAAAACCAAAAAACTCATGTTATGTATCACACAAGGAGAAAGCTCTAATTAAAGGGTGGATATTAGTTAATAACAATGTATCAATATTGACTCATTGTAAGGAGGTATTAGTAATTGTAATACATTGTTTCACTAATAGGGGAAACTGTGAGGGTGGAGGGGTAACATAGTGACTCTATTTCCTGCTCAATTTTTCTGTAAACCTACAACTGCTCTAAACATAAAGCTATTAATTAAAAACAAAGAAACAAAGTAATATTTCCCACAACACTGAGTCTAAACCTCTTAGCATGGTTTTCAAAGCCCTTCATGTACAAGCAATTGCCTTGTTCCAGACTCATTTCCTGCCGGTCTCCACATATGGCCACATACGGCCTTATTACCTTACATGGCAATAAGAATAAAGTCCTTGATGTCCAAAGATCATAGCAATTTCATACAACATCCTTTGTTTGGCATACACCTCCACCTGTATTGTCTATGTAGCAAAAATATATGCCTTCAACATTCACCGTCATAAAAGCTGCTTGATCTCTTTAGTCTGCCTTTTCTGCTGCCATAGAACTTTGTACAACATAACCCAACTGTACCACTTATTTCCACAGAAATGGAACAGATACACTACGTTGAGTAACTTAAGATCAGAGACAATATCCTATTCTTTATTTTCCCAGAACTTAGCCTACAAGCACAGGATTCAAGAAGCTGGGCTCATAGAAAAATTATTTCCAATCAGATTTTATAGAACTCAATTTTCTTAAATCTTAAAATATTATATGCATCTTTTATACTACCTTTCCAAATCAAGTATTATCTTTGGGGCAGTAGTAAATTTTTTGCTTAATGACACTCTACTGACTCTTAAAAAAATCTACCCCCCAACTGTGGAAACAGAAGTCAACATACTTAACACCAACAAAAAGTAAACCTGAGTTTCTCACCAAAAATATCATACACATAGTTCTGTCTTCTTAGCATCTTTCTCATCCTACTTTTAAGGGTAATAACACCACTCTTCTTCTCTTTGGAAAACTCCCCTTTACTCCTGGTGGCTCATGGGGAGCTGATAATGAGGTTACATAAGTGAACAGCCATGTGTCAGAAAGAACCCCACATTCACAACACAGGGAAAGAAATTGGTTCAGAAATGAACTGGTGACCTAAGTTAGGAAAATCAGAGTTCATCCTAGAAGTTTTTTTGTTTTCCAGGTAGAACCACTTGAAAAAAACAGAACAAAACAAAACAAAACAAAACAAAACAAAAAAACCATTGCTTCTGGGACTGGAATATGGGGAAGTAGTTATGTTTGCTGCTGCTGCTACCGCCATACATTTTTCCCTGGTTGTAAGGAGAAAGCCTATCTGGGAATCAGGGGATGAAAAAAATAGGAGAAATAAAAAAGGGGGTGGATAAGAGAAAGGAGGAAAAGATAAGAGGGAAGAAAAGAGAAAAAAGGAAATGGAGATAATAAAAGAAAAAGAGATAAAGATGAGAAAAAAATCTGATGACATCATTTGAGCCTATATGTCTAAGCTGGGCACATAAGAAGCTTTGCTTCTGTACAATTCAGGCAGAAAAGCCATAAATTGTCACCTGTGCTTGCTCTGACCTAGATTTCTATAAGTTCCAACTGAGTGACTCCTGACTAATCAAGAAACCCATCTACATTTTTTAGATTGTTCCCTTTCCAAGAAAATACAAAACCCATTTAATGACATTAATGGTATTTTTGCATGTCATTCTAGGATTTAAAAATTCTCCTTAGTTTTAAATCAAATTTCACAAGTTATTAAACTTATTCAACGTGACAGTCAGTAAAAGGACATAAAAGCATCTTAGGACAGTTAGGAATAGGACACAATTCTATGCAATAATTGCATGTATGATCTCAGTGAAAAACGACAGACCTTCATCTTAAATAGTACTTTCTCTGACAACTAAAAGATCCTACCTTGTACAAAAAAGATCCAAGACAAAAGAAATATCTACTAAACTATCTGACATTCTGGTAATATCTACTTTTTTCTCCAGAGGTCTGTATTACTACTAAGGCTTACGATGTCTGGCAGGATCAATGTCTACAGTGATATGATAGCAAATGGTTAATTTACTTATAATGACAAATTTCACTTAAATATATTATTCTCCAATTTTTATTAGCCATGAGAAAAGTAGAAATTAAAACCACAATGAGAAGTCACTACAATCAGATGGCTAAAATAAAAATATAAACAATATACTAAAATATAAATACAAATGGCTACACTAAAAATAAAAAACAGTGACAACATCAAATTATGTCTAGTATGTGGAGAAACTAGATTATACTGACTTACTATGTTAAATGGTACAGTCACTATAGAACACAGTTTGGTTGTGTCTTAAAAACCTAAGTGTGCAGTTGCAATTTGACCCAGAAAATGCATTCCTGGATATTTATTAAACAGAATGAAAACTTATACTCACAAAAAACCCTCCATACCAGATTTATAAAACTTTATCTGTTTTATGGAAAGAACTATACCCTTCAAAATTTGTATGCTGAAGCCCTAATCCCTCAATGTGACTGTTTTAAAAACAGAACTTTTAGGAAGGTAATTAAGGTTAAATGCAGTCATAAGGGTGGGCTCCTAACCTGATAGGGCTGGTGACCCTATAAAAAAAGGAAGAAACACCAGACTCCTCTCTTTATACACACACAGAGAAGAGGCTATGTGAGAACACAGGAAGAAGGCAGAAAGTAAGTATCTGCAAGTCAGGAAGAAATCCTCAATAGAAACAAAATCTGCTAGCACCACCTGATCTGCAGCTTTTAGCTTCCAGAGCTGTCAGAAAATCATTTTCTGCTTCTTTAAGCAACCTGGTCTGTGGTCTTTTGTTATAGCAGACAAAAACAGTTTGCAATCACCAAAAACTATCAATAAAATGAATGTTCTTCAATAGGTGAATAGTTTAAAACAACAACAACAAAAACAAAATTGTGGTCATCTATATCATGACTGGTAGGCAGAAAATGTCCACATCCTAAATCCTAATCCACAGAGTCTGTGAATACATCAGATTATATAGGATATGAACATTAAGGTGGCAGAGGGAATTAACCTACTCAGAAAACCTCTTTTACTCCAATAATCCAAATAAAAATTAACAAAATACTTATTTAAAAATAAGTATGATAGAAAAATAAAAAAGCCTGTTTCATTCATCATTCATTTAAATGAATGTCAATGATGCTTTTTAAAACTATAAAGATTTAATACATAAAATAAAACTTAAATCTCAATGATGATACTGCTTATAATGATTGATAAGATTTATAACAATTGCATTGTAATTATTTAATTTTATTGGCTGTCAGTACAGATTGTATTTTAGAATCACCTATAGAGCTTCAAATAATCATCCCCAAAATATTGATACCTGGATCTCTTCGAAGAGATTAGGATTTAAATAGTAGCAAGGCACTTGGATTATTAAAAAGTTCTACAAGTATTTCTGATGTACAAGATAAAACTAGAATTTTATTCTACTATAAAAACTTACTATAAAAAACAACTTTATAACAAGTGCAGAAATATATTTACTGACACAGAAAGACACACATAACTATATATATATATTCACACACACACAAAACAGTATATATGATGTAATTCCATTTTTGTGAAAGAAAATATATAAGGACACATATGTATAGAATGGAGTTCGTTTTGGTTGACAGTGGGTACTCTTTATGTGTTTTATGCTGCTGTTTTTGCTTGCCTGTATTATTTGTTATTTCTGAATGATTCTTTATAACATATATGACAAAACACAGCAACTTAATTTTGATATGGATAATATTAACTCTCAATAATATGAATACTTTAACCTAAACTAAGGAATATTATACTTTGAGATAGAGTAAATGTGACAAAATTTTATCAAATGGTGAATCTAAGCTAATGATATACAGATAGTACTATTTATGCCATTTTCCACAGGTCAGAAATTCAAAATTTAAAAATTGAGAAAAATAAATTCTTAAAAATACTTTGGAATTTCCCACCTTCCCAAAAGGATTCTATTATAGGTTGACCATTTGATATAATCAATACAATAAATAAATCCTTTAAAACATTTTATTTAAATCAATTTACATAAGTTAAACCAAAAACCTTAGCTGAAAAGAAAACAGGAAACATAGAAATATATGCACAAAAATATATACACATTTGTTTAATATATTAAGAAATATAGTGTATAAATGTTTTTTAATTTAAACTCTCCTATATAATTGTCTAGTAACCAATTACATATGTCGGTACTGTATTTGCCTGCTAATACCTTTCTTAAAACAATTTTTCCAGTATAAATTTATTCATACCACATATGAAGCCTCAAAAGTATCAACTCTATAAAAGGCTTATCTCACCTCGTCTAAGTCTTGGATATAAACCGGCTTTTCCTCAAAGCTGAGTGGCATTGGTTCGCTATGGGGAATCCTTATTTCTTCATAAAGCTTGTTATTCTCTCTTTGGATTCCTTCTGGCAAAATCATCTATAAACATCAAAAATAAAAATTCAATAATAATAAAAAATAAAACACTTGCTCTTATAAAGATTCTTTAGAAAGAAAGAGAAAAAAACATCACTGGTTTTAAAACACAGCGCTGGTAAATAAACTTAGCAAATTTAAAAGAAAACAAACCTACATAGAACAAAAACAAATGCAAAATACCACTCACACAAAGCATTAACATCAGGTATTTTATATAGCACACAGGCCACAGTATACTGATGAATCTTAACATATATACTAATTAGATGGTACACCTGAATACAAATGTATTTATATAATTAGGAAAATGTACAATAAACAATATAGTGTAAAGTTTAGCCAAACAGTGATGCAATTGATAAAACTCAAAAATATAAATTGCAAAAATAATGAAAGGGAGGAAAACAAATATGCTCTGAGCATTACATATACCACATTATGTCATTTTCCCCAATACTTTAGAATAAAATTTAGCACAGTCAACTAGTGTTAAACTCATGAAGGAAACAGGGATAATCTACATGTCATTTGCTTAGAATAGGCATATTATTCAAAACTAGTTCTATAACAGTGACATACCTTTGCACCAGCAATAAATGCTGATGTTTTCATGGCTTGAGCCTGGGAATCATACACATGAGGATAATGTATTTTTTCAATGTCCACGTCTCTCTGCCTGCTCAGAATTGGAACACTTCTAGCATTCAGAAGTGCCTGCTCTCTGTAAATATAAAAAATAGCCCTATTTTGAAATTTTTATCTTGAAAAGTAATGCATACACTAAAACAAGATAATTATAAAAAAAAATAGGAGGTAGCCTTCCATCATAAAAAAAGAATAATTAAACTACACAAAGGAAGATTTTAGAAATCCTGAAAGTTTCTGGGTAACCAAATAGGATTCAGCACATTTTTAGGTATTATTTTTAGATAACACCACCTGGTAAGTTTGATTTAATGTTCTTTATAATTTTGTTTTTTCACAATTCAAGGAAGTTTCTTTAACAACGTATAAATTTCTTTTTTGAAACATGTTTTGATAATTAAAAAATCAAGTAAAAGAATGCTTAGATTTCATTTTTCTCCTTTATACTTCTGAGTAACATTTTTAAAAAGGTACATTAAGCACAGAAATGAAATGTATCTCAAATTTACATAAACTATTTAAATCTTAACCTAGTGCTGTGTACACAGCACCTAACAATAGCCTACCTCTATAATCTAAATCTCTTACCTACTTGGATGTGAACAAGAATATTCTAATTAAGCAGATCATTTATTTCTTATCCCAGAAAATCAGGTATTCATAAAACAAACTTTTATTAAGATAACGTGACTTTAAGTAAAAATCATCTATGCTGCTAAGACTAAGCAAAAAAATTATGATAATAATACGTAAAAGCGGCAATTACAACACAAGCATTTTTCAGCTTCTGGCTTTTATTACCTTTGTATCCGCAATTCCTTAGGATCAAAGCACATAAGTCCTTCTGAAACTTCTAAATCTTCTCCAGCCTTTTTTTCTCGTCTGGCAATTCTTTTTTCTTCACGGCGATATTGTTTCATTAACTGCTTTTCTTGTTCAGACTGAATAGTGACTTGACAACCATAATTGGGTTTAGCATTTTCTCCTAAAATTTTTTTACAATTGTCTAAGAAGCAAGTTTAAGAAACACAATGTTTTATAAACCTGAATATGATTTAACCTTCTTGAAAACCATTTCTTTTCCCCACCCCAGAATATATAATGCGCTAACAATTAATTTTTCGAAGCTGGCACATTTGATTATTATGTTTTAAGGAGAGTTTTTAAAAACCACAGTATCTAAATAAAGTTACATAGTGGTTTAAGAAAAGTCAGCAGTATTTTCTTCCTACAGACTCAACAGTTTAATCACTTACATTATAAATTCCTACATATAACATTAGGAACCTAAAAATTCAATTTTATCATTTAAAATAATTTACTTATATAATTTCAATAAATATAATAATATCAATGCTAATTAGCATTTACTGTTAATACAGCAATAAAATAAACTACCTACTAAACAACTTTTTCCTATATAATAGACCTTATGCAGTTAAGCTGTATGTATGTTACTACTTAATTATTTATGCATTACATAAAATTTATTAGCAGTAGTTCAGGACATACTTAAGACAACGACTAAGCAAATAAAGCAAAAGCATGGTCTATCTTTTTGCCAAAACACAGTTTTTCAACAATAGAAAAACCAAGTGAATTAAAGCTCAATGTTTACAAAGTTTACTTTAGGTTTGTGGTTTGGTCAACTCAATATTCAGGAAAAATTTTCTTCCAACAGGATTACCTTCTGTGTTTGTTTAAATCTTTACAAGCAACAGTATCTTCACTTACTGCAGCTATAAAAGAACTAATAGGATGTGGATGAAAGTAATCCAAGTGAATAAGCATTTATTTTATTGAGGTCCTACTCAGTTGTAGGTACTGCAGCTAGGCTAGGAAGACAATGAAGAATGAGACTTGGTCCATACTCTGACAGAGCACTGTGAAAATTATTTTATCAAATTACAACATCCAATATAGAACAGAGAAGGAATTAAACATAGCATCAAGATGGGAAAATTAGCTTTCTAATTCACTGTAAGTTGAATCCTCACAATTCTCAGACATGTTACTGCCCTATTGCATTATTCTGAATATAAGTCATAAAACTCTCAATCACAGGGAAAACTTGTATAATGGCTTTATAAGCCTTAAAAAGAAAAATATGTCTCAAAATTATAAAATAAAATAAAATCTCATCTATATTAGGATTATATTTTACAGTTCTGAAAAAAGCATTTTCCTAAGTCTTATATCCCTTATTTCTAATGTAGTCTTAAATACCTACTATAAGAGAATTTATAATTATCATTCAGTGTTAGAAAAAGAATGCAGCTTTCTGCCAATTTTCACATGTACTCTGAACTCTTGATAAAAGTTAACTTGTCTGCAAAGTTATACAATCAGCAACACAGATATTAAGCAGAATCTTTAAATGTGAATAATGCCATGTACTTAATATCAGAAATGAATGTTAAAGATTTTAAGCGTGAAACTGTGAATACTTTGGGTGACATACTAAATGCTATGCCAATGTCATTAAATTTTAAGCAAATGTGGCAGCAATAAAATATTATTATACATACTTATGATCATCCAAATAAAATGAAAATTATAAGAAAATATGTCTACCTCATAGCTTAAAAAGTCTTAATTAGAACATACATACTAGAATCTTGTAAGGCTGAGTATAATAGGTAATTTCAAAAAATCAAGTTGTAAAGCAGTAAAAGTTTAAATGTATGCTTCTCCTAGCTGGGTTAGGTTAACTGTAGAGACTGACCTGCAAAAATGAAATGAATATCCTCAACAGTAATTCTAACACAAAGTTATTCTGAAGAACTATGCAGAATTTTGTATACCTTTAGAAGGGTCATTTAAAAGTGTTTAACACCTCCCCCCCTTGCTCTCAGTCTCCTACTCCTGATGTGTAAGATGCCTGCTCCCCTTTTGCCTTCTGCCATGATTGAAAGCTTCCTGAGGCCTCCATAGAAGCAAAAGCTGCTAATGCTTCATGTACATTCTGAAGATTGTGAGCCAATTAGATCTCTTTTCTTTATAAACTACCCAGTCTCAAGTATTTATAGCAATGTGAGATGCACTTTTTAGTATATTGATTCTAAGAAATTATCCTAATAGTATAAAATTTATGAAATCAACATAATAAACATGAATAAATCATCAGTTTCCAAAAATATATATAAAGCTGGACTTTAAATATTAAACTTTTTATTAATAAATTACCACTATTAAAAGGTAGAATCAGGCTGGGCACTGTGGCTCACAGCTGTAATCCAAACACTTTGGAAGGCCGAGATGGGAGGACTGCTTGAGGCTAATAGTTTGAGACTACCCCGGCCAACATGGGGAGACCTCATCTTTATTTAAAAAAAATTAATTAATCAGGCATGGTGGCACACACCTGTGGACCCATCTACTTGGGAGGCTGAGAGGAGCACCTGAGCACAGAAGGTTGAGGCTGCAGTAATCCCCAATTGTGCCACTGCTCCCTAGCCTGAGCAAGAAAGCGAGGGCCTGTCTCAAAAACAAAAGCTAGAATCAGCAAATATCTCTTTATTAATTTAGGAGACTGACAAAAAGAAATACCAAATTCTCAGAGTTTACAACATTGTAGGACTAGTTATTTAAACTCATCTGTATTCTTTGGCAGAAACCCATTTTAGATGCTCACAATCCTTGCTGGCTTACTGCAATTTCTGGTTATATACTATTCAACAGGTGTGATATGGTTAGGTTAGGCATTGTGTCCCCACACAAAACCCACCTTGAATTGTAATCCCCATAATCCCCAGGTGTTGAGGGAGGAACCTTGTGGGAGGTAAGTGGATCACAGGGGCAGTCACTGTGATGCTGTCCAGTCACCCCGGTGCTGCTCTGGTAACAGTGATTGAGTTCTCAGGAGATCTGATAGTTTTATGTCTGGCAAGTTTCTCCTGCACATACTTTTCTCTCCTACCACCATGTGAAGTAGGTTCTTGCTTCCCCTTTACCTTCTGCCAGGTTTCCTGAGGTCTCCACCCATGTGGAACTGGGAGCCAATTAAATCTCCTTTGTTTATACATTACCCAGTCTCAGGTAGTATTTTTATAGCAGTGTGAGAACAGACTAATACAAGGTAGGAGCACTCTTAGAGGAAGGCAGTATAGAAATATTCAATACACTTAAAGAACAAAGGGACTTGCTGACAAAGTTGCTAAATTCATATTTTCCAAGAGTCTTACAATCGCAAAGCAACTTTAAGGCTCTGAGAACATTTATTAGTATCAAAGAAATCGTTAAGAAACAGAAAATTTGTCAGAAATTTTAGCTTTAAATCATAGCTGTTTTTATCATTTCCTTTTAGTGCGATAATCATAAATATAAGAAAATGAGGGCATAACTTACTAAAAGGATAAATATTAAATAGTTTGAAGACAGCTGCCAGATTTCTTATGATCATATACTTTTTTAAAATCCCAAACTATCTGTAGGGCCGACAAAAAACACTGTGGTAAAGGTAAAAAAAATAATAATAATTTTTCTGTTTATCACCTAAAACCTGAGTTTTGCATTAGCTATGTTGTAAGTCAAGCTTTTTAAAAAATAATTTTGGTTCCCTAGTCAATTCTTCTAATTTTTCTGGGATTTAAAAATATATGTAATAACAGCTATTTTCAATATGCTCAGCTTGATAATTGTATTGTGCTTAGACATGTGCTAAAGATTTTATAGATAAAGTATCAAAATGTCTGCAACTTCCTGTCATTGTTCAGCAAAAATTTAAAAAGTAGGTGTATGTGTAAAGGGTCTAGGAGGGGCAAAATGATAAAGACTAATGAATCTACATGAAAAGTAAACAATGATCGTTGTATTATTCTTGCAGTTTTAACTATAGTTTTTAAAGTTCTCAAAATAAAAAGTTGTAGAGAAATTAAACTACTACTTGGGCCCACAGTAATTCCATATGTATTTTCTCTTTAAAGAAAATTTGCTATGCAGAAGCTCTTTAATTAGGTCCCATTTGTCAATAAAGTAAGCAAACAACCTACAGAACTAGAAAAAATAACTGTATCTGACAAAGGCCTACTATCCAGAATCTATAAGAAACTTAAATCAATAAGTAAAAAACAAATAACCATACTAATAGACACTTCTCAAAAAAAAAAAAAAAAAAAAAGGCTGGGCACAGTGGCTCACGCCTGTAATCCTAGCACTCTGGGAGTCTGAGGCAGGTAGATCACAAGGTCAAGAACTCAAGACCATCCTGGCCAACATGGTAAAACCCCATCTCTACTAAAAATAGAAAACTTAACTGGGCATAATAGCACATGCCTGTAGTCCCAGCTATTCAGGAGGCTGAGATGGGAGGATCACTTGAACCCAGGAGGTAGAGGTTGCAGTGAGCCAAGATCATGCCACTGCACTCCAGCCTGGTGAAGAGTGTGATTCTGTCTCAAAAAAAAGACATACAAGCAGCCAACAAATGCTAATCATCACTAATCATCAGAGAAAAACATCATAACCATAACGAGACACCACCTCACACCAGCCAGAAAGACTATTATTAAAAAGTCAAATAACAGATGTTGGCACAGCTGCAGGAAAAAGGAACATTTATATACTTGGTAGGAATGTAAATTAGACCAGCCACTGAGAAAAGTAGTTTAAAGATTTCTCAAAGAGCTTAAAACAGAGTTACCATTTGACCCAGCAATTCCATCACTGGGTAAATACCCACAAAAAACTCAATCCTTATACCAAAAAGACATAGGAACTCACATGTTCATCACAGCACTATTCACAACAGGAAAGACACAGAATCAACCTAAGTTCCAATCAACAGTGTACTGGAAAAGGAAAATGCAGTTTGAACATAGGAACCATGGAACACTACGCAGCCATAAAGGTCAAATCATTCTAGTTTTCCCGAATAGAGTCCATAGTAACATTTTTTGTATAACTTACTATATAACAACTGTCATTTTACAGTGAAAGAACCATTTGAATGTTCTTTTTTTAAAAATTGCATTTTAGGTTTTTGGGTACATGTAAAGAACATGCAAGGTTGTTGCATAGGTACACACATGGCAGTGTGATTTGCTGCCTTCCTCCCCTTCACCTATATCTGGCATTTCTCCCCATGCTATCTCTCCCCGACTCCCCACCCCCCACTGCCCCTCCCCATTTCCCCCAACCGACCCCTGTGTGTAGTACTACCCTCCCTGTGTTTTCATTGTTCAACACCCGCCTATGGAGAACATGCAGTGTTTGATTTTCTGTTCTTGTATCAGTTTGCTGAGAATGATGGTTTCCAGGTTCATCCATGTCCCTACAAAGGACACGAACTCATCATTTTTGACTGTTGCATATTATTCCATTGTGTATATGTACCGCATTTTCCCTGTCCAGTCTATCATTGATGGGCATTTGGGTTGGTTCCAGGTCTTTGCTATTGTAAACAGTGCTGCAACGAACATTCGTGTGCATGTGTCCTTATAGCAGAACGATTTATAAGCCTTTGGATATATACCCAGTAATGGGATTGCTGGGTCAAATGGAATTTCTATTTCTAGGTCCTTGAGGAATCACCACACTGTCTTCCACAATGGTTGAACTAATTTAGCCTCCCACCAACAGTGTAAAAGTGTTCCTATTTCTCCACATCCTCTCCAGCATCAGTTGTCTCCAGATTTTTTTAATGATCGCCATTCTAACTGGCGTGAGATGGTATCTCAATGTAGTTTTAATTTGCATCTCTCTGGTGACCAGTGATGATGAGCATTTTTTCATATGTTTGTTGGCCTCACGTATGGCTTCTTTTGTAAAGTGTCTGTTCATGTCCTTCTCCCACTTTTGAATGGGCTTGTTTGTTTTTTTCTTGTAAATCTGTTTGAGTTCTTTGTAGATTCTGGATATCAGCCCTTGTCAGATGGGTGGATTGCAAAAATTTTTCCCGATTCTGTTGGCTGCCAATTCACTATAATGACTGTTTCTTTTGCCATGCAGAAGCTGTGGAGTTTAATTAGGTCCCATTTGTCTATTTTGGCTTTTGTTGCCAATGCTTGTGGTGTTCTGGTTATGAAATCCTTGCCTACATCTATGTCCTGAATGGTTTTGCCTAGATTTTCTTCTAGTGTTTTTATGGTGTTAGGTCTTATGCTTAAGTCTTTAATCCATCTGGAGTTAATTTTAGTGTAAGGTGTCAGGAAGGGGTCCAGTTTCTGCTTTCTGAACATGGCTGGCCAGTTTTCCCAACACCATTTATTAAACAGGGACTCCTTTTCCCATTGCTTGTTTTTGTCAGGTTTGTCAAAGATCAGATGGTTGTAGATGTGTGGTGGTGCCTCTGAGGCCTCTGTTCTGTTCCATTGGTCTGTATCTCTGTTTTGGTACCAGTACCATACTGTTTTGATTACTGTAGCCTTGTAGTATAGTTTGAAGTCCGGTAGTGTGATGCCTCCCCCTTTGTTCTTTTTGCTTAGAATTGACTTGGCTATACAGGCTTTCTTTTGGTTCCATATGAAGTTTAAGGTGGTTTTTTCCATTTCTGTGAAGAAGGTCATTGGTAGCTTGATGGGGATAGTGCTGAAACTGTAAATTACTTTGGGCAGTATGGCCATTTTCACGATATTGATTCTTCCTAACCATGAACATGAAATGTTTCTCCATCTGTTTGTGTCCTCTCTTGTTTCGTTGAGCAGTGGTTTGTAGTTCTCCTTGAAGAGGTCCTTTACCTTCCTTGTTAGTTGTATTCCTAGGTATTTAATTCTCTTTGTAGCAATTGTGAATGGCAGTTCATTCTTGATTTGGCTCTCTTTAAGTCTGTTATTGGTGTATAGGAATGCTTGTGATTTTTGCACATTGATTTTGTATCCTGAGACTCTGCTGAAGTTGCTTATCAGTTTCAGGAGATTTTGGGCTGAGGCAATGGGGTCTTCTAGATATACAATCATGTCATCTGCAAATAGAGACATGACTTCCTCCTTTCCTTTTAAAATACCCTTTATTTCTTTTTCTTGCCTGACTGCATGATGACCTTTGCAACAACATGAATGCAACTGGAGGCCATTATCCCAAGTGAATTAATGAAGAAAACCAAATACCTCGTGTTCCCACTTTAAGTAGGAGCTAAACATTGGGTACACACAGACACAAAGATGGGAAAAACACACTAACTAGGCATTCCAAAAGACAAGTAAGAGGGAGTAGGGAAAGAGCTAAAAAACTACCTATCAAGTACTATGTTCACTACTTGGGTGACAGAATCTGTATCCCAAACCTTAGCATCAAACAGTATACCCATGTAACAAACCTGCACATGTTCCTCCTATCTGCAAAATAAAAGAAGCACATTCGTGTATTCTAAGTAGTTTTATCTTTTACCAAAAAATGCCATATTCAAACACTGCCCTCCTATTTAGATCACTTACGTTTCATAATATGCCATATATAAAATCTATTTAACAGAGTAATATCAGTAAATTATATAATAAAACAAAAGATATTTAAATGTAATTACATTACAAACATTTGCTAACCAGTGAATCTTTCCTTTAAATTACAATTACCACTGCATACTTTCTTACCTTGAAGAGCCTGAAACTTATGATCATTTGAAGAATTAAGAAATCTATCCACAATTGTAATTCTGTTCTGGAGGAGTTTCTCAATAAGTTCAAGTCCTTCGGGTCCCAGCAGTTCAAATAGCTTATAAAAAGAGAAAAAAGTAACAAACATCTGTTACCTCAAAGTTTAACTTGTTCAAGTTATTAACAACCTATTCAACAGAGGTGTAAAACCAAACTACTATAGAAATACTCAAAAAGTTGAATAAAAATAGTTATTTAAGCTAAGATAAATGACTCTTCACATTCCCCAGAATCTTTATAAATGCTATCTGCAATTTTATAATTAAAAAATATTACTCAATTTTTAAAAATAATTAAGATTTTAATATATAACTCTAAATCACAGAATAACAAATTCTTTAGAATAAAATTCTAAAATAATTTAATTTTCTCCAACATATCATTCTGGTTTTCCCAAACAGAGTCCAGAGTACTATTTTTCTTACAACTTACTACACAATAGCTGTCATTTTAGCATTAAAGAATCATAGAATGGTTTAATGAATCATGACTTGTGCCAATTTTTTACACATATTTTAAATGCTAAATGAATGTGAAATCTAAAACACAGTGCTGCAAGTGCTTTACATAACTTTATTAAAATTTCCCAAGCATATCCCACTCTCCTATGCAGAGTAGTTATCAAAGATTAAGTTGATATCTGAGTTAGAGAACCAGTGTTAAGATTCAGAGAGTTTCACTATATAATTGCACAATGTAAGTATTCTAGAAAGTCTCCAGGCTTCCGCAAGTATGACCTGGGAAGATACATATATTTATTGTTTAGAAATATTATACTCTAATTTTGCATATGAATATGTTGTGCTAACCAAATTCTAACCACTCTGAGAGAATCCACAAAAATAAAATCAGAAAATAAAATTTTACTTTGTGTATATGAACATTAAGAGTTCAATAAATATTCCTTTTGCTCTTCATTTTA
Source organism: Callithrix jacchus (assembly GCF_049354715.1). Taxonomy (NCBI): domain Eukaryota; kingdom Metazoa; phylum Chordata; class Mammalia; order Primates; family Cebidae; genus Callithrix; species Callithrix jacchus. The sequence continues at coordinate 106,939,083 of NC_133505.1, forward strand.
CTGAAGTTATACAAAAAGGGGCAACAAAAGAAACAAAATCAATTGTTAAGAATAGTCCTGTCCACGCAATTTTAATTCTTTCTACTGGCCAGTATTTTTTTTTCAAGCGTGCAGGTGATCACACTGGCCAGAATTTTTTATTTAACACATTATATGCCAGGTACTATGATAGGCATTTTACTCATCCTATCTAACAAATCTTCCTAACAATATTTTCACATTAAGGTATTATTATTATTGTTGGACTTAAGAAAAGAAAGCTTTAGAAAATTTACACAAATTGTCCAAAGTTACACAATAGTAGCGTTGTTTGAAAATGACATCTATCTGAATTCAAGCCTAAAGAACTTTCCACTGCACTTTACTAACACTTTTGAATATTTTCCAGATAACTGTGACCCTGAAATGAATATGAAATATATTGTAATATAAAAGATATTAATTGAGGTTAATAAACTTTTGTAAAGGGAAACAGCAGAGGTAGCAATAAAGAGGCAAAGATAAAAAGTATGGTCAAGAAATATGAAAGTAAATATATAACTTGTTACACGCACTCTCTTCCCCTCAAAAAAAAAAAGATTAATCATATGTGGCAGAAAGGGTTTAAGAAAGACTAGGATAAAAGATGCTGCAAAACAAGACACAATATCTGTGCTCCCTTTCCTACCATACTTACTCAAAGAATCTCCCATCAATTAAGTATGCTATATGGAGTCCTAGAAGTCAAAATTACTTTCATAATAATACTTAGCTATTATGTGCCTTTCTCATTCTGTTGACATTATACTGATAGTGCAAAAGCAATGGTGAGTAAAACTGCTGGTGCCTTTGTACAAATCAAGCTAATAGTATCAAATTAATTAATAATCATTGTATTCTTTGCTGTCATACAAGCACAATTACAAACAATAACAACACAAAGCCAACTTTACTTAAGAATGTCCTTAAGTAAAGCAATAAAAATTATGAGTTTTATAAATTTCATGAGTATGTATCATTTTTAATATTCTGTGACAAAAGGAGATGCATAAAGTTACTTCTACCACATATATAGAATAAATGTATGTAGAAAAGTATTTTATAAAAATTTTATATAAGTATAAAATTGCTATTAAAGAGGCTTTCTATGTAACATCACTTTGATTTGAAAGAATGACTAAAGACAAATTAATTATTTAGATTGGGAGAGCTGACAAACACTTTCTCAAAAATGAAAGTGAGTCTCCTACACAAAGGAAACAACTGAATGTATTTGCTGCCAATGCTAAAATGCAAGTTTTCAGGAAAAAATTAGAATTTTGAAAACCTTGTATTTACCACTGTAAATCTGACCATTACCTAATACGTAAGACTTTTCTGATGATACCAGTGGTAATATTCATAAATGGATGAATTCTTTTTATATTATATAATCAAATGTGTCAACATTTATAAGATTTGCATAACTCACTGAATCAATTATTTTCCAAAAACTTATACATGACATTATAAAATTATACACAGTAAAAAATATTAAAATGAGAAAGCCAATAAATTTTCGGGAAGCCTAGTATAAAAATTCACTGATACACCAGATTTTCATTGTAACTAACTTGCAAGAAACTACTGCTTGTCGAGTTTTAATTTAGTATTGACAAAGAATATTAAAAATTATTTGAAAAGGCTTTTAAAATATCATCCTCTTTTCTAACTGCATATCTATGTGAGGCTAGATTCCCTTTGTATACTTAAACCAAAAATATATATTATAGGACACTGAATACAGAAGCAGATATGAGAATCTGTTTTCTATTAAACCAGATATTAAAAAAATAAAAAATAAACCAGACATTAAAAAGATTGCATAAACTTAATGCCACTTTTCTTTCTATATATTACAATTTTGGAAAATATAGTCAATTTTCATCAAGGTGCTAATTTTTATTATTATTATTATTTTTAAATGAATAAATATATGCAGTCATGTGTCACTTAACACATATCCTGAGAAATACACAAGTAGGTGATTTTGTGAGAACATTATAGAGTGTACTTACACAAACCTAAATGAGGTAGCATACTACACAGCTAGACTATATATGGTGTAGCCTAATTCTTTTAGGCTACCAACCTGAACAACATGTTACTATATTGAATACTGGAGTCAACTGAAACATAATGGTAAGTATTGGTATATCTAACCATATATAAACATAGATAAGATACAGTAAAAAATACTGTACAAAAGATAAAAAATGGTATACCTGTATACCTGAAAGAGCACTTACTATGAAGGAAGTCTGCAGGATTGGAAGTTACTCTAGTGGAGTCAGTGAGTTAGTAATGAGTGAATGTGAAGGTCTAGGACGTCACTATACTACCACAGACTTTATAAACACTGTTCACTTTGGCTACACTACATTTGTCTTTTCAAAAAAAAAGTCTTCAATAAGTTGACCTCAGTACAACTTTTTTACTTCATAAACTTTATATTTAACTTTTTGACTCTTTTATAACACTTAGTTTAAAACACAAGTATACTGTACAGCTTTACAAAAATATTACCTGTCTTTGTAGCCTTATTCTATAAGCTTTTCTCTATTTTTAAAATTTTTATTTTTTCAATTTGTTAATTAAAAACTCACACACACAAACAGATCAGCTCAGGCCTATACAAAGTCAGTATCATCAAGATATCAATGGTGATAGAAATTTTTCAGTTCTATTATAATATTTCAGGACCACTGTTGTATATAGTCCATCATTGACCAAAACATCATTTTGTAGCACATGACTGTACTTGAAGAGTGTCTCAGTTTTAGTTTCTGGTATAGTAAACACCAACAGACATAAATCACATCTTGGAGTACTCAATAACTTTTAAGAGCATAAAGAGGCTCTGAGATAATAAAGTTTGACATCTGATATCCAAGATTACTATAAAACATTTTTAAATGGTCACGCTCTACTTATTTTATACCCACATCTCTATAGCTTTTTCATGTCATGGCACTTTGAAAAGTCATAGTATTTATAAAGTATATGAAGTAAACAGACAAGGCTACCTTGACCAAAAGAGACTAATTAAAAGCCCAAGTAATCCTTGGCCCAGGCAACTGCCTTGAGGGTTAGTTAGTAAGAGTAGTATCCCAAGCTACCTACAACCCATTGTATTATATGCCCTGGCACACCACAAGGAAACCTCTACTATACTAACACATAAATCTATTCATATGATACCATAGTTTAAAATCCTTCATAGCATCCCCATCCTTACAAGATAAAATCCAAACCTCTGAGTTTCCCCACATGATTGATACCTTCTATTGGCTTGTCCCAATAAGCCTGTCTGGCATCACATTCTTGCTTTCCCCAACTCATAAATCCTTATCATTGAATGACACCAATCCATCTGCTACACTGAAGGCATGCTCTTTCACACGTCCGATATGTCTATACATGCTGGTCCTGCTAGGCAGAAAGACCTTTCTAATCTCCTCAGCCCAGTAACCTCTTCATTTAGTCTTCAAAATCCAGCTCAAATAATAACCCTTCTCCAAAACTTTCTCAGTCTTTATTATGTTTTATGGCAGTTAGAACAGCATACAAAGCTTCCCCATTACGCTATGTCTTCCTTCAAGGAAACTTCACTCTTTGTTTCTCCAACAGTTAAAACAGTGCAAGACAAATGGCAAGTGCTAATTAAATAAGATGTATCAAAGACATGTTTTATTCATAACAGTATTTTCTTTCACATTTTTAACCCTTAAATATCATATTTTTTCAAAGGGAATCATTAAAAGTGTATGTTTTATTTACTAGATTAAACTCTTTCTAAATGAAAGTAAATATTGTCTCTAAAAATAATCTCAAAACAGAAAGAATCCTATGTAGGTTGTTCTTGACACATAAAAAAGTCTTTTGCCAAACTCCAACCAACAGAGGATGAAGATTAAGCTCTTGTTGTTGTGTTGTTGTTTAATCTCCTTCAATTGTTAGTAATTGCAAGCACTTTAAGGCCCTCCTGCAACCTCAAAAAAGGTTAACATATAACAAGTATAAGATATGCCACTAAATCTACATTAAGATTCCTAAAAAAGTGGCTGAGCATAGTGGCTCATGCCTGTAATCCCAGCATTCTGGGAGGCTGAGGTTGGCAGATCACGAGGTCAGGAGATTGAGACCATCCTGGCCAACATGGTGAAATCCCCATACAAATAATTAGCTGGGCGTGGTGGCACACACCTGTAGGCCCAGCTATTCGGGAAGCTAAGGCAGGAGAATTGCTTAAACCCAGGAGATGGAGATTACAGTGAGCCCAGATCGCACCACTGCACTACAGCCTGGGTGACAGTATAAGACTCTGTCTCAAAAAACAAAAAAAATTCCTAAAAAACTGATAAGAAGTATTAACAGATCTGTGAAAAATAAAAGGAAGCAAATAGTCTAGACAAAATAATAAACACAAGATCCACATTTGATCCTTCCACATGGAGAAATTCAATGATTCTAAACATTCTTTAAACAGTAATTTTCAATTCAGGCAGGAGGGTAGAGGATCTTCTGATTACTTGGTGAAAAGACAATAAAAAACAATACATATTGGTCCTCATGGCTGAAAGGATACTTTTAATTCCAATCTGGCTAATGTGGTAACCTAGTCAGCAGTACTAAGGCTAACAAAAACAATGTATAGCACCTAATGGAGAATCTTTTTATAAAGCATTGTGAAATCTTTTAGTTCAGTGATATTTTAAATACCGAATTCCAGGTACAAAAAGCGACTACGCCCTCTCAATCCAATTGTAATACACATATTTAATAAGGGATCTCAAAGTGTGGCCTAGAATCTCTAAGATCCTTTCAGAGAATATACAAGGTCAAAATTGTTTTCATAATAATACTAAAACATTATTTGCCTTTTTCATTCTCATGTTCCCATGAGAATAATGGAATGGACTTTTACAGAAGCTACATAATGTAATACATGGTATCAAAACATACTGAATGCAAAAATATATATGGGAATCTAGCTGTCTTCTATTAAGCCAGACATTGAAATGATTTCTAAAAATATGATACAATGGCACTCTTCATACTTTTTTTGATTTTAGAAAATATTTTTCATAAAAATGTTACTTATACTATGGTAATATGATGAATATAATATTATTATTTTGAATAATTTGGGGCTGGGTGCAGTGGCTCATGCCTACAATCCCTACACTTCAGGAGGCCGTGGCAAGAGTATCACTTGAGGCCAGGAATTCATAATCAGTCAAAATCACAACATCACAAAACTCTGTCTCTACAAAACATTCTTTAAAAAATTAGCTGGGTGTGATGGTACATCCTTGTATTCCTAGCTACTAGGGTTTCTGAGGCAGGAAGATTGCTTGAGCCTAGTAGTTACAGGTGATAGTAAGCTATGATCATGCTACTACACTCCAGCCTGGGTGACAGAATGAGACTCTGTCTCTGAAAGAATAATTATAAAGACTAAAAAACAAATGATTTAATAGACACTTATTAAATTAACATAGTAAAAATTTTCAATTTTAATTTCTAATATGGTAAATATCAATATAGATAAATAACAAAGAAAAATTCTATGAGTTCCTCGGTAATTTTTAAGAGTGCAAGAGTTTTCAGAACAAAAAGCTTGATAAAACAAAAATCGTTTTATTAAAACAAGCTAATTATTCTCCACCAAAATCTCAAAGGATGATAGAATCAAATTGTGATCCAAATAAGTTCCAAAAAAATAAACAGTCTTCCCTCAGAAGACAATCTAACCAAATAACTCAAACTCCTTGACATCAGACACATATCTGGAACAGGGTTAGGTTCAGAAATGAACTTGCTTGGGTCAAGTAACACCATCTGCATAGGGTGAAGAGATAATATTAATAGCAAATGTCAAATCACAAATGCTATAAAGAAGCGGCCCATTTGCACAAAAGCAAACTACAGTTGTATCAATAAAACTCAAAACTCACTTTTTCTAAAAACTGATTACACAGTAACTCTATCAATATTTACATCAGCATTAATAGCTTTGCAAATAACATTTAATATTAAAATAATACTGAGATATGTATATTCCAGTAACTCTCCAATATGCCAGCCTTTCAGATCCTTTTCAGATTATGTATTTCTCAAGCGTTTTTTTAAATTAACATCTTTTCCATCTCAACAAGAATTATTAATATCAGAACTCACTTCAAAAACTTAATTCAAAAGATTTTCTTCATGGTAGCGAGATACTAAAAAGCCAAACAGGTAAAAAAGAAATAATTATCTGAATTAAGACCTAGCTTTTAAGCATCATTTTATTATTTGAAACATCCATAGATAAGAAGGCATAGATAAAAATTTATTTACTGACATATAAGATATACACTTAAATAAAAGTTTGATTGTGCAAATATATGGTGCTAACAGTTGAGAGCCTAGTCTGTGAAACATTATGTCTCACACATATTATTTCACAAGTCCTCACAGCAACACTGTGAAGCAAGTATTTCACAAATTAGAGAACTGGGGTTCACAAGGACTTAGTAATTTGCCTATAGTCAATAAGACATAAGCAAACAGAGACAAAATTTGGCCTGGTTTTATAAGAAAAGAAATTCCTTCAAAGAACCTTGCAGTTAATGTTCTTTTCTTCAAAAAATCTGATGGCATACTAGATAGGAATGGTAGACCTATGCTGAGAAAAAAAGCCTGGAATTTCCACAATTGTCCTGCTTTGTAACTTTAGTAAACAACTGAGCCTTAGTTTTTTCGCCTTAAAAGAGGACATCACTTCTACATGTTGCAGGACTGTGAAGAAGCTGGTTAGGTCAAAGAAGAAAGCCTAGTTCAGGTCCATACATAACAGGCACTTAAAAATTGGTAGCTTTACTGTTATTAATATTACTTTCTGGAGAAAAATCTGCTGTTGGAAAGTCCATTAATTATACTATCCCAGTAGAACAAACCCTACTGCTACAATTCTGGTTATGAAACAGCAGCAGCAGGAAGATAATCTGTACCAATAATGGACAGGTTTTGATTAAGAAAATAACATGAAGTATTCAAGTCTTATTCACTTCTGGAAGTTAAAATGCACTTTTAAAAGTGAATAAAATTCAAGAACATAAAGAACCTTAAAGATCTTCTAGCCAATCAAATTCTAAGGCTTAATCAGAATACCTACAACCTGAATTGAAAAATTGCAAAAGCCAAAAGAAGAAATGCTCTTAGAAGAAAGTAATGTAGAGGCTCAACGTAGGGAGGGAAAAAGGGATGATACTGATAAAAGCTAAGAAGCGGGTTTTTTATTTGTTTTATTAGTACAACACACAGGAGAACCTAGACATACTTTCTATGTAATGAATTCCCTGAGAAATTATTAAAACTCATTATAAACAGGGTCTAAAAGTTTCATCCTTTTATTTCAGCCAATTCCTTATTTGAAACTCATAAAGGAAAAGATCTTCTTTCTAAAGAAATTATGAATTAAGAGTAAATGTCAATAATTCCCCTACATAAATTTAAGATGCTTAGCTTCAAAACACAGGCATATCTACAAATCTACTTAAACTTCAAATGCGCCTGTATACTTTGTCAGAATGTCTGAATTTACATCCTGGATCCACTACCTACTCTGTAACTCCAGACAAATTTCCCCAAATCTCTAAACTCAGTTTGATAATCTATAAAATACCTGCCACCAGCAAGCAATAATCTATGAGGCTGACAAAGCATTTCCTTAAGGTACCAGCAAAACAGACCAAGAAAGTTAGAAAAACATCTTAAAAAGGAACTTGATGTTTGGAAAAGACATCAACTTCATCAGCATGGAAATAAATAAAATTTTGTTAGTTTCTTTTTATGTTTGCTTAAGTATGCTATTTAAAAAAAATTAATCACATATGGCAGGGGAGAAGAAATGCCTCAGAGTGTACCTTTTCAGTTCTTAGGGCTTCTAGCATCTTCATCCAGCACTGCCTATCTCAAAGCACTGCTATAAAAATTAAATGAAGTCATGCACATAAAGCATATAACATAATGCCTATGTCATATATTAATGTCAGTTACTATTACTAATATTGTCATTAGTACTATTCCTCTCCATGTTTCAGTCAGAAACCTCTCTTACACAGTCTTTATGGTAAATGTAATCATATGAATATACCTTTTTCCCATTTTTTTTTTTCTAACACTAGCTTAACAATAATACAATGCCTTTATCATCAAGTAAGCATTAGGTCAATAAACTATTAAGAGCTGGGAAACCATATATTGAGAAGAATTTTTGCCATCAGCATAGAAATAGCTTTATATATTTTTCTTAGATTATTTGTAAAAATATCCCCATGGTTCTGCTAAATTTCTGGAGCAAGAAAACACAGCATGCTACTTAAATACTCCTATTTAAATAAAGAATCAAGTGAAAGCTTAGAAAGAAATTGAAATCAACTGTTATCATACGAATTGATTGGCTTTTTAGTTACCCTCTTTCCAGGCTTAAGTGAAGTATTTAGAAGTAAATAGACAACACAGAAGGTACAGAATACCCGAAAGTGAAAAAAGCACTGGTCAAGAACAATTGTAGTGAGACTACTACAAGAAAACAATTGTAGAAAACTACTGAAGCAACACTTGAAAATTATATTGAAAATCTGCTATAACAACAGAATATAACAGCAAAGAAATGTATCTAAAATATAAAGCATGAATAACCTATGCTGCAGAACAAAAATTATCATAATGATTGTTCATTTTCATATACAAACAGGAAAACCAAAACACTGACTATTTAAAACCATATAGAATACCACTCAAGTCACTGACAGGATGTGAAATATTAACTTACATGTTAAACTATTCATTAATCCTGGTTGAAAAAAATCATTGAGCCACACTATGCAGGCTTCATGGCGGCTTGTCATACACCTTAACAAGGTGCACAGCCCTCACCTCATTTGGCTCTTACCTATCTGCATACCCTTGTTTCTTAGCACTTCACCTTTGCATCTTGCAGCTCTTGCTGTACAGAACTACAGCTCTCTGAAACAGTGTTAAAGCCTGAAATATGCTCCTTACATTTCTGGTCCACTTGAAAAAGTTAAATCTAGTCAATTTTAAGACTTTATTAAAGTTTAACCTTCTCTATGCATACTTGCCTACGATACTAACACCTCTATAAAATCTATGACTTGTTCTTTTATGTCCCCATTTTCTTGCATGTAGTATTTTATAATACCTATGATATTTCAGCACAGTTATTTGTTGACATGTCTCCTCCTGCTAGACAATTAATTTTGAGAACAAGTTTGCTATCTTATTGATCTTTTTATGTTCAGTAAATAGCACTGTACCTAGTAATACACTAAGCATACAATAAATACATGACAAATGAATCTATTATGAAAAAAATCTAGAACTAAAAAATATTACCCTTCCAACAATCAGATGATTCAGTTACATACTTAAAACTGTGGTGAAAAACTAAGAAGTACAAACTTACTATAGATATTCAGAAGTAATGGTTTTATGACTCACTAAGAAAATAAAATATCCATTAGCTATTTATAAATTTCAGCTTACTATAATCATAATAGGATAACTGCTATGTATTCAGTTATGATTAGCAAATTGTAAAATTTTCTTCATAAATTACAATTTTTAAAACAATATTATGTTCAGAATGTTAGAGAAAATTTAATAGTGTAGAACAGATCTGATATAAATTAAACCAAGCGTAAAACATTCAAGGTAAGTAAGATTGATCACGGAATTAACAATATAATACCTTACTTCCAAACTAATGTTAACCAGCATAACACCTATCACTACCATGGATTAAGTCCGCCACTATCTAGTTAACTAATTCTCTAAATTAATTTTTCTTTGAAAAATACAGCTACTATTTTTTTCTGTATTTCTGAATATTCAGTGTGATTTTCAAATTCTTAATTCCAATTATAACAACAAAAATAATCACAACTACCACAAAATGATTATTTACTGTTACTTACGATTTTGTATATATCACGTTCAATGCTTTTAACAATTCTCTGTCTCCTTGAGATAGCCCAAAGATTTGATTTCAAAGGCTCTGTTTTTTCTACAACAGTACGACATTTCTCTTAATCCTTCATGAAATATGTTACTCATTCAATTTGTCCAGTATTAAAATTAAGTTGATCTCAAACAAGTACTGTCCCAGTAAATAGGACATGTGGACACCCAACTATTGCCTACTGACTCCTCTGCTACACTCACTACACTTTCAGACCTCCTGTAACTATCCAGTGGAAAAGTATATACAGGCCTGCTATGTGAAACCATTTGTCTATATATTCAACTACTATATAGAATAGTATAGTAGTTTGCTAACCACCATGTTTAAAAACATTATTTCATTAAGATAGTTAACATTAATATGAAAAAACAATAATTTCAACTGTACCTCATCCTGAAGTTCATCACCACTTTTAATAGAAGCAAGCATGTCATATAAAGTACAGCAAAGATCTTCTACTCTTGGCACTTCAGTCATTTCCTTCAAAGTTGAATTTAAGTACTTTTCAACTTCACACCACAAAAAGGAGCCATTTGATTTTTCCACAGTCTTGAGTTCCGGGGTGCAAGCCTCCTGGAGATGCTCATTCAGAAACTTCTTATAATCTAGGCTTATAGTTTTCGGAGTTTCACCATTTACTGGCAGTTCATCAAAGTGGTCCAAATCATGCATGTCAAATGAAAATACTAAATTTTTACCAAAAAAAAAACCATCGCCATGTTCTTTCTCTGTCATCTGCACAAGAGCAGTAAGATCATCTTGACTAAAATGAGAAATAATTCGATTAGTAGCATTACAAGCTGCAGTGGCAGATGACGAAGGAAAGGGGCCAAACATCTGTTTGATAGCCTTTGTTTCCTTGTGACCAATAGAGTCCTTCAAACGAAATGTCATGAAGAGAAATGCAGCCCCACTTTCAATTGCTTCTCTCCCATTATCAGTTCCAACTATTCAAAGACAAAAGAAACAGTATTAGCTCAATTGAATCCTGGTTCAAGTTATGATTTTCTAAAACATTACCACAAATATTCTCCTGAGTAAATCTAACAGTCAAATCATAGCAATAGGCTGGGCTGGGTGCAGTGGCTCCCTATAACCCCCACACTCTGGAAGGCCAAAACGGGAAGATCACTTGAGTCTAGGAGTTCACGACCAGCTTGGGCAACATGGTGAGAACCTATCTCTACAGAAATTTTTAAAATTTAGCCAGGCGTGGTGGTGCGCACCTGTAGTCCCAGCTACTCAGGAGGCTGAAGTGGGAGGATTGCTTGAGCCTGGGAGACTGGGCTGCAGTGAGCTGTGATTGTGTCACTGCACTCAGTCTGGGTAACAGTATAAGACCCTGTATAAACAACAACAACAAAAACATAGCAATAAAGATAGATAGCCAATTTAAGGAGCAGGAAAAACCCATTCCTGAAGAAGTATTTGTGTCCCAAAGAACTATTTTAGGTAAAGAAATCATTATCAGTAATTATTCTGTATTCAAGTACAGAAACTACCTAATAACAATCCTTACCTCTTCTTTCTAAAAACAACTTGAGACACTAGCTAAAACTCATTTTAAAAATAATTTTAAAGATTGATTTGACGAGCTAGTTAAATAAACCAAAGGCACAGAAAACAATCTGAATTATAGACTTTTGGAGCTTCAAGGAAACCTCAAAAATCTGTAACTTTCTTTCTAATTTGTACCATAAACCTGAGATGGCAAGAAATATTTCTATAGTTCTTATTCAAAAATATTTAATACCATCAAGGATATTTGTTAAGCTGAAGAATAACTTAGTCCTACTATAAAATAAAACAAAAATCTGCTGTTTAAAAGAGGCTGCAAGTAAATGTAAGAAGAATAATCAGCATCTAATTTGTTTAAGGCATTTTCTTATAACCAATTTTCTCAAACAAAAAAGAAAAGAACCTGTATTTCTGACATCGGTTTCCAAGAATATTCTTAAGACTAGAAAACAAGAATTTAAATATGCAAAGAGCCCCAAAAGTCTACATGACTTACATAAAGTAATACTGGTAAAATTAACAATGTAATGAACACTATACCTTCCTAAAAACATGACTCGGCAGTGGCTCACACCTGTAATCCCAGCACTTTGGGAGGCCAAGGCAGGCAGATCACCTGAGATCAGAAGTTTGAGACCAGCCTGGCCAATACAGCGAAACTCCGTCTCTACTAAAAATACATTAGCTGGGGGTGGTGGTGCACACTGGTAATCCCAGTTACTCAAGAGGTTGAGGCAGGAAAATCGCTTAAACCCAGGAGGCAGAGGCTGCAGTGAGCCGAAATCACCACCGTACTGTAGCCTGGGTGACAGAATGAGACTCTGTCTCAAAAAAAAAAAAAATAAAAATGACTCCAATCATTATTCATAATCTTCACCAGCTTACTATAGCTTGATCCAAGCTCCTATACTGCCAGAAGATGACCCCATCACTTTTCTTTCCAGTGTTGTTGGCTATTATATATTTCCTGCTCCAGCCAAAAAGAATTTATTAACCAAAAAACACGTTCTACCCCACTCTATGCCTATTTCCATATCATACTGATTCTTCTTCAGGGCCTCTGTTCAAATCCTATCCATGTTTCAGAATCCAGCTCCACTGCCTCTTTCAAGATGAGTACACTGAGAACATTGCACAAATATAATGGTATTGATTACAATACTACTGCAGTATTCCCTCACTGTACTTAGCCCCAAATACGTGGCTCCACAAAGATTAGTTGATTTAAACTAGACCCAGGTCTCCCTGACAACAGACTAGTATTTTTATACTACATCAAACTGCCTCAGTCACTTTTCACTATATCTGCTATTCAGTCATGTGTAGATTAACAGTTTATATGTAGGAAAATAAGCAATTTTACAATGTATATTTCCAATTTGTTCAAGTATGAAGTCTACTTTTACTGTTATAATTTACAGAATATCTGACATACAATTATTCCTTTAGTATTTAAGAAAACATATGAAAATCTTCTATAAATAGTGCTTGTAAATTTATTTAATAGTATTTATGTACATTTACTTATTCATTCTATACATTTTACTTATAACTTGTAAAACAGGTTTTGAGTAATTTTGGGATTACGGTACTTCTACAGAGAATTTAAAAGGGTTGATACAAGTGATCCGAGCAAAACTGGAATTCACATTTACAAACATTATCTACCATTGTAAATACATATTTTTTGTAAAGATAGTATTGTTATCACTTTGCATCTTGGAATTTTTAAAAAAATAATTTACTAATAATTTTCACATAATTATCTCATTTTGTCTTAACAAAATTATCTTCATTTTATAGATGCTAAATGGAAACAGAATTTGAGTAATTTGGGAAAAATCAAACAGCCAGTAAGTCATTAAACAAGATTAACAGTAGTCCTAACTCCTAAACAAGTTCTTTCCCCTGTCAAACTGGTTCCCTGCAAATTCCTAGCAAGACTTATTTCTAATTCTTGTTTACAAAATAAATTTTAAAAATAACCAAGTTACCTTAAGAAATGAAATAATGGAAGAATAGCCTTATTATATAATGTAAAAGTGTAATTAACTTAAATATCCATTATTAGGTTGCTGGTTGAATTCTGATACAGCCATATATTGTATTCACTAAATATACTACAGCAGATCTTGCCTTTAAAAATCCATTAATACGTGGGAGAAAAAGTTATTAAGCCCATGTTTGAATGAAGAGAAAATAATTGTAGACTCATAGAAACATCAAGAAAGATCAAAGCAACTTCTCTGGAGTTTCAAATTTTTAATAAGCATTAACTTATATCTATTATTTCAAAAATCACAAATACTCTAAAAATTTTAAATCTAGCTGGGCTGTGGTGTTTCATAAATGTTAATACTCTAATGACTAACTCTCCTTCTGCACAACCTATGTGGAATGGACACGTGTTCACACCACCTAGCAGTTTCTCAAGAGAGATTCTCTACATGCCTTGCTGTTCTGGAAGTTCCGAAGTTTAAGAACCACTAGCAAACAGTTCTTGTTGCCATGGTTGGCTACCCAACGGAAATGTCTACAATATTCTTAAAACAATGCACTTTTTCGAGGCGCTAAAACATGAGACGGTCACGTAGACTTCCACCACCTTCCTGCAACCACACTGGCTTCTCTTCCCTAAGGGGCACCCATATGCTTTCCACCAGCATGCTGTCCGCAGGAGATGACATATGTTGCTAGCCTAAGAGACTGGCTGTTAGCACGCTGCCCGGATGAGGGGGAGGATCAGATTGGAGCATACAAAGGATCCCAGGGTCTTCAGCCGCAAAGAATGCACGGCAACTTGCTGGTACAGCCCACTCAAATGTTTGTTTATTTATTAATTTAGTGACTAAACTGTATAAAAAGAGTTTGTAAAATATAGACAAAACATCTGAAGAAAATAATTGCACTCAGTTGTCTAATTAGCCAAATGTATGGAAGGCCCAACCTACCCTCGACAAAAATGTAATTGGAAGGGAAATACTAAGCACTCCTCTATTGGCCAGCTAAAACCACACAACTGGCCACATCGGAAGAAGTGGGAGATGGGAGGGCTTGGAAAACGCATCTGGTACATTTCTAAAGTAGAAAGTATTGTAATCATGTTCTTGTTTTCTGACCCTACATCTGGAATTGAACATGTTACGCTAACTGGAGATTCCTGTTCCAAAATACCCACTTGTTCACTTCCCTTTATATTCTATATTTAATTTAAGTAACCATATAAACAATTAGGTTTATAATCTTTGGTCAGTTAACATTTGCACTCAATTCTTAAAGCTTTTTCTGTCTGCTTCATACCACTCACTATGGCAATCTTTCAGAGGAATCAGGATTTTACACAGTACTGGCCACAGATAAACTGATATACTAATCAACTGGCAAAAAGTTTATATAAAATTTAAGAAGTCCAAACTTTTAAAGAAGCTAGTCTAGAAACCTACATACTTGGGTATCTAATTTCCTATCCAAAAAACACTGAATAACATAAGCTGTAAACCAAAAAACTGGCTCTGCCCACCTGGCATTTCAACTGTAATGTATTTAAAAGGATGCACTTAGAAAGTCCCTAGAATACTTTCGTTAGGAAGAAATACCCTTCTTTGCAGTTATATTGAAAGGACATGGGATATGAAATGCACAGTAAACTATAAGGCACTTCCAGAATTTAAAAAAAAAAGTCAAAAGTGAAAGAGGCTTACCAAAAATCACTATTAAGTAGCAGAACATGATCAGAACTCAACTTGGCTGGCTGGTGCTCTTTTATTATAAATCATCTTCAAATGTAAAAACAACAACAACAAAAAAACCACACTAAACCTTATATAGAACCTTACCACATAAAATGACAAATTTGGTAGATTGTTACTATAAGATTATAAAATAATTTTTAAAAATTGTCAATTATCCTTAGCATACAATTTACATCTATGTTTTTTAAATTCAGAATATTAAGAATTAAATTGTTGTAAACTGTCACTTTTTTCTGTAGCCTACTTTAATTGTTGAGGAATCCTGGAAAAAGGATGAGTGGAAAACTTTAATTGAAGATTGAATTAAAATATCAACAACTTGTATCCATAATTGATAAGTATTGTTTTTTAAATTATCAGACAGAGTCTTGGTCTATCGGCCAGGCTGGACTACAGTCTGCTCCAGACTCCCTGCAATCTCGGCTCCCTGCAATCTCCGCCTCCTGGGCTCAAGTCATTCTCCTGCCTTGGCCTCCTGAGTAGCTGGGACTACAGGCATGTGCCACCATGCTTGGCTAACTTTTATCATAAACAACTCTTTTTTGTAGAGTTGTTTCACCATGTGGCCCAGGCTGGTCTCAAACTCCTGAGCTTGGATGATCCACACATCTCAGCCTCCTAAAGTGCTGAGATTACAGGTATGAGCCACTGCACCTGGCCAATAAGTATTCAGTTTAGAAGTTGTCAACTAATGAGTTCCTTGACCAGTTATATCCACATTGTATAGTAGAAAATATTTTATAAATATAAAGATTGAAATGTTCAAAGCACTCAAATTTTTTCATGTGTTATGTCCAAACTTTAAATGTCAGTTTTACCCCAACAGTTTCTCTACAGCTGTGAATACCATAATATAACCCCACAGTTTACTTAAGCTCATTCCATTTACTAAAAATTATCAGCAAGATAGGCAGGCTGATATAAGTATGTTATATCCGAAAAAAGATTAGATACCTAATTTTTTAAATCTGGTAAGTACAATGATGTTTTCTTTTAAAAATATGCAAAACACAGGACCTTACCTATAATACTAGATATAACAAAGTACATTATTTAACAAAATACAGAAATGATTCAACTTGAATATAAAATATACCATTTCCTCATAATTTTTCCCTCTATATATTTCTGTTCAGTTCCCATTAGTGTAATTATTAAACAAGTACAATATCTAAATTAGTCTCATAAATCTTGCTAATATTTTCCTCATTTTTACAGAAAAACTCAGATATGAAGAGATTACATAACATACTGATGCTACAAGAACAAGCCAGGTACTTTTTTTGTTTTTCTGAGGGGGAGAATATTAAACCATCTTTCAAATGAGAAAAAAATTATCAAACATTTGACATAACAGAGGTAGGCATTTTCCATGTGGCTTTTGGGGGAAGAAAATGAACAATTTCTGTGATATAATTTTAAAATGCCTAAGTAATTTAGTATAATGAGCCTCATGTATTTTAGAGTATATAAGTCTTTCTGTGATTCAAAGCACCTTTAGCAATACCTTGCATTAGACAGAGAAAGTAGTCAAGAAATTATCAATATAGTGATTTGAAGGAGTTACTTAAATGTTAAAATTATGACTACATTTACAATAAAAACTGTTGCCTTTGGGATGAGCGAATAAAGGAAAGCAAAGAAAGAAAGGTATTTCTTAGAAAAACGGTGTAGTAGTATAAAAGATTAAAAACAGTCCAAGGCATTTCCCTATGTTTTAAACAGAGCCATTTAATTTTATGTACATTCATTACAAAATGTGAATACTCAACTTGCAACTTTAAGGCAGCAACCAGCCACTATATTACCTTTCCAGTAGTATAAAATTCTGCATCAAATTACGATGTAACTTCCCAAACAACCAAATAGCTAACATAAAAATTTGAATTAGACTTAATATAAAAGCTTCCTTATAATAAAACCATCATTTTGAACATCAAGAAAATTAAAACACATAGCTCACTGAGATTTAACTGCTATTTTAGATTTTTTTAACATCCAAGGAAAAACAAACAAAAAAGATTATTTATAGTATATACTTCTGTGTTGTATCCATTTATCAGATGCTTAGTAAAATTATACTTGTAATACTATTTAAAAGTATCACTTTTAAAATGCCTCTACTAAGGAATGCAGTTTTAAGTTTTCTTATATTTAAGGAATCATAATGTGTTAATGACAAAAAATCTACTGATAAACTAAAGCAAAATTTCAAGAACCTCTGAACTGTTATTTTTCCTTTTTTGGAGACAGGATCTGGCTCTGTCACCCAGTCTGGAGTGTGGTGGCACGATCCTAGCTCACTGCCACCTCTGTCTCCTGGGCTCAAGCTATCCTCCAAACTCAGTCTCCCGAGTAGATGGGACTACAGACATCCGCCACCATGCCTGGCTAATTGTTTTGTGGTTTTGTACAGATCGGGTTTTGCCATGTTGTCCAAGCTAGTCTCAAACTCCTGAGCTCAAGCGATCCACCTGCCTAGGCCTCCCAAAATTCTGGGATTACAGGCGTGAGCCACTATGCCAAGCCAGTATCCATTCTAATTTACAATTGTTTTGCTATATTCTCAGGTAATATGAATTACCTATTTACACAGCTGATACATTTGCAAAGTCCTCTTTTTGTAAAGTTATTCAGCTTTTATTTTTTTAATTTCTCTTGTAAAATGGACATAAATGTAACACCTCTGTCTCCGAAACATTCAAAACACAATATACTGCTGTCCAATGTTACCTTCTCTATGAATTTATTTCTGACTTACCAAAGCAGTTTCCTGCCCTTTGAACCAGTACATCACTGGACACATTACATCTGTCATAACATTTAACCCGCAGAAACAACTATTTGTTTACTAATGGTTATTAGCACATCTAAGTTATAATAAAATTATTTACTGACAGCCACTTATCAGGTGTTAGTTAACCCTAGGCACTTTATATTACTACTTAACATCAAAACAACCACAGAAGGTGAGAACTGTTATCGCCATAGTATAGATGAGAAAACAGGTTTAGTGATATTAGCTATCCACTAGTAACCACAGAACTGAATTTATACCCACATATATTAACTGATAATTTGAAATTATCCCAAACTATAAAAAAAGTTATGAAACTGAAAGGCAAATAACGGTGGTACAAGAAATATAGTTGCCTCAAGTACACAGATATAATAATGCCTAGATGTGGAGCAGACATCTAGTGAATAAAAGGCAACAAACGAGAAGAAAAAGCCTAATCATTAGCACGGACTTGAGCCCTACTATTATCAAGTTGCTGATCTACATAGGAAACTTGATAGATGAAACAAATAAACCCACTTCATCTCTTTGTCACTACAGTAGGTTTTGATATTTGAGATGAATATATTCCTAATATATATTTATGGATATATAAATATTTAACACAAATATAAAAATAGGCATGAGAATGAAAAACATCTATTTATTATATTTATGATATTGGTTACCAGGGCCTGAGCAGGATACATAGGAGTTCTTACCATGATAGCCAAATCTTAAGCTAATGAATATACAAGCATGTGTTACTTTTATCAATCTGAAAGATTTCCATTTTAATCTAATATAAAAAGCATAGTAATTATTTTACTGAATATAACAAGAAAATATACAGTACAAATACAGCTCAAATAATTATCAAAAAATGAACAAACTTGTATAATCTGGTTAACTAATTCCAGAATCAGAACATTATGAGCTCTCCAGAAACTTCCCTCATAGTCAATCCTAGTCACTAACTCCTTCCTCAAGAGTAGCCATTATCCTGACTTCTAAAACCAGAGACCGGTCATGCCTAGTTTTCAATTTTACATTAATGGAATCATAGTATGTACTGTTTGGCTTCTTTTGTCAACATTATAAGAGTCTCTTATAATGTTATACATAGTGTAATCCATTATGGCTATAAAGTAGTCTACATGCTTATGATTTTGAACAATCAACTGGGTTATTTCTACATTAAGGCTATCACAAATGTTGCCATGAATGTACATCTTTTTGATATACATGTATGTACAAGCAATTTTATTAGATATTTATATTGTAAGATTTAAAATTTCACTTGTCCAACCATAGCTGGTAATAGTAGACACTGTCAAACAGTTACTCAAAGTGGTTGCACCAATCTAAACTCTAGCAGCAGATGAGAATTTTTGTTCCATATTCTTGATCCTAACAACCTTAGGTATGTCAGTCTTTTTCACTTTAACCATTCTAATGGGCATGTAAGTCTTTTTCATTTTAACCATTCTAAGGGCATCTCTTTGACTACCAATGAAGCTGAACCCCTTTTCATGTCTAGTGGGCAATTATCTCCTGTGAAGTCCTTGTTCAAAGCTCTTTCTCATGTTTATATAGGATTATCTGTCCTTTCCTTATTGATTTATAGGAGTTCATATTTACTCTTGATACAAGGTCTCTTTTTGGTTACAAATCTTGAAGCTATATTCTCCCACTCTATGGCTTGCCTTTTTACTCTTAATGAATAGAAGGTATTAATTTGACTACAGTCCAACTTAATCATTCCCTTTGTATTTTTTGTTTTCTGTTTAATAAATTTTCCCATATACCAAGATCCTAAAGATACTCTTTTACATCTTTTAGGAGATGTGTTGTTTTGTGTGTCATGCTTAATTATATAGGCTGCTTAAAATTATCTGTAAAGTACATACTTCTTTTCATCTGTATGTGCAGTTGACCCAGCACCACATACTGAAAAAACAGACTTGTTTCACACTTTTTGGCCTTCATTATAAATCAAGTATACTTCTATCTGTAGGTTTGTTTCTGGGCTATATTCTGTGACACTAGTCCTTTTGCCTATTCGTGGACCAATACCACATTATCTACTTATCTTTATAAGGTTTAATATCTACTAGAGTAAGTTCTCCCTCTTTATTTTTCAAAGTTAACCAGACTATTCTTTGCCTTTGAATTTCCATATAATTTTCATATTGATTTGTCAATTCCCCCAGCCCCCACACACACCCTCAAACATAAGATTGTGCTTGGAATAGCACTGAATCTGTAGACCAATTTGGGTAAAAACTGTATCATTATAATAGAGAATCTTCCAATCCTTGGTATATCACTCTGTTTATTTAGGTCTTTAAATTCTCTCAATAATATTTTAGTTTTCCATGAAGTCTTGCTTATTTTTTGTTAAATTTACTCCTAGGTATTTGATGTTTTTGATGCTTCTCTACATGTAAAACAAATTAAAATTTATAAAATTAAAGGTAAAGTATATTAAGTTACAGAAAGATCAATTTGATTTTTAATGTGCTTCTAGCAAGTAAAAAATAAAATTAATTTTTATATTAACCTTGTTAAATTCATTTTCTACAGGTACAGTTATGTGAAAAATGGCAAACATTCTTTTTTTTCAGCCTTTATGCTCTTACTTTTTCTTGCCATATTACATTTGCAAGGATTTTTAATACAGTGAGAAACAGAAGTGGTGATAGGCATTCGTGTCTAATTCCGTGTCTCAGGGAAGCTTTTAACTTTGTACCATTAAGTATGTTTGTTCTACAGTTTTTATAGTTACAGCTTATCAGATTAACAAAATCCTCTTCTATTTCTAGTTTACTGAGAATTTTTATCATAGATGTTAGATATTCATAAAATGCTTTTTCTTTACTGAATAATCATGTAATTTTAAAATTTTTATTACTTTATAATGAATCACACTCTTCCCATATTTATTAATCCACTCATTGTAAACATTTGAGTGTATGTATCATAAACACATCATGTGTCTATTTTTTTTTGCTGGCCCATTTGACTGTACATTTTAATTTTTGTGAGATTTCATTATATATACTGCAGTATACTTCCCCTGAGATTTAGGATATCCTCTTACATAGCTACAACATTGTCACATCTGAGATCTAATATTACCTAATGATGTCCAGCCCATATTCAGATTTCCCCAATTGCCCCAAAAATACCTGTAATTTTTTTCTGATTCAAAGTCAAGAATCATACATTACATCTGATTATTATATGCCTTTAACCTATTTTAATCTACAACAGTACTCTCATATCTTTTTAAATGACATTCTCCATTAAAGCCATCATAACATAGATTTCTTTGGAGTTAAGGTTTTTAATTACAGATTCAATTCCTTTAATAGTCAAATATTCAGATTTTCTATTTCCTCTTTTGTCCATTTTAATCATTTTTGTCATCTTAGTCCACTGAATCTGTCAAAAGCTCATCTTCTCATCCTCTTTTCCATCCAGCCTCCTCTTCTGGAATGGACAAGTCACTTCTAGGAAAAAGTGGCCCAAATGCCAGGATCACATTTTCTGGATTAGTTTCTGCTTCCACATCTTGGCCCCCAAAATCTTCACTGCTTTGGTACTTCTCTGATACTGTCAAACAGACTTTGTCTTCTGCAGTTTTTCTAGGTATTCTCTGTAGAGGGTTTTTCCACATTACCCTGTCTGCCACCTTGTGGGAAGTAAAACTCTTTGAACTCTTTTGCAATCAGCAGTTTTCAAAATAATTGTCACAAATACTGCTATAACCCTTTAACAGGCCTTTATAATTCTAAATGTCTACCACTACGTCCATAAGCAAAATTGCCAGATTCTGCTAATATATTTTTATAGTTCCTATTCAGTCATTGCTTTATAAATGACTTTCTACCCTGGATTTTGATTCCTCATTTTTTAAAAGCAAAATTCTACTTCCTTGACAATTCACAAACTATAATGGATTCACAAATGCCCTAAACCACACTTTGTAAGCCAATCCTGTCCAACTTACCTTTTGAATCTTACTTTTATTAAAGACAAAGTTATTAAAGGTAAGGTGCATAAAAAAGTTACAACTCATATAAATCAGATCTTACAAATTAGAAAAAGCAAAACAAACAGGTCTTTGTGTGACAAAGTAAGTTGAACAGTGAAAGAAACTAGTTCCATTATGGCTGAGTCTTGATCTGTATCCACATTAGAGTGAAATCATCAGATCAGTACACTCTCAGACTACTTCAAACATTCTGTTCTGGCTGTTGGAGAGATACTCAGTTAGAGAGCTGATTAAGGAATGGTAGGGTCTTTCTACCCACCTGTCTACTATTCTTGACCTCCATCTTAGTTTCTGTCTACACTGTGCAAATCTTACTAGACTCATGAAATGATGATTTAAATTCTTAAGTAACAGATACATGCATTTTACTTACTGCTAGTCTCAATCTTCACTTATTTTCAAAAATGTTTATACTTAAGAGCACATAAAATATGGCAAAGTTTCTTTGCCAACAAAATATAGGTAAATATGATTATAATCCTTCAGCATTCATGAAGGAGACAGCTATGCTTACAATGAATATTTGAATACATAAAGACCAAGAACACTATTTTTAAATAATTTATACATTTTCTCCCTAAAACTAAATTTTATTATTAAAATAATCTTAAGGGGAGAATCAAATTGTAAAAAGGTATAGAAATACACCAAATGTAAATTTTGGGGTTGAGGGCAAGAGGAGGAATACTTAAAAATAACAAAAAGACAAAAAATTGCCACTTGTAAGACATGTCAGCATTACAGGTAGTAAAGACCATGAAGAACTTTGAGTTAGATTCTCAAAACTTCATTTGTTTATTGAACATCTACTTGATCCCTTGTAGCACATTAGGCAATGAAGTAGAAATATGCTGTAATTCCTATAATCCCTGTAACATCAAAGCATTCAGTCTATCAGAGACTTTACTACTATGAAGGGAGAAGACAGGAAAATAATTATGAAACAAGAAAAGTACTCTAATAAAGTATGAATAGTAGAATACAATGGGGAAAGTTATTTTAACACATAAAAGAGAGAGAAAACAGTATGCACTATTCAGGAAATTCAGACAGTAAACACTGCATATGTTGGCATAAAGGTTCATGTGATTCAATGACAAAGAGATGAAAACGTAAATCGTGTCAACTCATAAAGGAGTTCTATGTATCATTCTAAAGAATTTGATCTAAAAGGTAAGCTAGAAATAAAAGTGAGCTTTGCTTTGACAAAGACCACTGTAGTGACAATGAAGAAGGTGGATGAGAAAGGAAGGCTGAAAGAAATAAGGACTGAAGTAGCTCAGACATGAGGTGGTTAAAGGCTGAAATGGGGCAATGGTAAATATACAGAGTAAATTTAAGAACAGCTGAAAAGTAGACTTAATAGGACATGACCTCTAACTACAAGGAAAGGAAAGGTAAAAATCTAGGATTTCTATCATATTCTATTTCAGAATTTGGATCTAGGCCTACTTTTAATACATACAAACCAGAGGATTCACTTAACCTTAATGGACCCTGTTTTCTTCACATACAAAAATGAAGGCATTAGACAAGGTGTCCTCTGATATTTCCTCCAGCTTAATGTCAATTGTTCAGATTAAACAATATGCATGGCCTTAAGTGTCTCATAATATTATACTCAAGAGAAATATAATTTTTCTCTTTATTCTCTTGCTTAACCTTTTTAATACAATTATGCCAAAATTATCTATGTTAGAAGAGAAATATAAGAGCAATGACAGGGACATTTTCCACACCAGAATAATCTTTTCAAAGATGGTAATTTTAATAACATTTCCAGTATAAGCATTTTCATCCAGAAAGGACAGCTGACTACTACTCAGCTTAAGTTTCGCTAAAGCTAATAGTTATTCAACTTAAGTACGGCATTTAAAAGTGGGTATAACAGATTTAGAATTTGCCTGCACCCAACTTAAGAGCTTATTTGTCTGAGAAATATTCTTTTGAGACATTAATCTCAAAATAATCCCTTAAACATACAGGTCAGGTGTTCAGTCCCTAAGTATAAATCAGATATTTATTTCACCACAGGTGCAATCCCTAGGATTACATTTAATGACTGGTATTTAAAACAATGTTTTTTGACTTGTGGCCAGAGATATCTAGAGGAAAAAAAATCTAAAGTTTTTTTTTTAATCTTAAATTCCACATCATTTATGTAAAGAAATAACTTAGTCATGGATTGAATAAGCTCAATATGTCATTACATTTTTGCCCAGTATGCTGAGGCATTTTTATAATGTAACTCAAGAAGAGGAAGGATATTCTGTATAGTTTTTGAAAAGTACTTTATTCAGATTGTGGTGGCCCCAACATCTTACAAATGAAAATGTAATGAAGACCGGAAGGGCTAGCCAAGGTGATGTGGAAGACCGCATTTTCACCACTATTTTTCAAACAACCTAATTGCCTCTGTATTCTTAAAATACAAAGTCTAATTCTATACCAAATACTATTACAAACCTCATCAAAATGTGCTATACTTCCCCTAGGCTTAAGCAAACTCATTTTTTACTAATGTCCTTGAACTTTTGAAGATCTAACTTTACAAATATATGAGATATTTTATACTTTCACAACTTAAAACAATGAAGACATTCTATTAAATATTATACTAGGTTATAAACCAATGTAGTTAAGTGACATATTTTTAAAAAATAACACATTTGAAAAAAAATTTAAAGATTTGATGATCATAAGAAAGTTTTCACATTTATGAGATGTAACAAACACACTCCAGAGCTGGTATATGGAATAAAACTGCCAACCAGCAAGCACATGGTAAGGTAAGGATCCAAATTGTCTCTCTACCAAGGAATTACCTGAGAATTTTTTTTCATTTATTTAACAAATTAATTTTTATTAAGACCCTAAAATATTCTGGGTTCTAGTGTAAGCACTTAAGATGGAAAGTTTAACAAGAATAAGATCCTATTCTCATGAAACTTACATCAGAGTGGCAATAAACAAGCAAAATGTCAGACAGTGTGATACATGTTATGGAGAAAATGTTATGAATGGTTACAAGATAAAGAGTGATTGGGTAACAATTTATTGGAGTGAAGACCATTAAGGAAATAATTTTTTAGGTGAGTTTAAAATGACAAAAAGGGATCTACCATCATTAAGTTTGGAACAGAGCATTCCCAACACAGAAAGCAGCATGTGCAAAGACCCAAATCAGGTACCAGCCTGATAGGTTCAAGGAATTTGAAGAAAGCCAAGTATTTGAAACACAGTAGTGAAGGCAAGAATGAAGTGAGGTCAGAGAGAAAGGGGGAGGCCAGATCATATAAGACCAGAGTAGAAGTCTGGACTTTTTATAGATAGAAACCTGCTGAATTTGGAAAATCTAGAACTATACTGGTGTTAATTATACACAGAGGTTTTACCAGTCATTTATTTGTTTCATTTAGTTTGGTTTTCAACTTTGGAAAAATAACCTGAGTTAGTATATAAGATTACAATTACCATCTACTCAGGAGGCTGATGTGGAAAAACTGCCTGAGCCTGGGAGGTTGAGACTATGGAGAGCTGAGATTGTGCCACTGCACTTCAGTCTGGGCGACTCCAGTGAGACCCTGTCTCAAAAAGGAACAAAAAGACAGTCCTTATCTATCAATGAGTTTAGGATAGAAAGTGACAGGCTAGAGATAGGCAGAAGTTAAAAAAAAAAAACAAAAAACAACTACTATCAAGCATGAAGGATTTGTAGGAATTTAGGGTTTAAAAATTACCATGCCCAGGTAATTTATTTCATTTGTATTTTTAGTAAAGACGGGGTTTTGCCATGTTGCCCAGGCTAGTCTCGAACTCCTGGACTAAAGCAATTTGCCTGCCTCGGCCTCTCAAAGTGCTGGATTTAGATTCATGAGCCACCATGCCCGGCCAGGACTGTCTTTCATAATTATGAATACTTATGCCTAGAAAGTTTAGCTTTCCTTTACATAGTATGTTGCTTACAAGAAATCTATTTTTGAACTTCACTGGTTCTCTTAAAAAAAAAAAAAAAAAAAGGAAAGAGAAGAAAAAAAACTATACCTATTTGTTTTGCAGCATGTAATATATCTTTTAAGTCTTCATTTATACTTTGCATTTTACCTTCAAATACTTATCAATTGATAAGAATATTAGTGCGGGAGAGAACAGTAGCAGTCAAAGTATAGTTTAAGTGCTGTTATTGACCGTGCATTAGGTAGGCATCTATAATAAGAGACTGAGCTACATGGCTTTTAAGCTTCCTTAGAGCTACATTAAAATTGTAATTTACTTTATCCTTATTTTAATCAACAGTGGTTTTCAAACCCTAAATTCCTACAAATCCTTCATGCTTGATAGTAGTTGTTGTTTTTTTTTTTTTTTTTAACTTCTGCCTATCTCTAGCCTGTCACTTTCTATCCTAAGCTCATTGATAGATAAGGACTGTCTTTTTGTTTCTTTTTGAGACAGGGTCTCACTGGAGTCGCCCAGACTGAAGTGCAGTGGCACAATCTCAGCTCTCCATAGTCTCAACCTCCCAGGCTCAGGCAGTTTTCCCACATCAGCCTCCCGAGTAGATGGAACTACAAGTTCACACCACCATGCCCAGGTAATTTATTTCATTTGTATTTTTAGTAAAGACGGGGTTTTGCCTTGTTGCCCAGGCTAGTCTTGAACTCCTGGACTAAAGCAATTTGCCTGCCTCGGCCTCCCAAAGTGCTGGAGTTAGATGCATGAGCCACCATGCCCGGCCAGGACTGTCTTTCATAATTATGAATACTTATGCCTAGAAAGTTTAGCTTTCCTTTACATAGTATGTTGCTTATAAGAAATCTATTTTTGAACTTCACTGGTTCTCCTTAAAAAAAAAAAAAAGGAAAGAGAAGAAAAAAAACTATACCTATTTGTTTTGCAGCATGTAATATATCTTTTAAGTCTTCATTTATACTTTGCATTTTACTCTTCTCCACTTTTTCATTCAAAAATGTTATTATCTTCTTCCATGTCAAACCCAAATCTGAAACTTGTTCATGAAGTTTAGATCGCTTTATCTGAAATAGAGATCATAATAGAGTAGAAAAATACAGGTTAAAGTTCTTCTCAACTCCAACACTGATTACATATATTCTGCATTATTTTATACAACTTGGTACTGCTCACGAGAATTCAAAGATGTATCTATTAACATCTAAACTGACTAATCAAAAAACAAGTTCTACTTAAATGGATTTTTGTAGATTTTCATTTGTTTAAAAGATATGTTTAATAAAAGCTCGTTTTACAGAATTTTGTTTTTTTTTTTTTGAGACGGGTTTCACTGTCACCGAGGCTGGAGTGCAACAATAGCTCAACCTCAGCTCACTGCAACCTCCACCTCCTGGGTTCAAGTGATTTTCCTGCCTCAGCCTCTCAAGTAGCTGGGATTACAGGCATGAGCCACAACATCCAGCTAATTTTTTGTGTTTAGTAGAGATGGGTTTTCACCATGTTGGTCAGGCTGGTCCCAAACTCCTGACCTCAGCCTCCCAAAGTGCTGGGATTACAGGTATGAGCCACTGCGCCCAGTCCTTCTTACGGTTTTAATTACACTGCATACTCATAAAATCTTATCACAGAACAAAGTAAAAAGTTCAACATCCAGATAGTAACATTATTATTATTGTTACTGATAATATCACACACGTGTCTTGCCACTTTTCTAACCGCTTGTTTTTAATATAGCTTAGTCTATATTTAATAAAGCTTAGACTATATTTATTTACACTTATATAATGTATATAAAGAAGAGCTTTATGTCATGCTTTTTGATTAAAGGCATTTATAGAAATTAAATGAGGATAGGTTCAAATATATGCAAGTCAGCATTGCTTTCTTAAGCATGATCCTAGACTAGGTGAGGCATTTCAAAGATTCTTTTCTATACACACTCTTTTCTATTAGTTGACTTAAACAACAGAAATTTATTTTCTCACAGTTCTGGAGCTAGAAGTTCAAAATGAAGGTGTTGACAAGCTTGGTTTCTTCTGAGGCTTTTGTATATTTGAGACTACAGATCTTTCCATTCTCAAGAACTGACCACAGAGCACAATAAAAATTTTATTTTAGACCTCTGGCTTTGAAAACTCATGAAGCTTTTGAACCAAATAACAAAGTAGTCGGTCAGGTAGAAAGCAGTAATTTTACTATTGGTTAGACAGATGAAAATGTATCGGCCAGGCACAGTGGCTCAAGCCTGTAATCCCAGCACTTTGGGAGGCCGAGACGGGTGGATCACAAGGTCAGGAGATCGAGACCATCCTGGTCAACATGGTGAAACCCTGTCTCTACTAAAAATATTTAAAAAATTAGCTGGGCATGGTGGTGCGTGCCTATAATCCCAGCTACTCGGGAGGCTGAGGCAGGAGAATTGCCTGAACCTAGGAGGCGGACGGAGGTTGCAGTGAGCCGAGATCGTGCCATTGCACTCGAGCCTGGGTAACAAGAGCGAAACTCCGTCTCAAAAAAAACAAAAGAAAAGAAAAGAAAAGAAAGTGCATAATTCCCTGCCTACATTTTTTTTTTTTTTTTAATTTCAAATGAGGCTAGCAAATCTGAGTTTGGGGGAGGGGAAGGAGAATGGGCAAGGGCAGAGATGAAATAAGATTGCTCACAAAATGAATTAAGTTGTTACCATGGGGTCATAAGCATATTAAGGTTTATCTTATTTGGCTCCTTACTTCTGTATACACTGAACAGCTTCTGAGATAAAAAGCTATATTAAAATGAAGCTCATCATATATACTACTTTCCTTCCTCAGGGAGGAAAAAATGTTTAAAAGTTTACAGGAATAAATAAGATGGGAAATGTTCTTAGCCCTTATACACTTTTAAATTTTAAAATCTTCTATTATATCTCTAATACAGAATAACTTGCAAAGGGCCTTGGGGAGGTGAGGAGAGAAAATAATTCAAGTTTAAGATAGCAACATTAATTAACTATACAATATACGCTTGTTTAGCTGTTGTGAACAACGTAAAACAGTCACTATTGTCAAGAAGGTAAACTGTTTCCTGTTGAACAAAATTTTGTATCATTAGAGAAAAGGAAAACTATCAAAAACCTGTTACAAATCTCCTTCCTAGTATCAATCTTTGAGTGAAACTACTAGTTAAAAAACTGCATAAGGACTTTTAGCAACAAACTTTTAACCTACTAGGAAACAATGTTATCATTCTACAATAGACTCAAATAAGGAGTCAGCAATTAAAGTGAATTTTTTCAAAAAACAGAAAAGGGCCAGATTTCATATACTATATTACATGGTTCATTTCTTCATACATAGAATTGATATAGCTTCAGGCCTTTAAAATTCACAACACTATGGCTAAGATTCTAAAACATTTGCCCTTTCCTGGTGACATTTATCATATGAAAGCTGTCATTATATTTCCTGCAAATTTCAGCAACTTAGAGATAATTTCTTTTTTTTTAAGATAGAGTCTCGCTGTTGCCCAGTTGGAGTGCAGTGACACGATCACAGCCCACTGCAACCTCTACCTCCTGCGTTCAAGCAATTATCCTGCCTCAGCCTCCTGAGTAGTTGGGATTACAGTTGCATACTAACACACCGAGCTAATTTTTGTATTGTTAGTAGGATGGGGTTTCAGGCCGCTGGCCAGGCTGGTTATGAACTCCTGAACTCAAGTGATCCACCTGCCTCAGCTTCCCAAAGGGCTGGGATTACAGGTGTGAGCCACCTCGCCCAGCCCTAGAGATAAATAATTTCAAAGATGTTCAAAGTACATTAAAATGATATGAATGGCTACAGCTTCTACTCCTTTGTTTCTTGTGGCTTTTCAAACAGATTTATATACTTCAAAATCACATTCTGGAAGAAAGTACAGTAATTTAAAGATTAAAAGTTGGTCTGTTCATCATAGTGGTGAAATAATCACATCTACTAATTGATCAGAATCTGTATATTATGGCCTGCATCATGTCCCTTCAAAATTCCTATGTGGATTCCCTAAACCTCAGTACCTCGGAATGTGACTATCTTTGAAAATTGAGCCTTAAAAGGGGTGATTAAGTTAAAATACACCCATTGGGTTGAGCCTTAATCTTATCTAACTGATCTTGTAAAGAAATTTCAACACATAAAGAGACACCAGGGATGTGCTTGTACAGAGGACAAATCATGTGAGGACTCAGCAGGAAAGCTGCCTTATCTGCAAGCCACACAGAGAAGCCTCAGAAGAAACCAAATGATCTTGGACTTCTAGCTCCAGAGCTATGAGAAAATAAATCTTTGTTGTTTGAGCCACTTAATCTGCAGTATTTTGTTATTCTGTGCAGCTAATACACCACATTCAGAGACATTTCTAAGAATCTCTCCTTTAAGTATCTTGTAAGTACATGTCTAGAATTTTCTGGAAGTCTTGATATCATATCCTTTTACTTTTTCCATAATATTAAACTTGTAACTACATATATAATTCATTTTATACTTTCATAAGACTTATATAAGTTTATCCATCAGAGGAAATTACTTGCCAAACCTCATGCCCTTGTTTGTGACTCAGAAAATGTAGTAATTTAAACTACACAGAAAAGAGACTAAAGAAGTTCCTTCAATAAAACAAAAATGTTCTTCCAAAGTGATAATTGCCCATTTTTGCCCTAGTGAGATTTACCTATATTTGTAAGAAGGGTAAAATTAGTATTATTTATCATAAAATTAACTCACATAAGAAAACTTTTCCATACCATAATTAGTAAAGCAGGGGTCAGCCTTTACTGTAAATGTCAAAACAGTCCAGATACATATACATTTTTGTTTCTTACTAAAATTTATTTCTGAAATTTTAGTCATAACACAGCTTTTAAAATGACAATGCTTCTTAAGTCTTAAATGCTTTTCTTACCAATTTTAATGACAAGACAAGTCAATTATGAGATCAGCCTTTGAGTTCAAGAGATTAATATTCACATTTTTCATGATTAGGTACAGACACTGCTTTTGTTCATTTGATAAGAATTTTGCCAGAGACCTAAAAACTTACTCAGATGATCTAGAGGTAAATTACAGGATTAAGTTACAAAAATAACTATAATAGGGAGCTGAACAACAACAGAAACATTAATAAAAGATCCAATTATCATAGTTCAGATTATTCCCCTTGACAATATGGTTATAGGGGCCTAACATATTCCATATGAAACAACAACATTCACATTCTCCATCTTCGTCTCATACCAAAGAAGATAAAACTTCCATGTTAAGCACATAGAATGGAGAAAAACAATGTCAAATAGTTGTCCACAGTCTATGTTTATAATGACGTTCAACATTTCTACCTTTAATAAATCTACCTTTAAGTCAGCCACTTCTTCATTATAATTATCTTGCTTGGTGACATTTGAAAAGGAACGCAAGGCTCCTGTGAGACGAGGTAAAGCCATCTATTATTCAATCAGTGATCCATACAATAAGAAACCTGAAACTGAAACAAAACAAGATGATATTTATCTGTTCAGAAGAGGTAGCAGAGGTAATCAAACTCAACAAATTAACCTATATAAGAGAAAAAAAATAGTTAAAAAGCAATTGTTATAAATGTTAAAAAAATTTTCCTGACCTATTTTCTATCCATGAATTTTTTTTTGTTTTTATGAAGCATTAGCTATTGTTGCAGAAAGGAAAAAGAAACAAACATTTCCTCAAAATGTGTTCTGTAGATTCCCATGTACAAGCCTCAAACACTGTATTACTACTGCCAATTATACTGAAAGAGATGAAACCACTTGTTCATCTTTTTCTTTAATTTTGTTTTATGCTCACTGATTTCAAATTACACCACTTTCCGGTGGTTACCACTGCTTGCAATGGTTTCCCTTGATGTTCGTACAGCTGGCTTCACACTGAACTCTTGGCATAAAAGATGCCTCCTAAGATGGAGCCTTTCCTGACCACCCCATCTAAATCAGGCAACCCAGTCATTGTCTGTCAAAGCCCCAAATGTTAATTCTCTTTATAGCACTAAGTAATATTTGACACTTTGTGTATTTACTAATGTTTGTGTTGTTTCACCCCATAGAAAGTAAGTTTCATGACAGAAAGACTTCTATTTTACTAATCTACCCAGAAAATGGAGAACAGAACTAGAATAATTATCTGTTAAATGAATAAATGGAAGAAAAATGAAGAAAAGGTGAAAATGGCAACAGACGGAACAACAGGCCAGAAAAGAAAACAGCTAATGAGGGGGAAGATCATATAGGGAAAAAGATAATTCAGATGGCTTGGTCTAATCTCCTTCTTAACACACTGATGACTAAGCAACTTCTAGGTAAAAAGATTAATATTTACCATTACTATGAAATACTCTTGGAGGACTATACTAGTTTAAGATTGCTTATTGTAATACAACTACTATCTACAGATTTATAAGGCATGGCTCCCTGAAGAATGTCACATAAGCTATGTTAGTCTTTAAAACATCTCAGTTAGGAATGATTTTGCCCCACATGGGACATCTGGCAATATCTGAGATATTTTGGGTGTTACAACTGTAAGGGAGGGGAAAAGGGACTACTGGTTTCTAATGGATAGAGGCCAGTGATGCCACTAAACATACAATGCAGGGGACAGCTCCCCAACAACTAAGAATTACCTATGCCAAAATGTCCAATGTGGAAAGGAAAGAACTGGGAAAGGGAAGACATACAGTATGTATCAGACTATTCTCTGTTCCTGCTGTTCCTCTTGATTACTATATTTTTGAAGTTATCAGAAAGGGTAATACTTGGAAAAATTTCTGACTGATATATTAGAATAATCAGATACAAAGTAACTATAATAACTACAATAGAATTTTTAAACTAATGAATAATAAAATATGAGTAGGCTGATTTGAAAATATAACTTGTAGAAATAAAAATATATACTTATTAAATTTAAAAACAACCAACAGATGGGTTAAGCAACAGCTGAAAATAAAAGTGATGACCCAGAAGAGACCTGAAGAAATAACCCATGCATGCTGTCACAAATGGACTAAGTACAGATAATGCAGGATAAATAAAAGCAAATCCAAATATATCAATAATCACAATAAATACAAATTAAGCTTACCTCTCGAAAGATTGACAGGATGAACTGTAAAACAACAAAGAAGTGAAACACTAGGGCTACACTAGAAACATAGGACAGGAAAGGCTGAAAGTTAAGAGACAGGATAAGATCTTCCTGTAAATAACCAAATGTAGCTGGTGGTTATATCAAAAATATCAGATCAGACAAATTTGGCTTCAAAACAAGAGGTATTAGGGAGGGATTAAACAAGAAAAAAAAAAAAAACAAAAAAAAAAACTCTCTACATAAGAGAAGATAAAGCTCACTAAGAAGACATAGAGTCCTGAATTTCTATGCACTGCTAGGATAGTCATCTAAATAAAACAAATAAACTTTAAGCAGAAATGACAAGTCTAACATCAAAGTAAAAGTTTAAAGACCTCAATTATTAACAGCTCAAGTCAACCTTCCCTCCAAAATAAAAAAAATCAGTAAAGATATAGAGAACCTGAGAAGTACAATTACTAAGTTTGATTTAATGAACAAATATGGAAACCTGAACTTGATTTTAAAAAATGCATATTCTTCTAAAGTACACTTGAACAGTTTCAAAAATCGTCTATGTATACTGGGCCATAAAGCAAGTCTCAACAAATTACAAAGAGTAAGTGTACGTCAGAAATTAGTAAACTTTTATACAAAAAGAAAGTAGTAAAAATTTAGGTTTAGGCCAGGGACAGTGGCTCATACCTAATCCCCCAAATTTGGGAGGCCAAGGCGGGCAGATCAGCTGAGGTCAGGAGTTTGAGAACAACCTGTTCAACGTGGTGAAACCCTATCTCTGCTAAAAATACAAAAATTAGCCAGGCATGGTGGCAGGCGCCTGTAATCCCAGCTACTCAGGAGACTGATGACATACAAAAACCACTTGAACCCAGGAGACAGACACAGCAGTGAGCTGACATTGCGCCACTGCACTCCAGCCAGGATGATAAAGTTAGAAGCTCTCAAAAAAAAAAAAAAAAAAAAAAATTAAGTTTGGCAAGCCACATGCAGTCACTGCCATATATTCTTTCCTTTTTATGATACTTTAAAAGTGTAAAAGCCATTCTTGGGCTCAGGGTGACCAAATCTGTTTACCGACCCCTAATAGAGGTCATATTCTTTGAGCAAAATAGTTAAGGTTACAAATCAGAAACAAAAAAATGAGGCATTAAAAACAGACATGATTTCACTGCAAATCAGTAATGAACTGGTATGAGGACAGCTGGGGAAAAACCAGTTGGACCCTCTACATCACACCAGAGAATTTTAAACAGAGAAGTCAAATGATCCAACTTAAAAATAAACTCCTAAGTTAGCTGTCTTCAGATTACAACTACCTGTTGGGAATGAATTCAGGAGACCATGTATGAAAATAAGATGATTCAGTGAATCACATCTGGATTTGTCTAACACTAGATAACATACTTCCTGGAGCATTTGGAAGAAAAAAATGAAAGCAAGAGTCAAGGGACAGTATAGAGCAGAGATTCTCAAACTTTATTCTGTATTAAAACTACCCGGAGGGCTTCTTGAAAAACAAACTGGCTGAGCCCTACCACCTTACCCTCTTCACACCAATATTCCATTCAGTAGATCAGATGGCCCTGAGATGGGGTTTGAGAATTTACATTTTCAGCGAGTCTGCCGATGGTACAGCAGGTCCAGGATTATAGTTGAGAACCACTATCTCAAAGACGATGTCTTTTATTCTTTTATTTTTTTGAGGCAGAGTTGCCCAGGCAGAATACAGGGGCATAATCTCGGCTCCACTGCAATCTCTGCCTCCTGGGTTCAAGTGATTCTCCTGCCTCAGCCTCCCAAGTGGCTGGGATTACAGGTGTGTGTCACCACACCTGGCTAATTTTTGTATTTTTAGTAGGGATGGGGTTTTGTCACGTTCGTCAGGCTGGTCTCAAACTCCTGACCTTGTGATCTGCCTGCCTCACCCTCCCAAAGTGCTGGTATGAGACACTGGGCCCAGCCGATATCTTTTATTCTTAAATCATCACTTAATTTTGTCTCAAGTCAATAATGGCCAAGGAATAAATTCATCTATTAAGAAACCCATGGACTGCGTGCTGGGCACAGTGGTTCACATCTGTAATCCCAGCACTTTGGGAGGCCAAGCCAGATACATCGCTTGAGGCCAGGAGTTTGAGACCAGCCTGGGCAACATAGTGAGACCCCCAACTCTACAAAAAAAACTTTTAAAGCCAGGCAAGTGCCACGTGCCTGTAGTCCCAGGTCTTCAGAAGGCTGAGGTGGGAGAAGTGCTTGAGCCCGGAAGGTCAAGGCTGCAGTGAGCCATGATCGTGCCACTGCACTCAGCCTGGGTGACAGAAATCCATAGCATAAATTCAGTGCATAGCCTGGCTCCTACCAGTCTTTCTCAACTGGGGTCTGTAAGAGAATACAAGTCCCTTACTGAAAGTGACTTGACATTTTCTCAATTATTCCAAGAATTGTACATAGTATGTATGTACATTGTACATATTATCTACAGAGATGAAATAAGGCATACAATGGCTTAAGGCATTGGGGTTTTAATTTTCTACCCACACTGAGAGACTGCAAAAATGTATTCATGATAACTAAATTTAGTCAAAAGTCTTTAAAGAAAGGCCCTGATAGTAAACTAAACATACTCTGCCTCAGAACCTACCTTTATGACACAAATTAGTGCTTTCAAAATGTAGCTTCAGAACAAGAAACATATGATATATGAATACTGTGCCTCAGGCATGGTCTTACCAATTAATGGGGTAGTTGGGACCACTACTTTCCCCATTTTTATATATATCACAGTAATATCCTGAATCCTCTATGCTTTTCTTTTTTAAAACGTAGGAAGCAAGACTTCATTTTTATTCTAACTCACAAACCTAGCAAACCCTAACAAGATAATACACTCAACTTCTGAGAAGAGATTTAATATTAGAATTCAGTTATAAGATCACATTGTTACAAACTATAGTAACTGAAAACTTTAAAGCCCCCTGAATCTGAGTAGAAAAAAAAGGATCATGGCAGATGGGAGGCAGGACTAGACTGCAGCTCCCACTCTGACAGAGCAGCGTGTGTAGCCTCACATCATGAACTTTTGCTCCAGAATGACTGAAGGAATAAATCAGGAAGCCACAGATCTTCTGAAGGAAGCAGATTGTTCCTGCAGGACCCAGGAGACACCCCAAATACTGTGCTGGTATCCATGGCTGAGTGACGCACAGACCGTTCAGTTCACATCACAGGACTCTGTATAGATAACCTCCAGTACCAATCCAGAGCCTGGCAAACCTACTGAGTGGCCAGACCCAGAAGAGAAATAACAATCACTATAGCTTGGCTTTCAGGAAGCCATATCCATAGGAAAATGGGGAGAATACTACATCAAGGGAATACCCCATTGGACAAAAATAATCTGAACAACAGCCTTGAGCCCTAGACCTTCCCTCTGACAGACCCTACACAAATGAGAAGAAACCAGCAAACCAATATTGGTAATATGACAAAGTATTGTTCTTTAATACCTGCCCCTACCAAAAAACACACTAGCTCACCAACAATGGATCCAAACCAAGAAGAAATCCCTGATTTACCTGAATTCAGAATTCAGAAGGTCAGTTACTAAGCTAATCAAGGAGGCACCAGAGAAAGGCAAAACCCAATTTAGGGCCATTAAAAAAAAAAAAAAAGAAACAAACAAACAAAAAATTAGGGGAGAAATCGTCAGTGAAATAGCATAAATTAGAAACAATTAAAACTTCAGGAAACAATGGACACATTTATAGAAATGTAAAATGCTCTGGAAAGTCTGGGCAATAGAATTGAACAAGCAGAAGAAAGAACTTTGGAGCTCGAAGACCAGATTTTCAAATTAACCCAATCTAACAAAGGCAAATAAAAAGTAATAAGAAAATATGAACAGGCCAGGCAAGGTGGCTCACACCTGTAATCCCAGCACTTTGGGAGACTGAGGCAGGTCGATCATGAGGTCAAGAGATCAAGACCATCCTGGCCAACATGGTGAAACTCCATCTCTACTAAAAAATACAAAAATTAGCTGGGCGTGGTGGTGTGTGCCTGTACTCCCAGCTACTCGGGAGGCTGAGACAGGAGAATTGCTCAAACCCAGGATGTGGAGATTGAAGTGAGCCGAGATTGCGCCACTGCACTCCAGCCTGGTGCCTGGTGACAAAGCAAGACTTTATCTCAAAAAAAAAAAGAAAAGAAAGAAAGAAAAAGAAAATATGAACAAAGCCCCCAAGAAGTCTGGGATTGTGTTAAGTTAACAAACCTGAGAATATTTAGTATTCCTGAGGAAGAAGAGAAATCTAAAAGTTTGGAAAACATATTTGGGGGAATAATCAAGGAAAACTTCCCCAGCCTTCCTAGAGACCTAGACATCCAAATATAAGATGCTCAAAGAACATCTGGGAAATTCCTCACAAAAACATCATCACCTAGGCACGTTGTCATCAGGTTATCTAAGGTTACGATGAAGAAAAGAATCTTAAGAGATGCGAGGTGAAAGCACTAGGTAACCTATAGAGGAAAACCTATCAGATTAACAGCAGATTTCTCCAGCAGAAACCCTACAAGCTAGAAGGGATTGGAGCCCTATCTTCAGCCTACTTAAACAAAACAATTATCAGCCAAGAATTCTGTATCCAGAGAAACTAAGCTTCATAAATGAAGGAAAGGTATACTCTTTTTCAGAAAAACGCTGAGAATTCGCCACTACCAAGCCAGCACTATTAAAACTGCTAAAAGGAGTCCCAATCTTGAAACAAATCCTGGAAACACATCAAATAAAGCTAAGATCTTATCAAAATAATCAGCACAAATTATGCTTATCAAGAGAATGAAGCAAAGCACATTACCAGATTTGCTATTTTTATCTGCTGTATTTTCTTCACCAGGTTAAATGATCAACACTAAAAATGTAACAGCTCATTAGGTCATTGTTACCTATAAATCATTTATAGGCAAATATTTGAGTATTTGTGTATAACACTGGATGTGAATAAGGTTTACAGTTCTTCAAACTCATTGTATTTTGTACCAGGCAAAATATTCCCTTTAAGTTGTATTTGAAATGTATAAATGTCAAATTGAGAAAACAAATTTTAAATCTTATGTTATTCATTTAATCAGCAAATATGTATAGATTACCCATCATATATTAGGTACTTTATGAGGCTCTAGAGATTAAAAAAAGAAAAACACTCTCATATGACTGTACTTGCCTTCCATGATGAGTTTACAGTATGGTTGGCAAGACAGAAAAATAGTTGTAATAATTATGCAGCTCTAACTGTAGAAAGACAGGGAAGGGGCATCTAAAGGGATGGGAGGGCACTAAGATATAAAGGAAGGAAGCTTAGCTTGAGCTGAGACTTACAAGGACCTAGGTAAGGTTATTACAAGGGGAAAACTATGAGGGGGAAAGCCAAAATAACAGACTTAATTATTTTTAAAACCTTTACAGGATGTGCATTTGGAAACTGATGAAATAAGACCTAAAGATGTAAGCAGAAACCAAACAACATGTCTCAAGTTAAGCACTTTTGATTCTGATAATCAGAATCATTAAAAAAAAAATTAACAAGTTATAGAAAAATTACTCAGATTTACATGTGGTAAACTGTCAAGGTGGGACCCAACAGGACACAGGCAAATCAGCTGGAAAGTTATTTCCATAAATCAAATGAAAGATAAAGAGGACAGACTCAAGTCAGGGAAAAGTAGAACAGGATGGAGATTTAGGAGATTAGTATACTTGGAAGATAGAATCAATGTGGAATAAGATGTAAAGAAGGAGGAGAAAGGAGCAGGACACTCAAATTTCTGGCTTAGGAAATGTTGAGGAGTCTGTATGTATAGAAGACATACAGGAAGGGGAAAGATAATTCTGTTTTGGAAATTTCAATTATGGGCCATTAAGTGGAATATATCGTTTTGGATTTCCTGTCTGAAGTATGGGCTGGAAATCCAGAATTTAGTGTTATTACTTCATCATAGTTAA
This sequence comes from Callithrix jacchus, assembly GCF_049354715.1. Taxonomy (NCBI): domain Eukaryota; kingdom Metazoa; phylum Chordata; class Mammalia; order Primates; family Cebidae; genus Callithrix; species Callithrix jacchus. The sequence goes on from NC_133505.1 coordinate 106,978,352, forward strand.
AATCATGGATGAACATAATATTCCTTTAAGCCAAATATACATAAGCCCATGGACACTCTTCCTAAGAAAACAGACATACACACATATAAACAACATTTTGTACTCCATTTTAAAAGCTGCATGAATAACCATGCATGCACTCCACCCCTAAAGGCCTCTTGGGAGGAAACGGTAGAGGGTTAAGAACAGAGTCCTAAGAAAGTGATCTGCAAATTAGATGTTATATGGAAAGAGTAATATGACAAGAGAAAAAAAGGTTTCAAATGATACGATACAATCCACTGTATTCAGCCACTCTGAGGTGTCCTAGATGACTAGCACACTAGCTTCCAAAAATGGTAGAAGGCAAATCTCAGTGAGTTGAAGGATAAATGCAAAGGACGAAAATAGAAAAAAAAAAAAAAAATAACTACAATGGGTACATACTACTCTTTCAAGAACCTGCCTGAGAAAGAAAAGGAGAAAAAGTAGGAAGAAGTGAAATAGTGCAGTTTAAGAGTTTCTGAAAATACAGGCTAGAGCTGATAATAATTTTATTATAATCAAGGGAGAGTGAAGAGAGAAGGAAAAGAGCATTCTGGAGAAAGACTATGACTGATCGAGTAGCATCTGTGAGAATGCAGGAGCTAATGGTAACAAAAGCATAGGTCTACAGAGACATGAATAGATGAAGGAGTACAGAAGGAAGGATGAGTGAAAGTGCATATGGTTATAACATGGTTAAACAGAGGGTGAATGAGAAGAGGAAAACATGGTAAAAGGCTGTTCCACCAAAATGACTCCTATTTTCTTTGGGATATGCTGAGACTGTTCTAACAGGTGATGAGATGGGCTTTTTTTCTAATACAGAGGCAAAAGTCTGACCTTGCTACCCACAATAATAGAAGAAATTAATTAACAAACCATTAAAGGATTTTTCAGGTAGCAATGAATGCTCAGCTCATACTGCAAACAATTTAAGGTAGCAATAATGTATCATGGGAACGAAGGTTGGTGTGAATGAGGGTTAAGGTTTTATAACACAGGGGCAGTGGGACAATGAAGCCGAAATGATGACAGTGATTACAAGCTGAGGCCTAGAAGAAGGGAAAAGATGTTCAATGACTGGGCAAAGTGGCTCACGCCTGTAATCCCAACACTTTGGGAGGCCTAGAAGGGCAGATCACCTGAGGTTGGGAATTCAAGACTAGCCTGACCAACCCTCCAGCCTGGACAACAAGAGCGAAACTCTTGTCTCAAAAAAAAAAAAAAGATGTTCAACTAGGAGGTCTTAAAAGATGAGTCATAACATTCATAGTTAAAATTTCTGGTTTATGAGATCACAGTGAATAAGAATTAAGAAAAAATGGCCTGCATACCAATTTTTACTTTACTAATTTTTACTCCACATTTAGTATGATCCACTACATGACAAATATGTAAAGGAAAAAATCTGTTAATAATAAATATTTAACACCCCAGAACAAATATAATTCGTAAAAATTAAAACCCTAAAGGCCTATTTCTGTTCGTCAGAAGTTCTGACTGTGACTATCTGAACAAATCTTTAAATTGCTAATTAAACACATGTACAGATAAAAAGAAAGTCTTGAAAATGTAACTGCCCTTTTTTACATTCCAAATAAAGAGAAAACTATTCTAACGGTAGCATATTTCCTTTTGTGAGATGATATTAGCCAATAATCAGTGAGCTAGAATTCCAGTACACACTATTCTGAAGTACTACATATAAAAATTGTAATGTTTGTTCTTCATAAACCAAACCTGTGTCTCTAAAGAGGGTCTGACTGCTTGATAGCAACTTTAGGAAAATATAGTTACTAGCATTTTTTCATTTTTTGTCATGCTTTTTAAGGGACTCATTAAAAAATAAGAAAATCTCCAAAACAGCCAAACTGTATTTCCTAATAAGTTTAAAGTCAGCAATTAGTTGCTGGCAATTATGGATACTAGAGAATTATTGAAGGGATAAAAATAGTCAAAGTGATATAGTACAGATTAAGGAATAAAAACACTGACATGAAGGAGTAGGCTGTAAATGGAGTAAAATTAGAATTTAAGATTTCAATACTTAAAATAGAACTTCGTACCCACAAACACACCTTGAAAAATGAAAAATGAATAAGGATTAAATAAACAGTGAATAAGAATATTTATATTTTACAGTGCCTTTTCTAAAAATTGAGTTGTGATACTGTTAACATTAGCAAGATCAGAACTCAGAAAACAGCCAACATCGACACATTTTATACACACACACACACACACACACACACACACGCACACATAAACCTCCGAGGCAGGTGGATCACAAGGTCAGGATATCGAGACCATCCTGGTCAACATGGTGATACCCAGTCACTACTAAAAATACAAAAAATTAGCTGGGCATGGTGGCGCGTGCCTGTAATCCCAGCTACTCAGGAGGCTGAGGCAGGACAATTGCCTCAACCCAGGAGGTGGAGGTTGCGGTGGGCCGAGATCGCACCATTGCACTCCAGCCTGGGTAACAAGAGCAAAACTCCGTCTCAAAACAAAACAAAACAAAACAAAAAAAAAACCTCCATTATGCCACTTCAAAAAGGGGTGATTTTTCATGGTAAATCCTAAGGAGAATTTTAACCTTTTATTTCTTACTTGTATTAAACCTTATTGCCATCAATTGGTTCATACGGCAGAGTCTACATACATTTAACTTTCTTGAATCTACCAAACACTGTAGGCCAGAAAAAGGAAGGCAGAGACAGACAAAAACAGTAATACTGGAGATCCTGCTTACCATTTCAGGTATTGAATACCTGCTCCAGAGTGAATGGGGGATGGGCAACAAGAATCTTGCTCTTTTAGTTTGTTTTAATCACCACATGCATCTCAAAATGTGAGCATCTTGCTACACTGCATAACTCTAGTTTTTAATACTTTTTCTCTTTTTAAAGAAACACACAAGGTGGTGACTAAACACAAAGCAACTTTTTTGCTGGCAGTTCATCTAAAGAAACTGTGATACATTCCAAGTCAGGATGAAAACATCACTGTGTGGGACATGCTGAGAGACAGTAAGTTATGCCAACCTGATGTCCCCTTAAGGGACTCTTGAAGGTAATCTTAGCTATTCACAGTTTCTACCTAACAAGTTCATCTTAGATGCTAACTCATTCTTAAGAAGCAACTGCCCTTGATTGGTTCCCAAATTAGGAAACACATCTCAAGCATGCAGAATAGAGAAAGCATGACAAAAATAATAAAATACATAAACACATCAACACATATTTTATTATTTACTTTTCACACAATACAAAATATATAATGGCTAAAAACAACAAAATTTGTATGGGGCCCTTATTCTCTAACTTATTCCTCTAACTAGGTTTCCCACCCAAAAGTGGGAGGAAAAAAAAACCTGGACAGGCTTATAACAATAAAGCAGGTTAGTCTTTATATTCAGAATATCCTCTCCACTAAAGTTGTGTTAATTTTACTTTTGGCACAGTTAGGAAAACTTTTCTTTTAAATGTCCTTGGGAAAACAAGTAACTAAAAAAATATTTAGTACTAGTTAAGGACAAGTATAGTCAAAAAGAAAATTCCAGAACATCCCATAAAGATGAAACAAGCACACCCATAACTCTCTAGAAAATGTGGAACAGGCAGGGCGTGGTGGCTCACACCTGTAATCCAAGCACTTTGGAGGCCAAGGTGGGAGGATCACCTGAGGTTGGGAATTCAAGACCAGCCTGACCAACATGGTGAAACCCCGTCTTAGAAAGAAAGAAAATGTGGAACCGAACCAATGCTTGTTAGGCCGTGTATAACTCTTCCCACAATAGACCAGTGGAAAAGGATCTAGCACAGATTACATCTGAACGTCAAAATTATTATTCCACTGTAATCCATGAGCTTCTGGAAGGCAGACTCAAGGAATTTACACCTGCCTTCTTGAGAGTGGAAAAAACTCAAACCGTTTTTCCTCTGACCTCTCACCACAACCATCAACACAGAAGACATCTGTGACAAAATGTGTATGTTTCTTTCCACACACCAAGCAAGCAATCACTTCTGCAACAGACATCAGATGGGTGTTCTCCAATTCATTTCTAACACTATCTATCTAGAGATACTGTCATATCCCACAGATTGAAGGCCCAGTTCCAAAAGGCTGCCCATCATTTCTGATGCAAATTACAAGCTCCAGGCTTTTTTATCTATACTTTGGACTGACCAGCTATAAATTGGCCATTACATGATCCCCTCCTTGGGTTCGGTTAATTTGCTAGAGTGGTTCACAGAACTCCGGGAAACATGTTCACCAGTTTATAATAAAGAATACAGAAAGGATACAGATGAAGAGATAGAGAGAATAGGGTAAATTATAAGGGAAGGAAATTTCCATGCAGAGCTTCCATGTACTTCCTGGGCACACCACCTCAAGGTATCTCCACACGTTCAGCTTCTGGAAGCTCTCTGAACCCTGTCATTTTGGGTTTTTATGGAGGCTTCATCACATAATTGATGAAACCTTTGGCCACTGGTGATCACCTTAATTTACTTCAGCCCCTCTCTCACCTCCCTAAGAAGGTAGGGGGTGGGAATGAAAGTCCCAACCTTCTAAAAATTTCTTGATCTTTCTAGTAACGAGCCCCCATCCTGAAGCTACTAGGGGCAGCCAGCCAGCAAAGACAAAATTCTCAGTCAATTCATTTGCATATGAAAAGACAAAATGGGGCCTGTATTCCCAGCATTTTGGGAGGCCAAGGCAGGGGGACTGCTTGAGCCCAGGCATTCCAGAGATACATAGATCAATCAGACCAATGCGAAGACTAAAGATAAAGCTTTTTTTGGGGGGAGGGGGGGTGAGAAACTGATTTCCACTTGTGAACCTTATATTTAAACCAACTTTACAAAAGAAAAACTTGCTCTTCTGAACTGGAAAACCACTGATACATACACTCTGTTTTTGATCAAAGACAGCAACAAATCATGCTGTTGAAGCAAGATCATCTGCTCCTCTTTCAATGCCAGCTATATATATATATAGATTGACATAACTTTTAAAAAGCTTTGGTTTGGTCAACTACAGATCCATGGTATGAGAAAGAATCCTAGTTAAGATTCTCTTTTAAAAGGAGGCTGCTGGATTATAGAAAAGTTCATGAGCACAGAGATTGTCTCTCTTTCTCTCCTAGGCCTACCCCAGCGTTTGACACATTGGAAGACTTAAATGAATGAATGACAAAAAACTGTTCAGCAGGGATCAAGAAAGCTGAACCATAAAAAATTAATTCACTCATACAAATAAGGTTATTTAGCCTATGCTTAACAGTATCTTTAAAGATCATTTTTCTCATGCAAGACTATTATAACCATCATTAAAAATAATACACAACATAAAGTGAAGCACAATCCAAAGTAAAACCAAAAGCTGAATTCTCAACTTTTGAGAACTGTGAAAATCAGAAAAAGGATTTCAATCTATGAAACATAAAATCTGGTGATAAAATAGCTATCAGCCGGGCGCGGTGGCTCACGCCTGTAATCCCAGTACTTTGGGAGGCCAAGGCGGGCGGATCATGAGGTCAGGAGATCGAGACCATCTTGACCATGGCCTGGCGTGGTGGCTCGCACCTGTAGTCCCAGATACTCAGGAGGCTGAGGCAGGGGAATCGCTTGAATCCGGAAGACGGAGGCTGTAGTGAGCCAAGATCGGACTAAAAGCCAACGATGCCACTGCCCTCCAACCTGGCAAAAGAGCAAGACTCTGTCTCAAAAAAAAAAAAAAAAAAGCTATCAGTATAACTTAACTTAGGGAAAGAAATAAAATGTAATTATGAGTTGAATGCACATGTGGTAACACATCAAACTTTTAGCAGCCCGTAGAATTATGCTTCTTTTAAAGCAAAGAAGAGCAAATACCATTAGCACACTGCATTCCATAAATAAGTTAATTTATGATAAGAAACCTATTTGAAGTAACTGCCCAGTACGCACAAAACCTCCCTAGCATCCACATACACATTTATTTATTTCAAAATGACATTCTAGGTTCCTCGATTGCTATATTTACCCACAATCCAACACGGGCAGCTATCTATTTACTTTTCAGTGTGTGTGTGGGGGGGGGTGGCGAAATACGAGGAAGATTTCTCTCCCAAAATCTGCTTGAAGAAAACGAAGTTACCAAGGCTTTGTAATAGAAAAAAAGAAAGAAAACAAATTACCCATGCTTGGGACAGAAAAACCACCCCATCCGGCCACACTGTGGCGTAACACCTGGACAATATGCGGCTTAGGTTAAGTTTTCTATCCCCAACCCCACCTACAAACTCTAGGAATGGGCGGTATTGGTGCGAGATCCCGGACTGGATCTCAGGCCCAGGAAAAGGATGACAGGTCGGGACTTGCCCGGGAGACAAGAAGAGAATCACTCCGCGAGTCGCACTGCCCGCCCCGCCGTCCCCGCCTCCTGCTAGCTCCCGGGTCGCCGCGACCCTTCTCCTCCTCCCACCTCCACCTTCACCTCCTCACCTCTCAGGCCGGCTCACGCGTTTCCCATCACTCTGTCAGCTCCTGCCACTGCGCCTCCTTCCCTTTCGGTTTTACTTTAACTTCCCACACCGGGTGAGGAGCGGAGGGCAGGGCCAAAGATGCCAGTGGGTAGCTGTACCGGGGCGCCCCCTCCGCTCTCCACGCCGGGCTTGCCGGGGCCGCGCTCAGTCACAAGGAACCGCGTGCAGGGACCATCAGCCAGCCAGAGACAGACCCAGAGACCCACAGACCCACAGACCCACAGACCGGAGGAGGAGGGACGCGGTGAAGCCGGCGCCCGCCTACACGTCACCGCCCGCTGCAGCGCCAACGTCGGCACGTCGGCTCCCGGCCCTCCGCCCCTCCCGCCTGCGCGCTCCGCCCCGCCTCCTGCCTCCCGCCCCGAGCCCCGCGCCTCCCGCCCGGCGTCTCCCGCCTCTCGCCGGCTGAGCTCCTAGGAGCAGAGGCCGAAGGTCCCTGGAACGCCGAGGATGCCCCCTCCGGCGGGAGCGGGCGCGCATGCGCGCGTGCTGGGCTACTACGAGGTCCGCTGCTTGACCGCGCCGGGCCAGGCCTGCCATTCTATGCTCTCTCCCTGTGAGTTCTTCCCCTGCATTTACTTCAGTCTGCCGCCACTTCTCCCCGCCCTTCTCCGTAAGGTAAATACATGAAGGAAATAATTCCTATTAAAGGTAAAAGAAGATGAATTTGAATGAATAAACGGTAGTTGCTATCGTCTTCAGCCAAAGCCCTCTGGCTGCTGAACAGTATATATAGTTCTCTGGTGTCAAGGTCTGTTTTCCATAAGCTTTTTGATTATGGATCTCTGCAAGTCGGTCTTTAGGTCAGAAGACCTCCAAACACAGAATGCCGGATGATTCCCTAATTCGATTGAAAAGATAGGAAGATATGAAGAAAAACTAACCTGAAGAACTGTGTGGTTTATCTGCAAAGACTTCTGGACTAAAAGCCAACGATGCAAAGATAGCATGAGTTAACGTGTTTGTTGTGACTCTCCTCTGCCATTCCTGCTTCCTCCTGAGGTAATGTGTCCCGATGCCTGGTAGCACTATTTTATAGAGGCAACCAATAGTGAAATAGTGATCCAGTTACTATCTTTACCAGTCAGACCTACTCTGAAGCACTGTGTTCAGCGTTTAAAGAAGACCTCAATCAAGTTGAAATTACTTTAGAGAGGAGCAAAATGATGAAGAGAACTCAAAAACAGGGCAAGTGAAGAAGTATTGATTAGACCTTCCAGGATTAACCAGAAGAGAGAAATCTACTGGACTATCTCCAAATATGAAGTGACCTATCATGTGAAGTAAATTTGTTTTATGTGATGCAAACTTCAGGGAACAGATTTAAGATCCTGAAAAGAAGATGCCCTTGTAGCACCACCTAAAGAATTGCCTACCGTAGCATTGTGAATACCTCAACCACAGGATTTTGCTTCAAGGAGATTCTGAATACTCATTTAATAGGGACTTGGTACCACACATCATCAGAAGAATTAGTCGATGGTTTTGTTAAAGGTATTTCCAGTCTTGAGATTACGTGTGTCTTTCGTCCTGGACTTCATAGAATTTAGTTGAGACAAGACAAATTCATCACAAAAATAAATAATGCAAACAGGCCACGTGATAATGAGAGGTGTTAATAAGTGCTAGAAATTCACATGACAGATTATTCCCATCACAGTTCCAGAGGCTTAAGGGAAAAGAAAGGAATTGAAAATATACTGGCTAGAACTGCCCTATCCATTAGGGTAGCCACCAGTTAAATATGCCTATTGACATTTGAAATGTGGCTTGTCCAAACAGACATGCAATGAATTCAAAATGTACACCAGATTTCAAAGACTTAGAAAACAAATGTAAAATATTGTAATTCTTATGTTGATTACACGTTGAAATAATATATAATGGATCAAATAAAATGTGTTAAAATCAAATTTCAACTGTTTATTTTTTATGTGACTTCTAGAAAATTTTAAATTGCATAGGTGGCTTGCATCATGTTTCTATGATCACCATATTTCTATTAATAGACCTGGTTAGCCCTCTGTAGCCGTGGGTCTGTATCTGTAGATTCAACCGACTTTAGAAGAAAAACAATGGGAAAAAAAAGAATGGTTATGTCTGCACTGACCATGAACAGACTTTTTCTTGTCATTATACCCTAAACAATATGGGTATAACAACTGTTTACATAGCACTTCCTATTGTATTAGGTATTATTAGTAACCTAGAGTTGGTTTAAAGTATGTGTGAAAATGTGCATAGGTTGTATGCAAATACTGTACCATTTTGCATAAGGGACTTGAGCATCCTGGGGTTTTGGTATGTGGGGATGTCCTGGAACTAATCCCCTGTGCATACTGAGGAATGGCCTTATTTCATTGAACTCTAAGAACTATATTTGTGTTCTTTCTAGTCCCCGGGTTTTCCTCAATTTTTTTCCCAAGAGATTGGGGTCTTGCTGTATTATGCAAGTGCACTGGCCATTCACAAGCATGACCATTGTGCAGAACAACGCTGAACTCCAATGCTCAGTGATTCTTCTGCTTCACCCTCCCAAGTCTAGGACTACAGGTACATGCCATCAAGCCCAGCTTCCCCAAATGTTAGTGAAAAGACAGCCTAATGAAATGGCCCCTGATGACACAGAGAAAGACTGTCCAGAAAGTATGCCATGAGGAAAACCAAGAAACAGAACTATAACTGTATTCGAGATAATGAGTAACCTATTTATCTGTAATGGAACATTCTTAATAGAAGGTAGTGACAAAGTTAAAATGTAAACAAACTAGTCTATAAGGAGACTCAATTTTGAATTTAAAGAATTGAGTATAATAGGCAGTCAGTGTTTGGGAATCACAAAATGATTGGTAATGGGAGATTATTTTGGCAATATTGAGTAGGGTGGGTTGGAATTAATGCATGGCTGGGAAACTAATTAAAACTCATTGCAGTGGGCTAGGCACAGTGGCTCACACCTGTAATCCCAGAGGCAGGAGGATCACTTAAGGCCAGAAGTTCAAAACCAGCCTGGGCAACATAGGAAGACCCCCATCTCTACACCCCCCCCCAAAAAAGTAGCCAGGCTTGATGGTACATACCTGTAGTCCTAGTTACTAAGGAGGCTGAGTTGGGAGGCTTTTCTGAGGCCAGGAGTTTGCAGCTACAGTGACCTATGATCATGCCATTTAACTCCAGCCTAGGCAACAGAGCAAGAACCCATCTGTAACTGAAAAACAGAACAAAACACCACACTGCATTTAAACATGTATTATACAGGCTAGGCGTGGTGGCTCATGCCTGTAATCCCAGCACTTTGGGAAGCCAAGGCAGGTGGATCCACCTGAGGTCAGTAGTTCGAGACCAGCCTGGCCAACGTGGTGAAATCCCGTCTCTACTAAAAATAAAAAAATAAAAATAAAATAGCCTGGTATGGTGGTGCATACCTGTAATCTCAGTTACTCAGGAGGCTGAGGCAGGAGAATTACTTGAACCCAGGAGGCGGAGGTGGCAGTGAGCCGAGATCGTGCCATTGCACTCCAGCCTGGGCAACAGAGTGAGACTTCATCTCAAAATTTAAAAAAATGTATTATACAACTGGGTGTGGTAATTCACAGCTGTAATCCCAGCATTTTGGGAGGCTGAAGTGGGTGAATTACTTGAGCCCAGGAGTTTGAGACCAGCCTGCGCAACATGACAAAACCCTGTCTCTACAAAAAACAAAATATGAAAATTAGCTGGGTGTGGTGGCATGCACCTGTAGTCCCAGCTGCTCAGGTGGCTAAAGCAGGAGGACCACTTGAGTTAGGAGGTCAAGGCTATAGTGAGCCATGATCACATGACTGCACTCTAGCCTGGGTAAGAGAGTAAAACCCTGTCTCAAAAAAAAAAAAAAAAGTCATACCAAAAAAAGGTTTAATATTGGGCTTAAAGAAATTGTAATACATTTCTAAAGTGGAATACTTTAGAGGCATTAAAAAAGTATGATGTTAATCTCTATTGCTTGATATGGGAATATATCCAAGATGTACAGTTGAATGAAATAGCTTCCAATATAATATATACATAATTTGAACCCATTTATTTAAAATCATATATTTGTTTGTGTCTTGTGTATATGGAACATTTCATTCTACAAAGAGTGCCTTAAATTATCTCAAAATTGTCCCCAGAAAATTTTGAGGTGAAAGTGTTTCCAGCCTATTTTCCTACAAGTCAACAGAATCATTCATGCTTCTGACTTTTTTTCATTTTTATGTTTCATTATCCTGTAGTATGTTAGCCTTTCATTCTCAGACTTGTCACTTAATGGATTGTCAGGATGGGCTGCCAAGTTTCAGAACGATTTCCAGCCCGTCAGTCTCTGGGTATCTCCTTCAGTATGTGTGTCCACTAGGTCTGCCTAGCTCACCAGTGTGCCATAGCCTCAACTTCTAGGCCTTTCTTGTTTTACCTTTTGTCAGCTAGTTCTTCCCTGCCCTTTTGCACCCCTGCCTTATCTTGCAACACCAAGTCTTAAAATTCCATCTTTACTGCATTCCAGTGCAGTTCCTTTTCTGAAGTTATGCTTAACCTTTGGGGAATACTGATTAATAAAAGACTCAATTCTAAAATGTTTTCCCATCTTTTAAATAAATTATATTAGCAAAGAAAAAAATTAGATTACTACCATGGAAGACACTGCTGTTTGCCTCCTCAATCACAATTTCTCTCCTCTTCCTTAACCAATAAGATGATTTCATAAAAGCTCCAAACAACTCAAGAAATATGAGCTTCTCCCAAAGTAATTTCATTTCCCTTTGAATAGGAATGTTGTACAGGTGGTCATGTGACCAAGGGACAATCAGCTTTGGATAATCCTGCAATATGTTTTTGCCAGGTTTCAAAGTATATGCTTACAATATATAAAGGAATTTTCTTGAAATACCATTCAAGATGGTGAACTTGGCATATAATTTGTCTACTATCTTTTCCTACACACTATAGAAACAAAAATGTAGAAGCAGAAAAAATGAAGAATGAGTAAAGGAGTAAAGATGATGTGTGCCTGTATGCATGTTCTTATGTGAGTAGAAGAGAGAAGATGATGTCAAGAAAAGCAAATAAAATTTCAAAAATTTACTGGGAAACAAAGCAAATAGTAATGATTTTACTGAAACCACAGCCTAAAAAATATAGTGGAGAAGCTACATAGGATAGGGCAGAAGTGAGAATAAGGGCTGACAATGGGGATCACATTCTAAATATGGTACAATTGAATCTATCACCACACATTGCTCTTTCCCATCCATATACACCAAGAGCAAGCAAAAGAGATTAATACCTGCCACCAGACAAAAACGGGAACCAAAAATGACCCCCAAATCTTCTCCAAATTAATTGAATAAATAGTACAGAAAAGTGAAAACTTTTATGTTGATGACACAGGAGAAAACCATTCTCATTCTGGCATTCAGGGCCAGCATCCTCAGAACCAGCTAATTGCCTACTCATCTAAAGTGAAACCTCATATTTGGCATTCCTAGCCCTGCCCTACCTAACTCAGTCACATATTCATACTTCCTACCCAGGAGAGAACTGGCAGACCTCTTACCTACAAAAAGGAAAACTGCATCAGCTGCTTATATATGTATGTGTGTGTGTATATATATATTTGGACATACAATGCATAATTAACAGGCAAATAAGGAAAATCCGTATCATGAAAGAAAAATACAAAGAAAAACATAAAAAAACTAAAGGAGTCAAGGAAGCAGAAATAAAAGAAGATTTTTAAGAAGCACCCCAATTAATATGGAATTGAGAACATATTACATCTACAAGATATGAACAAGGTACTTTGAAAAAAGAGCAATGATAGAGCAAAAAGAGCTCTCAGACATTAAAAATACGATGTTTGTGTTGTTTTCATCTAATAGTTCAAAATGGCTCACAGTCATGATCATGTATATTTCAAGAAGCAGTCTAAAGGAAGAGGGGAAGAAAAGGACATACCTTTGGGAACATGAGTTGAAAGTCTACCTATGACTTACAGTGATTTTATTTACCAGACTTAAGTCACATGCCCACATCCAGTTGCAAGGAAAGCTAGAACATACAGTCCTTATTTTAGGCAACTATATACTCAGATAAAAAGTATGGTTTCTATTACTGTAAGAGATAAAGAGATACTTAAAGAAAAAATGTTTGATCCATAAAGCTTTTCCTCAATTAAAGCAAACATACTGGCATTAAGCAGTTAAGGGTAGCCCTCTTCAGTTCTTATCAGAACTGAACCTAAGAGAACAGAATGGAATGGAATGTCAATAATAACCTTTATCTCTTTCAAGCACACAAAAATTGAGCTAATAGAAAGTGGTAAAATAAAATGCTGGATATTATTTTAAAAATTAATTTTTCCTGAAATTTATAAACTATTCTTAATTTTTTTTAATACGATCAAGTGAAATTTTCATTCACTCTACCAACAATTAATTAATCATATATCACATAATCCACACTTTCCTAAGCATTGTAAAACACTCCAAAGAAAAATATATGATCTCTATTCTCAAAGAATTTACAAGAACTTACAGTTTGGGTAGGAGACAAATTTAACATCCACAAGGCTTTTTAAGAATGATTAGGTGCTGAGTTGTGTGGTAGTTTTTTTTATGAATACGAAAGGAGTCTAAATTAAAGATAGGCACCTGTTGGCTGCAGGAGATTAAAAGCCTTTGCAGAAATCTGAAATTTGAATTGATCATATAAGTATAGGTAGAATTTATTTATAAAACCTTTCATATGTGAACTCTTAAAAGATATATTTGTAGGATTCATTCTAGAGAATAAAGCCATTGAATTTTAAAATTCTAATTTGTTGCTGGTGGTAGTTTAAAGGATAAAAATGGCTGATTCAGTGTATAAGCCAGTTTTATTTCTTTGTTTTTGCTTTAGGTTGTATCCACAAGTACCAGCAGAATGCCTGACACATAGTAGACACAAGTAAGTATTTGTTAGTTTTCTTTTTACAGTCAGTGCTTCCTTTATTGTTTGACCAAGAAAATTTTGAAATTGAGCTATAGCTTTTTTAAACATTGAAGTGTTCCAAAGTATAGAAACCTTAAGAAAACAGTGCTATACACCACTTCATACAACTGACAGATGACGGAGGAAGATAAAGGAGGGTCCTGGGAGAAGCTTCTACTGGCCTGGGCACGGGGAGGATAGTGTGGAGCCTATGGAAATTCATGCCTTTTGCAGGGGGCAGGAGCCTGGTTTCTTCAGTTCCTGTGTGGTGACCTGGGATTCAATCTGTGAGGTAGGGACCTGTTAACGGGAACCCCTCTTGCTTTGCTAAGTTTTTTTTCCTTTTCACCCAATAAATTCCGTTCCCCCTCACCTTTCAAAGTGTCTGTGTGCCTAACTTCTCCTGGTCATGTGACAAGAACCTGGTTTTTGTTTGTTTGTTTGTTTGTTTGTTTTGTTTTTTACAACATTTTGGGACCTGAAGAAGGGTGAGTGAAATGTGGACCGAAAATCTGTCACTTTTATTTCTGAGTAATTTGTTCTATGACATTTTTATTCTTTTTCTTTTTTTTTTTTTTTTTTGTTTAGAACACTAACGGCACCTATCTTTCTTTAACGTTATGGGAAGTGGTCCACACCCACCCCAACAGCCATAGGCATGCCTTTGGGATGGTTGGACAAGGAGTGGTGCCCCACCTACCTTCTCTACCAGCTGGGGTGTGTGGCCCTGAATCCCACATGTGTGTGCAGTATCCAACCGCAGGGCAGGAATGAGCCACAGCCACTACCCAGGCCCCAAGGCTACCTTGGGGGCTCAGGCCCTGCATAGTTGGCTTGCCAGACTGCTGCTGGGTCCAAGCCTGGGGCGAGGAAAGTAACTATTTGCATAAGAGTAAGTTCTTCCTCCAAGCATCTTTCCAACCTTGCACTTTAACTTTTGTTTCCTTTTCTCTATCCAATCAGCAGTTAATTTTTATGTTACAGGGCTTTTTTTCCTATTTGGAAAACATTTTACCAGGCCAGGATCCCAATGATCACCATTCACATTCTCTGTAAAGTTTTAGTTAAGAAAAAATTTGTGAGATTGGTCTTAAGCTGTAGCCAATCTGGTGTGCTTTGCATGACTTTCGGAATGGTCAGCATGGTCAGCAACAAACTTGGCTACAGGTCTCCATCTTGTTTTAGGTCCTTGAGAGCATGTTCTGTAAACACATGGCAATGCTTTGTTTAGTGTCTATACAGCCCAGATTCAATCCTGAGTTGGGAAACGACTCCTTTCTGCTTTGATATCTGTGTGACCTTTGCCCTCTGTTGATTCTCTTCCCCTCCACGAACTGCCTTGGATTTTGCTTTCCCTGAGCTTTTAGTAAAGTTTGGAAGCCAGAAATATTGGCTGCTTGGCATGGCTAAAGTCAGGTAACAAGGGTGTTGAAAGGATTTTCTTAAAGAGCATTCAGCTTAATTAAAAGTGGATATCCGGGCCGGGCGCGGTGGCTCACGCCTGTAATCCCAGCACTTTGGGAGGCCGAGGCGGGTGAATCACGAGGTCAACAGATCGAGACCATCCTGGTCAACATGGTGAAACCCCGTCTCTACTAAAAATACAAAAAATTAGCTGGGCACAGTGGCACGTGCCTGTAATCCCAGCTACTCAGGAGGCTGAGGCAGGAGAATTGCCTGAACCCAGGAGTTGGAGGTTGCGATGAGCCGAGATCGCGCCATTGCACTCCAGCCTGGGTAACAAGAGCGAAACTCCGTCTCAAAAAAAAAAAAAAAAAGTGGATATCCGAAGCAAAGGGAGAGAATCCCCAAAACCCAAAGGGAAACAGATAAAATGTGTTTAGCCGGAAGGTGGTTTAAGAACTTTAAGACAAGAAAGAGAGGAGCACCTAAGGTGAGTTTTGAGATCAAATTTGAAGGGAACATTCTGTTTTTCTAATTTAGCCTTGACTGCTTAACCTATAAACCAGATCTAGTAATTTTCCTTCCCCAACAACCTTCCATCAAGCTTTTCCTTTACTGTGATAGAGCAATCCCGTAATAAGTATAAACAAACAAAATTTATGTGGTACGTGATCTGCTATCATTTATGTAAAAAAGGGACAACATAAAAACATACACAGTTATTTTTACGTATATAAAACATCTCTGGAAAGATACCCAAAAAACTAATAATGTCTGTCACAAGAGAACTAACTAACTAAGGGGTTGGAGGATGGGGTGAAAGTGAGACTTTTCACTACATGCTCTGCAATACTTTTGGGGCTTTGAACCATAAAAATATATTAGATATTCAAAAAACGTAAATACTTGCCTTCCCCAATAGAAGCCTTTCTAAATTCCCCATCACCACACTTTTTAGCATGGCATTCCAGGCCAATCTTTCCATTTTTGTCTCTCATCTGATTATAACTTTTTTTTTTTTTTGAAATGGAGTCTTGCTCTGTTGCCCAGGTTAGAGTACAATCTCAGCTCACTGCAACCTCTGCTTCCTGGGTTCTAGTGGTTCTTCTGCTTCAGCCTCCCTAGGATTATAGACATGTGCCACCTGGCTTAGCAAGATTTTTTTTTTTTTTTTTTTTTTTTTTTTTTTTAGTAAAGATGGGTTTTCACCATGTCTGCCAGCTTAGTCTCAAGTGACTTGACTAACTCAGCCTCTCAAAGTGCTGGGATTACAAGCATGAGTCACCTTGGCTGCCCTTGATTATAATCTTTCACACATACTGTGATCTGAATACTCCACTTTTCTCACTTTTGAGCAAGATTTGGAGTGGTGTGCCTAAAACAGTGGCTTCCAAAATGTTTTGATTCGAAGCCAAAGTAGGAAATCTATTTCATGTCACAATTCATTGTACATACATTTATGTAATTAAAATAAAATCTTCATGAACCCATTAAACACAAAAGTGGATATCCAAATTATGGGCATATTTAAAAGGTCTTAATTTTTCTCTTCTGGGCTCTTGTTTTGCTGGAAAAAGTTTTTTTTTTTTTTTTTTTTTTCAAACAGTCTCAGTCTGTCACCCAGACTGGAGTGCAATGCTGCAATCTTGGCTCACTGCAACCTTTGTCCCCGCCAGTTTCAAATGATTCTCCTGCCTCAGCCTTCTGAGTAGCTGGGATTACAGGTGCCTGACACTGTACCTGGCTAATTTTTGTATTTTTAGTAGAGATGGGGTTTCATTATCTTGGCCAGGCTGGTCTTGAACTCCTGACCTCGTGATCCACCCATCTCAGCCTACCAGTAGAAAAAGTTTTTTTCTCAGTCAACGGAATTCTTTTTTCTCCATTTTGCCTTGCAACTTTTAATGCATATATGAGAAGGGAGAGACCTCTGTTTTCCTAACGGAACCCAGGAATTAAAAGCAGATAGATCCCTCTCAAAATCTGTTTCTGCTTTCAATTATGCCTGTTTATTAGGCCTTAGAAGCTACATGTTTTCCTGGCCCTGTCTCTTAAAGATCTCCACCAGGAGCCCAATAATCAAAATAGGAGACTGGCAAGTGAAAGATCTTGTGGCAACTGGGTTTTCTTCTGCCTGTCTATGTAGTTTTATATATGTGTTGTGTGTGTGATGTCTATAAAAATAGCTCTAATTAATTGGCCTAAAGGAAGACAAGTGCTTTCATCAAATATTTTTTAAAGAAAAGATAAAAGCTGTGATACCTTTTAATTCATGTGACTTTAATATTTGAGAAATAAAAACAGCCTTAAAGATTATTGAGGCCAGGTGCAATAGCTCACGCTTGTAATCCCAGTACTTTGAGAGGCCAAAGCAGGTGGATCACTTGAGGTCAGGAGTTCAAGATCAGCCTGACCAACATGGTGAAAACCTGTCTCTACTAAAGAAATACAAAATCAGCTGGGTGTGGTAGTGAATGCCTGTAATCCCAGCTACTTGGGAGGCTGAGGCAGGAGAATCACATGAACCTGGGAGACAGAGGTTGCAGTAAGCCAAGATCATGCCATTGCACTTCAGCCTGGGCAATGAGAGTGAAACTCTATCTCAAAAAATAAAAAAAATTATTGGTAAAATGTCAGATGTTGTCAAAATGTAAATATATGAAATAAATTATGCAGATCAGATACTAAATTTTCTAAATGTTTTAAGGTTATAAACTGCTTTTTGGGTTTTGAGAACTATTTGAATTGGCTGCTCTACAATTGGTAAGGCTCAGGCACATATAAAATTGACTATGCCATTAGTTATGCAGGAAGGAATCAAACCTTGGCTGCACCTAGCACATAATTAAAACTACTTACTAGGTTTTATATTAAAGTTAAAAATTTAAAAATGTAGTTGAAACTACTGGAAATAGACTTACAATGTGAGGCGTATAAGAGCAGTAACATTTTTTAGTAAAAGATTATAAAAAGGCATGGAAATGTAAATTTTTGCCTAGGGTTAAAGAATTGTACTAAATTAGGTAAGATTAAAGCTAAAGTTCAAACAAGTGGCAGAAGGATTATAAAAATCTTGTAAAAGTTCCATGTGTGAATATGTTGACTAAATTCAAAAGGGTATTATATGGTTTTTCTGTAAATTGAGCATTGAAATTAAAGCACAAGGTACTCTTAAGGCATTAATCTGCTCTTTAGCAAAATTTGTAAATAGTTATACAAGGTTTTTGCTTTTTTTGCTTTTCTGAGGCATTTTTGGCAAAATAAATAGCTTATGGTAATCTGGAATTCTGTTTCATAACATTAAGTATTTTAAATCTCTGCATATTTAAAAGGCTTCCCAAAACCTCAATTTCAAGATTGTCTTTGCTTATGCCTGGATTTTGGATGCTGCAGAGGGAAACTGGAGTATTTAAAAGACTAGTAAACAGGATTATTTGACGTCTTTAGCTACATGCTATTGCCAAAATAGTGTTCAATCTTCTTTAGATTATATTTTGGTGAATAATATTAATATATGTTCCAACATTATATGAGATTTCTAAAGTTCTAATATCTAAAGTATATGCTATCAATCATAATTAAGGCAGTTATATTAAGTTCTTGTAAAACACAGAGATAATGAATCTTCTTTGTCAATTTTGTTTCTAACTGTAACTACCCTGGACATTTTGTTATTCACAGAGAATTGTCTTATTTCTATCCTTTTCTAAAGATGGTTTATAATAAGTTATACTACTGTGACAGGGGTTCTCAAATACAGGTTGCTGATAACTTTGGAAATTGTGACATTGGAATAAAGGAAAAATGTACAGGACTTATAAAGAGCTAAGATGTTCACTGATATCAAGTAACACAAGAGTTAACTAAATGGTCTGAACTCATAGAAAACTGAAGCAATCTTTTTGACTTTTACTTGGAATACGGCTGATCCTTGTTTCGTTTATCAGAGTCAAGGAAACTTATTTTGAACTATTTATGAGCCTCGTGAAGTTCACGCCATTTGCAGCAGGAGGAGCTTGGAGTCTTCAGTTCCTATGTGGTGACCTGGGATTCAATCTGTGAGATGGGGGCCAGTTAACAGGAACCCCTCTTGCTTTGCTGAGAGTTTTTCTTTTTTCCTTTTTGCCCAGTAAATTCCAGTTCTCCTCACTCTTACAACTGTCTGTGTGCCTAACTTTTCCTGTTTGTGTGACCAGAACCCATTTTTTCTACAACATAACTACCACCCAAATCAGGATTTAGAACATTTCCAACACTCCATATAATTCCCTCATGACTCCTCCTAGTCAGTACCTAAATCCCCACCCCACCTCACCCACCCCAAATTAGCCACTATTCTGATCTCTATAGATGTAGACTAGTATTCCTAATTTTCAAGTTCATATGAAGAAAATCATGTGGTATATCACTTACTGTTTTTCAATTTGTTGCCATCCTGGCCTGAATTTGTGAGGCCTTTTGATGCTAGCAAGATATATTTTCCACCTTCTATTTTAAAAGACTTTTCTTATAGAGAGAACCTAATGACAGTGTGGAAAATGTTTTTTATTATACAATTTTATACATTAAAGATTTCATTAATCTTTAGACTTCAAAGACAGGTTGTGCTTACCTTAATGAAAGGCCAAAACTAGCATAACTTTTATTCTGCACCATTGTAGTACAGCTTGGTACTTCTAAAATGACAGTCAAGTTAATTTGCTATAATATTTATATTAAAACAAACATGGAAATTCCCTTAGAAGTTTGAGCCAATTACAAACTTAGAAGCACAGTCCCCAGTCTGATTTCTGAAACCAACTGCAGGTTTAAAGAGTTCCCCACACCAGGTCAGTTTTGATAATTTGATAGAAAGACTCAAAGAACGCACTGAAAGCTGTTATACTCATGGTTATGGTTTATTAAAGGGAAACGGTACAGATTAAGATCAGCCAAGGAAAGACATATATGAAATGTTGTCCAGGAGAGTTTCAAATGCAAAATTTCAGTTGTCTTCTAGTCATGAAATTAGGATGTTACTGTTCTGTCATCTATGTGTAACAATATGCATACAGTATTGCAAATCAGGGAAGTTTACCTGAGTATAGTGTCCAGTGGTTTTTTAGGGGGGGCTTCATCATATAGGCATAGTTGATTGATTGATTGTTGCCCATTTGGTTAATCTTAGAACCCAGGACCATTGATATTGTGACACTGTGTGACCCAAAGCTCCCCATTTAAGTTATATTGTTGGTGTTTTTGGTTGGCTAGCTCCAAACATCAAACTGTATGTGTGTGGCTAGCCCCCACCCTAAATCACATTGCTAGACACCTAGTTTGATCCAAGTCCCCCATACAAATAGACAATCCTATAAGGCTAGGCCTTCTCTTTGAGCAAGCACAAATTCTTTACCTACTACATCCCTTCTGAATTTTCACTTCTCTATATGGAGAATTTGTTGCATTTAAACCCTAAAATTAATTTGTTTCTTCAAAATGTGTTCCTTCAGTGATTAATTCCATGAGTTTGTATTTTTAAAAACTAAATGATCATGAAACATCTCAACATACCTGACAAGAGAATTAAGATTGAAGTACGAGTACTAACTTTTTTTCCCCTCTAATTATCTGACACATATAAGTATGAGAATTCTACCAAGATTACTAAACTTGAACATTCCTTTTAAAGTTAGGCAATAGTTACAAAATAAAATCAAGAGTTTCCCAGTAGACTGCAATGCCAGAACTGACAATGAATGGAAAACAAGGCTAAGTAACAGCATTTCAGTGATTTTTAAGGGTTGGGGATTGGGCAAGTGTCAAACGCTCCCCTGAGAAATAGTGAAACTCCTAAAGAGCTCATTAAGAAACAGTAAATTTCTCAAAAGTGATATCTAAATTTTGAAAATAATAATTTTTTTTTAATATAAATGTGTTGAACAATCATCACTGTGGAACTATTTTCCTTATAGTAAATGTGAAATTAAAAGATTTAAAGGTTAAGGGGCTACTTAATATTATTAATGCCAAGTTTCTGTTTAAAATAATTTTCAATGACTATTTTGATCGATTTAGTTCCCTTCTGAGTTTAGATATGAGTTGCCAGATTTTTTTTCTTCTTGTTGAGATATTTAACAAGTTCTGTATTGGTACAGAACTTAAATGGATGAAACAGGCTGGAGACTGAAATGCCATCTTAGCAGCTCAAGTAGGACAAGGGAAATTGAAGTCAATCAAATCACAGGCCAGGCAGGCAGGTATTACAGAATTATGCATCAGGAAGGGCAAGGTTCAAGTCAGGCATGAGTTTCTGATTTCATAGGCTCAAGATGCTGAAACTGAAAGCTTTATTTAGCTAATTCTCTTGGTTAATTTGAAGTTTCATTCATTCATTTAATTGGTATATATTGAGCAGCTACTATGAGTTGGCAAAGTAACAGACAAGAAAATGATGTTGCAGCTTTTACAGATGATAGTTGACTTGCTGAACACCTACTTGCTGTTTGCCAGGCTATGTTCTTGTTTCTGATATTTAACTTTATTAATTATTATCTAGGTTAAGCAAATAAGGAAATTGAGTCTCTGAGACATTTGCCATTTAGCTGAAAGGAAACATCTCAGGGACACTTGGCTCTAAAGTGGAAACTTCTTCCTGTCAAAAGGCCTTTGCCAGTTGTGGTAGTCACAGTTCCTCAGAGTTAGAAAAAGTATCCTTATCTTCTCATCACTTTCAGCTTCTATCCTGGATACAGGAACCCCATCTTTTGGCAAACTATGAAATTTCATAAAGAAGGGCAACCTCAGGACTGATGACAAACCGATTATGGTTTACTTTATTTTCTTCTTTATTAAAAAGGTTTTTCTCCTTTAGGATATCAGTATTTTCTAGAAAAGGAGATGCTCAGTTTGGTTACAGCTCTATTGTTGTTTATTTTGTTATTATTGCAGAAGAAAGAGAAAAAGGGATAATTAATTTTAGCATATCAATGTTTAAATTATATATTCCTTGTTGCATTAAAATGAGCTGTTCCCTAAGAATGAGATATTGGTTTCACCAATATCTCTTCTTAAAATTTAAAATCTTAGTATAATTAATTAATGAACAAAGTGAAAAATTGTCCTTGCCTGAACATAAAGTCTAAAATTTAAATACTCTGCACAAACCAGGCTATTTAATGACTAAAATGAATTTTTTAAATAATTGCTGACATATATGCTCTTTGGGAGAATGTGTCCTTTTTTAACTTTCACAAAGACACAGTAAGGAACTGTAAATACATATATAAGCAAAACAAGATTAAGCAGCAATTTTTTATTATGTATGTAGCACAAATTATTGTTTTTTCTTTTATGAAAGCAGAAAGAATTTAATATCCTTTTATAGTTTGAGACTCTGAAAGTGAACAACTATATTCTAGGAATAGTGAGTTTGTGTGTTGAGACTCCCTTCCACCTGATATGAATAGGGGTTGCCAATACCCACAGCTGACATCAGTCTCAGAATTTTGTCTTTTTCTGTTTAGGTATCTTCTGACCTAATGGAACCAACTCAACTTGCCAGATGTTACAAGTTTAAAAGATAACATTTTAAAAAGCAATGTTTACTAAAAATGTAAATGTAGTCTTTATGTTGAATAAGCATAGCTTTTGACATATCCAGAATTAAACTTTATTTTTTTCTTTTACAGTTTCTTAAATTCTACTTGGTGGTGGAGGTAGGTGGAATTGATTGGTGGGGATTTCCTGTACTTAGATAAAATCTTTGGTGGAGCCTATGGCTTTGTTGTTGTTTGCTTTTAAGTAATATAACATTTCATAATTGTTGTAGGTCACAAACACGATTGCAATTAGACCACTTGCAATAGACTATAGTACTAAGTGATAATAAAAATTCAGAATTGAATTTAGTATTACTTCTTTTTCTTTTCCCCTAGCATAAGCCTACTTGAGGCTGAGAGCCTGAACTGAGGAAGTAGAGTGGACCTTCTTCTCTCTCCTTTCTCCATATCGTGACATCCTCCTATCCCACTTATCTCTGTCATTTCTAAGGCTACATATGTCCCTTAGTAGTTGTGAGACTGAGAAAAGATCAGGAAATATAGGAAACTTCTCTCTCTCTCTTTTTTTTTGAGGCAGAGTCTCACTCTGTCACCCAGGCTGGAGTGTACTGGTGATCTCAGCTCACTACAGCCTCTGCCTCCTGGGCTCAAGCAATTCTCATGCCTTAGCCTTCCTAGTAGCTGGGGTTACAGGCTTGCACTACCATGCCTGGCTAATTTTTGTGTTTTTAGTAGAGATGGGGTTTTACATGTTGGCCATGCTAGTCTCGTGCTCCTGGCCTCAAGTGATCTGCCTGCCTTGGCCTCCCAAAGTGCTGGGATTACAGGTATGAGCCACTACTTCCGGCCACTTATAGGAAATTTCTTGCTTGGTTGCAAAGCCCAGAGGTCTCCCTCTCTGGGTCTAAAGGCAAGGGTTCCTGGCAAGTCCTAGTAAAAGATTAAAACAAACTTTTTCTTGGGGGACACTTTTGAGGACTCTTTGAAGGATCCCAACTAGACCCTCCCAACTCCTGCATTTCTCTGGTTGATGCATCTTTCCTTCCTCCACTCCAGGGAAATCTGCTGTGCACCTACACTTTCTTTTTTGAGAGGAACTCCTTACTTCTCCATATGGTTTTATTGGAGAGAACCTGTGATGGTTAATTTCATGTGTCAACTTGACTTGCATAAGGCATGCCCAGATAGCTGGTAAAACATTATTTCAGGGTGTGTCCTTGAGGATACCACCAAAAGAGATTAGTATTTTTATTAGCAGATTGAGTAAAAGATCCACCCTCGACAATGTGGGCAGGCATATCCAATGTATTAACCTTCCTGATAGAATATAAAGTCATAAGCAGAGCAAACTTGCTCTCTTCTGGAGCTGGGACATCAATCCTTTCCTCATGTTGCACATCAGTGCTCCTGGTTTTAGGGCCTGGGACTCTGGCACTTAGACTAGCACCCCATTCTTACCCCCACTCCTCCCCAGTTTTTGGCTTCAGAGTAGGAGTTACACTTCTGGTTTTCCTGCTCCTCAGGCTTTTGGACTCAGACTGAATCACATTACTGGCTTTTCTGGTTCTCCAGCTTGCAAACAGCATATTGTGGAACTTCAAAGTATCCATAATCATGTGGGCTAATTCCCATAATAAATCCCCTCATATACATCTGCATCATATCTGTCTATCATCTATCTATCTATCTATCTATCTATCTATCTATCTATCTATCTATCTATCATCTATCTATCTATCTATCTAATCTATCTGTCCTATCAATCATCTATCCATCCATCCATCTATCTGTCTATCCATCCATCCTATTGGCTCTATTTCTCTGGAGATCTGAGAAACTTGACTAATATAGAACCCAGAATGACCCACACTAGGGATTTTATATTCAGAACAACTTTAATCTATGCTCCTTGGAAATAATTTAAAAATATAAACAAAATTAAAACCATAACAGAATGATCCACTTTAGCTCTCTTTTTGATGGCTTATATTCCTTTCCCTGAGAAGCTTTAAGAATGAGGGCAAGTCTTAAAGCAACAGTATCTCCTGGCTCTACCACCAAGCAGAGAGTCATCCTCTTAGGCTCTAAATTACCTGAGGGAAGGTTAGACCCCAATCTGCAGTCCACTTAAGCTTTTTCTGGTGTCAGTACAACACTACTTCTTTGGTTTTTCTTTTTCTTTTTAAATTAATTTTTTTTGTAGTGACAGGGACTCATTACGTCTGATCTCCAACTCCTCACCTAAAGCAATCCTCTATCAGTCTCCCAAAGTACTGGGATTACAGGCATGAGCTACCACACCCAGCCGTGGGTTTTCTAACTGCATAAAAAACATTCCAAACCTCTCCTATAGTCTCCTTGCAATACCCCTTGCTTCCGTTGAGGTTAGAAAGTAGTACTCACCTATGCCTATTCCCCAGAGGGGTGAGTACTCACAACACTGTAACAACTCTCTCAAGAAGCTTCTCCTCCACTTTCTCTGACACTTTTTAAAAAATATCTTTAATTTGGTTGAAGGCTCAAAGAATCACGTTACCGTTTCTTGGATACATTTCTTTTGTAAACCTGTATATGTAGGGAAAATTATATCTCAGACTCACTTAGGTGTCTTATCATCCATCGGTGCCTCAATAGAAAGTAGGACAGACAGAAAAAAGCCTGTTCTAAGATGCTTTTTGAAATATAGGCACGAATAAGCAGGCATATTATAGAACCTAGGGGAAAGCAGAATTAGTATATATCAGACCATCATCTAAATATTTCTTAAATATATGTCATTTTCCCTGTCTATATTTACCCATATCTTTGTTCAAAACTTTATAATCTGTAACAAGTACTGTTGAAGTCACTTGTCTCTGATTTGGGTTTTATCCCAGTTAAATCTGTTCTTCAAAATACCTTTGGATTGGTTGATCTGAAATGCAAATATTATCTTGCCCTTCTCTGCTTTACATCTTTCAAA
Source organism: Callithrix jacchus (assembly GCF_049354715.1). NCBI lineage: Eukaryota > Metazoa > Chordata > Mammalia > Primates > Cebidae > Callithrix > Callithrix jacchus. The sequence continues at coordinate 107,003,805 of NC_133505.1, forward strand.
ATTTCCCAATAGCCTTACCCTAGAGGCATGCTTCTCAAACTATAGAGTGTATAAAATGATCTGAGAATGTTGTTAAAATGCAGATTCTGTTAGAATAACATTTGGAGTGTGGCTTCTAACTTTGCATTAAAAAAAAACAACTCTGAGATGATACTCATGCCGAAAACATAGAGAAGTTTTGACTCCTTAGCTATGCTATATGCGGACCTCATCTATATCTCTGATTTCATCATTTATCTTTCTCCACAGCCACAATTCATGCTTTGTTAGCATTATATTACCTTTAAAAATCATGCTGTTTCATGTCTTGTGACTTTTTCTTTTTACCTTTCCTTTTTTTTTTTTTTGTTAATTGATGATTTACGTGTAGTAGTAACTGGCTGGGATTTTTTTTTCCCTTCAAGTTTACTTCAGCTCAGAAAGCAGGACTCACAAGCTGAGGCGTTTTTGTTTCTTGTAGCTTCTGTAGCAAATTACCACAAACTGGATGACCTAAAACACAGAAATATTTTCTCTTCCAGCTCTGAAAGCCCGAAGTATGAAATAGAAGTATCAGGAGGGCAATGCTCCCTCTAACGGTTGTAAGGGAAAATCTGTTCCTTGCCTACACCTCTGCTGGTTCCAGTAGTTCTTGTCTTGTGGTTAAATCACTACAGTCTCTGCTTCCATGGTCATGTTGCCATCTCATATGTTTTAAAACTCTGTCTGCCTAAGATTTATATTTTAGAAAAGCATATCATTGCATAAGTGCTCACCCAGATAATCCAGGATAAATCCCTCCTTGCAAGACCCTTAACTTAATCACATCTTTTGCCATATAAGGCAATATTCACATCTATGAAGATAAGGATGTGGCCATGCCTTTCTGCAGGCCTCCATCAGCCCACTACATGCCTCTTTTTAGAGTGCATGACATCGCTAGAATAATAACTCTGATATACTGGGGACTTACTATGTGCCAGCCTTTAGTAGCCTTTTACTTCTATAATAAAAATGTGACTAAACACTTTGAGCAGCTCTTTCTCTTGAACCAAGTCCACTTTGAAAACAGACTCAGCACTCTCTGCAAAAGCAAGTCCAACTTCAAAAGCATTGGTCAGTAATGTGAATGTTATGGAATTTTCTTGGGGAAACTTGTACATAAAGTGAACTTTAAGTAATCTTCTTCATCAGATGTCTCTGTAAATCTCTTTAAAATATTTTTCTTCTGCCAGGTGTGGTGGTGTAAGCCTGCAATCCAGCTACTCAGAGGACTGAGGAGGGAGGATCACTTGCAACCAGGAGTTCAAAGCCAGCTTGGACAACATAGTGAGGCCCCATTTCTAATTTAAAAAATCTCTTTCTTCATCCCTCAGGATATAAATCTTCTCTCCATTACTCATTTTGCCTATACTGATTCTCAAGTTCCATTTTATATTGAGGTGTTTCGCTATAGCACAACAGTAAAACACAATTAGTAAGACAGTAAACTTCAGTACATTTTTTTATACTCATTAGCCCATGTATATTAAACATCACAATTTTAGGAGGTAAGATTTTATAGAGATAGGAAGAAACTAAATAACTTATCTAGTGTCACACTAGTAAGTAGTAGTGCTAGATTCAAATCCAGATCTTCTAGTGCCTAAGTCTATGATTCTAACCATTTTTTAAACATAGTGCTTTGACGCTGCATTATATTATACTACCTATTCTGTGTTTAGTTCTTAGATGAACATTGCCAAGGAGAAGTTGCTCATTCTCTCATTAGGTATTAGGTAATGAATACCTAATATCTAATACTTTTAATACCTAATACCTAAAAGTATTAGGTATTCATCAATACCTAAAAGTATTAGTGAATCAGAACTCTAGGAGTGGGGTCAGATTCTATATTTTTAACAACATCCCTGATAATTCTTATACACATTAGCATTTAAGGGACCACTGCATTAGACTATAATCACATCAATCATAAAGCCTATGGATTATTTACCTTTGTGGTTATTTATATTGTTATCAGTAACTTGTACCATGTCAAGCTTTAGTATAAAAATAAGTTTGTTGAGGTAAACCAACTGACTTGAGGCTCCTTTTAATATCTTTCATAAAGACTCTTCAGAATCTGAGGTGGAGCTGAATATTTATGTGAGGATTAAGTGGCTTTAGATGTAAGATTTAGAGGAAACCAGAACAGAAAACTTACAGCTTACTAGACTACTTGGAAATATGTTGTGCTTGCCTGGTATGAAATCTAAGTGAAACTTCAGTCAACTTCAGAGCTTGGACTCTTATGATACTTTTCCTGTTGAATGACCCTGACTCCAGAGGAAGATTTATCCAAAGGGCATTCACCTTCTTTTTCCACTAACAAATTACTCAGTAGAGGATGGGTCTGCAGAAAAATTCTGGTCAAATGTTCTCGATAAGGAAGGAAGAGTTTTCAGTAATTACCACCTCTACAGGAGAAAGATTAGTGATAAACTGTATGGAGCTTCCTTGTGATGGTTAATTTTATGTCAGCTTTACAGGGCCCAGATTAATTATTTGAGTGTTCAGATTATTAATAATTATTTATTAATATTAATTTTTTTAACATTGTTATTATTTTATTTCTTTTATGATGTTTTAAAACTATATGATGCACCAATTATGGTGACATAACTACAGGCACCTACACATAGGAGGAAGCATTATGTCAGTTATTTCTAAACTTTGAAATAAAATTTTAGTATTGAAATTTTATATTTATTTATTTATTTATTTTTTGCAGAGTCTGGGATATGTTTTTTTTGTTGTTGTTTTATTGCATTTTAGGTTTTGGGGTACATGTGCAGAACATGCAAGATAGTTGTATAGGTACACACATCACAGTGTGTTTTGCTGCCTTCCTCTCCTTCACCCACATTTGGCATTTCTCTCCAGGCTATCCCTCACTGGATCCCCCCAATACATTTTGGCTTCCCCCTTTCCTATTTGAATACCCTTTATTTCTTTTTCTTGCCTGATTGCTCTGGCTAGGACTTCCAGTACTATATTGAATAGGAGTGGTGAGGGAGGGCATCCTTGTCTAGTGCCGGATTTCAAAGGGAATGCTTCCAGTTTTTGCCCATTCAGTATGATATTGGCTGTTGGTTTGTCATAAATAGCTTTTATTATTTAGAGATACGTTCCATCGATACCGAGTTTATTGAGGGTTTTTAGCATAAAGGGCTGTTGAATTTTGCAAATGCCTTCTCTGCGTCAATTGAGATAATCATGTGGTTTTTATTTTTGGTTCTGTTTATGTGGTGAATTACATTTATGGACTTGCGTATGTTGAACCAGCCTTGCATCCCCGGAATGAATCCTACTTGATCATGATGGATAAGTTTTTTGATATGCTATGCAATCGGTTTGCCAGTATTTTATTGAAGATTTTTGCATCTATGTTCATCATGGATATTGGCCTGAAGTTTTCTTTTCTTGTTGAGTCTCTGCCGGGTTTTGGTATCAGGATGATGTTGGACTCATAAAATGATTTGGGAAGGATTCCCTCTTTTTGGATTATTTGGAATAGTTTCAGAAGGAATGGTACCAGCTCCTCCTTGTGTGTCTGGTAGAATTCAGCTGTGAACCCGTCTGGACCTGGGCTTTTTTTGTGTGGTAGGCTCTTAATTGCTGCCTGGATTTCAGTCCTTGTTATTGGTCTATTCATAGTTTCAGCTTCCTCCTGGTTTAGGCTTGGGAGCACACAAGTGTTCAGGAATTTATCCATTTCTTCCAGGTTTACTAGTTTATGTGCATAGAGTTGTTTGTAGTATTCTCTGATGATGATTTGAATTTCTGTGGAATCTGTGGTGGTTTCCCCTTTATCATTTTTTATTGCATCTATTTTGTTGTTCTCTCTTTTCTTTTTTACCAGTCTGGCTAGTGGCCTGTCTATTTTGTTGATCTTTTAAAAAAAAAGAGCTCTTGGATTTATTGATTTTTTGAAGGGTTTTTTGTGTCTCTATCTCCTTCAGTTCTGCTCTGATCTTAGTTATTTCTTGTCTTCTGCTACGTTTTGAGTTTTCTTGATCTTGCTCCTCTAGCTCTTTCAATTTTGACGATAGGGTGTCAATTTTGGATCTCTCCACTCTTCTCATGTGGGCACTTATTGCTATATATTTTCCTCTGGAGACTGCTTTAAATGTGTCCCGGAGATTCTGGTATGTTGTCCTTCGTTCTCCTTGGTTTCGAAGAACTTCTTTATTTCTGCCTTCATTTCATTGTTTATCCAATCAACATTCAAGAGCCAGTTGTTCAGTTTCCATGAAGCTGTGCGGTTCTGAGTTAGTTTCTGAATTCTGGGTTCTAACTTGATTGCACTATGGTCTGAGAGACTGTTTGTTATGATTTCAGTTGTTTTGCATTTGCTGAGGAGTGCTTTACTTCCAATTATGTGGTCTATTTTAGAGTAGGTGTAATGTGGCGCTGAGAAGAATGTATATTCTGTGGATTTGGGGTGTAGAGTTCTGTAAATGTCTATTAGGTTTGCTTGTTCCAGGTCTGAGTTCAAGCCCTGGATATCCTTGTTAATTTTCAGTCTGGTTGATCTGTCTAATATTGACAGTGGAGTGTTAAAGTCTCCCAGTATTATTGTGTGGGAGTCTAAGTCTCTTTGTAAGTCGTTAAGAACTTGACTTATATATCTGGGTGCTCCTGTATTGGGTCCATATATGTTTAGGATCATTAGCTCTTCTTGTATCAATTCTTTTACCATTATGTAATGACCTTCTTTGTCTCTTTTGATCTTTGTTGCTTTAAAGTCTATTTTATCAGAGATGAGAATTGCAACTCCTGCTTTTTTTTGCTCTCCATTTGCTTGGTAAATCTTCCTCCATCCCTTTATTTTGAGGCTTTGTGTAACCTTGCATGTGAGATGGGTTTTCTGGATACAGCACACCGATGGGTTTTGGTTTTTTATCCAATTTGCCAGTCTGTGTCTTTTGATTGGTGCATTTAGCCCATTTACATTTAGGGTTAACATTGTTATGTGTGAATTTGATACTGACATTTTGATGCTAGCTCACTGTTTTGCCCATAAGTTGTTGCAGATTCTTCATTATGTTGATGCTCTTTAGCATTTCGTGTGATTTTGGAATGGCTGATACTGGTTGTTCCCTTCTATGTGTAGTGCCTCTTTTAGGAGCTCTTGTAAAGCAGGCCTGGTGGTGACAAAATCTCTGAGTACTTGCTTGTTCGCAAAGGATTTTATTTTTCCTTCCCTTATGAAGCTCAGTTTGGCTGGATATGAAATTCTGCATTGAAAGTTCTTTTCTTTAAGGATGTTGAATATTGGTCCCCACTCTCTTCTGGCTTATAGAGTTTCTGCTGAGAGATCTCCTGTGAGTCTGATGGGCTTCCCTTTGTGGGTAACCTGACCTTTCTCTTTGGCTGCCCTTAGTATTTTCTCCTTCATTTTAACCCTCTTGAATATGACGATTATGTGCCTTGGGGTTGCTCTTCTTGTGGAATATCTTTGTGGTGTTCTCTCTATATCCTGGACTTGAATATTGGCCTGCCTTGCTAGGTTGGGGAAATTTTCCTGGATAATATTTTGAAGAGTATTTTCCAGCTTGGATTCATTCTCTTCGTCACATTCTGGTACACCTATCAAACGTAGGTTGGGTCTCTTCACATAGTCCCACATTTCTTGGAGACTTTGTTCATTCCTTTTTGTGCTTTTTTCTCTAATCTTGGTTTCTCATTTTATTTCTTTGAGTTGATCTTTGACTTCTGATATTCTTTCTTCTGCTTGGTCAATTTGGCTATTGAAACTTGTGCATGCCTCACAAAGTTCTCGTGTTGTATTTTTCAGCTCCTTCAATTCATTCATATTCCTCTCTAAGTTGTCCATTCTTGTTATCATTTCCTAAAATCTTTTTTCAAATCTTTTTTCCAGGTTCTTAGTTTCTTTGCGTTGATTTAGAACATATTCTTTTAGCTCACAGAAGTTTCTCATTATCTACCTTCTGAAGTCTGATTCTGTCATTTCGTCACACTCATTCTCCGTCCAGCTTTGTTCCCTTGCTGGTGAGGAGTTTCGGTCCTTTGTAGGAGTCGAGGTGTTTTGGTTTCAGGTGTTTTCCTCCTTTTTGCACTGGTTTTTTTCCATCTTTGTGGATTTATCCACCTGTCGTATGAGCAGCTGCGGAACAGTGAGGGGTGCTACCAGTTTCTTCTTCTGCTGTCTTTTTCCCAGAATGATGCCCACCAAATGTCAGTCTGATCAGTCCTTTTTGAGGTGACTCTTTGGATATATAGTGGTCAGGGAGCTGCTTGAGGAGACAGTCTGTACTTTATAGGAGCTCAAGTGCTGAGCTGTGAGCTCTGTTGTTTATTCAGGGCTGTTAGGCAGGTGCGTTTAAGTCTGCTGCAGCAGAACTTATAAAACTTTTTTTTTCCCCCTCTGATGCTCTGTCTCGGGGAGTTAGGGCTTTCTTTATGAGTATCCGTTACACTGTTCTGCCCAGCTAGGAGGCGGTCTAGTCACTATTTGCCTGCTGAGGCTCTGCCCTGCTGTCGCAGTGCCCGTCTTGTTGCCGTGGGCTCTGTCCTGCTACTGTGGGCTCTTCCCTGCTGTCATGGGCTCTGCTCTGTTGCGGTGGGCTCCGCCCTACTGTTGTGGGTTCTGCCCTGTTGCCGTGCACTCACCCTTTTGCCTTGGGCTCCGCCCTGCTGTCATGGGCTCCACCCTGTTGGCGGAGTCTCTCTGTTATGGCAGGTTGCCTTGGCAACGGCAGGCTGCATCAGCAATGGGAGTGTACCTCAGTAGGGGTGGAATGACTTAGTAATGGCAGATACCCCTACCCCACCGAGCTGCACCTTCCTGAATTCAGCTGTGCCTGCAGTGAAACTCTCAACCACGAGCATTTTGAATCGCTGTTTTGTTTGTCCCTGTGGGGGTGGGACCCACCGAGCCTGATCACCTGGCTCTCTGCCTCAGAGCCCTTTTTTTTTTTTTTTTAAGTTGAATGGTTGACTCTCTCCCAGGTGTTTCAGTCGCCTGCTGATATTGCACTGGGATCTGTGTGATTTCCCATGCAGTGACCCTCTGCGCCAGCTCAAATGTTACGTTTTGGGAATCTCCTGGTCTGGCTCACTGTCCAAGTCCCGTTTAATCAGATGGATATGCTAATCTTCCCTCCCAAATCTCAGATGGCCAGTTTAACAGGGCACCCAGACCAATGCGTTTTGTGCAGAGTGCCACTGCGCTGCTGTACCAGCTGAAATGGCTGCACCAGCCGAAAGGGCTGCGCTGGCATCCTGTGTCTCTCCTAACCCTGGGAATTTCCCCGTTCTGTGGGCAACAAAGATCTGTCTGGAAATGCGGCTTGGACTCACCCTCTGCGCCTTCACTGAGAGCTGCAATTCTGAGTTGCTTCTACCATGCCATCTTCTTTTTCCTAATATTAATGTTAATATTATTTCTGAGTAACCAGATTATTATTATAACTAATTATTATTTCAGTAACTAATTATTATTTCTGGGTGCATCTGCAAGGATGCTTGCATTTGAACCTGTAAACTCTGTAAAGTAAACGGTCCTCTCCTCTGTGAGTGGGCATCATCCAATTTATTGAGGTCTTGAATAAAACAAAAAGGGACAGAAGAAGGAATTTGCTCCTTTTTTATTCCACCTCATTGCTGAGCTGGGACTTCTCATATCTTTTTCTGTCATCGACTGGGTTTTATACCATCAGCTCCCCTGGTTTCAGGTCTTTGGGACATGGACTGAATTACACCACTAGCTTTCCTGGGCCTCCAGCTTGCAGACAGCAGATCATGAGACTTGTCAGTCTCTACAATTGTGTTAGCCAATTCCTCATGATAATCAAACAATTAAGTAGTGAACAATTATCTCCTATTGCTTCTGTTTCTTGGGAGAACCTTGACTGATACACCCCTAAATTGTGGAATACAATTTATAATTTAAGAAAATAATACATTTCATTGGGACAGAACTTTAAGAAACAGAGCTAAATGAAGCATCTCAGGTTCAAACTCTTCCTACCCTCGCCTCCCTTCCTCTAATAGAACATAACCTGCTCCGAATATAATTATGTTTCTTAGCTTAGGATTCAGAATGAGTATAGAAACCCATCAAACCTTTCATACAGTGATACAGTGTTTTAAGGTCTTTATTTTTATTTATTATTTTATTGCTAGAATTTAATATTTAAGTAAGTTTTGGTACATGGATGGTAGATCTTCTGAACCTTTGAATTGCTGATTTTTTTAAGTTGTTTTCAAATGAAAGATAACTTTCCTGAATTTTAAAGATTTTGATTTAAACAAATAAACAAACACATTTTGTTTCTCTGTGTGACCAGTATGATGCTTGTCTCCAGATAAGACCATTTCCTTTCCCTACCCTGTTCTGTTCCCCTCACTCCTCTTCTGAGAGAATTCACTAATAGATCACTTCACATAGCTTAGAATATGACTTCTATGGTGTATGATTTCAACCACCTAAGAAAGATTGGCTCGCTTTCCTTAGTTGTAATTTGAAAGACCTTGCAAAAGACTTTAAGTCAGACGCTTAGGTCAGATGCTGATTAGTCATCTATGGCAGGCAGTTGAGCATTTGATTATCTATCTATCTGTCTGTCTATCTATCTATCTATCTATCTATCTATCTATCTATCTATCATCTGTCTGTCTAACTATTCATCTGTCCTTCACCACCTATCAATTATGTACACTTCCTCTCACTGGATGGAGGATCTTATTGCTGTAAATATCATTTATAAGTTGATGATCCCAAAACATTCCAGATCTAACCTGGCCCCAACTTTAGGATTTTATATTAATGTCTACAAATCATTTCCACTTGAATGTCTAATGGTGACTTAGGAGAGACTAAGTAGCAATTAACTCCAAAATCTCAGTGGATTAACAAAATAAATGTTTATTCATTTGTGCAAAGTCAACTGTGGGTCTGTGCAATTCTTCAGGACAATTCTATGACTTCAGCTCATGACTCATTAACCAAAATTGATCTCATAGCCTCACATAGGTGGTAGAGAAGTTTAAACCTCCAGTGTGTTTAAGAGAGAAGAACCAGATATTATGAGCACTAGACAAATCTTTCACAGAAAGTCACTTCTTTAGTGAGTCCTATTCCTGATACCTGTACCCTACCTTACTTGTATTAGTTACCACAATAAATGAGATCCATTCCTTTTCTTAAGCCAAAAATCTTGTAGTCTTCCTCAGTTCCCTCAAAGCCCACATCAAATTCATTGGTATCAATATACAGTCCTGTCAGTTGGCTCACCTTAAAAATATATTCATGAAAGACCAAGAAAGTTTATTGAAATCTTCCATATTAAAGGAACTTAAAGAGACACAGCAACTAAATGGAATACTGAATCCTGTACTAGAGGCAAGGAAAAGGACATTACTGGGTTAATTGACAAGATTGGAACAAAATGGTATATTACATAAAAGCATTTATTATATGAAATTTACTGGAGCTGATCATTGTGCTGTGGTTATTTAAGTGACAATCCTTATTCTTAGGAAACATGGAAATACAACTGCCAAATGTATAGGTCAAGGGTTATAATGTAAGATGAATATAACTTACCTTCCAATAGCTAAAAGGAAAGAAAAGCACTATTTGTATATAAATTTATATATATTATATTACATATGATTTTATATATTAATATACATTATATACTATATATTAATATAGTGGACATTAATATATTATTTATATTAATACATTTATATAAATATGTTTACAAATATATATACATATATATTTAGAGAGAGAGAGAAGGAACTGATAAAGCAGACAGGGTACAGTATTAACAGTGGGTGAAACTAGGTAAATGGTGTGTCTGTAGGTATGTACAGCTCCAGAATCTGACCACACCTTATCACCCAGTACAAAACAACCATTCGCAAGCCACCATTCTGATTCCACCCACTCTTGCTTAATCTATAGTCTGTTCACCACACAGCAGCCAGACTAATCCTTTGCATCTAAATATAATCATGTCACTTCTGCTCAAAATCCCCACATGGCTTACCATAACATGTATAATAAAATCCAAAGACCTCTACAGAACTATGTCTTCTTGGTTATCTTTTGATCTTATATCCTATACTCATCCTCTCAGTCTCACTCTTGCTCCATTCATTCTGCCTCCTTGCTGTGGCTGAATATACCTAGCATGCTACTGCATTAGAGGTACCACCCCAAATTTATACTCACTAAAACTCAGTTGTTTCTAGTATCATTGACATTAACATCCTTGAGGTTATTTAAACTTTTTTTCAGTATTTTGTATTTTGCCATAAGATTAAAAAAAAACAAAGCATAAAAACAAATGAAAACTAGGTCGTAGCTAGAAGCCAAAACAATATAGTAGCAATGAATCTGAAGATATAAGCAATAAGCAACTATTTTCATACAGAATCTTATTTCAGTTTAAGCTGCCGCAAATTTTAATACTATTATAAAAATCCCTTTTGCTTCAGCTTTTTATAACTGATTTTTAGGAAGTTCTTATGGGAAAAGTTTATATTTTTAATATGCATTTTTATTTCTTCACAATGAAGAGTCTATCCATGTATTCAATATTAAGCTATTGTATTTTATTGAAGTTACTTTTTGGAAGAATAAATGTTTTCTCAAAGGAAACAAATTATATATTATGAATGGTAAAATAATCATATCTGAAAGTTTCCACTGAATGTGTATTAATTTAATAAAATTGCACATGTAAGCAGCATTTATCAGACTGCTACTATAAACTCAAAGGAAGGAAAACTACTTTTAAGAAATAAAAGATAAGTGAATATAGAATCAGAATGTAATTTTGTGTAGGATTTAAGTGCATTTAAATTAGAAACAAAAAAATGACACATCAGAAAGCAGATTAAATGCAAAAAGTTAGTCTTTTGGTGTTTTCTGCAGGAATATTGAGGACTGCAGATGAATTTCAAACCCCAAATATAAACAAACAATGGTTATTTGTTATTTCAGGAGGATGAGGAAAGCTAGAGTTGGGAAATAGGGGTAATTGGGGCTCATAGATGGAGATTTACCTGGAACTCAATTCATTTTGATCTAACCATTTTGAGTGATGCCTTACTTTATCATTTCTATTATGGATGAACTTTTTTTTTTAGATACATAAGGTTATGGTTTCATTTCCTAAAGATATTAGATTATTTAGAATACTTTAAAAGTATCATAGCTGAACAGTTGAGCATTTTTAAGGTATTAGCTCTATGAAATTGGCTATATGTTCAGTGAGCTCATGCACCATTTCAATAAATATATAAAGGAATATATGTGTGAAATATACATTTTATTTCAAGAAATATAATTAATTGCCCAAGTAACATTATCATACCAAAAAATAAAATCTAATTTACCATTTACCTTTCTGCTTCCCTATGAACCATATACAGTCTCTAAATATTTTTGTCCAGATGATTACAAAAATTTTATCTAGTTGTAGTCATGCATTCAGATTTATGTTTTTAAATATAAGCATTTGTTTATCTGGTTCTTAGCATTTTAAAATATCATTTTAATCAGTGCATAATATTTCATCAAGTGAATGCACAATAATTACTCTTTCATCATTTGTGAATATTTAGGAGCATGTATACTCTTAATTTTTTGGAATGTAGAGATTTTTAAAAAACTCATCTTGTGTGGTTTGAATTAATTGCAATTTTCAGTTTAGTGAATAAAATAAATCAGTTTTATTTTATTATTAAAAATAATAAGGCAGAGTTAGGAATTCTATAGAGGGCTATTGAACAAAAGCAACAAAATAAATTGAATTTATATCCTTTTCATAATGAAATGTAAACTATTCAATTATTTTTAAAAATGAGAATAAGAAAAAAACATATGAAACATTACTTAACAATTAAGACCAATGCTTCAAAGTGTACTTAGGTTATGTAAATCCTTTGAACAGTAAGGAGTAAGGAAAAAGGAGAGTCAGGCAGGTAGGGGAAAGATAAGATAGAATTTCTTACATAAGAATTCTTTCTTATGTAAGAAAATGGACACATGAACACACTAGAAGAGAAATTTATACAGATGGGTATTGTAATTTCTGCTTGTTTTTCCTCTCTCTTCATAGCTGGAGGATTATGTATGTCACCGAGAGATTCTGACCTGTATAACTGCTTGAAATTTTTTGGCCCTCGGGCAAATAAAATGGGAAGGACCTAAGTCATGATGTTAGTTTGTATCACTTTGATTTTGCATCCCAGTTCTCATCTCTGACATATTGTCTGGTTCCCCTATGCCTGAGTCTCTGACTTGTTTCTAAGATATAGTATGCTAGCTCCTATGGAGCTCAGCTTCTTTTTTGTTTGCTTGTTTGTTCACCATTCAGTCTTTATCCCTATGAGGGTCTTCAATTACTCATCTATTGAATGATGAGTATACCTGTGGCCCTTCTATTGCTATGTTTTGTACATCTACTGGAGATCTCACCTACTGTTGAATTTTCCTGATATTATAACTGACATTGACCTATGCTGACCATGTCTGGTCTGAACAGGTCTAGTCCGTTCACCTGCCTTGCTGTGGATGGATATTTATTCAGTCCAGATGTAAGTCATCTTGGTTTGGTCCATCTGACTGGTAGTCAAAATCCAGGGACCATCCATCCAATAAAGCTCTGTAAATAGTAGTACTTAAAACTTTTAATTGTCTATTCTGAATATTTTTTAAATGTTCAATATGCAAATTTTTGAACCCCTTTTAACAATGGCTTGATATATTAACCATATTGTTTAGCAGAAAGTCAGGTGCAAAAGCCCCAGGACTTGATAGGATAGTTCAAGAACTAATTATAAATGGCATAAAATGGCTTTTAACAAATGTTAAGAATCAAAGGGAGATGAAAACAAGCCATGTGTGAGAAAAAACTACAGGACTTAGAATCTAAAGGATAGAGTTGGAGACCGAGCTTTGTCCACTTGTGGCTTTTTATTTGTTTGAGACAGAGTCTTGCTCTGTTGCACTGGCTGGAGTACAGTACAGTGGCACAATCACAGCTCATTGCAACCTGAAACTCGTGGGCTCAGGCATTCATCCCACTTCAGCCTCCCAAGTGGCTGGGACTACAGGCAGACGCCACCACACCTGGCTAATTTCTTATTTTTTATAGAGACAAGTTCTCACTATGTTGCCCAGGCTGATCTTGAACTCCTGGACTAAAGTAATCTACCCACCTGGGTCTCCCAAAGTATTGGAATTACAGGTGTGATCCATAGTGCCTGGCCTGTATTTCTTTGTTTACTATGACACTTGGAAAGCTACTTAACATCTCTTAGCCTCAGTTTTCTCATTAGCAAATTAATGACATTAGCCATCTAAAGGTGTGAAGAATTAAATTGAATAATATAAATGAAGGTATATAACATACAGTGAGTCCATAACTGTTTTTTTATATAAGGTAATTGATTATTCTATATAAAGTAAGATGTCTCCTGTGTACAAACCCTGTGAAATTGTCCCAAGCATAGATGGGACTGTTTTGAGCTTTCAGGTTGTAACCTAGTTACCCATTCACTTATGCACTAAATATTTCTTAACTTTTCAGAAATAAAGTTCCTATAGTCAAGTAGCTCATCATCTAGTAAACCTAGCTATAGTAAACCTGGGCTATAAGAAATCCTTATAAATAGGATCAGAGAGCAAAGGTGAACTATACCCTTAATGTCTTTACTTGTAAATGCTACTTAGAGCATTGCTTTGGGTCAGATGACAAATGAGATTTAAAAAGTTGATATTAGCTATATGGTCTTATTTGCTGTAGACATTAAATTGTGCAGAAATGTGGAAAGTAAGCGAGAAAGATTCAACTTCCAGGTATTGATTGTTCTGATCAAGAAAGGAAAATGAGAACTGCTAAGAGAAGCAATTTTCTGTGTCTAATTTGAAAGCCTAAGAGGCCAAAGAGATATCTCTCTATTAACTCAGCAAACATTTCTGAATGCCTGCTCTTTGCCCTGTCTTGTTATAGGCTCCAGGAATTCAAAAGTATAGTTTCAGTTTTCATGTCTAACGTGGAGGCACATAAGGAAATCATTATAAGGTGCTAATCAAGATATGTAGAAAGACTGTGGAAGCACTGAACAAAGTGTAGTCCATTTTATTTATTTGGGTATAAAATCTATTCAGGGCTTAAAAATAATCATCTTAAAGTCACCAAGAATCTAGGAGTTTTCTAGACCAGTAAGACTTAAGCAAAAACATAGGGTGGGAAGAAATTACATGACATATGTAGGAAAAGTGTCAGATACATGAGAGTGAGTAGAAAAGAATTGGTAGTTGAATTGGGGAACTTCAGGCATTTTTAGGAGTCAAGAAACAATGACTAAGGGTCTGGCCCATCTCCTGTTTTATTACTTAGGTTTTATTGAACACAGATATACCCGTTAGTTTAGGTGTTACTCAAGGTGCTTTCAAGCTACAACAATAGAATTGAGTGGCTGTGAAAACGTTGCATAACATATTTATGATATGATTCTTTATATGAAAAGCTTGCTGAATTCTGGTCTAGGTTATAAATGACAAAGATCTGAACTAAGGAAGTAGTATGCATTGGAGGAAAAATAGTTTGTTAAGCGTTTTAGAGAGAGTCTTTTCCTTAAAGTATATTTAATTTTATTGCTTTTCATTACTCCATGTCCCTATAAAAATAATAGCTATTTACTGTAAACAATTTAAATAATGCAGTGTATATAAAATAGACAGTAAAAACTCAAACAATGGCAAAAATGTATTAATATGAAGAGAAGGTGAATGTTCTCAGAGGCAACCATTGTTAATAGTTTGAATTACATTTTTCAAGATGTTTTCATGAAAATATATTTATTCATATTCATTTGTTTTGTTTTATAAATGGGGTCATTTTATTCAGACTATTCTATAATCTATATTTATCACTTAAGAGTATAGCACAGACTTCATGCCATGACATATAGATATGTCCCATGCCCATTAACAGTTTTATGTTTTAGACTTTCCTTTACAGGGAAGTTTAATTTAATTATTTATTTATTCTACAGATATTTATTGAGCTATGAAGTGCACATCTATGAAACTGTCTACTCAGTACCCCACCACACAAATCTTCTGAGAACTGCTATCCCCATCCATTTGTATACCATCATGGCCATCATACTAGTAAAATTTAATTCTGCTTCCTGGACTCTATTCTTTGGTTCAAGTGTGGGCATTTAACACAAGTCAGCTATGGCAGAAATGGCTAATTGTCACTAAAATTTAGGATTTCTGACAACATAGGCAATACCATCTTGCACATGGGAATGATCAATTGTTTCATTACAAAGACACCAAAAGCAATTGTGACAAAAAGCAAAAATTGACACGTGGGGTCTAATGCTTCTGCACAGCAAAAGAAACTATCAACAGAATAAACAACCTACAGAACAGGATAAAATATTTGCAAACTATATATCTGACAGATGTCTAAATTTATCTAAGGAACTTAAATTTACAAGAGAAAACCAAACAACCCCACTAAAAAGTGACTAAAGAACATGAACAGACATTTCTTGAAAAAAACATACAGGAGACCAACAAGCATATGAAAAAAAGCTCAATATGACTTATCATTAGACAAATGTAAATCAAAATCACAATGAGATACCATCTCACACCAGTTAGAATTGATATTATTAATATGTTAAAAACATAACAGATGCTGGCAAGGTTATAGAGAAGGGAACACTTATATACTGTTGTTGAGAGTACAGCCATTGTGGAAAACATACGGGAATTCCTCAAAGACCTAAAAGCAGAACTACCATTCGACTCAACAATCCCATTCCTAAGCATATACCCAGATTTAAAAGCAGAACTACCATTCAACTCAGTAATCCTAATCCTAAGCATATACCCAGAGGAATATAAATCGTTCTATCATAAAGACACATCCACATGAATGTTCATTGCAGCACTGTTCAGAATAGAAATGACATGGAATTAACCTAAATGCCCATTAATAGTAGACTGGATAAAGAAAATGTAGTATATATAAATCATGGTATACTATACAGCCATAAAAGAGAATGAGAGCATGTCTTTTGCCGGAACATGGATGGATCTGGATACTATTATCCTTAGCAAACTGACACCAGAACAGAAAACCAAATACTACATGTTCTCACTTATAAGTGGGAGCTAAATGATAAGAACTTATAAACATAAAGAAACAACAGATACTGGGATCTACTTGAGAGTGGAGGGTAGGAGAAGGGAGAGGAGCAGAAAATATAACTATCGCATACAGACTTAAT
Organism: Callithrix jacchus; assembly: GCF_049354715.1. Lineage (NCBI taxonomy): Eukaryota > Metazoa > Chordata > Mammalia > Primates > Cebidae > Callithrix > Callithrix jacchus. The sequence goes on from NC_133505.1 coordinate 107,020,128, forward strand.
GCCTAGGTGATAAAATAATCTGTACAACAAACCTTCATGACATAAGTTTACCTGTGTAACAAACTTTCACATGTACCCTGAACCTAAAATAAAGGAGAAACTGATGTACAGGATAGATAATGTTGAGATATTAGAATGTATTTTGCAGATAATACCAGCTCTCCACCAAAAGCTTTTCTCCTTTTCTTACTGGGTATATGGCTAAACTACATTTCTTACACTCTCTTGGTCATAAGTGGTCCAAGTTAATTCTTACCAATGAAATGTGAATGGAAGTAATGCATATCATTATATTAGTTATCTCTTGCTGTACAAATTATGGCCTAAAATAACAATAAACATTATTTCAGACAGTTTCTATGGGGTTGCAAATTCAGAGTTTGCTTTGCTGTGTCAGGGTCTTGGTTGTAGTCAAGATGGCAATGGGGCTACCGTTATCTGAAGGCTTTGCTGGAACTGGAGGTTCCACTTTCAAAATGACTTATTCATGTGGCCTTTGGAAGGATACCTTAGTTTTTTTGTTTTTTATTTTTTTTAAACCATACGCATCTCCTGAAAAGACTACTTGAGTGTCTTCATAACATGACAGCTGTCTTTCCCCACAGCAAGTGACCCAAGAGAGGAAAGGAGAAGCTGCAATATCTTTTGTTACCTGGCCGAAAGTCATATGTGATCATTACCAAAATATCAGATTGGTTATACAGGTCAGCTCCATTCAATGTGGGAGAATAATAGAGAAAAAGTAGACATCAAGAGGTGTGATTCATTCATGGTGGGGGTGCATCTTGGAGGATGGCTACCACAGTCCTTTAAGAGAGAAGCTAGGCCTTTCCGACATTCTTTTTCTTCTTTTGATTGGAAACTGGATGTGAAACCTAATCCTAGATTGTAGAGGTGATGGGGCCCCAGGGGTTGCATGGCTACAACATGGAATGAATCTATATACTTGAATCAGATTCCTCTGATCAAATTACAGGGAGCCTGGACATCCTCTAGATAATAGTGGTCTTATGACATTGCCTCTTGATATAGTAGCCAGATGTATTTTTGAGTGGCTTCCCCTGAGGACAGGAGTTTGTTGTGTTTATAATAGGATGTATCTCCATGAACATTTTCACATTACTTTATGATTCATATATTTAAAGCAAGGGGTAATGTCTGAACAGCAAAGGTCTTGAAAGGTAGAAATGTAGAGATTTGTCTCCTCTGGAGACATTTGCTTACATTCCAAGATAGTAAAGATAAAGATCTTCTCCTTCTTTTCTGGAGAGGATTTGTTTATATTTCTGAATAAAACATACTCTCTTTCTCTCCATAAAAGAAAATGGGCTTATATGCCAGCAGTCCATTTATAAGTTCTGAACCACATAACTTTAGAATTCCTCTCCTTGGATGCATTTGTTACATGCACAAGTAATACCTCACTCTCATTTATGTTGGCCCATGGAGACTGGAGCTGGAGAAATTGCTCCAGAAAGAAGCTGCTCTGGCTGTTTTTGCTGTAAATAATAAATTATTTGTGTTATCCAGAAAACCTTTTTTTCTCCTGTCAAGATATCTATGTTTATATATCTATACAACTGTGGCTGGCTAACTTACTGGCTGGCAAATAGGATAAAATCTCTGACTTCTGACAGTTTCTGACTTAACAATTATGAACAACATTATGCCAATAAATTAGACAACTTAAATCAAATGAATAAATTCTTTCAAAGACACAAACCACCAAGCTCATTAAAGAAGAAATAAACAGAATAGACCTATGCCTATGAAAGACATAGAATTTGTAATGAAGAACCTTACCACAATGAAAACAGTTTCAGATGGTATCATTGGTGAATTCCAACAAACATTTAAAGCAGAAATAATACCAATTCCCTACAAACTCTTCCAGAAAATTGAAAATAGGGAAATACTTCCTAACTCATTCTATGAGGCCAAAAATGCTCATATACTTGAGCAACAAAAAAAGATATTTAATTTTTGAGTTTATGAGTACTTTGGATATTAATATTTTTTGTTTCTTTGTTTGGGTGTAAGAGTACTTTTGGCCTTGCAGAATAAATTAGGAAACCTCTTTGGGAGGTTGAGGTAGGTGAATGGCTTGAGTCCCAGAGTTTGAGGCCAGTCTGGGAAACATGGTAAAATCCCATCTCTACAAAAAATACAAAAAATTTTGGCATGGTGGCATGCACATGTAGGCTGATGTGGAAAGAGCACCCTGACCCTGCAGTGGAGGTCAAGCTGCAGTGAGCTGATCCATGACTGTGGAACTACCCTCTGGGTGACAGAGTGAGACCTTGTTTCAATTAAAAAGGAAAAAAAAGATATTACATGGAAAGAAAATACAGGTTACTATTTCTTATAACCATACATAGCAATTGTTAATTTTTTTTGCAAATCTAATAAAAACTATGTAAAAATGATTATACAGAATTACTAAGTGAGGTTTATTTCAGGAATGCAAGATTAAGTAAACATTTGAAAAAGGTTGCAATTTGCCACATTAACAAACTAAAAAGAAAAATTGCATGATTCATCTAAATAGGCACAGAAAAATATAGGAGATAACACTGGGTTACATAATACTTTCTTGGATATGACACCAAAATCACCATTCATTAACAAAAATTGGTAAACTGGACTTCATCAAAATTAACAACTTTTGTTCTGCAGTGGAAACTGCTTGGAGAATGAAAGACATGAATTGGGTAGACAGTGTTTTCAAATCATGTGTTTGATACATGACTCTTGGCCAGAATATAGGAAAAACTTTCAAAACTCAATAGTAAGAAAAGAATTCCCAGAAATGAGCAAAAATTTTGAACAGACACTTCACTAAAGAAGATATACAAATGGCCAATAAGCACATGAAAAATGCTCAACACCATTAGTAATAAGGGTAAAGCAAATTAAAATCACAATGTGATTCCATTACACACCTACTAGAATGGCTAAAATTTTAAAAAGACTGATTTTGGTAAAGATGCTTAGGAAATGGAACTCATATATACTGTTGATGGGACTATAACGTGGTCCAAACACATTTGACAACAGTTTAGACAATCTAGAGAGGAATATAAGTTAATTAATGGAACTGAAGAATACAATATGAGAACTCCACGAAGTATGCACAGGTTTTAACAGTCAAATTGATCAAACAGAAGAAAGGATATCATAGGTCGAAGACCAACTTAATGAAATGAAACGAGAAGACAAGGTTAGAGAAGAAAGAGTAAAAAGAAATGAGCAAAGTCTTCAAGAAATATGGGACTATGTGAAAAGACCTAATTTACTTTTGATAGGTGTACCTGAATGTCATAAAGAGAATGAATCCAAGCTGGAAAATATTCTTCAGGATAATATTCAGGAAAACTTTCCTAACCTAGTAAGTCAGGATAATACTCAACTTCAGGTAATACGGGGAACACCACAAAGATATTCCTCAAGTAGAGCAACCCCAAGACATATAATCATTAGATTCACCAGGGTTGAAATAAAGGAGAAAATTTTAAGGGCAGCTAGAGAGAAAGGTCAGGTTACCCATAAAGGGAAGCCTATCAGACTCAGAGCAGATCTCTCAGCTGAAACCCTACAAACTAGAAGAGAGTGGGTTTCAGTATTCAATATCCTCAAAGAAAAGAATTTTCAACCCAGAATCTCATATACAGCCAAATTAAGCTTCATAAATGAAGGAAAAATAAATTTTTTCATGAACATGCAAGTACTCAGAGATTTCATCACCACCAGGCCTGCTTTACAAGAGTTCTGAAAGAAGCACTATACACAGAAAGGAACAACCAGTATCAGTCATCCCCAAAACTTACCAAAAGGTAAAGAGTATCTCCATAATGAAGAATCTGTATCAACTAATGGGCAAAATAGTCAGCTAGCATTAAACAACAATATTAAACTCACAAATATCAATATTAATCCTAAATTTAAATGGATTAAATGCCCCAATCAAAGACACAGACAGGCAAACTGAATAAAAAGTCAAAACCCATCAGTATGCTGTATCCAGATCCATCTCATAAGCAAGGACACATAAAGACTCAAAACAAAGGGTTGGAGGAAGACTTACCAATCAAATGGAGAGCAAAAAAAAAAAAAAAAAAAAAAAAAACCAAAAACAAAAAAACAAGAGTTGTAACTTTCATCTCTGGCAAAATAAATTTTAATAATAACAAAGACTAAAAGAAACAAAAAAAGACATTACATAATGGTAAAAGGATCAATGCAACAACAGGAGCCAATGATCATAAATATATATGCACCCAATATAGGAACACCCAGATACATAAGACAAGTTCTTAATGACTTATAAAGAGACTTGGACTCCTGCACAATAATAGCGGGAGACTTTGACACCACATTGTTAATATTAGACAGATCAATGAGATAGAAAAATAATAGGGACATCTATGATTTTAATTCAGACCTGGAACAAGTAAACTCAGTAAATATTTATAGAATTCTTCACTCCAGGTCCATAGAACATACATTTTTCTCAGTATCACATTACACCTATTTTGAAAGTGACCACATCATTGGAAATAAATCACTCGTTAGCATTTGCATAGCATTTCAAAGACTTAAATGAAATATTGGTTGGCTGTTTGTTTGTTATTTTCTTCCCTTATTCCTTCCTGTCTCCACTGTTAAACACAATTATCAGCATAAAAGAGGTTTTTAATACCTATTTTTATATTGCATTCCAGCCTGGGCAATAGAGCAAGACTCCTGTTCTCTCTCCGCCTTTCTCTTTCTCTTTCTTTCTTTAAAATAAATAAATAAATAAACCCGTGTTTCTATATAGTGGCCCCTGGACTTAAATTTGAGGCATTTGTGTGGAGATTTGCAACTTTTTCAGGCAAGGACTTTAAAAGAGTGGTCTCATCAGAAATTTGAGCCTTCAGTGGTGGAAGTCAGTTGGAAATAAATAATTTTTTTTTAAGTCACAGTCAACTATTTACTTGAACTATGGGATTTTAAGAAAAGAATCAAATATAACCTCTGTCTTTTGAAATTTTGATTATGTAATTAACCACTATTAAGCATGCTTCAACTATTCCAGTCTTTTTTTTTTTACCTTTTATTATAAGTTTGAGTGTACATGTGAAGGTTTGTTACATAGGTAAATGCATGTCGCGGGGATTTGATGTATAGGTTATTTCATAACCCAGGTATTAAGTCCAGTACACAATAGTTGTAGGTAAATTTGTCTCATGGGGGTTTGTTGTTTAGATTATTTCATAACGCAGGTATTAAATCCAGTACACAGCAGTTATTTTTTTTTTGCTCCTCTTCCTCCTTCCACCCTTCACCCTCAAATAGACCCCAGTATCTGTCGTTTCCTTCTTTGTGTTCATAAGTTCTTATTATTTAGTTCCCATTTATAAGCGAGAACATGTGGTATTTGGTTTTCTGTTTCTGCAATGGTTTGCTAAGGTTAATGGCCTCCAGCTTCATTCATGTTCCTGCAAAAGACATGATCTTGTTCTGTTTTATGGCTGCATAGTATTCCATGGTATATATATACCACATTTTCTTTCTCCAGTCATCATTGTTGGGCATTTAGGTCGATTCTATGTTTTTGCTATTGTGAATAGTGCTGCAATGATCATTCATTGCATGTGTCTTTATGGTAGACACTGGATGTGTCTTTATGGTAGAATGATTTACATTCCTCTGGCTATATACCCAGTCATTGGATTGCTAAATCAAATGGTAGTTCTGCTTTTGGGTTTTTGGGCAATTGCCATACTGCCTTCCACAATGGTTGAACTAATTTACACTTCTACCAGCAGTGTGTAAGTATTCCGTTTTCTCTTCAACCTCACCAGCATCTGTTGTTTCTTGACTTTTTAATAATACCAACAATCTTTAAATCTTAAAAATAAACTCTATTTTGAATGGGGCATGCTAACAGCAAATACCGGAAACATTATTTTCTGGGTACAGAGTGCTCCCACTCAGGTAATGTAAAATCAAATAGCCTCCAAAGTGCTTGGATTACAGGTGTGAGCCACCATGCCCAGCCTTCTTTTTTCTTTTCTTTTCTTTTTTTTTCTGAGTTGTGGTCTTATTATGTTATCCAGGCTGTACTGGAACTCCTGGACTCAAGCAATTCTTCTGCCTCAGCCTCCTGAATAGCTGGGACTACAGTTGTGCACCACAGTACCCAGCAACAAACATATTATATTACATTTCTGGAGGTCAGAAATCTGAAAATGGGTCCTATGGGTCCAAAGTCAAGGTGCCAGCAGGGCTAGTTCCTTCTGGAGGCTCTATGGGAGAACCTATTTCTGTCTTTTCCAGCTTCTAGAGGTTTCCCCTATTCTCTGGTTTGTGGCTCCTTCCTCCATCTTCAAAGCTAGTAGCGTAACCTCTTCAAATCTCTATTTCCCTGTCTGACCTCTGCTTCTGTCATCACATATTGTCTGGTTCTGGCTGTCCTGCTTCCCTCTTTTCCTTGTAAGTAGTCTTATGTGGTGTGAATACTCCTATACAGCCAAACTAAATAATCCAGAATAATTTTTTCATCTGAAGATTCTTAAGCACTTATGCAACACTTTTTTTTTGACATGGAAGGCAATATACACAGATTTTGGGGCATAGTATATGGGCATCTTTGGAAGTTTACTATTCTGTCACTGCACAGTCCCTGAGAGGGAGAACGGAGAGTGCGGTGGAACAGTGTGATGATCTCTACAATACATCAATTCAGTGGAAGCAAGAAGCTTGAAGCCAGAGGGGCTTATGAGAATGTGTCTTTCACAGTTTTTGAGTACTGCAATGATATAATTATAATATCCATGCTTTAGGAGGATAATTTTGTGAAAATATAAAAGATGAATTATAGCATAAAATAAATATCAAAATAGTTAAATAACAGTTCAAGAGAACAATAGGTGTGTCACAAAGCAGTACATGATTAATTGCTAAAAAGAATCCTACAGACAATAATTACTCTGAAATTTTTAAAGTAAATTAGGATAATGATGATTAGTGAAACTGCTCTAAAGAGACCAAGGACATGAATTTGATTTTTTTGGTAGGTCAGAATATTCCAAGTTTTAAACACTTAATCGCAACCAATTATTTTGCAATTGGAAGGATGGAAGAGATATAAATGAAATCAAGTAATAAAGAAAGGTAGAGTAGTAGTAACATTTCATCTTTACTAAAACAATTTCAGTGTTTATGTCCTTCTGATGATAGATTAGTACTTTATATATTATTATTATTATTATTTTCTTTTTTTCCCCACAGCCTTCTTTAGAAAGTACTTTATATATTAAATATGGTACTTTACTCATAATTAGACAAAATTAGATTTTATAAAATGCATACATTTGTGACAAGTACATTTGATTTTTAAAATCGTAGGCATGCTTCTAAATATCTGGGTAAATACAACTTATGTAAATTTCTTAATATTGCAAATATATTTTTTAGAGACCATATAAAAAAGAGTATGCAATTTTATTCCCTAAAAACAAAATTTATATGGCAATTGGGATTATAATACAATGTTTTCTTTTTTTCTAGGTGTAAAAAACTTTTATTTTAGGTGAAAAGGGCCATGTGCAAGTTTGTTATACAGGTAAATTGCATGTCAAGGGGGGTTTGGTATACAGATTATTTTATTATCCAAGTAACAAGCAATAGTACTCAATAGGTAGTTTCTTGATTTTTACCCTCCTTCCACCCCATACCCTCAAGTAGGTCCTGGTGTCTATTGTTCCCTTCTTTGTGTCTATGTGTACTCAATGTTTAGCTTTCACTTATAAGTGAGAACCTATGATATTTGGTTTTCTGTTCTTGCATTAATTCATTTAGGATAATGGCCATCAGCTTCATCCATGTGGCTCCAAATGGGATGTAATTAAACTAAAGGGTCCAAAGGACATGATCTCATTGTTGTGTAGTATTCCATGGTGCATATGTACCACCAATAGTTGTGTGTTTAGGTTGATTTCATGTCTCTGCTATTGTGAATAGTGCTATGAGGAACATACACATGCATGTGTCTTTATGGTAGAATGATTTATATTCGTTTGGGTATATATCCAATAAGAGGATTGCTGGGTTGAATGGTATTTCTGTTTTAAGTTTTTAAAAGAATTGTCACACTGCTTTTTACAATGACAAAACTAATTTACATCCTAACGAACAGTGAGCATTCCCTTTTCTCTGCAACTTTGCCAGCATCTGTTATTTCTTTGGCTTTTTAGTAATAGCCATTCTGACAGGTGTGAGAGTGTATCTAATTATGGTTTTAATTTGCATTTCTGTAGTGCTTAGTGATAATGAGCATTATTTAATAAGTTTGTTGTCCACATGTTATGTCTTCTTTTGAAAAGTATCCTGTTCATATCATTTGCTGATTTTTTAATGGGATTTTGGTTGGCATTTACTTGTTAGTTTAAAATCCTTATAGATTCTGGATATTAGACCTTTGTTATATGTGTAGTTTGCAAATATTTTCTTACATTCTTTAGATTGTCTGCTTACTCTGATAATACATTCTTTTTCTGTGCAGAAACCCTTTAGTTTAATTACATCCCATTTGTCAATTTTTGTTTTTCTTGCAGTTGCTTTTGGTGTCTTCATTGTGAAATCTTTTCCAGGGCCTACATCGAGATGGTATTGCCTGGGTTAGTTTTCACATTTAAGTCTTTAATCCATCTTGAGTTGATTTTTGTATATGGTGTAAGGAAGGGATCCTGTTTCAATATGATATTGGCTGTGGATTTGTCATATGTGGCTTTTACCATTTTTGAGATATGATCCCTCAATGCCTAGTTTAAGGGTTTTAATCATGAAGGAAAGTTGAGTTTATCAAAAGGCTTTTCTGCATCAATGATCATGTGGTTTTTGTCTTTAGTTCTATTTATGGATAAATCACATTTATTGATTTGCATACAGGGATTGTGGTAGATCAGCTTTTTGATGTGTTGCTGGATTTGGTTTGCTATTACTTGATTGAGAATTTTGGCATCTATTTTCATCAATAATATTGTGTGAAAATTTACTTATGTTTTGTTGTGTCTCTGTCAAGTTTTGGTATCAGGATGATGCTGGCCTCATAGAGTGAGTTAGGGGGGAATGTCTCCTCCTCAATTTTTTGTAATAGTTTCAGTATGAATGGTACCAGACATTTTTTAATGCATCTAGTAGAATTCAGCTTTGAATTTGTCTGGTCCTAAGTATTTTCTGGCTGGTGGAATTTTTATTACTAATTCAGTTTTGGAACTCATCATTGATCTGTTCAGGAATATGACTTTCTTCCTGCTTCAATCCTGGTTGTATATTTCCAGGGAATTATTGTTTCTTCTGGGTTTTGTAGTTTGTGTGTACACAGGTGTTCACAGTAGTCTCTGAGGGTTTTTTTAATATTTCTTTTGGGTTGGTGGTAATGCCCCCTTTGTCATTTCTAATTGTGTTTATTTGGATCTTCTCTCTTTTTTTCTTTGTTAGTCTACATAGCAGTCTATCAATTGTATTAGTTTTTTCAAAAAACCAATTCCTAGATTCATTGATATTTTTGTGTGCTTTTTTTGCATCTCAATTTTATTCAGTTCACCTCTGATACAGGTGTTCATAGCAGTCTGAGGAGTTTTTGTTTTTCTGTGGGGTTGTTGATAATGCCCCCTTTGTCATTTCTGATCATGTTTATTTGAATCTTCTCTCTCTTTTTACATGTTAGTCTACCTAGCAGTCTATCAATTGTGTTAGCTTTTTTTTCCAAAAAAACAGTTCCTAGATTCATTGATTATTTATTTATTTATTTATTTATTTTTGCATCTCAATTTTATTCAGTTCAGCTCTGATTTTGGTTATTTCTTGTCTTCTGCCAGCTTTGGGGTTGGTTTGCTTTTGTTTTTCTAGTTCCTCTAAGTGTGATGTTAGTTTGTTAACTTGAGAGCTTTCTACAGCATGAAAAACTTCTCTCTTAACATTGCTTTAGTTGTATACTAGAGATTCTGATACGTTGTGTCTATTCTTATTAGTTTCACAGAATGTCTTGATTTCTGTCTTAATTTTATTGTTTACCCAAATGCCCTCAAGAAGCAGGTTGTTTAGTTTCCATGTAATTGTATGATTTTGGGTGATCTTAGTATTGATTTCAATGTTCGTTTTGCTGTGGTCCAAGTGTGTGGTTAGTAGGATTTTGCTTTTTTTGAATTTGCTGATAATTGTTTTATGGCCACATTTGTGGTCAGTTTTAGAGTATGTGCCATGTGCTGATGAGAATAATGTATATTCTGTTGCTTAAGAGTCGCAACTTCTGTTGGTCTCTGTGAGGTCCATTTGATTGTCAAGTTGTAGTCCTCAATATCTTTGTTAGTTTTCTACCTCAGTGATCTGTCTAATTTTGTCAGTAGGGTGTTGAAATCATCCACTATTATTGTGTGGGATTCTAAGTCTCTTTGAAGGTCTCTAAGAACTTATTTTATGAATCTGGGTGCTCCTGTGTTGGACACATGTGTATTTAGGATGGTTGGGTCTTCTTGTTGAATTGAACCCTCTGCTAACATGTAATGCCCTTCTTTGTCATTTTTGATCATTGTTGGTTTAAATTCTGTTTTGTTTGAAATTATAATAGCAACCCTTGCTTCTTTCTGTTTTCTATTTGCTTGGTAAATTTTTCTCTAGCCCTTCACTTTGAGACTGGTATCCTTGCATGTGAGATGGGTTCTTAAAGACAGCATACTATTAGGTATTGCTTCTTCATCCAACTTGCAACTCAGTGCCTTTTAATTGGGGCATTTATTCCATTTACATTCTAGGTTAATATTAATATGGGTATATTTGATCCACTCATTGTGTTGTTAGCTGGTTGTTATGTAGACTTGATTGTGTACTTTATAGGGTCAATGGTCTATGTTGTACTTAGCATGTATTTGTGATGACCAGTAACAGTCTTTCCTTTCCATAGTTTGCACTCCCTCAAGGACCTCTTGTAAAGCAGGTATGATGGTAACAAATTCCTTCAGTTTTTGCTTATCTGAAAATGATCTTATTTCTCTTTTTCTTATGAATCTTAGTTTGGCTGGCTATAAAATTATTAGCTGGATTTCTTTAAGAATGCTGAATATAGGCTCCCTAACATCTTCTGGCTTTTTAGGGTTTCTGCTGAAAGTTTTGTTGTTAGCCTGATAGGATTCCTTTATTAGGTGACCTGCCCTGCCTTTAACATTTTTTCTTTCATTTTGATCTTGGAGAATCTGAGCACTATGTGTCTTGGAGATGGTCATCTTGTATAGTATCTTATATCAGTTATCTGCATTTTCTGAATTTAAATGTTCCCTCTCTAGTGAGGTTGGGGATATTTTTATGGATGATATCTTCAAATATGTTTGCCAAGTTGCTTGCTTTCTCTCTCTCTCTCTTTTAGGAATGCCAGTGAATCATAGATTTAGTCTCTTTACATAATCTTGTATTTCTTAGAGGCTTTATTCATTCTTCTTTATTCTTTCTTTCTTCCTTTTTTTTTTTCTTTTTTGTCCAAATGAGCTATTTCAGAGAATTGTTCTTCAAGGTCTGAGATTCCTTTCTTAGCTTGGTTGATTCTATTGTTAATACTTGTGATTGTATTATGAAATTCTTGAAGTTTTTTAGCTCTATTTGATCAGTTTGGTTGTTTCTTAAAATAGCTATTTTGTCTTTCAGCTTCTGTATTATTTTGTCGTATTTCTTAGATTCCTTGGATTGAGTTTTGACTTTTTCCCTGAAGCCCAATGATCTTTATTCCTATCCATATTCTGAATTTTAATTTTGTCATTTCAGCCATTTCAGGCTGATTAAGAAATATCATTGGAGAACTAGGGCAGGCATTTGAAGGCAAGAAGACAGTCTGGCTTTTTTGAGTTGCCAGAGTTCTTGCACTGGCTCTTTCTCATCTGTGTGGGCTGATGTTCCTTCAGTGTTTGAATTCACTGTCCTTTAGATGGGTTTTATTGATTTTATCTTCTTTGATTCCCTTGGGGGTTTGATTGTGCTGTAAGGTGGGTTTAGTCAACTGGCTTAGTTTCTGGAAGATTTTAAAGGGCCAAGTCTCAGCTAAGCACTCCTGGGCTATGTGCTATAATTCTGGGGGGCTGGTATCAGGCCCCCACCTTTGTTCTCTGTCCCCCCAAATTTAGGAACCTGCCATGCTGGCAGGGTTGAGGTATCCCTGGTCCACTCACCACAACTCTCCAGTGGGTAGCACTGGGCGAAGTGCTTCATCAGGGCAGTGGCAACAGGATCTGTGTTTACTCATGCATGCCTGCAGCCATGGCAGTTTTGCGGACTACATGTGTGTTGACTGGAATAGGGTGCCAGTAGGGCTACAAAATTTTCTTGATGAGCATAAATTTAGAACAAGAAGAATTAGAAGACCTGTAATGTAATATATAGACTATGGACTTTGGAATCTAAGTTTGAGCTCTGATTTTTATTAGTTGTATAGTTTTAGGTAATTTAAATTCTCTCAGTCTTTAGTTCTGTTTTATAAAATAGAGATAATAATGCCTATATTTAGGATTGTTTTAAAGATTAGAGATTATATATTTATTGTTGGTACATTACAAATGGTACTTTTTTCAGAATCTATTTTCTAGGGAAACAAATGGTATTTTTATTAGCTATTATCCTGATTCAAACGTTCAACATCAGTAACCTAGTATAGCCATCACTTTAACAGGGATACACCTGGTATTAGGACCAGGTGAGTTAAGTTTAAAATGTGATTACAAACAGTTTTTTCCTTTCTTTTTTCTCCTCTGTTGTTGCTGTTAGGATATCAGGTATCTGTCCAATTTTCTTTTCTTCATTTGGTTTCTAAGTGTAAATTACAAATGTTATGTAGGTAACCTGAACAGTTACAAGTGTCATGGCTTTAACATCGTGACAATAAACCAGTTTCCTATAAATGTTCATAGATCTCTTAGAGACACATAAAATATTTCCCCTGAGTCTTTACAGAAAAACATGTAATAAACAAAATTCTCAATGTCTACCTTTCTAACTACCCTAAAATCAGCCTTCATCCTCCATCAGTATATTTCCTTACCCTCATCTAGTTTTTTTTTTTTAGTTGGATCAACTGTTTTTTGACATTTATGTATATAATCTGTTTTCTGCCCAATGTGTGTGTGTGTGTGTGTGTGTGTGTGTGTATATATAATATAATATAATCTATTTTCTGCCCAATGTGTTAGCCATTCATGGAACTACTTCACAGTGCACCACCACACCAACTATCTTGGATATTTGTATCTTTATTCAAAATAACTTTTCTGAATGTACCAATTTACTAGGGCTGCCATAACAAAATACCACAGAATGGTTTGCTTAAATGACAGAAATGAATTTTTCTCAAAGTTCTGGAGGCTAGAAGTCCAAGAATAAGGTATAAAGAAGTGTGATTTTTTCCGGAGGCCTCTTTCCTTGCCTTGCAGATGGCTTCCTTCTCACTCTATCTTCATACGGCCATTGTGCATGAACATGCCTAGTTTCTCCTTCTATTGTAAAAACACCAGTCATACTGGATTTGCATATCCTAACGTCATATTTTAACAATTACCCCTTAAAGGCCCTATCTCTAAATATAGTCACATCTGAGATACTAAAGTTAGGGCTTCAACATATGAATTTGAAGGGGTGAGGAATGATTCCATCAATAGCACTAAAAAAGGAGGTATGATTGGCTTAGTTTAGGCTTCTGGCTATAGAAGTAAAAGGAGTACTAAGGAAACAGGAACCCAGAAGACAGTAGAATAGTCGAAGGTATTTTAAAAACCTAATAGTTACCAAGTGTTTCCTGAGGAGGAATTGAAAGGCTGCTATCTTATGTTGCTAGTTAATTACAGAGATGGAAGGTCTAGTTTTAGGTATTTTGTTCATTGTGGTAAAAACACATAACAAAATTTACCATCTTAAACATTTTAAGTATATAGTACAGTACTATTAACTATCTGCCCATTGTTATGCAACAGGCCTCTAGACCATATATACATATATATTTTTTATTGCTCCTTGTAGAGTAGGGCTAACCCATAGGCAGTATGCCCAGAGTCAGCCTAGGGCATTTTTTATCTTGCAAAACTAAAACTCTATACCTTTGAGCAACAACTCCCCTTCTCTTACCCTGCTCAGCCCCTGGTGACCACAATTCTACTTTCAGTTCTAAGAGTTTGAGTACTGTAGATACCTCATGTAAGTGACATTAGGTAGCATTTGTCTTTTTGTAACTAGCTTATTTCACTTAGCTTAATATTCTCAAGGTTCAGCAATGTTATAGCATAGTATTTTTTTTAAACACCAAATAGTTTCAGATATTTTTATAAAGGCAACACTAAACTTCACCAAAATATTTGCTCACCCTTACTTCATATTTCATGTACATCATTTTGCATTTGTTTCTCTTATTATTCAAGTATCCAAAATTGTTTTCAAAGGAAGTCTTAGCATAGCAAATACTGTATTATGAGCCACATATGAAATAGTGTCTCTGTTTTGTGTTTTCATGAAACTTGTTACTGGGTTTACTTTAGGATTTCTTTCCTTCCTTTCTCACTTCCTTTCTCTCTCCCTCCCATTTTTTCTTCCTTTCTTTATTGTATGTTTATTGGGTGTCTGCCTTGCATCAGACATGTGGTAATAATTGAGAATCCAAGAGAAAATCTAGAGCAGCAAAGCTTCTGAGATATTACATGTTTGAAAATACTTTATTATGTCTTTACATTTTAATAACAATATAAAAAATTTCAGATTTTAAATTCAATATTTTGAAGACTGCTCTATTGCATGCTTATATTGCTATTGAAAAATCTCAAATCAGTCTAATTCTCATTCTTTTGTATGTGGTCTGTTCTTTCTTCTTGTGAATAACAAAAGAGGTTCCCTTTATCTTGTACATTCATAAATGCCACTATTATGTGTCTAGGTGGGTTTTATTCTTATTTCTACTCTGGCACTTTTTGGGCCTTTTCAATCTAAATATTTTACACTTAAAACAATTCTGGAAAATATAACTTCATTGTTTTTTTAATTATTTCCTCTTATTCAAGGGCTTTGAGAGATGGTCAAGTAAGTAGTGAGAAGCCATTGACCCACACTCTTGGAATATTGTATTAACATGGTTCAGTTTTATAGATTGAATTTCTTTTTCTTTAAATTCAATCATGTAGTGTGATTCTGTAATGAATAATAATGTAAATACTTTCTATTAGCTTTCAGTTTTCAGAATCAACTATAGGCAAAAAATGAAAGAACTAATGATTGTTTGAGAATAAAATGTGAATTCTATAATCATTGGCAATAAAACAATAGTGTACCTGACTGAGATTGGGAGGTGAAAGGAGATGTAGAATGAGGTACAGAAGAACTAATTCATGTTTGTAGTAAAGAGTTAGGAAGTGCTATTTGAGGTTTAAAAAAAATACATTTGAGATGGTGGATATGCTATTTACCCTGATCTGATCACTATACATTATAATGTATCAAAACATTACTGTGTACCTTATGTATATGCACAATTATTTTTCAATTTAAAAAATAAAAATTAAACTTGAAAAAAACAGAAAAGTTGAAAATCAAGTTAAAATTGTGTTTATGCATATAATTTGAAGTTTTAGAGTAAATTAATCAAAACAATGTAATAAAGATTGAATGGTGGGGGGAGAGTATCAGAGGAAATGAACTAATTTCTTATCTTTTCTGGTAAAGAGGACAGCTGATAAAATAAATAGAAGTATAAAGATTTAAGTATATTGTTTGTAGTCATAAAGATAACCTCAAGAAGAACTAAATCCAGAAATAATAGTCATAAAATGGTTGCATATGTGGGGAAACATTGGGATTGGGAGACAGGAAGAAAAACTTGTTTTTCATTTTAAACTCTTCTATACTTTTAAAAGATTTGTTTTTGTGTATATGTATCTATTACTCTTATGACACAAATAAAAAGATTTTTTTTAAAAGAAATTTCTGTCAGTCTGGAGAAAGATAAACATTATCTTCAGAATATTTGTCATGTTGTAGTTCTGTATCCACATCCCAGATGTATTATTATCCCACTGTATAATAATAACAGAAGATTTATTACTATTTTAAAAAATGAATGCTAGTTTTACTTTCTCAGTTAGGTTAGGGTTTTTTGGACATTTGTATTTTCTGTCCAACCTATGGGTTTTAATTCAAATTTTCCATCTGAATTGTCCTCTAGTGTTACCATGGGGGACAGTTACAAAAGTTCAAAAATAAAATTTAATAGATGTTCATATTTTGAGCCCTCAAATAATAATAGTGGGGATTTATTTTCAAGTGCCTTCTGTTAAGATAGTTACTCTTACCTTGGATTCTTTCACAATATATCTTTTTTCATAGTGTATTCATTGCATTTGTTTCTTGTAGCAGCACTCATCTATATATACTTAAAACTAATTGCCTGAGACTGGAGGTGAACAGTTTTTCTACTCTCTTTGTCCTTGTTCCAGCAAATGAATGTTAGATTGTTGTTTTTTAAGATAGTCTCTAGTCAGCAGGTTAATTTGCTTAGGATGGTACTGATCCAAGTGTTTCGTTGACTGATATTAAAATAGACTGAATTTTCAAAGACTATTTTTGTCATTAAAACCTGAAGCAAGTTACATAAAGAAAGAAAATAACACAGGATTGTAAAATTCAAATAAAATTATATGTATGCATAGTTATTTTCTCTCCAATCCTGCATTCAGTTCCTTATTGTTTCCTGATAGTGTTTACAATGATTTATGTTTGCAATTATATTTTGGACTAAGGCATTTGAATTAAATCAACAAAGAAAGAGAAAAAATATTTGAAGATCATTACCTTCGTATCTCAAATCTCAAATTATTCTAGCGCTATAAGTCAACTTCACACAAATCTTTGAGTGTCAAAAGGCTACTCTATGTAGCCTTTTGTATTATGGGCAAAGAAAGTGTTATGGGCAAAGAAAAAGAAATAGTAGTTCCTTTCCTTGGAATGTGAGCCATATAGCTGCAGAGATAGCATTCGGAGGAATAAACAAATGAAAGATAATAAACTGTAATAAAATACCTATATTTTAGTGTTGAAAATGTACATATTCTAACAATTCAGGAGTAACAGATATCAAGATGAACCAAGATTGTACAACTTGGTGATGGGCAAAGCATTTTTATCTAAGGCTTAAAGAGATTATAAAGTTTAGATTAATTGTTGAGAAGCAAATGTTCATCCATGAGAAAGCAAGGATTTGGGCATTTGGCTTGAAAGAAAGAGAGTGGCTTCTTATTTGCTGTTTAGGGTATATGGTGATACAAATAGAGTTTGTAATTAGCAGCTTTTGTGTGTGTGTATGTTGAAAACTCATGGTCCCTACTTTTGTATGATATGCTTGAATGATGTTATGGTGATTGTAACTTCCCTTATGTTTCCTTTCTGTTATCCCTGGTCCTTCAACAAAGATATGTTACAAATTTCATTTCCTCTTTAGCTATGGAGCTGGGATGATGTACTATGAGGAATTAAAGAGAGGTATCTGTCCAATCTTTATGATAGACAATGAATGGGCAGGATTCGTTCTTCCAAGGCCAGATGATGGTAGTGGAAGCAGCCACTGAACAAGGACAGATATGGTCAGTAGTTAACAGAATTGCGTGGATGGTTGTCAGCACAAAGGTAACAGTGACAGGCTGAGGAAGAAGCTGATGGTAGAATATGAGAGCACATGGGAAGGAGTACTTGGTGACATTATCATTAATCACTCAGGCACAGTTTGAAAGGGAGCTGGTTTCTAGCAATAGATCCAGAGCCTCATTCCAACATATTTGGGCCACATTTGTGAACATCATTTAGTATTCTACAGGTTGCATCCCTACTTGCTTTTTTTTTAAACCACAATAAATAGGAGAGCTATTCAAAAATATTTAAAAATTTTTAAAAATTCAAGTATTTTGAATTTGGGGGATACAGAATATTAACTAGAATTAATATTTGAATTAATAAATTAGTTAACTAATAGATTTTTTTTTTTTTTTTTTTTTTTTAGACGGAGTTTCGCTCTTGCTACCCAGGCTGGAGTGCAATGGCACGATCTCGGCTCACCGCAACCTCCACCTCCTGGGTTCAGGCAATTCTCCTTCCTCAGCCTCCTGAGTAGCTGGGATTACAGGCATGCGCCACCATGCCCAGCTAATTTTTTGTATTTTTAGTAGAGATGGGGTTTCACCATGTTGACCAGGATGGTCTCGATCTCTTGACCTCGTGATCCACCCGCCTCGGCCTCCCAAAGGGCTGGGATTACAGGCGTGAGCCACCGCGCCGGGCCAACTATTAGATTTTTAAACATGAGGATAGTAGCAAGGGCTCAGATACCCATCTACACAATGAGAAGATTAGACAAAACAACCTCTTTCTTTCTTATAAAAATCTTAGTCTACTCTCACTCAGCCATACATATTTTCCATCCATCATCCAATGGCAAAAGCAAGATCTTTGATTCACTATACCTGTCTGCTCTGTATTCTTAAACTCAACCTTAAAAGTGTATTCACAGGAGGTGATTGCTGCCTGCAATCCCAGCACTTTGGGAGGCCAAGGTGGGCAGATCACTTGAACTCAGGAGTTTGTGACCTGCCTGAGCAATATGGTGAAATTCCGTCTCTACAAAAATACAAAAATTAGCTGGACGTGGTGGTGTCTGCCTATAGTCTCAGCTATTGGGGAGGCTGAGCTGGGAGGATCATCTAAACCTGAGAAGCAGAGGTTGTAGTGAGCCGAGATTGTGCCACTGCACTCCAGCCTGGGTGACAGAGTGAGACCCTATCTCAAAAAGAAAAAAAAAAAGTTATATTCACATAAAACTGGAAATTAAGTTACTTAACTTATTTCTCTGGAAGAACATGTTGTGCTTACTATTCTTAATCTTTGTGTTAACATGATTAATACAAATCAGGATTTACATTTTTATTTTATTTTCCTCTGTGAAAGTTGCTTTATTACTTAAAATAAACGAAACATTTATCTGGCCACAAAACATAAATGTTTATTTCTACAAGATTTATTTTTACAATGTTTTCTATAACATTGTAGAAAACATTGTAAAATAAAATATGGAGATAAAAACTATTGACAATTTTTAAAAATTACCCAGAATCTCATGTTTTTAAGTAATAAGAGGCAACATTTTTTTTGCATTTCAATCTTAATAGTTTCTTATGCTGAAGTAGATAGATTATATTAACTTACTTAAAGAAATATAATCATTTTACTTAATATTGAAACTCAAGCATTTTCTCTAGTTAGGCAGTATTTTTGGTGACTGCTGTGTAATGTGTCTGTGTACCATATTTTATACAATAAGTTTCCTATTATTGTACCTTTAGTTTATTTCCATTATCTACTATCATAAAAAACCTATAAAGAATATTTTAAAATATAGATATTTGACTACATATTTAATTATTTCCTTATTTTAGCTACACAAAAGAAAACTAATAAGCCAAAAAAACATGAACATGTTTAAAACTCTGGGATGAATAATATTAGATTTTTCTTCCGGAAGTCTTACCAGTTTATATTCCTCCAAAAAAGTGTAAGTGCTTGTCATCACATGTTCTTGGAAATATGGAACAAATAATTTTCCATTTGATAGGTGAAAATAGTATTTTATTGTAATTGTACACTGCATTTCTTTGGTTATAGTTTTATATGTTTTGCATATTTGTTAAAAATTGGGCTACTCTTCTTTGTTATTATACTTTGAGAGTTCTTTGTAGATACTGAATACAAGTCCTTTATCAAATATGTGATTTCCAAGTGATTTTTCTAGTTTGTGGCTTTTCTTTTTATTCTTTTAATAGCATCTTTTGCAGAGGCTATGATTATACTATTTTTTCTGCATTTGTATCACTTTAGTTAAAATCGAAAGGAGAAACAGAGAGAGAGAGAATGAGAAAGAGAGGGAGGAAAGAAAGAGAAAAGGTAGAGAGGGACACAGGGAGGGAGAAGGAAAGAAAAGAGAGGAGAGGAGAAGGGAGGGGATGGGAGTGGAGGGGAGAAAAAACCCTATTGGTTTAGGTTGGTTATATGCTCATGTCTTGGCAGGTTAGGTGCTCATCAAAGACAGGGTACTTTGATATTTTCACCAAAAAGATACAAAAAATGAGTGTTCATCTAAAGGAACAAGAAAAGGGTAATGATTGTGTAGTTTTGTCTGATGAAAGCTATGGGCTTTTTACTAGAAAAAGTACAAATGCAATACATAATGCATTTTACGTACGGATTTTTAACAACATTTACAAACATGGTCAGAACACTGGCTTGATAATTCTGAAAATACAACTCTATAGCCTATAATTTGCCTTATTATGATTGAGAAATCGGACAGTATTCTACCCTTCCTTGATTCTGAATTCTTTATGCTATGTCTTAAAATGACAGTGTGCTTTTTATTTTTACTTGGAGACATCATAAGACCTTCCAGGTTTCAGGTCTTTAAAAAACATTTTTAGATATCATTCAGTTTTATTTTTGATTCCTATAATTATAAATTCGTGCCATGTTATCTCTTTTATAAATCACATTCCTATTCATTTTTTTTGTTATTCTATGTATATTCCTTAAGTTTATCACTTGTTTCAATTTCAAATTTTTCTGTAATATTTCAATAATGTGTTGCTTCTGTCTATTGAATTGTATTGAGTGATTTATATTTTTCAAATAATGATTTGAATAATTCTTTTCACTCTTATTTAATAGTTGCTAATATCACTGAGATCTGCTATAAAACTATTGGTTTGTATCTCTGGATATTGCCAAGAAGGACTTGACATAAGCCAAATTTGAATATTTATTTACATACCGTAGGCTGTGCATATTGGTTTACAGTAGTTTATTCTTATGCAACTGTAACTGTATTGACCAGCTCCTCTGCAGCTAGAACAAGGATCAAAATCATATCTGGTTTTTCTTTTCATATAGTAATTTTTTTAAACCCAGCTTCTCTCTAAATACAGTTATATCCCCAGCCAAAAAAAATTCCTTTTTCCCCTTTTCATCTCATACTAAATGTAAAACTTCTCTTTAAAATATTATAAGACTGTAAAACAAAATATTTATTTTCACGGTTTATGTGATGGTTAATTTTATGTGACAACTTGACTAGATTAAGGGCTGCCCACACAGCTGGTAAAAACTTATTTCCGGATGGGTGTGGTGGCTCATGCCTATAATCCCAGCACTTTGGGAGGCCAAGGCAACCATATTACTTGAGGCCAGGAGGTTGAGACCAGCCTGGCCAACATGGTGAAATTCTATCCCTATAAAAAATACAAAAATTAGCCAGGCGTGATGATATAAGCCTGTAATCCCAGCTACTAGGTGGCTGAGGCACAAGAATTGCTTGAACCCAGGCAGCAGAGGTTGCAGTGAGTTGAGATTGTGCCACTGCACTCCAGCCTGGGCAACAAAGCAAGTCTCTGTCTCAAAACAAACAAACAAACAAACAAACAAACAAACAAACAAACAAACAAAAACCCAAAACACTTTATTTCTGAATATGTCTGTGAGGGTGCTTACTGAAGATATTAGCATTTGAATTGGTAAACTGAGTAAAGAAGATAATCCCTCACCAATGTGGGCAGGCTAATCAATCTGTTGAGGCCTGGATAGGACAAAAAGTGGAGAAACTGAATTTATTCTCTTTTCTTGAGCTGGGATATGCATCTCCTCTCTTTGATGCTATAAGACAGCAGTGCTCCTGGTTCTTTGGCCTTTGAACTCAAAGTGAATTATACCATTGGCTTTCCTGGGTCTCCAGCTTATAGACAGCTCATGAGACGTAGCCTCCCGAATCATGTGAGTCAACACCTATAATAAATCCCCTCATATTCTGTGTATATCCTATTGGACCTGTTTCTTTGGAGAATCTTAATATATTATATCTGCTATTACTCCTCTAATTCTCTAGTCCATTGGTCTTTCACAGTTTTGTTCAGTGCTTCATCATATCTGATCTTTTGTGTCCCATACTTAAAATATTCTTAAGTTTTCTGTTTTGCTTCTTCATTCTACCACACCTCAATAAGTACAATGACAAAAGATTCTCCTTGAGAAGAAATATTCATGTACTTCTGTAAGATCTATTCTGGGCTGAGATTGACTTCCTTCTTTTTACTTTCGTCTTTTCCATTTTTCTCAATATTGTCATTTAATTATTACTTAAAATTTTTTTCTATATCTAATTTATATTATTTGTTGATCTGTGGTGACTTGGTGTTAGAGGATGCTATTTTTAAAAATCTTTTCCAGATGATTTTGCTTGCAGATTGCACTCTGAGTTAGAGACAGATTTCTTATAATCATGCTGTTAAAGAATTGCTAGTCTGGGAAGCTGTCATTTAGTTTGCCTAAATTACAAAAAGTGAACCAAGTTGGTTGGAATTCCCTTAAATGCACAGTTTTAGTTTATATAGATCTTTCTTAGTTGTGACCTATCAGATTTAGAGTTTGAAAAAAGTCCAAATTCTCTACTCCCATAAGAAAGTTACATATTCTTGTTGTTAATATTTTAGATTTTATTATATATATTTTTCTTCTGATGCTTTCATATTTCATTAATTAATGATAATATTTCATTAATATTTGAAATATTTATATATTTCATTAATTAATTTTACAAATTAAAATGAGAAAATGTTTTTGGGTACAATTTTTTTATTGTACTTTAAGTTCTTGGTTACACGTGCAGAATGTGCAGGTTTCTTACATAGGTAAACACCTGCTATGGTGGTTTGCTGCACCCACCAACCCATCGTCTACATTAGGTATTTCTCCTAATGCTATCCCTCCCCTAACCCTCCACCACCCTATATGCCCCATGTGTGATGTTCCCCTCCCTGTGTCCATGTGTTCTCATTGTTCAACTCCCACTTATGAGTGAGAACATGCAGTATTTGGTTTTCTGTTCTTGTGTTAGTTTGCAGACAATGATGGTTTCTAGCTTCATCCATGTCCATGCAAAGGACATGAGCCCATCCTTTTTTGTGGCTGCATAGTATTCCATGGTGTGTACCTGACATATTTTCTTTATCCAGTCTATCATTGATGGGCATTTGGGTTGATTCCAAGTCTTTGCTATTGTGAACAATAGTGCAGTAAACATATGTGTTCATGTGTCTTTATGATAGAATGATTTATAATCTTTTGGGTATATACCCAGTAATGGGATTGCTGGGTCAAATGATATTTCTATTTCTAGATCCTTGAGGAATTGTCACACTGTCTTCCACAATGGCTGAAGTAATTTATACTCCCACCAACAATGTAAAAGTGTTCCTATATCTCCACATCCTCTCCAGAATCTGTTGCTTCCTGACTTTTTAATGATCGCCATTCTAATTGGTGTAAGATGGCATCTCATTGTCGTTTTGATTTGCATTCTCTAATGGCCAGTGATGATGAACTTTTTGTCATATGTTTGTTAGCCACATAAATATCTTCTTTTGAGAATTGTCTGTTCATATCATTTTCCCACTTTTTGATGAGTTTTTTTTCATGTAAATTTGTTTAAGTTCTTTGTAGATTCTGGATATTAGCCCTTTGTCAGATGATAGATTGTAAATTATTTTTCCTATTCTGTAGTTTCCCTGTTCACTCTGATGATTATTTGTTTATTTATTTATTTATTTTTTGCTGTGCAGAAGCTCTTTAGTTTAATTAGATCCCATTGGTCGATTTTGGTTTTTGTTGCCATTGCTTTTGGTGGTTTAGTCATGTAGTCTTTGCCCATGCATATGTCTTGAAGGGTATTGCCTAGGTTTTTTTCTAGGGCTTTTATAGATTTGGTCTTACCCATCTTGAGTTAATTTTTGTATAAGGTTTAAGGAAGGGTTCCAGTTTCAGCTTCGTGCATATGGCTAGTCGGTTTTCCCAATATTATTTATTAAATAGAAAATCCTTTCCCCATTGCTTGTTTTTATCAGGGTTGTCAAAGATTGGGTAGTTGTAGATGTGTGATGTTATTTCTGAGGCTTCTGTTCTGTTCTATTGGTCTATATATCTGTTCTGGTACAAGTACAATGCTGTTTTGGTTACTGTAGCCTTGTAGTATAATTTGAAGTCTGGTAGCATGATGCCTCCAGCTTAGTTCTTTTTGCTTAGGATTGTCTTTCCTCTTTTATGGTTCCATATGAAATTTAAAGTAGCTTTTTCCAATTCTGTGAAGAAAGTCAATGGTAGCTTACTAGGAATAGCATTGAATCTATAAATTACTTTGGGCAGTATGTCCATTTTCACAATATTGATACTTCCTTTCCATGAGCATGGAATGCTTTTCCATTTGTTTGTGTCCTCCCTTATTTCCTTGAGCAATGGTTTTTAGTTCTTGAAGAGATCCTTCACATGCCTTGTTAGTTGTATTCTTAGGTATTTTATTGTTTTGTTAGCAACTGTGAATGAGATTTCATTCATGATTTGGCTCTCTGTCTGTTATTGATATATAGGAATGCTCATGATTTTTGCACATTGATTTTGCATTTTGAGATCTTGCTGAAGTTGCTTATCAGCTTAAGAAGATTTTGGGCTGAGACGATGGGGTTTTCTAAATATATAATCCTGTCATCTGCAAACAGAGTCAGTTTGACTTCCTCCTTTCCTAATTGAATACCTGTTATTTCTTTCTCCTGCCTGATTGCCCTGATCAGAATTTCTAATACTCTACTGAATAGGAGTGGTGAGAGAGGGCATCCTTATCTTGTGCTGGTTTTCAAAGGGAATATTTCCAGTTTTTGCCATTTCAGTATGATATTGGCTGTGGGTTTGTTATAAATAGCTCTTATTATTTTGAGATAAATTCCATCAATATGTATTTTATTGAGAGTTTTTAGCATGAAGGGCTACTGAATTTTGTTGAAGGCGTTTTCTGCATCTATTGAGATAATCGTGGTTTTTGTCATTGGTTCTGTTTATGTGAGATTACATTTATTGATTTATGTATATTGAACCAGCTTTCTATCCCAGGGATGAAGGTGACTGGACCATGGTAGATAAGGTTTTTAATGTGCTGCTGGATTAAGTTTGCCAGTATTTTAATGAGGATTTTTGTATCAATGTTCATCAGGGATATTGGCCTGAAATTTTCTTTTTTAGTTGTGTTTCTGGCAGGCTTTGGTATCAAGATGATACTGGCCTCATAAAATGTGTTAGGGAGGATTCCCTCTCTTTCTATTGGAAATAGTTTCAGAAGGAATGGTACCAGCTCCTGTACCTCTGGTAGAATTTGGCTGTGAATCTGTCTGATTCTGGTTTGTTTTTTTTTTTAATTGGTAGGCTATTAATTGCCCTCTCCATTTCAGAAGTTGTTATTTGTCTATTTAGGGATTTGACTTCTTCCTGGTTTAGTCGTGAGAGGGTGTATATTTGCAGGAATTTATCCATTTTTGCTAGATTTTCTAGTTTATTTGCATAGAGGTGTTTATAGTATTCTCTAATGGTAGGTTGTATTACTGTGAGATTGGTGGTGATATCCTCTTTACCATTTTTGATTGCATCTATTTGATTCTTCTCTCTTTTCTTCTTTATTAGTCTGGCTAGTGGCCTATCTATTTTGTTGGTCATTTCATAAACCAGCTCCTGGATTTATTGATTTTCTAGAAGGTTTTTTTTTGTGTGTGTCTCTATCTCCTTCAGTTCTGCTCTGATTTTTGTTAGTTATTTCTTGTCTTCTGCTACCTTTTGAATTTGTTTTTTCTTGCTTCTCTAGTTCTTTTCATTATAATGTTAGAGTGTTGATGTTAGGTCTTTCCTGCTTTCTCTTGTGGGCATTTAGTGCTTTAAATATCCCTCTACTCACTGCTTTAAATGTGTCCCAGAGATTCTGGTACATTGTGTCTTCATTCTCATTGGTTTCCAAAAATCTTCTTTATTTCTGTCTTATTTTCATTAGTCCTTCAGGAGCAGGTTGTTTAGTTTCCATGTAGTTGTGTGTTTTTGAGTGAGTTTCTTAATCCTGAGTTCTAATTTGATTGCATTGTGGTCTGAAACAGTTATGATTTCCATTCTTTTGCATTTGCTGAGGAGTGTTTTACTTTCAATTATGTGGTCAATTTTAGAATAAGTGCAATGTGGTGCTGAAGAATATATATTCTGTTGATTTGGGATGGAGAGTTCTGTAGGTGTCTATTAGGTTTGCTTGGTCCAGAACTGTGTTCAAGTCCCATATATCCTTGTTAATTTTCTGTCTTGTTCACCTGTCTAATATTGACAGTGAGATGTTAAAGTCTCCCACTATTACTGTGTGAGAGTTTAAGTCTCTTTGTAGATCTCTAAGGACTTGCTTTATGAATCTGGGTGCTCCTGTATTTGGTGCATATATATATTTAGTGTGTTTGTACTTCTTGTTGCATTGATCCCTTTACCATTATGTAATGACCTTCTTTGTCTCTTGATTTTTGTTGGTTTGAAGTTTGTTTTATCAGAGACTGGGATTGCAACCCCTGCTTTTTTATTTTTTGCTTTCCATTTGCTTGGTAAATCTTCCTCCATCCCTTTAGTTTGAGCCTATATGTGTCTTTGCAGGTGAGATGGGTCTCCTGAATACAGCAAAGCAATGGGTCTTGACTCTTTATCCGATCTCCAGTCTGTGTCTTTTATTTGGGGCATTTAGCTCTTTTACATTTAAGGTTAATATATTGTTATGTGTAAATCTGATTCTGCCATTATGATGCTAGCTGGTTATTTTCCCTGTTAGTTGATGCAGTTTCTTCACTGTGTCAATGGTTTTTGCCATTTGGTATGTTTTTGCAGTGGCTGGTACCAGTTGTTCCTTTCCACCTTTAGGAGCTCTTGTAAGGCAAGCCTGGTGGTGACAAAATCTCTCAGCATCTGCTTGTCCATAAAGGATTTTATTTCTCCTTCA
Organism: Callithrix jacchus; assembly: GCF_049354715.1. Classification (NCBI taxonomy): domain Eukaryota; kingdom Metazoa; phylum Chordata; class Mammalia; order Primates; family Cebidae; genus Callithrix; species Callithrix jacchus. Next base: position 107,047,045 of record NC_133505.1, read on the forward strand.
CTTATGAAGGTGAATTTGGCTGGATATGAAATTTTGGGTTGAAAATTATTTTCTTTAAAAATATTGAATATTGGCCCCCACTCTCTTCTGGCTTGTAGGATTTCTGGTGAGAGATTCACTGTTAGTCTGATAGGCTTCCTTTTGTGGGTAACCTAACCTTTCTCTCTGGATGCCCTTAACATTTTTTCCTTCCTTTCAACCTTGGTAAAGCTGATGATTATGTGTCTTGGCATTGCTCTTCTCGAGAAGTATCTTTGTGGTGTTCTCTGTATTTCCTGAATTTGAATGTTGGCTTGTCTTGCTAGGTTGGGAAAGTTCTCCTAGATAATATCCTGAAGAGTGTTTCCAACTTAGTTCCATTCACCCTGTCACTTTCAGGTGTACCAATCAAACGTAGATTTGGTCTTTTCACAGAGTCTCATATTTCTTGGAAGCTTTTTTCTTCCCCTCTTTTTTCTCTAATCTTGTCTTCTTGCTTTATTTCATTGAGTTGATCTTCAATATCTGGTATCATTTCTTCTACTTGATTGATTCAGCTATTGATACTTGTATATGCTTCACGAAGTTCTCGTGCCCTGTTTTTCAGCTCCTTCAGGTCATTTATGTTCTTCTCTAAGCTGGTTATTCTAGTTAGCATTTCATCTAGCCTTTTTTCATGGTTCTTAGCTTCCTTGCATTGGGTTAAAGCATGCTCTTTTAGCTTGTAGGAGTTCGCTATTTCCCACCTTCTGAGGCCTACTTCTGTCAATTTGTTAAACTCATTCTCCATCCAGTTTTCTTCCCTTGCTGGGGAGGAGTTGTGAAACTTTGGAGAAGACGCATTCTGGTTTTTGGAATTTTTAGCCTTTTTGTGCTGGTTTCTTTCTATTTTTGTGATTTCATCTGCCTTTGGTCTCTGAAGTTGGAGTCCTTTTTATTGATATTGATACTATTCCTTTCTGTTTGTTAGTTTTCCTTCTAACAGTCAGGCCCCTCTGCTGCAAGTCTGGTGGAGTTTGCTGGGAGGTCCATTCCAGATCCTATTTGCCTGGGAATCACCAGCAGGGGCTGCAGAATAGCAAAGATTGCTGCCTCTTCCTTCCTCTGGAAGCTTTATCCCAGAGGGGCATCAGGTGCAGTTTTAATGTTTTTGTTTTTACAGAAGGAAAACTATTTCATATTTTAATATACTTTTTAAAATGTTATCTTTGTTTATGTTTATATAACATTAGAATATCATGAACATGAATTAATTATTCTTTATTGTATTTATTTTGCTTGCTAAAATAAGACTGAAAACCAGAAATAATGTCATTGTTTATTTCAGGATATTCCTGTAGGTCCATTTTTATCAGAAACAGTAGTCTGTTCACCTGGGAAGAAACAGTTTGTTTATTAAATAAGAGTTTACTTATTACAAAAATGCTCACATTGGCCAGGTGCAGTGGCTTATGCCTGTAATCCCAGAACTTTGGGAGGCAGAGGTAGGCAGATAACTTGAACTTAGGAGTTCAAGACTACCCTGGCCAATGCGGTGAAACCTTGCCTTTACAGAAAATACAAAAATTAACCAGATATGGTGGCAGGCACCTGTAATCTCAGCTACTGGAGGCTGAGGCAGGAGAATTGCTTGAACCCAGGAGGAGGAGATTGCAGTGAGCTGAGATCTTGCCACTGCACTACAGTCTGGGCAATAGACTAAGACTCCTTCTCAAACCAAAACAAAACCAAACTCCTCACATTGCTGTCTACCAAATTGAAACTATTCTATCACAATCTATGTTCAATTTTAACCAATTTCCTGCCTCAAAAATCTTGCCCTGAACCACCTAATCCCAGAACCACTCCTGATTTATCTTTTCTGAGACACTGCTAAGATTCTTTCAAAGGAATGTTTTCCCTATCATAGTGAGTTCAGATAAACTTAGTTTATTATCAAGTTGCTTGGTGAGATATTGATGGGTTCAACAATCAGAAACAGTGATGTCCAACAGAACTTTATTCAATCATAGAAACATCCAATATTGTAGCCACTAATCACATGTGCTCTTAAAATATGGCTACTTAACTAAGGAACTCAGTTTTAATTTTATTTAATGTTAATTACTTTAAATTTAAATTTAAATATACACACATGGCTAATGTCTATCATTTAGATAGAGCAGATCTGGAAGTTCCACTGACATTCTATTTTCCAGATCAGGCTGAAGAATGACCATGAGGGATAGTTGAGGAATAAGACCATTTTCGTCAACAGGAATTTGATTTTAGACTATGTTGAGCTGACCTAGTTGGTTGTTCCAGGAAGATTTTGTCTGGGAGAGATAAAGCTGTAAACCAATACATAAATTCACTGTTTGCCTCAGAACTTTCCTGTAGATCAATTTATTGGACACAGTAATCTGGTGACCTGGGAAAACTGCTCCCTTATCAAACAGGAGGGTCTTATTTTTCAACATTTGCTTCAAGACTCTCACTGTGCTATGTCTACCAATCCTAAATGATTATAGCAAAATCTTTTATCCAATCCTAATCAGTTCCCTGTCTTGAAAGATCTACCTTAAATCACCTGGGCTCAGACCTTCCTGTCTTATAACTATGTCACTGTTGATAGACTTCTTTTGAGATACTACTAAAACTTCCTCAAGATGGTGTTCTTCTTTAGTGCAGAAGTTCCAAATAAAGTTGGTTTTGCTATATTAACAAGTTGTTGGGTAACATTTGTGGAAGTTTAGCAAAAATCTTTATGAACATCTTTAGAAAAAATAAGGTTACCATTTCTTATAATGTTTAAGTTTAATATGTTGAGATTACTTCAGAAGTTTAGAAAACTACTGATTTTAGAGATTGAGGAAAATTATTATTGAATTAAAAAAATTTATCTTTAAAATTTATTTAAAAAGCAGTTATGTTATAGAAGTTGAATAAACCAGAACTGTTGGCCTATGAGGGTTAAGTAGCATTTTTTGTAGTGGTAAGAAATTATTTCTATACGTTAAAAAAAAGTTCCAAGTTGTAATTTCGGTGAAAAAAGAATCAATTGCTGTGGCTTATTCAATGCCCAAAATTTCCAAATAAAAAATAAGTAAAAATGTGCATGCTATTGTGAACAATGTGAAGAGAGGTACTGAGAGCAAAATAAAAAAAAAAACTTTAAAACATTGAGTATTAGAGGGCATTTAAAACAAAGATAACATTTGGGAAAAGGTTTGATTGAGATAAGTTGGTTAATATTTGTCCTCTATCAATTTGAGTATTGATTTTGTGCATGTATATATACATTGTGCTGACTGAAAATAAAATGACGAAACTTAAGAGATTTGGAAACTAATAGGGGACCAAAGGAGGTCAGTTGGGTGACCTAAATTTCAGTTAGAGACTACTGATTATAAGTAATGAAGGGATTATTTAGATTTCAAAGGAAAATTAAGAAATTTAGCTATGTGAAATAATACAGTTAATACTGTAATTGACATTAAATCAAAGGAATATGGATTAGTTACATTGTTCTTATTTTAAATAGGAGTTATATAAACTTACTATTTTATTTTGATTTTGTCTATGCTGTGCCATTCCAAATGTTCCGACTGTGTTAGGAAAGGAAACCATTCAGAGGAACTCTGATTGATTAAAACAGCATTATGACTAGTATTCTTAGTGTTTTAGAAACTAGAACACATTAGTAAAACTTATTTTTTGTAAAAGAATATAAATTTGGTCATTTACTGGCTTAGCAGTGATTTTCATTTTAGTGCAATTATGCTTATATGCTTCCTTAAAGATTATTGGGTAACACAACATACTACTTTTATAATCTCTGACTCTCAAAATATCTCTGAGATAGAAACAAAAACTTGTTACACTTTTAATGACGTGATCATTATTGAAGTCAACAGGTTGTACATATTATACACAGTATAAGTGTTTTGTAAATCCCTCTCTGTATTTTCTTCATTGTTGAGATATGTTATCAACAAAAGTATTATGCAAATGGAAAGCAAAACTCCTCTTTATACATGCCACATTTTAGGGACTGTGAACAAAATCACAAATCAGTGGTACCATATGCTGACAATACCTCTTTGGTGGAAAGCATCTCTATTTGCCATGATTATGAAGAATCACACTTTTTATGTTTCAATACTTGAGAATAATTACAACAACCAGCGAGTCAAGCTTTTTTTTTTAAAATTGTTTTATTCTGCCTTCTATCCCATCATGTCATAGAATGATTGCTACTTCCCAGTAGGGCTGCATACTGCTTCATTTACGATCAATGTGACAGAAAGCCTTCCTTCCCACATTGGGATCAAAAGTTTTTCTTTGAACCACTCAGATGAGTTGACACAGTATGTTGATTGACGTAGGCCTGGATAATCTGGTCCCATAACTGTCAGATGAAGAATGGAATTAACAATTTCCCAGGCCAATGTAGAATTCAGTTCTAGAACTGGGATCATTAGCTCCTATCCATGGAGCTAATGTGCCAAGAAGGAATATTGGGCGAACAATCACAACATAATACTGTCTGTCTCCAAACTGATGTCTATGATGCCTCTCTAGAATTAAATGTTGACCTTTCTCTTCTTTCTGTTTTTTGAAATACAAGTAAAGATTATTTTCTTTCTACAAGACACCTTCTTCAACACTTAATCCTCATTCTCTATTTCTCTGTTGGACTTCTATTTTATACCATATAATATGCAGCTAGATTATATGCTACTAATTAAAGTTGACTTAGCTAATTTTTAATAGGTTGAAGGCACAAATAAATAACAAATAATACTCTTATTTTTATCCTGCACTTGTCTCACCATGTTAGTCAGGATGGTCTCAATCTCCTGACCTTGTAATCTGCCTACCTTGGCCTCCCAAAGTGCTAGGATTACAGGCATGAGCCACTGTGCCTGGCCTCCTATCATTCTTAACAGAGAAGAAAGAAAGGTGGCATTCAAACATAAGAGGGATTTTTTTCTCTTTTGTTTGTACCTTTTGTTTTTCAAGCCAATAATAGTCTGCTGTTTCTTTTCTGAACCTAACTCTGTGAGGCACAGCAGAAAAAAAAAGAGGGGGAAACAAGATGTTTTTCTGCTGTGCCTCACAGAGTTAGGTTCAGAGTAGAAATGGCAGACTATTATTGTCTAATTCTTAATGGTCCAAAACACAGCATTGCTAATTATTGCTATGTTGTTGGTCATTAAAATTTTAAAACTTAATTATAGGGATTATATTTGGTTTTATCTGAAAATGGTATCAATTTTGGTTAAAAAAACCCATTAAAATTTTAATTTAATCACATAATAGTCTTAGCTTCTTATATTTTAACTAAATATATATTACAGAGGAATGAAGGCTATATATGAAATTATTTTAAGTTGCAAAAAGAATCTCAGCTGTGTAAGAATTGTTACTCAGAGGCTCTTGAGTGCTTAATAAATATTTGGTCTTATTAGTCTCTAGTTCATGTTTGCTTACCCATTGGAAAATTAAAATAAATCTCCTAATTTTCATAATGATTTTATAATATATCAATCTTCTTTGTAACTCCTCTGAGAAAGGGTAGTCAATGAGGCATTCTGTAAAATATGATTAAAGGTTTTGTGATTTTTAAATCTGCATATTAAGCTCATCATTCCAAATACTTATGGTTTTCTCAGGTTCCTTCTAATGGCTGTATTGTTTTATTTACACTGCTTAATGTAACTTCTAAATAAATTATGAGTTCTCATAATTTTTCTCTAAAATATGATGACTTTAAGTCATAGAAAAATGATTGATATGTTGTAAATTATTGTTCTTAAGATTAGGGATCTTGGAGCCACACAACCTGTGTTTGAATCCTAACTGAATGATATTAAACATTAATTGGATGACACTGGGCAAGTTACTTAACTTCACTGGTGTCTAAGCTTTCTCATTTGTAGAACAGTGATAATAATAGTACCTACATCATAGGATTCTCATGAGGGCAAAAGTTGAACTTTATTTCTGCATATGAGTTGTATGCAAAATGTCATCATAGAATTACGGAATTAGAAATGGCAAAATCTATTTGCTCTTTATTGAAAGGTGACTATCCTTAAGTACTACTTAAGTTAGCATAACTTGTAAGTATACAAGGGAATTGTTTTAGAATTCAAAGGAGCAAATACAGCTGTCAGTCACTAGGTCTGGAAGCAGGATTTGGAAAGCAGCAGAAATCAAGGCAGCTTCTCTTTGTCTCTCTCTCTCTTCCCTCTCTCTCATGGTCTATAAGGACTCTCTGCTAAGCATCTTTCTGTGTATGTCTGTTTTATGATTCTCTGATTGTGCACATACTCTTCCTTTGCTCCCTTTGGTCATGAGCCTGACATAGCTACCTTACCTTGGTACTGCATCCTCTATCAAGTGAAGTGAAATGCCCAACAGATATAAACTAGTGTTCTTGTATCCTTATAACTGATATTTGGGAGAAATTATAATTTGTTCAGCTCAAATCAATTACCCACAATTATCTAGTAAGCTATGCCAAGGGGAGGGGTAAGGCAGCCCCCTGTCCATTTAGAAGGGGATTTGGGACCCCCTATTCCTAGAACAGGTATTGAGTAACAAGGAAATTGACTAGCAAATACTGGTTAGATCTGTTTTGAAGATGGACTTAAAAATTTAACAAAAGCGGCTGGGCGCAGTGGCTCACGCCTGTAATCCCAGCACTTTGGGAGGCCGAGGCAGGCGGATCACGAGGTCAAGAAATCGAGACCACCTTGGCCGTGGTGAAACCCCGTCTCTACTAAAAATACAAAAATTAGCCGGGCGTGGTGGCACGCGCCTGTGGTCCCAGCTACTCGGGAGGCTGAGGCGGAATAATCGCTTGAACCCAGGCGGAGGTTGCAGTGAGCTGAGACTGCGCCACTGTACTCCAGCCTGGCGACAGAGTAAGACTCCGTCTCAAAAAAAAAAAAAAAAAAAAAAATTAACAAAAGCAATGTAAAAACAAAGAATTCATTTCCAAATCATTCATTTCCAAATCATTTTATTTTTAAAGTGAATGACATACATTTTCACTAATCACCTTTCCATGTATCCCTTTAGCCTAATTTCTGGCACATGACGTGGAGGATGGTGGGTGTCCTGTCTCCCTCTTACATCATAGGGCTGAGTAAATATGGAGGCCCAGATGTCTAAATATTTAAAGTTACAAATAAGACGAACAGACCATTGAATAAAATATGTTTTATCCTATTTTTTTGACAAATGGACCTTTATAATTATTTGAAAGGCCAGATTTAAAGTTAGGAATTTCAGACTCCGTGAAGTTCTATGCTCAAATGAGGTGCTTACCCATTTTTCTTTCTACTGCTGGTTCTGTGAGGGACTTATGTTCACAAATATGCTCCAGTTGGTTGAACTGTCCGAACTCTTTCCACATCTCCTGCAACCAGCCACCTCTCAGACCTATGAAATGCACTCCTGCAACACAATCTACCCTCAGGAGAATGGAACTGAGACAGAGGCTTATGCAGGCCCTAGAAACTGGCTCTCAAAAGTGCAGAGTCCAGGTCAGTGTTCTCTCTTACCTGAAACTAAAGACAGTCCACGTGGTGAAAGTAAGTATATGTATATATCCATTAGATTATGATTCCAGGTGTCAATGAGATTTATTGTTGGATGAAGATAAGGAGGGTATTTAATTTTCATAAAGTGGGAGGTTTATGTCATTAACTAAGAAAGTTCAGAGATCTCCATTTGGTTGGTAAATTTTTCTCCAACCCTTTGTTTTGAGTCTTTGTGTATCTTTAGATACACCATTAGGGTTTGGCTATATCTTTTGATTGGGGGATTTAGTCGATTTAAATTTAGGGTTACTGTCATTTGATGTTAACTGGCTATTAAAAAAAATTTACCAACCAAATGGAGAGCAAAAATAAATAAATAAACAAAAAGCAGGAGTTGCAATTCTCACATTTGATAAAATAGATTTCAAAGCAACAAAGATACAGTGGTAAAAGGATCAATGTAACAATAAGAGATCTTAATACCCAGATACATAAGACCCATAACGAGATTTAGACTCAATGAGACAGAATATTAATAAGGATATCCAGGACTTCAACTCAGATCCCGAACAAGTAAACTCAATAAATATTTATAGAGTTCTCCATTTTAAATACACAAAATATTGATGAGCCATTATTAATACCCATTTTTAGAATGAAGCAATATTCCTGTTCTCTCTCCCTCTTTTTCTTCCTCTTTCTTCCTCTCCTTCTCTTTTTTTTTTTACTTTTCAACATCCTAGTTCCTCACCTCTATTCAAAAAATAAATAAATAAATATCAGACACATACAAGAAAAAAAAAAAAGAAATTAAGGTTTGGAAAGTTTCATTCATTCATTTGACAAGTATTTAATTTAGTATGCAGTAATGAACAAAGCAAACAACCCCCTGCCTTCATGGATTCAAGGAGTTTAAATTCCAGGTGAAACCAAATAAACAGATACAGTAGATAGCCTTCCTTTCGGATGCAGCACTGATTTTGAATGTAGGCTTTCTTTTTTTTTTGAGGCTGGAGTACAGTGGCATGACCTTGGCTCACTGTAACCTTCACCTAATGGGTTCAATCAATCCTCATACCTCAGCCTCCTGAGTAGCTGGGATGATAGGCATGCACTGCCACACCTGGCCAATTTTTTTTTGTATTTTTCAGTAGAGATGGGGTTTTGCCATGTTGGCCAGGCTGGTCTTGAACTTCTGATGTCAAGTGATTGGACCACCTTGGCTTTCTATTAAACCTCAGCTACAAAACTTCTAATAAGTGGCTGATGCTGTCCATTTTATTTTATTTATAATATATAAAATATATAAATATATAAAACAACATTACATATATATATATATATATATATGTATATTATATATCTATGTAGGTGTGAGCCACTGTGCTGGACCTGGATGCTGTATAGCAATAATAGTAGTTTTGAGGCACCAGCAGAAAAAAAAAAGAAAGGTCAGAGAACATTGATTGTTAAACATGGAGGTTTTACTTTTGCATTTAATAAATGCAAAATATAGAAAAAATATTAACAAGCTGTTTCTTAAAGAAATCTGAAGCACATGAAATGCAACAATTACACTTCTTGATATCAATGTTTAAGAAAATAGTTAATAAATTAGAAGATGTAAAAAGTGGATTCATGTTTCATGGAAAACAGAAAAAAGCAGGGATTACAACGCTAGTTTCAGGCAAAACAGACTTTAAACCAACATAAATTAAAAAAAGACAAAGAAGGGCATTACAAAATAGTAAAGGGTTCAATTCAGCAAGAATAGGTAACTATCTTCAATATATATGCGTCCAATACAGAAACACCCAGATTTATAAAGTAAGTTCTTTGAGACCTTCGAAGAGACTTAGACTCTCACACAATAATAGTTGGAGACTTTAACTCCCCACTGACAATATTAGGCAGATCATCAAGACAGAAAACTAAAAAAGATATGCAGGAGCTGAACCCCGCTTTAGATCAAGTGGACCTGATAGGGCTCTACAGAACTCTACCTAAAAACAACAGAATATATATTCTTCTATCACAATACAACATAACACTTTAAAATTGATCACATAATCGGAAATACATAAAACACTCCTCAGGAAATGCATAAAAACAGAAATCATAATAAACAGTGTTTCAGATCATAGTGCAATCAAATTAGAACTAAAGATTAAGAAATTTACTCAAAACCACACAACTACATGGAAATTGAGCAACCTGCTTCTGAGTAAATCTTGGGTAAATAATGAAATTAAGGCAGAAATCAAGACATTCTTTGAAAATCATGATAACAAAGAGACAATACACATACCAAAAAGCTAGAAAAATCTCAAGTGTACCACCTAATATCTCAACTAAAAGAACTAGAGAGAACCCAGAGCAAACAAACCCCAAAGCCAGCAAAAGACAAGAAATAACCAAGATCAGGGCTGAATTGAAGGAGACAGAGACATGAAAAACCCTTCAAAAAATCCACGACTTCAGGAGCTGGGTTTTTGAAAAAATTAATAAAGTAGATAAAATGCTCGCTAGTCTAATAAAGGAAAAAAGAAAGAAGATTCAAATAAACACAGTCAGAAATAATAAGGGGGATATCACACTGACCCCATAGAAATACAAATAACCATCAGAGACTACGATAAACACCTGTATGCACATAAACTGGAAAATCTAGAAGAAATGGATAAATTTCTGGACATATACACCCTCCCAAGATGGAACCAGGAAGAAACTGAATCCTTGAATTGACCAATAACAAGTTCTGAAATTGAGAGTAATAAATAGCCTACCAACCAAAAAAGCCCAGAACCAGAGAGATTTATAGCTTAATTCTACCTGAGGTATGAAGAAGAGCTGGTACCATTCACAATGAAACTATTCCAAAAAACAGAAAAGAGGGGACTCCTCCCTAACTCATTCTATGATCCCAGCATCATCCAGATACCAAATCCTGGAGATACAACAAAAAAGAAAACCTCAAGCCTATATCCTTGATGAACATTAATGCAAAAATACTCAACGAAGTACTGCCATACTGATTCCAGCAGCACATCTAAAAGCTTATCACACCACAATCAAGTAGGCTTCATCCCCAGGATGCAAGGTTGGTTAAAAATATGCAAATCAATAAATGTGATTCATCACATAAGCAGAACTAAAGACAAAAATCACATGATTATCTCAATAGAGGCAGAAAAGAACTTCGATAAAATTAAACATCCCTTTGTGCTAAAACTCCCAGTAAACTAGGTATTGAAGAAACAAACCTAAAAATATTAAGAGCCATATATGACAAACCCACAGCCAATATCATACAACAGGCAAAATCTGGAAGCATTCCCCTTGAAAACCAGCACAAAGATACCCTCTCTCACCACTCATATTCAACACAGAATACCCAGAAAGTTCTGAGTAGGGCAATTAAGCAAGAGAAAAAAACTAAAGCTTATTAAAACAGGAAGAAATGAAGTCAAACTATCTTTGTTTACAGATGACATGATCCTATGTCTAGAAAACCCCATTGTCAGAGCCTGAGACTTCTTAACCTGATAAGCAATGTCCTCAAAGTTTTAGGATACAAAATGAATGTGTAAAAGTCACTATTATTCCTATACACCAACAACAGTCAAGCCAAGAGACAAATCAGGAATAAAATTCCATTCACGATTGTCACAAAAAGAACAAAATACTTAGAAACACAAGTGACAAGGGAAGTGAAGGATCTTTTCAAGGAGAAGTGCAAAGCACTGCTCAAAGAAATCAGAGAGGACACAAATAAATGAAAAGACATTCTATGCTCATAGATAGGAAGAATCAATATTGTGAAAATAGCCATACTTCCCAAAGCAACTTATAGATTCAACGCTATTCCCATTAAACTACCATTGACATTCTTCGCAGGATTAGAAAACAAACTATTTTAAAATTTATATGGAACCTGAAAAGAGCCTGAATAGCCAAGATAATCTCAAACAAGATAAAAGCTGGAGGCATCAGGCTACTTGACTTCAAACTATACTACAAGGCTATATTAATGAAATAGCATAGTACTGGAACAAGAACAGACACATAGACCAATGCGGCAGAATAGAGGACCCAGAAATAAGACCATACACCTACAACCATCTGATCTCTGACAAACCTGACAAAAATAAGCAATGAGGAAAGGATTGCCTATTTAATAAATGGTGTTGGGAGAACTGACTAGCCATATGCAGAAAATTGAAACTGGACCCCTTCCTTATACCATAACAAAAAGCAACTCCAGATGGATTAAAGTCTTAAATGTAAAACCCAAACTATAAAAACCCTCAAGACAACCTAGGCAATACCATTCAGGACATAGACACAGGCAAACATTCCATGATGAAGATGCCAAAAGCAATTGCAACAAAAGCAAAAATTGACAAATACATCTAATTTAACTAAAGAGCTTCTGCATAGCATAAGAAACTATTGTCAGAGTAAATAGACAATCTACAGGAGAACATTTTTGCAATCTACCCATCTAACAAAGATCTAATATCCAGCATCTACAAGGAACTTAAACAAATTTATAAGAAATAAACAACCCCATTAGAAAGTGGGCTAAGGACATAAACAGAAACTTTGTAAAAGAAGACTCACATGTGGCCAATAAACATATGAAAGAAAGCTCAATGTCACTGATCATTAGAGTGATGCAAACCAAAAGCACAGTGAGATAACATTTCACACCAGTCAGAGTGGCTATTAATAAAAAGTCAAAAACAACAAATGCCAGTGAGATTTTGGAAAAAAAGAAATGCTTATACACTGTTGATGGGAGTATAAGTTAGTACAACAATTATGAAAGACAGCTTGGCAATTCCTTAAAGATCTACAGGCAGAAATACCATTTGATCCAGCAATCCCATTACTGGCTATATACCCAAAGGAATATAAATCATTCTGTATAAAGATATATGCACACATATGTTCACTACAGCACTATTGACAACAGGAAAGACATGGAACCAACCTAAATGCCCATCAATGATAGATTAGATAAAGAAAATGCGGTACATTTACACCATGGAATGCTATCCAGCCATGAAAAGAAATGAGATCATGTCCTTTGCAGAGACATGGATGGAGCTGGAAGCCATTATTCTCAGCAAACTAGTGCAGGAACGGAAAATCAAATACTGCATGTTTTAATTTAAAAGTCAGAGCTGAATGATGAGAACATGGAGACACATGGGGGAAACAAAACACATTGGTGTCTATCAGAGGGTGGGAGGTGGGAGGAGGGAGAGTACTGGGAAGAATAGCTAATGAATGCTGAGCTTAATACCTAGGTGATAGGATGATCTATGTAGCTAATCACCATGGCACATGTTTACCTACGTTACAATCCTGCATATCATGCACATGCACCCCTGAACTTAAAATAAAAGTTTGAAATAAACAACAAAAAAGTACATTTTGGAGCAGAGCCCTTTTCTTTTCATCTATCTCCAGATTTAAAACTCAGCTCTTTCTAAGAAATTACATACCTTGAAAGTCCATTTACTTCTGGAACAAATGAGTGTATATATTTTCTGGATATTTAAGACTTTAGCAAATATAAGAAAAAAATGAATCTGAGTAAGTGATTTAATATTTACCTTTTTATTTTAAAAAATATTCTTTGGAAATTTGCTAGGGTAAAAAAAACTGACCTAATTAAATAATAATTTCTATATGCTCCCTACTTACTTTTCAGAGCTGCAACAGAACTGACTTTTTCAATGTGACATAAACACTCTCTCCACAGTCACTAAGAAATTGCAAAAACCTCATTTATTTTTCTAGGACCCATTAAACAAGTCTATATTTTATTTGTTTTTCTTCTTCATTTTCAGCTGCACTTTGCTAATAAGAAAAAGCTAACATTTTTTCTAGCAATCAAAATCCATTCACAATACTGATTTCCAATTATTTAAAGAATGAATTGCATTTTGCAATTTTGGCTGGTTTAAAAAGTGAATTCAGTAAATATCTTGCCTGGAAAAAGAGATAATAGGTTCATCACGGCTATTGTCCCTTAAGTCAGAGTTACACAACAGTAGTTTGTTTAATCCTTTTCTTTTTCTTGCCCTTGGCAAAGACATTTCATTAACATTTTAACTTATAGGGAAATAAATTATTTCAATTTGGAGCTCTAATAACCTACCTAGAGTATATTTTCTGTGAGCCTGCCTTTTTTATAAAAAGAATACCAACAGGTTTTAACATTAGTTTTAATTTTGCATTCTTAACAATGTCTACTGACTCACTGAAATTTTCAATAGAGTTTGAGCCATATTTATATTTTAAAGAAAGACCAAACCATTAACTACATGGACTCAGGTTGCAGTAGACGCAGATTCGTGTACCAGGTTTTACTCTGATATAGTGAAATAATATTTTTAAAATGCAATTTGATCATAAGTATCCCTCAAATCACCCTTATTTAGGGAATTTACCATGAAACACTGCCATTTCCTTTCTGTTGTAAAGGGAGGGTACACGCCTCTGTTGTGGACAGGTTTACTGGGTATCAGTCCTGAATTTGGTAATTAAAAAAATTTTATAATTAAAAATAATAAGCAAATGGTCTTTTATAATTCTTTTTGGAGACTTTCTTTAAAATTAACTTTTAAAATAAAATATTCAAATTTACTAAATAGCCAAATTAAACATCAATGACATTACAATGTACAACAAAAAGGAATTTAGCTTTGACCCTAGATGAGGAAAGCCACCTCAGCATTTGTCCCAGTGTCTTCCTCACTTGTTCTCCTCTTCCATCTTCCCCATCTTTTTTATTTGAATTGGTTCAGTGTTTACTCAATGCTAGTTATGTAACTGGGGTTTGCTTTTCTGGATACATATGGATTACGTGTTCATTTTCCCTTTCTCCTGCAGTCACTCCAGTTGTTAACATTCTCTTTTCTGCTCCACTTTTTTTCTTCTTCTTTATATTAAATGACTCACTTTCACTTCCGAGCCCCATCATGCTGTGGCCACTGCTGTTCCTTTTGTCTGCACTCACCCTTTCAGAACCACTTTCACAAGCTCACCATCATGCCTGTTGAGTTGCACAAGCTTTCCCTGAACTCTCTGGGCTTTCCCTCTGTGCTGTTCATCTGGACCCAGAGGTCACAGGTTTTGGGACCAGTTTCCCTGTAAGGAGAGAGCTTGTGTCACTTGTTCCCTAAAGGGGACATTCTTACTTATGTTATCCACCATGTAACATTCCATGTTCTCTCTGCAGTTTAGGTAGGGGTGCCTACTAGCCAGCTGAGAGTCATGTCATTCTGGACACTGATCCAGTCACTACGTTATTCCATGGTCATTGATCCATATTTTCCTCTTTTGTCCTCTCTGAATGATATTACAGAAAGAAATATTTTCTCCCTTTAAGAAACTAAAATATTTATAGAGAAGAATCTAGCTGTCAAGAAACTCCCTCAAACCAAACTGTGAGTTTATAATGCTTTCTGGTCTTCTCTCTATCCATCTTCATTGTAGCTAGGAAGCAGGTTTAAGGAATTATCCTTCAGAACTTTACAATTTTAAATTACTTATTGCCCACTGCATGTAAGTTGCTGAAGATCTAGAATTATTAAAGGCTTACTGTAGGTTTCAGTGAGTGTGAAATTCAAATAAAATTTAAGTGAAAGCCTCAATGACTACAAATGGTCACAATCAGCTTGATTATTCAGTAAATATTTATTAAGAATTTTTAAGATAGTTGTTTAGATGCTGAATATACAGCAGTGAATGAAATAGACAAACTCTTTGCCTTTGTGTATTTCACATAATAGTCAGGGGGGACAAGTAAAAAACAAGTTGGTATATAATGTAATATCAGCTGGTGAATATATGTGGAGGAAAGAAAAGGATATCTTAATTAAAATAAATAATATATTGAGGTCAAAATTTATTTTTGCAACCTTGCTACCAAATACAACTTCAATAAGCTACTCCTAAAATGCGAACATTGCTTTTTCATGTATTGTGTAATGGAATTTTTAGATCATAAACTTCATGCTAAAATATACCATGCATAGGAAGAGGGCACAAATTATAAACGTGCAGGTCAGTGAATTTTTTTCATTAATGAACACATTGGTGTAACCCCTACTCAGATAAATAAGCAGAATAATTACCAGTAGCTCTTCCCAGTCACTAACATCCTCTCCCAAAAGCAACCGCTATTTTTAATTCATGTCACTAATTCTGTTTGCTCTTAAACTTTAAATAGATGAGGGTGTATAGTCTGTGTTTCCTTGTATTTGCTTTCTTTCTTTCTTTGAGATTATCAGTGTTGTTGTGTGTGACAGTGTTTTTCATTCTTATTGCTATTTAGCTTTCTATTGTATGAATACAGTATAATTTATTAATCCACTCTACTGTTAAAGAACATTTGTGTTGTCTTCAGTTTTTGAGTAATACAAATAGTGCTACAATAAAATTCTCATACATTCCTTTGAAAATTTTTTACTTTTTTTTCCTAGGGAAGATTACAGATGGCCATATAAATGTCTTTTGATGAACATAGTTTTACATCTTTACATTTTTGCAGTGTATACACATAGAAATAGCAGTGCTTCATCATAGATTACACGTGTATCCAGCTTTAGTGGATATTACCAAACTATGAGAGTCACACTCTCAGAACACGGTATGAGAGTTTGAGTTTTTCACATTCTGATGAATACTTGCTGTGATTCCTTTCAATTTTATCTATTCTCATGTTATTGCACAAGTTTTACTTTGCATTTCTGTGAGGAGTAATGATTATGAGAACATATTCACATTAGATAATCATTTTAGATAAACATATTCATTTTAGATAATCTTTTATGAAGTATCCGTATGAGTCATTTGTCTATTTTTAAAACTGAATTGTCTATTTTTTCCTTATTGTTTTATTTTATTTATTTTATTTTTAACTTTTATTTCAGGTTTGGGGTCACATGTGAACCTTTGTTACATAGGTAAACTCTTGTCATGGGGGTTTGTTATACAGATGACTTCAACACCCAGGTATTAACCCAATACACAATAGTTATCTTTTCTGTTCCTCTCCCTCTTTCTGCCCTCCTACTTCAAGTAGACCCATGTCTGTTTCCTTCTTTGCGTTCATAAGTTCCTATCATGTAGCTCCCACTTATAAGTGAAAACATGTGGTATTTGGTTTTCTGTTCCTGCATTAGTTTGCTATATATTTTTTCTTATTGTTTTGTAGGAGCTTTAGGTACAAGTTCTTTGATGGTCAGATAAATAGGAAATGTTTTCTCTCATTCTTTTTTTTTTTTACTTTTTAAGGTGCCTTCAAAAAAGTTCTTTTTTTATTGCATTTTAGGTTTTGGGGTACATGTGAAGAATATGCAAGATTGTTGCATAGGTACACACATGGCAGTGTGATTTGCTGCCTTCCTCCCCTTCACCTATATCTGGCATTTCTCCCCATGCTATCTATCCCCGACTCCCCACCCCCTGCTGTTCCTCCCTTATTTCCCCCCAACAGACCTCAATGTGTGATGTTCCCCTCCCTGTGTCCATGTGTTCTCATTGTTCAACACCCGCCTATGTGTGAGAACATGTGGCGTTTGATTTTCTGTTCTTGTGTCAGTTTGCTGAGAATGATGGTTTCCAGTTTCATCCATGTCCCTACAAAGGACACAAACTCATCAATTTTTATGGCTGCATAGTATTCCATGGTGTGTATGTGCCACATTTTCTTTGTCCAGTCTATCATCAATGGGCATTTGGGTTGGTTCTGGGTCTTTGCTATTGTTAACAGTGCCATAATGAACATTCATGTGCATGTGTCCTTATAGTAGAATGATTTATAATTCTTCAGATATATACCCAGTAATGGGATTGCTGGGTCAAATGGAATTTCTATTTCTAGGTCCTTGAGGAATCACCACACTGTCTTCCACAATGGTTGAACTAATTTACACTCCCACCAACAGTGTGAAAGTGTTCCTATTCCTCCGCATCCTCTCCAGCATCTGTTGTCTCCAGATTTTTTAATGATCGCCATTCTAACTGGCGTGAGATGGTATCTCAATGTAGTTTTGATTTGCATTTCTCTAATGACCAGTGGTGATAAGCATTTTTTCATATATTTGTTGGACTCATGTATGTCTTCTTTTGTAAAGTGTCTGTTCATATACTTTGCCCACCTTTTAATGAGCTTGTTTTTTTCTCATAAATCTGTTTGAGTTCTTTGTAAATTCTGGATATCAGCCTTTTGTCAGATGGGTAAACTGTAAAAATTTTTTCCCATTCTGTTGGTTGCTGATTCACTCTAATGACTGTTTCTTTTGCCATGTAGAAGCTGTGGAGTTTGATTAGATCCCATTTTTCTATTTTGGCTTTCTTGCCAATGCTTTTTGTGTTTTGGTCATGAAGTCCTTGCTTATGCCTATGTCCTGAATGGTTTTGCCTAGGTTTTCTTCTAGGGTTTTTATGGTGTTAGGTCTCATGTTTAAGTCTTTAATCTATCTGGAGTTAATTTTAGTGTAAGGTGTTGGGAAGGGGTCCAGTTTCTGCTTCCTGCACATGGCTAGCCAGTTTTCCCAACACTATTTATTAAACAGGGAATCCTTTCCCCATTGCTTGTTTTTGTCAGGTTTGTCAAAGATTGGATGGTTGTAGATATGTTGTGTTGCCTCTGAGGCCTCTGTTCTGTTCCATTGGTCCATATCTCTGTTTTGGTACTAGTACCATGCTGTTTTGATTATTGTAGCCTTGTAGTATAGTTTGAAGTCCAGTAGTGTGATGCCTCCCGCTTTGTTCTTTTTGCTTAGAATTAACTTGGCTAGACAGGCTCTCTTCATTCCATCCATATGAAGGTTAAGGTGGTTTTTTCCAGTTCTATGAAGAAGGTCATTGGTAGCTTGATGGGGATAACGTTGAATCTGTATTTGGGCAGTATGGCCATTTTCACGATATTGATTCTTCCTAACCATGAACATGGAATGTTTCTCCATCTGTTTGTGTCCTCTTTTATTTCACTGAAGAGTGGTTTGTAGTTCTCCTTGAAGAGGTCCTTTACATTCCTTGTTTGTTGTATTCCTAGGTATTTAATTCTCTTTGTAGCAATTGTGAATGGCAGTTTATTCTTGATTTGGCTCTCTTTAAGTCTGTTACTGGTGTATAGGAATGCATGTGATTTTTGCACATTGATTTTTTTATCCTGAGACTTTGCTGAAGTTGCTTATCAGTTTCAGGAGATTTTGGGCTGAGACGATGTGGTCTTCTAGATATACAATCAGGTCGTCTGCAAATAGAGACAATTTGACTTCCTCCTTTCCTATTTGAATACCCTGTATTTTTTTTTTTCTTTGCCTGATTGCTCTGGCTAGAACTTCCAGTACTATATTGAATAGGAGTGGTGAGAGAGGGCATCCTTGTCTAGTGCCAGATTTCAAAGGGAATGCTTCCAGTGTTTGCCCATTCAGTATGATATTGGCCACTGGTTTGTCATAAATAGCTTTTCTTATTTTGAGATATGTTTCGTCAATACCGAGTTTATTGAGGGTTTTTAGCATAAAGGGCTATCGAATTTTGTCAAAGGCCTTCTCTGCATCATTTGAGATAATCATGTGGTTTTTGTCTTTGGTTCTGTTTATGTGGTGAATTACGTTTATAGACTTGCGTATGTTGAACCAGCCTTGCATCCCTGGGATGAATCCTGCTTGATCATGGTGGATAAGCTTTTTGATATGCTGTTGCAATCGGCTTGCTAGTATTTTATTGAAGATTTTTGCATCTATGCTCATCATGGATATTGGCCTGAAGTTTTCTTTTCTTGTTGAGTCTCTGCCGGGTTTTAAAGATGTCGAGTTCATTCTAAGAAGCTGCTTGTTTTTTTGGATTCTTGTCCCCTTGAGGCCTGGCTGATTTGAATCTCTCCAATACCTTGAAAATTGTTTTTATTTATGTTTTATTCAGCTTTGCTAGTTTTTTTTTTTTTTTTGGTGTGAGTGTTGATTTGCCAATAGCTACTTTGTCATAGCTAAAAATGGAAGTTATAGTGGCATTTTCTGTACAGATATAAATGATCTAATGACAGATGGTCATTAATCTAGTACTTAGAAAAAAATACTTGAGAAATATCTTAATTAAATTTTAAAATTAAAAATAAAGTATTGAATAGCTGTAAAAAGACTGAGACATTAGGCCAAGGAAAGTGTACTACAGTTAATAATTCATAAAAATATGGAGGAGATGAAGATTATAATTATTCTTTCAATATGAGAATATTAGGCTGCTATCAAATATAAACATTAATGAAAAGGTTGAGTAGGTTGTTAATGATCTAATCAAATTTAACAGACATTTTTTTCCCAAAGTCTTTTATAAGAAAGGCTTTTATTTTCTCGCTCTTGAAAAAGAACTTATGAATGTTGATTTTATTTTATCTGTTTTCAATAAGAAAAAAATCACAACTTTTTCTGTGGTAATTTGTCAAGGGAATGCATGTTTATAAGTCTGCAAGAAAAGCGAGAAAGTTCTTACTATAGAATGTCCTGCCACCAGTTTTGATAACATGTGTTTTCAGACCTGTGAAGAACAGATAAAAATAAAATCACAACCTCAATGAGGAGCAATGTAAGTTTTAGAGAAATTTGAACAGAGTCAACTGTTATAGCTTATATATAATTGAATATTACAGATTTACATAACAGAGAAACAGAAAATAGAAAGCAATAATGTGCATCAGGGCCAGACTTCATAACCCCCAGATGATTTTACTCTCTTTTGGCTATAGATCCCCTGAGGCTGCATGTCCTACAGGGTTTGGGGCTAAAAGGAGCTATGCTTTTGCAGGAGGGAGATGCCAATAAGTCACCTAATTATGATAAGTATTTCTGCATGTAGCTTTTAACAGTATCTTTAAATGCTCCTTTCTATATGTAGGAATTGAGATGAAAAGATGTGTGAGACTGATTACCATCTAACAAGCATGTAAAAACAGAGAGATTTTCTCCAATTTGGTGGGTGGCTTAAGCTAATAATAGCCTATGAAGAATGGAGGGGCCAATACAACCTGAAGTTTAAGAAAGGAGTTATCAATAAAAAATGGAGCATAATTTTCTAACCTACTATATCAGCTGAGTCCTGTTCAGCAAGCATCTATTGAGCAGTTATTATGTACCAGAAAATGTATTTTGTGCGGCATACAAAGACTAATAATTTATGGTTGGGTGTGCCTTGAAGAAAGGTTTTTCAGCCTCAATATTATTGACATTTTGGGCCAAATGTTTCTTTCTAGTGGGAGGCTGTCCTGTGCATTGTAAAATGTTTAGCAGTGTCTCAGGCCTCTACCCTAGCACTTTCCTGCTAGTTGTGACAACCAAAAGTATCTCTAGACATTGCCAAATGTGGCCCAGAGGGCAAAATAATCCTCAGTTGAAAACAATTGCCTTAAAGAAAGTTAAATCAAGTGGAAGACACTGAGGAGTAAACAGATAATTGAAATAATGTAAAAAATGTGGCGAATGGGGAATGCAAATATTCTTTGGGAGCAAAAAAGAGGGATAAAAAATAATTAACTGTTTTAGATCCAGGATGGAATGCAGGGAAGGTTATTAGAGGAGTATAAATTGATTTTGAAGTATAAGTGACATCTTAGGTCTTTCACAAATGAGAATCAGTATATGTAACAAGAAGCAGAATGAAACTCTAAATCAAACTATCTGGATTCAAACCTCAACTCCATTTTTAGCTGGATAAATTTAAACAAGTTACTTTTCCCGCTAGTATTCCCTCAGAGGAAAATCAGAGTATCTCCCTCAAAGTTTGTTGCACAAATGGAATTAGAGAACCATGTGATGTGCTTAGCTCAATACCCATCTGTAATGAGCACTCAATAGCTATTGAATAGATGTTATCCTTGTTGGTGTTGTTAATAACCTCGCAGAAATTCTCTCAAAAAGATTTATTCTAAAAGGATATAGTAAATGTCTGCTGCTATTGCACCCAAATCAAAATCATTATGCAGATAAGTCCCCAAGCTTAAAGTTACATAGTCCTATTAGGGATATGCCTGCATGTATGTTTATGTTTTCAGTTGCGTGATTTTTCCAATGGGAAAGCCATTCAGAAAGGAGCATTTGCCACAGAATTCAGCTGAGAATCCTGGCTACAGGCAAGAATCCTGTAAGAGTGACTGGAGAGGTTTTACATGTGAATTTGAAAGAAATACTATCTCGTTTTTGTTGCATACTCTTTAAATGGAGGGATTCTAAAGAATCTCAAAATTACTAAGTAGGGCTTGACTGCAAAATTGGAAGGAGAAATGCAGAGACTCAACAACCACATTTAGTAAGTGAGACTTGACCATATGTTGCCTTTGGGACAATTATAATCCCTGAGCCAGACAAAATTCACCTTGTACTCGGTTACCTAAAACAAGCTTTCTGAGTATTTCTGTTTTTTTCACTTTTAGCTAAAATGTGGCCAATTACTGTTTAAGGGAACAAAGGAAAAAGGTCTTCCTTCTGTGACTAAGACCTATGAATTACAATGTGACTACACTAGGAATTACATTATGAATTACAGTGTAAATTACAGTATGCAGACTATCTGGGAAAACTAAGTCTTTTATATCACTGAGTAGTATGAAAAATCTAGAACCATAAACAAATGATGTGGTATCTAACATGTATAAGGTCTAGATATATATGCCCTTTGGCCTAATGGATATTCTGAATAAGCAAGAGCTATTCTCTTTCTCTATTTATAGTTCTTAGATAGACTACTATTTTGCTACTACGAGTAAGGTAGGTGTATTTCTTTCCAATAAATTACATGCTTTTATTAAATATGATTGATCCATTACACAATGGATCTTTATCAGTTTGCATATCATTCCTAGTTTTCATATTATTCCCATCTGGAGGCCAATAAATGACAGACTGAACAGTCTTGAAGTGGGTTGCTCTTGTTTATCTTATGGTCTAATTAAGCTCTTAGAAGAGTTACAAAAGGTAACAGACACATTAATTAAATGCTTTGGATATTACCAGTATCTTTTTATGATCACAAGCTGGATTGCCTCAAAATATCCCTGGAAGGTTCCAAGTGACTATACCCAAACTCAGCTTTCTATGGTTAGTTTCCCAAGGGATTGATGACTTTTATCACCAGCTTCCTATGGGCTGAATGTCCCCAGTTTCCGGCTTTCTTAGACAACTCCATTCATAGCTGGCACCTCCAATCTGGACTCCAGTGCTTCAACATGGCTGCTACTGGCCACATGTGACTGTAGAGCACTTGAGCTGAAGCTAGTCTAAACTGAGATTGCTGAAAGTGTAAAATACACACTGTATTATTTCAAAGACTTTGCATGAAAAATATAATGTGGGAGGGGACTCAAGATGGCGCTGTGAGAACAACCCAGGATTGGAGCCCGCGTTGAATCCGCAAACGGTGAGTCAGTGCTGCATTTCCAGACTGATCTTTGTTGCCCACAGAACGGGGAAACTCCCAAGTATAAAAAGACATGGGACGCCAGGCAGTAGGTCGGCCGGGCGAAGCCGGCAGCCGGGGCGGCGGCGGCCGGCCCTACCCAGCAATCCCCACAGGGCGCACTTTCCGGGTGCCTTGTTGAACCGGCAACCTGAGACTTGAGAGGGCTGGACGTGAGACTGAACGAGACTTGCACAGTAGCCCAGCCCAGGGAATTGCAGGGACAGATCGTTTGGGAAACCCAGTGGGACGAACAAAACCGCGATTTCAAACTATCCCGGGCAGACAGTCCAAGACGCTCTGTGGGGGAGGGGCGTCCACCACTACGGAGGCAACCTGCCCCAACTGATATACACGCCCACTGCTGAGGCAGCCAGCCGTTGCCGAGGCAACCCGCCCCAACTGAGATACACGCCCACTGCTGACGCAGCCAGCCGTTGCCGAGGCAACCCGTCCCTACTGAGATACACGCCCACTGCTGACGCAGCCTGCCGTTGCTGAGGCAACACGCTACAACGAAGAGACTCCGCCGCAGGGCATGGCGGAGACCACAGCAGAGCAGGCAGGAACAGCGCGAATCACACAACAGCAGGGCGGAGCCTCGGCAGCCAAACAGTGGCTAGTCTGCCTTCGAGCTGGGCAGGACACCTGATCGGACATCCAAAAATAAAGCCCAAACCCCTCAACACAGAGCATTTGAGAAAAAAAAAAGGGTTAATGAGCTGTGTTGCAGCATAATCAAACATAGCAGCCTAACAGCCGTGAATGAACAGCAGAGTGCACAGCTCAGCAATTAAACCCCTATAAAGTACAAACTGTCTCCTCAAGCAGCTCCCTGACCCCTCTATATCCAAAAGACTGTCATTAGGCAGGCATCATCCTGGGACAAAGAGAGCAGAAAAAGAAACTGGTAGCATCCCTCGTGTGCCACGGCTACTAGAGGTGCACCCCAGAGAAGCAGGGTCTGGAGCGGACCTCAACAGTCGTACAGTGAAGGGGCTAGACTGGTAGAAGGAAAACCAAGCAACAGAAATACTTCATCATCAACATTCTGGGTGTCCACTCAGAGACCCAAACGAAAAGTCAGCAACTACGCAGACGACCAGCGGACAAATCCACAAAGATGGGAAGAAAGCAGCGGAAAAAGGAGGAAAACACCCGAAACCAGAACACATCGCCTCCTAGAAAGGACCAAAACTCCTCACCAGCAAGGGAACAAAGCTGGACGGAGAATGACTGTGACGAAATGACGGAATTAGACTTCAGAAGATGGATAATGAGAAACTTTTGTGAGCTAAAAGATCATGTATTAAATCAATGCAAAGAAACTAAGAACCTTGAAAAAAGATTTGAAAAAAGATTCGAGGAAATGATAACAGGAATGGATACCTTAGAGAGGAATATGAATGAATTAAAGGAGCTGAAAAACACAATACGAGAACTTCGCGAAGCAAACGCAAGTTTCAATAGCCGAATAGACCAAGCAGAAGAAAGAATATATGAAGTCGAAGACCAACTCAATGAAATAAAACGAGAAACCAAGATCAGAGAAAAAAGCGCAAAAAGGAATGAACAAAGTCTCCAATAAATGTGGGACTATGTGAAAAGACCTAACCTACGTTTGATAGGGGTACCAGAAGGGGACGAAGAGAATGAATCCCAGCTGGAAAATACTCTTCAGGACATCATCCAGGAAAATTTCCCCCACCTAGCAAGACAAGCCAACACTCAGTTGCAGGAAATACAGAGAACACCACAAAGATATTCCGCAAGAAGAGCAACCCCAAGGCACATAATCGTCAGATTCAACAGGGTTGAAATAAAGGAGAGAATACTAAGGGCAGCCACAGAGAAAGGTCGGGTCACCCACAAAGGGAAGCCCATCAGACTCACAGCAGATCTCTCGGCAGAAACACTACAAGCCAGAAGAGAGTGGGGGCCAATATTCAACATTCTTAAAGAAAAGAACTTTCAACCCAGAATTTCATATCCAGCCAAACTGAGCTTCAGAAGTGAAGGAAGAATAAAATCCTTTGCAAACAAGCAAGTACTCAGAGATTTTGTCACCACCAGGCCTGCTTTACAAGAGCTCCTAAAAGAGGCACTACATATAGAAAGGATCAATCAGTACCAGCCATTCCAAAATCACACTGAATGCTAAAGAGCTTCAACATAATGAAGGATCTACAACAACTAACAGGCAAAACAGCCACTTAGAATCAAAATGGCAGTATCAAATTCACACATAACAATATTAACCCTAAATGTAAATGGACTAAATGCACCAATCAAAAGACACAGACTGGCAAATTGGATAAAAATCCAAAACCCATCAGTGTGCTGTATCCAGGAAACCCATCTCACATGCAAGGATACAAAAAGGCTCAAAATAAAGGGATGGAGGAAGATTTACCAAGCTAATGGAAAGCAAAAAAAAGCAGGAGTTGCAATTCTCATCTCTGATAAAATAGACTTTAAAGCAATAAAGATCAAAAGAGACAAAGAAGGCCATTACATAATGGTAAAAGGACCGATACAACAAGAAGAGCTAACAATCCTAAACATATATGGACCCAACACAGGAGCACCCAGATACATAAGGCAAGTTCTTAATGACTTACAGAAGGACTTAGACTCCCACACAATAATAGTGGGAGACTTTAACACTCCACTGTCAATACTAGACAGATCAACCAGACAGAAAATCAACAAGGATACCCAGGGCTTGAACTCAGACCTGGAGCAAGCAAACCTGGTGGACATTTACAGAACTCTCCACCCCAAATCCACAGAATACACATTCTTCTCAGCACCACATCACACCTACTCTAAAATTGACCACATAATTGGAAGTAAAGCACTGCTCAACAAATGCAAAACAACTGAAATCATAACAAACAGCCTCTCAGACCATAGTGCAATCAAGTTAGAACTCAGAATTCAGAAACCGACCCAGAACCGCACAGCTTCATGGAAACTGAACAACTGGCTCTTGAATGTTGACTGGGTAAACAACGAAATGAAGGCAGAAATAAAGAAGTTCTTCGAAACCAATGAGAACGAAGACACAACGTGCCAGAACCTCTGGGACACATTTAAAGCAGTCTCTAGAGGAAAGTATATAGCAATAAGTGCCCATATGAGGAGAATGGAGAGATCCAAAATTGACACCCTATCGTCAAAATTGAAAGAGCTAGAGGAGCAAGATCAAAAAAACTCAAAACCCAGCAGAAGACAAGAAATTACTAAGATCAGAGCTGAGCTGAAGGAGATTGAGACACGAAAAACCCTTCAAAAAATCAATAAATCCAAGAGCTGGTTTTTTGAAAAGATCAACAAAATAGACAGACCACTAGCCAGATTGATTAAAAAGAAAAGAGAGAACAACCAAATAGATGCAATAAAAAATGATAAAGGGGAAATCACCACAGATTCCACAGAAATTCAAACCATCATCAGAGAATATTACAAACAACTCTATGCACATAAACTAGTAAACCTGGAAGAAATGGATAAATTCCTGGACTCCTGTGTCCTCCCAAGCCTAAACCAGGAGGAAGCTGAAACTATGAATAGACCAATAACAAGGTCTGAAGTTGAGGCAGCAATTAAGAGCCTACCTCACAAAAAAAGCCCAGGTCCAGACGGGTTCACAGCCGAATTCTACCAGACACACAAGGAGGAGCTGGTACCATTCCTTCTAAAACTATTTCAAACAATCCAAAAAGAGGGAATCCTTCCCAAATCATTTTATGAGACCAACATCATCCTGATACCAAAACCCGGCAGAGACCCAACGAGAAAAGAAAACTTCAGGCCAATATCCATGATGAACATAGATGCAAAAATCTTCAATAAAATATTGGCAAGCCGATTGCAACAGCAAATCAAAAAACTTATTCATCATGATCAAGTAGGATTCATCCCAGGGATGCAAGGCTGGTTCAACATACGCAAGTCTATCAACGTAATTCACCACATAAACAGAACCAAAAACAAAAACCACATGATTATCTCAATTGACGCAGAGAAGGCATTTGACAAAATTCAACAGCCCTTTATGCTAAAAACCCTCAATAAACTCGGTATCGATGGAACGTATCTCAAAGTAATAAAAGCTATTTATGACAAACCAACAGCCAATATCATACTGAATGGGCAAAAACTGGAAGCATTCCCTTTGAAATCTGGTACTAGACAAGGATGCCCTCTCTCACCACTCCTATTCAATATAGTACTGGAAGTTCTAGCCAGAGCAATCAGGCAAGAAAAAGAAATAAAGGGTATTCAAATAGGAAAGGTGGAAGCCAAATTGTCTCTATTTGCAGACGACATGATAGTATACCTAGAAGACCCCATCGCCTCAGCCCAAAATCTCCTGAAACTGATAAACAACGTCAGCAAAGTCTCAGGATATAAAATCAATGTGCAAAAATCACAAGCATTCGTCTACACCAATAACAGACTTAAAGAAAGCCAAATCAAGAGCGAACTGCCATTCGCAATTGCTACAAAAAGAATAAAATACCTTGGAATACAACTCACAAGGAACGTAAGGGACCTCTTCAAGGAGAACTACAAACCACTGCTCAATGAAATCAGAGAGGACACAAACAGATGGAGAAACATTCCATGTTCATGGTTAGGAAGAATTAATATCATGAAAATGGCTATACTGCCCAAAGTAATTTACAGAATCAACGCTATCCCCATCAAGCTACCATTGACTTTCTTCACGGAACTGGAAAAAACCACCATGAACTTCATTTGGAACCAAAAGAGAGCCCGCATAGCCAAGTCAATTCTAAGCAAAACGAACACAGCGGGGGGCATCACACTACCGGGTTTCTAACTATACTACAAGGCTACAGTAATCAAAACAGCATGGTACTGGTACCAAAACAGAGATATAGACCAATGGAACAAAACAGAGGCACCGGAGGCAACACAACATACATACAACTATACAATCTTTGATAAACCTGTCAAAAACAAGCAATGGGGCAAGGATTCCATGTTTAACAAATGGTGCTGGGAAAACTGGCTAGCCATGTGCAGAAAGCAGAAACTGGACCCCTTCCTGACACCTTACACTAAAA
This sequence comes from Callithrix jacchus, assembly GCF_049354715.1. Taxonomy (NCBI): domain Eukaryota; kingdom Metazoa; phylum Chordata; class Mammalia; order Primates; family Cebidae; genus Callithrix; species Callithrix jacchus. The sequence goes on from NC_133505.1 coordinate 107,075,135, forward strand.
TCAACTCCAGATGGATTAAAGACTTAAACATAAGACCTGGCACCATAAAAACCCTAGAAGGAAATCTAGGCAAAACTATCCAGGACATAGGAGTAGGCAAGGACTTCATGAACAAAACACCAAGAGCATTGGCAACAAAAGCCAAAATAGACAAATGGGACCTAATGAAACTCCACAGCTTCTGCACGGCAAAAGAAACAGTCACTAGAGTGGATCGGCAACCAACAGAATGGGAAAAAATTTTCGCAGTCTACCCATCTGACAAAGGGCTGATATCCAGAATTTACAAACAACTCAAGCAGATTTACAGGAAAAAAACAAACAAGCCCATTCAAAAGTGGGCAAAGGATATGAACAGATACTTTACGAAAGAAGACATATATGAGGCCAACAATCATATGAAAAAATGCTCATCGTCACTGGTCATCAGAGAGATGCAAATCAAAACCACATTGAGATACCATCTCACGCCAGTTAGAATGGCGATCATTAAAAAATCTGGAGACAACAGATGCTGGAGAGGATGTGGAGAAAAAGGAACACTTCTACACTGTTGGTGGGAGTGTAAATTAGTTCAACCATTGTGGAAGACAGTGTGGCGATTCCTCAAGGCCTTAGAAATAGAAATTCCATTTGACCCAGCAATCCCATTACTGGGTATATATCCAAAAGACTATAAATCGTTCTACTATAAGGACACATGTACACGAATGTTCATTGCAGCACTGTTTACAATAGCAAAGACCTGGAATCAACCCAAATGCCCATTGATAATAGACTGGATTGGAAAAATGTGGCACATATACACCATGGAATATTATGCAGCAATCAGAAATGATGAGTTCGTGTCGTTTGTAGGGACATGGATGAATCTGGAAAGCATCATCCTCAGCAAACTGACACAAGAACAGAAAATGAAACACCGCATATTCTCACTCATAGATGGGTGATGAAAAATGAGAACACATGGCCACAGAAAGGGGAGTACTAAACACTGGGGTCTATTGGGGGAAAAGCGGAGGGCCAGTGGGAGGGGGAGGTGGGGAGGGATAGCCTGGGGAGAAATGCCAAATGTGGGTGAAGGGGAGAAGAAAAGCAAAGCACACTGCCATGTGTGTACCTACGCAACTGTCTTGCATGCTCTGCTCATGTACCCCAAAACCTATAATCCAATAAAAAATTAAAAAAAAAAATAAAAGAAAAATATAATGTATCTCAATAATTATTTAAATTGGCCACATGCTAAAATGATTACATTTGGATATATTGAGTTAAATAATCTATTTTGAGTTAAATAAAATAGTTTATTAAAATTAATTTTATCTACTTTTAAAGTGTGTCTACTAGATATTTAAAGTCATGCTTGTGGCATATTTTAAGTTTCTATTGGATAGTGGTGTTATACATATTCTGTTTAGTTTTTACCAATGATTTTGCTCTCACCTTGTCCCACAAGAAAAGAAAGTAATAGAAGGTCATTGTCCTGAACATTGACCCATACTGCATGTTCAGCAGAGAGCCTTGATAGAGGTAAGACTCTCTGAATGATATTTATGCCTTTCTCTTGTGTTTGCTTTTACAGATCAGCTTACTCTTTTCAAGCTCCCCCCCACCCACTCCCCTTTATCTTTTTCTGAAAAGCAGATTGAAGGTAGCTTTTAAGCTACAGCTGGTTTAGCTCTACTACTAAGGCATCACCTTCTGGAACCTTATCAGATCCTCTGGATGTTCAAAAACTTTTCTCCACACTGACTGATTGAAACTAGAATGTCTCCCAGGCCTGCCTGAGCTTTGAAACTTGTTCAGTTGGATCTTGATAGCTTTTTGAATTACCCCGTCCATACACAGCTTGTTATTTAGTAATGAACTCAAGGAATCCCTGTGCAGATTACTTGATCTCTTTTTCTGCATATCTTCCTTCTCTATAGGAGTTTGTACCACAAATTCCAACCACTTCAGTCTCCTCAAACTCTAACTTCTAGTTTCTCAATTCAGTAGCATCCATGCTCTGTTTGGTTAAATCATTCTTGTGTTGTAGCCCTGATAAATGACTCTACATGGAAAGCTGTGGCAATAGTCAGTCCTGCGTCATTTCTTCTTCTTTCCCCAGGACCCACAGTCCTCTGTTGCCTTTATTCCAATCTCTGGAAACATTTGTTTCTTATAATTTATCTAGGTTTCTAGTTGTTTAAAGATGACAGGGAAAGTTCAGTACCTAATCCATCATAGTACAAGCAGAAGTTCAATTTAGAATTTTAATTCAATATTTCCTTGTTGTTAGTTTAACATCTTTTTATTTTTCTTTAGTAGTTGCTATATATTTTATAGCCTGCAACCTTGACTTACAAAGTGCAATGTAAATTTGTTTTTTTTTAATTTTAATTTTAATTTTTTATTGCATTATAGGTTTTGGGGTACATGTGCAGAGCATGCAATAGAGTTGCATAGGTACACACATGGCAGTGTGCTTTGTTTGCTTTCTCCCCTTCACCCCCATTTGGCATTTCTCCCCAGGCTATCCCTCCCCACCTCCCCCTTCCACTGGCCCTCCCCTTTTCCCTCTAATAGACCCCAGTGTTTAGTACTCCCCTGTCTGTGTCCATGTGTTCTCTTTTTTCATCACCCGCCTATGAGTGAGAATATGCGGTGTTTCATTTTCTGTTCTTGTGTCAGTTTGCTGAGAATGATGTTCTCCAGATTCATCCACGTCCCTACAAACGACACGAACTCATCATTTCTGATTGCTGCATAATATTCCATGGTGTTTTATTACTTGGGAAATGCAAGAATCTTAGAACATTTAATTTAGTTTCTCCTAGACTTTTGTGCTATTTCTATTCTGTTTTTATATTAAACACTATGCACATACACACACATAACATCAAGACCTCATTTTTTTAAGACAGCCAATTTTTATTAAGATTTGTTTACATATTTACCCTTTCCATTAGTCTTAATTTTTTTTTATTGCCATGTTTCCATCTATTATTATGCTTTGCCTGAAAACCCCATGTTGGTATCTCTTTAGTAGAGGTCTGCTGGAAAATAATTCTCTCAGTTTTTATTTATTTGAACCTGTTTTTACTTCACCTTTATTTTTTGAGTAAATTATTGGCTGGATATAGAATTCTAGCTTGGAAGTTATTTACTTTCAACATTTTGAAGATGTTTTTTGGCTTCTGCTTTTCTTTTGTTGTTGAAAAGTCAGCTTTTATTCAATCTTGTTGATTTGTTTAGAAGTAATGTTTCCTATTCTCTCATGATGTTTTTAAGATTGTCTGTTTATCTCTTATTTTCTGCAGTTTTGCTATGGTATGTCTGGGTGTGGTTTTCTTTGTATTTTTCCTGTTTGGGAATTACAGGGCATCTTTTATCTGTACCTTAATATTTTTCATTAGTTTAGGGAACTTTTAGCTCTGGAAATACTGCTTTGCTCCATTCCTCACTCCTCTTCCTGAGATTTCAAGATATGTTAGACACTTTTACCAAGCCCCAAATGTTTCTTAAGCAATATTCTGTATTTTCTGTTATTGTTTATTTTTCTTCCTTAATATGGGTGCTTTCTTTTGACTTACATAAACATCCATTGTAAATTACAATTTGTAGAGGTAACGTGAGGTTTGAAATGATGACTTCTTTCTCCTGAGAGAATTTACTTTTGCTTCTTGCAGGAAGTTAGGGTAGAATAGGGTATTTTAATCTAAACAGAGATCGAGTTGATTTAAAGCTGGGGTTTTGCCTTTGTGAACACTCTTTAGTCAGAGCTTGTCCTTTGATTTTCCCACCTCAATGTTTTCCTTTCTCCTTTAGTTTTCCCAACTGAAGGCCTTCAGTATTTTAACCAGTATTTTAACCTGTATCTCTTCTCCTTGACGGGCCCTGAACATAATTTTTGTGTCTTTACCCCTGTGAAACTGCTGAGTGCTCTGCTAAGCTTCTTTGTTTCTCACCTGAAGCTTTGAAACTAGATAATGCCTGCAGAATAAGAGAGGTTACCAACAATTGCCTCACTTCTCTGGGCTTTGCTTTTTCTCTAGGATCACGTTTCCTTAGGTTGTCGTTGCTTTGGTAGCTATCCAGTGATAGCTACCAGTCATCCTCAAAGAGATGACTTTTGTGTTTATTCTTGCCTTTCAGATTATTTTTTGTGAGGGTGTAGTCTTGAACAGCTAGTTCATTACCTGTTGGAAAAAGAGATTCCTTGTGGGTTGGAATTAGAAGGGTGAAGTATAGAACCTGTCTTCTCCAACCAGAAAGGATGCTCCATGAGGTCTGCACTTCTGTCTTTCAGCTCTACTGGATTGTTAGCTATTGTTCAGATTGGCCAGACTTTTTCCTGGCTCAGATCCATTGCATTTGCTATTTCCTATACCTGGAATGCTCTTGTTGTTTCTCTTCATTTAACAAACTCACACCCATCTTGCAGATCTTAGACTAAACATCATTTCATAGTGAAGTCTTCCTCCACCTCCCAAGCTAGGTTAGATTCCTCTGAATTTTTTCTTTTTTTTTTTTTTTTTAATTTTTTATTGGATTATAGGTTTTGGGGTACATGAGCAGAGCATGCAAGACAGTTGCGTAGGTACACACATGGCAGTGTGCTTTGCTTTTCTTCTCCCCTTCACCCACATTTGGCATTTCTCCCCAGGCTATCCCTCCCCACCTCCCCCTCCCACTGGCCCTCCCCTTTTCCCCCCAATAGACCCCAGAGTTTAGTACTCCCCTTTCTGTGTCCATGTGTTCTCATTTTTCATCACCCACCTATGAGTGAGAATATGCGGTGTTTCATTTTCTGCTCTTGTGTCAGTTTGCTGAGGATGATGTTTTCCAGATTCATCCATGTCCCTACAAACGACAGGAACTCATCATTTCTGATTACTGCATAATATTCCATGGTGTATATGTGCCACATTTTTCCAATCCAGTCTATTATCAATGGGCATTTGGGTTGATTCCAGGTCTTTGCTATTGTAAACAGTGCTGCAATAAACATTCGTGTACATGTGTCCTTATAGTAGAACGATTTATAGTCTTTTGGATATATACCCAGTAATGGGATTGCTGGGTCAAATGGAATTTCTATTTCTAAGGCCTTGAGGAATCGCCACACTGTCTTCCACAATGGTTGAACTAATTTACACTCCCACCAACAGTGTAGAAGTGTTCCTTTTTCTCCACATCCTCTCCAGCATCTGTTGTCTCCAGATTTTTTAATGATCGCCATTCTAACTGGCGTGAGATGGTATCTCAATGTGGTTTTGATTTGCATCTCTCTGATGACCAGTGACGATGAGCATTTTTTCATATGATTGTTGGCCTCATATATGTCTTCTCTCGTAAAGTATCTGTTCATATCCTTTGCCCACTTTTGAATGGGCTTGTTTGTTTTTTTCCTGTAAATCTGCTTGAGTTGTTTGTAAATTCTGGATATCAGCCCTTTGTCAGATGGGTAGACTGCGAAAATTTTTTCCCATTCTGTTGGTTGCCGATCCACTCTAGTGACTGTTTCTTTTGCCGTGCAGAAGCTGTGGAGTTTCATTAGGTCCCATTTGTCTATTTTGGCTTTTGTTGCCAATGCTCTTGGTGTTTTGTTCATGAAGTCCTTGCCTACTCCTATGACCTGGATAGTTTTGCCTAGATTTCCTTCTAGGGTTTTTATGGTGCCAGGTCTTATGTTTAAGTCTTTAATCCATCTGGAGTTAATTTTAGTGTAAGGTGTCAGGAAGGGGTCCAGTTTCTGCTTTCTGCACATGGCTAGCCAGTTTTCCCAACACCATTTGTTAAACATGGAATCCTTGCCCCATTGCTTGTTTTTGTCAGGTTTATCAAAGATTGTATAGTTGTATGTATGTTGTGTTGCCTCCGGTGCCTCTGTTTTGTTCCATTGGTCTATATCTCTGTTTTGGTACCAGTACCATGCTGTTTTGATGACTGTAGCCTTGTAGTATAGTTTGAAATCCGGTAGTGTGATGCCCCCCGCTGTGTTCTTTTTGCTTAGAATTGACTTGGCTATGCGGGCTCTCTTTTGGTTCCATATGAAGTTCATGGTGGTTTTTTCCAGTTCTGTGAAGAAAGTCAATGGTAGCTTGATGGGGATAGCATTGATTCTGTAAATTACTTTGGGCAGTATAGCCATTTTCACGATATTAATTCTTCCTAACCATGAACATGGAATGTTTCTCCATCTGTTTGTGTCCTCTCTGATTTCGTTGAGCAGTGGTTTGTAGTTCTTCTTGAAGAGGTCCCTTACGTTCCTTGTGAGTTGTATTCCAAGGTATTTTATTCTTTTTGTAGCAATTGCGAATGGCAGTTCGCTCTTGATTTGGCTTTCTTTAAGTCTGTTATTGGTGTAGACGAATGCTTGTGATTTTTGCACATTGATTTTATATCCTGAGACTTTGCTGATGTTGTTTATCAGTTTCAGGAGTTTTTGGGCTGAGGCGATGGGGTCTTCTAGGTATACTATCATGTCGTCTGCAAATAGAGACAATTTGGCTTCCACCTTTCCTATTTGAATACCCTTTATTTCTTTTTCTTGCCTGATTGCTCTGGCTAGAACTTCCAGTACTATATTGAATAGGAGTGGTGAGAGAGGGCATCCTTGTCTAGTACCAGATTTCAAAGGGAATGCTTCCAGTTTTTGCCCATTCAGTATGATATTGGCTGTTGGTTTGTCATAAATAGCTTTTATTACTTTGAGATACGTTCCATCGATACCGAGTTTATTGAGGGTTTTTAGCATAAAGGGCTGTTGAATTTTGTCAAATGCCTTCTCTGCGTCAATTGAGATAATCATGTGGTTTTTGTTTTTGGTTCTGTTTATGTGGTGAATTACGTTGATAGACTTGCGTATGTTGAACCAGCCTTGCATCCCTGGGATGAATCCTACTTGATCATGATGAATAAGTTTTTTGATTTGCTGTTGCAATCGGCTTGCCAATATTTTATTGAAGATTTTTGCATCTATGTTCATCATGGATATTGGCCTGAAGTTTTCTTTTCTCGTTGGGTCTCTGCCGGGTTTTGGTATCAGGATGATGTTGGTCTCATAAAATGATTTGGGAAGGATTCCCTCTTTTTGGATTGTTTGAAATAGTTTTAGAAGGAATGGTACCAGCTCCTCCTTGTGTGTCTGGTAGAATTCGGCTGTGAACCCGTCTGGACCTGGGCTTTTTTTGTGAGGTAGGCTCTTAATTGCTGCCTCAACTTCAGACCTTGTTATTGGTCTATTCATAGTTTCAGCTTCCTCCTGGTTTAGGCTTGGGAGGACACAGGAGTCCAGGAATTTATCCATTTCTTCCAGGTTTACTAGTTTATGTGCATAGAGTTGTTTGTAATATTCTCTGATGATGGTTTGAATTTCTGTGGAATCTGTGGTGATTTCCCCTTTATCATTTTTTATTGCATCTATTTGGTTGTTCTCTCTTTTCTTTTTAATCAATCTGGCTAGTGGTCTGTCTATTTTGTTGATCTTTTCAAAAAACCAGCTCTTGGATTTATTGATTTTTTGAAGGGTTTTTCGTGTCTCAATCTCCTTCAGCTCAGCTCTGATCTTAGTAATTTCTTGTCTTCTGCTGGGTTTTGAGTTTTTTTGATCTTGCTCCTCTAGCTCTTTCAATTTTGACGATAGGGTGTCAATTTTGGATCTCTCCATTCTCCTCATATGGGCACTTATTGCTATATACTTTCCTCTAGAGACTGCTTTAAATGTGTCCCAGAGGTTCTGGCACGTTGTGTCTTCGTTCTCATTGGTTTCGAAGAACTTCTTTATTTCTGCCTTCATTTCGTTGTTTACCCAGTCAACATTCAAGAGCCAGTTGTTCAGTTTCCATGAAGCTGTGCGGTTCTGGGTCGGTTTCTGAATTCTGAGTTCTAACTTGATTGCACTATGGTCTGAGAGGCTGTTTGTTATGATTTCAGTTGTTTTGCATTTGTTGAGCAGTGCTTTACTTCCAATTATGTGGTCAATTTTAGAGTAGGTGTGATGTGGTGCTGAGAAGAATGTGTATTCTGTGGATTTGGGGTGGAGAGTTCTGTAAATGTCCACCAGGTTTGCTTGCTCCAGGTCTGAGTTCAAGCCCTGGGTATCCTTGTTGATTTTCTGTCTGGTTGATCTGTCTAGTATTGACAGTGGAGTGTTAAAGTCTCCCACTATTATTGTGTGGGAGTCTAAGTCCTTCTGTAAGTCATTAAGAACTTGCCTTATGTATCTGGGTGCTCCTGTGTTGGGTCCATATATGTTTAGGATCGTTAGCTCTTCTTGTTGTATCGATCCTTTTACCATTATGTAATGGCCTTCTTTGTCTCTTTTGATCTTTGTTGCTTTAAAGTCTATTTTATCAGAGATGAGAATTGCAACTCCTGCTTTTTTTTGCTTTCCATTAGCTTGGTAAATCTTCCTCCATCCCTTTATTTTGAGCCTTTTTGTATCCTTGCATGTGAGATGGGTTTCCTGGATACAGCACACTGATGGGTTTTGGATTTTTATCCAATTTGCCAGTCTGTGTCTTTTGATTGGTGCATTTAGTCCATTTACATTTAGGGTTCATATTGTTATGTGTGAATTTGATACTGCCATTTTGATTCTAAGTGGTTGTTTTGCCTGTTAGTTGTTGTAGATCCTTCATTATGTTGAAGCTCTTTAGCATTCAGTGTGATTTTGGAATGGCTGGTACTGATTGATCCTTTCTATATGTAGTGCCTCTTTTAGGAGCTCTTGTAAAGCAGGCCTGGTGGTGACAAAATCTCTGAGTACTTGCTTGTTTGCAAAGGATTTTATTCTTCCTTCACTTCTGAAGCTCAGTTTGGCTGGATATGAAATTCTGGGTTGAAAGTTCTTTTCTTTAAGAATGTTGAATATTGGCCCCCACTCTCTTCTGGCTTGTAGTGTTTCTGCCGAGAGATCTGCTGTGAGTCTGATGGGCTTCCCTTTGTGGGTGACCCGACCTTTCTCTGTGGCTGCCCTTAGTATTCTCTCCTTTATTTCAACCCTGTTGAATCTGACGATTATGTGCCTTGGGGTTGCTCTTCTTGCGGAATATCTTTGTGGTGTTCTCTGTATTTCCTGCAATTGAGTGTTGGCCTGTCTTGCTAGGTGGGGGAAATTTTCCTGGATGATGTCCTGAAGAGTATTTTCCAGCTGGGATTCATTCTCTTCGTCCCCTTCTGGTACCCCTATCAAACGTAGGTTAGGTCTTTTCACATAGTCCCACATTTATTGGAGACTTTGTTCATTCCTTTTTGCGCTTTTTTCTCTGATCTTGGTTTCTCATTTTATTTCATTGAGTTGGTCTTCGACTTCAGATATTCTTTCTTCTGCTTGGTCAATTCGGCTATTGAAACTTGCGTTTGCTTCGCGAAGTTCTCGTATTGTGTTTTTCAGCTCCTTTAATTCATTCATCTTCCTCTCTAAGGTATCCATTCTTGTTATCATTTCCTCGAATCTTTTTTCAAATCTTTTTTCAAGGTTCTTAGTTTCTTTGCATTGATTTAATACATGATCTTTTAGCTCACAAAAGTTTCTCATTATCCATCTTCTGAAGTCTAATTCCGTCATTTCGTCACAGTCATTCTCCGTCCAGCTTTGTTCCCTTGCTGGTGAGGAGTTTTGGTCCTTTCTAGGAGGCGATGTGTTCTGGTTTCGGGTGTTTTCCTCCTTTTTGCACTGGTTTCTTCCCATCTTTGTGGATTTGTCCGCTGGTCGTCTGCGTAGTTGCTGACTTTTCATTTGGGTCCCTGAGTGGACACCCAGAATGTTGATGATGAAGTATTTCTGTTGCTTGGTTTTCCTTCTACCAGTCTAGCCCCTTCGCTGTACGACTGTTGAGGTCCGCTCCAGACCCTGCTTGTCTGGGGTGCACCTCTAGTAGCCGTGGCACAGTGAGGGATGCTACCAGTTTCTTTTTCTGCTCTCTTTGTCCCAGGATGATGCCTGCCTAATGACAGTCTTTTGGATATAGAGGGGTCAGGGAGCTGCTTGAGGAGACAGTTTGTACTTTATAGGGGTTTAATTGCTGAGCTGTGCACTCTGCTGTTCATTCAGGGCTGTTAGGCTGCTATGTTTGATTCTGCTGCAACACAGCTCATTAAACAACCCTTTTTTTTTTTTTTCTCAAATGCTCTGTGTTGAGCGGTTTGGACTTTATTTTTGGATGTCCGATCAGGTGTCCTGCCCAGCTCGAAGGCAGACTAGCCACTGTTTGGCCGCCGAGGCTCCGCCCTGCTGTTGTGTGATTCGCGCTGTTCCTGCCTGCTCTGCTGTGGTCTCCGCCACGCCCTGCGGCGGAGTCTCTTCGTTGTAGCGGGTTGCCTCAGCAACGGCAGGCTGCGTCAGCAGTGGGCGTGTATCTCAGTAGGGACGGGTTGCCTCGGCAACGGCTGGCTGCGTCAGCAGTGGGCGTGTATCTCAGTTGGGGCTGGTTGCCTCGGCACCGGCTGGCTGCGTCAGCAGTGGGCGTGTATATCAGTTGGGGCAGGTTTCCTCCATAGTGGTGGACGCCCCTCCTTCACAGAGCGTCTTGGACCGTCTGCCCGGGATAGTTTGAAATCGCGGTTTTGTTCGTCCCACTGGGTATCCCAAACGATCTGTCCCTGCAATCCCCTGGGCTGGGCTACTGTGCAAGTCTCGTTCAGTCTCAAGTCCAGCCCTCTCAAGTCTCAGGCTGCCGGTTCAACAAGGCACCCGGACAAGCGCGCCCTGTGGGGATTGGCGTCCCGTGTCTTTTTATACTTGGGAGTTTCCCCATTCTGTGGGCAACAAAGATCAGTCTGGAAGTGCAGCACTGACTCACCGTTTGCGGATTCAACGCGGGCTCCAATCCTGGGTTGTTCTCACAGCGCCATCTTGAGTCCCCTCTCTTGAATTTTTTCTTACAGTAATTTTCACACTAAGAATTATGAAATTAGTTATAATTTAATGTCTGTCTTATCCAGATAGGAATTTGGTCTGCTTATCCAGATTGTGTTAGCACAATGCCAGTCACAGAGTAGATGTTCCAAAGTAGGTATAATCTGCACTAGCATGCTTTAAGCTAGACTAAAATTTTCTGAAGTGTGTTCTATGACAGAGATGTTCTAAGATCACATAGTCTTTGGAAAAACTAAATGACATAACTGCTTTGGGAAAAATCACAATAGACCAAAACATATTTTTAAAATTTAAAAATTCCATATTAAACAAAGCTGCTTGACTTGGCTTATTCCTGAGTTTAACATTTAAAAAGTAAGTATTAATTCTTTAGAATATACTTCAAAAATCGTTTGGTTAAATATTGTCTAGAAATGGAAACTCAGAGAATTTTTCAGTTTTAGGAAAAACAAACTTCATCCCAGAACAAGTCTATATACTGCAAATTCTGGATGAGTAAAATCAAAATCAGAGAGGCTTGAAGGACAACTCCATTCCAGCAATATTTGCAGGACTGGAGTTAAGCTGACATGGACAAAAGATTTTCTGTCTCCAGTTTACTGCAATCTATATAGCTCCACAAATTGCACAAAACAGGAAGGTTTTAAGCACTGACTTCAAGGGACTGTCCTCATGAGCAATATTTTATATTGAATGGCCTATTTAAGCCACATGCTCTTTTGTAGTCAGGTAGACCCAGTAAATATGTATATTTGCCAGATTTGTGTTGACGATTAACTAGCCTTTGCATCAAAGAAGAATGATATGAGAAGTAAAATCAGATGGAAGCAGCACTTCAACTGGTAAATAAAACAATGTTCTTTTCAGAGAATTCCCAGTAGCTAATTGTAAATTGAAAATTGTTCCATCATTAAGTAATAACTAATTTACATTAATTCCTATTGGCTTTCCCTCTTCTCTTGCTTCCCCTCTGGCTCTTTCCTTTATTTAATGAATTTGGAATTAATCACTCGAAATGAACCATGATTATACTCACATCTGTATAACTGTTCCTTCTCTAGCCCTTCAGCTATTTTTCTTCTCTTTCAAAATACATTTTCCCCTTAAGATTTTATGCTAAATCTCCTCTCCTACTCTCTATTTCTCTCTTCTATTTCATGCCTCCCTTGTCCCTTTCAATCCACATTGTTCTTTTCCTCTTTGTTATAAATATTTCTTTGGCTCCTACTTTTCAGAAATGGTATTAGCTTTTATGCATCATGAAATTGTGGTGGATGTAAACATGATGATAGTTGGAACAGCAAAATTAAGCTGAATACAAATAAGAAATGTAATAGAATTAATTTGAACCTCACACTTTTTCCATTTCCTCCTGTTTACATAAACTATACCCTTTAGGATTTCCAACAATATCTTGCTTCAGGATGCTGCCTGCCCCTGGCTGTTGACTCAGTCTTCCCTTATTATTACATTTCCTTCAAGTATTTTCACACAGGGAGTCTATAGTACCATTTATCATCTGGTGGATGAATCTCAAATCTATGTCTTCATCCATGATAACTGGATATCCGTCTAACCTAAATTTTTGAGATGTTTACATAGTTACTCTAATTGTATCTCAAAATCATTGTGTCCAAACTTTAACTGAATATCCATAATACTTTCAGTTTAGTACTTGACAAAGTAGAGAATTCCAGTTCTCGTTCTTCTTGCATCAGACCTGCTTGTTTCGTGATTTTTTTCATTATGTTGTGAATGACACCATGTTCTCTATAAATTATACTTAATAAATTTAGCGAAAAATTTGTCTTTTTCTCTCCATTTTTTTTTGAACAGATATTTAAGTACCGTCTCTGTTTTAAGAACAAACATTGGGATTCTGTACTTAGGAGGTCACAGTTATGCTCTCCACAACTTTGCTGTCTAGTGGAGATCCTGGCAGAGAAACAAGTACTAGAGTAAGAAAGATAAGCACAGGGTACTACAGGAGCACAGAAGAGGACACTCACCCAGTTTGGGAGAGTCACAGAAGATTTCCTAGAATAGATGATGAGTATCTGTAGTATCCAAAATTACAAAACACAGGTAAAAATTATTTCAGAGAAAGTTAGGGTAATTGATGGTAGCAAGAAGAACTTTTCAAGGAGTAGGAGAAATAGGTGAAGATCTGAATACACCACACCTCACCCTTTCTTTAATAGGGAAAGAAGTTGGGGACATGAACAGGGTACTGCACAGGACAAGATGGTCCTTGTGTACCTAGTTAAAGGGTATACATCTTTAAAGAAGAACATCAGTGAATGGATGGTATGAGACAGGGCTGTGTGGCTGGTTTTGGCCAATGAGGTGTGAGGGTGATTGACAGTGAAAAGTCATTGACTGGGCTATTTTCCAGTCTTTATTCCCCCGCCACATCAAGTGAGGATGAGGGTTTCAGATGGTACAGCTGCAGGAAGATAGAAACCCCACTGTCCTAAGCTGCTCAGTCACTATACAAATGTCAGTTACCCTGGAGGGTGTCTGACATGGAGCAGACAACCTTGCTGAGATTTTAGGATCATTTGTTACCATAGCAGAATACTGACCATCTAATTGATATTCACTCATAGAAAGATATTTCCTTACACCCAGTCTAAAATTGCCAGCCTCCTTTCAGTCATCTTCACATAAATCAAAGCAATTATCACCATATGAAGGAATCTTTCATTTGTTTATTTTTTATAGTCTGCATCTATTTTATATAGTATGAACTCTGCAAAGTAATGCACTGTCTCTCTTATATTCCAAAGCTTAAAACAATGCCTGGCACATAACAGAAAAAAATTTCAAAGTGAGAATATTTTTACAGAAAAAATGAGAAAAGGATGTAGTACACAACTATTTTGTGAATTACTTACAGAAAGAGAAATTTAATTTTATTTCTTACATAGTATGCAAAATATGGAAGAAGAGAGTGAAAGGCTTTATATAGCTTATTTCAGTCAGAGAAACAGAGGCCTGAGCACCAATTTGGGTGTGAAGATAAGAATAAGGGAGTTCAGAATTCAATTAACTTGAATCATTGCTGTTGTCATTACTGATTTTACACCTCGTGATAGTAATAACTTATGGTGGCAGATTTCAGAACTTCCCCTGGTATTTTATGGTTCGTGTGTGTGTCTTTCAGAGGCCCTTCTGTTATTTGTTTCCCACAAGTACATTTTCATTCCTGATTTCTGTTACTGATAGGAATACTGCCCTATTGCTCTTATTGATTTCCCTAAATTAAGATCTAAAGTTACCATGACAGACAACAGTGTCTTATAGCTTGAGAGTAGATGACGCTAAATAAAGAAGCATCCTAGTTTCTGACTCATGGATGATGAATTTTGGAATATAATATAAGGTTGCTAAGCAAAACAAATTAGTGGCATGCCAATGATCACTGTATAATGAATGCTCATTGAAACAGTTAGTCTGTAAGATTTAGCCCTTAAAGTTTAACAAACTTCGAGTTCTCTTGCTGGTTTTCTATCATTATATGAATAAAGTAGAGGTCATAACAGCCTCAAATTCATAAGGTTCATATGGGAGATTCAATGGATAACCAATCTGAAGCACTTAGCATGATAATTGGCACTTAGTAAGCACTCTGTAAAAGTCTTCATTTCCCCCTTTTATCTTCTTTTACTTTTACTTTTGCCCAAGTCCCCACAGCTAGTGAAGCAGCCTAAATTCTTACCTAGTATATTTTGAATCTAGACTCCTGTGCTTTGTGTATTGTGCAATTCTGCAGATTACTTGTGTTACCAATGACAAACAAATAAGTGGACACTTTAAAATATCTTATCAGGTGGTTTCATAATCTTTTCATTGAAATACTGTATTAATGTTTTATTTTGTTGGAGTTTTTTTCTTCTCGGCATGCTATGTAAACTTTACCTAACAAAAGCATATCTCCTTTTTGTGAGACCCACTCTTTTCCCACCACCCATTACATTTAATCTGGTGGGACTGCCCGTTTCAGCATCTTGGCCCCATAGCCACGGATGTGATAATGTGAGCATAAGATCTGTTATAGCGCTATGTCCTCCTAGATGCAATGGTGATTCCAACAGTTGGATATGTGACCCAAGTTGAGGTATTGTGATGAAAATTTGATTCCATATTTTGGGTTTGACTGTAACCACTTTTAAGCCTCACTTCTCTGTCTTCCCTTCTGCTTCTGTGAAAGCTGATAAAAAAAAGCCAGTGTTCTCTCCTTTGGTGATGGTGGATGATTCAAACCACATAAGCCCTGACCCCAAGCCAAATAAGCCCCAATCCCCAGCCACATATGCCCCGATTCCCAGCTTGGGAATCCTCACCCAGACCCGCACCTCCTAACCACAATACAAGCCTCAAATCAGTTGCCTTTTATTGTCTGAAGCCAGCTTGGAAAGTCTGTCTGCTTTCCCAGAAAATTTCATCATGTAAGTAATAACCCATTTTAATACATTCATGGTGCATGTGTGGCACCAACAGTTTTGACATCTGATTCAAACTTTGGGTAAGCATCCATCCTGGTTCTGAAAAATGGCAACAACGGATATTATGTAGATCTCTTTTTTTCACTTGCATTGTGAGCTCTAATGATAGGACCCGGAGCTGCCAGTCACCATATTCCCCACAACATGAACAGGTTTGAGAGAACAGAGCCAACACCCAGAAAGAAGCAGAGGAATCAGTGAGAGTGTCCTGATGTCATGTGCCTGTTCTAGGGTCCACTCCAAACTTCCCAGTTACAGGTACCAAAAAATCTCCTTCATAGCTTAAGCTAGTTTTCTGGTTCCAGTAACTTTCAACAAAAGAGAATCCAGACTTATAAGGAGATTATTTAGAAAAAAATATGTCAACAGGCTTTAGAAATACAGGTGAGACCCCAAGACCCTGGGCATTGAAGAAAGTTAAAAAAAAAAAAAAAGTTTGAGTTGCTCTCTATGAGGCAAGGAAAGAGTATGTTTTGCTTTGTTTTTGCTTTTGTTGCATTGGAATATTAAAGAAGACAAGAGAAGTGTGCTACATTGGGGAAATGCCAGGAGAGATATGTGTGAACACAGAGAATGGAAGGGACCTTGGGGAAAAGAAATGTCTAGAAAGGATCTTAAAATTGTTTGGTGACTCCTTGTCATGATCCTGACCTTCAGTAAGGAGTTCTATTCTTAATAATGCAGTTGTTGCTTCTGTGGAAATGCAAGAAGTGACTGTTGAAATTCACATTTGTTTTGCTAAAAAACAAAACAGAGACTCCACCTATAAGAATGCAGAGGAGGCCTCTTACTTCATTGACTACCTGAGGAAGGCTTTCAACTTGCACGGGCTGCAGATTAGAGGATGGGATTTGGTGACAATTTTACTTAGAGCTCTAAGGGCAGAGATCTCATGCTGAGATCTGAGTTATATACAGTTTGGAGTGAATAAGAACAAATCTAATTTGTAGACAACATTATTTGAATAAGCCATTATGAAAACTGTGTATTTTTTTTTGTCAGATCTTATGGGTACCATTTAGTAATTTATTTTCTCTATGCACTAAGTAATAAGGTGGTGACTTATAAAAGTTCATTTTCTTTACATGCCTAATTTGTGTCCATGTCATAACCTAGGTCCTGGGAAAACTCACTCATTATATGCACAAAAATAGATTTTAAAAAAGCAACACAGACAAAATCTATTAAAAACAGATTTTTTAAAAAGCCGATAATTTTAGTTTTGTTGTAATTCATTAATATTTATCTAAACTAAAGGTTCATTAATTTAGTGTTGCCATATTTTTGCTAAGTAGAATATTATAGTATTTATATTAACTCAGTATATCCCAAGAATTTTTCAAAGTTTTTAAATGATTAATCGTAGTTATTTATGTGGATATATGTTAATGTTATTTTTTTATTTTGAAAAAAAAAAAAAAAAACAAGTACTTAATAAGCATATGGAATTAGCATTCCAGAGCTGGAAGGGCCCTTAAATATCATTCTGTTTCATTAATTTATACATTAAGAATTGAGACCCAGAAAAACTGAGTGGCTTGCTCAAACCACACATGTGGATTTAAAGCCAGAACTTGGGATGCTTGGCTCTTGGTCAAGTTTTGTTTCCAACATGGCATTTGCCCCATCTATAAAATGAAGGTGATGGACTATATAATATTTTATGGTTCTTTTCTCCTCTAATATTATTCAATTAAACATCTAATGATTTAGGTAGTTTCTATATTTTTATGTAAACTTCTTAACTGGGAACAAGTAACTGCTTATCAGAACATGTGGAACTGATATGTGTCTGGTGCATAGTGGCTCTCAACAAGTTTATGAAATCCAGGAAACATCATGTAGCTGTTCGTCACTCCATTGCTTATTATGAAATAGAACACTTTGTCATCACTCTCACCTGCCATTTTCTTAGCAGTTTGTGTAAGGGACTACATTTTGGAAATAAACAGTTTGAACATGAGAAAGGAGATGTAAAATCAGGCTCCATAATCAAGTAGCAAGATTTTATTGAACTCCTGGTGTATATTTAGTATGGTGCCAGAGATTGGACTGGATAAAAAAAAGTGTAAGACACCGCACTTGATAGCATCTTACCATCCAGGGGAGGAACTAGAGCTATTTTATATATTTTTGAAAAACGCAGAAAAATTATATGCTATGTTATGTGGTTCTGACTACATGTGAAATAAGAATTCCAGAAAGAATCATCTTCTTTATAGCTCCCTAGTTCTTTATACTTATCTTAGGCTTTTTTTTTCACATTTTGGAAATAAAGTTTGGATAGTTGGCATGAGGTAGTTAGGGTTTTAAAAACCAAGGTGAGGAATTTTGACCTGATAAGAAAAATAAAAGAAGTCGCTAATACATGTTTGTATAGGCAGGTGACATGATGAAAATGCAGTTTTAAGATTAGTGTCAGGCACTGAGTATGCAAGCTGAACTGCAGATAGGAAGTTTGAATGAAGGAAATAAAAGCAGTTTCAGCAATCCTGGATGATGTAATGTGGATATGTTAAGATACGTAATGCTGATTGCCGAAACACTTCAAAAGTCAATGGCTTAACACAATAAAGTATTATTCCTCTCTCATGTTGCAGTCCCATATGGATTACTGAGAGGTTTGGTGCAAGAAAATAATTTAGGATCCCATGTAATTTACAGACTGCTGTTTTGACTTTTTATAATTTTATTTTATTTTATTTTTTGAGATGGAATCTCACTCTGTTGCTCAGGGTGGAGTGCAGTGGCTTGATCTCTGCTCATTGCAACTTCCACTTCCCAGGTCCAAGCTATTCTCCTGCCTCAACCTCCCAAGTATCTGGGACTACAGGCACACACTACCACGCCAGGCCAAATGTTTTGTATTTTTAGTAGAGATCGGGTTTCACCATGTTGGTCAAGCTGGCCTCAAACTCCTAACCTTAAGTAATACATCTGCCTCAGCCTCCCAAAGTGCTGGGATTACAGGCATGAGCCACTGTGACCAGCCTGTTTTGAAATTTTTAAGTTAGTTTTCAAGTTCACATTACAGTGTATACCACCATCAGACTGGAGGGAGGGAGATAAAGAGAAAGAAGAGATACTATTTCTGCTGAAATGTTTAATCTCATAGGATCACCTAGAGCAAGTCCTGGGAATTGTAGTTTAGTGATGTGACTAGGAATGGGAAACTGGCTTGGTAAACATCTAGCCAGCCTCCTTCCCATGGATCTCTAGGAAAATAAACTTTGAGAAATGTAAAAAAATGAAAATAACATTAACATTTACTGAATCGGATATGAACTGTGCAGTATAGCAATAGTTCCTAAACTTGTGTGATGATCCTGATTGTTTGAAAAACTTATTAAAATATTGACTTGTGAGCCCTATACCTGGATCTGTGGAGGAGAGGTCTTGAAATCTGTACTTTTAATGTTTTTCAGGTGACTTTGATCACTGGTAAGTTTCATAAGCACTGTTTTACATAAATACTACCTTCTGTGTAGATGTTTTTTAATTTTTCATTTTATACATGAGGTTTTTGAGGTTAACTACTTGCTCAAGATCACAGAAATAGGGAGTGGCAGAAATAGAACTTGAATTTGATCCTGCCAGTCCCTAAAGATGAAAACTTAAAGTTTCTTTTATCCCTCCATGAGAATTACAACTGATTATTAAGGACCTGATGGACCTCTACATATTTTTTATGTATTTAGTATACTTTTTTGTATTTTTATAAATATTGTGATATTGGATTTTAAAATTTTTCATTTCTTAATAACTGGGTATATTCATAAACATAAAAATATGAAATTTTAGGACTAGACATACTCTCCCTTAATATAAAGAGAAGTTCAACACAGATGTAATTTATTCTCTTAGGTTGCTATTAGTCATGAATTTCAGAAACTAAAAGTAAATTGATTAAATTTGGTGGTGCCTCAAAAGATAGTTGTGGCCATTTCTAGAAAAAAACACCCCATCATCTTCCAGGTTAGACTGAATGCAGTATAGTTGTCCAGGACAGACTGGATGACTGAATGGCTCAAATCAGTCTGTTATGCTGCTCTAAAGACTGGGGTAAACACAGGTAAACATCATGAGGCAGGAATATGTCACCTTGGTAATGACAAGTAATCCTTGGGAGTAGAAATGTCAGTGAACAATCCATAGAGATAAAAATTCAAAGGCATGAAGCAACAAACTAGCAAAATAAGAAATCAAGAAAGTAGTTCCATTTGCAATAGCTAACAACAACAACAAAAACCCTAGGAATAAATTTAATCAAGGAGATAGATCTCTACAAATAAGACTTGTGAAACACAATGAAAGATATTGAAGAGAACACAAATGGAAAGACATCTTATATTTATGATTTAGAATAATTAATATTGTGAAAATGACCATATTACTCAGAGACCGATTCAGTGCAATCCCTATTAAAATACCAATGATATTCTTAACATAAGTAGGAAAAAAAATCCTAAAAATTATATGGAATCATGAAAGATCCCAAATAGCCCAAGAAATCTTGAACAAAAAGAGCTGGAGGCATCACAACACCAAACTTCAAAATATCTTTCAAAACTCTGATAACAAAACAGCATGGTATTGGCATAAAAACAGACACATAGACCAAAGGCACAGAAAAGAGAATGCAGAAATACATCTAAAATCAGTTGGCTGTACTTACAGCAAAAGGGATCTTAAGCTTTTTTCATATGCTTTTTTGCTGCCTGTATGCCTTCTTTTAAGAAGGGTCTGTTCATATTCTTTGACCACTTTTTAATGGAGTTGCTTTTCTCTTGTAAATGTGTTTAAGTTTCTTAGAGATGCTGGATATTGGACTTTTGTAAGATACATAGTTTGCAAATATTTTTTCCCATTCTGTAGGTTGTCTGTTTACTCCATTGATAATTCCTTTTGCTGTGTTGAAGCTCTTAAGTTTAATTAACTCCCACATACCAATTTTTGCTTTTGTAGTGATTGCTTTTGGTGCCTTTACCGTGGAATCTTTGTCCATGTCTATGTCCAGGATGGTATTGCCTAGTTGCCTTCCAGGGTTTTTATAGTTTTCGACTTTACATTTAAGTCTTTAATCCATCTTTAGTTGATTTTTGTATATGGAGGAAGGAAGCGGCCCAGCTTCAATCTTCTGCATATGGCTAGCCAGTTATCCTAGCACCATTTATTGTATGGGGAGTCTTTTCCCCATTGCTTGTTTTTGTCAGCTTTGTCAAAGATCATATGGTTGTGGCCTTATTTCTGGACTTCTATTCTGTTACATCAGTCTATGTTTTTGTATCAATGCTGTGCTGTTTTGGTTGCTATAGCTTTGTAGTATATAGTGTGAAGTTGGGTAGTGTGATGCCCGCAGCTTTGTTTTTTTTGCTTAGGATTGCCTTGGCTATTTGGGTTCTTTTTTGGTTACATACAGATTTTAAAATACATTTTTTCTAGTTCTATGAAGAATGTCATTGGTAGTTTGACAGAAATAGCACTGAATCTGTAAATTTATTTAGGCAGTATAGTTATTTTAATATTTATTATTTCTATCCTGAGCATGATGTTTTTCGTTTATCTGTGTCTTCTCTGGTTTCTTTCAGGAGTGTTTTATAGTTCTTATTGTAGAGATCTTTCACCTCCCTTACTAGTTGTATTGCTAGGTATTTTATTCTTTTTGTGGCAATCGTGAGTGAGATTGCCTTTCTGATTTGGCCCTTGGTTTGGCTGTTGTTGGTGTATAGGAATGCTAGTGATTTTTGTACATTGATTTTGTGTCCTGCAACTTCGCTGAAGTTGTTTATCAGCTGGAGGAGCTTTCTGGCCAAGACTATAAGGGCTTTCCAGATTTAGAATCATGTTGTCTGCAAACAGAGATAGTTTGACTTCCTGTCTTCCTATTTGGATGTTCTTTATTTTTTTTCTCTTGCCTGATTGCTCTGGCTAAGACTTCCAATAGTATGTTGAATAGAAGTGATGAGAGAGGGCATCATCATCTTGTGTCTGTTTTCAAAGAGGATACTTCGTTTTTCCCCATTCAGTATAATATTGGCTATGGGTTTTTCATGGGGTTTTTATTAGTTTGAGGCATGTTCCTTAAATACTTAGTCTATTGAGAATTTTTTTAACATGAAGGGTGATTTTTATACGTTCATTTTGTATCCTGCAACTTTGCTGAAGTTGTTTATCAGCTGGAGGAGCTTTTTGGCCAAGACTATGGGGTCTTTCTAGATGTAGAATCATGTTGTCTGCAAATGGCATGATTGATCCAGAAAGGCTTTTATTGAAAGCCTTTTCTGTATCTATTGAGATAATCATGGGGTTTTGTTTTTAGTTCTATTTATGTGATGAATCACATTTATTAATTTTTATATGTTGAACCAAACATATACATGCATCCTGTGACCCCACAGCTCATGGGCTGTGCCTTCTGATGGAGATGGCACTGTGTGGACACTGCCAAGATTTACCACCTGTGCCCTCCAGTGGAGAGGTCACTGCAGCTTTCACCACACCTGGGGCAGCTGAGGATTATGGCACCAGAATGCAGGGAGTAGAACATTGAGGTAGCACCTAGAAATGAGTGCAAAGATCCCATGCAAGGCATAGGGGACAGAATGCTATCAAAGAGGGGCTTTGGGCTTTGGGCACCTCTTTGATAGAGTTCTGTCCCGTATGCCTTGGCTCAGTATCACTGATCATTAGAAAAATGCAAATCAAAACCACAGTGAGGTACTATTTCACACAAGTCAGAATGACTATTATTAAAAAGTGAAAAAATAACAGATGCTGGTGAGGTTGTGGAGAAACCATAACACTTACACACTGTTGATGGGGGTGGAAATTAATTCAACCATTGTGGAAAGCAGCATGGCAATTCCTCTAAAACCTAAAATCCTGAATTACTCAATTCATCAGTCAATTCCATTACAGCTGTTTCCACCTAGATTTCAAAAACTGGAGCTGCCAGGAGCCTTGGGTACATGACCCAGACAGAGAGCTGCCAGAAGGGATAAACCCTTTCAGAAAGCACACACTTAGGGAAATGCCCAGTGGCGCCATGGGGACAAGTATGATCCTAAGACCCATGAGCTACAGAGACACCAGTGTGCAATGCCAACCTAAAAGAGTCTCAGTACCTGACTCCAACCCATGAGAGCTATTGTGTGGGCTGTGCTCAGCAAAGCAATTGGTCTGGGGCAGCCTGGAACTCTGGGGCCTACTCCTTATCCCAGTATCAACACAGCAACCACTTTGTGGGCAAACCACATTGATGAAAGGTGATCTGCCTGTTTGAAAATATGTCTTTCCTTCAGAAATTGTTATGGATTGAATTGTGCAGCCCCAAAAGTCATATTTTGTAGTTCTAATCCCTGATAGCTCAGAATGTGACCTTATTCAGAAATAAGGAGGTTTTTACAAATGTAATTCATTAGGTTGAGGTCATACTGGAGCAGGATAGGCTTCTCATCCTTTATGACTGGAGTCCTTAAAAAAAAAAAGAAACTTGGACAAGGACACACATGTAGGAAGAACAGTATGTGAAGATGGAGGCAGAGATCTGGGTGTCATAGCAGAAGCCAAAGAATGCCCAACCTTGCTAGGAAACCACCGGAAGCTAGGAGGGAGACCTGGAACAGATTTCCTCTTATAGCTCTCAAAAGGAACCAACCCTGCTGGCACCCTGATCTGGTTTCTAGCATCCAGAACTGAGACAATACATTTCTGTTAGTCTAAGGCAGCAAGTTTTGATACTTTGTCACAGCAGTCCTAGCAAACTAATACAGGGACTGTAAATGACAATAAGAAACATAAAAATAAAAATAAGTATTCCTCCCTTGGGGGATTTCGAGAATTGTAGAATATAATTGGCAGTCCAGTATAAATGAAAAATCAGACAGGTCTGTATTGAAATCTTACCTATACCATGGTCTGGGTGGCTTCTTTGACTGAGTTATCCAGATTCTCTGAGCCTCAATATCTTTATCTAAATAGCAGAGAAATAGTATTTAATTTTTTGATTGTTGTAATGACTGAATACTATCTCTACTTTTTCAATTATTGTTTTGAAAATGTAATTGCTACCATTCCACTATGGTTTGAATGTGTCTTCCAAAGTTAGTGTATTGGAACATTTTTCTCAATGCAACAGTTTAGAGAAGTGGGACCTTTGAAAGGTGATTAAGTCATGAGAACTCTGCCCTCATGAATGATTAATGTAGTTATTGTAGAAGCAGGTTTGTTATTGAGAGAGTGGATTTGCCATAAAAACAAGTTCAGCTTTTTTTCTTCTCTCTCTCTCTCTCTCTCTCAACATGTGATGTCTTTTATCATGTTATGTTGCAGGAAGACGGCCCTCATCAGATGTGACCCCTTGATCTTGGAATTCCCAGCCTCCAGAACTGTGAGGCACCAAATTTCTCTTCTTTATAAATTACCCAGTCACACGTATAATGTTATAATAGCACAAAACAGACTAAGACACATTCACTGCTTAATTCACTGCTTAATATGCCTTATTTCACAACAAACCAATGAAGATATTACTGTATTACTTCCATTTACAGAAAAGATATTAGATTTTGCATGGGTCATGCTCTTTTTAAGAACTCTTTGTAAGCATAAACGTGTCATCTAAGGCAAAAGTTACGAACATTATATCTCTCATTTCTTGGATTAACTGCCCAGTGAAGAACATATGTCTGTTACACTTACTTTTTATCATATCATATCATATTATATCATATCATATCATCATATCATATCATATCAATCATATCATATCATATCATATCATATATCATATCTGTGTGTGTATATATATATTTGCAATATGCTGACTTCTAAATAGGAGATTGAACCAGAAGTATGGCTCCTTTATTTTTCAAGTATCTCTAGCAAAATTATTAAGTAGTGATGAATGATTAACATGGCATTAAATCATGAAATGACCAGGATTACACCTAATGTAAAAATAGCAAACCTAATGAGAAAATAATCCATCAATTATTTTTTACAGAAAAGACTTTCTCACACACACTATAAGAAGTTGTGATATATTTGGCGTCCTCCTATTATTTAAATTTTGATTTATGTTTATTTGTTATTTTACTATAATACTTGACTATAATATTTTAGAGCTTGTATTTTAAAATAATTGTGAGTCTAAAGAAAAAATACTATAAGAAATCAAACAACTTTTCTGCTTCATTTAAAGAGATAATTATATATAACTTTCACGAAACTATGGTATTAATGATTTATCTGTAGACTCTAATCTCATTTCAGAATTACTGTATACTCATTATAATTTATCTTTGTAGAACCCAGAACAGGGACTTGCACAAATTACGTGCATAAGAAGGTTTGCTGATGATAGTGCAGATCACTCATACAACTTATTTAATTTGCAAGTATCTTTAAAAATAATATATTTCTTTCATTGATCCTGTAATTCTTATTTTGAATTTGTGAATGTACTATTCAGAAAACTGGAAAAAAAATCCCAGTAGTTTCATTCTTACGTGGTGATTATATATTAATACTAAAACTCCAAAATTATATATACTAAGTAAAACTTATTCTTTGCACAGGAAGTGAATGATTTTGTACTTTATGAGAAGTTCTGAGAACTCAGCAAGCCTTGAGCTAAATGGTATGATGGAATATGGATGATTATCTCCAGCTGTGGAATATCTCTTCCAATCCCAAGATCTCAGGACCCTTTGAAAAGAGGAAGAGATGCCTGAGCTTAACTGTTTTTTCCTCTTTATTATATGAAATTCTATAAGATGTTGCTTGGAAATTTATATGGCTACATTTGAAGCAGTTTGGTGAAATTTATCTATGATGCGTTTCAGTGGTTCAGTTGTTAGCCTTGTCTATCCTGTTTACAAGAGTATGTTTGGAAGCAGTTCATTTGGTGAAATTTATCTATGATGTGTTTTGGTGGTTCAGTTCTTAGCCTCATATATCCTGCTATGTCCTACAAAATGCACATCGGCAATTTAAAGACCGTTTGACATTCTGCTTTTAGAGTACATGAGCCATGTCATTTGAACTATGAATGACCATTTGGTGGTCTTTTAACTCCTCAGGATACTTCATTCCCTTGACATAAGAAACAGTCTTTAGGAGGATAATTTCTTTGAGAAATAGTAGTAAGTGCACATGGTAGTAGTTTTCTATCATTCTGCTTCCTAAATGATTACCCTTAAAACCGATCATATATTCTTACCTGAGTGAGGGCAATAAGTGCATTAATGAAGCACTCATCAGGTATTAATATATGGACTATAAGACAATTTTTGCCTTATTTTTCAAAAGTGACTAACGTCTAAGAAAAAAAGTGTGTGAAATAAATTCTTATCTTGAGAGAGTTGCTTTCTGATAGTCACATCTTCAAATTTTAAAGTAGAAAAAAATTCTATAGTCATAGTTACATTTGGGAAATCAACATTTGGTAATAAAAGCTCTACCAATCGCTAAACAAATGGAATGTTGTATAAGAGAAAAAGAAGCCCTGGGATCTTCAAATGCTTTATATTAAATTGTACTTGGTAGCACATTTATGTGCAGCATTTTATAGTAGTTTCTGAAGGTGTATCCTCCAGTCATCTTGGTTTTCAGGACCTGAGGAAAATTTTACTAATTTCTGTAGACCTTGAGCAGCAACTGTAGAAAATTAATTTATTTACCACCTTTTTGATAATATAGCATAAGGTTCAAGACACTGGCTATGAAGTTAGGCTGCCTAGGTTTGAATCTTTATTAGCTTATTGTTAGCTATATATGACCTTATTAGGCATTTGCAACTCACATAATCTCTTCTGTCACCTTTTCTGTAAAATAAAGATATCATTAGTGCCTAGTTCATAAAGTTTTATCAAGATTAAATGAGGAGAAAGCATATAAGTAAAGTTCTCAGGATAGTGCTTGGCACACAATGAGTGTTTTAAGATGTAGGACACTCCTTTCAAGCCAAGGAGCATGATAATGATCAAGGTGCAAAGAGAGTAAGGAAGGCATCCCTTAGGATTTGTATTTCTCTTTGCTTCTCTCTTGCTCATCAATAGTTCAGGGAGCTTCTCATGAAGCCACAGCAGATATTAGCAGAGATGTCATATAGAGCTGAAAGTATATTCAGAAAAACCAGAGTGCTGCTTTGTGTGTCAGTAACCACAAATGCAACACTGCTATTGTCTGCATAAAAATAGGTAATGTCAGCTAGGCTCCTCAGTAGTTAAATGATACAATTAAAAGGACCGTTGAACATACTTTTTACAAAATGGAAAAAAAACTTCACACAAGATCTAGCAGAGCTAAAATTTAAATACCCAGCTCGAGTAATGTGCTTCTAAATATAGCTCAGTTTCTTGTTATCTGCATGGCTCATCTTCCAGCATGAAGATTAGCATATGCTTATATCCATAAAATTGGCAGGTATTTAATATACAGTAACTGGGTTTTTAAACTTAATGTTAGATTTAATAGGCTAGATAAAATGTAACAATTATTTATGAAAAAATTAATTGAATCTGTTGTAATTCATTCAAGTAATACTCACAATACAGGATAAATGGGAAATCAATCTTTTATAATCTGCCACTTTACCTTTTTGAGTAGTTTCACAGTTCTTCAGCACAGTTTTATGGTGTAGTCCTTATTTAACAGACATACATATTTAAGCAACTTATGTAGAAGATATCATTGGAAAAAATTGAAAATCTAAGTTATGATGGATATTGAGATCTATCCTATTTTGCTCCTTAAATACCAGAAAAAATATAATCAATTAATTCTTTAGACAAATCTTAAAAGGGTAATTCTTAAACCCATTTTGCTAAACTGGTTTATCGCCTACAAAACTACTAAGCAAAAAACAAACTCACTTGAAACAAATTGCTATAGCAGATGCTCTTGGAGCCTGATATGGTTTGGATCTTTGTCCCAGCCCAAATTTCATATTAAATTACAATTCGCGATGTTGAAGGTGGGATTGGTGGAAGGTGATTGGATCATGGTGGTGGTTTCTCATGAATGGGTTAGCACCATCTTTCTGGTGCTGTTCTAAAGAATTCTAAGATGTGTTTCAAGCTTCTGGCACCTGGTATACACACTCTTTCTTACAATTATTTAATCAAACACGAATGTAGGTGCTGCTGTGAAGAGATTTTTCAATGCAATTAAAGTCCTAATCTGTTGACCTTAAGATAGGAACACTATCTCACGTAATTACATGAAGCCTTTAAAATCAGAGGTTTTTTCCCACTGCTGGCAGAAAAAGAATTCACCAAGATTCATTCATACTGACCTAAAAGAAAGCAAGCATCCGTTTTGTGAACTGCCTGGGGCCCAGGGATGAGCAGGTCAGGAGAGGACACCTGGCAAGGAAATGTGGGCAGTCTCAGTGGGAACTGAGAGCAGAACTGAAAATGAAACTTAAGTCTTAAAGCTAAAAGATGAATTCTGCTAATAACCAATAAGCTTGGAAGGTAACCCTGAATCCAGATGAGAACCACAGTGCTAGGCAAGACCTTCATTTCAGTCCAGTGAGACCCTGACCAGAGAATCTAATTATGCCACATCTGAACTTCTGATTTTCAGAAACTGTGAGCTAAAAAATGGGTGTTTTTTAAGCTGCTGCCTATAGTAATTTATTGAGCAGCAACAAAAAAACTAATACACTAATGTGCAACTGTTGTGAATAGTTCTATGTGAGCTCAGACACACCTCAAACCAGCATCATCCTACCATAAGGATTCACTATGTGTCCATCCTCTTTCTACCTCAGGGTCTTCTCCAATGAGTAGAAGTATATTTGGTCCCGTGCAATTACAGCTTGGAAGTATAAGGGACTTGATACTCTAGGCACCACTAATCCAATGGAGGGTGAAGTCAGTAGATGAAAGTTCCAGCCTAGTGCTCCACGTTTCACGGAAGTCCTGGTAGAAAGAGCCTCGATTCCTAGAGCAGCGACCTCAACGGCTCACCATCTCACCATTTTAACTTATCCTTCGTATCTCATTTTCCTTCTGCAGTAAACTTTCCTGCATGCAAGTTCTTCTCTCAGACTCTGTTTTCAAGGAAATCCAATCTAAGAGAGTTGCAACCCTTTTAAATGAGCTAGATAAGAGGCAAGCCGGAATCTCCCTGCCCCGCCCCCGCCCCTTGAGTACTACATCTCTGGCAATTATTATCAAGAGATGCAGTACCAAAGATTAAAAAAAAAAAGTCTCCTCAGCAAATCATAAGAAAAAATAATACTTTCAGATTGAAAGAGTCAAAATTAGATGATTTCATGAAATATATTCTGAAAAATTCTGGAATCAGCATGTATCACTTGTGCCAACTCCCAAAACAATGATCATTCAATTTATTTCATATGAAGAATGCTTCATATTTATAAAGTACTTTCATGTATATTATCTCTTTTTATTTTCACAACAATATAGATTATGTTTTCAGTGTTCCAATGATCTTAGACTGTTCTATAGCTTGGAGGAGGTTAAAAATTATTTTTGAGCAATAGGTATTTTGTAGTTCTTATTTGTTGTTGTAGTTGAAATTTTCTTCTTAAGATTTATTTATTTTTTAAAATTGCATTTTAGGTTTTGGGGTACATGTGCAGAATGTGCAAGATAGTTGCATAGGTACACACATGGCAGT
This sequence comes from Callithrix jacchus, assembly GCF_049354715.1. Taxonomy (NCBI): domain Eukaryota; kingdom Metazoa; phylum Chordata; class Mammalia; order Primates; family Cebidae; genus Callithrix; species Callithrix jacchus. The sequence continues at coordinate 107,104,163 of NC_133505.1, forward strand.
GTGTTTTGCTGCCTTCCTCCCCTTCACCCACATTTGGCATTTCTCTCCAGGCTATTCCTCCCCAGCTCCCCCCACCCCCTGCTGTCCCTCCCCTATTCCCCCCAATAGACCCCAGTGTGTATTACCCCCTTCCCTGTGCCCATGTGTTCTCATTTTTCCTCACCCGCCTATGAGTGAGAATATGTGGTATTTCATTTTCTGTTCTTGTGTCAGTTTGCTGAGAATGATGTTCTCCAGATTCATCCATGTCCCTACAAAGGACACGAACTCATCATTTTTGACTGCTGCATAATATTCCATGGTGTATATCTGCCATATTTTCACAGTCCAGTCTATCATCGATGGGCATTTGGGTTGGTTCCAGGTCTTTGCTATTGTGTCCTTACAGTAGAACGATTTATAGTCCTTTGGATATATACCCAGTAATGGGATTGCTGGGTCAAATGGAATTTCTATTTCTAAGGCCTTGAGGAATCGCCACACTGTCTTCCACAATGGTTGAACTAATTTACACTCCCACCAGCAGTATAAAAGTGTTCCTATTTCTCCACATCCTCTCCAGCATCTGTTGTCTCCAGATTTTTTAATGATCACCATTCTAACTGGTGTGAGATGGTATCTCAGTGTGGTTTTGATTTGCATCTCTCTGATGACAAGTGAAGATGAGCATTTTTTCATATGTTTGTTGGCCTCATGTATGTCTTCTTTCGTAAAGTGTCTGTTCATATCCTTTGCCTATTTTTGAATGGGCTTGTTTGTTTTTTTTCCTGTAAATCTGTCTGAGTTCTTTGTAAATTCTGGATATCAGCCTTTTGTCAGATGAATAAACTGCAAAAATTTTTTCCCATTCTGTTGGTTGCCAATTCACTCTAGTGACTGTTTCTTTTGCTGTGCAGAAACTGTGGAGTTTGATTAGGTCCCATTTGTCTATTTTGGCTATTGTTGCCAATGCTTTTGGTGTTTTGTTCATGAAGTCCTTGCCTACTCCTATGTCCTGAATGGTTTTGCCTAGATTTTCTTCTAGGGTTTTTATTGTGCCAGGTCTTATGTTTAAGTCTTTAATCCATCTGGAGTTCATTTTGGTGTAAGTTGTCAGGAAGGGGTCCAGTTTCTGCTTTCTGCACATGGCTAGCCAGTTTTCCCAACACCATTTATTAAACAGGGAATTCTTTCCCCATTGCCTGTTTTTGTCAGGTTTATCAAAGATTGTATGGTTGTAGATATGTTGTGTTGCCTCCGATGCCTCTGTTTTGTTCCATTGTTCTATATCTCTGTTTTGGTACCAGTACCATGCTGTTTTGATTACTGTAGCCTTGTAGTATAGTTTGAAATCCGGTAGTGTGATGCCCCCCGCTGTGTTCTTTTTGCTTAGAATTGACTTGGCTATGCGGGCTCTCTTTTGGTTCCATATGAAGTTCATGGTGGTTTTTTCCAGTTCTGTGAAGAAAGTCAATGGTAGCTTGATGGGAATAGCGTTGAATCTGTAAATCACCTTGGGCAATATAGCCATTTTTACAATATTGATTCTTCCTAACCATGAACATGGAATGTTTCTCCATCTGTTTGTGTCCTTTCTTATTTCATTGAGCAGTGGTTTCTAGTTTTCCTTGAAGAGGCCCCTTACCGTTCCTTGTGAGTTGGATTCCTAGGTATTTTATTCTTTTTGTAGCAATTGTGAATGGCAGTTAGTTCTTGATTTGGCTTTCTTTAAGTCTGTTATTGGTGTAGACGAATGCTTGTGATGTTTGCACATTGATTTTATATCCTGAGACTTTGCTGAAGTTGCTTATCAGTTTCAGGAGTTTTTGGGCTGAGGCGATGGGGTCTTCTAGGTATACTCTCACGTCGTCTACAAATAGAGATAATTTGGCTTCCACCTTTCCTATTTGAATACCCTTTATTTCTTTTTCTTGCCTGATTGCTCTGGCTAGAACTTCCAGTACTATATTGAATAGGAGTGGTGAAAGAGGGCATCCTTGTCTAGTGCTGGATTTCAAAGGGAATGCTTCCAGTTTTTGCCCATTCAGTATGATATTGGCTGTTGGTTTGTCTTAAATAGCTTTTACTACTTTGAGATACGTTCCATCGATACCGAGTTTATTGAGCATTTTTAGCATAAAGAGCTGTTGAATTTTGTCAAATGCCTTCTCTGCATCAATTGAGATAATCATGTGGTTTTTGTTTTTGGTTCTGTTTATGTGGTGAATTACGTTTAGAGACTTGTGTATGTTGAACCAGCCTTGCATCCCCAGGATGAATCCTACTTGATCATGATGGATAAGGTTTTTGATGTGCTGTTGCAATTGGTTTGCCAGTATTTTATTGAAGATTTTTGCATCTATGTTCATCATGGATATTGGCTTGAAGTTTTCTTTTCTTTTTGAGTCTCTGCCAGGTTTTGGTATCAGGATGATCTTGGTCTTATAAAATGATTTGGGAAGGATTCCCTCTTTTTGGATTATTTGGAATAGTTTCAGAAGGAATGGTACCAGCTCCTCTTTGTGTGTCTGGTAGAATTCGGCTGTGAACCCATCTGGTCCAGGGCTTTTTTTGTGTGGTAGGCTCTTAATTGCTGCCTGGATTTCAGTCCTTGTTATTGGTCTATTCATAGTTTCGGCTTCCTCCTGGTTTAGGCTTGGGAGGACACAGGAGTCCAGAAATTTATCCATTTCTTCCAGGTTTACTAGTTTATGTGCATAGAGTTGTTTGTAGTATTCTCTGATGATGGTTTGAATTTCTGTGGAATCTGTGGTGATTTCCCCTTTATCGTTTTTTATTGCATCTATTTGGTTTTTTTTTTTTTTCTTTTTTATCAGTCTGGCTAGTGGTCTGTCTATTGTGTTGATCTTTTCACAAAACCAGCTCTTGGAGTTATTAACTTTTTGAAGGGTTTTTTGTGTCCCTATCTCCTTCAGTTCTGCTCTGATCTTAGTTATTTCTTGTCTTCTGCTAGGTTTTGAGTTTTTTTGATCTTGCTCCTCTAGCTCTTTTCATTTTGACAATAGGGTGTCAATTTTGGATCTCTCCACTCTTCTTATGCAGGCACTTATTGCTATGTATTTTCCTCTAGAGACTGCTTTAAATGTGTCCCAGAGATTCTGGTATGTTGTGTCTTCATTCTCATTGGTTTCGAAGAACTTCTTTATTTCTGCCTTCATTTCATTACTTATCCAATCAACATTCAAGAGCCATTTGTTCAGTTTCTATGAAGCTGTGTGGTTCTGAGTTAGTTTCTGAATTCTGAGTTCTAACTTGATTGCACTATGGTCTGAGAGACTGTTTGTTTTGATTTCAGTTGTTTTGCGTTTGCTGAAGAGTGCTTTACTTTATTATGTGGTCAATTTTAGAGTAGGTGTGATGTGGTGCTGAGAAGAATGTATATTCTGTGGATTTGGGGTGGAGAGTTCTGTAAATGTCTATCAGGTTTGCTTGTTCCAGGTCTGAGTTCAAGCCCTGGATATCCTTGTTAATTTTCTGTCTGGTTGATCTGTCTAATATTGACAGTGGAGTGTTAAAGTCTCCCACTATTATTGTATCAGAGTCTAAGTCTCTTCATAAGTCATTAAGAACTTTACTTATATATCTGGGTGCTCCTGTATTGGGTCCATATATATTTAGGATCGTTAGCTCTTCTTGTTGTATGGATCCTTTTTCCATTATGTAATGTCCTTTTTTGTCTTTTTTGATCTTTGTTGCTTTAAAGTCTATTTTATAAGAGACGAGAAATGCAACTCCTGCTTTTTTTTGCTCTCCATTTGCTTGGTAAATCTTCCTCCATCACTTTATTTTGAGCCTTTGTGTATCCTTGCATGTGAGATGGGTTTCCTGGATACAGCACACCAATGGGTTTTGGTTTTTTATTCAATTTGCCAGTCTGTGTCTCTTGATTGGTGCATTTAGCCCATTTACATTTAGGGTTCATATTGTTATGTGTGAATTTGATACTGCCATTTTGATGCTAGCTGGCCATTAGTTGATGCAGATTCTTCATTTTGTTGATGCTCTTTAGCATTTGGTATGTTTTAAAATGGCTTGTACTGGTTGTTCCTTTCTGTGTATTGTGCCTCTTTCAGGAGCTCTTGTAAAGCAGGCCTGGTGGTGACAAAATCTCTTTGCACTTGCTTGTTTGCAAAGGATTTTATTTTTCCTTCACTTATGAAGCTCATTTTGGCTGGATATGAAACTCTGGGTTGAAAGTTTTTTTCTTTAAGGATGTTGAATATTGGCCCCCACTGTCTTCTGGCTTGTAGAGTTTCTGCTGAGAGATTTGCTGTGAGTCTGGTGGGCTTCCCTTTGTGGGTTACCCGACCTTTCTCTCTGGCTGCCCTCAGTATTTTCTCCTTCATTTCAACCCTGGTGAATTTGACGATTATGTGCCTTGGGGTTGCTCTTCTTGTGGAATATCTTTGTGGTGTTCTCTCTATATCCTGGACTTGAGTATTAGCCTGCCTTGCTAGGTTGGGGAAATTTTCCTGGATAATATTTTTAAGAGTATTTTCCAGCTTGGATTCATTTTCTTCATCACATTTTGGTACACCTATCAAACGTAGGTTAGGTCTCTTCACATAGTCCCACATTTCTTAGAGACTTTGTTCATTTCTTTTTGCACTTTTTTCTCTAACCTTTGTTTCTCGTTTTATTTCATTGAGTTGATCTTTGACTTCTGATATTCTTTCTTCTGCTTGGTCAGTTTGGCTGTTGAAACTTGTGCATGCTTCACGTAGTTCTCGTATTGTGTTTTTCAGCTCCTTAAATTCATTCATATTCCTCTCTAAGTTGTCCATTCTTGTTATTATTTCCTCAAATCTTTTTTCAAGGTTCTTAGCTTCTTTGCATTGATTTAGAACATGTTCTTTTAACTCATGGAAGTTTCTCATCATCCACCTTCTGAAGTCTGATTCTGTCATTTTGTCACACTCATTCTCCGTCCAGTTTTTCTCCCTTGCTGTTGAGGAGTTTTGTTTTTTTGTAGGAGGCGAGGTGTTTTGGTTTCCAGTGTTTTCCTCCTTTTTGCACTGGTTTCTTGCCATCTTTGTGGATTTATCCACCTGTCGTCTGAGTAGTTGCTTACTTTTCGATTGGGTCTCTGAGTGGATGCCCAGATTGTTGATGATGAAGTATTTCTGTTACTTAGTTTTCCTTCTAACAGTCTAGTCCCTCTGCTGCACGACTGCTGAGGTCCACTCCAGGCCCTGCTTGTCTGGGTTACACCTGTAGCAGCTGCAGAACAGTGAGGGATGCTACCAGTTTCTTCTTCTGCTATCTTTGTCCCAGAATGATGCCTGCCAAATATCAGTATGATCAGTTTTTTTGAGGTGACTCTGGATATACAGGGGTCAGGGAGCCGCTTGAGGAGACGATCTGTACTTTATAGGCGCTCAAGTGCTGAGCTGTGAGCTCCATTGTTCATTCAGGGCTGTTAGGCATGTGCGTTTAGGTCTGCTGCAGCAGAACTCATAAATCCGCTTTTTATTCCTCAGATGCTCTGTCTTGGGGAGTTAGGGCTTCTTTATGACTATCCGTTGCACTGTCCTGCCCAGCTAGGAGGCAGTCTAGTCACTATTTGCCTGTCGAGGCTCTGCCCTGCTACCGCGGGGTCTGCCCTATTGCCCTGGGCTCTGCCCTGCTGCTGTGGGCTCTGCCCTGCTGCCGTGGGCTCCGCGCTGCTGTCGTGGGCTGCGCCCTGTAAGCATGGGCTCCTCCCTGCTGTCATGGGCTCTGCCGTATTCATGGAGTCTCTCTGTTATGGTGGGTTGCCTCGGCAATGGCAGGCTGTGTCAGTAATGGAGTGTACCTCAGTGGGCACGGAATGTCTCAGTAGTGGCAGACGCCCCTCCCCCACTGAGCTGCACCATCCTGGATTCTGCTGTGCCCACAGTGAAACTCTCAACCCCAAGTGTTTCGAATCACCATTTTGTTTGTCCCTGTGGGGGTGGGACCCGCCAAGCCTGATCACCTGGCTCCCTGTCTCAAAGCCCTTTTTCTCTCTCTTTTTTTTTAAGTTGAACGGTTGACTCTCTCCCAGGTGTTTTAGTCACCTGCTGAAAGTGCACCAGGATCTGTGTGATTTCCCGTGCAGTGACCCACTGCACCGGCTCAAATGTCACTTCCTGGGAATCTTCTGGTCTGGCTCTCTGTCCAAGTTCCGTTTAATCAGGGGGATATGCTAATCTGCCCTCACAAATCTTAGATTGCCCATTAAACAGGGCACCCAGACCAGCACATTTTGTGCAGGGTGCCGCTGTGCTGCAGCGCTGGCCAAAACTGCCACACAAACCAAGAGGGCTGTGCTGGTGTCCCGTGTCTCTCCTACACCTGGGAATTTCCCTGTTCTGTGGGCAACAAAGATCCGTCTGGAAATGCAGCTAGGACTCACCCTCTGCGACTTCACTGAGAGCTGCAATCCTGAGTTGTTCCTACTGCGCCATCTTGGAAATCCTCTCTACTTAAGATTTAATAATGTCTTGTATATAAAGTTGAAATTTTCTTCTTATGATTTAATAGTGTCTTCCAAAGAACATCCTTTAAGCCCTTCTTCATTTTAAAATTGCTACATGTTATGATATAGGTAAATTTTTTGTTATCTAGTCTGCCAATTCTATGATGGTTAAACATTCTTTCAATAGGCTGGGCGCAGTGGCTCATGCCTGTAATCCCAGCACTTTGGAAGGCAGAGGAGGGCAGATCATGAGGTCAAGAAATCAAGACCATTAAGGCCAACATGGTGAAACCCCATCTCTACTAAAAATACGAAAATTAGCTGGCCGTTGTGTTGCATGCCTGTAGTCCTAAGTACTTGGGAAGCTGAGACGGGAGAATTGCTTGAACCTGGGAGGTGGAGGATGCAGTGAACCAAGATCCCACCACGGCACTCCAGCCTGGTGACAGAGCAAGACTTTGTCTCAAAAAACAAAACAAAACAAACAAAAAAAAAATGTAATATATAGAGGAAACACATAACTTGGAGAGTTATAATTTATTTCTATTATTGTTTGTAGTCTCATTATTTAGTATTTATTTCATGTCTTAACCTAGTAATAGCCATGTTTAAGACATTTGTAGTTTTCATGATATTTCTAGTTAGAATAGTGAGATTCTTGAGAACTGTGATTTTCTTTTGAGCATTTGAAAAACGGTTTATTGAATAAGTAGTATATTCACATGGCTCAAAATTCTAAAGGAACAAAACAGCATACAATACTGTTAATGCTATATGAAAACTGTGAGTTTTAAACAATTCCTAGGCCCTAAATTCTCTAAATTGTGAAGCTTTGCTATTATTTCTAAGATAAATTTTGGCTGATTATATTCTGGGAAAGTGGTTTATCAGAACCCAGGAAATCTCTTTGGGAAAATTAGACATTCTCTGGAAGGTCATTTCTGTTTCTGTTACATTTTCTGAATTTCTACTGCTTGGTTCTTTGCTAGAAGGTTTTTTTTTTTTTTTTTTTTTTTTTTTTTTTTTTTTTTTTTTTTTTTTTTATTTGGCAGTCATTGCCTGCTGCTTTTTTGAATCTCAAAGAGTAGTCCTCTGTTTGAGGTATCACAGTTGGTTGTTACAGAAAAAAGTTTTTTATGTTACAATTGGAAGATTATGACTTCAGGCAGGTGAAAGTAGCAAAGGAAATAGAATCGAAATCAAAACCTTTAGTGAAAAAAATATAAGAAAACATGTAGAATTGGTCTCAAGTTTTCGATCATGTTTTAAAATTTCCCCATAAGCCGTTATAACTCTTCAGAGGCATATTAAAATGTATGGCTTAGGGTGAACTATTTTACCCTTACTATGATATTTTTATTTTTGCCAATTCTAAGTTATTTTCTCCCAACTCCTTTTTCATGATCTAACTTTCAGTAATGCTAACAAAACAATTATTTTTAAAGATGATTTTGTTTTATATTTTTGCTTTAAAAGTTAATCAACCCATACCTATATATATATTCATAATTGCCTTAGACAGTTGAAGGTGAAATTTTGGAGATCTTCATAGGTAATCTGGTGGCAATTTCTTTTCTTGCTTAGGCATTTATAATAAGCCAGTTTTAGAAAACACTAGAACTATGACTACTGTGTTCCCAGGCATCCAGCAGTTACTGTGCCTTATAATTGATTGATCAGACTCCTGCAAAAGCACTTGTCAGAGCCTGAAGCCTTATGGCCTTAATCCTATATCTCACTAATTAATGAATCATGTTCATTCTCAGGTCTGTTATGTATTAACACATGATCATTTTCTCATATCTGTGATCAATTTGGCTTCCTAAACCATTTCCTGTTAGAATTTCCACCCTTGTTTGTATGATATTGTACATGTCTTTATGCTGGCACAAATTATTTTTAAAGCCAGATTTAGATTGATGATTCAACATACCTCATTGTGGTGATCAGTCAGTGTTCTTATAAAACAAGCCTATTTTATTACTTTGAGTAGTCTTCCTATGAAGACGTGGATAATAATCTTCATGTCTCTCTACAAGGAATAATTATCAAAGTTGATCTGTACTTTTGAGGATTGTGGTAATATTGTGTGATAGTCACTGAAATGGATGGGGAAAGGGTCAAACTTAATATGAGAATTGTAAATAGCATCATTAAATCCTTAAATATATATTGCCACATTAAATGGGCCTAAATTATTAGGGAGTCCTAATGCCTTAGGAAGCCTACTCTCAAAGAGTAATGATTAGAGGCCCCTTCCCTGAGAATGTTAGATTTGAATTGGGGGAATACTTGGAGAGAGTCCAGAAATTTATTTAAAACATATACATTTTTCATTGAAATTCTTTTTCTCTCCAAAGGACATTATAAAAATTATTTAACGCAAACAAATAAAGAACTTTTATACTTCTAGACCAGATTACTTCAGAATCTTGGCATTTCTTTTAAAATTTGCAGTTGTAATTATAGCTTTGTCAGCTAAATAATCAATTAGGTAAAAGTTGAAGTGTTAAGTTTTATCTGGCATGAGAAGATTAATTTGTGCTTTGCTAATAACTACATTTAGTAGGATGGGTCTTTTTAGTAGTTCTGTTTGTCTATTGTGCAAATTCATGATTACATTTCCCAGTTACCTCACATGCTACTGTCATTGTTTTTTTTTTTTTTTTTTTTTTTTGCTAGCAATATTAATGCTTTAATTCTTGGCATTAATTATATTGGAAATTACTTTATAAAAGAAATTGGAAAAACAGTTTTTACTTAGAAATAACAATAGAGGCTGGTTGTTGTGGCTCATTCATGCCTGTAATCCCAGCACTTTGGGAGGCCAAGATGGGAGGATTGCTTGTGGTCGGGAGTTTGCGGCCAGTCTAGGTGACATAGTGAAACCCTGGCTCATCAAAAATAAAAATAAAAGAAAGAAGTAGCAACAGAATTTGGTGTTTCAGTGAATATCTTTTTCCTAGCCCAAACCAGTTATCTTACCCAAAGTTTTGCAAAAACAAACATATTTTCATCCTGTCTTGTTAAGCATACAGGATACTATTTACTATAATTCCACAAATATTAGTGAGCATTTGCTGAGCATCATGTATATTGCTAAATTGCATGGGTGCAAATGGTTACAATATGGTCCTTTTTCTCAGTTATCTCCAAAAGGGGAAAAGAGAAAGGTACACAACTAAACACACTGTGATAAAGACATTGACAAGTGGTCTTGAAGCTCAGAGGAGTGGGCATTTACTACTACCTATAATATTTCTTGCTAGTCTTCCTTGAGTAGGTAAGATTTTTTAGCTGGGTGTTGAAGGATGAATATGAGTTAGTCAGATGGAAAAAGAGGAAAAGGTTTGCCAGGCAGAAAAAATAGTATAGATAAAGCAAGTACGGTAGTTACCAAAAAGGAAATTATAGAGAAATGAGGACTGAATTAGAGGATCCCATTTCTGTCCTGCTAAAATTCTTAGGTGTCCAACAAGATAAATGGGGCGAGCAAATAACTCAAATGACCTTTGACAGCATTATTAACATAATCCTGTAATCAATCTTAACCCAGCTCTCTCCCTATCTGGACTCCAAACTCAGAGCCAGTTGTGCAATAGGCAGATTATGAACTTTGAAATCATATAGATTCTTTTTTTCAAAATACAGATTTATCACTTGCTAGTGGGATAGCCTTGAGAAATCTGAACTTTTGCATCACAAAATTTTCAATCTATAATATGAGGATAACTACACCTTTCCAGGGTTTATTGTGAAGGTGTAAAGATCAGTAAGTAAAGATCTTGAAACATTGTATATATTCTATATGTGTTGGCTTTCATCTCCTTTTCTGTTCTTCAACTCCTGTGCAAAGCAGAAAAGTATGAAAATATGCATTTATTTGCAGAACACTACTCAGATTACAAGGACTAAACGGTAATATTGACAGCTTTAGAGGTCAGAGTATGAGACCAAACATTAATATCAGGGTTTATGAAGGGTCTTATTAGCTTATGAGACAGTCATAATTTTTGTATTGTGTGAGATGCGGAGTGTACAAGTTATTCACTGCTGTATAATAAACAATCCCCACAACCTTGTGGCTTAAAATAACTATATAGTTACACTTACAAGCCAAAGAATTAGCTGGCTGGTAATGCTGATCTGGCTCAGGCTCAGCTGAATTTGGCTAGACTTGCTCCTTTGTCAGTGGTTGGTTAGATGGGATGGCTTTACTTACTACACATCTGGTGCTTGGCTGCCAGTTAGCCAGGGCGATGAAGGCTATTGGATTGAGTGTCTCCTATCATCCATCAGTCAGCTTAGGCTTGTTCACAGATGGTGACACTGTTCCCAAGAGTGAGAGGAATGAGACTCTACCTCTTGATAAGACAGCCAGCAACATCATGTTGCAAAGGTAACTGGGTATAAACAAAAGTGGAGAGTTGTGGCTATTGTTAATAATTTACTGCAGAAAGCTACTATATATGAATGGCAGAATAAGATTTGTGCCTAGAGTAATCATTTTAACAGCAGTAGGAGAAATGGAAAGGAGACAGAATGGACAAAAAGCAAGAATAGCTGTGGGTTTTGTAATTGTACTGGGAAAAATTATTGCATGAATGCTCTGAGTCTTTTCTTCACCACTTAGCAAGGAAAGAAGATACTGATCTTGTTTACTTATTTTTTTTCTCTGCCTATCACCTCTAAGGAGATTTCTGCCATTTGCAGACTCCCTCTGGGATATTTTTAGGCAGAACAAGGAGAGGGAAAGGCCAGGGCTGAATGGGATTGGAAGAGTATATCCAGAGTACTTTTTTCCTGGTAGTTTGAGAGAGGGTGATATGATAGGGCTTGTGGTGTGAAAGAAAAGTTGATGGAAGAGAAAACAAAAAGAGTTTCATAAATGTTGGCATGGGCTACCACTTTTATGGTGTTCAAGAAACAGTAAAAAATGTCATGTGTCAAGTATCTTCTGTTTGCCCTTCCAAATTCACTCTTTACTCTTTTCTACCCTGCTCTTTTCTCCATGAGGCTGACCTAATATGGATCATATACATGGACAACCTTGCCCATTGCCTTTTAATAGGGTGATGAGAACCTAGAAGGATATAAGAAGAAGTGAAGGAAAGGAGATTGGAGTATTTATTCTCTCAGCCAGCCAGCCAGCCAGGCAGCAAAGAATGTAGACCATCATTATACACATTTGTTAGATGTTTCTCTTAGTACCAACTCAAATTTTTTTATTCTAGGCAAATTGACTATAATTTGTTTGAGTTTTAAAATATGTATTATTATGTTTAGTCCTTACAGCAAGTCTTATGAGGAAAGTAATACTAGTTTTACTTTATAGCTTTGGAAACCAAAGTTCAGTGATAGATTAAATGAGTTACCTACCACCCAAGGTTTTATTTCCCCCTAAGGCTTTTAAAGCTACTTTGGAAGAAAATGAATTTTTGTGTCTAGAATTAATTTTGGAGCCCTGTAACTTCTCAGTAGAATAAGAGAGGAAGTGGTCGGTGTTCAATTTTATTTCTTGGTCTCCATTCCAAAGAATTAAGATTAAAATTATTCTTTAAACCTCTTAGTTACCAGTCCTGAAAAGAAATTTAGGTAAGAGAACAAATAGAGATAATAGCAAATTATCTCATTTTCAAAAAAAGTAATACCTGTAATTTATAATTTTTCTTATTGATTGATTTATACAGGAAAATTCTATGTCCATAAATCTATATCTATATATATATATTTTTTAATCTGGGCAATAATAAACTTCCATTTGTTTGGGAGTACTATTTCTGTGACACCTAATTGTCAAATAATTTTCTAAGTATTGTGGAAATCTTTCCACAAATTCATGTAAGCAGCATCTAAAACAGATTCTTGAGTGTTATTTAAACATAGTCTACAAATGTTTTAGAACAAAATTTTAAAACAAAAAAGTTTTACATGTCTCTTTTTTTGTATATAATCTAGGCCATATATTCTTCTTGATTTGTAACTGGTAATATCATTTTATCTATGCCTATATCTATATCTTTCCTAATAAATATTTAAATCTTTACTTAAAAATTTTCTTCTTGCCATTCCAGACTAGTATATGCTATTTACATTTGGAAACCTCAAGATGTAAATTGAGAACAGCTGTGGAATGATTAATATTGATGCCTTGGGTACAATGTTCTGTTAGTCTTGTGAGTGGCAGTAAATCACCAGGAAAGTGAAACTGAACTGTAATTTTTCTGATCTTGTTACATATATTAGCTGACACAGACTGACTGAAAAGGACACATCTCCCCCAACTCTCTGGCTAACAACTGCATGATTCTCCTTTATATATTTGTGGATATATTTATATAGTTAGTTTGATATACATATTAATTAACTCATTTAGAAATTGTCTTTACAAAATTGTCTATCATGGTGATTGGTTTGCAAATGATCTCAAATTCTTTCATCAAAGATGGGAAACTGAAGAGTTTGTTTTTAAAATTCAGTTGTTTTATTTTATTTCAATCTGTTCTGTTTCAAAATGCAAGTGATCTTCAAAATGGCACCTTACAGTTTTCAAAACAAAATGTCTTCTTTAGATCAGCATCAGTGGCTATACTGACTTTACAGGTGAGATGCAATATCAAAGAAGGTCCATGTATTGTGCATGTGTTGTTCAGGCAGGTTTAACTATTAGTAGTGTAGAAAACTACTCTCAAGTGTATTTCCCCAAGCAAAAAATGAGTTCTTTATATAGGAGGTGATGTTTCATTTATGTAGCAATTTTTGAGTTTTTAATGCTATTAGCATTCAAATAATCATCCCTTGTCTTCCTAATTTCACATCTTTAGGATAATATTCTATTTTGTCCACATATCTTCAATGGAGTGTTAAAAGCAGATAATTTATTTTGGATATTGGCAGGGCAAGAAATGGAAGACAAATTTTCCTTCTATCAGGAATTGGGCCTTAGCCTATTCAGTGCCCAATCAAGCTTCCTAATATTTTGCACATGATAGTTTCCAGAAATTGTGTACCTCTCTATCACTATATGTTAGGATGGATCCTGGTATATTTTATACTTAAGCAATTCCATACCAGTTTGCAGATTTTAATGACTACAGCAAAAATTGTTCCTATGCTATATTAGAAAAAAACATACTTGAGAAAAAGCATGGGAGAGGGACTCAAGATGGCACTGTGAGAACAACCCAGGATTGGAGCTCTCGTTGTGTCCGCGGAGAGGTGAGTCTGAGCTGCATTTCCACACTGATCTTTGTTGCCCACGGAACGGGGAAATTCCCAAGTGAAGAGGAGACGCGGGACGCCAGGCAGAACCTACGCCTGGTGAAGCCAAAAGCCGGGGTGGTGGCGGCCGGCCCTGCCCAGCGCTCCCCACAGGGCGCGCTTGTCCGAGTGCCCTGTTGAACCGGCAACCGGAGACATGAGAGGGCTGGACTTGAGAGTGAGCTAGACTTGGACAGTGGGCCAACCCAGGGGATTGCAGGGACAGAGCGTTAGGGGTGGCCTAGTGGGACGAACAAAACCACGATTTCAAACAAGCCCCGTGCAGACGGCCTGAGACACTCTGTGGGGGAGGGGCGACCACCATTACCGAGGCAACCCGCCCCAACTGAGATACACGCCCATTGCTGACACAGCCAGCCGTTGCCAAGGCAACCCGTCCCTACTGAGATACATGCCCACTGCTGACGCAGCCTGCCGTTGCTGAGGCAACCCGCTACAACAGAAAGACTCCACCACAGGGCGTGGCAGAGAACACAGCAGAACAGTGGAGCCAGGGCGAGCCTCACAACAGCAGGGCGGAGCCTCGGCAGGCAAACAGTGGCTAGTCTGAATCCTAGCTGGGCAGGACCTCAATGGACATCCAAAAATAAAGCCCAAACCCCTCAACACAGAGCATTTGAGGAAAAAAAAGGGTTTTTTTATGAGCTCTGTTGCAGCAGAATCAAACATAGCAGCCTAACATCCCTGAATGAACAACAGAGCTCACAGCTCAGCAATTAAGCCCGTATAAAGTACAAACTGTCTCCTCAAGCAGCTCCCTGACCCCTCTATATCCAAAAGACTGACATTAGGCAGGCATCATCCTGGGACAAAGATAGCAGAAAAAGAAACTGGTAGCATCCCTCGCTGTGCCACAGCAGCTAGAGGTGCACCCCAGACAAGCAGGGTCTGGAGCAAACCTCAGCAGTCATACAGCAAAGGGGCTAGACTGGTAGAAGGAAAACCAAGCAACAGCAATACTTCATCATCAACATTCTGGGTGTCCACTTAGAGACCCAATCGAAAAGTCAGCAACTACGCATACGACCAGCGGACAAATCCACAAAGATGGGAAGAAACCAGCGCAAAAAGGAGGAAAACACCCGAATCCAGAACACCTCGCCTCCTGGAAAGGACAAAAACTCCTCCCCAACAAGGGAACAAAGCTGGATGGATAATGACTGTGATGAAATGACGGAATTAGACTTCAGAAGATGGATAATGAGAAACTTTTGTGAGCTAAAAGATCATGTATTAAATCAATGCAAAGAAACAAAGAACCTTGAAAAAAGATTTGAAAAAAGATTCGAGGAAATGATAACAAGAATGGATACCTTATAGAGGAATATGAATGAATTAAAGGAGCTGAAAAACACAATACGAGAACTTCGCGAAGCATGCACAAGTGTCAATAGCCGAATTGACCAAGCAGAAGAAAGAATATCTGAAGTTGAAGACCAACTCAATGAAATAAAACGAGAAACCAAGTTCTAGCCAGAGCAGTCAGGCAAGAAAAAGAAATAAAGGGTATTCAAATAGGAAAGGTGGAAGCCAAATTGTCTCTATTTGCAGACGACATGATAGTACACCTAGAAGACCCCATCACCTCAGCCCAAAAACTCCTGAAACTGATAAGCAGCTTCAGCAAAGTCTCAGGATATAAAATCAATGTGCAAAAATCACAAGCATTCCTCTACACCAATAACAGACTTAAAGAAAGTCAAATCAAGAACGAACTGCCATTCGCAATTGCTACAAAAAGAATAAAATACCTTGGAATACAACTCACAAGGAATGTAAGAGAACTCTTCAAGGAGAACTACAAACCACTGCTCAACGAAATCAGAGAGGACACAAACAGATGGAGAAACATTCCATGTTCATGGTTAGGAAGAATTAATATCGTGAAAATGGCTATACTGCCCAAAGTAATTTACAGAATCAACGCTATCCCCATCAAGCTACCATTGACTTTCTTCACAGAACTGGAAAAAACCACCATGAACTTCATATGGAACCAAAAGAGAGCCCGCATAGCCAAGTCAATTCTAAGCAAAAAGAACACAGCGGGGGGCATCACACTACCGGATTTCAAACTATACTACAAGGCTACAGTAATCAAAACAGCATGGTACTGGTACCAAAACAGAGATATAGACCAATGGAACAAAACAGAGGCATCGGAGGCAACACAACATACATACAACTATACAATCTTTGATAAACCTGACAAAAACAAGCAATGGGGCAAGGATTCCATGTTTAACAAATGGTGTTGGGAAAACTGGCTAGCCATGTGCAGAAAGCAGAAACTGGACCCCTTCCTGACACCTTACACTAAAATTAACTCCAGATGGATTAAAGACTTAAACATAAGACCTGGCACCATAAAAACCCTAGAAGGAAATCTAGGCAAAACTATCCAGGACATAGGAGTAGGCAAGGAGTTCATGACCAAAACACCAAAAGCATTGGCAACAAAAGCCAAAATAGACAAATGGGACCTAATCAAACTCCACAGCTTCTGCACGGCAAAAGAAACAGTCACTAGAATGGATCGGCAACCAACAGAATGGGAAAAAATTTTTGCAGTCTACCCATCTGACAAAGGGCTGATATCCAGAATTTACAAAGAACTCAAACATATTTACAGGAAAAAAACAAACAAGCCCATTCAAAAGTGGGTAAAGGATATGAACAGTTACTTTACGAAAGAAGACATATATGAGGCCAACAATCATATGAAAAAATGCTCATCGTCGCTGGTCATCAGAGAGATGCAAATCAAAACCACATTGAGATACCATCTCACGCCAGTTAGAATGGCGATCATTAAAAAATCTGGAGACAACAGATGCTGGAGAGGATATGGAGAAAAAGGAACACTTCTACACTGTTGGTGGGAGTGTAAATTAGTTCAACCATTGTGGAAGACAGTGTGGCGATTCCTCAAGGCCTTAGAAATAGAAATTCCATTTGACCCAGCAATCCCATTACTGGGTATATATCCAAAAGACTATAAATCGTTCTACTGTAAGGACACAGGTACACGAATGTTCATTGCAGCACAGTTTACAATAGCAAAGACCTGGAATCAACCCAAATACCCATTGATAATAGACTGGATTGGAAAAATGTGGCACATATACACCATGGAATATTATGCAGCAATCAGAAATGATGAGTTCGTGTTGTTTGTAGGGACATGGATGAATCTGGAGAACATCATCCTCAGCAAACTGACACAAGAACAGAAAATGAAACACCGCATATTCTCACTTATAGGTGGGTGATGAAAAATGAGAACACATGGCCACAGAAAGGGGAGTACTAAACACTGGGGTCTATTGGGGGGAAAAGGGGAGGGCCAGTGGGAGGGGGAGGTGGGGAGGGATAGCCTGGGGAGAAATGCCAAATGTGGGTGAAGGGGAGAAGAAAAGCAAAGCACACTGCCATGTGTGTACCTACGCAACTGTCTTGCATGCTCTGCTCATGTGCCCCAAAACCTAAAATCCAATAAAAAATTAAAAAAAAAAAAAAAACATACTTTCAGTCCTCTAGAATATGTTATTTTGAAAATAGTTTCCACACTGATCATTACAGGATCTCGTGAGGTACTAGTAATTTCTCTATTCCTATAGAAGGAGAAAACAAGTCTGAGTTTCTTAGACTAGGCCAGATTTTACTTGACCACTTTCCTACTAGAATTTACAACCACCTTCATCCTGGGTTTATTCCAACACTCCATTTCCAAGGGAAGTTTTCTATTTGGACACGTAGCAGTGTTATAGTAGATTTCTGCAATGATTGGGATTTTGATGTGTGGTAGAATGGTTGTAAAAAAGGGGAAAATTATTTTTCCCGTTTGTATCCATGCCCTTTGCAGTGTGACTTTGCAACTTTTTACATATACAGGTGAAGTCTATTTCTTCATCTCTTTAAATTGGGTAGGTCTTGTGCCTTGCTTTGGCTACTATAATGTGATGAAATTGTGCCAGTTTCAAGCACTGGCCTCAAGGGGCCTTGAATGCTTCTACTTGTCCTCTTTGTTTCCTGCCTCACCACATGAACTAGTCCAGGCTAGCTTGCTAGATGACCAGAGACACATTATCTTTGTAATATAATAGGTGCTTACTAAAAATGTGTTTATAAATAAATGAATGGTATTCTGCAGGGTCTTTGCTCACTTCTGGCCATTTATCTTCTCTCTGGATATGGTCAGTGGTATGCTTTAGCTTCACCAATATCTGCTTTTCTTCTCCTTCATGAGGAAGGATTATATCCTCCTATTTACTGAAGTCAGGCTTAGCCATGTGACTAGATTGAACAAAGCAACATGAGTGGAACTGGTTAGGGTTAGGATTAGGGTGTCACTTTCAGGCAGAAATTTTAAAACTAGACTATGCTCTGGTACATTATCTTCTTACTTAACTATTACAAAAGGCAAGTACTCCACATAGAACCTGCTCTATCCTCCTGAGCTTGTGAACGAAGATGAAATATGGCCGTGTTCAACGAATTCTTTTTGGGCAATTTCAAGAGAGGGAAGAAAAACCCTTATTATTATAAGCCACTGACATCTTGGAATTGTAATTGCAGCATAATCTAACCTATTCTAACCAATATGCTGGATAATCACCACCACTTATATACTGTTTTTATTACTACTTAAATACTTATTACAATCAAATATATATCACTATCTATATATATTGCTGGTGGGCATGTAAAATGATAGTGAAAAAATTTGTCAGTGTCTTAAAAAGTCAAACATACACATATGACACAAATGAGCCATTCTACTTCTACATTTATACCTGAAAGAAATGAAGGCATGTTTGTACAAAGACTTGCAAATGTTCATCATAGTAAAAAAAATGGTCAAATGTCCCTCAACTTGCCAGTGAGTAAATAAAATTTGCCTATCGATTGAATGAATACTACTCAGCAATAAAAAGGAATGAATTACTGATGTATGCAGCAAAATGGGTGAACCTCAAAATCATTATTCTAAGTAAAAACAGCCAGACACAAAAATGTATCTATTTTGTATGATTCCATGTCTGTGAATTTTCTAAATCCATAGAGACAGAATGTAAATCAGTGGTTGGATGGGATTAAGGGTGGAACTTTTCTAAAACTGGATTGTAGCAGTGTAAAAATTTAAAAATTATTTAGCTATGCATTTACAATGAATGAATTTATGATTTGTAAATTCTACCTCAATAATACAGAAAAGAAAATTAGTCCCACTTTTTTTCCCTGGGTTAGAGACATATATCTAACTACTGACTAGCTATTTCTGCCTAGATAGCTCACAAGCTCTTCAAAACTACACAAAATTAAACTTTATATTTCCTTTATGCATCTCTCCAAATTGTATTTCAGCACCCTATAGTATTACCTACACAGGAAGTTGCTTGAGCCAAAGAACTTTTTTTTCTAGACTACTTGCAATTATTTACCTCTCTTTTCAAGTTGTCCACACACTATTAATCCTATCTTTTACTTATACCTCAAACTCATCAGCTCCTCTTATTTTCATTCACTTGCTAACTTTTTTTCTCATCTCCGGCACTACTCTAATGCTCTTAATTCTAATGTAGTCATATTTGGAATTTTTTATGTTATAGTGTCTCTTGAATAGTCAGAGTCTAAAGATGTGTTATAACAATGAGAATGAATATATAATAGTATAAGTTATCATATTCACTTTATAAGTATACGCTGACATGCTTTCCCTACCCATATTATTGAACAAAAATACATAAGTGAACATTCTAAAACCATTCAATAAATTAAGTGATTGAGTTCTGAAGTGATAGCCATTCTGGGTATTGCCAAGTGCTACAAAAACTCAGCTGGTCTGAAAAGGATGTTTGGAATGGAATGCAGAGCTTCTGTTTCAAGTCTGAGTCAGCATTACCTTAGCAGTCAACTTAAATTTTCATTTACTCTGAGATGATGATAAACAGCCTATAGCCCTTGGCCCACCCTCCATCCAAGCTGCCTGTCTGGCTTCCTTCCCTCCTTCCTTCCTTCCTTCCTTCCTTCCTTCCTTCCTTCCTTCCTTCCTTCCTTCCTTCCTTTTTGAGACAGAGTCTTGCTCTGTCACCCAAGCTGGGGTGCAGTGATGTGATCTCAGCTCACTGTAACCTCCATCTCCTGGGTTCAAGCAATTCTTCTGCCTCAGCCTCCTGATTACTGGGACTACATGTGCATGCCACCATGCTCGTATCCAGCCTAATTTCAAAACATGGTTTTAAGCTACTTTCAACGGCAATCTTTCAAATCATTCAAAATATTGAGTTTAGGGTGGAAAATGCTTCAGAAAAGTTCTGTTAGACAGTAGGGGAATGGTCCAGGTTTGGGGGGAAGGTAATACTGCTCTCTGAGAGGGAAAAGCCTGCATCTCTTTCTAGGGCTAGAATAATATTATTGATTAAAACTATTCGAGATGGCTTACTAGAGGCACCTGGCACTTGCACTCACATACTCCACAAAGAAGGACCAAAACAACAAATTTATAATTACACTTTAAATAGAGCATCTAAAAAAGAACACTGGAATTCAGCATGGAAGTGACAGGGAACATCTGAGGGACAGAAGGGAAGTAAGGCACCCAGCCTGGCTAAGATCAGCTAGGATCTAGAAGAGAATCCCCAGTACAGGGAAAGAGTAAGTGAGAGATTCCCATGGCCCACTTTCCCAGCATGAACTCTTGCAATCTTAGCCATGGGTGAGCCACTTCACACTAATAGACCCTGAGAATAGTATAGAGCTCTACCTGGAGTCTGTGTGATGGTATTGTTCTAGAGAGGGAGTTTCCCACACATCCCCTGAGACCCAAGCAGCAGCAGGACAGCACCATCTTGAGATCCCAGCTTTTACCAGTCTACATCCTGCCCAAAGGCCCAACAGCGACTGCACCTACACATTTCTGGAGCCCCACTAACATTCTCCTGCATCTGCCTTTTAGGCTGCAGTGTTGTGATACTGGCTGAACCTAGTAATGCAGCCTAGTCCCAGTCATGCAGCAGTGTACCAGGGAGGCTGCCCTAGGGACAAAGGGAGCCAAAATGTGTGCTCCCTATAGCCTGAGAGCTGCCTGTCTGGGGGCTGCTGCCACTGAAAGCAACCTTACCCTCTCCTCCAGGAGCAGGGATGCCATTCGGCTACATATGCCTTTAATGGACCTGAAGACAGACCCACCTTACCCTGTGCCATCACCACCCGAGCACACCAGCTAGATATCTATTGCAGTTGGTGCACATAAGAACCATTAGGAGGCTTGGCAACAGGACCAGACGGCCTGCCACTGGTGCCTGAATGTATTTCCAGGTGCTTAAGGATTGCCCAAACCTGCCCAACACAGCTTGCACCTGTGCACATCATTGGGGCGAGGGCACTGAGGATTGACCCACCTGATATGGTTTGGCTCTGTGACCAACCTAAATCTCATCTGGAATTGTGATCCCCACTTGTGGAGGGAGAGACCTAGTGGGAGGTGATTGGATCATGGGGGTGTTTTTCCCATTCTGTTCTCGTGATGATGAGGGAGTTCTCATGAGATCTGATGGTTTGAAAGTGGCAGTTTCCCCTGCCCATGCTCTCTCTCCTGCCACCTCATGAAAGAGGTGCCTGCTTCTCCTTCACCTTTTGCCATGATTGTGAGTTTCCTGAGGTCTCCCTAACCATGTGGATCTGTGAGTCAATTAAACCTCTTTCATTTTTAATTTATACAGTCTCAGACGTTCTTTATAGTGATGTTAAAACAAACTAATACAGACTATAGCAGTGTAAAAACAGACTAAAAGAGACTAATAAACAGTGTAAAACAGACTAGTACCACCCTACCTGGTACTACTCCCACCAGTGCCTGAGCACACCATATGGGGACCTGGGGATTGACTGACCCACCCTGAATGTCACCGCATGTGTGTGCATCATCAAAAGGCTGAAAACTGACCCAGCACATCTGCTGGAAGGATCTGAGCATGCTTTCTGGGGACCTGGGTTTAACCCATCCCACCTGCTGCCACTGGCACCCACATATACCTTTCAGGGTCCTAAGGACAGGTCTGAATAGCCTGCTGGTGCTTGTAAGCATCACTTGGGGGCTGAGGGTCCAACAAGCCCCACTACTGCAGCCTGCGCCTATGTGCACTATTCAGGGCCTGAGGACAGAAACCCTTCACCTGGTGCCATTCCTGCCAATTCCCAAGTGCATTGTCTTGGGGCCTGGGAATTGCTCTGCCCTGTATTCCACTGATGGCATTTGCGCACTCCTCCTAGGATCACGAATAACACTGGCATCCACCCACACCTGTGGGCCTGCAAACTGGCCTGCCCACCCTACCACTGCCCATATGTGCAACTTGAAAAAGCCTGAGGGTTGGCCTGCCATTACTACTGCCATCACTGATGCCATGCACACCACCCGGGGAACTAAGGAACTGCCTACCTACCCAACCGACTTCTGCCACTTGTGGCACCCAAACACATCACCTGGAAGCTCAAGGATCAGCTTACCTAGATTTGCTAACACCATTGCCCATGTATGCCACATGGAAGTTCAAGAAGAAGCACTTTTGGCCTTCTTCCACTGCCACTGGGGCCTGAGGGTTAGCCTCAGCAATAAAACCTCAACAAAGCCTCATCACAGTCTCTATTAAGAACCTAAGCCTAAGCAATTTAGGAACTCACAGACACCACTGATGTTGATCATAGCTGAAGAAGTCATACAGAGACTATGTTACTGCATGTACTCAGAATCAAAACTAAAACACCCTATGCAGCCAATGCTATGGTTACATCTATAGGAAAAAGTCTTTCCCTACAAAAACCAACTCAAAAAATGGAAAGAAGCAACTATTACACCAGATGTGTAGCTATGAATGTAAGAACACAAGAAACATGAAAAAATAAGGAAATATGAAACCTCTGATGGAACACAGTATTTCTCTAGTAACACATGTTTTCTTTTCTCTGCTCACTCTATCAGCAGTTAACACAGCCCTGTACTTAAAGCTTTTTTTTTTTCTTTCTCCACCAGGTCAGGAGTTAACTTTTATGCAAAAGGCTTTTTTTTTTTTTCATTTTAGAAGATGTTTTACTAGGCTAGGGTCCCAAATATCACTGATGACATTCTCTGTAAAGTTTTAATTATGAAAAAGGATTTGTGAGGTTGATCTTAAGCTGTGGCCACTCTTTTATGCTTTTCATGTCTTTCTGTATGGTTCTGTTAGAAGGAGGGGGTACCTTTATCTGAGCACCTGGGAAGTTATATTTGGTAAAGTTAAAAAGCCAGAAATACTGGCCACTTGGGGTGGCTATAGATAATGAGGTTTTTTCAATGATTTTCTTTAAGAGCACTCAGCTAAATTAAAAGTGGATATCCAAATTACAGGTATATTTAAAAGCTTTTTATGATTTTCTCTCTTAGATCTTGTTTTTCTAAAAAAAAGCTTTTTTTTTTCAGTTGACTAAATTCTTTTTCTCCATTTTGTCTTGTCACCTTTAATTCATGCACAAGAGGCCTCAAGATAATTTCTGATGGCCTGGGAGTTCTTGGGAAAAGCAGAAAAGGCCCCATGGATTCCATTTTGGGAGAGACTTCAGTTTTTCTCATGGATCCCCAGGAATCAGAGGCACATGGGTACCTCGCAAAATTTGTTTTTGTCTTCCAGGAATGCCTGTTTATTAGGTCCTAGAAATTCACATGCTTTCCTAGCCTTGTTCTTAAAGGGCTCCACCTGGAGGCCAATAGTTCAAAAGGAGCTTGGTAAACAAAAAATCTTGTAGCTACTGGATCTTCTTCTGCCTGTCTGTGTAGTTCTATATGTGTTATGTGTGTGATGTCTATAAATAAGAGATCTAATTAGTAGACTTAAAGATGATTAAGTGCTTGTATCAAACGTTTTTTACAGGCAAGAGAAAAGCTGGGTTACCTTTTAGTTCATATGACTTTAATCTTTTTTTTTTTTGTTCAAGCAAAGTAGATTTATTATTTACAGATAAGCAGCAAAAATAAGCAGAAGCCTAAGATCCATGGCAGGAGCGTACAGCAGATGGAGACCGAGTTTTGCTGTTGTTACCCAGACTGGAGTGCAATGGCATGATCTCGGCTCACCGCAGCAACTTTTGCATCCTGGGACTTTAATCTTTGATAAATAAAAATAGCCTTAAAGATTACTTGTAAAATGAAGATGTTGTCAAAATGTAAATTTTTGCCTAGGATTAAAGGATAGTTTTGAATTACAGATGATAAAGGTAAAAGTTTAAACAGGTTGTGGAAGGATTGTAAAAATTAATCTTGAAAAAATTCTTTGTGTGAACATTGACTAAATTAAAAAGGGTTAGGAAATGTTTTTGCTTTTTTTTTAAATTTCGGAGTCATCATTTGACAAATATCTTATGATAATCTGGAATTCTATTTAATGACATCAAGTGTTTTAAACCTCTAACATAGTTAACAAACTTCCCAAAACCAAACTTCAGTTTCAAAATTGTCTCTCCTGACTCCTAGCCTTCGGATACTACAGAGGGCCCTTGGAGCGTCCAGAAGAGAGGTAAACAGGATTATCTGACATATTTAGGTGAATTGGATTGCAAAAATGATGTTTAATCTTCTTCAGGTTATATTTTAGTGAACAATATTAATACATGTTCATAATGTATATGGGATTTCTAAAATTCTAACATCATCACAATTAAGGTTGTTATGTTAAGTTATAGTAAACCACAGAGATAACCAATTTCTTTGTCAATTTTGTTTCTGACTGTAACTACCCTGGACATTTTGTTATTCAATTGTTTTCTTGTTTTAATATTCTTCAAACAATGGTTTATAATAGGCTATAGAACTACGACAGATGCTCTCAAATGCAGTTTTTTAAATAACTTTGGAGATTGTGACATCGGAATAAGAGGAAAAATGTACCAGGCTCATGAAGAGCTGAAATATTCATGAATATCAAGCAAAACAAGAGTTAATTGAGTGGCCTGAACTAATAGAAAATGGATGTAATCTTTTTGGCTTTTGCTTGGAACATCGCTGATGCTTGTTCAGCTTTTCAGAGTCAAGGAAACTTATTCTGAGCTATTTACAGCCTTTAATAATTGAGTAAGGTATACTCCTGTGAGCAAAATTTGGAGCATATTTGTCTCTCTCTGGCTTCTCCAGAATTTGGAAAATAGTTGTGAGTATTCTGACCTTATGAAATTATAGTTGTTTGCATCAGTGCAGTAAGCATCTATTTCCTTTTGCAACAGGACACAACTGGAGAAACTGGTTGTTATACCAAGGCTTTGACTGGAATGGTATGCTTCCCTTTAATGAGTCAAGCTTGACTTGCAGAGCTGATAAAAGCCTCTTGGGAAAACTGGCTTATACCTTATCTACACAGTCCCTGTGCAGGGTTCAACCTGTGGTTAGTAAAGAATGTCACTTTCTAACATATCCAAGAAACCTATGTTCTTGAGACCTCAAGAAAAGAGAAGTTTACCCAAGTCATAGGTATTTGAGGATACAAATCCATGGCTGGGGTTGGCTTTATAAAGTCCTATTTGAGATTTTTTTAAAACAGAGTTTCATCAAAGCCAATCTAAAAGGCCTATGTAGAAGTAATTATTCTTGCTTCACTTTATGCAAACAATCAGGCCAAGTATAAGGTTAAAATCAATTTTGCAAACAACTCAGTCCTATCTTGATTTATCTTTAGCAAAAATGAAGACCAGAGAGAGAGTAATCATGTTTCAAAACTAATCATACATTTGTTATTAAATTCCAGACTCATTGGTTGTTTTTAAGTTTTTTGCCTACATTTTAGACTAACCCTGTTTATACCTGTGAACCAACCAGTGATTTCCAGCTGCAGCTCAGAAGAAACAAAAGGGATAAGTAATGCAAAACTCTGATCAGTATTTTGATTCTGAGCAATTATCCTGAAAATCCTGCTGTTTAATGGGAATAAATAAGGTATCCAGCACCCATAGGTTTCCTTTTTGGGAAAGTGAGACCAAGGGAGCTAACCAAAGCCAAATTCTATGGACCAAATCTTAGCAAGCATAACTATAGCCACCAATTATCTGAGCATGCCACAGGACATCCTTTTCTGTCTCATAGGAGGACTCAATTCCACAGCTTTGCCTTAGCATGTGGCTTATGATAAGGAATCTATGCAAAACCCTTGAGACACAGTTTTGTCTCAAACTAAATTTCAAGCTTTGGGTCAAAGCCATAGTGGGGGAAAAAAACTGGATTTGAGGAATCCAGAGGCAGATGGAAGTGATAGCGGGACTCATTGACATCGGGGAAACTTTGCAGTAGCCCAAAGACTTAATTCCTAATGAGACTGTGGAACTAGAAAAGCAAGCTGTACTGACCAGCCTGAAGCAGAAGTACCTGACTGTGATTTCAAACCCCAGGTGGTTACTGAAGCCCATACCCAGGAAAGAAGGCAAAGATGTATTCCAGGTAGACATCCCAGAGCACCTGATTTCTTCGGGACATGAGGTGTGACAAATGTGAGCTCCTGAGAGGAATGTTGCAGGGAAACCAGCTAAATCATGACACCTTCAATTCACCATCATGACACAGACCCACATACATTAGATTAAATCTAAATTTCCACTGCTTTGGAGAGTCCCAGCCACTAAGCACTGCATGTAAACAGGTTTCTTTGCTCAGATGAAGGAAGCAGGGGTTGGGGCTTTCCTTGTGTGATGCCTCTTTAGGCACACAAGCAATATCTCAAGTACTTTGTCCTTTGGGTAAAAGAAAAGCTGCTAGTAAATGTCTTGGCATTGCTGCAGTTTTGGTCCTGATAATTTCTGGATTGTACAAAGAAATGTGTTGGTAAAATGTACTGCACGGGTGAGCAAGACTAATTCCTGCCAATTAAGCCAAGCCTCCCATTTAATGGATAAAGGTTATGCTAGTATTCATGGCATAATTGAGGTCTACGTAACTCAAAGGCTACTGACAGCAGGGGAGATAGGGTGAAGATGAGTAAAAGTAGATATTCCCACTGCTCAGCCCTCCTGTTAACATTGGTGAAAGCCACTTTGACAGCCTTGGGCAACACCCTTTTGCAGTCACTGGGGCTTGGGGATATAAGGACAGAAGAAAGAAAGGATACCTTACTCTCTCTCACTTAAGTACTCCAGGAAGAGAAAGGAACCAGGGATGCCTGCTCCCCTCTTTCTAGATGAGTAGCCATTCATCTTCAGCCTGTACTCCTTTTGAATGTATCCTGCACCCCAGGAAACATTTGAAAAATCATCTTGTTTTTTCCTTCTCTGTCTTCTCTTCACAGAAGGTAATTTTGTCTTTGTGCTATGAGACACTCCCCTTGTATGCATCCTCCAAACTGGGAAAAGTTAATTTCCCAAACCTTAAACTGTTTGGCTTAGGATTGGGCTTGGGGTAAGGGAAGCCGGAACCCTGACATGTCGGCAAAAGGGTAAACTTTTATTTATTTATTTATTTATTTGTTTGTTTGTTTGTTTGTTTATTTTTTTGCCAGTCAGGCTTTTGGCCTCCCTCTCCTTGTGCAAACTGGTAAAGGCTTTGGGAGTTTTGAGCTGTCCTTACCCCCATCTTGTTTTGTTTAGATACATGTTTTCTAATAACTTGGTTTTGTCTCTTCTTGCCTTTGGGCCATCAAACTCCAAACAGTCTTGAAACTGGAGCCTTCGATGGCCCCTTTGGCTGGGGATGCTTAGATAGATTTCTGAGGGAGCTCTGACTGACACTTCCCCCAAACACCACCCCATGTCATCAAGAAGCAGTTAATATTGGTCTTTGTCTTTATCCTTATTCTAATGGTAGTTAGATGTACTTCTTTAGAGAGGGGAATGATAGATGCAGGAGGCAGATAAGGAGGTTACCCAGAGAATCTCTGACCCATCCCACAAGTGTTTACATTAGTTGCTTTTTTGCAGATGAGGGAACCTGCCCAGGGCCTTGTTTGGGCATACCCTCAGTGGACTGGGGACCCACCTGCACACTGAGATAGTGGGATGGAACAACCAGGAATTTGCACCTTATGCAGCAAAGAGGAGCCTTATCAGCTTATGTGTGGTGGTCTGGTGTTCAATCTGTGAGGTGGGAGCCTGTTGGCAGGACCTCCTCTTTTTTTTCTGAGAGCTTTCTTTTAATAAATTCTGCTCTCCTCAACTTTTAATGTGTCTGTGTGCCTAATTATTTCTGGTCATTAGACAGAAACCTGGATTTTAACTGAACTAAGGAGCAAGAAATCCTGCATTAGTATATCTAACATTTTTGTTTTTATTTAGAAAATAAACATCATTTTGAAATATTTCAACAAAGGCTCTGATGGAAGTCTGTTTTATTCTCTATATGGTTTATACCTAAACCCTATCTGATGCTTCTTTTATAATGTTCTGATTTGTAAGATAGTTAATGTGACATTTAAAGTTTTATCAAACACTCCAGAAATTGATGTTAAAGTTATTTTATTTATTTTCCTTAGTAATAGACTCTCAGACACATTATTTTGTTTTGTTTCCATAAACATAATGGAACTCAAAAGCACTGCTTTGTGGACAGAAAGGTCTTTACAGGGGAAGCAAAAATCTAACGAAGCTAAAGGTACGTCCCTACTTTTCTCTGTCCTGAAAATGCACTAAGCATCTGGGATCCCATTCATTAGAAAACAGCTTCTTTTGAAAAGATGACATATAATGATCAACAACAGCAGGTTTCTTATTAAAATAAGCTTTTGGACAAAGTTACAGTTTACTTTTTATTTGTACAATTGAATTGATATCTACTGTTACAGAAAGTGATAATTTTCTTCCAATCATGTGACAAGGTATAAGTTTTAAAAGTTTAAAAAGATTTGTTGTGAAATGTTTAAGATAAAAAGATGTAAAGAACAAAAATTGCCCTTTGTATGTATTCTACAAAGAATATACAACAAAAAACATATGATAATATCACTAACTTGACACAGGATTATTTTTGTTGTTTAAATTTGTTTTCAATTTTTATGGACTACTTTTTATTTATTTATTTGTTATTTTTCAATATGTAAAACATTTTCATGATTTCAAAGTATCTAATAAGGTATATTAAAGAAATTATTAATTGTGTTCTTCCTTCTCCCATCTCTTTCTCTTTGTATAAGTTGGCATTATTAGTTTTTATTTACCTTTCCAGTATTTTCTTTTTGCAAATTTAAGGAAATGCACTAGTCTGTTTGAATTTTCCTCCTTTCTTACACAAAAGAGTAATACATATTCTTCTCTACTTTGTTTATTTTCACTTAGCAATAGATCTTCCAAATCACTTTAGATCAAAACATAGAGATCTTCCTCCTATTTATTACTGCATAGTACTTCATTTTAAGGATGTACCATAGCTTATTCAACTAGTTCCCTATTTATGGGTGATTACACTATTTCTAATATTTTTGCTAATATAAATAACAATAAATAAGCTGGTACACATGAAATTTTGCAATTTTTCTAGTTAAGTAAAGGGAATGGCCAGAACTGTTCCTGTATACTTTTTACTCAGTTTTATATGAAGGATTTCAAAGAGATGTCAATTTTAGAAAATGCTTCTTGTCATCCCAAATGCTTGGCTTGCATCTACTCTTTTAACTTGCCTTTTCCCTCATTCATTGCAAGTCTTATTACTAAAAGACTATGTCAAAAGAAATTAAGAGAATCTCCAAATATATTTGAATAAGTGATTTTGGCCAGTATGAGTCATACTTGCTCTCACCCCAAAAATAAATCATTGCACTGCCTGAGGGGAAAATGGATTGATGGCCAAGAAAGTCTGATTGTTACTTCTCTATACTTCATGATTTCCTTTCTTTTTATGGCAGTTCTGAAATTTGGATGGCCTGGTCATTCAGCCCTGATCAGTTCCAGAGCAAAACTCACAGTCCCTAAGCTCACAAGAATGTAATGTGTATCCAAAGGTAAATATAGACCTATGAAATGCTACAGATGCTGCTAATATTACTTTTGGCCATTCTGTGCATTTTTTTTTTATTCTGTAAAGAATTCTATTTAGGGGCCAGCATGGTGGCTTACGCCTGTAATCCCAGCACTTTGCGGGGGCCAAGGATGGGGGATTACTTGAGGTCAGGAGTTCGAGACTGCCTTGGACTGCATAGTGAAACCTCATCTCTACCAAAATACAAAAAATTAGCTGGGCATGGTGGCTTGCGCCTATAATCCCAGTTACTCTGGAGACTGAGGCAGGAGAATCCCTTGCACCTTGGAGGTGGAGTTTGCAGTGAGTGGAGATCATGTCACTGCACTGCATCCTGTGCAACAGAGAGAAAGACTTCATCTCAAAGAAAAGAAGTCTATTGGGGAATTGCATTTAGGTCAGACAAATAGCTCTGTGGACTTGCAGTATCAGAGCTGTAGGAAGAAGACCTCGGATAAACATCCCTGACAGGACCTTTTGTCTAAGAGGCATCACTTTCCTAGTTCTATACACAGAAGGCCCCCATTTCTCTCTAAATTCTTTGTCCATACAGCAGCCTTCCTTACCCTCAAGGGATACATTCCAAGATCCTTAGTAGATACCTGAAACAGTGGACAGTATTGATATATATGTCTATATATATATATATATACACACACATATATGAACCTGCCCAGGGTCTAGCTTATATATATATTTATATGCTGTTTTTTCTATACATACTTCTAATAAAATTTAATTAACAAATTAGGCACAGTAAGAGATGAAAAACAATAACCAATAATACAATTATAACCACATACTGTAACAAACGTTGTGAATGTGATTTGTCTCTCATAATATCTTATTGTATTATATTCGTCTGTTTTTGGATAGCAGTTGACCTGGATAACTGAAACTGTGGAAAGCAAAACTGTGGATAAGGGGAAGTAATGCATTATTTCTCTTTAACTTCTGGTAATATCAAATTTATTATAAAATTATTCCTGATTGCTTTAAAGACACAAGGCAAGTGGTTGGGACAAATAAAACTATAAAATTTCAAGTAAATAAAATTGTTTATGCTATTAGGAAATAAGATCTTCACAAACAACATTTATTTATTTTTAAATTATACTTTAAGTTCTGGGGTACATGTGCAGAATGTGCAGGTTTGTTACATAGGTATACATATGCCATGGTGGTTTGCTGCACCCATCAACCTGTCATTAACATTAGGTATTTCTCCTAATGCTATCCCTCTCCTAGCCCCTCACCCCCCGACAGGCCCTGGTTTGTGATATTCCCCTCCCTGTGTCCATGTGTTCTCATTGTTCAATACCCACTTAAGAGTAAGAACATGCTAAACACCATTTATTTTGTGCAGTAGTAATAGGTAAGAGGTAGATCAAAAAGTTTGCTTTGCTGAACTACCTGTAAGAAAAAGAAACTAAAAAAAAATTTATGATTAGGGGAGGAAGTCTAAAACATGGAATAAAAGGTCTTAATGCAACAAACCATGGAGGTTTGTTTGAGTTTGGAAAGTTATCATTTAGTTGGAATCAGAAATAAAATTGTAGCAATTGATTTATGGCTTATGTGAAGAATTTGCTTTCTTTCTAAATAGTTGCTTTTCTTTTTGATTCATCTTTGTTTACACTTGTAACTGCAAGGCATCTATTTTGAATAGAGTTAGAAAGATTTATTTATTTGATTCATTCTTTTCTTTTTTCCTTCCTTCCCTCCCTCTTTCTCTTCCTTCCTTCTACAGGTATTTGTGGAGTGATTACCAGGTGCCATGCATTGTGCTAAGAACTGGATATCTTTTCATTTTTCCTCTTCCCCCACATAGTCTGGTCTTTATTAACAAAGTAACTATTGTCTAATCTTATCAAAAGGCCATGTGCAAGGTATAAACCTAAGTACATGAAGTGCATAGTTATTTAATATATTTAACTAGTTTTAAACACATATGCTACCTACATAGGTCAGTAGGATTCCAATATCACATGTAAAGAAAATGAATTAAAGCAAGACCTTCTCTCTACAAAAGAACAACAAAAATTAACCAGGCATGGTGGTACACACCAGTGGTCCTAGCTATTTGACAGGTTGAGTGGGAGGAGGATCACTGGAGCCCAGGAGTTTGAGACTGCAGTGAGCTATGATCACACCACTGCAACACTGCACTCCATCCTGGGCAACAGAGTGCAGAGTGAGACCCCCAGCTGTGGAGAAAAAGAAGAAAATGAATATTTACTCATAATGAGCATGGATCTCTCCACTTTGGGAAATACCATGTTATTGGTGAAAGGCTTGATTTTCATTTGCATATTTTGTCATTTAAAAAAAAATCTGTCCGTTAGAACAGTAATTAAAAACTGTATTTGGAAATGTATTGGCACAAGACACTGAGTTTTTAGTTGAAGTTCATTATAAATAAATGTTCTTTTTCTTTCAGCTTTTGAGTTTCATTTCTGACAAACTTCTCAAAACTATCGACCTTACCATCTGTGAGATGAATGGAGGCAAAAATTTTATTACCTGTTCCTACACTTCCATAATTAGGCTTTGGATTCTAATAGTACACAATTTTGTGAAGCATCAGTTTAGTAATTTCCCCTGATAGGAAAACTAACAGAGCTTTTTGAATTTCAATTGGAAAAGAAGAGATACTGATAATTATATTTTTCTATTTAGAAAAGTGTCATATTTGCTTTACTTAACTGCTATAGTTCTTTGGTTTTGTGAAATCACTAAAGCACTAGATATCTGTAAAAAGGATTTGGGTGGCAGTTAATAAATGTCTCATTTGAATTTTAACAACTATGTCAGCAGAAGGTGCACCAAACAGCAAAAGGTGCCCTAAGTGAATGCAATGAGTAGATCCAGTGCTTTTAGATCACAGGCCAGGTGAAATGTTTCTCCAGTTCTCTAATGTTCAGCAGCAAATTTCTATTTTGTTTGAGAAATATTAATTGGTTACCAGCTTTATACAGGGGCTTAGTTGGGTGTTGCTAAGAAAAGATGGTAAAGATAAAATCTCTCTCTTCTAGGGACTTTTAACTAAACAGGGAGAAGGAATTACAAAAGTCACTGTTACATACCATGGAATACTGTTAGTATCAAATAATTATGAAGATAGTGGGAAATCACTTAATGAAGAGGTCTTTCCTGGATGGGAAAATGAGAAAAGGCTTAAAGCTGGGACCCTGAAGAAAGAGAAGAGTTTCAGAATTTGATATATGGAGACAAATGTTTCCTCCAAAATTTGTTGAAACATAATATAATCAATCAAACAGTAAAGTATCAGAGCAAAACAAAGACATTTAAATACAGAAAAAAACTTGATAAATTTACCATTTGTGCTCTTCTAAAAAATCATTCAGGACTTGTTCACAATCTTAAGTGAAAACTTTCAGTGTCTTGTCATTAAGTATGATGTGAGCTGATTTGTTTCAGATGCTTTTTATCAGAATAAGAAAATTCCCTTCTATTACTAGTTTGTTAGTAGGTCACGAATGAATGTTGAATTTTGTCAAATATCTTTCTGTATCAGTTGGGATAATTACATCATTTTTCTTCTTTAAATCATCTGTAAATATGATGGATTACATTGATTGAAATTTGAATGTTTAGACAGTCTTGCATTTCCAAGATAAATCGCACTTGGTAGTAAGGTATTATTCTTTTTTCATGTTGCTAGATTCCCAGTTTATGTCCAGAATATGGTCAGTTTTTGTAACTGCTTTCCTAAGAGTTTGAAAAGAATATGTATTTTGTAAGTTTGTTAAAATGGTTTATATATATTAATCACGCTGATACTTCTATATCCTTAAAGATTTTGGTCAGTTTTCTCAATGAGAGAGATGAGTTAAAATTTTTTACCATGAGTGTGGATTTGCTTATATATTTTTATAGGTCTGCCAATTTTTGCTTTGTATATTTTGAAGCCATTATAATTTTAAATGGATAAAATATAAAATTGCTGGGAGGCTGAGGTGGGTCGATCACCTGAGGTCAGGATTTCGAGACCAGCCTGACCAATATAGTGAAACCTCGTCTTTAATAAAATTATAAAAATTAGCCAGGTGTGGTGATATGCTCCTGTAATCCCAGCTGCTCAGGAGTCTGACACAGGAGAATTGCTTGAATCTGGGTGGTGGTGGTTGCAGTGAGCCAAGATCTTGCCACTACACTCCAGCCTGGGCAACAGAGTGAGACTCCATCTCAAAAAACAAACAAACAAACAAACAAACAAACAAACAAACAAACAAACACATTTAATTTCCTTATATCCAATTTGACTCCAGTAATGTTTTTAACTTTAAAACCCATTTTGTCTGATATTGATACAGATAACAGCACCTTTTTAACAGAATTTTAATGAGTTATATTTTCCTATCATTTAAATATGTATATTAAGTTAATATTATTTGGGATATGTTTTATATATAATAAATGCACCACTAGCATACAGTTTAGTGGTCTTTGAAAAATGTATACTCCTGTGTAACTTTCACTACACCAAGACATAGAACACTTCCACCATCCCTAAACATTTGAGTCAAACCTCTGCCATTCCTATACCTAGATAATCACTGATATATATTCTGTCACTATAGATTTTGGCTTTTCTAGAGTTCATATAAGTGGAATCATACAGTATATACTACTTTTGTGTCTAGAATTATTTTCTTTCTTTTTTCTTTTTTGGCTTGTCATGTGTTTGAGATTATCCATGTTGTTGCATGTTTCAGTAAATTGTCCAATTTTTATTGCTGAGTTCATGATATGGGTATATCATTATATATTATTGTATGGATTTATCACATGTTATTTACTCATTTGTCTTTTGGTAGGCCTTTGAGTTTTCTCTTGCTTTTGGCTATTTTGAATAAAGCTTCTGTGAACCTTCTTAAGTCTTTGTATAAGCATGTTTTCATTTCTCTATGATTAAAATTACTAGGTCATATGGTAGGTGTATACATGACTTTGTGAGAACCAAAGTGGCTGTACAACTTAATGCTTTTACCAGCAATGTGTGAGAGTACCAGTTGCTGCAAAAACTCACCAAAACTTGGTATTTTTAGTTCTTTTAATTTTAGTGATTCTAGTGAATGTGTCATGATATCTTCTTGGGCTTTCCACGTGCATTTCGCTAATGAATAATGATGTTGGTCATCTTTTTGTATGCTTTTAGCCATTCATGTATTTTCTCTGATGAATCATGTATTCACATATTGAGTTTAGGGAGTTTTAAAATATAACATACATAAAAGTTTCTTGGCAGTTAAATTGTTAGCAAATATTTTCTTTCAGTCATTGGCTTGACCTTTCATTTTATTAGTGGTATCTCCAAGAGCAAAAGTTTTAAATTTTGAAAAGTCAAATTTGCCTTTTTTTGTGATGGTTTCTATTTTTGTGCCTATCTCAAAATGTTGACTACTCAAAGGTTGTTAAGATTTTCTTCTGTGCTGTGTTCTAGATATTGTATAATTTTAGCTTTTACATTTTTGTCAATGATTTAAGGTAAATTTTTTTTTCTGGTAAGCTTCTCTAAATTTTACTTGAAATCCATGTTGCTCACATGGAAATTATTTCATTAGGTCCATATACTGTGGCTTTGTTACAGCTTTGAGTAAGACAAATAGAGAAAATGCATGTCCATTGAGTGTATTAGCGTAAGATTTAACCACGAGGAACTAGTGTTTCACTCACGGGTTGAACTCTCTCCTAAGCAAACCTGTAATTATACATGTTCGAAAGACCACAGGCTCTGATAGTCCTCACCATGTTCCCCAGCCTTCCTCTCTTCTTTTTAACTTTAAATTCCACAATACATGCACAGATGTTCAGGTTTGTTACTTAGATATATTTTTGCCATGGTGGTTTGCTGCATAAGGTAAATTTTTATATGATGTATATAGTAAGAGTATAGATTATTTTTTTCTTATAAGAATATACAGTGTTCTAGCACCAGTTTTGAAAAGAGGTTCTTTCCACCTAAGACACATAAATAGGGCACCTGTATGTGTATTGGTCTTTTCCTGATTTCTGTCTTTCCATTGATCTGTAGGTCTAGATTGACACTAATTCTACACTGCCTTGATTACTTAAGTCTTTCAACTTCACCTTATGTTTTGAAATAGTATTTTTCTGGTTCTTTTGAATATCTGGATACAATATAAAATTAACTGTCAACTTCCACCAAATTTTTTTTTCTAGAATTTTGTTTGTGATTACGTTGAATCTATACCTCAATTTAGAGAACATTGACATTTTAACAATAATGAATCTTTCCATTAATGAATATGTTGTACTCCTCTACTTATTAGGTCTTCCTTAATTTATCTCATTAATACATTATAATTTTTAGCATATAGATCTAGTATATATTTTATTACATTTTCCCTAATAATTTTACATGTTTAGTACTTAAAATTTTTGTTTTCAAAATTTCATTGTGGGCATATAAAAATACAGTTGATTTTTGCGTATTGAGTGTACCATGTGATTTCCAAAATTTACTTTTTGAGTCTAGTAATTTTGGGTATATTTCTTAGAATTTTCTACATAAACTGTCATATCATTTGGAAATAATGACAGTTTACTATTTTGGTTACAGTCTGTGTCACATTTATGTTTCTTGCTTTCACTTGGTAGGCCTTGAGATTAATGCTGAGTAAGATGATGTGAGTTGGATATCCTTGTTTTGTTTCTGATTTAGGAGAGGTTGCATTCTTTAATTATCAAATATGAAATTAGTTGTAGGTTTTTAATTCTTCAAGTTCAATTTTATTATAGTCAGAACATATTTTGCATGATATAAATTCTTTTGAATTATTGAATTTTTTGTTCCCTATATATGGTCTATATTTGTGTACTTTTCTGATTTTTAGTAGAAATTTTTAAAAATAAAAATTAGCTTAGGTTGGTTGATATTGTTTTTCATGCCTCCTGTATCCTTAATAATATCCTTCTACTTGTTGCCACAATTCTTTAAAACTGAGTATCATAGTCTCTAAGTATAATTGCAGA
This sequence comes from Callithrix jacchus, assembly GCF_049354715.1. Lineage (NCBI taxonomy): Eukaryota > Metazoa > Chordata > Mammalia > Primates > Cebidae > Callithrix > Callithrix jacchus. The sequence goes on from NC_133505.1 coordinate 107,140,858, forward strand.
TTTTTTAATTGTTATCAGTTTTGCCAGTTCCTGCTACATATATTTGAAACTCCGTTATTAGTTTTTACACAGTTAAGGTTGTTGCATTCTTGTTCAATTGACATCTATCATTATGAACTTCTTCTTTACTCTGGTAATAATTCTTGTTCTTCAGTCTATTCCATCTGATGTTAAGATAGCCTCTCCAGTTTTTGCATTATTTGTCTTATTTTCTGCATTTAATTTAATCTATCCATTTTTTATATTTAAGTGAAATTATTATAGACTGAGCTGCTTATTATTCAATGTCTGATAAGAATTGTTTCATGTATTATGTCCCATTTTCTAGTTCTTTACTGTAGAAGGCTAAGTATGAACATTTATTCCATCATGGCCAGAGCAGAAACCTCACTCATATGTTTTTCATTTATTCTCTCCCATCCATATATTTGAAATAAGTTATTTGTAAGGTACATGCAATTCTTCCTTTTTAAAAAAAAATCTTTAAAATAATTGCATTAATTTCTTAGAATGCTCATTTAACTGTTTCTTCCTCCACTTATTGCAAACTTTTGTGTTTAGGTGTCAAATATGTTGGGACCCGGAATTCTGCAACAGCGGACCACAGGGCTTGGCAGAATCCTGCCCACTGGTATGTATACCACATTAGGGGAAGTAACTTCACTTTAAAGACATATTCCAGGTTCCAGATCTATCATATATAAAGGAAACTAAACCTGGCAGTAGGGGTGATTTGGGCAACAAAGTGACCAAATGTCTTACAGCTGTGGCTGAGCTACTAGATCTGAACTCAGAATTGTATCTTCGTTGAATGTACCAGCCCCACAAGTTATGTTACTTGCTCCTGTCAGGTTAGATTCAGGACTTAGCATGAATGTGTGTCTGCTGGTGAAGCCTACAGAACTAATTAATACATTCAGTTTTAGGATTTAGGATTAGATAGTTGTGGGGAAACCAGAGTTAATAAGCATTTTTTGAATAGCTGAGCACTTACTGTTTCAAATCCTCTAACATTTTTTTAAGCAAAGTTAAGTTTACCCTCCTTAGTCTGTGGTTGGTTTCAGTTCAAAGCTCTGCAAAAGATGTATAATATATGTGCAGATGGCTTGTCAGAATCTGCCTTCTCCTTTTTGTCCTTCTCTTCTTCCTCCTTCTTTCTCTTTCTCATTTCTTTCTTCCTTCCTTCCTTGCTTTTTCTTCCTTCCTTTCCTTCCTTCCCTCCCTCCCCGCTCTTCTTTCTCTCTCTCTTTCTTTCACTTCTTCCTCCTTTCTTCTTCCTTCTTTCTTCTTCTTCCTTCTTGCCAATTTGTTATGTACCTGGCAATTTGAACCTTCTGGGTAGGTTCTTAGGCCTGATCCACCACTCATATAGCTGAGTCTTTACTCTGTAGCATGACTTTGATTCCCTCCTGACAGAATTAATTATGCCACGTGGTTTATTTTCTTTTACTGTGTTGAGCTCACATTGGAGAAAATACTAATCTTTTCAAAGCTTGTACCACAGAAAATCTCAGTTTTGAATACAAGATTAAATTTCAGTAAACTCTCTTACAGTAGGTGAGGTATTTGCAGTAATAGGTCTAGAAGAAATTATTAATACAATATGGGATTTGCAATTCTGATAACTTTGGACATAATAAAAGCATACAGTAATTTCAAATGTCTTACTTAGTAAATATGTAAGGTTTATTCTAAGTGATTTTGATGTGACTTTTTTTTGTTAATGTAAACAAAGCAATAAGTAAGTGTTTTGCTTTTTATAAGCCTTCAAGTGCTTCTTGCCAACCAGGTATCTAGGAAACTCCAGAATTCCTGCAATTCTCCTTAGAAGATTATTCCTATTTCTGCTGCAACCTCATGTAAAGATACCTGGTTGGCAATAGTCAGGGAAATGTGGGTAATTTTAATTCAGAAAGTTTAGCAATAAAATATCTCCTGATAAAATGGAGGAAATATGCACATAACAAGACAATGTATTTAGTCTTTCAGTTAAATGTGTACTCTTTACCAGCATAATAAGGGCCAATGATGATTTAGCAGACCCAGGATGGTTAACCTCCTTATATACAGTTAGAGAATCTTCTAAAAACTGTTAAGGTTGAGAAGTGGGGCTAATCTAAACCTATTAAGATCAGAGATAAGGTCTACTTCAGATGATTAACAAAACAAACGGATCAAATATCACAGGATTTGAAGATTCAAAACTTTTCCTGAAAATATATCTTAAAACCAAAAAACTGTATGAAAAAGAAAATGTAACAAAAATGCACTGCATGGATCAGCTCTTTAGAAAAATGGAAACTAAATATGATTTAAGAAAAAAACATAATGATATTGGGGCAAAGGGTGCATGTCTTTGTGTTTTCTCTGCTGTGAGAGAGCCATATCGTAGGTTTCTGTAACAGAAAATTAATAGCAAATGTAAACATTGAAAAATGGAAGCTTATACCATAAACAAAAACAAAAAAATCTTTACATTGGAATTCATTAAGAGTCATCATAGGCCTGTGAGGAGAAGCTGAGTTTTTTAACTGGCTAGCATGGTAGATTTTTAGTTCATAGTAGGACTCAGTAAAAGTTGATTGAATGTTTAATAAACATTTTAGTTGTTTCATTTTACTAGTGATATCTTTTACCACTGCATGTAGTCATTTTGGAACCATGAACTGTCCTGTCACCACTCAAAATAGGTTACATGGTTGACTCTTTGGTATCTACATGCAGGAAAGCATTGATCAAGTACTCATGATCAACAGACATGCCAGGAGATATTGAAACTGGTGAATTTTGGCTTTACATAAGATTATCAAAAAGAAAGAGAAATAAACTGGGAAAATCCTGGAGGATTGTGCTGAAGGGACTATGCAGACTATAGGTGGTGTGATTGAGAGAATGGAAACACTGAGAACTAGGTGGAAAAAAAAACATTGGAACTTCCAGGGGTTGGGCTGAAGTTGCAGTATTGGCCCTAGAGAAAATCCTGGATGGGATATGTGTTGATAACTAGAGGCCACATGACCATAGAGAAATTTTGGGTGGCTTATGTTTACAAACAAAGGTAGTCAACTGGGGGGATGTTTTCCTGGAGGTGCCCAGAGGCCCTATTCACTCAACTTCACTGCTGTGTTTCACACAGATTGTGAGTGGCAGCGTGTGTATCATATATTTGTCATTCCTACTCTAGGATCTAGGACATCGGTCAATTAAATGACCAATTTAATTGGGATCAAGGCAGGGAAGCTTCAGGAATCTACTTTCAGAAATTCAAAGGTATAGAATTAAGGAATACTGTTAGGTTGAACCATATGAATAGGATTTTATTTGATCTTTCTTGCAACATTCTATTATGAAAAATTTCAAATATCTAACAAAGTTAAAAGAATTCAGAGGACAATAGCATTAAAATATTTTTGACTTAAGAATCAGGAATTTCATTTTGTTTACTTTGGATATCTTGACTAGGAATCCTTGGGTTGAAAGATGAGGCAGTTTGTTCGTTGGGCTCCTAAACACTACAAACTCCAAGTATCATAGCTAGAACCTATAAATATAACTTGTTATGAAAAGTGCAGAGAATGATTGTAGGTGAGATCTTAATGCATAGCACAAAAATGCTATCAAAATATATTTTATTCACTGTAGCTATAAACCCAGGCAATAAAAATGCTTCATAAACAATAAAATAAAAAACAACAAAAAAGTTGATTGTTTTGAGTACGAATATGTATTTGGTTATTCAGAAGTTTTGATACTTTTATGAGAAAAGCCTTTAGCAAGTGATTATTTTAGTTTTTTAAATATTTGCATAGACTGTATTTTCTGATTATTTTCACTTGCAAAAATGGGATTTCTGAAAGGAGCTGTATGCAGGCTAACAATGAAATGATAATCGATTTGAATGTAAAATAATCTCTCAGGATTTCCTATGTTGGTAGATATGATTTAGATTGGAGATTTTGAGCCCACAAAAGATGCCTTTCATGTATCTCCCTCGTCTATTAATCTTTCACATTAGTCAGTATTCTTTAAATCCACTGAAAGATTTTTTTATGCCTGTTTAAAGATGGCTTCTTGAAAATCATAACAGTAAAGGATGGATATCTTGATTAAAAAACAAAAATGAAAAACAGAATAAAATCACCAAGCTCTAGGCCATGCTGGAGTGTTTTCTGTAAAATGGACTTGGGCATAATATAGGTAAGTCATTTTTTTTCCCTGGAATATTATCAGGTGATTTAAAATAATTAAAGCAACATTTATGGGAAACTGCTGGCATTTCAAGTTTATGAAATTGCTTTTTAAATGTGCACAGAATAGAGTGCCTTTGTTTATAAGGCTACAACCATTGAACCAAAACTAATAACTGTAAGCTTTCCAGTGCCACACCTGAAAAAATGTGATTTGCTACATACTGTAGCAAATCATCTTACTGTTTGGACAGACTTGCTGCAACTAGAAAATATATACATTTGTGTATGCAAACACAAACACACAAACCTTAATTTGATGTTTTTCTTAATTTATAAGAATTAAAATTTTAGTGTTAAGGATTAACATGAGGGTATGAAAGATGAGCATTTTATAGAAAATTACAAATTACATATAATATATGCACACATACATGTGTATACATATACATGTGATTTTTACTGTGTATAAATTAAAAATGGCTTGCAAAATTATGTTATACTTAATTCTTTTACCTTGTGATCCCAAATTACAACATGAGACTTTGTAGATTTCAAATAGACATTTTGGGGCACCCATGAGGTGTCAGAATACAACTCTGAAGGCCATTAATTTTAACTGTGAACATATAGCTATGCTATTTATTAACTTTTTTTATTATTTTTCTTATCAAACTTACATTATCATGGAGTATAGGATAGATTTTTAAAAAGTCTTTCTTTTGCTATATGCACCAGGCAGGTGGCTGATTTTTGATCTCAAAATATATGTCATCTTCTGTGATGAGCAACTATTGAGGTTTTTTTGTTGTTGTTGTTGAGATGTAATTGGATATTTATCACCTTCTTCCACAAAAGACTCTCTCAATATAGCACTTACTTTTATCTGCTATGGAGTGCTAGGCTGAAATCTGAGGGAAATAACAGCTTCCCCTCTATTGAATTATGCTTTTGATTGACATTATAAGGTTTAAAATTTTTGTCTTAGTTATTTAGAATATTGTTAGAATCTGTGCATTAGACCTCTCTCTTGCCTTATTCTTTACCTTAATAAGAACCCTACATATGTAAATTATGTGAATCATATCTTTCATGGGCTTTAAAATATTTATAAAGAGAACAGTTAATTGGCTCATGGTTCTGCAGCCTGTACAGGAAGCATGGCACCAGCATCTACTCTGCTTCTGGAGAGACCTCAGGGAACTTTTACTCATGGTGGAAGACAAAGGGGGAGTGTGCACATCACATGGTGGGAGCAGAAGCAAGTGAGTGTTGGGATGGAGGTGCCACTTTTTTTTAATACTTTAAGTTCTGGGATATATGTGCAGAATGTGCAGGTTTGTTACATAGGTATAAATGTGCCATGGTGATTTGCTGCACCCATCAACCTATCATCTACATTAGGTCTTTCTCCCCTTGCCTCCCACCACCCCCACCACAGGCCCCCATGTGTGATGTTCCCCTCCCTGTGCCCATATGTTCTCACTGTTCAACTCTCACTTATGAGTGAGAACATGTGGTGTTCCATTTTCTGTAACTGTGTTAGTTTGCTAAGAATGTTGCTTTTCAGCTTCATTCAGGCCCCTGCAAAGCACATGAACTCATTCTTTTTTATGGCTGCATAGTATTCCATGATGTTATATGTGCCACATTTTCTTTACCCAGTCTATCACTGATGGACATTTGGGTTGGTTTCAAGTCTTTGCTATTGTGAATAGTGCTGTAATAAACATACGTGTGCATGTGTCTTTATAATAGAATGACTTATACTCCTTTCGGTGTGTACCCAGTAATGGGATTATGGGTCAAATGATATTTCTAGTTCTAGATCCTTGAGGAATTGCCACACTTTCTTCTGCCATGGTTGAACTAATTTACACTCCCACCAACAGTGTAAAAGTGTTAATATTTTTCCAAATCCTCTCCAGCATCTGTTGTCTCCAGATTTTTTAATGATCACTATTTGAACTGGCATGAGATGGTATTTCATTGTGGTTTTGATTTGCATTTCTCTAATGACCAGTGATGATGAGCTTTTTTTTTCATTTATTTGTTGGCCACATGAATGTCTTCTTTAGAAAAGTGTGTGTTCATATCCTTTGCCAAATTTGGTGGGCTTGTTCATTTTCTCCTTGTAAATTTGTTTAAGATCCTTGTAGATTCTGGATATTAACCCTTTGTCAGATGGATAGATTGAAAACTTCTCCCACTCTGTAGGTTGCCTGTTCACTCTGATGATAGTTTCTTTTGTTGTGCAGAGCTCTTTAGTTTAATTAGATCCTATTTATCAATTTTAGCTTTTGTTGCCATTGATTTTGGTGTTTTAGTCCTGAAGGCTTTGCCCATGCCTATGTCTTCAATGGTATTGCCTAGGTTTTCTTCTAGAGTTTTTATGGTTTTCGATCTTACATTTAAGTCTTTAATCCATCTGGCATTAATTTTTATATAAGATGTAAGGAAGGGGTCCAGTTTTAGTTTTCTACATATGGCTAGCTAGTTTTCCCAACACCATTTATTAAATAGAGAATCCTTTCCCCATTGCTTGTTTTTGTCAGGTTTGTCAAAGATCAGATGGTTTTAGATGTGTGGTGTTGCTTCCAAGGCCTCTGTTCTGTTCCACTGGTCTATATCTCTGTTTTGGTACCAGTACCACGCTGTTTTGATTACTGTAGCCTTGCAGTATAGTTTGAAGTCAGGTAGCGTGATGCCTCCAGCTTTGTTCTTTTCACTTAGGATTGTCTTGGCTATATGGGCTCTCTTTTGGTTCTATATTAAGTTAAAGGTTGTTTTTATCTTTGGATCAGTTTATGTGATGAATTACATTTATACATTTGCATGTATTGAAGCAGGCTTGCATCTTAGGGATGAATCTGACTTGATCATCATGGGTAAGGTTTTTGATGTGCTGTTAGATTCAGTTTTCCAGTATTTTATTAAGGATTTTTACATCAGGATCGATCCAAGATGGCCGACCACTAACAGCTCAGGATTGTAGCTCCCAGTGAAAGCCCAGAGAACGAGACGGCGCCACACTTTTAGATGAATTTTCGTCACTCACTGATCAGCCGATTCCCAGTGGAGGAGCCCCACGGGTCGCCAGCGTGACTCTTGTGGCTGCCGCAGTGGTTTTGCCGGCGTCTCGGCACAGCAGGTCTTCATGCAGAGCCAACGGGACTGCTTCCCCTACTGACCAGAGTTTGGAGCTCCGGGAACTCAGAGCCGCTTGTTGCGGACTCAAGAGGGAAGCCAGACCAGAGATTCCCGGGCAGAAGAGCACCATCAGTCTTATCGCTGCTATTTAGGCTGCCACAGTGGGTTGCTCGGATCCCAGCACTGGGAATCAATAAGTCGGACGTCGACTCAGAAAACTAATTAGAAAGGCGGGTCATCCACAATGAAGGGAAAAAAATAGCCTAAGAAGGCCGAGTATACTCAAAATCAGAACCCATCAGCAACGGAACAAGCCCTGATGGAAAAGGACTCATCAGCAACCGAACAAGCCCTGATGGAAAAGGACTCATCAGTAATGGAACAAGCCCTGATGGAAAAGGACTGTGTTCCATTATCTGAAGTAGGCTTTAAAAGGTGGATGATAAGAAACTTCTGGGAGTTAAAGGAACTTGTTCTAACCCAATGTAAAGAAACTAAGAACTTGGAAAAAAGGTTAGATGAAATGTTGAAAAGAATAGACAATATAGAGAGGAATATAAATGAACTTATGGAGTTGAAAAATACAACACGAGAACTTAGTGAAATATGTACAAGCTTAAACAGCCGAATGGATCAAGCAGAAGAAAGGGTATCAGAGGTCGAAGATCAACTTAATGAAACAAAACGACAAGACAAGAATAGAGAAAAAAGGATAAAAAGGAATGAGCAAAGTCTCCAAGCAATATGGGACTATGTGAAAAGACCTAATATATGCTTGATTGGTGTACCTGAATGTGACGGAGAGAATGAATTCAAGCTGGAAAATACTCTCCAGGACATTATCCAGGAAAATTTTCCTAATTTAGCAAAGCAGGACACTATTCAACCCCAGGGAATACAGAGAACACCACAAAGATATTCCTCAAGAAGACCAACCCCAAGGCACATAATCGTTAGATTTACCAAGATCGAAACGAAGGAGAAAATATTAAGGGCAGCCAGAGAGAAAGATCAAGTTACCCATAAAGGTAAGCCTATTAGGCTTACAGCAGATCTCTCAACGGAAACCCTACAAGCTAGAAGAGAGTGGGGGCCAATATTCAATATACTTAATCAACAGAACTTTCAGCCCAGAATTTCATATCCTGCCAATTTAAGCTTTACATTTGAAGGAAAAATAAAATTTTTTAGGAACAAGCAAGTACTCAGAGATTTTATTACCACCAGGCCTGCTTTACAAGAACTTCTAAAAGAAGCACTATACACAGAAAGGAACAACCAATATGACCCTTTCTAAAAATACACCAAAGAGCATTATCATAAAGAAAAATTTTTATCAACAAAAGGACAAAATAGCCAGTTAATATCAAACGGCAGCAACCCTAAATTTAAATCAACCAAATCTCCCAATCAAAAGAGACAGACAAAATCTAACGGTATATCCAAAGATATACATAGACTCAAAATAAAGGGTTGGAAAAAAAAACGTCCCAACCAAATGGAGAGCAAAAATAAATAAATAAAAAGCAGGAGTTGCAATTTTCACATTTGACAAAATAGATTTCAAAGCTACAAGGATACAAGGATAAAACGATTAATGTAATAATAAGAGATCTTAACACTCAGATACATAAGACCCATAATGAGATTTAGATTCAACGAGACAGAAAATTGATAACAATATCCGGGACTGGAACTAAGATCCAGAACAAATAAACTCAATAGGGCTCTCCATTTTAAACACACAAAATATACATTATCCACAAAATCTAACGATATATCTAAAGATATACAAAGACTCAAAACAAGGGGATGGAAAAAAACTCACCAACCAAATGGAGAGCAAAAATAAATAAATAAAAAGCAGGAGTTGCAATTCTCACACTTAATAAAATAGATTTCAAAGCTACAAGGATGCAAGGGTAAAAGGATTAATGTAACAATAAGAGGTCTTAACACCCAGATACATAAGACACATAATGAGATTTAGATTCAACGAGACAACAAATTGATAACGATATCCAGGACTTGAACTCAGAGCCAGAACAAATAAACACAATAGAGGTCTCCATTTTAAACACATAAAATATGCATTAACCACTTTAAACACTCAAAATATTGATTGGCCATTATTGAAACCCATTTTAGGAATGAAGTAATATTCCTTTTTCCCTCTTTTTCTTCCCCCCCCCAAAAAAAAAAAAAAAAGGATTTTTACATCAATGTTCATCATGTATATTGACCTGAAATTTTCTTTTTTAGTTGTGTCTCTGCAAGGTTTTGGTATCAGGATGATACTGGTCTCATAAAATGAGTTAAGGAGGATTCCCTCTTTTTGTATATCATTTGGAATAGTTTCAGATGGAATGGTACCAGCTCCTCTTTGTATGTCTGGTAGAATTTGGGTGTGAACCTGTCTGGTCCTGGACTTTTTTTGGTTGGTAGGCTATTAATTGCTGCCTCAACTTCAGACCTTGTTATTGGTTTATTCAGGGATTCATCTTCTTGGTTTAGTGTTGGGAGGGTGTAAGTGTTCAGGAATTTATCCATTTCTTCTAGATTTACTGGTTTATGTGCATAGAGGTGTTTGTAGTAATCTCTGATAGTAGTTTGTATTTCTGTGGAATCAGTGGTGATATCCCCTTTGGCATTTTTTATTGCATCTATTCTATTCTTCTTTCTTTTCTTTTTTGTTAGTCTGGGTAGTGGTCTATCTATTTTGTTGATCTTTTCAAAAATCCAGCTCCTGGATTTATTGATATTTTGAAGGGCCTTTTGTGTCTCTATCTCCTTGAGTTCTGTTCTTGATCTTAGTTATTTCTTGTCTTCTGTTAGCTTTTGAATTTTTTTCATCTTGCTCCTCTAGTTATTTTAATTGCAACATTAGGGTGTCAATCTTAGTTCTTTCCTTGCTTCTCATGTGGTCATTTAATGCTATAAATTTCCCTCTAGACACTACTTTAAATGTGTCCCAGAGATTCCGGTATATTGTGTCTTCATTCTCATTCCTTTCAAAGAACATCTTTATTTCTGCCTTCATTCATTATTTATCCAGTAGTCATTCAGGAGCACATTGTTCAGTTTCCACATAATTGTGTGGTTTTGAATGAGTTTCTTAATCCTGAGTTCTAATTTGATTGCACTGTGGTCCGAGAGACTGTTTGTTATGATTTTGATTCTCTCATATTTGCTAAGGAGTGATTTACTTCCAATTATGTGGTCAATTTTAGAGTAAGTGTGATGTGCTGAGAATAATGTATATTCTGTGGATTTGGGGTGGAGATTTCTGTAGATATCTATTAGGCTTGCTTGGTCCAGATCTGCATTCAAGTCCTGGATATCATTGTTAATTTTCTGTCTTGTTGATCTGTCTAATATAGACAGTGGAGTGTTAAAGTCTCCCACCGTTATTGTGTGGGTGTCTAAGTCTCTTTGTAGGTCATGAAGAACTTGCTTTGTGTATCTGGGTGCTCCTGTATTGGGTGCATATATTTAGGATAGTTAGCTCTTCTTGATGCATTGATCTCTTTACCATTATGTAATGTTCTTCTTTGTCTCTTTTGATCTTTGCTGGTTTAAAGCCTGTTTTATTAGAGACTACAATTGCAATCCCTGCTTTTTTTGGCTCTCCAGTCACTTGGTAAATCTTCCTCCATCCCTTTATTTTGAACCTATGTCTTTGCACATGAAATGGGTTTCCTGAATACAGCACATTGATGGGTCTTGACTCTTTATCCAATTATCCAGTCTGTGTCTTTTGATTGGGTCATTTAGACCATTTACTGTTAGGATTAATATTGTTATGTGTGAATTTGATCCTGCCATTTTGATGCTAGCTGGTTGTTTTGCCTGTAGGTTGATGCAGTTTCTTCATTGAGTCAATGGTCTTTACAATTTGGAATGTTTTTGTAGTGGTTGGTACTGGTTGTTCCTTTCCACGTTTAGTGCTTCCTTCAGGAGCTCTTGTAAGGCAGGCCTGGTGGTGATGAAGTCTCTCAGTTATTGCTTGTCCAAAAAGAATTTTATTTTTCCTTCATTTATGAAGCATAGTTTGTCTGGATATAAAGTTCTGGGTTGAAAATTCTTTTCTTTAAGGATGTTGAATATTGGCTGCCACTCTCCATTGACTTGTAGGGTTTCTGCTAGAGGTCCACTGTAAGTCTGATGGGTTTCCCTTTGTGGGTGACCTGTCCTTTCTTTCTGGCTGCCTTTAGCATTTTTTCCTTCATTTCAACCCTGGTGAATTTGAGGATTATGTGCCTTGAGGTTGCTCTTCTTGAGGTATATCTTTGTTGTATTCTCTGTATTTCTTGGATTTGAATGTTGGCCTGCCTTGTTAGGTTGGAAAAGTTCTCCTTGGTAATGTCCTGAAGAGTGTTTTCCAACTTAGTTTCATTCTCCCGATCACATTCAGGTTCACCAATCAAATGTAGATTTGCTCTTTTCACATAATCCTATATTTCTTGGATGCTTTGTTCATTTCTTTTCACTCCCTTTTCTCTAATCTTGCCTTCTTGTTTTATTTCATTGAGTTGATCTTCAATCTCTGATATCCTTTCTTCCGCTTGATTAATTCAGCTATTGAAACTTGTATAAGCTTCACAAAGTTCTTGTGCTGTTTTTCAGCTTCAACTCCATCAATTAGTTTATAGTCTTCTCTAAGCTGGTTATTCTAGTTAGCATTTCATCTAACCTTTTTTTAAGGTTCTTAGTTTCTTTGCATTGTGTTAGAACATGCTCTTTTAGCTTGGAGAAATTTGTTATTACCCACCTTCTGAAGCCTGCTTCTGTCAATTTGTCCAACTCATTCTCCATCCAGTTTTGTTCCCTTGCTGGCGAGGAGTTGTGATCCCTTGGAGGAGAAGAGGCATTCTGGTTTTTGGCAATTTCAGCCTTTTTGCGCTGGTTTCTTACATCTTCATAGATTTATCTACCTTTGGTCTTTGAAGTTGGTGATTCTCAGATGTTGTCTGTGTATGTGTTCTTTCTGTTTGTTAGTTTTCCTTGTAACAGTCAGGCTCCTCTGCTGCAGGACTGCTGGAGGTCCATTGCAGACCCTGATTGCCTGGGAATCACCCATGGGGGCCACAGAACAGCCCAGATTACTGCCTGTTCCTTCCTCTGGTAGCTTCATCCCAGAAGGGTACCCAGCAGATGTCAGCCAGAGCTCTCCTGCATGAGGTGTCTCTTAGGATACTCAGGGGTCAGGGAGCCACTTGAAAAGGTGGTCTGTCCCTTATCAGAGCTGAAGTGCTGTGCTGGGAGCTCCATTGCTCCCTTCAGAGCTGCGGGGCAGAGATGTTTAAGTCTGCTGAAGTAGAACTCACAATAACCCCTTTTCCCAAGTGCTCTGTACTAGGAAGGTGGAGGCTTTTTTCAGAGATGACCTACTCAGCAAGAGGGGAGTTTAGTCACAGTCTGCCTTTAGAGGCCTTGCTGAGGTGTGGTGGGCTCTTCCCAGCTGCTGTATAAACTTCCCATCTACTTTGTTTTCACAGGCAAGGTTAGAACTGCCTCAGTAATGGCCAGACACCCCTCCCTGCACCAAGTTTGACTGCCCCAGATTGAGCTCAGACTGCTGTGCTATCCATGAGAATTCCAAACCAGTGGGTCTTAGCTTGCTGTTCTAAGTGGGGGTGGCAGCCACCAAGCCAGATCACTTGGCTCCCTGCTTTCAGCCCCACCTTTTATTTTTTCAGGGGAATGTGCAGTTCTGTCTTGCTGGCATTCCAGGCACTGGCTAAAATGGCCACCCAGGTTTGTGCTGGAAACTCAGGGCACTGGTATTGTAGGCACTATTGAGAATCTCCTGGTCTGTGGATTTTAAAAACCGTAGGAATAGCACAGTGTCTGAGCCAGAGTGCCATGTCCAGAAAGGTCCCCAATGGCTTCCCTTGGCCAGGGCAGTGGGGGGGGAGTTCTCCAGCCCCTTACACTTACTAGGTGAGGCAATGCCCCCTCCTCCATTTTGGTTTGCCCTCCTTGCGATATACCCACTGTCTAAGTAGTCCCATTGAGATGAACCTGGTACCTTGGTTGGACATGTGGAGATCACTCACCTTCTGCATCATTCCCATTGGGTACTGCACTTCAGAGCTGTTCCTATTCAGCCAACTTGGCGGAAGACCTTGTGCTGGTTTTCAAAGAGAATGCTTCCAGCTTTTGGCCATCCATTATGATATTGGCTGTGGGTTTGTCATAAATAGCTCTTATTATTTTGAGATACATTCTATCAATACCTAGTTTATTAAGAGTTTTTTAAAAATTATACTTTAAGTTCTGGGGTACATGTGCAGAATGTGTAAGTTCGTTACATAGGTATATATACATGCCATGGTGGTTTGCTGCATCAATCTTCCCATCATCTACATTAGGTATTTCTCCTAATTTTATACCCCCCATCACCCAACCCCTGCTATCCCTCCCCAATAGGCCCTGGTGTTTGGTGTTCCCCTTCCTGTGTTCATGTGTTCTCATTGTTCAACACTCACTTACAGGTGAGAACACATGGTGTTTGGTTTACTGTCCTTGTGTCAGTTTGCTGAGAATGATGGTTTCCAGCTTCATCCATGTCCCTGCATAGGACATGACTCATTTTTTTAATGGCTGCATAGTATTTCATGGTGTATATGTGCCACATACCATCAATACCTACTTTATTGAGTTACATTCCATCAATCCCTAGTTTGAGAGTTTTTAGCATGAAGGGGTGTTGAATTTTATTGAACGTCTTTTGTGTACCTATTGAGATAATTACGTGGTTTTTGTCATTGGTTTTGTTTATGTGATGGATTACATTCATTGATTTGCATATGTTGAACCAGCCTTGCATCCCAAGAATGAAACTGAGTTGATTATGGTGGATAAGCTTTTTAATGTCCTGCTGCATTTGGTTTGTTTTTGCTTCTTGCATTGATCTCTTTACCATTATACAATGCCCTGCTTTTGTTTTTTTATTGCATTTTAGGTTTTGGGGTACATGTGCAGAACGTGCAAGATAGTTGCATAGGGACACACATGACAGTATGTTTTGCTTCCTTTCTCCCCTTCACCCACATTTGTCATTTTTTTCCAGGCTATCCCTCCCCAGCTCCCCCCACCCCAGCTCCCCCCACCAATGGCCCTCCCCTTTTTCCCCCAATAAACCCCTGTATTTAGTACTCCTCTCCCTGTGTCCATGTGTTCTCATTGTTCATCACCCTCCTATGAGTGAGAATATGCAGTATTTCATTTTCTGTTCTTGTGTCAGTTTGCTGAGAACGATGTTCTCCAGATTCATCCATGTCCCTACAAATGGCACAAACTCATCATTTCTGATTGCTGCATAATATTCCATGGTGTATATGTGCCACATTTTCCCAATCCAGTCTATCATTAATGGGCATTTGGGTTGGTTCCAGGTCTTTGCTATTGTAAACAGTGCTGCAATGAACATTCGTGTGCATGTGTCTTACAGTAGAACGATTTATAGTCCTTTGGATATATACCCAGTAATGGGATTGCTGGGTCAAATGGAATTTCTATTTCTAAGGCCTTGAGGAATCGCCACACAGTCTTCCACAATGGTTGAACTAATTTACACTCCCATCAACAGTGTAAAAGTGTTCCTTTTTCTCCACATCCTCTCCAGCATCTGTTGTCTCCAGATTTTTTAATGATCACCATTCTAACTGGCGTGAGATGGTATCTCAATGTGGTTTTGATTTGCATATCTCTGATGACCACTGATGATGAGCATTTTTTCATATAATTGTTGGCCTCATATATGTCTTCTTTTGTAAAGTGTCTGTTCATATCCTTTGCCTATTTTTGAATGGGCTTGTTTGTTTTTTTCCTGTAAATCTGTTAGAGTTCTTTGTAAATTCCGGATATCAGCCCTTTGTCAGATGGGTAAACTGCAAACATTTTTTCCCATTCTGTTGGTTGCCGATTCACTCTAGTGACTGTTTCTTTTGCCGTGCAGAAGCTGTGGAGTTTCATTAGGTCCCATTTGTCTATTTTGGCTTTTGTTGCCAATGCTTTTGGTGTTTTGTTCATGAAGTCCTTGCCTACTCCTATGTCCTGAATGGTTTTGCCTAGATTTTCTTCTAGGGTTTTTATGGTGCCAGGTCTTATGTTTAAGTCTTTAATCCATCTGGAGTTAATTTTGGTGTAAGGTGTCAGGAAAGGGTCCAGTTTCTGCTTCCTGCACTGGCTAGCCAGTTTTCCCAACACCATTTATTAAACAGGGACTCCTTTTCCCATTGCTTGTTTTTGTCAGGTTTATAAAAGATTGTATGGTTGTAGATATGTTGTGTTGCCTCCGATGCCTCTGTTTTGTTCCATTGTTCTATATCTCTGTTTTGGTACCAGTACCATGCTGTTTTGATTACTGTAGCCTTGTAGTATAGTTTGAAGTCCGGTAGTGTGATGCCTTCCACTGTGTTCTTTTTGCTTAGAATTTACTTGGCTATGTGGGCTCTCTTTTGGTTCCATATGAAGTTCATGGTGGTTTTTTCCAGTTCTGTGAAGAAAGTCAATGGTAGCTTGATGAGGATAGCATTGATTCTGTAAATTACTTTGGGCAGTATAGCCATTTTTATGATATTAATTCTTCCTAACCATGAACATGGAATGTTTCTCCATCTGTTTGTGTCCTCTCTTATTTTGTTGAGCAGTGTTTTGTACTTTTTCTTGAAGAGGTCCCTTACGTTCCTTATGAGTTGTATTCCTAGGTATTTTATTCTTTTTGTAGCAATTGTGAATGGCAGTTCATTCTTGATTTGGCTTTCTTTAAGTCTGTTTTTGGTGTAGAGGAATGCTTGTGATTTTTGCACATTGATATTATATCCTGAGACTTTGCTGAAGTTGCTTATCAGTTTCAGGAGTTTTTGGGCTGAGGCGATGGGGTCTTCTAGGTATACTATCATGTCGTCTGCAAATAGAGACAATTTGGCTTCCACCTTTCCTATTTGAATACCCTTTATTTCTTTTTCTTGCCTGATTGCTCTGGCTAGAATTTTCAGTACTATGTTGAATAGGAGTGGTGAAAGAGGGCATCCTTGTCTAGTGCTGTATTTCAAAGGGAATGCTTCCAGTTTTTTCCCATTCAGTATGATATTGGCCATTGGTTTGTTGTAAATAGCTTTTATTACTTTGAGATACGTTCCATCGATACCAAGTTTATTGAGGGTTTTTAGCATAAAGACCTGTTGAATTTTGTCGTATGCCTTCTCTGCATCAATTGAGATGATCATGTGGTTTTTGTTTTTGGTTCTGTTTATGTGGTGAATTACATTTATAGACTTGCGTATGTTGAACTAGCCTTACATCCCCGGGATGAATCCTACTTGATTATGATGGATAAGCTTTTTGATATGCTGTTGCAATCGGTTTGCCAGTATTTTATTGAAGATTTTTGCATCTATGTTCATCATGGATATTGGCCTGAAGTTTTCTTTTCTTGTTGGGTCTCTGCCGGTTTTGGTATCAGGATGATATTGGTCTCATAAAATGATTTGGGAAGGATTCCCTCTGTTTGGATTATTTGGAATAGTTTCAGAAGGAATGGTACCAGCTCCTCTTTGTGTGTCTGGTAGAATTCTGCTGTGAACCCATCTGGACCTGGTCTTTTTTTGTGTGGTAGGCTCTTAATTGCTGCCTCGACTTCAGACCTTGTTATTGGTCTATTCTTAGTTTCAGCTTCCTCCTGGTTTAGGCTTGGGAGGACACAGGAGTCCAGGAATTTATCCATTTCTTCCAGGTTTACTCGTTTATGTGCATAGAGTAGTTTGTAATATTCTCTGATGATGGTTTGAATTTCTGTGGAATCTGTGGCGATTTCCCCTTTATCATTTTTTATTGCATTTATTTGGTTGTTCTCTCTTTTCTTTTTTATCAATCTGGCTAGTGGTTTGTCTATTTGGTTGATCTTTTCAAATAAACAGCTATTGGATTTATTGATTTTTTGAAGGGTTTTTCATGTCTCTATCTCCTTCAGTTCTGCTCTGATTTTAGTTATTTCTTGTCTTCTGCTAGGTTTTGAGTTTTTTTGATCTTGCTCCTCTAGCTCTTTCAATTTTGATGATAGGGTGTAAATTTTGGATCTCTCCACTCTTCTCATGTGGGCACTTATTGCTATATATTTTCCTCTAGAGACTGCTTTAAATGCATTCCAGAGATTCTGGCATGCTGTGTCTTCGTTCTCATTGGTTTCGAAGAACTTCTTTATTTCTGTCTTCATTTCATTGTTTATCCAGTCAACATTCAAGAGCCAGTTGTTCAGTTTCCATGAAGCTGTGCGGTTCTGGGTTGGTTTCTGAATTCTGAGTTCTAACTTGATTGCACTATGGTCTTAGAGACTGTTTGTTATGATTTCAGTTGTTTTGCATTTGCTAAGGAGTGATTTACTTCCAATTATGTGGCCAATTTTAGAGTAGGTGTGATGTGGTGCTGAGAAGAATGTATATTCTGTGGATTTGGGGTGGAGAGTTCTGTAAATGTCTATCAGGTTTGCTTGTTTCAGGGTGAGTTCAAGCCCTGGATATCCTTGTTGATTTTCTGTCTGGTTGATCTGTCTAATATTGACAGTGGAGTGTTAAAGTCTCCCACTTTTATTGTGCGGGAGTCTAAGTCTCTTTGTAGGCAATTAAGAACTTGCATTATGTATCTGGGTGCTCCTGTATTGGGTCCATATATGTTTAGTATTGTTAGCTCTTCTTGTTGTATCAATCCTTTTACCATTATGTAATGTCCTTCTTTGTCTCTTTTGATCTTTGTTGTTTTAAAGTCTATTTTTTCAGAATGCGAATTGCAACTCCTGCTTTTTTTTGCTCTCCATTTGCTTGGTAAGTCTTCCTCCATTCCTTTATTTTGAGACATTGTGTATCCTTGCATGTGAGATGGGTTTCCTGGATACAGCACACTGATGGGTTTTGTTTTTTTATCCAATTTGCCAGTATTTGTCTTTTGATTGGTGCATTTAGTCCATTTATATTTAGGGTTAATATTGTTATGTGTGAATTTGATACTGCCATTTTGATGCTAGCTGGCTGTTTTGCCTGTTAGTTGATGTAGATTCTTCATTGTCTCTTCTGGCTTGTAGAGTTTCTGCTGAGAGATCTGCTGTAAGTCTGATTGACTTGCCTTTGTGGGTAACCTGCCCTTTCTCTCTGGCTGCCCTTAGTATTTTCTCCTTCGTTTCAGTCCTAGCGAATCTAATGATTATGTGCATTGGGGTTGCTTTTCTTGAGGAATATCTTTGTGGTGTTCTCTGTATTACCTGGGGTTAAATATTGACCTGCTTTGCTAGTTTAGGAAAATTTTTCTGAATAATTTCCTGAAGGGTATTTTCCATCTTGAATTCATTCTCTCCGTCGCATTCAGGTACACCTATCAAACGTAGATTTGGTCTTTTCACATAGTCCCACATTTCTTGGAGACTTTGCTCATTCCTTTTCATCCTTTTTTCTCTAATCTTTTCTTGGAGTTTTATTTCATTAAGTTGGACTTTGACCTCTGATATCTCTTCTTCTGCTTGAACAATTCGAGTGTTCAAACCTGTGCAAACTTCTTTTAGTTCCTGTATTGTATTCTTCAGTTCCATTATTTCACTCATACTCCTCTCTAAGTTGTCTATTCTCAACAGGATTTCATCAACTTTTTTTCAAAGTTCCTTGTTTCTTTACGTTGGGCCACAACATATTCTTTTAACTCACCGAAGTTTGTTATTATTCATTCCCTGAAGCGATATTCTAGCATTGGGATGTGCTCATTCTCCATCAAGCCTTGTTCCATTGTTGATGTGGAACTGTGATCATCTTTAGAGGGAGAGGCATTCTGACTTTGAGTATTCTCAGCTTTTTTATGCTGGTTTCTTCCCATCATTTTAAGTTTATCCTCCTGTGGTCTTTGAATTTACCAACTTTCAGATTAGGTCTCTTGAGTGGGCGTCCAGGTTGTTAGTTCCCAGGGCCAGAGCAGTGGCGTTAAAACTGATGGTGCTTTTCTGCCCAGGATTCTCTTGTCTGGCTTCCTTCTTATGTTCATAGTGGGTGACTCTGCCTTCCCGGGGCTCCAAACCTCGGTCAGAAGGTGAGCCAGTCTTGTTTACTCTGCGCATCTGCGCCAAGCGCTGCTGTGCTGAAGTGCCATCACAGCCGCTGCGCCGGGCTCTGGTGTCGTGCTGGGAGCCCTTGTGGGTCCTCCGAACCTGTTTACTCTGCTCGGAGAGCTGCTGCACCGAGGCACCGCGGAACCGCTGCGCCGGCCATTAAAGTCGTGCTGGCGACCCCTGTGATTCCTCCACTGGGGATCTTCTGCTCTGTGAGTGACCAGAATTTATCTGAAACTGTGGCATCGTCTAGTTCTCCGCGCCTTCACTGAGAGCTGCAGTCCCGAGATGTTAGCGATTGGCCATCTTGTATCGGTCTCCTTTTTTTTTTGATCTTTGTTGGTTTAAAGTCTGTTTTATCAGAGACTAAGATTGCAACCCCTGCTTTTTTATCTTTCTGCTTGCTTGGTAAATCTTTCTTTATCTTTTTATTTTGAGCCTAGGTGTATCTTTGCATTTGAGATGGGTCTCCTGAATACAGCTCGTTGATGTGTCTTGATTCTTTATCCAATTTGTCAGACTGTGCCTCTTATTTGGGGCATTGGCCTGTTTACATTTAAGGTTAATATTGTTATGGGTGAATTTGATCTTGTCATTATGATGCTAACTGGTTATTTTGCCCATTTGTTGATACAGTTTCTTCATAGTATCTTTATATTTTGATGTATTTTTGCAATGACCAGTGCTGGTTTTTTTTTTCTCCATATTTACTGCTTCCTTCAGTGGCTCTTGTAAGACAGGCTTGATGGTAACAAAATCCCTCAGCATCTGTTTGTCTGAAAATGATTTTATTTCTCATTCACTTATGAAGCTTAGTTTGGCTGGATATGAAATTCTTGGTTGAAAATTCTTTAAGAATGTTGAATATTGTCCCCTTCTCTTCTGGCTTATAGGGTTTTTGCAGTGAGATCTACTGTTAGTCTGATGGGCTTCCTTTTGCGTGTAACTGGCCTTTCTTTCTGGCTGGCCTTCACATTTTTTTTTCTTTCATTTCAGCCTTGGCGAATCTGACGAGCATGTGTCTTTTGGTTGCTCTTCTCAGAGAGTATCTTTATGGTGTTCTCTATATTTCCTGAATTTGAATGTTGGCCTGTCTTTCTTGGTTGGGCAAGTTTTAGATAATATCCTGAAGTATGTTTTCCAACTTGGTTTTATTCTTCCCATCACTTTAAGGTATACCAATCAAATGTAGATTTGATCTTTTCACATAGTTCCATATTTTTTGGAGGCTTTGTTCTTTCCTTTTTATTCTTTTTTCTCTAATCTTGTCTTCATGCTTTATTTAATTAAGTTGATCATCAATCTCTGATATCCTTTTTTCCACTTGATCAATTTGGCTTTTGATACTTGAGTATACTTCACGAAGTTCTTGTCCAGTGTTTTCTCAGCTTTATCAGGCCATTTCTGTTTTTCTGTAAACTGGTTATTCTACTTAGCAATTCCTCTAATCTTTATTCAAGATGGTTAGCTTCCTTGCATTCGGTTAGAACATGTTCCTTTATCTTGGAAGAGTTTGTTATTACCCACCTTCTGAAGCCTACTTCTTTTAATTCATCAAACTCCTTCTCTGTCCAGTTTTGTTCCCTTGCTCGTGTAGAGTTGTGATCCTTTGGAGGAGAAGACACATTCTGGTTTTTGGAATTTTCAGCCTTTTTGCATTCTGTGTTCCTCATTTTTGTGGATTTATCTACTTTCAGTGTTTGCCATTGGTGACCTTTGGATGGTGTTTTTACATGATCATCCTTTTTGTTGATGTTGATGCTATTGCTTTCTGTTTGTTAGTTTTCTTTCTAATAGTCATCCCCCTCTGCTGCAGGTCTGCTGGAGTTTGCTGGGGGTCCACTCTAGATCCCATTTACCTGGGTATCACCAGTGGAGGCTGCAAAACAACGAAGATTGCTGCCTGCTTCTTCCTCTGGAAGCTTTGTCCCAGAGGGGCATCCACCTGATGCCAGCTGAAGCTCTCCCATATGATGTTTCTATCCACCTCTGCTGGTGGATATCTATCTCCCATTAGGGTTAAAGGGGATCAGGGACCCACTTGAGAAGACAGTCTTTCCCTTAGCAGAGCTCAAGCACTGTACTAGGAGATCTCCTGCTTTTTTCAGAGTAGGGCAGGCAGGAACTTTACATTTGCTGTAACTTTGCCCACAGCCACTCCTTCCCCTGGTGCTCTGTCCAGGGAGATGGGAGTTTTATCTATAAGCCCCTTACTAGGGCTTCTGTTTTTCTTTCAGAGATGTTCTGCCCAGAGAGGAGGAATCTAGAGAGGCAGTCTGGCTACAGTGGCTTTGCCAAGCTGTTGTGGGCTCCACCCAGTCTGGATTTCTCCATGGCTTTGTTTACACTGTGAGGGGAAAACCATGGACTCAAGCCTCAGTCATGGCAGATGCCCCTTCCCACCAAACTTGAGCATCCCAGGTTGACTTCAGATTGCTGTGACAGCAGTGAGAATTTCAAGCCAGGATCTTAGCTTGCTGGGCTTTCTGGGGGTGTGATAGACTGAGCAAGACCACCTGGCTCCCTGGCTTCAGCCCCCTTTCCAGGGGGGTGAACAGTTTTTTCTCACTCGTATTCTAGGTGCCACTGGGGTATGAAAAAAATTCTGTAGCTAGCTCGGTGTC
The DNA here is from genome assembly GCF_049354715.1 of Callithrix jacchus. Taxonomy (NCBI): domain Eukaryota; kingdom Metazoa; phylum Chordata; class Mammalia; order Primates; family Cebidae; genus Callithrix; species Callithrix jacchus. Next base: position 107,162,910 of record NC_133505.1, read on the forward strand.
TGCCCACATGACCACTCAGTTTTGTGCTTGAAACCCAGAGCTCTGGCTGCATAGGCACCCACGGGAGTCTCCTGGTCTGTGGGTTGTGAAGGCCATGGGAAAAGCATAGTATCTGAGCCAGATAGCACTGTCTTTCATGGTACAGTCTCTCATGGCTTCCCTTGGCTAGGGGAGGGAGTTTCCTGACACCTTGCACTTCCCAGGTGAGGCAATGCCTCACCCTGCTTCTGCTTGCCCTCCATGGGCTGCACCCACTGTCTGACCATTCCCAATGAGATGAACCCAGTACCTCAGTTAGAAATGCTGAAATCACCTGCCTTCTGCATAGGTCTTGCTGGGAGCTGCAGACTGGAGTTGTTCCTATTGGGTCATCTTGCTTGGGAATACTCCGTATATGTTTAAATGACCAGATCTCATGAGAACTCACTCACTGTGTTAAGAATAACATCAAACCATAAGGGATCTGCCTCCATGACCTAGACATCTCCCTCCAGGCTTCATCTCCAACATTGGGGATTATATTTCAACATTAAGTTTTTGGAGGAAAAAATATCCAAGCTATATTATTCTATCCCTGGTCCCTCCCAAATCTCTTGTCCTTATCATATATTAAAATATAATAATTCCTTCTTAATAATCCCTCAAAGTCTTAACTCATTTCAACATTAACTCAAAAGTCCCATGTGTGAAGTTCCATCTGAGACTCAAGCCAAATTCCTTTTACCTATGAGCCTGAAGAATTAAAACAAGTTATTTACTTCCAAATAAAATGGGGGTTCAGGCATTGGGTAAACATTCCCATTCCCCAAGGGAGAAATTGGCCAAAAGAAAGGGGCTACAGGATCCATGCATCTTCAATACCCAAACAGGGATGTCATTAAATATTAAAGCTCCAAAATAATCTTTGATTCTATGTCCCTCATTCAGGGCACACTGGTGCAAGGGGTGGGATCCCAAAGCTTGGGCAGCTCTGTTTCTATGGCTTCACTAGGTTTAACTCCAAAGCTGCTCTTATGGTTTGGCATTGAGTACTTGCATTTTTTTTCCAGGTACATGTTGCAAGCTGCTGGCGGATCTGCCATTCTGGGATCTGGAGGACAATGGCCCCTTTTCCACAGTTCTGCTAGGCAATGTCCCAGTGGGGACTCTGTGTGGGACTTCCAGCCTCACACTTCTCTTCCATATTTCTCTAGTAAAGGTTCTTTGTCCCAGCAGGCGTGGACAGAAACCTCATATGGGAGAGCTTCAGCTGGCATCTGGTGGGTGCCCCTCTGGGACAAAGCTTCCAGAGGAAGAAGCAGGCAGCCATCTTCATTGTTTTGCAGCCTCCACTGGTGATACCCAGGCAAACGGGATCTAGAGTGGACCCCCAGAGCCCCAGTGGCAGGCTTCTGCCGAGGCACCCAGGCTTCTCATACATCCACTGAAATCTAAGCAGAGGCAGCAAAGCCTCCTTCACTGTCACACTCTGTGCACCTGCAGGCTTAACACTACATACAGGCTGCCAAGGCTTCTGACTTGCATTTTCCAAAATTACATCCTGAGCTCTACCCACGCCCCTTTGAGCCACAGCTGGAGCTGGAATGGCCAGGACATGGGAAATAGTGTCCCAAGGTTGCACAGAGCATCCAGGTCCTGAGGCTGGCTCACAAAACCATTCAGTCCTCCTAGACCTCCAGACCTGTGATAAAAGGGGCTGTCATGAAGGTCTCTGAAATGCCTTCAAGGCTGTTTTTCCCATGGTCTTGGCTATTAGTATATGGCTCCCTTTTAGTTATGCAAGTGGTTGCTCACAGCCTGCTTGAATTCCTCCTCTGAAAATGCTTTTTCTTTCTTTGCCATGTGGCTAGGCTCCAAAGTTTCCAGAGTTTTATGTTCTGCTTCTACTTCAAATATAAGTTTCAACTTCAAGTCATTCTTTTGCTCCCTCTCTGAGTGTAGGTTGTTAGAAGAAACCAGGCAATATCTTGAATGGTTTGCTGCTTAGAAATTTCTTTCACTAGGTAGGCTAAATAATCATTTTAAAGTTCAAACTTTCACAGATCCCTAGGGCATGGACACAATGCAGCCTGGTTCTTTGCTAAGGTGTATCATGTTATCTTTTCCCTATAACTTCCTCATTTCCATCTGAGACTTGGTCAGCTTGGACTTCATGGTACATATCACTATTAACATTTTGGTCACAACTATTTAACCAGTCTCTAAGAAGTTCCAAACTTTCTCTTGTCTTCCTATCCTTTTCTGAGCCTTCCAAACTCTTCTAACCTATGCCTGTTACCCAGCTCCACATTTTTATATATCTTTATAGCAATGCCCCATTCCTTGTACCAATTTTCTGTGTTAGGATATTTTTGCATTACTATAAAGAAATGGGAAATTTATAAGGAAAAGAGATTTAATTGGCTCATGGTTCTACAGGCTATACAGGAAGCACAGTGCCACAGCATCTGCTCAGCTTCTGAGGAGGCATTAGAGAGATTTTACTCATGGCAGAAGGCAAAGTGGGAGTTTGCACATCACACGGCAGGAGCAGGATCAAGAGGAAATTTTATGAACTTTGAATTGAAATGTTTATTAACTAGAGAAACACATTGGTTTCCCTTTTAATTACCAGATCATTTGACATTAGTGCTGTGAAGGACCCAGGTAATTTGTTTTTGGTTAACACACTTTAAGATCCAGGAGCTTTATGGAAATTAGATATCATTAAGGGGGTCATAGTTACCATGTGGCGCCCCTAGCATTCACGGCCAGTCTGAAAATTTGTTTTAAGACTCTTAAAAATATGCTTACTGATGTTTAAATGGGATAGATGGATAAAAAAGTAAATGAAACAGATTGTTGAATTGTTCCTTTCTGAGTGGTATTAACAGATCTCCTATTAAACCATACTGTTCCCAGTATGGTTCTTAAAAAGCATTTATCAGTAGCTAATATTTTATGCAACATTGTTCTAAATAATACAGAAAATTATTAAACATTGACTGTCTTCTAGAATCTTAGTGATATCATTTCAGGGGACCTCTCAGAGATTAAATCTCTTTTAAGAGTCTTGTGGACAAAATGTGAGATGCTAAGACCCTTTGTATTTTATAGTTGTTTCTAAGGACTTTCTGAATTCATTTACAGAGAGGCTATTATGTTATAGGTAGGCTAGAAGGCAGTTCATGTCTTTCTTGGATTGTGAGGCTCTACGTAAAGGCCTCTTTATATGGGAATCTTAAAGGCCCTAGGATTCCTCCTCTGGATGGAGATGAGGTTGGAGAAGTTGGCAGTCTTTGCTCTTTGCAAATGTTGTCTCTATAGTGTACAGTTTTTCTTATTTCTAGTTCCTCTCTTTTAGTCCCTTTTGTTCCCTTTCATTTTGCCTCTCAATTTTTTCTGTCTACTATAACCTGGGATATTAGATGGGCAAATGCCAAATAGTTCCTTATATCACTTCTTTGAGTTGTTTTTATGATTGATACACTTCATTTAGAGAGAATAAAAATGAAACTATATTTCCAGTGAGTACACCAAATAAATCAAGTGAGCTTGTATAGGCACAGGCCTACTTTAAGTAATAGAACATGGACTAACATGATCTTTGAACATTTGTGCTAGAAGGACTCTAATTAGAGTCCTATTAGAGAATCTCCTCTAATAATTCATGTAATTTTATAAATTATGTATGGAGATTTGGGCCTTGTATAAAATGACACAATGAATTAGTGGCAGATATAGAATCTGCACCTGAATAATCTGACTGACTCCTAGTCAGAAGTTATGTTAGTGTGTAAATTCCTTTCTATTCACAAATGACAATCTAGAATGGGCCCACATCCAATTTTTAGAATCTAGACCACATAGGATGTGGTCACATCCTAATGAGCTAAATCGGATAGCTAAATCTCGAACCTGCTTTTGGACCAGCTAACTGGAAATAAGTACCATGTAGAATAGTGGAATACTTTGCTCTCACATTATTGTCAGCCCATGTTGGTTCTAGTCATATTGGTAAGCATGAGGGGTATGTCTAAGGAAATGAATGCATTATGAGATCAGTTCCTCAACGCTGCATAACACTGCATGATGAACTATGAAACATGTAGACAAAAACAAGGAGACAATAATTACTTTCTCTAATCAGAAAAGTATTTATGTAACTAACTGAATAAAAAATAGGGTTAGATGACTTCTAATGTCCTTTCCACTCAAGACTGTTCTATTAAACTTGACCAACAATTTGCAGGGTGTATTACTTTTTAGTGCTGTGTAATAAATTACCACAAGTTTAGCAGCTTAAAACAATGTAAATTATCCTTTTACATTTCTGTGTGTTAAGAGTCCAAGTATGAGTTAAGGTACTGCCAAGCTGAAATCAAGGTATCAGCTGGGGCTGTAATCTCATCTGAGCTTTGGAATCTTCTTGCAGACTCGTTCAGGCTGTTGGCAAAATCAAGTTACTTGAGCTTGTAGGACTGAGGCCCTTAGTTCTTATATGATGGCTCTTTCAAAATGCAGTTTACAACACGTCTGTCTGTTTCTCAAGGCCAGCTGGAGAGTGGTGGTTTTTTAACGTATGCGTATGTGTGGCTTTTTTTTTTTTTTTTTTTTGCCTCAAATCTCTCTGAAGTCTGTCTCTGATCTCCAGACCACCTTCTTTTAAAAGGTCCTGCCTGATTATGTCAGATCCACATAAGATAATCTTCCTTTAATTAACTTTAACTTATTAAAGACCTTAATTGCATCTGCAAAATCCCTTCACTTTTTCCATATAACATAATGTAATAATAGGAGTGATATCCTATAATTTATAGATACTGCCCACACTCAAAGAGAGGAGATTATGCATGGCATATATAGAAAGGGGGATCATTTTAGCATTTTGGCTACCACACTGGGGAACAGGAGAGTCCCATGCCATGTCTGTTAAAATATTGAGAATAGTAAATATATAATAGTGGGAAGAAAATATTTTCCTAGTTTAGTTTGCAAGGACTAATATTTTATGAATAATTTTAAAATGACATATATTTTTATTATATGAGATTAAAACATAGCCCTTAATTCAGAAATGGACAACAACAACAAAAGTCCCACAACCCAAATGAATTAGGCTTTCTCTGCATTGTGCTGGCTTGTCTAAAGGATTGTTTTGAGAATGTTTCTTTTTCCAACCCCAGTTAAAATATATAATAGATTTATCCTCCTAGTTCCAAAAAACTTACAACTTAACTCCTAAATCACATTAGTAATAAAACCATACCTGTATCCCAGCACTTTGGGAGGCCAAGGTAGGTGGATCACTTGAGGCCAGGAGTTCAAGATCAGCCTGGCCAACATAAACAAGCCCTGTCTCTACTTAATAAAGGCCTGATTAAAAACCAACAATAAAAAAAATTTGGTCCTGAAAATAGAAACAGTCAAGGAATATATAAGAAAGAAATTGATTTCAATCCTTCCTGCCCTAAACACAATTTAGTGATTTTGAGCATTAGTCTTGTTTTAGACTAGTGTCTGTATCTGTATGTGCTGGTGTTTTTTTCTGAGAGTAGCAAAGCAGTATTTTTTTCTTCTTTTGATTTCCTCTTGTAAAATATTGCTAATACTTAGCTGTACGATTGGTATGTAATTTTCTTTATGGGTATATTTGAAGGTGGGTTCTTACTTAGGGAATTTGCTACCTATATTTGATTCCTAGGGTGCCAACTTCTAGTCCTCAACTCTATCGAAGGCAATGGTTAATCGAAAAAAAAAAAAGTTATTTGTCAGCAAATGTCTGTCACAAATGCTCTTCATAGCTGAATTGTTTGTGCCTATAAACTGGTTTTTATTTATGTCTATGAAAGTGCTTAATAAAATCATGAAAGTATAAAAAATGCCAGTTGTAGGTCTGCAGTTTATCTATATTTGATCTGATAAATTCGGGAGTATGTACTTCCCATAAACCTTGCTTTAAAATAGTTTTATGTTACTCCAACCTCCAAATGCTTCGTTGAAGAGACATGTTTTAAGGACTGGCAAGTAGGTCACCCCATGGGTGGGGGAGCAGTGGTGAATGAGGACATGTAGGATCAATTTTAAAAAGCAGGTAGAGTCAGCTCCTTTTCTCCCTATTTAGCTGATGATGACATGTGGATTTGGATATACTAAGCCAGGGGGGCAGCAGATGCCTCACCGACTCTGTAAACACTCCGGTCGTATTGACCTATCATCTGTCCATCACTCACCTTTCTCAGCTCAGGCTGTCCACCTGACTCATCATAAGGGGTTCAGCTGGCAAAACTGCAAACTTCACTAAGATACTAACAATGTTTCTTCTTCTCTCAAAAACAGTGAGCTTGTTTCATTTTGGGGATTGTTCCAAGTCCTCCTCATAACCCAGTATGAAAGAGCATCCACATTCAATTTACTCAGTACAGCCTACTGACCTTCAACATGTACCTTATAAAAAATAAAGAAACTTTAATGAGGGCTCAAAGAGGTATGGGACTGCTTGAAGGCCATTTCCAGTAATAACTTCACTTTTTAGGGCCATTTCTTTCCCATCTATGTTACAAGCTTTTAGCTTTTTAAAAGTATATGTGCTGATTCTTGGAGAAGATAGTGAAAAAAAAATCTCACTCTTAAGAAAAAAGGTTTAAAAATTCAGTGGTTAAAAGAATATATATATTTATGTTTTTTGACATGATATGACACTTAGTTACTTAGAATCTCACTTATTTAACAATGTTTCTTATTGGTAAATTTTAGTTTTTAATTAAATAAAATTGAAGCAGGAAGATTGGCATTTAATATGTTCTCCCACTAAATGGAAATACCATGTATTTTATTTTAAAATAACTACCAGTTTGTTTTCCAGAAAGTTAGTAACAACTGAGAATTTTACCAACAGCATATAAAAATACCTGCTATTCTACAGCTTATCAATCTTTTATGTTTTTATCAATTTTGTAGGCAACAAATGCGAACATTATTTGTAAAGGCTCAAAGATGTGGGGCAACACAGCACATTCATAGAATGTTGAGTTGTAGTTACAGCATAAGGAGTATATGGAGGTGACAGGAGATAAAGTTACATATGGGTAGAAATCCAGATGGTTCTGGGTGGTTTGTGGTGTGTGTGCATGTACAATGCTGTGCCAAGGATTGGACCTTATTCTGGGGAAATAGGAAAACCAATGAAGCATTTTACAGAATAAAATTGTGGATTAGATATCCTTTTGAGGCAAATTTTAGTAGTGTTTTGTTGTTGTTGCTTTCTCAGGTTGATTTCAGATTGCAGGCAGAAAGAACTGTTAGGAAATTCTGATTATATTCCAGAGAGGAGATAATGAGGACCTGCACTGAATCAGTACTGTGGTGATGGAGAATAAGGTACAGTTGTTCCCAGGCTGAGGTAGAATAGACTCATTGCCTTTGGGTGTTTTGTCTAATTAATTTTCAGATCTGGGTGCCTGGAAAGCTGAGAAAAATGGTGATGCTGTTAATCTGGAGTAAATACAAGAAGAGTTCAGGGTTGAGGGAAAAGATAATAAACTCAATTTTAGACAGGTAGAGTTTGAGGGGACATAAGGAATACTTAAACCAAGAAGCCTAGGAAATAGGATAATTGGGTATGGAGCTGAGGAGAGAGCTCTTTCTAAAGATGTAGATTTAGGATATGGTCATATGCAGGCAGTAGTAAATACCACCTTCTGGATGAGGATAATGTAGAGTATAACTACTGAGAAGAAAATAAGACTGAGACTGGAACTCTGAGAGGTATAAAATTTAAGAGACAAATAGCTGAAAAATAGTCCACATAATAAATGCTTGGAAAATTACTCATTTGAAAGATGACAATGGAGATTATATGAAAAAGTTGGTACTGTAATGCCAACTTTTATGTATAAAATATATAAATACACACACACATACATATATACATGTACAGTAAGTATTGACTTTCTTCTAGATTCTGGACCCACCCATTTATTAGTTTATTCTTAAACCAAAATCCTGAATGATTACCTTCCCAATTAACACAACATTCTTGTTAGAACTTTTGTTACAGACCACAATTCATGATTAGATAATTATGAGTCATGAAAAAGAAAAAACAAAGTACTGTTATATACAGAAAGTGCCTTCACTCCATGCTAACATCCTTGCCAAAATCGAGACCTTGTCTCTTGTTGCAGGGCCCCATTTTGTTAGCACATACTGTGAATGATGCCCCCTACCACCGCCACCTGGAGTGGTGTAACACTGAGACTTTGCTAGCTGCTGTCAATCTTTTTTTTGTTCACCCTTCATGAGAAGGTTGGGGTAAATAATGGGAAGCCTGCATATGGACAGGAAAGGGTTTTCAGGACAAGGCAGCAGCAAAAATCATCTAAAGGGAATGCTTTTCTGATAGTGTTCCTGTGTCCTAAGGATAGCAGCAAAGTCAAACTATTTAGGCAGTCAAGGCAAAAGTGGTTTAGGGAAGAGTTGAATTAGCTTGATGACGCTAGGGCTAATTCTTGATGGGGAGCTACATGTATGTTTCCATGGAGTTTGGGTAGTTTGAAGAATGCCTTTTAATCTTAAGCTCTTTTTTAAAAAAATTATGATTATTTTTTTGAGATGAAGTCTCACTTTGTCACCCAGGCTGGAAGAAAACACTTTTTCTATTGCAGGATCTTCACCATTCTATAGCTAATGAAAAATATGCCTGCTTCTTTTTCTATTGTGAGCTCATTAAGAGCAGGGAGTCTGAGTCTTCCACGCTTAGCTAGTTGTGTGGTGCTCCACAGATGCTACAGAAATCAATTCCTTCATGTTACAGAAGCTAAACTCCACTCTTAGGAAGACACATTGCAACTAGACTTAAATATTCAATTTTCTCTACATTTGCTTATATAGAGTATTAGAATTTGAGTGATATGTGCATAATCGTGCTAATTGATGTGTTAATACACACATAGATTTTCAAACAATTATGATAAAATATTTCTTGTTCAAAATTATGCAATACTTTGAAAGAAAAGCCTATTAGAGTCTAATTGCTTTTTTTAGAGCAAATTACCTCAAAATCATAAATTGAATAAAAATCTTCAGAATTGAGATAAAGGTTTACTATTCTATTAGATTTAATAATTTATAAATATGATGAAAGAATTACCACACCTAAGTTTATAGAAAGCATTTCTCCTATGAAATGGTTTCTATAAACTTAACAATAAAAAGAAGAAAGAAAAAAAAACAATGAAGTCTGAGGAGAGTCAGAATAAATGTGGAGGAAATATTTATTTCTGGTTCTGCCACTAAATTATTTTGGTATTTTAAAAAGTATTTTTAGTGTTTAGATTGTAGGAGATCAAAAGTTGTAATGATTGTAAACATATTCTTAGAACATGAATCCTTAGACCTTAAAGCAATATTAAACTTCTATGCTATTAAATCTGAACATTCCTAAGAAGTTGGCAGAGGTTATTAATTATTTCTAAGGATCTTGAGGTATATTGAAAAAAGAGATTTAGAAAATACTATTGTGGGCCGGGCATGGTGGCTGAAACCTGTAATCCCAGCACTTTGGGAGGCCGAGGCGGGCGGATCATGAGGTCAGGAGTGAGGCGGGCAGATCATGAGGTCAGGAGTTTGAGACCAGCCTGGCCAATATGGTGAAGCCACATGTCTACTAAAAATACAAAAATTAGCTGGGCATGGTAGCATGGGGACTGTAGTCCCAGTTACTCAGGAGGCTGAGACAGAAGAATCACTTGAACTTGGGAGGTGGAGGTTGCAGTGAGCCGAGATGGTGCCACTGCACTCCAGCCTATGCAACAGAGCAAAACTCTGTCTCAAAAAAAAAAAAAAATACTACTGTGGTATATTGATTTTAAAAATGGCCTCAGTTTTCTACACCTCCTTGTAGCCACACCTTTTGCAATGTGACCTTTCCTCAAAAAGTAGAGTGTATTTTCTCATGCCAATCTGGACTGGCCTTGTGACTTTGGTCAATTCCATGTTTTGATAGTATTCCATCTTTGAACCTAGACTTCAGAAAGAATTGTCCTCTTCTTCTGTCTCTTTTGCAGTCTTGCTACCACAGGTTGGTCTAGTGGAGTGGGAGAGACCAGTTATCCTAAGTAAGGTTATCTTAGGCAAGTCTATCCCCATATGACTTTCCAGCAGCCACATAGTTCAGCTCCATTGAAGCCAGCAAAATCCACTGAATTTTGCTCAGAGCAGCAAAATTACTCAGTCAGCCCTTAAGCTACTGAGCTCAAATGTTTATTGTAGTATGTTCTCACTTATAAGTGGGAGCTAAACATTGGGTACACATGGACATAAAGACAGCAACAACAGACACTGGGCACTACTAGAGGGGGAAGGGAGGGAGGAAAACAAGAGTTGAAAAACTAACTGTTGAGTACTGTGCTCACTACCTGAGTGACAGGATCAGTCATACCCTAAACCTCAGCATCATGCAATAACCACATGTAACAAACCTGCAGATGTGCCCCTGAATCTAAAATAAAAGTTAAAAATAAAAAAGAAAATACCATCCTGAGAGCAATTTTTAGTAATGGCAGACTAGTTTGTTTCTGACAAACCCTCCCACTGGAAGCAATTATAAAACTGGAATAAATATTAAAAAACAAATTTGATAATACCAGAGAAATAAGAGAGTGAGGATATGTAAACACACACACACACACACACACACACACAAACAAACATAGAAATGAGTCCAATATTTGGCACCAATTTTCCCCTTGAGACATTTACTGATTCAATAGGGGAAGCTGAGAAACTGAAGTTAAAAACTTGGCTTAGAGGATAGGAGGCTAAGTAAAGACTTCAGCAATCTCTAGGCACTGGGGGACAAAAGTCAGAGTTTGGGGCTTTCTAAGGAGAAAAGGTTTTTGTAAATACCTGAGGTTTTCAGTTGGGACTCCAAAAGTCTGAGCTCTAGGAGTAAGGGTATACTACTAATAAATCATTCCTCAAAATGATAGAAGCTCAGTTTTGAATTAGCTCAATTTCTGGTTAGATATGGTGATCTCTTCCTCCCTAGCCTAGTTGCCTGCCAAGAGCAATTGTAAATCCTCTCTGATAGAAAGGAACATCATTCAGAGCTCTGAAAGTATGTGGCACCCAGTGTAAACTAATTACATGTATGAAAAGATGAGAATTGAATGAGAGTTAAGAAAATAAAAAACCTGAACCAATTGAACACACTCACCGAAGATTCAAACATTTGAATGATGGCAATATCAAACATGGAATTTAAAGTAAGATGATTAATATGTTTTGTAAGTTAAACATGAAGGTGAATATTTTGGTAAAGAAGTAGAAGTTGAAATTATAGGGAAAAAAGCAAATAGAATTTCTAGAACTATAAAGACTATAACTGAAATTAAGAAGTCAATGAATTATCAGATTAATTATAGCTGAGGAGAGAATTGGTGAACTGGAAAGTAGGTCAAGAGAAAGTATCCAGGCTGAAGCAGAAAAAAGTAAGGAATGCAAAACACAGAAGAGAACATGTATGACATATGGGTTCAACACATGTATACTTAGAGTTTCAGAATGAGTGAAGAGAGACAATAGGTGGCAGAAACTACATTTGAAGAGATAATGGTTGAAAAAGACTTTGAAGCACATTCCAAAAGTTTCTACCAACGCCAAGCACTTTGGGAGGCAGAGGGGACAGAACACGAGGTCAAGAGATAAAGAGAATCCTGGCCAACATGGTGAAACACCGTCTCTACTAATGATACAAAAATTAGCTGGGTGTGGTGGCACACGCCTATAATCCCAGCTACTCGGGAGGCTGAGGCAGGAGAATCTCTTGAACCTATTAGGTGGAGGTTGCAGTGAGTTGAGATCGCACCACTGGCAACAGAGGGAGACTCTGTCTCCAGAAAAAAGGCAATGTTATAAACAGAGGAAAAAAAGGTATGTTATCTTCAAAAGAGTAACAATTAGGCTAACATCGAAATAGTCTCTTCAAAGTGCCAAAAGAAAACAACATCCAATCCATAATTTTATATTCAGTGAAAATATCCTTCAAAAATTAAGGTAAAATTAAGACTTTTAAAACAAGAAGTGAAAAAAGTCTTTAGCAAATTCAAATGAAAGAAATACTATGAGAATTATTTAAGTAATGAAAATAATCAGAGATGAAAATGTGAAACTGCAGAAAAGTATGAAAAACACTAGAAAGGGAAAATGCATGAGTAAACGAATATTGATATTACAAAACAATATTGCTTTTGAGAAAACATATATACATTCGCATGTGTATAATCACATTATGCAATAACAAGTGTACAATGACAATGTGTGTATCAAAAATCTGTTTCAGTTGCGATGGCTGCATAATGAATTACCCTAAAACTTAGTGGCTTAAAATGCTTACATTTATTTTGCTCACAATTTGGACAGGTGTTGGCAGAGACAGCTTATTTCTGCTTAAATTGGCATCAGCTGGAATGACTCAAAGTCTGGGGACTGGAAAAATCTGAAAGCTTATTCACTTGTCTAGCAGTTAACACTGGCTCTTGGCTGAGACCTTTATACTGTGTGGCACCTGAGTTCTAAGAGAAACTGCCTGACAGACAGGTGGGGAGGAGGGAGAGAGGAAGAAAATGAGCCAGCTGATTAAGGATTTTTCTAGGCAAGGAAACAGCCAGTAGGAATGTCCTGAGGTAGGAATTATGCAATGTGTTCAAGAAAGGCAAGTGAGGCTGAATGAGGAACCTAGTGATATTACATAATGTTAAGAGATAGGCAGGTGAGAAAGATAGAAGTGTTTCATATTTTAATTAGTGAAATAATGTTGTAGGAGATACTATATAATGTGCTGGCTTGAACATCTGTATATACATAAGTATTTCTAATATAAGTATCCCCAGCAAGAGTATTGGATTTAGGAATACTCTATGAATCTGCTTTAGAAACTGATCATTAAAATTTGTCATCATGAACATTTTTTTCCTATTCTTAAAAATAGCTTTATGTGGGCTGGGCGCGGTGGCTCAAGCCTGTAATCCCAGCACTTTGGGAGGCCGAGGCGGGTGGATCACGAGGTCAAGAGATCGAGACCATCCTGGTCAACGTGGTGAAACCCCGTCTCTACTAAAAATACAAAAAAATTAGCTGAGCATGGTGGCGCGTGCCTGTAATCCCAGCTACTCAGGAGGCAGAGGGAGGCGAATTGCCTGAACCCAGGAGGCGGAGGTTGCGGTGAGCCGAGATCGCGCCATTGCACTCCAGCCTGGGTAACAAGAGCGAAACTCCGTCTCAAAAAAAAAAAAAAAAAAAAATAGCTTTATGTTTAAGAACAATAAAGAAATTTTATGGGTACATTATATTGGGTAAATATCTGCTATGGTCTAAATGTTTTCCCCAAAATTATGTGTTAAAAACTGAATCCCTAATGCAACAATAGAGAGAGGTAGGGCCTTTGGGAGGTATTTAGGTGATGAGAGGGCTTTGTTCTCATGAATGGGTTAATGTCACTATAAAAACGGGCTTGCAAGGGAGAGTTCATCCTCTCTTGCCCTTCTGCTTTCTGCCATATGAGAACACAGCAAGAAGGCCCAGAGCAGATCCTACCACCTTAATCTTGGACTTTCTAGCCTCCAGAACTGTGTGGAAATAAACTTCTGTTTTTTATAAATTACCCAGTCTGTGGTATTATGTTATAGCAGCACAAAATAGACTAAGACAATACCCTAGTCCTTAATTTTACTAATAGTATATAACTTCATATACCAAACACATTTTTCAGTGGTCACTGAAATTCCAGTGAGTGAGATGTTATTGGGCATGATATGCGGAGAATTCGAAGATAACCTGCTCTGAGTACCAACCAAGGGAGATTGCTAAAAACTTGTTCTTTTTTTCTATATTTTTGTTTTTTTAGAGACAGAGTCTTGCTCTGTCATGCAGATTGGAGAGCAGTTTCATAACCATAGCTCATTGCAATCCTTCCACCTTGGCCGCCTGAGTAGCTGGGACTAGAGGTACACTTCCCCATGCCTAGGTAATTTATTTTTATTTTTTGTAGATATGGGGTCTCCTTGTTTCCCAGGCTGAACTCAAACTCCTAGCCTCAAGTGATCCTTCTGCCTTGACCTCCAAAAGTACTTGGATTACAGGCATAAACCACCATGTCCAACCTGAAAGCTTGCTATAATTTGCCAGTTTTTCTTTTTTAAAAATATATAATTCTGACTAAATAATAGATGATCAAATGCTACTGGAGATAGAATCTCTTCCTTTCCATTCTCCTTCACCCTCATCTGATTGTGCAGGCTAAATCACCCAGAGAGATAAGACCATCCTGTATTCAACAGGGACCTGTAATATTAGTTTGGGACAAAAGAAAACATTTGAAACTAAAAGAAGAAAGTATTTTTTCCTTTCACAGGGCCTAACTCTGTAGCTTTTAATTGGATCACTAAAGGAAGAGACAAAGGCCCTTTAGCAACTTTCAAATATCAGACATACATAGTTTTTAATTATTTTACTTAAGTGCCTTGCCTGAATGGCTTTAATAATAAATTTGGTTTTCTGGCAAGAGATATATCCCATTGAAATGTTCCTCCAATCCAGATAAATACAGAATTACTAGAGTGCCCTGATCCCATTATTTGATTTACAAACTGAAAATAATATGGTCCTTTGGAGGATATTTGGTGTTAGAACAAGATAACATTTTGCTTTTTCAGAGATTCCATATTTTGGAGGTCCACCATCCCTCTCGTCTGCCTGTAATCTCTGTTCCCCTCTTACATGCCAAGAGAACCCTATTCACCTGTAGGACTCCACACATGGGTTACCTCCAGTGATTTCTCAAATGCCCCAAGTAAATCACTCTTTGCTGTGGATTCCCACAGCAAATAAGTCATAAAAAACATTATATATTTTCTAAAATTGACTATTATTTTTAACCTAAGCTACTGCCTTTTTAAGTACAAAGATTATTGCTTATTCTTTTGTACCACTAGCCATAGTCCCTACTGCACACAGGACACCTGATGTAAGCCTGCAGAGTGTGTTGCCTTAAGTCCAACATGCAGAGTCACCACATATCTTCACATATTCCAGGCTTTCTGTTACACAATATCTTTTATTAGCTATAAAATGATTCATAGAGTTGCAATGAGTATTTATGAAAAGTACAGATTAATTATCTGACTGAGCAAAATGTCATGGCACTTTCAAAATGATTCATTACAGACAAAGTGGTCAGAATAGGTAATATAACTGAAATTCATTCTTTGCAGTGGATGTGTTGACAAAAAAATTGTACTGGATTATCCCAAAGCAATAAAGCATATGTTATTTGATTTCCTGTCACAATTAGGGGAATTGATACGTGTAAAATTGTCCAACTTACATTCGACACAAGTAGTTCAAGCTAATGAATAAATATATTATGACAGCAAATATTATTTGATGTATTCCAGCTATGAGATATGCTTTGAGCTTCAAGCTAAAAATAAAGAAGACAAGTAGGTTATTTATAGGCATCAGACTCTTGGGAACCAATCTTCTGTATATTGATTCACCTTATTTTATGAAGAATAAAGCCAAGACTAAATAATAAAAGATCTCACAGGAAGAGTTTTTATATTCATATGAATAAAGTAGAAGATGTAACAATAAAAATGATAACAAATGCTGTTTCTTATTTGCAAAAAAGTATGTTTCTTATTTATTCAGAATAGAAATAAAAATTTTGCTTATAGTAGAACACTTTATTTATTAGTTTTCTTTGAATCTAGCCTTACCTTTTAAATTATTTTTAAAAATTCTAAAAGATAGACACTTTATATTCTACCTTAATTTACAAATAAATTGTAATTAAAACATTAAGGCAAAAAAAAAAAAAACCCCACTGGAAAAACGTATAAAAATAAAGAATGAGTGAGCACAAAGAATGCAGCTATAATGGACTGAACAGTTGTCGCAAGGTCAATAGGAAGGGCAGAGGGCACTAAAGTAAGCAATTATTGGTTAATGCTTTTATTGTTAAGTTAAATTGAATTTATATAATTAGAAGAAAATTTAATGCAGCTAGCTTATTACAATTTCATCTAACTGAATAATTTTATATTAATTACATTATAGTTATGAGTTTGTTAAAGAAATAAAAAGTATGTTTCTATGTCCTTTTAGAAGTCTAGTTAGAAATGGCTACTTCTGTTTTTCTGTTATTCTTATCTGAGAGAACAAGTTACATTTGTGAGAACATTTTCTGCCATTTTGGGAATATTTGTAGGAGTGAAATTTCTGGGTCTTAGGATACGCACATATCCAGCTTTAGTAAAAACTGCTTTCAGACACATATCAATTTATACTCCCACCAGAATTGTATAAGAGTTTTGTTTTTTCTACATTATTATTATTATTATTTGAGATGGAGTTTTGCTCTTTTTGCTCAGGCTGGAGTGCAATGGCGCAATCTTGGCTCACTGCAACCTTTGCCTCCTGGTTTCAAGCAATTCTCCTGCCTTAGCCTCCCAAGTAGCTGGGATTACAGCCACCACACCTGGCAAACTTGTATTTTTAGTAGAGACAGGTTTCTCCATGTTGGTCAGGCTGGTCTTGAACTCCCAACCTCAGGTGATCTGTCCCCCTCAGCCTCCCAAAGTGCTGGGATTACAGGCGTGAGGTACCCAGCCCAGCAATCTTTTCCACATTATTGACACACTTGGTATATATACATACATAGTGTCTTGCTGGTAGGTGTATATTGATACAGTATTGTGCTTTCAATTTATATTTTGTTTTAGAGAGATAGTTCTTACAGTAATATGTTTTGGATTGAAGAGAGAACATAATGGATTTAGGGGTAATAGTACTTAGAGCTTTGTTATGAGAGGATGATAGCAAAATAACTGATATTGAGGACCTGGGTAACTGGAACAATGACAATGCCATTTTTAACCACACAGTCAAAGAAAAGGCTTTTGGGGAGAAGATGATGAATACTCTTGAATTTAAAGTATAATTAGTACTTTATATAGCATTACCATGGTTTTGGACTTATCAGATGTTGATCATTCCCAGATCATTGAAAACCATAGTTTTGTTTTTTTTAAAGGGCAAGTTGTATCTCTCACTAGCCATGTTGTGATAATAAATCAAAGCAGGCTCTTGAAAAAGGTACCAGAAACCATTAAAGGGATTTTAAAAAGACCTGGTTGATTAAAGGCTATATAGACATATAGCATATGTCTCTATGCTATTACACAATATTTTATAGTATGGTTTTACTCTCTTAATGGTAAATTTCTGCAAAAGATTATACACATTTTATGTAAAGCTAAAGTCATAAAGATAGGAAAATGGGTAAATTATTTAGTAATGTGGTTGGATACAAGTATTCTAAGATAATTGTCTTCTATAAGAGTAGATATGTTGGCAACGTTTCTGATATTTTCAAAGGACTTCAAGAGACTTTATTCACATTTTAACTAATTAAAACTTCTACAAATTAAAGAAGTATTGAAGTTTGTTACAAAAAACAAACTAGCCCATTTTAAGTAAAATAAGTTTTACTTGCACATATATGGTTCCTAAAATAAAGAAATTTTAAGTAATTTATTGACATATTGGCTCTAAATGTAAAAATGGAATTTTCTGGGTTTTTTTCCTCCAACATTTATTCCTATATACAATTATTTCTGTTTTTTTTTTTCTGTGATAAAGATCTATTCTCTGAGGTATGGGTAATTACTAACAATTGACAATAGATATTTTGTTCTAGATTTTACTGGGCTAAATAATTAAATTTTGAAATAACTTGTGGTGCTTGTAGTTGAAAATTATTGGAAATTTGCTTTTGATGTTGGAGGGTGTTTGTCTTCCTTCTCTTGTACACTGTGTGAATTTCAATGAATTCTTTCAGGATAAATTAGTTGGGAACGGAGGGACGTGGGTGCAACTGAGTAACAAAAACCTCCTGAAGTTTTAGAGCTATGACACTGAAGGTTTATTACTCACATTGTAAACCTGTGGGGTCATTTGCAGGGATTTTATTTCAAATAGCTGAGACTTGTGGGATTGTGACTTCTGTATAGCCGCTTTAATCAATTTCACTGACTATTCCCAAAGATTGTCTTAGAAATTTCAAAAGCTTTTGAGCTCTTTTCTAGTTGATTGCTAATATGCTTTTTTTGTTGTTAAATTATTTTGTGTCTCTGGTAACATTGTTGAAGTAATTGGGTTCATAAAATAATCACATAAATTGCTTAGGTTATATTTCAGTGTTTGAAACTAACAACCATTTGATGATTGACCAATAAATGCACATTACTGTAGTCATATTCAGTAATCAGGGGACTGTGATGCTTGATATGTATCAAATAAATAGAATCTAGAGTCCCCTATGAGTGAGAAATGTAGTTACTTCTCAAAAGAACTGTTTCTCCCTAATAACTGATTTAGTATATGAAGGGATAACTCAAGTCTAGCTGGAAGAAATCAGGGAAGAAAATTTTCTAAAGTAGCATTCTGCTTCATTACTTGTATCACTTAGGATCTCAGCAGGAAATAGAGTGGTTACTGGAACCCAGAGAGACCTGTAGCTGAAGGAGAGGACCAGGCAGAAGCCCTGAATTGAGGCTGAGTAATATAGCTACTGCTAACCGGTAGTCCACAGGGAGGGGTGCCACATCTTGCTTTCCTTCCATTCTCTGATCTGCTACTAGTGGTTCTCCTGGCAAAGCCAAGCAGAATCAAGAAGTAAAGGCATAAAGGTCAGCCTCCTGGGTACAGAGGAGAGAGGAGAAGGATGGAGAGCATATCTGGAGGGCAAATAAAGAAGATTCACACGTTCTACTTTTGACCATAATTTTTGAGATAGTGAACATGTAATATGGCTCTTCACATTTCCATGAAGTAAATAAGGTAAACTTGACAAGATTAACATATATGAAATACAAATGCTTTAATATTAAATTGGCAAGAACTACATTAGAAGTATTTTAGAATAACCTCCTAATGACAACTAAATTATGTTCAACACATCCAATAGAATAGTATAAGGTTCATTAGTGATCTTCAGTTCTCATACATCACTATGAATTTTAGTTAAGAACTATAGCATTTGGGGGTGGATTCATACCAGTATCCTTAGATTCAGTGGGGTGGAGTTTAGGTAAGATGGGTTATTCTAACACTAGTTAAGAAGAGGTGTTATAGGTATACGTGTTCTAGCACCCTCCTATAACATTGCCGAGGTCAAGAGCTTCATTTACTTTGTTATCATTACACAGTGTTGTGGAGAAAAATTCATTTATTTTGGCTCATGCATAGGTGGTGGCAATCTTAAGGTTCACAGGGCAAAATATGATAAAGCAAAGAAGGAAATCTCAGGTTGCAAAAATGAGTCCATGCTATGTTAAAGAGAACTAGAGTAATACAATTATTTTAAAAACGTTTCTTTAATTATTGAATATATTACTTTCATATGTAATTTCATTTTAGAACTTCAAATTAAGTGTTACTTTGTAATCATTAATTTATAGCAGTAAGTAAATCTTTTACTTAACTTACAGCTTCTTAATATGAACAATAAGTATGACTTTGATTACTGAAATAGCCATGAAATAAACTATTAGCCAGGCAACACTTAAAGCAAGATTCAGGAAAAAAACAATAACTAGAAACTAGTGAGTTACACTAGTGCTTTTTTTAAATAGTTTTCACTTTTATTTTAGATTCAGGGGGTACATGTATAGGTTTATTACATGGATATATCTTGTGATCCTGAGGTTTGGGGTATAATTAAGCCTGTCACCCAGGTGAACATAGTTTTTCAAATCTTGCCTCACTTCTTACCCTCCTCCAGTAGTCCCCAGTATCTATTGTTGCTATCTTTACATCCATGAGTACCCGATGTTTAGTTCCCACTTACAAGTGAGAGCATGTGGAATTTGGTTTTCTGTTCCTGCATTAATTTGCTTAGGATGCTTGCCTTAGCTGCATCCATGTTGCTGCAAAGGACAGCATACCATTTTTTTTCAATGGCTGTGTAGTATTACATGGTTTATATATACCAAGTTTTCTTTATCCATCCCACCATTGATGGACACCTATGTTGATTCCTTGTCTTTGCTGTTGTGAATAGTGTTGTGATGAATATACAAATATAGGTGTCTTTTTAGTAGAATAATTTATTTTCTCTGGATGTATACATAGTAATGGGATTTCTGGGTTGTATGGTAGTTCTGTTTCAAGCTGTTTGAGAAATATCCAAACTGCTTTCCACAGTGTCTGAACTCATTAACATTCCCATTATCAATGTGTAGGCATTTCCCTTTCTCTGGACCCTCTAAAGTATCTGTTGTTTTTCAATTTTTTTTTTTTCTGAGATGGAGTTTTGTTCTTGTTGCCCAGGCTTGAGTGCAATGATGTAATCTTAGCTCACTGCACCCTCTGCCTCCCAGGTTCAAACAATACTCCTGCCTCAGCCGCTCAAGTAGCCAGGATTACAAGTGCCAGCCACCATGCCTGGCTAATTTTTGTATTTTTAGTAGAGGCAGGGTTTCACTATGTGGGCCATGCTGGTCTCGAACTCCTGACTGTGCTGGGATTACATGATTGAGCCACTGTGCCTGGCCATTGAATTTTTAATAATAGCTATTTTGATTGGTGTGAGATGGTATTTCATTGTAGTTTCGATTTACATTTCTCTGATAATCAATGATATGAAGCTTTTTTCAAATGATTGTTGGCCATTCATATGTCCTCTTTTGAGAAGTATCTGTTTACGTCTTTTGCTCATTTGTTGAGGGGTTGTTTTTTGCTTATTCAATTATTTAAGTCACCTATAAATTCCGGATTTTAGGCCTCTGCCAGATGAGAATATTTTCTCTCATTCTGTAGGTTATCTGTTTGCTTTGTCAATGGTTTCTTTCGCTGCACAGAAGCTCTTTAGTTTATGTACCACTGGTCAATTTTTGTTTTTCTTGCAATTGCTTTTGAGGACTTAGTCATAACTTTTTTCCAAGGCCAATGGCAAAGGTTTTCTTCTCGTATTCTTAAAGTTTGAAGTCTTATGTTCAATATTTAAATTATTCTTTATTTATTGTATATGGCAAAAGTTAGGGGTCCAGTTTCAGTCTACTGCATGTGGCTTGCTAGCTATCCCTTTGCTTATTTTTGTCAACTTTGTCAAAGTTCAGGTGGTCGTAAGTGTGCAGCTTTATTTCTGAGTTCTCTATTCTGTTCCATTGGTCTATGTATACATTTTCATACCAGTACCATACTGTTTGGTTACTGTAGCCTGACAGTAATGGTAACATGATGCCTCAGGCTTTTTTCTTTTTGCTTAGGATTGCTTTGATTATTCAGACTCTTTTTGGTTCCATACGAAATTTTAGAATAGTTTTGTTTTAGGTCTGGGAAAAATGATGTTGATAGTTTGATAGAAATACTATTGAACCTATAGGTTACTTTGGGCAGTACGGGCATTTTAACAATATTGATTCTTTCAATCCATGAGCATGGAATGTTTTCCATTTGTTTGCTTTATCTGTGATTTCTTTCAGCAGTGTTTTATAGTTCTCCTTGTAGAAATCTTTCACCTCCTTGGTAAGATGTATTCCCAAGTATTTCATTTATTTGTGGCCATTGTAAGTGGGATTATGTTCCTGTTTGGCTAGCAGCTTGAATGTTATTGGTGTATAGTAAGGCTACTGATCTTTGTACATAGATTTTGTATCCTGAAACTTTGCTGAAGTTGTTCATTAGTTCCAGGAACCTTTTAGGTTCTGTAGGTATAAAATCATATTGTTCACAAAGAGAGAATCTGATTTCTTATTTTCCTTTGGATACCTTTTATTTATTTATTTCGCCTGATTTCTCTGGCTAGGACTTCCAGCATTATGTTGAATACGAGTGGAAAGAGTGGGCATTCTTGTTTCATTTCATTTCTCAAGGGAAATGCTTCCAGTTTCTGCTCATTTAGTATGATGTTGGCTGTGGGTTTGTCATAGATGATCCTTAATATTTTGAGCTGTGTTCCATTGATACAGAGTTTCTTGAGGGTTTTTTATGAAGGGATGTTGGATTTTATCAAAAGCTTTTGTCACATCTCTTGAGATGATCATATGGTTTTTCTTTTAATTCTGTTTCTGTGGCAAATAGTATTTATTGATTTGTGTATATTGTACTAACCTTGCATCCTAGGAATGAAGGCAACTTGATTATGGTGAATTAACCTTTTGATATGCTGCTGGGTTCAGTTTGATAAAATTTTCTTGAGATTTTTCTGTCTTTGTTTATCAGGGATATTGGCCTGTAGTTTTCTTTTTCTGTTGTGTCTTTGCCACGTTTTCATATCAGGATAATGCTGGCTTTGTAAAATGAGTTAGGGAAGAATCCCTCTTCAATTTTTTGAAATAGTTTTAGTAGAATTGGCACCAGCTCTTCTTTGTATGTCTGGTAGAATTTGGCTATGAGGTTTGGGGCTTTGTTTTTGGTTGGTAGGTTTGTTATTACTGATTTAATTTCAGACCTCAATTTTAGCCTATTTAGGATTTCAATTTCTTTCTTAGTCTTGGGAGGTTATGTGTTTCCAGCAATTTATTCATTTCCTCTAGATTTTCTAGTTTGTGTGCATGGAGTTCTTCAGAATAGTCCCTGAGGATCCTTCGTATTTTTGTAGGATTGGTTGTTGTCACTTTTATCATTTCTGATTGTGTTTATTTGGATCTTCCCTTTTTTTTTCTTTGTTAATCTTGCTAGTGGTCTATTGATCTTAATTATTTCAAAGAATCAACGTTTGGTTTTATTGATTCTTTTGTTTTTGGGGTCTCAATTTTGTTTAGCTCTACTCTGATTTTAGTTACTTATTTTCTTCTGCTTGCTTTGAAGTTACTTTGTTCTTCTTTTCTAGTTCCTGTAGGTGTGATGACAGATTTTGAATTTCAGATCTTTCTACCTTTTTGAGGTAGGTTAGGTCTATAAACTTTCCTCTAAAGATTGCTTTTGTGGCATCTCAGAGATTTTGGTATACTGTATCTCTGTTTTCATTTATTTCAAAGAATTTTTTTTTAAATTACTGCCTTAATTTTATCATTTAACCAAAAATCATTCAGAAGCAAGATGTTTAATTTCCTGTAATTATGTGCTTTCGAGGGACCTTCTTGGTTTTGGTTTCTATTTCTTTCCACTGTTGTCCAAGAGTATGCTTGGTATGATTTTGATTTTATTAAATTTATTGAGACTTGCTTTATGTCTGAGCATGTGGTCAATCCTGGAGTATGTGCTGTGTGCAGATGTGAAGAACGCATATTCCATGGTTGATGGCTGGAGTGTTCTGTAGATGTCTATTAGGTCTAATTATCCAAGTGTTAAATTTAAGTCAAGAGTATCTTTCTTCATTTTCTGCCTTAATGATCTGCCTAACACAGTTGGTGGGATCTGCCTAATAGTCCCTCACTATTTTTGTGTGGCTGTCTAAGTCTTTCCCCAGGCCTGTAATAGGGAAGAATACACTCCAGAGCCTATTTCTGGCTGTGGAGGTCTCTACTCTACTCCAAAGCAAGCACTGCAGTCTCTGGCCTGAGACAGAAATACTTGCACAGCCTTGCCACTGGGTCACCAAAAACTGACTGACTTTGTATGCACCCGTATTAAAAATTGTGTCCTGCTCTCAATTCTGGGTATTGAAAGGTGTCTGCAGTTTTCCTGGTGTCTTTATCTCTCAGCATCCCCAAGCCTCTCCGCACATTAATTCTATGGCTTGTGAGAAGCAAACTGCTTTCCCTTGGCCTGGGTTTCTTGGATCCCCAGTAGAAAGATGAGTCACAGAGAGGCTCTCTGACTTTGTCATGTACTGGAGCTTTACTGACTTTTATCAGCTGGACACTGTCACGGGGGCTGTTTGTTGACATTTCCCTTCTCTGAATTTGGGGTGTCCTTCACTGTTCCAATGGATTCCCAATTTTCTTTTTGTATTAAAGCTCACAGAGTTAATCTTTATACACTATCTTGCTATTTCCAAGTGGGTGAGGAATCTAAAGGCCTCTAATCTGCCATCGTGGAGAAAAAAATACCCCACTAATTTTTTGAACAGCCTGATTTAGTAAAAACTACTTTATGTGCTTTATGAATGTATCAAAAACCTAATGTTATGTCTTTAGAACTAATAGTAAATTTGTTTTCTTTTTGTCTTGAATCCAAGACCAAACCACTACAATTCTCTCCTAAAAGAGAATATTTGTTTTTTTTTTACCTTGTTTACAACCAGTTTTTCTTTTTTTCACAGAAGTCAACTTTGAACATTGCATTTTTCTAACTCCTTGCTTTGAATTTAATAATAAATAACCAATTGGATAGTAATTTTTATTGGTATAAAGTATTTTACATATTTTGGGGGGTACATGTGAGTATTTGTTACATGCATGGAATGTGTAATGATCAAGTCAGTGTATTTTGGAGTAGCTATCATCTTGTATAGTATTTATTATTTCTATGTGTTGGTAATATTCCAATTCTTCTCTTCTAGCCACTTTGAAATATGCAGTAATTGTTGTTCACTGTAGTCACTATGCTCTGCTATTGGGTGCTATGGCTTATTTTGTCTATCTAACTGTATGTTAGTAACCTTGAATCAATCTCTCTCTATCCCCCTCTGCCAACCACACATTCTTCCCAGTTCCTAGTATCCATCATTCTATTGTCTATCTTCAATCGATCAACTATTTTTTAGCTCTCGTATATGAATGAAAACATGTGTTATCAGTCTTTCTGTGCCTGGCTTATTTCAGTTAACATAATGGTGCCCAGTTCCATCCATGTTGCTGCAAATGACAGAATTTCATTCTTTTATACAGCCAAATAGTATTGCACTGTGTATATATATCACATTGCCATTATCCATTTGTCAATTGGCAGATACTTAGGTTGATTTCCTATCTTTGCTATTGTAAATAGTGCTTCTATCAGCATGCAAGTGCAGATATTCTTTTGATATACAGATTTCCTTTCCTTTGGATAAATAAATAGTGGGATTCCTGGATCATATTGTAGTTCTATTTTTAGTTTTTTGAGGATCTCCATACTGTTTTCCACAGTAGGTGTACTAGCTTACATTCCCACCAAAGATGTACCCTTTCTCCACATCCTTAGAAGCATCTATTATTTTCTACTTTTTTGATAATATCCATTCTACCCAGTTCAAGATCACACCTCATTGTGGTTTTGATTTGCATTTTTCTGATGATTAGTGATGCTAAGCATTGTTTTTCTTTTTTGTATATCTGTTGGCCATTTCTATGTCTTTTTCTGAAAAATGTCTGTTCTTGTTCACAGTTTAATTTTTAATGGGATTATTATTTTTTATTTTTGAATTGTTTGGGTTCCTTGTATGATCTGAATATTGGTCCCTTGTCGAATCAATAGTTTACAAATAATTTTTCCCATTCAACAGATTATCTCTTAACTACTGATTGTTTCCTTTGCTGTACAGAAGATTTTTAGTTTAATGTTGTCCCATCTGTCAATTTTTGTCCTAGGTTTCTGTGTTTTTCAGGTCTTAGCAATTCTAGTGGCTTTATAGTTTGGGGTCTCAGGTTTAAGTCATTAATCCATCTTGAATTGCTATTTGTATTTGGGGAGATTTAGGGGTTCAGTTTTATTCTTCTGATTATGGCTATTGAATTTACTCAGCACCATTTATTAAAGAGAATGTTCTTTCCCCAGTTGATGTTCTTGGTGCATTTATTGAAAATTAGTTGGCTGTACATATGTGGATTTATTTCTGGGTTCTTTATTCTGTTTCATTGGTCAACAAGTCTGTTTTTATAACAATACCATGCTGCTTGGTTACTATAGCTTTGGGTTATATTTTGAAATAAGGTAGTGTGATGCCTCCAGATTTTTAAAAATTTGTTCAAATTTATGGGGTGCATGTGAAATTTTGTTACATGCATATAATATGTAGTAATCAAATCAGAGTATTTAGGGTATCCCTCACCCAAGTACAATACATTTTCTAAGTGTAGTCACTCTACTCTGCTCTTATTGAATTTATTTTTTCTAGCTTCCTATATGTTTGTATCCCTTAATCCACTTCTGTTCGTCCTTTCCTTCCACCACTCACCCTTCGCAGAGTGTTATCTGTCTTTTCACTCTCTAACTCCCTGTGATCAATTTTTATTTTTTTAGTTTCCATATATAGGTAGGGAATTGCAATATTTGTTTTTCTGTGACTGACTTATTTTGTTAAAATAATGACCTCTGGTTCCATCTTAGTTGCTGCAAATGACATTTTATTTTTTATTGCCAAATAGTATTCCATTATGCACACATATCACATTTTCTTTATCTATTTATCCATTGATGGACATTTAATTGATTCTATATCTTTGCTATTTTGAATAGTGCTGCAATAAACATGATACTGAAGATTTCCCTTTCATATATTGATTTTTTTTCCTTTGGGTAGATACCCAGATGTGAGATTGCTTGATAAAATGGTAATTCTGTTTTTAGTCTTTTAAGAAATCTACTTACTGTTTTCCATAGTGGTTGTACTTGTTTTCATTCTCATCAAGTGTGTAAACCCTTTTCTCCACATTCTTGCCAGAATCTGTTCTTTTTTCTTGGTCTTTTAATATTAGACATTCTAACAGGGATTAGATATTTTATTGTGGTTTTCATTTGTATTCCTCTGATCAGTAGTGATGCCTAGTATTATTTTTCATGTACCTGTTGATTATTTGTATGTCTTTTTTTGAGGAATGTCTACTTATTTCCTTTGCCTGTTTATAAATGACATATTATTATGTTTTTCCTGGAGAATTGCCTCCTGGGTTCAGGCAATTCTCCTGCCTCAGCCTCCTGAGTAGCTGGGATTACAGGCATGCACCACTGTGCCCTGCTAATTTTTTGTATTTTTAGTAGAGACAGTAGTTTGAGTTCCTAGTATATTCTGTGAAGGAGATTGATTGAAACAGTGGGAGAAATTTTAGAAAATACAAACCTTCTTGGAAGGCCAGAAGGTTTTGCAAAAGCCTTGGAACAAGGTTATGGCTGAAGGCAGCCTTACCTTGAGCTAATAGTGAAAACAAATATCAAGGCAATGTAGAGGAGTTTATCTAAACAGCTTGTTTACTCATGTGGTCTTAAGACTGACCTTTGCACATCTGTGGATAAAACTGCCCTCTACTCAGGGGGTCAGCAATCTTAATGATGTTTACCTGAGACTTGTGTAGGTGGGTTCCTGCTATGGTGGCATTTAAAGTTTGGGTCAGCCTGACCTCAGACTCCAGGAAAAGTGCTCAAGTTTCAGTGGTGCTGGACTGGATTGGGTAATTCCCAGGCCTGTGGATGTTGTGCTGAAGTACTAGGGAGACAGGACTGGGCTGGTGGACTTATCCTTAGGCCTCCTGGTAGTGCTTCAGGTTTTGGCCATGATAGGCAGGGGCAGGATGATCCCCATGTCATCGGCAGTATGCTTAGGTGAAGGCAGCTACAGCTGTACTGCAGACCTGTCACCAGGAGGGTGTGGCTACTCTCAGTCAGATAGCATAGGAAGGTAGCTGTGGGACATGTGATTTGCTTGCACCTCAGTCCTACACCCTACAGCAGCACCAGTGGAATTGGAAGCAGCAGAATTGTTGGCCTCAGGACATGACATAGTCCTCTTGGGACTTAGCTCTCAGAATGGCACCATGTTGCAGTTGCTCAGGTCTTGGAAACCTATGGGACTCAGCATGAGCTCTGGATCAATACCTTTGTGCAATGTTTATCAGCTTCTTTTGTTAGTCTCAGGACCCATGAGGATCAAGGGGATCTCTCATAGCTAGGATTGTAAAAGTTCATGGTGGGAATGTGGAGCCCTTAAGTTCTCTCATTTACTCTCTTTATGTATCTGTGAGCTTCTCCTGGTTCCCAGTGGAGCATAGCCAAGCATCCTGCCTTGTTTCTCTCTCTTTCTTTTTTTGCTTGTCATTCTTCTTGTAACTTTTTTGTTGAATTCCAGTGTTCATTATTAGAAGATCTATTCAAAATGTGAATATCCACTTGCCATTTTGGTTCCTATCCTTGGAAGCAGTGCATACTAAATGCATCCAGTCAGCCATCTTGCCCTGTACCTCAGTAAACTTACTAAAACAGTTGCTTTATACGAGGCAAATTCTAGTAAACCTGTCACTGCTGTTGTCTGAGTATTTGTATATAAGGTGAAAGTTCCATAGCCCTATGAACAGAAGTACCTTCTGTTGTTTTCTGACTTGAACATTGTATGTTCCCCTTTCTTCCTCCTACTTTGTGAAATTCAGATGCATTATAATTTTAATGTGAAAATTCCAAACTACTTTATTAACTATTTAATAAAGCTAAATGTGTGGGAAGATAAAATTTTATCATCCTAACATTCCTACTTACCTTTCAAAACCAAATTAATTCTTTAAACTGCCCCATCCATTCATTCTATGACTTTTTACCCAGTCAAGTTACTTTTTTTTTTTTTTTAAATTTTTTATTGCATTTTAGGTTTGGGGATACATGAGCAGAGCATGCAAGACAGTTGCGTAGGTACGCACATGGCAGTGTGCTTTGCTTTGCTTCTCCCCTTCACCCACATTTGGCATTTCTCCCCAGGCTATCCCTCCCCACCTCCCCCTCCCACTGGCCCTCCCCTTTTCCCCCCAATAGACCCCAGTGTTTAGTACTCTTCTCTCTGTGTCCATGCGTTCTCATTTTTCATCACCCACCTATGAGTGAGAATATGCGGTGTTTCGTTTTCTGCTCTTGTGTCAGTTTGCTGAGGATGATGTTCTCCAGATTCATCCATGTCCCTACAAATGACACAAACTCATCATTTCTGATTGCTGCATAATATTCCATGGTGTATATGTGCCACATTTTTCCAATCCAGTCTATCATCAATGGGCATTTGGGTTGATTCCAAGTCTTTGCTATTGTAAACAGTGCTGCAATGAACATTCGTGTACATGTGTTCTTATAGTAGAAGGACTTACAGTCTTTTGGATATATACCCAGTAATGGGATTGCTGGGTCAAATGGAATTTCTATTTCTAAGGCCTTGAGGAATTGCCACACTGTCTTCCACAATGGTTGAACTAATTTACACTCCCACCAACAGTGTAAAAGTATTCCTATTTCTCCACATCCCCTCCAGCAGCTGTTGTCTCCAGATTTTTTAATGATCGCCATTCTAACTGGCATGAGATGGTATCTCAATGTGGTTTTGATTTGCATCTCTCTGATGACCAGTGACCATGAGCATTTTTTCATATGATTGTTGGCCTCATATATGTCTTCTTTCGTAAAGTGTCTATTCATATCCTTTGCCCACTTTTGAATGGGCTTGTTTGTTTTTTTCCTGTAGATCTGTTTGAGTTCTTTGTAAATTCCGGTTATCAGCCCTTTGTCAGATGGGTAAACTGCAAAAATTTTTTCCCATTCTGTTGGTTGCCGATTCACTCTATTGACTGTTTCTTTTGCCGTGCAGAAGCTGTGGAGTTTGATTAGGTCCCATTTGTCTACTTTGGCTTTTATTGCCAATGCTTTTGGTGTTTTGTTCATGAAGTCCTTGCCTACTCCTATGTCCTGGATAGTTTTGCCTAGATTTCCTTCTAGGGTTTTTATGGTGCCAGGTCTTATGTTTAAGTCTTTAATCCATCTGGAGTTAATTTTAGTGTAAGGTGTCAGGAAGGGGTCCAGTTTCTGCTTTCTGCACATGGCTAGCCAGTTTTCCCAACACCATTTGTTGAACAGGGAATCCTTTCCCCATTGCTTGTTTTTGACAGGTTTATCAAAGATTGTGTGGTTGTAGATACGTTGTGTTGCCTCTGTTGCCTCTGTTCTGTTCCATTGGTCTATATCTCTGTTTTGGTACCAGTACCATGCTGTTTTGATTACTCTAGCCTTGTAGTATAGTTTGATATCCGGTAGTGTGATGCCCCCCACTGTGTTCTTTTTGCTTAGAATTGACTTGGCTATGCGAGCTCTCTTTTGGTTCCATATGAAGTTTGTGGTGGTTTTCTCCAGTTCTGTGAAGAAAGTCAATGGTAGCTTGATGGGGATAGCATTGATTCTGTAAATTACTTTGGGCAGTATAGCCATTTTTATGATATTAATTCTTCCTAACCATGAACATGGAATGTTTCTCCATCTGTTTGTGTCCTCTCTGACTTTGTTGAGCAGTGGTTTGTAGTTTTCCTTGAAGAGGTCCCTTACATTCCTTTGAGTTGTATTCCTAGGTATCTTATTCTTTTTGTAGCAATTGTGAATGGCAGTTCGTTCTTGATTTGGCTTTCTTTAAGTCTGTTATTGGTGTAGAGGAAGGCTTGTGATTTTTGCACATTGATTTTATATTCTGAGACTTTGCTGAAGTTGCTTATCAGTTTCAGGAGTTTTTGGGCTGAGGCAATGGGGTCTTCTAGGTATACTATCATGTCGTCTGCAAATAGAGACAATTTGGCTTCCACCTTTCCTATTTGAATACCCTTTATTTCTTTTTCTTGCCTGATTGCTATGGCTAGAACTTCCAGTACTATATTGAATAGGAGTGGTGAAAGAAGGCATCCTTGTCTAGTGCCGGATTTCAAAGGGAATGTTTCCAGTTTTTGTCCATTCAGTATGATATTGGCTGTTGGTTTGTCATAAATAGCTTTTATTACTTTGAGATAGGTTCCATCGATACCAAGTTTATTGAGGGTTTTTTAGCATAAAGGGCTGTTGAATTTTGTCAAATGCCTTCTCTGCGTCAATTGAGATAATCATGTGGTTCTTGTTTATGGTTCTGTTTATGTGGTGAATTACGTTTATAGACTTGCGTATGTTGAACCAGCCTTGCATCCCCGGGATGAATCCTACTTGATCATGATGGATAAGTTTCTTGATTTGCTATTGCAATCGGCTTGCCAATATTTTATTGAAGATTTTTGCATCTATGTTCATCATGGATATTGGCCTGAAGTTTTCTTTTCTTGTTGGGTCTCTGCTGGGTTTTCGTATCAGGATGATATTGGTCTCATAGAATGATTTGGGAAGGATTCCTTCTTTTTGGATTATTTGGAATAGTTTCAGAAGGATGGTCCCAGCTCCTCTTTGTGTGTCTGGTAGAATTCGGCTGTGAACCCGTCTGGACCTGGGCTTTTTTTGTGTGGTAGGCTCTTAATTGCTGCCTCGACTTCTGCCCTTGTTATTGGTCTATTCATAGTTTCAGCTTCCTCCTGGTTTAGGCTTGGGAGGACACAGGAGTCCAGGAATTTATCCATTTCTTCCAGGTTTGCTAGCTTATGTGCGTAGAGTTGTTTGTAATATTCTCTGATGATGGATTGAATTTCTGTGGAATCTGTGGTGATTTCCCCTTTATCATTTTTTATTGCATCTATTTGGTTGTTCTCTCTTTTCTTTTTAATCAATCTGGCTAGTGGTCTGTCTATTTTGTTGATCTTTTCAAAAAACCAGCTCTTGGATTTATTGATTTTTTGGAGGGTTTTTCGTGTCTCAATCTCCTTCAGTTCAGCTCTGATCTTAGTTATTTCTTGTCTTCTCCTGGGTTTTGAGTTTTTTTGATCTTGCTCCTCTAGCTCTTTCAATTTTGATGATAGTGTGTCAATTTTGGATCTCTCCATTCTTCTCATATGGGTACTTATTGCTATATACTTTCCTCTAGAGACTGCTTTAAATGTGTCTCAGAGATTCTGGCATGTTGTGTCTTCGTTCTCGTTGGTTTTGAAGAACTTCTTTATTTCTGCCTTCATTTCGTTGTTTACCCAGTCGACATTCAAGAGCCAGTTGTTCAGTTTCCATGAAGCTGTGCGGTTCTGGGTTGGTTTCTGAATTCTGAGTTCTAACTTGATTGCACTATGGTCTGAGAGGCTGTTTGTTATGATTTCAGTTGTTTTGCATTTGTTGAGCAGTGCTTTACTTCCAATTATGTGGTCAATTTTAGAGTAGGTGTGATGTGGTGCTGAGAAGAATGTGTATTCTGTGGATTTGGGGTGGAGAGTTCTGTAAATGTCTATCAGGTTTGCTTGCTCCAGGTCTGAGTTCAAGCCCTGGATATCCTTGTTGATTTTCTGTCTCGTTGATCTGTCTAGTATTGACAGTGGAGTGTTAAAGTCTCCCACTATTATTGTGTGGGAGTCTAAGTCCTTTTGTAAGTCAATAAGAACTTGCCTTATGTATCTGGGTGCTCCTGCACTGGGTCCATATATGTTTAGGATCGTTAGCTCTTCTTGTTGTATCGATCCTCTTACCTTTATGTAATGGCCTTCTTTGTCTCTTTTGATCTTTGTTGCTTTAAAGTCTATTATATCAGAGATGAGAATTGCAACTCCTGCTTTTTTTTGCTCTCCATTTGCTTGGTAAATCTTCCTCCATCCCTTTATTTTGAGCCTTTGTGTATCCTTGCCTGTGAGATGGGTTTCCTGGATACAGCACACTGATGGGTTTTGGATTTTTATCCAATTTGCCAGTCTGTGTCTTTTGATTGGTGCATTTAGTCCATTTACATTTAGGGTTAATATTGTTATGTGTGAATTTGATACTGCCATTTTGATGCTAGCTGGCTGTTTTACCTGTTAGTTGTTGTAGATTCTTCATTACGTTGATGCTCTTTAGTAATTAGTGTGATTTTGGAATGGCTGGTACTGGTTGTTCCTTTCTATGTGTAGTGCCTCTTTTAGGAGCTCTTGTAAAGCAGGCCTGGTGGTGACAAACTCTCTGAGTACTTGCTTGTTCGCAAAGGATTTTATTTTTCCTTCACTTCTGAAGCTCAGTTTGGCTGGATATGAAATTCTGGGTTGAAAGTTCTTTTCTTTAAGGATGTTGAATATTGGCCCCCACTCTCTTCTGGCTTGCAGAGTTTCTGCCGAGAGATCTGCTGTGAGTCTGATGGGTTTCTTTCTGTGGGTGACCCGACCTTTCTCTCTGGCTGCCCTTAGTATTTTCTCCTTTATTTTAACCTTGTTGTATCTGATGATTATGTGCCTTGGGGTTGCTCTTCTTGCGGAATATCTTTGTGGTGTTCTCTGTATTTCCTGTAATTGAGTGTTGGCCTGTCTTGCTAGGTGGGGAACATTTTTCTGGATAATGTCCTGAAGAATATTTTCCACCTTGGATTCATTCTCTTCATCCCCTTCTGGTACACCTATCAAACGTAGGTTAGGTCTCTTCACATAGTCCCACATTTCTTGGAGACTTTGTTCATTCCTTTTTGTGCTTTTTTCTCTGATCTTGGTTTCTCATTTTATTTCATTGAGTTGATCTTCGACTTCTGAAATTCTTTCTTCTGCTTAATCAATTCGGCTATTTAAACTTGTGCATGCTTCGCGAAGTTCTTGTATTGTGTTTTTCATCTCCTTTACTTCATTCATATTCCTCTCTAAGTTATCCATTCTTGTTATCATCTCCTTGAATCTTTTTTCAAGGTTCTTAATTTCTTTGCATTGATTGGAAACATGTTCTTTTAGCTTACAAAAGTTTCTTATTATCCACCTTCTGAAGTCTAATTCCGTCATTTCATCACAGTCATTCTCCATCCAGCTTTGTTCCCTTGCTGGTGAGGAGTTTTGGTCCTTTCTAGGAGGCGAGGTGTTCTGGTTTCGGGTGTTTTCCTCCTTTTTGCACTGGTTTCTTCCCATCTTTGTGGGTTTATCCACCTGTCGTCTGTGTAGTTGCTGACTTTTCGATTGGGTCTCTGGGTGTACCCCCAGATTGTTGATAATGAAGTATTTCAGTTACTTGGCTTTCCTTCTACCAGTCTAGCCCCTTCTCTGTATGACTGCTGAGGTCCACTCCAGGCCCTGCTTCTCTGGGTTACACCTATAGCAGCTGCGGAACAGTAGGGATGCTACCAGTTTTTTTTTCTGCTATCTTTGTCCCAGAATGATGCCTGCCAAATGTCAGTCTTTTGGATATAGAGGGGTCAGGGAGCTGCTTGAGGAGACAGTCTGTACTTTATAGGAGCTCAAGTGCTGAGCTGTGAGCTCTGATGTTCATTCAGGGCTGTTAGGCTGCTATGTTTAATTCTGCTGCAACAGAACTAAAAAAAAGCCCTTTTTTCTCAGCTGTTCTTTCTGAAGGGGTTGGGGCTTTATTTTTGAGTGTTTTTCTGGTTGTCCTGCCCAGCTAGGAGGCAGTCTTGTCCTGCCGAGGCTCCGCCCTGCTGGTGTGAGGTTCACCCTAATTCTGCAGGCTCTGCCCTTCTGCTGTGGTCTCCGCCCTGCAGCCGTGGGCTCCGTCCTGTGGCGGAGTCTCTCTTTTGTACTGGGTTGCCTCGGCAATGGCAGGCTGTGTCAGCAATGGTCATGTACCTCAGTAGGGGCTGATTGCCTCGGTAATGGCGGACGCCCCTCCTGCACGGAGCTGTGCCTTAAGGTTACCTCCTAACAGCGAGCATTTGGAATCCCATTTTGTTTGTCGCACTGCGCTACCCCTAACACTTTGTCCTGGGCTGGCTCACTGTTCAAGTCCCGTTCAGTCTCAAGTTCAGCCCTCTCAGGTCTCAGGTTGCCAGTTCAACAGGGCACCCGGAACAGTGCGCCTTTGTGCGGACCTCTGTGGAGTGCCTCTGCACTCCGGCGCGGGCCGCAGCCGCAGCCGCACCGGCTGCTGGCTATAGCAGTCAAGATCTCTGGCTGGTGTCCCGCGTTTGTTTTATATCTGGGAATTTACCCGTTCTTTGGGCAACAAAGGTTCATCTGGAAATGCATCCCTGACTCACCTTCTCCGCACATCCAGCGAGAGCCTCAATCCTGGGTTGTTCTCACAGCGCCATCTTGAGTCGTCCCCCGTCAAGTTACTTTTTATTCATGTACTGTAAACATTTATTGATAAACCACTAAACTACCAGAAACTGATAAAAACTGTAGGAACCCAAAAATCTTTATACACAGAATGAAACACAGTTCTGTTGTCATAGTCTAGTAGTGGAGTCAGATATATAAGCAGATAAATACAAGACCATGTTTCCAGTACCATTACAGCAGCACAAACAAAAACCAGAGAGGTAAAATAAGGGATATAAACTGGTGAAATAAGATATCAACTCTGTATTTGGAATCTAGGAAGGAATACACCAAAGAATTCTTCAAATAGATCTTGAAGGATGAATAGGAGTTTTCCAATAACAAAGAGTTATGAAGTGCTATCTAGGTAGGGAAACTCAAACTATTTTGTGAAATGTGGAGGAGTTGGTCTTGTTTGAGGAATAGCTTGAAGTTGACTAGGAACATGGGATGAGATGGAGTGCAGTGGGAGATTGTGACTGGACGTGGAGGGTGAGTCAGTTTATAAAATATAGCAGTTGAGGAGAGAAAATTATCCTCTAATATTCCCTTTACTCCTGACCTCTTCCAGTATCACTTAATCATTCACAAATTGTCACAGAAACTACATGTCAAATGCTGTGGGAAAAGTAAGATAATTTATGCTAAAGAAATTAAGTAGTATTTACTTAACTCTTTGTATAGGTATCTGATAAATAAAAAGTTTCAGATGGTCTATGGGTTAGAGAAGGCATTTTTGAGGAAGATTATCTTTCCATAAATCATGCTACACTATCTAATTTTCTTAGATGCTTAAATTATAAAATGGAGATAATAAAACACATCTTAAAACATTCTATTTGATCACACAGCAGAGGGACTGTAGTCAATAATACTTTAAATGTACTTTTTAAAAGAACGAAAAGAGTGTGGACTCACTTTTTAGTGGATGTTAAGATAATGGGCCACAAAATTATAACAGGGAAGGTTAGGAAGTTAGAATTTAAAAAATTTAGAAAAAAAGAATGAAAAGAGTGTAATTGGATTGTTTGTAACACAAAGAATATATTCTTGAGGGGATGAATACCCCATTCTCCACTATGTGACTTTCATATTGCATGCTTGTATAAAAAACAACTAATATACCTCACAAATGCATACATCTAGTATGTACACACAAAAATTTAAAATGAAAAATGAAAAAATAAAAAACATTTTACTAGGCTGTTGTAAATTTCAAGTAAGATAATATATGTGAAAGTCTTTAGTAACCTGCAAAGTAATATGCACCAATATAATTTTATCTAAATTGGCTCTGGATCCCAGCCTTCTATTACTTGCAGAACCAGCTGCAAAAGTTTCTTTTCTTTTTTTTTTTTTTTTCTGTAAGTCAGTCACTTTTAGGCCTTTTTTGTTTGTTTCTGCTGGATATGGTGTTGTCATGGGGTGTCTGCAAACAGCTCTGATATGGAAAGTTGAGTTAATTAAGAGAAACTTTGTTTCTTGGAAGAGTTCTCTGGAGGTACCCCTATGTAGAAATGAGGAAGGCCTTACAGAGTTTTTTTCATTTGAGGAAATAGGCCAAATTTTGTTCTGTTGTTAGCCAATTATCAGCTTGGAGTAACCTCTGGGTGAGGTGGTTCCTGGTCAGGGGCCTTTGCATGTGAGCAGGTAGCTCTGAGGCATTAGTAGCAGATAGCCTCAGCTTCTGGGGGATGGGTATTTCCACCAGAAAGTGGAGTGCAAGCAGACATCACAGCACCCACTACCGTTTCCCTTCCTTCACCAGATTCCAAGAAGTCTGAAGAGTGAGCTACCCTCGCAAGTGAAAAGACAGGGAAGAAGTTCAGATATTTCCCACTGAAAAAGCAGGGAGGCCCTAATCTTGGGGATTCTTGTGTTATGCACTTAGAGGTTTTCAGAGAGGTTTTTATGGTCAAGTTGTCTCTTCACTATAGACACTTTTTCTCTTTGTTTTATTTATCTGAGCTCACAAATGCTGGTTTTGATTGTGAAAAACTTTAAAAATGACACCCACTGTCATTTATATCTAATGATGAGTTAAATTTGTGTGGCATATTCCTATATTTAAAAAAAAAAGCTTAGTAAGTGTAGCATAACTCAAATTTAAAAAGATATTTATGTGTATATATACATATAGAAGAAAAACTAAAGTTATACTCTGAAATAGTGATTATTATTAGATAATAGAATTATTAGTAATTTGAATTTTTTTCTTTTTTAAAAAATTTGCATTTCTTATTTTCTTTGAAAAAGTATTATGTTTACAATCATAAACAAGCAAGAAGTGTTCTGAATAATTATACAGTTCTTTATAATTTACAAAATGCTTTTGTATACATTATTACATTATTATATGTAACACATCTTGCTTCTTACCATGTCAGATAATAGAAGGTCTTATGAGCATCATTTTATAGATGTAAATGAAAACTTATTCTTCAAAGAAGTTTACATAGAAGTTTATACGGCTATTATGTTGTTAGAGTTTTTTCTAGAAGTTGGGTCTTAAAAGTATAAATCTAATGCTTCTTTTGGTCCTTATTTCTTCATTTCTTTCAAACTATTATACATCTCTCTGATAATCTGCTTCTTGGTGGTTCTGTAAGTAGGAGAAGATTGGGGTCCATGGCCACTTTAGATAAAATTCTATTGAAATATAGCACTTTGCTTATTATTTCAACAATTAACTACATTCGTCATACATATATGGCTTTCTTGATTTGTTTCACATGTAGTATAACTATCTTCTCCCTCCTTAAAAAAATTAGAAGTGTCTATGATGATAGCAGCCAGCAGAAAAATTTCAGTCAAGAATATTCATTAACTTCAACTAACTCCTTTCTAAGTTACATCCTCAAATGTAAGCCTAAGGAAAGTGTAAAGTTAAGCTTTTCCAAAACCCATAAGGTGTATTTCATGCCTCACCTATTAGAATATTTTAGATACTACATCTTGCCCATAGTATAGCAATATTAAAGAATTTAAAAATCTCTACTTTTAAAACTTTTCTGTATAAATTTTATATTACCTTAATAATTTTATACATACATTATAATTTTATGCTACTGTTTTATATTAAAATAGTTATGTATGTACATGAGAAATTTGGTTAATAAACTTGGTTAGTGTTCCTTAAAGGACTGTGCTTAAGGATATATTTCTCAATGAAAGCTCAGGTAGTTCACCTGGAGCAATATAAAATAATAAGACTATTTTATTTTAAGTTCTGAGATATATGTGCAGGATGTACAGGTTTGTTACATAGGTAAACATGTGTCATGGTGGTTTGCTGGGTCTATCAACCCATCACCTAGGTATTAAGCTCAGCGTGCATTAGCTATTTATCCTGATGCTCTCTTTCATCTCCTGCCCCGCCCCACCAAGCCCTCAGGCCCCAGTGTGTGTTATTAACTTACCTGTTTCCATGTGTTTTCGTTGTTCAGCTCCCACTTAAAAGTGAGAATATAAGGTATTTGCTTTTCTGTTCCTACGTTAGTTTGCTGAGGATAATGGCTATAAAATAATTTGATGGCATAATTTATGATACGTTGAACGATTGTCTTATTGCCAGTTCAAGGATTCACAATAATATAATATTATATTGAATGCAAAATAACTAGATATTTATTTCTCTCTGAACACAGGTAAGTACAAACAATCCTCTGTGGTAATGAATGGACAAATATCTACTATGTCGTGAATACGGTCATCTCCTTCAGGAGAATACCATGAGTTCTCTGGGCATTTTGAGGCTTTTACAGGAGGAGCTGATCAAAGAAGTTTTAGTTATATTTGTCTGAGGTTATAGCAGAAGAGTTTAGGTTATAGTCAGGAGAGTTTAAGAAGACATAGTGTTGAAATATGTGGAATGTCAGGGAAATAATTTCATGTGAGGAAACAATGTGACCCAAAGAGACAAATGTAAAATCACCTCTGGTTTTTTGGTCAGATTTTGAGATTCAGAATGTGGTGAGATATTAAAAAGTGCTGTACTTGAGCACACAAGTGTTGTGATGACTGGTACCATTGTGTACTACATTTTTAGTCTTGTAATAAAACCAGCTAGGTTTTGGTAATATAAACATGAAATTAGAAGATTTGGATTAGGCTATTAGTGTTAACAATTACTGAGAAGGAATGCACATAACATTTTTAAAATTTAGTAATACTTTTTCATAGGGTATAAAGACATAGGGTATTAGTCTTCATTCATAATTTGCTTTCTTTTTTTTTTTTTTTAATTTTTTATTGGATTATAGATTTTGGGGTACATGAGCAGAGCATGCAAGACAGTTGCGTAGGTACACACATGGCAGTGTGCTTTGCTTTTCTTCTCCCCTTCACCCACATTTGGCATTTCTCCCCAGGCTATCCCTCCCCACCTCCCCCTCCCACTGGCCCTCCCCTTTTCCCCCAATAGACCCCAGTGTTTAGTACTCCCCTTTCTGTGTCCATGTGTTCTCATTTTTCATCACCCACCTATGAGTGAGAATATGCGGTGTTTCATTTTCTGTTCTTGTGTCAGTTTGCTGAGGATGATGTTTTCCAGATTCATCCATGTCCCTACAAACGACATGAACTCATCATTTCTGATTGCTGCATAATATTCCATGGTGTATATGTGCCACATTTTTCCAATCCAGTCTATTCTCAATGGGCATTTGGGTTGATTCCAGGTCTTTGCTATTGTAAACAGTGCTGCAATGAACATTCGTGTACATGTGTCCTTATAGTAGAATGATTTATAGTCTTTTGGATATATACCCAGTAATGGGATTGCTGGGTCAAATGGAATTTCTATTTCTAAGGCCTTGAGGAATCGCCACACTGTCTTCCACAATGGTTGAACCAATTTACACTCCCACCAACAGTGTAAAAGTGTTCCTTTTTCTCCACATCCTCTCCAGCATCTGTTGTCTCCAGATTTTTTAATGATCGCCATTCTAACTGGCGTGAGATGGTATCTCAATGTGGTTTTGATTTGCATCTCTCTGATGACCAGTGACGATGAGCATTTTTTCATATGATTGTTGGCCTCATATATGTCTTCTTTCGTAAAGTATCTGTTCATATCCTTTGCCCACTTTTGAATGGGCTTGTTTGTTTTTTTCCTGTAAATCTGCTTGAGTTCTTTGTAAATTCTGGATATCAGCCCTTTGTCAGATGGGTAGACTGCGAAAATTTTTTCCCATTCTGTTGGTTGCCGATCCACTCTAGTGACTGTTTCTTTTGCTGTGCAGAAGCTGTGGAGTTTCATTAGGTCCCATTTGTCTATTTTGGCTTTTGTTGCCAATGCTTTTGGTGTTTTGTTCATGAAGTCCTTGCCTACTCCTATGTCCTGGATAGTTTTGCCTAGATTTCCTTCTAGGGTTTTTATGGTGCCAGGTCTTATGTTTAAGTCTTTAATCCATCTGGAGTTAATTTTAGTGTAAGGTGTCAGGAAGGGGTCCAGATTCTGCTTTCTGCACATGGCTAGCCAGTTTTCCCAACACCATTTGTTAAACATGGAATCCTTGCCCCATTGCTTGTTTTTGTCAGGTTTATCAAAGATTGTATAGTTGTATGTAGGTTGTGTTGCCTCCGGTGCCTCTGTTTTGTTCCATTGGTCTATATCTCTGTTTTGGTACCAGTACCATGCTGTTTTGATTACTGTAGCCTTGTAGTATAGTTTGAAATCCGGTAGTGTGATGCCCCCCGCTGTGTTCTTTTTGCTTAGAATTGACTTGGCTATGCGGGCTCTCTTTTGGTTCCATATGAAGTTCATGGTGGTTTTTTCCAGTTCTGTGAAGAAAGTCGATGGTAGCTTGATGGGGATAGCGTTGATTCTGTAAATTACTTTGGGCAGTATAGCCATTTTCACGATATTAATTCTTCCTAACCATGAACATGGAATGTTTCTCCATCTGTTTGTGTCCTCTCTGATTTCGTTTAGCAGTGGTTTGTAGTTCTCCTTGAAGAGGTCCCTTACGTTCCTTGTGAGTTGTATTCCAAGGTATTTTATTCTTTTTGTAGCAATTGTGAATGGCAGTTCGCTCTTGATTTGGCTTTCTTTAAATCTGTTATTGGTGTAGACGAATGCTTGTGATTTTTGCACATTGATTTTATATCCTGAGACTTTGCTGAAGTTGTTTATCAGTTTTAGGAGTTTTTGGGCTGAGGCGATGGGGTCTTTTAGGTATACTATCATGTCGTCTGCAAATAGAGACAATTTGGCTTCCACCTTTCCTATTTGAATACCCTTTATTTCTTTTTCTTGCCTGATTGCTCTGGCTAGAACTTCCAGTACTATATTGAATAGGAGTGGTGAGAGAGGGCATCCTTGTCTAGTACCAGATTTCAAAGGGAATGCTTCCAGTTTTTGCCCATTCAGTATGATATTGGCTGTTGGTTTGTCATAAATAGCTTTTATTACTTTGAGATACGTTCCATCAATACCGAGTTTATTGAGGGTTTTTAGCATAAAGGGCTGTTGAATTTTGTCAAATGCCTTCTCTGCGTCAATTGAGATAATCATGTGGTTTTTGTTTTTGGTTCTGTTTATGTGGTGAATTACGTTGATAGACTTGCGTATGTTGAACCAGCCTTGCATCCCCGGGATGAATCCTACTTGATCATGGTGAATAAGTTTTTTGATTTGCTGTTGCAATCGGCTTGCCAATATTTTATTGAAGATTTTTGCATCTATGTTCATCATGGATATTGGCCTGAAGTTTTCTTTTCTCGTTGGGTCTCTGCCGGGTTTTGGTATCAGGATGATGTTGGTGTCATAAAATGATTTGGGAAGGATTCCCTCTTTTTGGATTGTTTGAAATAGTTTTAGAAGGAATGGTACCAGCTCCTCCTTGTGTGTCTGGTAGAATTCGGCTGTGAACCCGTCTGGACCTGGGCTTTTTTTGTGAGGTAGGCTCTTAATTGCTGCCTCAACTTCAGACCTTGTTATTGGTCTATTCATAGTTTCAGCTTCCTCCTGGTTTAGGCTTGGGAGGACACAGGAGTCCAGGAATTTATCCATTTTCTTCCAGGTTTACTAGTTTATGTGCATAGAGTTGTTTGTAATATTCTCTGATGATGGTTTGAATTTCTGTGGAATCTGTGGTGATTTCTCCTTTATCATTTTTTATTGCATCTATTTGGTTGTTCTCTCTTTTCTTTTTAATCAATCTGGCTAGTGGTCTGTCTATTTTGTTGATCTTTTCAAAAAACCAGCTCTTGGATTTATTGATGTTTTGAAGGGTTTTTCGTGTCTCAATCTCCTTCAGCTCAGCTCTGATCTTAGTAATTTCTTGTCTTCTGCTGGGTTTTGAGTTTTTTTGATCTTGCTCCTCTAGCTCTTTCAATTTTGACGATAGGGTGTCAATTTTGGATCTCTCCATTCTCCTCATATGGGCACTTATTGCTATATACTTTCCTCTAGAGACTGCTTTAAATGTGTCCCAGAGGTTCTGGCACATTGTGTCTTCGTTCTCATTGGTTTCGAAGAACTTCTTTATTTCTGCCTTCATTTTGTTGTTTACCCAGTCAACATTCAAGAGCCAGTTGTTCAGTTTCCATGAAGCTGTGCGGTTCTGGGTCGGTTTCTGAATTCTGAGTTCTAACTTGATTGCACTATGGTCTGAGAGGCTGTTTGTTATGATTTCAGTTGTTTTGCATTTGTTGAGCAGTGCTTTACTTCCAATTATGTGGTCAATTTTAGAGTAGGTGTGATGTGGTGCTGAGAAGAATGTGTATTCTGTGGATTTGGGGTGGAGAGTTCTGTAAATGTCCACCAGGTTTGCTTGCTCCAGGTCTGAGTTCAAGCCCTGGGTATCCTTGTTGATTTTCTGTCTGGTTGATCTGTCTAGTATTGACAGTGGAGTGTTAAAGTCTCCCACTATTATTGTG
Source organism: Callithrix jacchus (assembly GCF_049354715.1). NCBI lineage: Eukaryota > Metazoa > Chordata > Mammalia > Primates > Cebidae > Callithrix > Callithrix jacchus. The sequence goes on from NC_133505.1 coordinate 107,205,548, forward strand.
TGGGAGTCTAAGTCCTTCTGTAAGTCCTTAAGAACTTGCCTTTTGTATCTGGGTGCTCCTGTGTTGGGTCCATATATGTTTAGGATTGTTAGCTCTTCTTGTTGTATCGATCCTTTTACCATTATGTAATGGCCTTCTTTGTCTCTTTTGATCTTTGTTGCTTTAAAGTCTATTTTATCAGAGATGAGAATTGCAACTCCTGCTTTTTTTTGCTTTCCATTAGCTTGGTAAATCTTCCTCCATCCCTTTCTTTTGAGCCTTTGTGTATCCTTGCATGTGAGATGGGTTTCCTGGATACAGCACACTGATGGGTTTTGGATTTTTATCCAATTTGCCAGTCTGTGTCTTTTGATTGGTGCATTTAGTCCATTTACATTTAGGGTTAATATTGTTATGTGTGAATTTGATACTGCCATTTTGATGCTAAGTGGCAGTTTTGCCTGTTAGTTGTTGTAGATTCTTCATTATGTTGAAGCTCTTTAGCATTCAGTGTGATTTTGGAATGGCTGGTACTGATTGATCCTTTCTATGTGTAGTGCCTCTTTTAGGAGCTCTTGTAAAGCAGGCCTGGTGGTGACAAAATCTCTGAGTACTTGCTTGTTCGCAAAGGATTTTATTCTTCCTTCACTTCTGAAGCTCAGTTTGGCTGGATATGAAATTCTGGGTTGAAAGTTCTTTTCTTTAAGAATGTTGAATATTGGCCCCCACTCTCTTCTGGCTTGTAGTGTTTCTGCCGAGAGATCTGCTGTGAGTCTGATGGGCTTCCCTTTGTGGGTGACCCGACCTTTCTCTCTGGCTGCCCTTAGTATTCTCTCCTTTATTTCAACCCTGTTGAATCTGACGATTATGTGCCTTGGGGTTGCTCTTCTTGAGGAATATCTTTGTGGTTTTCTCTGTATTTCCTGCAATTGAGTGTTGGCTTGTCTTGCTAGGTGGGGGAAATTTTCCTGGATGATGTCCTGGAGAGTATTTTCCAGCTTGGATTCATTCTCTTCGTCCCCTTCTGGTACACCTATCAAACGTAGGTTAGGTCTTTTCACATAGTCCCACATTTCTTGGAGACTTTGTTCATTCCTTTTTGCGCTTTTTTCTCTGATCTTGGTTTCTCGTTTTATTTCATTGAGTTGGTCTTCGACTTCAGAAATTCTTTCTTCTGCTTGGTCAATTCGGCTATTGAAACTTGCGTTTGCTTCGCGAAATTCTCGTATTGTGTTTTTCATCTCCTTTAATTCATTCATATTCCTCTCTAAGGTATCCATTCTTGTTATCATTTCCTCGAATCTTTTTTCAAATCTTTTTTCAAGGTTCTTAGTTTCTTTGCATTGATTTAATACATGATCTTTTAGCTCACAAAAGTTTCTCATTATCCATCTTCTTAAGTCTAATTCCGTCATTTCGTCACAGTCATTCTCCGTCCAGCTTTGTTCCCTTGCTGGTGAGGAGTTTTGGTCCTTTCTAGGAGGCGATGTGTTCTGGTTTCGGGTGTTTTCCTCCTTTTTGCGCTGGTTTCTTCCCATCTTTGTGGATTTGTCCGCTGGTCGTCTGCGTAGTTGCTGACTTTTCGTTTGGGTCTCTGAGTGGACACCCAGAATGTTGATGATGAAGTATTTCTGTTGCTTGGTTTTCCTTCTACCAGTCTAGCCCCTTCGCTGTACGACTGTTGAGGTCCGCTCCAGACCCTGCTTGTCTGGGGTGCACCTCTAGTAGCTGTGGCACAGCGAGGGATGCTACCAGTTTCTTTATCTGCTCTCTTTGTCCCAGGATGATGCCTGCCTAATGACAGTCTTTTGGATATAGAGGGGTCAGGGAGCTGCTTGAGGAGACAGTTTGTACTTTATAGGGGTTTAATTGCTGAGCTGTGCACTCTGTTGTTCATTCAGGGCTGTTAGGCTGCTATGTTTGATTCTGCTGCAACACAGCTCATTAAACAACCCTTTTTTTTTCTCAAATGCTCTGTGTTGAGGGGTTTGGGCTTTATTTTTGGATGTCCGATCAGGTGTCCTGCCCAGCTCGAAGGCAGACTAGCCACTGTTTGGCTGCCGAGGCTCTGCCCTGCTGTTGTGTGATTCGCGCTGTTCCTGCCGGCTCTGCTGTGGTCTCCGCCACGCCCTGCGGTGGAGTCTCTTCGTTGTAGCGTGTTGCCTCAGCAACGGCAGGCTGCGTCAGCAGTGGGCGTGTACCTCAGTAGGGACGGGTTGCCTCGGCAACGGCTGGCTGCGTCAGCAGTGGGCGTGTATCTCAGTTGGGGCGGGTTGCCTCGGCAACGGCTGGCTGCGTCAGCAGTGGGCGTGTATCTCAGTTGGGGCAGGTTGCCTAGGTAGTGGTGGACGCCCCTCCCCCACAGAGCGTCTCGGACAGTCTGCCCGGGATAGTTTGAAATCGCGGTTTTGTTCGTCCCACTGGGTATCCCAAGCGATCTGTCCCTGCAATCCCCTGGGCTGGGCTACTGTGCAAGTCTCATTCAGTCTCAAGTTCAGCCCTCTCAAGTCTCAGGCTGCCGGTTCAATAAGGCACCCAGACAAGCGCGCCCTGTGGGGATTGCTGGGTAGGGCCGGCCGCCGCCGCCCCGGATGCCGGCTTTGCCTGGCAGACCTACTGCCTGGCGTCCCGTGTCTTTTTATACTTGGGAGTTTCCCCGTTCTGTGGGCAACAAAGATCAGTCTGGAAATGCAGCACTGACTCACCGTTTGCGGATTCAACGCGGGCTCCAATCCTGGGTTGTTCTCACAGCGCCATCTTGAGTCCCCTCCCCATAATTTGCTTTCTAATTTAGATTAAACTTTTTCTTTTTAAAATATTATTAAACTTTTTCTTTTTAAAATATTATAAAAGCATATTTAAAATTTAGACCCAGAAGGACTGTAATGATAGTGTCTGTGTATTGTAAATATGAGGAAACTGAGTCCTTAGAGAAGTGAACTATTTGGTCCAGGCTAATGCAGTGATGTAGTCGCAAGACCCTGGATTTGATATCAGGAGGCTTGAGTTTAACCCTAGATTACGCCACTTACAGGCTTTGTGACCTCAGGCAAGGCTTTTAATCTCTAGAAAGACAGGCTTTCTTTTATGTAACAAGTACAAATAGTAGCATCTGCCCTGCCTGTGTGCAACCTCATGTGGCTAATATGAGGATTAAGATGCTTTGCCATTTGCACAACTTTATGGTATGATGATGATCCACAGGCAGGTTGAACTAGAATTCAGGTCTCCATTATTCCCTGTGATTAAATCCTTTTCGCTTGCTTTACTTTTTGCTCATGGATATATAAAGCTTGTTTTCTGAAATCTGATAGCATGTTACATTTTTATATGGAAAAGATCTTAGAAAAACCATGCTGAGATCTGGTGTCCCCACAGGCCTCAGTCCCAATTTTTGGAAATATTTTCAGAGGTTCAGCTATGGGTCCAACATAGAAATCTGGATGCTCTTTGTGACTTATCCTTCTAAATCTGACCTGTTATCATGTAAAACTTGATACAAGATTTCATATTTTATTACATCAAAATAAGATCTTCTGGTTTATTTTAATTGTGCTAGTAGTTTCTTTTTCCTGTTATATCCAGAAAAATGAATATACAGTATGTAGGAAGGGCAAAGGGGTAGGAAACATTAGGGATTTGAAAATACATGGTAGTCTGATCATAGAAATGACTGTTACCCATCTGGAGATGCCAAAACGTCAGTTTGATTCACTGACAAGAAGCAAAATTGGTCCCAAGGAAAAGCTGAGAAGGTAAGTGATTTTAGTTGGGTCTTACAAGACATGAAAGAAAGGACTAATACAGGCCATGATGCTCGATATCTGTGTGATGAGGTTGGTGGTCTTATATTCTTTTTGGTCTAAAGTTCATGCCTTATAAATGATGCTTTCTAAGTGTCATATTTTTATTATATTAGCTGTTACTTCTAGTCATTTTATATTTTTACTCTTTTTGACAATGGGGTCTTCACATTCTTTATATTTTTGACTGGTTATTGTTTATATATGGTACATGAATTAATTTTTTAATATTTACTTTGTAGCCAGACTTCTCATTTAATTCTCTTATTAATCATAAAGATTTTGGAGTTGATGTTTCTGAGAATTTCTAGTAGGTAACTCTGTTACTTTCAAATAATGACAAATTTGTCTTCTGCATTCCAATATATGTAACCCACTGTTTATTTATTTTTTAAAGAGGAAAACATCTTGTTTTATTTACTGGAATTTGTAGAAAAATAAGGGCTATGGCAGGGATATGGTAGCCTTCCATTCTTCTTCCTGACTTTGAGAATGTCTCTTCTTCATTGTTTCACTGTTAAGGGATGTTGGTGTAGATGATCACATATCTTTTTAAATAGCTTTAAATGTTATTATATAATATGCTGGCAGCTGTTAATATGATGCCATTTTTTTCTTTGACATATTAGTCTTTTGTTAGTTGTTTTAAAATATGTTAGCATAATTTTATATTAATTGTATTAATAGTTTCTTGTGTTGAACCATCTTTACTAGAATAAGCGACTAGAATATATTTTTTTCCTGGATTATTTTCTTTTTTTTTTTTAAATTGTACTTTATGTTCTGGGGTACATGTGCAGATCTTGCAGGATTGTTACATATGCCATGGTGGTTTGCTGTCTCCAACCCCCATCACCTACATCAGGCATTTCTCCCAGTGTTATCACTCCCCAACCTCTCCACCTCCCACTGCCCCTCCACTAACCCCCTTTTCCCAACAGATCCCAGTGTGTGATGTTCCCTTCTCTGTGCCCATGTGTTCTCATTGTTCAACACCCACCTATGAGTGAGAACGTGTGGTGTTTTTTTTTAAGTTCTTATATTAGTTTGCTGAGAATGATAGTTTCCAGATTTATCCATCCATATGATCTTTGTAGATCATATCCTACAAAGGACATGAACTCATTGTTTGTAATGGCTGCATAGTATTCCATGGTGTACCTGTACCACATTTTCTTTGTATACTCTATCACCGATGAGCATTTGGGTTGGCTTCAGGTCTTTGCTATTGTAAACAGTGCCACAACGAACATACATGTGCATGTGTCTTTATAATAATAGAACAATTTATAATCCTTTGAGTATATACCTAGTAATAGGATTGTTGGGTTAAATGGAATTTCTATTTCTAGATCCTTGAAGAATTGGCACACTGTCCTCCACAATGATTGAACTAATTTACACTCCCACCAACTGTGTAAAAGTGTTTCTATTTCTCCCCATCGTCTCTAGCATGTGTTGTCTCCAGATTTTTCAATGATCGCTATTCTAACTGCCAGGAGATGGTATTTGAATGTGGTTTTGATTTGCATTTCTCTAATGACCAGTGATGTTGAGCATTTTTTCATATGTTGGTCTCATAAATTTCTTCTTTTGTAAAGTGTCTGTTCATATTCTTTGTCCACTTTCGAATGATTTTTTTTTTTTCTTGTAAATCTGCTTTAGTTCTTTGTAGACTCTGGATGCTAGCCCTTTGTCAGACGGGTAGATTGCAAAATTTTTTTTTCCATTTGGTTGGTTGCTGGCTCACTCTAATGATTTTTTTAATTATTTTAAATTTTTTTCTATGCAGAAACTCTGGAGTTTAGTTAGATCCCATTTGTCTATTTTGGCTTTTGTTGCCATTGCTTTTGGTGTTTCAGTCATGAAGTCCTTACCTTTGCCTATGTCCTGAATGGTATTGCCCAGGTTTTCTTCTAGGGTTTTTATGCTCTTATGTGTAAATCTTAAATCCATCTGGAGTTAATATTAGTGTAAGGTGTAAGGAAAGCTCCCATTTCAGCTTTTTGCACATGGCTAACCAGTTTTCCCAGTACCATTTATTAAACAGGGAATCCTTTCCCTATTGCTTGTTTTTGTCAGGTTTGTCAAAGATCAGATGGTTGTAGATGTGTGGTGTTGCTTCTGAGGCCTCTGTTCTGTTCCATTGGTCTATATCTCTTTTTTGACACCAATACATGCTGTTTTGATTACTGTGGTCTTGTAGTATAGCTTGAAGTCAGGTAGTGTGATGTCTCCAGCTTTGTTCTTTTTGCTTAGGATTGTCTTCTCTATGTGGGCTCTCTTTTAGTTCCATATTAAGTTTAAGGTTGTTTTTTCCAGTTCTGTGAAGAAGGTTAATGGTAACTTGATGGGGATAGCATTGAACCTATAAATTACTTTGAGCAGTATTGCTATTTTCACAGTATTGATTGTTTTTAATCATGAGCATGGAATGTTTTTCCATCTGTTTGTGCCCTCTCTTATTTCCTTGAGCAGTGGTTTGTAGTTCTCCTTGAAGAGGTCCTTTACATCCTTTGTTAGTTGTATTCCTAGGTATTTTATTCTCTTTGTAGCAATTGTGAATGGGAGTTTGCTCATGATTTGGCTCTTTGTTTGTCTGTTATTGGTGTATAGGAATGCTTATGATTGCTGCACATTGATTTTTGTATCCTGAGACTTTGCTGAAATTGCTTATAATCTTAAGGAGATTTTGGGCTGAGATGATGGGGTCTTCCAAATATACAATCACGTCATCTGCAAATAGAGACAATTTGACTTCCACTTTTCCTTATTGAATACACTTTATTTCTTTTTCTTGCCTAATTGTTCTGGCTAGAACTTACAATACAAGATTGAACAGGAGTGGTGAGAAAGGGCATCCTTGTCTAGTGCCAGCTTTCAAAGGGAGTACTTCTAGTTTTTGCCCATTCAGTATGGTATTGGCTGTGGGTTTGTTGTAAATAGCTTTTGTTATTTTGAGATACGTTCCGTCAATATCAAGTTTATTGAGGGTTTTTAGCATAAAGTGCTGTTGAATTTTGTCAAAGGCCTTCTATGTATCTATTGAGATAATCATGTCGTTTTTTTCTTTGGTTCTGTTTATGTGATGGATTATTTTTATAGATTTGCATATGTTGAACCAGCTTTGCACCCCCAGGATGAAGCATACTTGATCATGTTGGATAAGTTTTTTGATGAGCTGTTGCAATCAGTTTGCCAATATTTTACTGAAGATGGTTGCATTGATGTTCCTCATGGATACTGGCCTGAAGTTTTTCTTTCAGATGTGTCTCTGCCAGGTTTTGGTATCAGGATGATGTTGGTCTCATAAAATGAGTTAGGGAGGATTCCCTCTTTTTGTATTGTTTGGAATAGTTTCAGAAGGAATGGGACTAGCTTCTCTTTGTATGTATGGTAGTATGAGGCTGTGAACCCATCTGGACCTGGACTTTTTTTTTGGTTTGTAGGCTATTAATTGCTGCCTCAACTTCAGACCTTATTATTGCTTTATTCAGGGTTTCAACTTCTTCCTGGTTTAGTATTGGAAGGATGCAAGTTTCCAGAAATTTATTTATTTCTTCCATACTTACTGGTTTATATGCATAGAGTTGTTTGTGGTAATCTCTGATGGTAGTTTGTATTTCTGTGGAATCTGTGGTGATATCCCCTTTATCATTTTTTATTGATTCTATTTGATTCTTCTCTCTTTTCTTTTTTATTTGTCTGGCTATTGATCTGTCTATTTTGTTGATCTTTTAAAAAAACAACTACTGGATTCATTGATTTTTTGAAGGTTTTTTTTTTGTATCTCTATGATTTTCATTCTTTTGCATTTGCTGAGGAGTGATTTACTTCCGATTATGTGGTCAATTTTAGAGTAAGTGCAATGTGGTGCTAAGAAGAATGTATATTCTGTGGATTTTGGGTGGAGAGTTCTGAAGATGTCTATTAGGTTTGCTTGGTCCATATCTGAGTTCAAGTCCTGGATATCCTTGTTGATTTTCTGTCTCCATCTGTCTAATATTGACAGTGTAGTGTTGAAATCTCCCACTATTATTGTGTGGGAGTCTATGTCTCTTTGTAGATTGTTAAGAACTTGCTTTATCAATCACAATATCAGCCTGTTTAAGGATGTGAGAAGTTGGATGTTTAGACCTGAACAGGAAGGTGGATCTTTGAATTCTGACAGACCTGACTATTTTGCTGCATGGGGAGTCTGGGGCTTCTCCTCTGGGAAACAATACTGGGAGCTGGTTGTGGACGACTCTTGGGACTGGGCTCTGGGAATCTGTAGGACTCATAAGGAAGAATGGCACCATGATTACATCTGAGGACATATTTCTTCTTTTATGTGTGAAGGTGGATCATCATTTCCATCTCTTGACCAGCTCTCTAATGCTTCCTCACTATGTAGAGAAACCTCTGGGCCGAGTTGGTGTGTTTCTGGATTTTGAAAGTGGAAGTGTGAGTTTTTTGAATGTCACCAAGAATTCCCTCATATGGTGTTACCCGGCTGGCTCCTTAAATTTCCCTGTCAGGCCTTTCTTTTACACTGGCCACAGATGATCAGGATGAAGAAACCTGGCTGTTTGGGAACTGCATGTACAAGGGAGCCCTTCACTATTGAAGCAAAGGAATCATAGTGTTCAGGCTTTTTTTCTGTTTTAGTGTCACCTCACTTTATTACAGTTAAATAAAAAATATGTAAAATGCAAAATGTTTTTGTACGCTTTCCTACAATTCAAAGTAATCTCTGATGGCCCATTTAAAAATAAAAGAACTTGCTTTATGTATCTGGGTGCTTCTGTATTGGGTGCATGTATATTTAGGAGTGTTAGCTCTTCTTATTGCATTGATCCTTTTACCATTATATAATACCCTTCTTTGTCTCTTTTTATCTTTGTTGGTTTAAGATCTATTTTATCAGAGACTAGGATTGCAACTCCTGCTTTTTTTGCTCTCCATTTGCTTGGCCAATCTTCTTCCATCCCTTTATTTTGAATCTATATGTGTCTTTGCACATGAGATAGGTCTCCTGAATATAGCATACCAATGGGTCTTGGCTTTTTATATAGTTTGCCAATCTGTGTCTTTTGATTGGGGCATTTAGGCCATTTACCTTTAATGTTAATATTGTTATTTGTGAATTTGATTCTGCCATTTTGTTATTGGCTGGTTGTTTTGCCTGTTAGTTGATGCAGTTTCTTCATTGCCTTGTTGGTCTTTACCATTTGGTACTTTTTTGCAGTGGCTGGTACTGGTTGTTCCTTTTCATGTTTAGTACTTCCTTCAGGAGCTCTTGTAAGGCAGGTCTGGTGGCAAAGAAATCTCTCAGTATTTGATTGTCCATAAGGAATTTTATTTCTCCTTCACTTATGAAGCTTAGTTTGGCTGGATATGAAATTCTGGGTTGAAAGTTCTTTTCTTTAAAGATGTTGAATATTGGCCCCCACTCTCTTCTGGCTTGTAGGGTTTCTGCTGAGAGATCTCCTGTGAGTCTGATGCACTTCCCTTTGTGAGTGAACTGACCTTTCTCTCTGGCTGCCTTTGGACTTTTTTCCTTCATTTCAACTCTGGTGAATCTGATGATTGTGTGCCTTGGGTTGCTCTTCTTGAGGAGTATCTTTGTGGTGTTCTCTGTGTTTCCTGGACTTAAATGTTGGCCTGCCTTGCTAGGTTGGGGAAGTTCTCCTGGATAATATCCTGAAGAGGATTCTCCAGCTTGGATTCATTCTCCCTGTCACATGAAGGTACACCAATCAAGCATAGATTACATCTTTTCACATCATCCCATATTTATTGGAGGCATTGTTCATTTCTTTTCACTCTTTTTTCTCTAATCTTGCCTTCTCATGTTATTTCATTGAGTTGATCTTCAATCTGTGATATCCTTTCTTCTGCTTGATCAATTCTGCTAGTGAAACTTGTGTGTGCTTTGTGAAGTTTTCATGCTGTGTTTTTCAGCTCCATCCAGTCGATTATGTTCTTCTCTAAGATGGTTATTCTAGTTAGCATTTCATCTAACATTTTTTCAAGGTTATTACTTTCTTTGCATTGTGTTAGAACAACTTCTTTTAGCTCAGAGAAGTTTGTTATTACCCACCTTCTGAAGCCTGCTTCTGTCAATTCGTCAAACTCATTCATCCTCTTTTGTTCCCTTACTAGCAAAGAGTTGTGATCCCTTGGAGAAGAGGTATTCTGGTTTTTGGCAAGTTCAGCCTTTTTGTGCTGGTTTCTTCCCATCATCATGGATTTATTCACCTTTGGTCTTTAAAATTGGTGATTTGGGATGGGGTCTCTGAGTGGACATCCTTTCTTTTGATGTTTAAGCTATTTCTTTTCCTTCCTTCCTTCCTTCCTTCCTTCCTTCCTTCCTTCCTTCCTTCCTTTTCTTCCTTCCTTTTCTTCCTTCCTTCCTTCCTTCCTTCCTTTTCTTCCTTCCTTCCTTCCTTCCTTCCTTCCTTCTCTTCTCTTCTCTTCTCTTCTCTTCTCTTCTCTTCCCTTCTTCTCTTCTCTTCTCTTCTCTTCTCTTCTCTTCTCTTCTCTTCTCTTCTCTTCTCTTCTCTTCTCTTCTCTTTCCTTTCCTTTCCTTTTTTGTTTTCCTTCTAACAGTCAGGCCCCTCTGCTGTAGGACTGCTGGAGGTCCACTCCAGACCTTGCTTGTCTGGAAATCACCTGTAGGGGATTCAGAGCAGTAAGAATTGCTGTCTGATCTTTCCTCTGGTAGCTTTGTCCCAGAATGGTACCCCTCAGGTGTCACCCAGAGCTCTACTGTATGAGGTGTTCTTTTGGTTAAACAGGTGTCAGGGTTTAACCAAACCCTGAGGAAGCAGTCTGTCCTTTGTCTGCCTGCACAGGTGCTGCTGGCTGCCTCGGACTCAGCCTGGTTGCTGTGTAGGCTTCCTCTGGCTTTTGTTTACACAGGTGAGATGAAATTTGTCTCAGCAATGGTGGACGCCCTTCCCCTCATGGAGCTCTGTCAACTGGGTCAAGCTCGAACTGATGTGCTGGCTGTGAAACTCTCAAGTGAGAGGGCTTCAGTTTGCTGGTCTTTGTGGGTATGTGATCTGCCCAGCCATATCACATACCTCCCTGCTTTCAGCTCTGCCCTTTTCTGGGGGGCAGGTAGATCTGTCCCACAGATGTTCTTAGTGCTAGTCAAAGCTTCTGCCCAGATCTGTGCTGACAACTTGTCATGCCAGGTGAGCCGAAACTGTTGCTCAGATCTGTGTTGGCAACTCGTGGCACTTTTCAGCCTGGCAGGATTCTCCTGGACTGTGGGTTGCCAAGGTCATGGGAGAAGTGCAGTATCTGAACCAGAGGGCTGAGGGGGTAACGTTCCCAATCATGTGGTCAGTTGTACTTCTTGGGTGGGTCAGTGCCCTGCCTTGTCTCAGTTTGCCCTCCTTGGGCTACACCCACTGTCCAATCAGTCTCATTGAAATGAACCTGGTACCTCTGTTGGAAATGGGGAGATCACTTGCCTTCTGCATCTCTCTCACTGGGAACTGTTCCTATTCTGCCATCTTTTTCCTGAGTTACTTTCTACTTCTTTTTTTCTTTCCTTCTCAGTCACCTTTGTGGGTTTCTTTTCTTTTTTTCTTTTACAATAGATGTCTTGAACTTATTCCTCCCATCTAACTTAGATTTTGTATCATTTGATGAACATCTCTCCAATTACTCTTTCCCTGTCAGTCCCTGGTAACCACCATTCTACTCTCTACTTCTATGAGTTCAACTTTTTTACAATCCGCATATAAATGAGATCTTGCATTATTTTTCTATTTGTGACTAGCTTATTTCACTTAACATAATGTCTTCCAGGGTCATCCATGTTGTTGCAAATGACAGAATTTCCTTTTCTTTAAAGGATAAATAGCATGCAACTATGTCATATATATATATATATATATATATATATATATATATATATATATATATATATATATATATATATATGTTTGCCTGTTTTCTTTGCCTATTCATCTGTTGATGAACATTTAGGTTGATTCTGTATTGTGGCTATTGAGTATAATGCTGCAATGAACGGGAGTGGAGACATCTCTTTGACATATTGATTTTATTTGCTGTGAATAATACCTAGTATCGGGCTTGCTGGATCATATGGTAGTTCTATTTTTTTTTTTTTTTTTTTTTAGGAAACTCCCCACTGTTTTTCATAATAGCTATGCTACTTTACTTTTCTACTAACAGTGTTCAAAGGTTTTCTTTTTTCCATATTCTCTCCAATACTTATCTTTCATCTTTTTGATAATAGCCGTTCTAACAGGTGTGAAGTGATATCTCATTGTTGTCTTAATTTGCATTTCTTCAATGATGAGTCATGTTGAGAATCTTTTCATATACCTCTTTGCCAGTGATATGGCTATTTAGACCCTTTTTTGTGATATGGCTATTTAGACCCTTTGCCCATTTTTTAATCTGGTTATTTATTTTCTTATCATTGAGTTGTTTCTGCTCCTTACATATTTTAGATAGTAACCCCTTATCAGATACATGACTTACAAATATTTTTCCCCTTTTATAAGTTGTCTTTTCACTCCCTTGCTTTGCTGTGCATTAAATATAGAAAATAAATAAATTTTTAATTTGATGCAGTCCCATTTTTCTATATTTTCTTTTATTGCTTGTGCTTTGGGGTCATCTCAAAAAAATTATTGATCAGACCAGTGTCATGGAATTTTTTCCTATTTTTTCTTCTAGTAGTTTTAGAGTTTCAAGTCTTACATTCCAGTCTTTAATAAAATTTCAGTTTATTTTTTGTATATGGTGTGAGATAAGTGTTTAATTTCATTCTTCTCCATATGTATATCTATTTATCCCAGCACCATTTATTGAAAAGGGTATTCCTTAATTGTGTCTTCTTGGCAACTTTGTTGAAAATTCATTGACTCTAAATGAGTGGATTTATTTCTGGGCTCTCTAGTATTGGTTTATCTCATTGGTTTATTTGTCTTCTTTTATGCCATGACCATGCTGATTTGATTATTCTAGTTTTGTAGTATATTTTGAAGTCAGCTAGTGTGATGCTTTCAGTTTTGTCCTTTTTATTCAATATTTCTTTGGCTATTCAAGACCTTTTGAAGTTTCAGACAAATTTTAGAAACATTTTTCTATTTCTGTAAAAAAAATGTCATTGGAATTTTGATAGGAATTGCCCTGTGCTAGTTTATTGCCCTGTCTATCTTTACAATGCTCTGTCCCAAAATTTAGTCTTGATTTGTCTTTCTCTATCCTTGAAATTATCTAATCTCATGGCTTTAAGCATATATGCCTATAATATACACATACACACATACACACACACACATTCACACACACACACATATATATATATATATATACACACATATATATGCTGAAGACCTGCAAAAAAGAGTCCAATTCAGACTCTTTCCCAAACTTCAGATGTTTATCTAGCTCCCCACCTGAGGCCTCCTCTTAGAAGTCTAAATTCCTCTTAAATGCAACATGTCTAGAACATTTCTTTACATTCCTCTTCCAAATTTGCTTAATTTGTAGTCTTCCTAATTAGAGTTGATGGCAACTTCATCTTTCCAGTTGTTGAGGCAAAAAATCTATGAAGTTATCCTTGCCTCTCCTCTCTCCAATTCATCAGCAACTCCCATGGCTATGCATTCAAAATATATCCAAACTCTAACCACTGCAGCCACCACACTGCTCTCCTGACCTAAGCTACTCACATGCCTGGAATACGCAATAAGCTCTTGTTTTCCCTCATCCCATCTTTTTCCACTAGAGTCAGCTCTCAACACAGCAACCAGAGTGATTCACTTACAGTTTAGGTCATATATGTTATGACTCTGCTTAAACCCCCAAGGTCACTCCAGTTCACTCAAAGTAAAAGCTAAAACCTATATAATGTAACCCTAAAGGATCTGGCCCCATTGCTTCTCCAAACCAACTCCTCCTTCCCAACTTCACTCTATTCCCACCTTACTGACCTCTTCACTGTTCTTTGAAACTTCCAGGCATAATTAGGCCTTAACACCTTTGGCCCAGTTGGATCCTTTGTCTCAAGGAATTCACAAAACTAATTCCTTTATTGTATTCGTGTTTTTGTTCAAATGCTAGCAATGCGGTGGAGGTCTATTACTGAACTCCATATTTAAAGTTGAAATCAATCCTCTATTCTCGTCAGTCCTGGTCTCTTTATCTCACTCTAGTTTTTCTTCTCCTGTATCACTTCCCATCTCTAACTACCACGTAATTTACTTATTTATGATGCAAGTTATTTGTTGTCTTCATTCACTGCCATAAAGTAATTTCCATGAGGCAGAGATCTTTGTTTTGTTTGCTGATATACCTTTAGTGAGAGTTATGATTCGTATTACAGATGCTTAATAAACATTTATTAAATGAATGAATGAATGCATGCACAGAATCCCAATTATGTCTGATCTTTAATTCTTTATAGTTTATGATTTACTAATGTTTTGTTAGGATTTTTTTCATTTAAGTTAGTGAGGTTGCTATTTTTGTATTCTTTTTTGGTGACATATTAGTCATGTTTTAGTATTATGATTAATAACTTCTTTAGAAGAATCAACAAAATATCAAGATTTTTCTATATCAGAAGTGTTAAAATAGCATAGTAATAATCTGTGTTGTGAAGAAATATTTATGCCATAAAATTCAGCCTGGCCTGTCTTTGGACAACATTTTAAATTTCTTTTATCATTTTTTTCTATAAAGTTCTTTCATCAATGATTCTAATTAATTTAGATTTGAATTTTTAAAAATTTGTTTAATTGACAAATAATAATTGTACATATTCATGGAGGTACTTATTTATTTATTTATTTATTTATTTATTTATTTATTTATTGTACTTTAGGCTCTGAGGTACATGTGCACATCCTGCATCCTGCAGGATTGTTGCATAGGTACATACATACCATGGTGGTTTGCTGTCTCCATCCCCCTGCAACCCCTGTTGCCTACATCAGGCATTTCTCCCAGTGTTATACCTCCCCATCCTCCCACCCCCCACTGTCCCTCCCCTCCTCTTCCCTCCACCCCCCAACCTAACCCAGTGAGTGTTGTTTCTTTCCCTGTGCCCAAGTGTTCTTATTGTTTATCACCCACCTAAGAGTGAAAACATGCAGTGCTTGGTTTTCTGTTCTTGTGTCAGTTTGCTGAGAATGATGGTTTCCAGATTCATCCATGTCTCTACAAAGGACATGAACTTGTTTTTTATGTATTTTTTATGTATTGTTTTATGTATGTTTTATCGATTTTTTATGTTTTTATGTATTGTTTTTTATATAATATTCCTCTATATACACTACATTCCAAAATGTGGTGTATATATGCCACATTTTTCTTTGTCCAGTCTATCATTGATGGGCATTTGGGTTGGTTCCAGGTCTTTGCTATCATAAACAGCACTGCAATGAACATACGTGTGCATGTGTCTTTATAATAGAATGATTTATAATCCTTTGGGTATATACCCAGTAATGAGATTGCTGGGTCAAATGGAATTTCTATTTCTAGATCTTTGAGGAATAGTCAAGGGTCACTGTCTTCCATAATGATTGAACTAATTTACACTCCCACCGACAGTGTAAAAGTGTTCCTTTTTCTCCATATCCTCTCCAGCATCTGTTGTCTCCAGATTTTTTAATGTTCACCATTCTGACTGGCATGAGATGATATCTCAATGTGGTTTTGATTCACATTTTTCTAATGACCAATGATGATGAGCACTTTTTCATGTTTGTTGGCCGCATAAATGTCTTCTTTTGAAA
Organism: Callithrix jacchus; assembly: GCF_049354715.1. Classification (NCBI taxonomy): domain Eukaryota; kingdom Metazoa; phylum Chordata; class Mammalia; order Primates; family Cebidae; genus Callithrix; species Callithrix jacchus. Next base: position 107,221,107 of record NC_133505.1, read on the forward strand.
AGTGTCTGTTCATGTCCTTTGCCCACTTTTGAATGGGTTTATTTGTTTTCTTTCTTGTAAATCTGCTTTAGTTCTTTGTAGATTCTGGATATTACCCTGTGTCAGATGGGTAGATTGTGAAAATTTCTTCCCATCTCACACACAGCTAATATCCAAATAACAAAAAAATATTGTGTATTTGTATTATTGTTTCCCATCTGTTGGTTGCTGGTTCACTCTAATGATTGTTTCTTTTACTATACAGGAGCTCTTAAGTTTAATTAGATCCCATTTGTCTATTTTGGCTTTTGTTGCCAATGCTTTTGGTGTTTTAGTCATGAAGTCCTTGCCTGTGCCTCTGTCCTGAATGGTATTGCCTGTGTTTTCTTCTAGGGTTTTTATGGTGTTAGTTCTTATGTTTAAATATTTAATCCATCTGGAGTTAATTTTTGTATAAGGTGTAAGGAAGGGGTCCAGTTTCAGCTTCCTGCATATGGCTAGCCAGTTTTCCCATACCATTTATTAAACAGGAAATTCTTTTCCCATTGTGTGTTTTTGTCAGGTTTGTCAAAGATCAGAGGATTGTATATGTGTGGTGTTGCTTCCGAGGCCTCTGTTCTATTCCATTCATCGATATCTCTGTTTTGGTACCAGTACCATGCTGTTTTGATTACTGTGGTCTTGTAGTGTAGTTTGAAGTCAGGTAGTGTGATGCCGCCAGTTTTGTTCTTTTTGCTTGGGATTGTCTTGGCTATGCAGGTTCTCTTTTAATACATATAATATAGTGACCAGAACAGGGTAATTAACATATTCATCATCTCAAACCCTTATCATTTATTTGTGTTGAGAACACAATAGCTACTAGGAGCTATCCTCCTAGTAGCTATTTGAAATTATCCATTATTTTAAACTATAGTCATCCTACACTGGTATAGAATACTAGAATTTATTCATCCTACTAGCTGCAATATTGTATCTTTTATGAAGCCTCAATAATTCTAGTTTTAATGTTAACATAGTATTACTTATAATTTAAAAATCGCCAATATATCTGAAGTTCTGTCTTCTTTCTCATCACGTTGTATATTTGTATTATTGTTTTTGATAAACTAATAGCTAACTTTCCTACTTGTACATTAGGGTTTCAAAGTATAAAGTTATAATTCTTGGTTTCTTCTGAATATAATTTGTTTCAATGTATAAATGTAGCATTTTCCTAACTAAAAATATTGAAACCAACAGAAAATAAGATTAATGTGTAAATGATTTATGTCATGGATTCAAAATAATAAAAGTGAGGTTTAATTATATATATTGATTTATGGTGCTGGAATAGACTCTAGAAATAACTTTGGCTAGAGGTCTAGACCTTATTATTATTCTTTTGATGTTTAAGAGAACCAAAGCTTTGACTAAGTGATTTTCCCAATGTAACACACCTATTTGTTGCAGTTAATGTAAAAGATGGCATTTTAATTTATTTGCAAAAGTTGTAACTGATTTTTTAAAATTAAGCATTCATCAAAATGTTATGTAGATAAAATGATGATGGTGTGAGATGCAGCATTTTAACAGATGGTTGTTTTCTGATACAGTGTTTCAGAAAAGTAAAATTATGACAATCTGCATTTGCTAGAGCAGACAGGCATTTTGCAAGATGTTAAGGCAGTTTTTATTAAAGAAGACTGGAGAGCTGGGGATTCTGACATCAACCAAAGTTTACCACTTAAATCCCTCAAGTAAGTGTTCTTTATCACTGCTGGGGACATTTGGCAATACCTGTAGATATTTTTGGTTTTGATAATAGTAAATGGTGGGGGGAAGGCTACTGGCATCTAGTAGGTAGAAGCCAGGGATACTGATAAACTTCCTGCAATGCTCTGGACAGCCCCCCACCAACAAAAAATTTTCTGTCTCCAAATGTTAATAGTGCTGAGATTAAGAAAACCTGACCTAAAGTGATGACTCAAATTGAGTTTCCCAGTCCTGTATTTATGGTTGCTCTCAATGACTTCAAAATAAACACTACATTGTGTTTCTAATGCATCTCCCAACGTGCGTGCAATAAAATATTAGTTTTTTTCAGATATTCTTTGAGAAAAGGGTCAAATATGCTTGCAAAACAATGCATATTATATTTATTTCTTGAAGATCTACTTTAAATCTAGCACATTAAAAGCTCTGATAAGTCCTACAATGAGAAGCCACTTAACTTTGCTTAACCCAGCATATTCTATTTTTATTATATTATGGAGCATTTTTTACATAGCTGCTATGAACATTTCTGAGAAGAGGCTTTAAGAAATGCAGTCACTTTGCTTTAGAGCTTTCAAAGCCCTTTCACTTTGATTTCATTGGATTCTAACAACAATTTCATAACATATAATTCTAAAATAACTTCAGCATTTCCTTCCAAATAATTCACTTGTCTTAATTTATCCTTTCTTCTTCATTTACTAGAGTCAATAATAAATGTTCTGCTAATTAAGATGAATTTATTATAAAACAGATTATTATTTTTAAAAATGTATAAAATACAAATAAGTGAAACAAAAAATTTCCCACAGTTGCTCCATTCTTCATACATTCTGATATTTTCAGATTTGTTTCTGCCAATATATTTAAAAATAAAATTGTACTGTAAATGATTTCATAAATGTGGTCTTTTGTTGGTTAATATATTTAACATTTTAGAATTTTTATTTACTACTGTAATGAAACAGGAAATGAACATTCGAATGTCAGTTGGATAGTTGGGTATTTCATTACATGGCAACATGAAGCTTTATTTAAGGAGTCCCTATTAATAGATATTTTGTTTCCTTTTCCTTTTTTGGCTAATTTTTAGAATACCCTAAAAATATATATTGTACATATATATTTCCACACATTCTTAACTATTTCTTTTTTCTAGAAAGTTCCTAGAAGTGGAATTACTGTATTAATAGGTGGGGAAAGGTATAGAGACAGAAACGTGGTGTTGCTGGTGATGGTGGTGGTGTATCTTAAGGCTTTGGTACTGGAAATTGCCCATTTACACTGGACTAATGTACAGTTCCAGCAGTAGTATATATGAGTATATATAAGGTCTTATACTGTATTCTTATACTGTTTAGATTTTCCTCTTCCTTTTCATTTTCCCTGCTATTAGGTGAGGTCCAAACCCTTGATTTTTTGGTTTTCTGGTCATCATACTGCTGTTTCTTCCTCTACCTCTTTATGTATGCAGGCTTAGTTCAAATTATTGTTCCTGTTAAAAGTCTTCCTACATCAATTAGCACCAAATTCCATGCTTCACAGTTTGAAATAGCCTTTTGTTATATTTAATTCCATAATATATGCAATTTATATATTTTAGGTATTTAACCAATTTATAAGTACCACTAGAGCCCAGCTCTGAACACTCACTATGTCTCAGTCACTGTGCTAGGCCCTGAGGCTACCAGAATAAGGTAGACATTGTCCTTGCTCTTGAGCTGCATACAATTTGCAGAGAAAATAGAGAAGCAGAAGACTATGAAAAGTGATATGACAGAAGTAAATAGAGTACTATCAGAGTACAGACTGGGGATTTGGAGGGCTAGGTAAGGCTTCCTGGAAGAATCATCTGAGGGGAGTTTTAAAAGATGAATAAAGGTTCTAAGAAATGAAGAATGAAGAGAGAAAGACAGGAAGTTTGTATGTAACAACACTTGTGTGTGCGTAACATGTCAGGGAAAGATGTGAGAACATGAAGTATATGTTGCAAAGTTGCAAGAAATGAACCTGGAGAGACAGGAAGAGAAGACAAAGCCTGAAGGGACTGTAGGGGTAATGCAAAGTCATGTAGGCTTCATTCTGGTGATATGAGGAATGAGGAAAGTGGGTTGGCTGAGGCAAAGGATGCTGGAGGCTATGGTTACAATTCTTCTGCACACTCACTGACCCAAGCATGAGTCCAGCCCCAAACCTCTCTGTGTGCCTGTGTGTTTCCAATCATCACTTTGCAACTGATATTTAAAGGATTATTGGATCTGTCATTTAATTTTCTTGGGCCTTATACTCCTAATGATTATATTCACAATCATACTTTTACTAAAGGACTTAATGGGGATGAGAATGAAGCATATTATTTAGTGAAAATGTGTCTGAAGTCATAGGTAAGTTTTATAGTTATTACTCTTCTGTTTGGCCTAGGACTATAACTTTGTTTATGATGCATTTGTGCCCTGCTACTTCTGCCTCAAACTCATTTAATGAGGTTGTGATATTTAGAGCTGGTTTATTTAATCATTTGAGTTGTTTTGGGAGACTTTTTTTACTTGATTAATACAGGAGATTGATGAATACAGTTTAAAGAGACAGAAAAAAACTTTCTGAGAGAAGTTGTATTTTTGTCAGGGTATAAAAATAGTTTTTAACTTACAGAGAAAAGGAAATTTTATGATATTTAATTTTTTAAAATTTAATCACAGCTTTTAATATAAAGTTTTGGATTCTGAAAACATAATAGTAATAATGATAGAAACCATTGTCTTTTCCTTGCATTCAGGATTTCTACTCAATTTAAGAACTCATTGTTTAAAAACTAGGCTTAAAATCACTTGTATTTGCCACCTTACTCATATTTTGACCAAATAAAAGCCGTTGCCACTTTATAGTGATTGTGTTTTGTGCAAAGTTAAGATGCTGGTAGCAACTGTTCACACTTTGCTGGCTAGCTTTACCTAGTTACAGAATAATTTGCTACACTGACAATGAGTACTCAGTAGCAAATATTACTCAGGAGAAAAAATTATTTAAATTCAAATTGCCCTATTATAATTTACAGTGAATTGTATTGGATTTCTTCAAAGAACCTTTTTAAAAGCTTTAAGCAGACTTGTCATCCCCATGACAAGCTTCTTACTTTATGGATGGAAAATTGAAGATAAATGATTTTCTTAGAGTCAAAGGAAATGGATATATGGAACCTGGTATTGAGAAAAGGTATTTTTTGTTTGTTTGTTTAAGAAAAGCTGTTAAGGCTTCACTCAGACCACTGGTCCCGACCTGTCCCCTCTTCCTGCAGTGAGAATATGTCAATGGCACAGATAGGCTCTTTTGGGGCAACCAAGCTAATTTCGAAGGACCTATTTTTGGTGATTGACCTCAAGACTCTTTCAAGCAATTTGGTATCCTAACAAACTCTAGATGATTTGCTGCTCGGTGTCTTTTGTTATGAGATTGTGAAGTGTCTTTCATGTGGCATAGAAACATTTGGGGAGGCACTGGATGTTATCTTAAGGTGAACTATACTTATATAGTTATAAACCAGGGATTTATATCTAACACAACTATCAAAAAGTAAGAAAACCTATTGTTACCTACTGGCATTTACACATTAAGGATGCTCAGTGATTCATGCTTCTATAAAGAGCTAAAGTGGTTCATTAGCAGGAATGGATTTTATGCCTATAAATAGGCACATTAATTTACTGTTAAATTTTAGTAGAAGATAATTTCCATTGCATGCATTTATTTTGATATTTGCAGCATTTTATTTACTTTGAATTCTTTGCCACCCCAGGACTCATGCAGAAAAATGCCTTTTTTATGAATATTTTGGAAATATTGTTGTATATGAAGAAAAATGGAGAAAAATGAACCATTTAATGCTTTGGTTACATTAATAATCATTACTAGCATAGTCTAACCTGGCAACTCTGACAGTAACAGTCTTCAGCAATAATCTATGTCTTGGATGAAATGTGTAAGTCTACCTCTCATACCCCTTAATGATCCTTGCATGACTAATACGCAGTGACATTTAAGGAGCACTCATCTAAAACCGTTCATATTCATTTCAAAAATATTCATCTGTGGCATATTCACCAGAAAGAAATGCAGCTGAAAAATCATTAACCCCTTCTTCATTGGTGTTCATAGAATGTTACAGGGATTTGTTCTTTCAAATCACACTTTGCTAACATGACCAACACAATACCATATAGATTAGATTAAGGAGTTTGCAACATAATCAAAGACATTATTAGAAATACAATCTTTCTGATGATGAGGAGATTTTGGGAGGCCTGTAAAATGTGAATCCCAGAGTGAAAAACAGTACAATAGAAAATAGTGTGAGGAGGACATTTAAAAATGATTAGAGTAATAACACAATGAAGGTCCTTAAATGAAAGCAGTCTGGAGGTAATTAGGGTGCTCTGTGATACTTTATCACAGAATGATTGAAAATGTCCTAAGTGTTTGCTTGAGTTAATAGAATCACCACTAGTCTCATCATGAGAGTCATATGTTATTTTAAGATAGTAAATTTGGAAAGATTTTGTGAGTGAAATTGTTCCATTTCACTTCATTAATTTCACTAAAGGTGATTTTCTTTTTAAAATTTCCAAGTTTTTGTATGAAGTAGAGTTTTTCCTATGTTTTTCTCTGTCTATATGGATATAATATATGAATACAATATCTTTATCTATCTACATACTACTATTTTTAACTCTCCATTTTGAGCTCTAAGATTGTAGAGGGGGAATAAGTACTCAATACAGAGTTTTGTCTTCACTTCCTGGTGAAGAACTTTTCAGCATCTCTGTCGATATGAACAGCTTCCTTTTGGTGGGAAGGAGGCTCATTGCTTTTCAGAATACCCCACCACATTATTTGTCAATTAATTATTTCAATGTTCCCCCACATACTTAGTTTAATTCCACAATTTTTTTTTCTTTTTTCTTTTTGAGATGGAGTTTTGATCTTGTTGCCCAGGCTGGAGTGCAATGGTGTGATCTTGGCTCACCTAACCTCCACTTCATGGGTTCAAGGAATTCTCCTGCCTCATCCTCCCCAGTAGCTGGGACTACAGGCACCTGCCACTAGGCCTAGCTAACTTTTGTATTTTTAGTAGAGATGAGGTTTCATCCTGTTGGCCGGGCTGGTCTCCAACTCCCAACCTTAAGTGATCCACCTCCTCGGCCTCCAAATGGCTGGGATTACAGGTGTGAGCCACCACTCCTGGCCTAATTCTGTCAGGAATTGGAATATCTTTCTATCTCCTAGTTCCCAGCAAATTTTAGGGACCTATTCAAATATTCCCTCCTTTATGTCATGTTTCTCCCCAACATACATCTCGATTTTGGAATTGTTGTGCCATTATTTTAGTATATATATTTCTTCACTTGTCCTTGATTTTCTTAATCCCAGTGCTTTGTACCATGCCTGCAGCAGTTCAGGAAATGAACTGCAAGCAGATAAGTGAAATTTATTTTTCTGTCTGATCATGATTATTTCTACTGCTAGCTTGTTGCGTCCAGCTGGGTCTGAATTGAACTCAACTGCTGCATGAAGCTGTGACCTGCCCAAACTATACTTTGGACCAGAAACATAATTCCAGTCAAGCCTCCAACAGCTTGTTCTGTCCCATTTGCAGGATGATGGAATCTGTGAAGAAAGTTCAAGAGTCAGCTAACCAGAGATGTTACCTTCTAGCTCCAACCTCAGGCCCTGAAACTGTTTGACATTCTATAAACACATATTCAGGAATAGCTGACATGTTAAGGGAGGTTGATAAGATGCCAAAAATAGTCCCATTCCTGAACATATATTTTTGTGCTTATTTATACATGTTTTAAGATTATGGATCTTCAAATGTTTACTTTTTATTTTCTTTAAAAATACTCTCTTTTTATAAATGATTAGGCCCATAGCAAAGCATATGAATAGTGGTTTGCATGTTCATAGATATATAAATAGCAATGTGTCCTTCTAGTAGAGCATTGCATTTAGAAAGATATCTGCAGGAGGATGTGCTGACAAGTAATTGTAGTTAAGAAAGCAAGAATCAGGACAGATCAGAGGACAGTGCACATAACAGAGATAAACTGCCTCACTAAAAGTCTAGATATACTGTTTTTTTATGACTAAAGCAAAAATAAAGACAAGTGGGTGAGAATGAGTGAAAGCAAGAAAGAATGAGCTCATGTGCTAGATGAGAAAATATAGAAGACTTATTTGAAATCTCAAGCAAAGTTTTGGAATTGAGGAGAAGATGTGAGATCAAATCTGAAAAGTAATTTACAGTGCAATTGTTAAAACCGAGAATTTAGTGCCGTGAATAGAAAGAGAAAGGCGCAGCTGGGAGGGGAAGATGAATGAGGAGGAAGTAAATTAGTCACAGATGTGAGTACTTAGGGAATTCAATACTTGTTGATTTGCTGTTTGGAATGATGGTGGATACACAGGTTGAGCAATCAGTATTAGGGTTCAGAATCATGGAGGAAAGAAAGAGGTGGAGAGAAAGCTTACTTTGGAACAGTGTTTTTCAACTTGGGCTGCATACTGAAATAACCTGGGCAGCTCTAAAAACTGATGCCTAGGTCTCACCCTCAGAGACTCTTAATTTAATTGCCTTGGTATGTGGCTAGTGAATTGAGTTTCAAAATCTCTCCAGCTGATATAAATATGCAGCTAAGATTGAAAACCTCTGCTCTAAAATTTAAAAAGGCCAATATTGTTTTAGGAAAACAGCTGAAGAATATTAGTTAGAATTCTGCAATTTGTCAGGGTCCAAAGTATACTTGAGTGAAGAAGTGAAAACTTGTAGGGAAGAAAACAGGTAGGACAAGAAGTCACTTAGATGTGGGCTAGCAGGTGCTGTCATTTTTACAAGGAGAAGATGAGAAGAAAGAAGAATGAAATAGTTCAAAGAAGGCAGAGCTGAAGACAGAATCATAATTCAAAGTTCAGGTAAGGTTCTTTTACTCACAACTATTTCCTGAGTGTCTACTATATCCCTGGCACTGAGCTTGGAATTGCGGTTACAGCAGTAAATTAAAAAAAATCATAGATCTCACAGAGCCAGAATTTTAGTGAAAAGGGGAGACAGGAGAAGAGAGAGAATAGAGGGGAAAAGGAGAGAAGGTATGTCTTGAAAGAATTATGACTGTGGTAAATGGCACAGAGAGCTAACTAATCAAATAGATGAGAAGCAAACTTTTTGAAAGAGAGTTGTATACCAAAGAAAGCACAGTGTGAAATGAATATGTTTGTGATTGTTTGACATATAAAATGATCCTTGGGTCCTCAAATATGTAAAGGTAGGAACCAGGCTCAGTGCCCAAAGTGGTGGGAGGTGAGGGTTGGGAGGGCATTTTCTCCAATGACCATTTTACAAGTGGCCATGTTGGATGATGAAAAAGAAAGATATTCTCCAATGGCAGAGCCAAGGTCATGAGGAATAATGGACTAGGGAATATCCATTAGAATTGGAGCCTAGTTCAAAGAATATTCTCTACCCCCAGGTGGAATTTCATAGTTACAATGGATCATTGACTACTTTGTGTCTCCCTCATTTCTAAATGGGCATGTTTATTGCAGTTACTCTGACCCTGTTCCACTATTGTGTTTTGGGTATATGTGGGGAAGTTTTCTGTTTCTTTAAGGGCTCCATGTTAAGAGAAGCCACAATCAGATGAGAGCCCATCACATATCACCAAGGGACCCTGAATTTTGTGCTTAATACCATGCATTGATTCAATGTCAGGTTGTCTCTCTTGAGTGGGGGTAGGTATTGGGCCTGTGGGAAAGATGGTGAATGGAATATTTGAAAACTAAAGGAGCAAACTCTGTAATACCGAATATTTTTAGTTCTTTTTCTTTCTTGGTCACTTAGATTTTATGGTTGTTGGAGCATCGTCTAAACTATCTTGACTGTACCTTTTTAGAGACCTAGTGAGGGATAATGGTGACCATGAATAGAATAATGGCAGTAAAAATGGAGGAAATACTCTAATTCAAGATATATGCTAGATATAAAAAGATACAGAAATTGTTGAATTCTTGTATATGGGAAAAAGAAGGAAGGAAGAATAAAAAATGACTGCCAGGTTTTGTAGTGGTACTGTGTACTGAGATTGGGAGGAATGAAGGACAGGTTGAGAGGACAAAAAATTCTTAGCTTTGGACAGAATACTGAGATGTGCGTGAAATATTCAAGTAAAGATGTTAAATAGTTGAATATGTGAGTCAGCGTTCCAAGTAAAGATTCTTGCTAGAAATTTAAGTTTCTGGGAGAAAAACATATAGATAGTATTTTCAACCAGAATGAACACTGTCTTCTAAGAGGAGAAAGGAAGTTGGGCCAAGATTGAGCATTGAGAATTACCAATATTTACAGGTTTAGTATGGGGCTAAGGGGCCTGCAAAGGAGAATGACAAGGAGTAACCAGAGAAGTAGGAGGAAGTCAGAATGTAACGTCCTGTGCTCAGTGGAAGGATGAAGTTGTCAATTCCAATTAATGCTCCTGAGAAGTTAAGGACAAGAATTGTTTGCCAGAGCAGTGGATGCAGAAACTAAAATGAAGGAGGAATGGGACGTGAGAAAGTGGAGGCAGCACCAGTAATGCCTCTTGAGGAATCCGGCTATGAAGGAGGGAACAGAAAATATTGGGATTGAGAGAGGTTTTTGCTTGCTTGTTTTTGATCTATGATACTGCAGCATGTTTGTATAACGATAGAACTGATGTGGCAGAGAAGTGAAAATTGATGCAGAATAGGAAGAGGTTGACTAGTGGAGTCCTTGAGAAGGTGAGAAAGGACATGGGAGCTTGAGTAGACATGCACAACTTAGGCTTTGGTAGGAGGAAGGGAGAAGAAAAAATGGATGCAGATGCCAGTAGTTTTATAGGTTTAAGGTTGAGAATATAAAGTGGATCATTGAGTTTTTATTTTCAAAGAGTAATGAGGTGAGACTGTTATATTAGAGTGAGGTTGAAGTATGTATAAAATAGTTCTTGGTGAGTTAGGAAGTTATGTTACTTGAGATACATAGCAGGAATGCCAGCCAGTAGTGCGTATCTACTTAAGGTTGGTAGTCATGAATTTAAAGTAAAACCAGTCAAGTGAGTTTACTAATTTTTCTTTAGGAATGTTTGACTGCTTTACTAGGCAAGGATAAGCGATACTAACCAGGAGTTTTGTGGAAGAAGAAAAGAATGAGAGAATTAAGTATATTTTTAGAGCAGCAAACAATATATTAGGCCTTGAGTATAAGGGCTGGATAAGGAGGGCAGTGAGTCCAGGCAGGGACTGACAGAGGTGCAGAAAGTAAAGGGGTTAAAGGATTTCAGGTTTCACTGTAGCTGATGGAATAGGTTAGCGGGCATACCTGAGAGACTGAATAGGAGAAATGGGATATGTAAGTGGGAAGTTTGACACTGAGTTTTCAGAAATGTTGCAGCTTCTGTTGATGACAAATGGGACAATGCGAGTAGGTGGCTGAGGTGGAGCGGAGGGCATTGGAGTTGAGGAGGTTGAAGAGCTGAGCAGCCATAGTTCATCAAGTGGATGTTGATGATACTGAAAATGATGATAGGAGGGTGGGTCTAAAAAAATGTGAACAGGAGCTAAAATATTGAACAAATGGTTGTGAATGAGCAGGGATTTGTCAGATGACTGCAACAAGTATAATGGGAATTGAGTGACATATCTGCTTAGCAGAAGCTCAAAGGAGCAGAATTTTTTGTAAGAGGAGATATAGATAAGCAATGGAAGGCAAGAACAGCAGCCATCATGGCAGAGTGTGATCAACAAATGAAAGAGCTTTTCCTCAGGTGGGTTTCAGGGCAGGTGGTATCCAACAGACTCCTTTTAAAACAAGAGGCGAAGAAATGTTCCAAGATAAAGGATTTTGGAGAAGAGTTCCAGAGGCCATAGTGGGAGGCTTTGGAGGAAACGGAGAGCAGAAGTGGGAGGCGGGGTCACCTGAGGGGCTTTTTCAGGGAGAGAAAGTGCATATTAATGTATAAATAGGAAGAACATTTAGTGGCAGAGGAATTGGAATAAAATCTCTTTCTGTAGTCATCTAGTATATCTGTATTCTGGTTTCAGATTTGCCATCATCTTCACTTTTATGACCCTAATTTGCCACCCATCTTGTGTTCTGCCTTTTGCTATAGAAAGAAAAGGAGTTTGCCAGTATTGGTATTTCTTACCTACACTAGATGTCACTGTTGCTTGCCTCCTAATTTCATCCTATGGCTTATTCAATGTGACTGTTCGGTGGCAGTGATCCCTCCCGGCCACCCTTTGCCTTACCCACACAGAGACACACACACACAAGATTTAATGAGACTGGTGCTTATAAAACCACTGAGGTGTTAAATAGCGTAGGGTTAAACAGAACTTCTTATGTATTCTAAGGAGCTTATTAGTTTTTTTTTTTCTGCATTTAGGAATTAAAGGCTGAGTGAGAACTCAGACTGGAGTTCTTCACAGAAAACACATCTACTTCCTCCTGTGAAAATATGGCATTTTATACTTAAATTCAAACTTGATTAATGAGCTGCCCCCTCATCCTCTGTTGTTGGGAGCAGGAAGCCTGGTGTGAAATTGAACTTGGTTACCTCCATTACCTTGATGTGTGGTGTGTAAATTTCATGTCCTGAGCCTGGGCGTGGTGTTACCACATGAGGTTGTCTTCTATGGTCTGATTTAGGTGCATAGTCCTGGATGGTTCCTTAGTCCGAGGAGCGTGAGAGCCCGCTGGCAAAGGAGAGTGCAGACTGTCATCTGGGAAACTGGCAGAAGCTACAGACAATGTATGTTCCTTGTACTGATGGAACCGGAAGTTGCTGGGGGCTGTGGAGCCCTTTTTTTCTTTCTTACTGGCAGAATCCTACTCAGGAGAGGAGAGATACTTTCAGAAAAGGGAGTGAGGGGTGGGTGGTAGAAACCATTATCTTTTGAATCATACATTCAGTCAATTAGTCAGATAACAAATGTTTATTGAATAACCGCCATGTGTCAAGTATCACTCAAGGCACTGGGGACACACTGGTAAACAAAGCTGATTTGGTTCTGCTTGCATAGATCTTAACTCCATTGGGGAATGGGAAAGACAGAAACAAATATGCAAGACTTTTTAAGAAAACTGCTCTGCAGAAAATAAAACAGTGAGGAGATAGAAGGTACTTGGGTGGTGGTGACATCTAAGCTGGGGCCTGACTGATAGGATACAACCAAGAAATGATCTGGGGGAAGGACGTAAATCATGAAGAGGGAGGGAAATCTCACTTGGGGAAGTCTTCAACTTCTTCACACAACCTGATTTGTAAAGGCATTCAAGGTGGAAGTTAAAGTACAGAGTACATGGGACCTTGTGTGTCACATGGGTGGGGCTTAGATTTTATTCTAAGTGGAGAGGCACATGAACAAAAGTTTTGTGAGGTGCTATGAGGTGATTTGATGTATGTTTTTAAAAGATTACTGAGGTTGATGACTAGAGAATGGGTGGGAGTCATTCCCAGGGAGCTCCCTTAGGAGGCATGAACAGTAGGTCAGGGGAGAGAATGATGGGTTGTGCTAGGTTCCTGGGGGTGAAGATTTGCAATCACTCCTTTAATGATGGGCAGCTTTTATGCATTACCCTGACTTCATATAGTCCATAACTTGGAAGTTTCAGGATTCTTTTTCTGTGGATCAGTTCCTCGTCAAAGGTGAGGAAGGGCATGAGAACCTAATCTTAAAGGAGAGAAAAAGAATTCAATAGTACTTCCCTAATGGCTGTTTTCATTGTGTAAATTATCAGTGTTTTTTATTCTACAGCAAACTTGCTAATATTATTCTCAGTATAAAGTTGTTGGCTTTTTGTTTTTGTTTTTCTCTTATTAAATGTGACATAGACCAGAACACAACAGTACCAGCAGTATGGCACCTAGAGTTCCCTAGCGGCTGAGGCAGAGAAAGGATAGTTTCCTTTAATGAAATCCCTGAGGGACCGGGAGAGAGACAGAATGCTAATATGAGCTGTGTTAACACCCCCAACATAAATCCCAACAAATCAATGTGTGGGAACTTACAAAGAGCTGGGAATGGTATTGGTGTGTGAGTGCAATGGACTTACCTGGCAGATGGGCCTCCATCATTTATAAACTCTCACTGTGTGTTAGTACCGTATTCACAGTGTTATATCAGTACCCCGATTGATTCTCACTTTATCCCTGCGAACTAAATGATGTCAGCATAAACAGTTTTCAGATGTGGAAGGTGAGATGTAGAATGGTTAAAATCACATGGCAAATCTGAACTGGAAGTGTTGGTCTTAAATAAATTTGCTGAGTTGCCTCCCAAAGTATTTGCTAGTTATATATTTTTAAGTTATACTTTCACTTATACAGAACTGGACATTCCTTATATAACTTTTCTTTCAATAGCTGCATTCTGTTAGTTTTAGGGACCAATCCTTTGTTGTGCTTATTATGTGACATAACACAACCACAATAAAAATCTTTAATTCTGACTATTCTAATCTATCTTTGAAACAATATTTTTATCAGGTGAATTCTTAGAATTATAAGAGTTTTATTATATAGAGAGGTGTGTGGAAGAGTGAGTATATTTCCATCAAGTATTATTATTGTTTACATACATAGAACAACAAAACATATTAGACCAGTGCTGATGATACTTTACAATAAGAAAATCCTCTGTGTGTCAGGGTTCTTTGTTGCAAGCATCAGACACTGACTCTTGTTAACTTCAGCAAAAGAGAAATCTGCTGGCAGAGTATCAAAAAGCTCACTTGTTTGCAGAGAAGCCTAGAGACCCTATAAACTGACAAGAATGCAGGCAGGTTCCGCAGTGACAACCACAGCCAAGGTCATGCTGCAGGAACAGCCTGGTTGGAGTGCCCTGCCTGGCTCTGCTGCTGTCACACCACCCTCGGCGTCTACCCTGGACAGCACTGCACTTCCCGCTGTGAGATGCCTCATGAAATGAATTCCAGACTGTCCCAGCTCCCTTCTGTCACTTGCTCACAATTCAAAGTGGCAGGAAGGATCATCAGATTGGCCAAGCCTGGGTCACCTGCTCTACCTGTCAGTGGTAGGGAGAGGTAGTCTCTGACCCCTTTCTATTTTTGGTGAGATGAAAACTAGCCTTTCATTAAGTAGGAAAAGGTTTCAGATGCTGGACAGCTAAAGAAACAGCTAATCTATATTAAATTGTAAAAGTAAAATATTTTTAGCCATTAAGTGCTCACATGAAATTTTTAAGGTATCATGAAAAGGCAACATAGTCTTTGAAAGAAACTACTTTCCTATAGTATAGACTTCAATTATCTCAAAATAGCTATTGAGCTAGGGAGGGTCACTTACTCTACATTTGCATACAGATGATCTTGCCAGCCATTTGGCTCTGTGTTGAGAATTCCAATATGACATTCGGCAGTTACTGGAACAAAGACGGGGTCTGCATCTTCCTTCCATTTATTTCATTTATCTCTGATAGGCTTTGTGGGAATCGTTGTCTCTAATCCAAGCTATCAGAAAGCCTTTTACACTTGCCTTCTGGCGATGCCTAATTTTCAGTGTGCTTGGAGTAATCAGTTTGCATTTTTTTGTTGAGCTCATTCAAAAGCAACTCCTCCCCCCAAAGGAATGTTATGTTTCTGAATTTTATTTTTCTGCTCAGAGATTAAGCATTTGTATCACCATAATCTGAAATGTTCTCTGCCAGCCTATTAGTACTATGATAGAACTGATGCGGCAAAGTCTTAATTCATGCAATATTTATAGTGTTTATCCCTAGCTTTAAAAGCAGAGATCAGAGTATATGCAAGAGACCATATGAGATCTTTAACATAGCATCTTTACTTTATTATACTGGAATGTGTCTTCATATGATAGAAAGCTAATCAAATTGGGTATGTGAAAGATGAATAAAATGGCATTATTAAAAATACAGCCAAAATAAAATTAACAGTATTAAATGTTATGGAGACTGCAACTGTCAAAATAAGGCATAAGAGGAACTGTAATATAATTTTTTTAAAAGCTGCTTAAAGCAACAAACCGTTAATCTTATCCTAAAAGGGACATTCAGTATAGTCTTAATATATCAAGGCTTGATTCACAAATCATTTATGCCCCATTCACTTGCAAAATCTGTGATATTTATTTGATCCTTAAAAAATAAATAAATATTATTTAACACCCCTCAGAACTTCTTTCCCAAATCATACATAAAAACCCCAATTTCATTTTTATAGTTTGAGTATGCTGTACAAAGAATTTGAAGAGTCAACCTCAAATGGACTTTCTTTAAAAAAGGATCAAATGAAAGTACAAATTAGAGGAAAAAAATACAGGATTAATGTCCATAAAGAAGTGAGTAAAAGACTCAAGCAAAGAAATTCTTAGCTGTGCATGTTTTAGGAAAAAAAAGTTACGTTTGAAAGAAAGTTTAAAAGTTAAATATTTAACACTCTGTGTATACTAGTTGATATGCTTTGGATATTTGTACCTGTCCAAACCTCATGTTGAATTATAATCTCCAGTGCTTGTGAGAGGTTTTGAATCACTGGGGCAAATCTCTTGTGGCTTGGTGCTGTGTTTGTGATAGCTCTCGTGACATCTGGTCACTTAAAAATGTGTGGCACTTCCCTCCAACCACTCTTTCTCTCTCTCTCTGACTTGCTCCTGCTTTCATCATGTGATGTGCCTGCTCTCTTCCCCTTTGCCATAATTGAAAGCTTCCTGAGGGTACCCCAGGAGCAGATGCCACTATGATTTCAGTACAGCCTGCAGAACTGTGAGCCAATTAAACCTCTTTTCTTATAAATTATCGGTCTCAGATATTTCTTTATACCAGTGCAAGAACAGTCTGATACACTAGTCATTGGTTCTTAGCATAATACTAACCCTCCTCTTTTGACTACTTCTTACATGTGAAGCACTGTGCTAAGCATTTTCATATCTTATTCAACTTAATCTTTTAATAGCCCCATGAGGTAAGTATCATTAGCACCATTTTTATGGGTACAAACACTGAGGCTTAGAAACAATGAAGCATTTGAACCTTACCTTGGCTTCAGTATCTGTCTTGTATTCCTGTGTTGCACTTCTGCCTTTGAGTATTCCACTTCCTTTAATATTGGTGAAGCAAAGCCAGGCTATGTCTTACTGTGCTACTTGAGATGAGAAATCATATACCAGTGTTTTATACAACATGCTTATCTAGGACAGTATCTCAGAGGCTCTCAGAAAACACTTGAAATTATTAAGTTACTGACTTCTCCAACCTCGCAATAAACTTCCAATAATAACCCTAGGTGTTTCTCTATAGCAAAGTTCAGGCATGCATACTGTCAGATTTGGGGCTAAGCTTTAAAGTTACCCTGCTTAGGCAACCTCAGTAGGGAGAGGGTGAACAATTTTAGTGGGCCCTTAAAATCATGACTAAGGAAAAAGGCCTGAAGAGGTCACTCGAGACCCTTTCTTATAGGATAAGAGGGTATTCCACCAGAGGTGCTGCACTGCTTTCTAAAATGTTAAACAAAAATTTAGCTTCCAGTGAGAATACATGTGACCAAATTCAATATCCTTGAGAGTTGTCAGTAAAATGGGAAAAAAAGAATTGATGCTAAGCTAATAGGGGTTTTTTTCTCCCTAATATACTTTTCTCTTAAACTAGATGTTGTTAATCTTTCTTTTATAGTCTGCACCAGGTACTTCTACTTCACTATAGAAATGAGTTACTTCCCTTGTTTTAACTTTCATAAAATCTTAAATGTTTAGAAGTGATAAAGAAAAACCCATATTCCCACCATCCAGCTTTCTCAATGTTTGCCTAAAAATGTCCAAAAATTCAGTTCTCAATAAATAATTAATTTTCAGCTACAGATATTCTTAATGAGAAAAGGGTATTTTTATAGAGGGATTACATGTCTTTTTCTCATGAAGTCAGTCTGAGAAACATATAGTATAAATAGTTTTTTATTATATATATAATGATATACTTAGGTCATTAGCGAGTCAGGGCTGGTGTTGTTACGGTGACTCCGTTATTGTATTATATTGGGTATTGTTTGAGGACATTACATTACATCATATTATATTATTAAATTGTTTGAAAATGTTTTGAAGGGATAAAATAATCTTGCCAAGTAAAAAGGCCTCTATAAAAAAGCTTAGCACTTAGAGAAGATATCTATATTCAAAGTTGAATGGGAGCAATCACATTCACTATTTTCCTATTTCAAATACTTTATCTGGTATAATGCATCTGCATTTCATATCAATGGAAGCAGTTGAAGTTTTATTCTGAGCCAGGGTACAGCCTGCCTGAGGAAAATTTTCTTGTTTATATTATATGATTGCATGTATTGCTTTATTTCAGTAACAAATTAAATATTGTATCTTGTATTGGAGGGCTATTGGTGGTGGTAATTAGATTATATGTGTGGGAGCATCATGTTATTTTATATGGGATTATTTTGATACCACAATTCAAAAAAATATTTATTGAACACTTATGTTTATGTACATGATACAGCACAGTCATATGATAAAACAACATTGTCATTGCCCTACAGTAATTCATGAAATGAAGTTATAAATTTATGTTTAATGGGGGAATTTATTGATTACATATTCACGTTACTATGGAAATGGAGAGGTGGGACTTCTACCTAACCTGAGGATCCACAGGGTCTTCTTGGAATTCTGAGTCAAGTATTGAAGGATTATAACGGGAGCTTTCTTTAGCAAAGATAATTATTATGGTTCCATACCATTTTATCATATTTATTCTGTGTAAATTAGGGATGGTATTTTATTTGCTTTACTTACCCAGTCTTTGTTCTTATTTCAATAAAATATCCAGGCACAACTGAAGTGACTTTTCCCTACAAAAGCACAGGATGCTGGTGACTCCTAGTGATGTTTAATTCTCAGAACTAGTGTAAATATCCCTATGTTTCAGAGCATACACAAGGGATAGAGAGGAGACTTCTATATTTTCTATAACTGAACTTGAAAAATAGTTATCCAAGAGAGAAACCAGAAGATTATGGGTATGGGAAGGGCACTGGGCAAGGCATTTCTGCCTAATACCATTCTGGTTTTTTTTTCCCCCCAAATTCAGTCATCATAAGGCTTTCTGTTGTATTTCTTATTCTCAATTTCCTCTTCATGCATTATTTTCTGTACTACTCTTATCTCATTTGAGGGACTTCAAACCTTAAATCCATCTAAGTCTGAAAGTTGCTGAGATATGCTTATTAAATGGCCTAATTCTAGTAAGAAAAATAAATCTAGGTAATCCTGTATTTGCTCCTCTTTTGTTCTACCATTATATTTATGTATGAGAAAATCTACTGCAAATAATCTACATTTTTATATAATAATAAAATTTTTTATTAATTTATTTCTAATTGACAAATAATTATATATATATGGAATACAATGTGGTGTTTTGATCTATGTATACATTGTAGAAAGAGTCAATCAAGCTAATTAACATTCCCATCACCTCAGCAGCTTACCATTTTTTTGTGTGATGACATTAAAAATCTATTAGCAATTTTAAAATATACAATATTATTAACTATGGTTCCCATGCAGTGCAATAAATTACTAAAACTTATTACTCCAGCCTAACTGAAATTTTGTACCCTTTGATCCCTGTTTCCCTCCCTTCCTACATCATTGTGGTTAGGATTTAAGGAAATCAACAATAGATGGTAAAAGACTCTAGTGTAACAGCAACAGTAAGCTGTTAGTACCTCTAAGCCTTAAAGTATGGGAGAAGGCACTTACTGTAACCTGGCTACCTAACAGGACTTGTAATTTTAAGTTTAGGAATGCAACCATTGCCAAATTGCGGCCTAGAGTGAGGGAGCCATGTAAATAAGTATCTTTATTTTTTTCTTCTCTGATTGACTTATCTCCTGCTGTTGCTTGAGATTTACAGAAGGCTAGAAAGTCTTATAATTGCAGTCCATGTAGGTAATCTTCCTCAGATACAGAACAGAGTGGAGAAGTCAGTAGAGTAGATCTGGAGAAATATGAAATATTTATCATACTCATTTGATCTTCAAAACAACCTTCAATAAGTACTATGTTTGTACTATTTTTAGATAAGAAAACTGAGGCACAGAGGGGTTAAGTCACTTTTGCAGGGTCACATAGAAAAATGCTAAAACTAATGGCATGTTTACTTCATTAATTTTTAAACTTTCTTCTTTACTAATATAAATGTTTACAGTTATAAATAATATTTCTGATGTATTCTACCTAATTTAATATATAGTATGTTCACTATCTTTTAGTTGAAAATATTTTCTTATATTCCTTGTGATTTCTTTTTTATCTCCTTGATTATTCAGAAGTATATTTCTTAATATTCAAATATATAAAGATTTTAATGGTTTTTTTCATTATTGATTTCTTCTAAAGTTAAGTTTAGAAAATGTGATGGTTATACCAGCCCTTTAAAATCTACATATATCTGATGAATTTTGAAATGTTCTCTGTGAGTTTGAAAATGTGTATTTTGCAATTGTGGGATCCAGTTATTTATATATTTTTATGCATATAAAGCTTGATAAGTACATCAATTAAATATATAACTTACGGATGTAGCAATAATTTTTGTCTGCTTAGTATGATTTCTTCTTGTAATTCTCAATTGTTGCTATTTATACTTAAAAAGGCTACTATATAAATAAAGGTATAGGATTTTTATATATTTCTGATTTTTAAAATTAAATATGTTGTAATCTGTTTATCTTAATAATAATTTTTCTCTTCATGGCTGTTTTGTCTGAAACTATGAGATTGACACCAGTTTCTTTTGATTAACGTTTGATTGATAAATCGTTTTCCATCATTTTACTTTTAATATTTCTGAATCCTATGTCTTATATGTATATTTTATAAATTGCTTTTTAAAAAGAAATCCAACAGTATCCAATAAATTAATCATAATCTTTATTTTTTAAATAAAACTTTTTGCATTTACATTTATTGGAATTACTGATATATTTGGAATTATTATTATTATTTTTTTTTTAATTTTTTATTGGATTATAGGTTTTGGGGTACATGAGCAGAGCATGCAAGACAGTTGCGTAGTATCCAGGACATAGGAGTAGGCAAGGACTTCATGAACAAAACACCAAAAGCATTGGCAACAAAAGCCAAAATAGACAAATGGGACCTAATGAAACTCCACAGCTTCTGCACGGCAAAAGAAACAGTCACTAGAGTGGATCAGCAACCAACAGAATGGGAAAAAATTTTCGCAGTCTACCCATCTGACAAAGGGCTGATATCCAGAATTTACAAAGAACTCAAGCAGATTTACAGGAAAAAAACAAACAAGCCCATTCAAAAGTGGGCAAAGGATATGAACAGATATTTGGAATTATTTTTACAGTCACAGTTTGTGTTTTTGATTGTCTTGCTTCTTTTATGCTTTGTTCTCTGTTCTTGCCTTCTTATTCTATAAAACTCAACATACTTATTTTTTGAAGTCTAAATTTAATCAGTATTTTAAGTCTCTTTCAAAACAATATAATTTAATGTCTTTAAATCCAATTATTTCTCTTCTCAGTATGTTCTATTGTTATGCATTTTAGTTTTATCTTTTCTATCCCAGAATGCATGGTTTTTGTTTAATGCAGTCAATATATATTTAGATTTATTTAAATATTAACAAATGACTTCGCTAGTTCTAGCTCAGAAATGTTTTACATTCTCAGATTGAAGTTTTCAGATTAAATAGGTAGCATGAGTTCACGTAAAACCCATGTGAAGCCTGAATTTTTTTTTTTTTACAAGTTCTCAAAGGAGTTCTCTTTCACCAGGAGGCAAGGGGATTCTCTTTATGGTCATGTTTTGAGAGGTGGGTGGTTGGATGGATTATTTTAAGCTCACTCTTACCTTCCCACTGACATTGTAGTGTTTAAGGTCCAGTCAGTTTTATGAGGGAAGGATTTTTTATGTTCTTTTCCTTTTACTTCTAAGATTTTCTTTTCTTTTTTATTTTGCATTTTTTAAAAAATTATACTTTAGGTTCTGGGGTACATGTGCAGATCATGCAGGATTGTTGCACAGTTACACATATGGGAATGTGGTTTGCTGCCTCCATTCCCCCGTCACCTACATCTGGCATTTCTCCCCATGTTATCCCTCCTGGACCTCCCCACCCCACCCTACTGTTCCTCCCTTGCCCCCCAAAACAGACCCCAGTGTGTGATGCTCCCCTCCCTGTGTCCATGTGTTCTCATTGTTCAACACCCGCCTATGAGTGAGAACATGCAGTGTTTGATTTTCTGTTCTTAATTTTCTATCAGGATCACTTTCCTTTTGCCTGAGGCATACAATTTAGAGGTCATTTTAGTGATGGTTCATTGGTGAACAAACCCTCAGGTTTTCATTGCATAAAAATATCTTGTATTATCTTTTACTTAAGATATTTTTACCTGGTATGGAATACTAGATAAATGTTTTTTTTTCTCAACACATCGAAAATATTCCACTTGCATCTGACTTGCATTGGTACTGCTGAAAAGTTTGCTGTCAGCATAATTGTTGTTTCTTTAAAGGTAAACCTATCTTTTTCTTCTTTTAAAAATATTCTTTGTTTTATTAGTTGTAGTGTTGTAGCGATTGGACTAGGGAATTTTTTTTAATTCATCTTGCTTGATAGTTTTCAAAACGTAGACAATTTCACTGATTAAAATATCTTAGACCTTATTTTCTCTTCCATACCTCTTAACATTTAATTTATGTTTTCCACATCTTTGTTTTTCTTTGCTGTGGTTTTCAGATCTAACTTACTATTTAATAAAACTTTATTAAATTCACCATTTGAGTTTCTAGTTTTAATTGTCATATTTTTATTTCCAAAAATTGCTTGGTTATTTTTCAAATATGGCTGGCCAGTTTTAGTTTCTTAGTCTTTATTTATACTATTGATCCTTCCTTTTTTTAAAAAAAACACAAACATTTATTTTATAGTTAGATAGTTTAAATATTTAAAATGGTTGCCTGTCTGATTCTGCTTTTTCTTCTTCTATACTTAGTGGCATATTACTGTGTTATAATTTTGACTGGGTAAATATTTCTTGGAGTGTGAGACCTAGAATAAAGTTAAGTTTATGCAAAGAAGATTTGCATTTTCTTCTACTAGTTCTAGCCTAGAAATGTTTTACATTCTCAGCTTGAGGTTTTCAGATTAAATAAGCAGCATGAGTTAATGGAAAACCCATGTGAAGCCTGGATTTTGTTTATCAATTCTCAAAGGAGTTCTCCTTCAATAGGAGCCAAGGTGTTTTTCTCTGTGGTCTTTTTTTTTGAGAGGTGGGTGGTTGAATGAATTATTTCATGTCCAGGCTCACTTTTCCACTGAGATTGTAATTCTTTGAGGTCCAGTTTATGAGGGAAGGACTTTTCATATTCTGTAAGTTAGGAGGACTTGGGCTTCCCCTACCTCCATATAACTGCTGACAGATTCCTAAATCATAAAAGTAGAAGTAAAAATGTATCAGAATTTGGCAAATGCTTACAAGGTGAAAGCCAATTTTAATGCTTCCCATGTCTTTTTGTTGTTGTTGTTGTTGTTGTTTTTGCCTTAACTCAGTATTTCTTATTTTCTTGCCAACTCTTATATACATTTAAGTCTTTGTTTTCACTCTGTCACCCAAGCTGGAGTGCAATGGTGCGATCTAGACTCAATGCAACCTCTGCCTCCCAGGTTCAAGTGATTCTCTTGCCTCAGCCTCCTGAGTAGCTGGGATTACAGGTGCGTGCCCCTGTGCCCAGATAATTTTTATACTTTTAGTAGAGTTGGGGTTTCAACATCTTGGCCAGGCTTGTCTTGAACTACTGACCTCATGATCCACCTGCCTTAGCCTCCCAAAGTGCTGGGATTACAGGCATGAGCCACCATGCCTGGCCAAATTTAAGCTTTTTAAAAGACATTTGATTCAACGTTTACTTTTCTGCTTTTCTAGGAGTTTCATTCAGGGGACTTAGGTCACTGTATTCTGGGGTGTGAGTTGGCAATAGTAGTGACTAATGAGGATTCTTGATCCAAGCATTTCAGAGTATTGGTAGATGATTTGGTAGTAGGGTAAGGAGGGAATAGACAGCAGGGATATTTGGTGGTAAGGAAATGAGATCCAGGGCTGCTAATCTATATCTACACCCATCTCAGTCCTCTTCCTTCTTTTTTCTATTCACAGAGTCCAAATCTCAATACTTTACCAAGGTGGGAACCACAGTATCTATAATCTTTGTCTTTATTTATTATAGATTTAAACACTGTGGGCATCATAGAGTTCAAGGAAACCAAATTCTATTCTGTTCAAGTTTCAGAGCCAAGTAATAAATGTTCTTTTTATGGTTTATCAATTTCCCTGATTACTAAAATACTGCAATATTTTCCCTCAACATTCCATTATTTCCTTTATTATATTCCAAGCCTTATAATACCTTGTGACCTCACTGTCAATCTTGCATCTCTTTGGACTAAATTGGCCTTTTTGGAAGCAGTCCTAACTCTGACAAGAGATACCATTTCCAGATATGTGGATTCAGCATAGCTGAATGGAACAGGCAGCGCAGCAGGAGCAGCAGCAAACCGTAAAATCCACAATTTTAAAGTGTCAGGATAAGTATTTCATGGACTCATCCTGCTACTCTAAAATCAGATCAACTGGGAACATACATTCCAGCCAAATTTTGACAGGTGCAGCTACTGCCACGGCTCTGCTGTTCTTTTTCTAATCTGCCCATCTGCTCTCAGGATTCCTCTGTTCCTCTTTGAAATATTCTCTCTTCTGCTTTCTTTAGCCTCAAATACTCCACCTTGTCCTTTAAGACAACGTCCACACAAACAAGTCAAAGCAAAAAGGAGCAGAGCTATCAGATGTAATTAGAGCAGTAAAGGCAACCAATCTAAATAATTTCATCTTCCAAATTGGTTTTCTTGGCTATATTAGTCAAATTGGTTAATATTCTCTTAATTTTTTAAAGGATTTTTCTGTCTGTACATAAGCAAATAAGATAGCTAGTTAAGTTGTTAGTAATGTTTAAAAATTTTGAAATGGGTTCATTCATACCAAAGATTTTCCTGAGCTTCTTGTAAGTATTAAACACTATTTTTTTCATGGCAGTTCACAAAAACATTTATTGTTCTCAGAGCTTATAAAATGTAATATTTTTAGTGATATCTTTATTAATATTAAACTTTGGCATTAATCATTTTGTTGACTTTTTAGTAGGGATCAGAAGAAAAAAATTGCCACATTACTGACTATGTTGTATGCCTTGTAGACTAAACTACAAATAGTTCACAAAGCTGTATAAAAATAGGAAGTGGGCTGGATTTGGCCCATGGGCCAGAATTTGCTAACCCTTGCCTTAGTACAATCATATACAAATCATTTATTATTTTCATTTTTAAGAAAGAAAAGACTAGAAAAATTTAGGTCAAAGTAACAGAGCTCTGAATATATTTCTGGAATACTTTATCTTATTTCTCAAAAGACTATGTGGCTCTCCCTTTATTGTGCAGGTTTGTAGGAGAGGTAAGGGTTAAAAGTTACAGTGTTGAATTGGAAAATTGAGGGGGGTGGGAACTCATGAGGCTGGTACCTCCCTACCTCCCTGAAAGCATATCTGATTAGCCTGATTTCATTTCTGATTCTGAGAGTAATAATAAAATTGATCAGGTGTGCCTCCCACCCCTCTTTCTCTTCTTAGTCATAGTCCCTTAGGGTCACAGAGTCTTCACACTCTTCCTAATATCCTGGGGAACCCATACTCAAGGAAAAATCCAATATAGTTATAACACATTGTTAATGAATGATGAGGCTAGAGATGTTATCCTCACCAAAGATTTGCATTTGACTGGGGACAATGCCCTGTGCCAAAATATTTAATATCTTGTTTCTATTTCAGTCATCTATGAATAATACAGATGAGGATAATATTTTTGAGGTTCCCATAAACAGAAGTCCATTTTCCTATCCATCCATGAAGATGACTTTAAGTCAGTGTTTCTGAATTTTAAAGTATTACTCAGTTTACTGTTGGGCTTACCAGTCTTATGAGTCTTTTATTTTTTAATCACTAAAAGAGGAAGGTAGGGCCTAAACATTTTTATATGTAAATGTTTATATAAAATAATACTTTATATTTTAGTATGCATCATAGTTGCTAGGTAGTTTTATACCACAGTGCAGCAAATTTGTATTTGTGAAGTATTCATAAGCTTAATAGAATTGCAACCAAAAAGATAGCAATATCAGTGATTCACACATATAGAGAAATATGGCCTGGACATTTTGTAACCTTTTCTTTCAGTGTCCAGAACAGATTGTACATGAAAATACATTGGCAGAAAATGGTACACACATGTGCTTGTGTGTGTAAAAAAACACAGTGTATCAGTTATTTATTTGTGGTAACAGGCTATCCTAAGACCTAGTGGACTAAGGTAACAGCCATTTATATGCTGCTAGTTCTGTGATTTGGGCTGTGTTGCTGGTGATTCTTCTGTTGATGTTGCCTATAGTCACTTGTGTCTATAGTCCTCTTATGGTTCAACTGGAGCGGGATAGTCCACAATAACATTACTTACATGTTTGAGAGTTATCTGTGGATATTAGCCAATGTGCCTGGGTTCTCCCCCAATGTGCTTGGTTATGGTAGTATTCCAAAGGTTATGGTAGTATTTCAAAAGAACACCCCCCTCAATGTGTTAGCATCTCTCAAGCCTCCACTTGTGTCATATATGCTTATATCCTACTACCAAAGCAAGACATGTACCACACTTAGAATCACTGTGAGAGAGAACTACACAAAGTTGTGGATACAAGAGGATGTGACACACTGGGAATATTACTATGGCTAGAAGATCTCTTTGTGAAATAGTTTGTTGAAAAGTTGATTTCTTTTTTTAACTATCACAGAACAAATACATTCACAATCTATATTATATAACTCTATATAGCTAATTTTGAATACTACTATGTTTACTTTTCTGTGCTAAGACAATTTAAACCATTTTAATTGTTTTTATAAGATGATATGACTTTGCATGGGGGTGGGGGAACATGCAGTGAAGCTACATTTCAGTTCAGAGGCAATACTACCAATGCTTTATAGTACTTGAGAGAATTTCAGTTAAGAATATGGGCTTTAATTGCCAACTCTGCCATTCATTAACTTGAGCAAATTCTAAACTTCTGAAAGCTCAATTTCCTCAACTAAAATAGTGTGGAGGACATTATACATTACATGAAAGTGCTTCTCCCAGTGACTGCCTCATATTAATCCATGAAAAATATTATCTACTATTATTAAATAGTAGTAGAGAAAATTTTCTCTGTGTACTCTTCCTAGATTCTTCAATGACTCTTTATCTGAATATTAGCTAGCTCAGCCTTTTTCTTACTAATTTAAAAGTCGCTGAAATATTGTGATTTATTACATGGAGTTACCACCACCACAAAAGGGAACAGACAGTATTCCCATTTGACCTCATCTTCATCTGGATCTTCTGGCTTGAATACGCTTCACTTTGCTTCTGAAATGGATACATTTATTTCCTCCTGAAATAAGTTTATATTAATTGGGGAATCACAAAGATTTTGTAGATATTTGTGGATTTCTATTTCTTTCTATCCTAACTTTTGTAAAGCCTAAGGTGGCAGATTTAGTAAAAGCAATTGAGCATTTGGGATCAGAGATAGCTGCATGGAAATTTCACTTCTTTTACTTATAGCTACATGACTCACAGTTTCAGTTTTTCATCTGTAAAATGGATGGTGGTGAGAATTAAAAAAAAAATGTTTATAAATTGCCCAGCATATATAGCCAGGCTGAATAATCAGGAGCCTTTATAATAAATGTAAGTGTACTTTTACAGGATTACATGGATTCATTATCTAATCACAGTCTAAAAAACAAGCCTTATAACATCTTGGTGTATAAGAATATTTCTGCTGCCAAAGCTATCACTGTAAATTTTAATCAAACATTCCAGATAACTGTGATTACTTTGCATTTCTGTGTCAAGATTGCCTTAGGACATATCCAAGAACAAATAGCCTACTGACTGTTGGAAATATGGAAACAGACTTTGGAACACTAGCATGCAGCTAGCTCACCATGACTGTTTCTGAAACACTGCAAAGCCACTCCAAAAACCATAAAAGACAGAAGGAAACATCAGTGAATATTTATGGAAAATAATCAAGAGAAGATAAATTAATTAGCTTTAGAAACTTCCTATAATAATTTTCAACTTATATGGCTTATACAATATTCAAATGAATATATTGTTTTTAGAATTTCATGGAAAACTATATATAGCAAGATGACTATTTAAGCACAAATTGAACAAAATCTCATCTTTTCCCCACACCCCAAGGACATGGTCTGATTATGTTTAGCCTATTTGCAAGTGATATTAACTCTTTAAATTCTTCAGGTTACTATTTAGTAAACAATACCTTCCTTCCAATTAGTGGTATCTTAGTAGACCAATAGCATTAAAGATCTTTCAAGAAATTATCAGGAATTTGGAGAGTCATGATATAGTGGAGGTTGAAAGACATAATATTTACCTAACCAACTCATTTCAGGTTTCTTGGCTCCCTTTATTTCCAAGGTAGTTGACCTAGGATCACAGCCTGCAGAAATCAGTACCTCCTAGATACAGAATGAACAGAGGAAGGGCTCAGAAGAAATATGAAGACAAATAGGTAAGCTAAGGATTGGCACAAGAGACCAGATCCCTGGATTCCCATATTCTACTACAAGAAGATAAATGATCAACAGTAAACTTACTAATTAAATGATTACATAGCATGCTAGAAGACTGCATGTAACAGGAAACTAAAAAGGAAGGGCAGGCAAGGGAGATCTAGAATCCTGGGTGGCAAGAAGGGTGAAGGTTGCAACATTAAGCAGAATAATCAAGGTAGGCTTTATTGAGAAGACAAATACTTAAAGGAGGTGAGGAAACCAACCAAATAGGCATCTAGGAGAAGAGAGGTCCAGAGAGAAGGAGTAGTAAATACAAAGTCCCTAAGGATGACTCTGCTTAGCAAGTTCAGGGACCAGCGGGGAGCCAGGGTGGCTGAAGCAGAGTGAATGGGGAGTTGGGTGGTAAAAGAAAGGGTCAGATGGCCAGCAGGGAGCTGGCCATGTAAAGTTTATGGGCCATTTACTAAAAAAAAAAAAAAAAAAGATTTTGCTTTTACTCTGTTTGAGGTTTTATTCTGTTGCAAGGTTTCAAAGAAAGTCACATTGCAGGACTTGGGTTTCTAAAACATTGATGTGTCTGCTGAGTTGGGAAAAAATTACGGTGATGAGGTAGGGGAGATGAGTGTAGAAGGCCACAAAAAAGTTAGTTAGAAAACATGTGCAGTAATCCTGGCAAGAGACTGTGGTGATTCAGTCCAGGATGCTAACAGTTAGATGGTCATAACTGTTGTACCCTGAATACATTTTGAATGTAGAGCCATCAGCGATTTTTAATGGAAACCCTCCAGGACTTTTTGGCATGTCAACCTCATTTTAGTGCTGTCCATCATTGAATACAAGTTTCTAATAATCAGCTGAGAAAACAATTATAATCCTCCCCAGCTGCTCAAGGCAGTACACTGAAATATTCCTTGATGTATTTGACTGTACATGTATGCTAGACTGAAGCAGAAGAGGCTTGAATATTGACTTCCTCTTGTAAGATCCCCAGGCTAAGACATGATTCCAAGCAATCGAGGAATAATGATGAGACAATGAAATAGTCAATGTGTCAGCTGACAAGGGAGGGACACAGATGTGTAAGAGATTGGAGTTCAAAGTATTTCATGTCTTCTGAAGCCTTTTATTTATATCTATTCCAATTTATAGAGTCTTACTCTTTCTTCATTAATACCAAAACTTTTATATAAAAGGAAGTGGTGAAACTGTGACTTCCATGGACATAATTCAACAAATTACTGCTGGGTCCAGTGGCTCAGGCATGTTGGGAGGCTGAGGTAGGAGGCTCACTTGAGTCTAGGAGTTTGAGACCAGCCCAGATGATATAGCAAGACTCATCTCTACCAAGAAAAAAAAAATAGCTGGACATTGTGGTATGCAACTGTAGTCTCAGCTACTTGGGAGCCTTGGGTGAGAGGGTCTCTTGAGCCTGGGTGGTTGAGTTTCCAGCGAGCCATGACTGTACTCCAACCTGGACAACATAGTGAGACCCTGTCTTAAAAAACAAAATACAAAAATCCCACACAAATTACTTGCTTACACCCAAAGTTTGGGCTTTTTGCCCCCTCTGCCCTGAAGTTTAAGAGTTAAGCAATTCTTTAGTACCTTCAGAGAAAGCCTCTGGGTTCAGTTTGTTCTTTAAATCCAACATTTGAGGATATGAGCATATCATTCCCTCTATTATCTACTTAATGCCACTGAAAGAAGCACCACCACTGGTCTTGATGTTTTCATACTTTCTTTGTTGCAGTGTGGTCTTCTACATCTTGCCTTCAACACTGTGGCCCCTACTTGGGACCAGTTTTTGTTTGTCAGGTTTTCTAGTCACAAGCAATAAAACTAAACTGAATTTAAGCTGAAAATAAATTGATTGGAAAATAAAGTATAGAAGCAATAGAAATGCTCAAGAATTAAGCTTAGAAATGCCACACAACTGTAGTCCCAGCTACTTGTGGTGGCTGAGGCAGGAGAATCGCTTGAATCCGGGAGGCAAGAGAATCGCTTGAATCCGGGAGGCGGAGGTTGCAGTGAGCCGAGATCGTGCCACTGCACTCCAGCCTGGGCAACAGAGTGAGACCCCATCTCAAAAAGCAAACAAACAAAATCACATAGGAGAAAACCTTTAGGACGTAGGATGAGGCAAATAGTTCTTAAGTTTGATACCTGTGATATGATATACATACATGTTGGTCTTTATCCATGGTTCATGGCTTGTAACTCCCATAGCCCTTGTTATTTCCTGAGTGACTAAAACAATAAGCATATCTTTTGTTAAAAATAAAAAGAAAGAAATGGCCACAGGTAAGGACACTTGCAGCAGTAAATATCCTAGATCATGCCTTAGAATAGCCTGAGTACTCTTGAGGTTTCCCAGTCTTTATTTGCTTATTGGAGCTGACATAGTTTAGTCTAGGCCTCCACCATAGACTCCAGCCACTGAATGTTTGCATTACTCCTGCAGGACTTAGAGTCCCAAGTAGAACCATCCAATTGACTGATCTTAGGTCATGTATCTTTGATTTGGCTCTCTGAGGGCAAGGAGGGAGTTCCTGGGCTCTTTAGCCTATGCAGTCAGAGAGCTTACAACGTATGATGAGGGATTTCTCCAGCCAGAAAATTTTGGGGTGCAAAGTAGGAAGACATGATAATAAAATAATGCTACTGGAAACATTTAAAAGGAAAAACATTTGTATAGAAATGCATAATGGTTTGCACATGCCTTACATTTGGACTCACTCTGTTCTATTGGTAGATATTTTTCTACTTAAAATGTTATTAATGTTGGCTTAGAAATTGTTATGCACTGAATGTTTATGTCTCCCCAAATTTATGCATGGAATATTTATGTTTCCACAACATTTATATGTTTGGATTTCATATGAAATCCCAATTCCCATTGTGATGGTATTAGGAGGTAGGGAGGTAATTTAGTCTTGGAGCTGGAGTCATCTTGAATAGGATTAGGGCCCTTACAAAAGAGACCCCAGAGAGCCTTCTAGTCCTCTTCCCACGGTGTGAGGATACAACAAGATGATGGTAGTCCTGCAGCCTGGAAGATGGCCTTCACTAGAAACCAACCATGCTTTTGGTATACAACAAACCATGCTGGCATTCTGATATCAGATTTCCAGCCTTCAGATCTGTAGGAAATAAATTTCTGTTGTTTATATGTCACCCAGTCTATGGTACTT
Organism: Callithrix jacchus; assembly: GCF_049354715.1. Classification (NCBI taxonomy): domain Eukaryota; kingdom Metazoa; phylum Chordata; class Mammalia; order Primates; family Cebidae; genus Callithrix; species Callithrix jacchus. The sequence continues at coordinate 107,252,815 of NC_133505.1, forward strand.
TGTTATAGCAGCTGAACTAAGATAGAAATTTTATAAAAATTAATATTTATAGGCTGGGCGTGGTGGCTCAAGCCTGTAATTCCAGCACTTTGGGAGGCCGAGGCGGGTGGATCACGAAGTCAAGAGATCAAGACCATCCTGGTCAACATGGTGAAACCCCGTCTCTACAAAAAATACAAAAAATTAGCTGGGCATGGTGGCATGTGCCTGTAATCCCAGCTACTCAGGAGGCTGAGGCAGGAGAATTGCTTGAACCCAGGAGGCGGAAGTTGCAGTGAGCCAAGATCGTGCCATTGCACTCCTGCCTGGGTAACAAGAGCAAAACTCCATCTCAAAAAAAAAATTAATATTTATAAATCACTATTATCTTTTTCCTTTGTCCTGCTCAGTTTTTACTTCTTCCAGTTCATACACATCCATATTTTTCTTTTCGTCTCCTTTCTGGCTTTTTATTGACTTTCTATCCTATTTCTAAATACTTATTTTAACTAAAACATCATGTAGATAGAGTTTTCCTTTCTTTTCCTACCACAAAAAATGCACTGGTGAGAATGTAAGCGAAGTCATTTACATTTTATTTTTAATTCTACCTCTTCAGCAAACCCTCTACCCAACCCCCTTGTCTTTATAACCATCACTTTTAACTTGTTACCACCTCCCAGGTGTCTACAGATTCCATGTATCTGGAGATAGCAATGGACCTCAGAAAGGCTGTGCAGTACAGTGGCTCAGAAGTGTTCTCTGGAGTCAAACTGCTGCTATCAATTCTAGAATGTAATACAAATACCTTCTTCATTTTATTGTTAAGAAGTTTACATGATTTCTTGCTTATTATGTTTTTAGAACAGTGTAACAGAGTAAGCACAAGGTAAGTGTAAAGCTCTTATTATTATTATTTAGTGTTTTCTGTATCAAACCATATCTGCTCCTTGCCCCATTATTCTAGGGCCTCTTGTAAAATTTCTAAAGTATTAAGATGATGAAATTAGAATAATATGTTAATGGGCTTAAATGGTTTAAGGTCTTAATCCAATCTAGGCAACATCTCTCTATTCCAACATGAGAGTTATAAAGCCATTTAACCAAAAGAGATGTTCATATATTTTTGCTACTCTGGTGAAATTTTTTTTTAAATGGGGCTTTGAATTTTTTGATACTCAGTTGAAGTGACAACTCCACATTTAAGGTCTAGAGTTTTCTTTCTCATTAGCTCTTTCAGTCAGGTATCTTTCCTACCTACCCCCAGATGGCAACATTTTATTTTGAAAATTTTTAAACATACAACAAAGTTGAACAATTTTATACTGAAGGCTCTTATTCCTACCATTCCTACTCTAAAGTCCTAGAATTTACCCTGTAATTTTTTTTCCTTCCATGCTACAAATAATAGTGTGCATTATTATGTACATCACTAGATTTGGTTGTAGTAGGGAAGGAAGCAAAGAACATGGGTTTTGCCTGAAGAGGCCCACATCTGAGTCCCTTTCCTTGGCTTACAGTGGTATTCCTTGGGTTAATTTCTTAACCTGCTAGAGTTTAGTTTCTCTATCTGTAAAATATGAGCAATAATATTGACTTTAAGGTGTTGCTGTGATGATTTAGCTTAATTGCATAATAGATACTTGGCAAATGTTACTTCTTTTTTTATTTTTGTATTGTTTACTTATTATAGTCATTTTAAAAATAATTATACTCCAGATCAATGGCTTTTCTTTAGTGTTTTCCATGTACCACATCCATAAAAAATTTGACACAAGTGATTCAAACAACCATGTGGGAGACTAAATTTTGTGGTAACTTATTATGGGTCAATTCATTATGATTGCATACTTTATAACCTTCATGTATTCTGTTTAGACATTTGGAGCCTTCTCTGCCATTTTAAGTGAGAATTTTTACTGAGATAGTAATGTCTTTAACCACTTCTATTTTATTTTCTTGGCATGCAACTGACATTTGTTTTTTTCTTCAATGTTTAAATCATATTACCTTTTAACATGTTAAGTTTTGGCATATTTTTCTTTGTAACCTTTTCCAAATCTTATTTTTTTCTGTTTAAATATTTTTCTCTCATTTCTGTTTGTGTAATATGAGCTTGACATTACCTGAAGGCTTATTTTCCTCCAATTCTCATTGCTCATTTTTACTCCATCCATTCTTTGCAATGTTTCTTGATCTTGTTTGTGAATTTTACATTAGGAATCAAACTGCTTTTCTGCTTGGCTCCTTTTTCTGTTTTGAAAAGACACAGACATTTCTTTAATCAATCAAGCTACTTCTGATGCGTTTTTATTTATTTTTCTTCTTGGTGCTGTGGAATTTAGTACCATTCTTTTTTTCCAACTCCTTCAGTGTTTTCAAGCTGCATTAGACACGAGTATCTTTCAATGCTTATATCCATGAAAGTGCTTTTCCTCTTTCTATTTATTTGTATTGCATTTGCATGCTTCTCATTTACCCAGTCTAGTATTAACCTTAACTAATCTACCTTAAATTTTAACTTTTTTTGATAAAAACACATTTCAGAAACAAACAATTGAATTTAAACAACTGTTTGGTAAGATATCATTATTAATAAGTTGCTGTTTTCAATTTAACTTTTAATAAGTTCCTTTAAAAATGACTTGCAGTTGGAAGAATTAATATCGTGAAAATGGCTATACTGCCCAAAGTAATTTACAGAATCAATGCTATCCCCATCAAGCTACCATTGACTTTCTTCACAGAACTGGAAAAAAACACCATGAACTTCATATGGAACCAAAAGAGAGCCCACATAGCCAAGTCAGTTCTAAGCAAAAAGAACACAGCGGGGGGCATCACATTACCGGATTTCAAACTATACTACAAGGCTACAGTAATCAAAACAGCATGGTACTGGTACCAAAACAGAGATATAGACCAATGGAACAAAACAGAGGCACTGGAGGCAACACAACATATCTATAACTATATAATCTTTGATAAACCTGACAAAAACAAGCTATGGGGAAAGCATTCCCTGTTTAATAAATGGTGTTGGGAAAACTGGCTAGCCATGTGCAGAAAGCAGAAACTGGACCCCTTCCTGACACCTTACACTAAAATTAACTCCAGATGGATTAAAGACTTAAACATAAGACCTGGCACCATAAAAACCCTAGAAGGAAATCTAGGCAAAACTATCCAGGACATAGGAGTAGGCAAGGACTTCATGACCAAAACACCAAAAGCATTGGCAACAAAAGCCAAAATAGACAAATGGGACCTAATCAAACTCCACAGCTTCTGCACGGCAAAAGAAACAGTCACTAGAGTGAATCGGCAACCGTTAGAATGGGAAAAAATGTTTGCAGTTTACCCATCTGACAAAGGGCTGATATCTAGAATTTATAAAGAACTCAAACAGATTTACAGGAAAAAACAAACAAGCCCATTCAAAAGTGGGCAAAGGATATGAACAGACACTTTACAAAAGAAGACATATATGAGGCCAACAATCATATGAAAAAATGCTCATCGTCACTGGTCATCAGAGAGATGCAAATCAAAACCACATTGAGATACCATCTCACACCAGTTAGAATGGCGATCATTAAAAAATCTGGAGACAACAGATGCTGGAGAGGAAGTGGAGAAAAAGGAACACTTTTACACTGTTGGTGGGACTGTAAATGAGTTCAACCATTGTGGAAGACAGTGTGGCGATTCCTCAAGGCCTTAGAAATAAAAATTCCATTTGACCCAGCAATCCCATTACTGGGTATATATCCAAAAGATGATAAATCATTCTACTATAAAGACACATGTACACGAATGTTCATTGCAGCACTGTTTACAATAGCAAAAACCTGGAATCAACCCAAATGCCCATTGATAATAGACTGGATTGGAAAAACGTGGCACATATACACCATGGAATATTATGCAGCAATCAGAAATGATGAGTTTGTGTCGTTTGTAGGGACATGGATGAATCTGGAGAACATCATTCTCAGCAAACTGACACAAGAACAGAAAATGAAACACCGCATATTCTCACTCATAGGCGGGTGATGAAAAATGAGAACACATGGACACAGAAAGGGGTGTACTAAACACTGGGGTCTATTGGGGGGAAAAGGGGAGGGCCAGTGGGAGGGGGAGGTGGGGAGGTATAGCCTGGGGAGAAATGCCAAATGTGGGTGAAGGGGAGAAGGGAAGCAAAGCACACTGCCATGTGTTTACCTACGCAACTGTCTTGCATGCTCTGCTCATGTACCCCAAAACCTAAAATCCAATAAAAAATTTAAAAATAAATAAATAAAATAAAAAAAATAACTTGCTGTTTGATGAGTTCTAATTCATATGGTGGATTATACTTTTACTTTTCTTTATATACCTTATAAACATTTTAATAGTACCCAATGATCGATGTTTGGCTTGTACTTCTCAACCTAATAAGTATAATTAACATTTCAATTATTTGGCACCCTTAATTATAAAAAACAGCTGTGAATCCAATAGTTATTAATAAAACCCCAAGTTTGAGAAATGCAAAAGATATTCTAGAAGATGTAAAAATGAATAGCTACTATGTCCAACAAAGCCCTCTCACACTAGTATCCATATGAAACCCCATTAATTGTTGAGGTAAAACCCATAATCATTGAGGTCCTAAGACTATGGCCAGAAAGAGTTTCTCACTTTCATACTAATCTGCACTAAACTTCCGGTAATTATTTAAAAATTACCACTTAAGTGTCCCTACCAGTTTAGGGTCTCATGGCTTCTGCCTCATGTAAGAAGATTTTGCTGCTATTCTCTATATTCACCCATCTCTCCAGAATTCAGGGTGGCAGTTTGCCCTGCAGCCTCAGTTCTCTACTGGGTCCAGAAAAGTCATCAATTTTTGAGTTCATCCAGTTTATTTTCTTGTTATTAGGTTTGGAGTGCTCACTTCTAAACTTTCTACATGTTGAACCTGAAACAGAAAGTCCTGGATGTTTTCCAACAAAGGTGCTAGAACAAAGGGACAGCTATATGGAACAAAAAAGGACCTTCATCCATACCTTACACCAGTTTCAAAAATTAACTAAAAATGGATCATAGAGCTCAATGTAAAACTAAAACTATAAATCTTCTGGAAGAAGAATAGGAGAAAATCTTTGTGATATCAGGTTAGGCAAAGTTTTCTTAGACATGACATCAAAAACACAGCCCATAAAAGAAAATTAGAGCAATTTCACTTTATTAAAATAAAAAACCTTTTATTCTTAATACCTATGCAGTTTAGAAAAATCAAGACAAGCCATAGCCATAGCCTGAGTGAAATATTTTCAAGTTACATATCTTATAAAGGACTGGTATCCAGATATAAAAATAACTCTCAAAATACAATAATAAAAAATCGAACAAACTGACATACAACAAAAAGAGATGCAGATGGCAAGTAAGCACATGCAACAATTCTAAATAAAATTTGTTATCAGGAAAATGCAATTTAAATTCACAATGAGATCTCACTACACACCTAGAATTGTTAAAATATAAAAAGAAAACTGGCAATATCAAGTGATAGCTGGGATGTGGGGAAACTGGAGTTCTTGTACATTTGCTGATGGGAATGCAAAATAGTTCGACTACTGTGGAGAACAGTTGGCAGTTTTTTATGAAGTAAAATGTATACTTATCATAACGTTAAGTATTCCCAATATTATTTAATTAATAAAGTAATTTATTCAAGAGAAATTATAAAAATATACACTAATGTTTATAGCACCTTTATTTATAATGGCCCTAAACTGGAAACAACCCAAATATCCTTTACTGCAGTCCATTCATAAAATGGAATACTACTCAACAATGAAATAAAATGGACTAGATACATGTAATGACAATGAATCTCAAATATGCAAGTATGTTGTATAAAATAATATAGTTCCATTTAGAGCTGGATTCTATTTAGAATTGCATTATTTTATACAATATAATGAACATTTTTGTTAAATCATCATTTTGAATGGTAACAATGGGACAGAATCAGATTAGTGGTTGTCAGTTAATGGGAGTAGAGGAGGAATTTGACTACAAAGAGGCACAAGGAGATTTTATGAGGTGATGGTCCTGTTTTGTTTGTTGGTTTTGGAGGAGGTTACATAATCCTATACATTTATGAGGATTTATAGAACTGACCATAGAAATGTATAATTAAAAAATGTAGGAGGACGAACTCAAGATGGCGTGGTGAGAACAACCCAGGATTGAAGCTCTCGGTGAATGCATGGAGGGTGAGTCAAGGCCGCATTTCCAGACGGATCTTTGTTGCCCACAGAATGGGGAAATTCCCAGGTATAAAAGAGATGGGGGTCACCAGCGAAGAGGTTTTGGCTGTTGCAGCCAGCAGCTGGCGCTACAGCACAGTGGCGCTCCACAGCACTCTGCGCAAAGTGCACGGGTCCAGGTGCCCTGTTGAACCGGCAATCTGAGACTTGAGAGGGCAGATTGGCATATCCATCTGATTGAACAGGACTTGGACAGTGAGCCAGGCCAGGAGATTCCAGGGAAACGGCATTTGGGCCAGCGCGGTGGGACAAACAAAACAGTGATTCGAAATGCTCCGGGTGAAGAGTTTCACTGCAAGAACAGCTGAACCCAGGATGGTGCAGCTCAGTGGGGGAGGGGCATACACCATTACCGAGGCAATCCGCCCCTACTGAGGTACACGCCCATTGCTGATGCAGCCTACCATTGCCGAGGAAACCCGCCACAACAGAGAGACCCTGCTGCAGGGTGTAGCCCGTGGCAGCAGGGTGGAGACCGCAGCAGCAGGGCAGAACCTCTAGAACAGGGCAGACCTCACACCAGCAGGGCGGAGCCTCGGCAGGCAAATAGTGACTAGACTGCATCCTAGCTAAGCAGGACAGCGCAAAGGACACTCATAAAGAAAGCCCCAACCCCCTGCGACACAGCATCTGAGAAAAAAAGGATTTTTTTTTATGAGTTCTGCTGCAGCAGAATTAAATGTGGCAGCCTAAGAGGCCTGAATGAACAACAGAGTTCACAGCTCAGCACTTGAGCTCCTATAAAGTACAGACTGTCTCCTCAAGCAGCTCCCTGACCCCTCTATATCCAGAAGACTGACATTTGACAGGTATCATTCTGGGACAAAGATAGCAGAAAAAGAAACTGGTAGCATCCCTCACTGTTCTGCAGCTGCTACAGATGCACCCCAGACTAACAGGGCCTGGAATGGACCTCAGCAGTCGAACAGTAAAGGGGCTAGGCTGGTAGAAGGAAAACCAAGTAACAGAAATACTTCATCATCAACAATCTGGGCGTCCACTCAGAGACCCAAGCGAAAAGTCAGCAACTACACAGATGACAGGTGGATAAATCCACAAAGATGGGAATAAACCAGCGCAAAAAGGAGGAAAACACCCGAAACCAGAAGACCTCGCCTCCTAGAAAGGACCAAAACTCCTCACCAGCAAGGGAACAAAGCTGGACAGAGAATGACGGTGATGAAATGACGGAATTAGACTTCAGAAGATGGATAATGAGAAACTTTTGTGAGCTAAAAGAACATGTTTTAAATCAATGCAAAGAAACTAAGAACCTTGAAAAAAGATTTGAAAAAAGATTCGAGGAAATGATAACAAGAATGGATAACTTAGAGAGGAATATGAATGAATTAAAGGAGCTGAAAAACACAATAGGAGAACTTCGTGAAGCATGCACAAGTTTCAACAGCCGAATAGACCAAGCAGAAGACAGAATATCAGAAGTCGAAGATCAACTCAATGAAATAAAATGAGAAACCAAGATTAGAGAAAAAAGCACAAAAAGGAATAAACAAAGTCTCCAAGAAATGTGGGACTATGTGAAGAGACCAAAACTACATTTGATAGGCATACCAGAATGTGACGAAGAGAATGAATCCAAGCTGGAAAATACTCTTCAGGATGTTATCCGGGAAAATTTCCCCCACCTAGCAAGACAGGCCAACACTCAAATGCAGGAAATACAGAGAACACCACAAAGATATTCTGCAAGAAGAGCAACCCCAAGGCACATAATCGTCAGATTCACCAGAGTTGAAATGAAGGAGAAAATACTAAGGGCAGCCAGAGAGAAAGGTCGGGTAACCCACAAAGGGAAGCCCATCAGACTCACAGCAGATCTCTTGGCAGAAATGCTACAAGCCAGAAGAGAGTGGGGGCCAATATTCAACATCCTTAAATAAAAGAACTTTCAACCCAGAATTTCATATCCAGCCAAACTGAGCTTCAGAAGTGAAGGAAAAATAAAATCCTTTGCGAACAAGCAAGTACTCAGAGATTTTGTGACCACCAGGCCTGCTTTACAAGAGCTCCTGAAAGAGGCACTACACATAGAAAGGAACAACCAGTACCAGCCATTTCAAAATCACACTAAATGCTAAAGAGCATCAACATAATGAAGAATCTACATCAACTAACAGGCAAAACAGCCAGCTAGCATCAAAATGGCAGTATCAAATTCACACATAACAATATTAACCCTAAATATAAATGGACTAAATGCACCAATCAAAAGACACAGACTGGCAAATTGGTTAAAAAACCAAAACACATCAGTGTGCTGTATCCAGTAAACCCATGTCACATGCAAGGATACACAAATGCTCAAAATAAGGGCATGGAGGAAGATTTACCAAGCAAATGGAGAGGAAAAAAAAGCTGGAGTTGAAATTCTCATCTCTGATAAAACAGACTTTAAAGCAACAAAGATCAAAAGAGACAAAGAAGGCCATTACATAATGGTAAAAGGATCGATACAACAAGAAGAGCTAACAATCCTAAACATATATGGACCCAATACAGGAACACCCAGATACATAAGGCAAGTTCTTAATGACTTACAAAGAGACTTAGACTCCCACACAATAATAGTGGGAGACTTTAACACTCCACTGTCAATATTAGACAGATCAACCAGACAGAAAATCAACAAGGATATCCAGGGCTTGAACTCAGACCTAGAACAAGCAAACCTGATAGACATCTACAGAACTCTCCACCCCAAATCCACAGGGCATACATTCTTCTCATCACCACATCACACCTACTCTAAAATTGACCACATAATTGGAAGTAAAGCACTCCTCAGCAAATGCAAAACAACTGAAATCATAACAAACAGTCTCTCAGACTAGTGCAATCAAGTTAGAACTCAGAATTCAGAAACCAACTCAGAACTGCACAGCTTCATGGAAACTGAACAACTGGCTCCTGAATGTTGACTGGATAAACAATGAAATAAAGGCAGAAATAAAGACGTTCTTCAAAACCAATGAGAACGAAGACACGACATGCCAGAATCTCTGGGACACATTTAAAGCAGTCTCTAGAGGAAAATATATAGCAATAAGTGCCCATATGAGGAGAATGGAGAGATCCAAAATTTACACCCTATCATCAAAATTGAAAGAGCTAGAGGAGCAAGATCAAAAAAACTCAAAAGCTAGCAGAAGACAAGAAATAACCAAGATCAGAGCTGAACTGAAGGAGATAGAGACATGAAAAAGCCTTCAAAAAAATCAATAAATCCAAGAGCTGGTTTTTTGAAAAGATCAACAAAATAGACAAACCACTAGCCAGACTGATTAAAAAGAAAAGAGAGAACAACCAAATAGATGAAATAAAAAAATGATAAAGGGGAAATCACCACAGATTCCACAGAAATTCAGACCATCATCAGAGAATACCACAAACAACTCTATGCACATAAACTAGTAAACCTGGAAGAAATGGGTAAATTCCTGGACTCCTGTGTCCTCCCAACCCTAAACCAGGAGGAAGCTGAAACTATGAATAGACCAATAACAAGGGCAGAAGTCGAGGCTGCAATTTAGAGCCTACCACACAAAAAAAGCCCAGGACCAGATGGGTTGACAGCCGATTTCTACCAGACACACAAAGAGAAGCTGGTACCATTCCTTCTGAAACTATTCCAAATAATCCAAAAAGAGGGAATCCTTCTCAAATCATTTTATGAGACCAACATCATCCTGATATCAAAACCGGGCAGAGACCCAACAGGAAAAGAAAACTTCAGGCCAATATCCATGATGAACGTAAATGCAAAAATCTTCAATAAAATATTGGCAAGCCGATTGCAACAGCAAATCAAAAAACTTATCCATCATGATAAAGTAGGATTCATCCCAGTGATGCAAGGCTGGTTCAACATACGCAAGTCTATAAACGTAATTCACCACATAAACAGAACCATAGACAAAAACCACATGATTATCTCAATTGACGCAGAGAAGGCATTTGACAAAATTCAACAGCCCTTTATGCTAAAAACCCTCAATAAACTCGGTATCGTTGGAACGTATCTCAAAGTAATAAAAGCTATTTATGACAAACCAACAGCGAATATCATACTGAATGGACAAAAACTGGAAGCATTCCCTTTGAAATCCGGCACTAGACAAGGATGCCCTCTTTCACTACTCCTATTCAATATAGTGCTGGAAGTTTTAGCCAGAGCAATCAGGCAAGAAAAAGAAATAAAGGGTATTCAAATAGGAAAGGGGGAAGCCAAATTGTCTCTATTTGCAGACGACATGATAGTATACCTAGAAGACCCCATAGCCTCAGCCCTAAGATTCCCGAAACTGATAAGCAACTTCAGCAAAGTCTCAGGATATAAAATCAATGTGCAAAATTCACAAACATTTTTTATCACCAATAACAGACTTAAAGAAAGCCAAATCAAGAATGAAATGCCATTCACAATTGCTACAAAAAGAATAAAATACCTAGGAATACAACTCACAAGGAACATAAGGGACCTCTTCAAGAAAAACTACAAACCACTGCTCAACGAAATCAGAGAGGACACAAACAGATGGAGAAACATTCCATGTTCATGGTTAGAAAGAATTAATATCATGAAAGTGGCTATACTGCCCAAAGTAATTTACAAAATCAACGCTATCCCCATCAAGCTATCATTGACTTTCTTCACAGAACTGGAAAAAACCACCATGAACTTCATATGGAACCAAAAGAGAGCCCGCATAGCCAAGTCAATTCTAAGCAAAAAGAACATAGCGGGGGGCATCACACTACCGGATTTCAAACTATACTACAAGGCTACAGTAATCAAAACAGCGTGGTACTGGTACCAAAACAGAGATATAGACCAATGGAACAAAACAGAGGCATCGGAGGCAACACAACATATCTACAACCATACAATCTTTGATAAACCTGACAAAAACAAGCAATGCAGAAAGGATTCCCTGTTTAATAAATGGTGTTGGGAAAACTGGCTAGCCATGTGCAGAAAGCAGAAACTGGACCTCTTTCTGACACCTTACACTAAAATTAACTCCAGATGGATTAAAGACTTAAACATAAGACCTGGCACCATAAAAATCCTAGAAGAAAATCTAGGCAAAATCATCCAGGACATAGGAGTAGGCAAGGATTTCATGAACAAAACATCAAAAGTGTTGGCAACAAAAGCCAAAATAGACAAATGGGACCTATTCAAACTCCACAGCTTCTGCATGGCAAAAGAAACAGTCGCTAGAGTAAATCAGCAACCAACAGAATGGGAAAAAATGTTTGCAGTTTACCCATCTGACAAAGGGCTGATATCCAGAATTTACAAAGAACTAAAACAGATTTACAGGAAAAAAACAAACAAGCTCATTCAAAAATGGGCAAAAAATATGAACAGACACTTTATAAAAGAAGACATATATGAGGCTAACAATCATATGAAAAAATGCTCATCATCACTTGTCATCAGAGAGATGCAAATCAAAACCACATTGAGATACCATCTCACGCCAGTTAGAATGGCGATCATTAAAAAATCTGGAGACAACAGATGCTGGAGAGGCTGTGGAGAAAAAGGAACACTTTTACACTGTTGGTAGGAGTGTAAATTAGTTCAACCATTGTGGAAGACAGTGTGGCAATTCCTCAAGGCCTTGGAAATAGAAATTCCATTTGACCTAGCAATCCCATTACTGGGTATACATCCAAAGGAGTATAAATTGTTCTACTATAAGGACACATGCACACAAATGTTCATTGCAACACTGTTTACAATAGCAAAAACCTGGAACCAACCCAAATGCCCATTGATGATAGACTGGATTGGGAAATGTGGCACATATACACCATGGAATATTATGCAGCAATTAAAAATGATGAGTTCGTGTTGTTTGTAGGGACATGGATGAATCTGGAGAACATCATTCTCAGCAAACTGACACAAGAACAGAAAATGAAACACTGCATATTCTCACTCATAGGTGGGTGATGAAAAATGAGAACACATGGACACAGGGAGGGGAATACTAAACACTGGGGTCTACTGGGGGAAAAAGGGGAGGGTCAGTGCGGGGGGATGTTGAGCAGGGATAGCCTGGAGAGAAATGCCAAATGTGGTTGAAGGGGAGAAAGGAATCAAACACACTGCCATGTGTGTACCTATGCAACTGTCTTGCATGTTCTGCACATGTACCCCAAAACCTAAAATGCAATAAAAAATTAAAACAAAACAAAACAAAGAAATGTAAATTTTAAATCAGTTATATCTTAATAAATATTACTGAGAAAATTCATTTGACTATATTTTAATTTATAAAATCTATAAATTAAAAATTATATTATAAAATTAAAATGTAGCAAAAAGCATAAGTATAAAATACACATAGTTTCCTACTTCTCATCTTCATTTTCTGAGTATTATCTCTAGGGCAAAATATTTGGTACATGTAATTCATGAGAATTTCTCTCCCTTTTCTAATGTCAGCACCTTTCATATTTAAGATATAATATTTATTAAATAACTGTTAGTATAGCATTTTGTAAAGCTCTTTTTTATTTATGGAGATTTTTCAGTGTCTTTTAATGGATATCATCTGCTACATTTTATTGTATCTGAACAATATAATGACGGCCTTACATGGTTGTCAAGGCTTATAATTTTAAATTAACCATAAAACTGAATATGCCTTATTTTATATGCTCAACATCTCCTATTTTGAGAATGTACATCCACTTTTTTTGCCTCTACTATTTTATTCATGAACCATAGCTTTAGTGGTTCACATGTAGAGTCTTTTAATCATGGCTGTTACCCAAGGATCTGGAAAGGCACTATAGAAACTGGTCTGGCTTTTAACATTTCATTATTTGACTCTCAATATTTGTCATTGACTGGTGTATCTTTGTTTAGGAAAAGAAAAATACAATATATCTGTTTAGTAGTTAAAGATTTATCAGTTGGTTTTGAGTGCTTTGATCCTTGAATAATCCTCACCTATAAGTTTTGATGTAAAGAGCCACTGATTATCCTTACAACGTACTTGATCAATTCTCATGAGTTTCCTATCATGAGAGTGAGGGTGGCAGTAGACACGCTAGAGTAATTTATTAATCGAATCGAGTTTTTACAGTCCCATTGTATTAGTTTCTATTACAATAAACTGAGCAATATAAATAATATAAATTTGTTGTCTCATAATTCTGGAAGGTAGAAGTCCAAGATCAGGGGTTGGCTGAGCCACACTCCCTCTGAAGGCACAAGGGAAGAATTGGTTCAATGCCTCTTCCTAACCTCTTGTTTTGTGGAAGCAGAACTGTGATCTTCACATGGTGGGCTCCCTTTATGTATGTGTGTCCATGTCTCCACTTTTTATAATGACACCAGACATACCTTAGTCAAGTAATAATTCATTTTAAATAATTATTCAAATATCCTCCTTTCAAATAAGGTCACATTTTAAGGTGCTGGGGGTTAAGACTTCAACATATGAAATTCATGGCAGAATTTAATCCATGACATCTGTACTTACATATGTGAATTGATGCTTGATGACAGAGACAGAGGCTTCAGCCAAGGCCAGTCACCCTTTATGACATGATTTCCATAGCATGGTTCTAGACCACCATAAAAACTAAGGAAAGAACATTAGAAGCAGACCACCCCACTGATTGGAGTATTTAGGGGAGGTCTTCAAACTTATTTTGTGATTTTATTCACTTAACAAATAAAACACTTTGATTTTTGTCTCTAATATATTTCTGTTTCTTTTGAATTAAGCTGTTCTATTTTTTTTTTCTTTATTTTTCAAGACAGAGTCTTGCACCATTGTGTGGACTGGAGAGCAGTGATGCCATCTCAGCAAACAGCAACCTCTGCCTCCCAGGTTCAAGCAATTCTTGCCTCAGCCTCCCAACTTGCTGGGATTACAGGCACCTGCCACCACGCCTGGCTATTTTTGTATTTTTAGTAGAGATGGGGTTTCACTATGTTGGCTAGGCTGGTCTTGAACTCCTGACCTTGTGATTTGCCCACCTCAGCCTCCCAACGTGCTGGGATTATAGGCATGGGCCACCATGTCTGGCTGCTGTTCTTTAAGCAATTAAATCAGATCTTTATGATGAAAGATAATCAGTCAATTCATATATTTCTACTTTTTCTTTATTCTGATGAAATGATAAAAAGGATGAATTTATACCTTTAGAAAAGTATTCTGCAATAAAATAGTTTACTTCGTCCAAACCCCTTATCCTGCCATGCAGTTATTATTAGTAGCTTCTGCTCCTTACTGACTTTCTCTTGTTTTCACAGCATGTTGTAGCCTTGGTCCTTAATTGCAAGAATTTGATAAAAACACATAGGAAAGGGAATTTAGAAAAGCTCACTTGCTAGATATAAAATGTCAGCCAAACTTCTGCACTCCTGCTTTGGTTGGCATTATGCTTTATTTCACTGCTTTATTTTCCTTTGCTTTATATATTCTTAAATCTAGTAGACATTATTTTCTCTTTATTCTCCTTGAATATAATGTTTACAAATGCCATTGTTTCTCTACTAATTTTTCTTTACACTGAATAGGATTTTTAAAATATTTTCTTAGTTTTCTGAACATGTATGTTGCAGTTATCTGCACATCTTTTTTTTCTTTCATAGTTTTGAAATCAGCAGGCAAAACCCAACACTGCTTTTGGTGACATTGTAACTTCATAGACAGGAATGAGTACTCTCCATGTTAGATCAAAACTAAGGGTTCAGGTAAGCTATTCTCAGAAACTAGACACAAACAGGATCTTTTGCTGTTTCAGGTCTGGCCCTCAGGCAGCCAGAAAGTCACTGAAGTTCCTTCAACTGAAATAGAAACCTCTCTGGGGAGTCACTGCTCCTGACATTCAATTAGGTCATTCAGGGTGACCCCCCAGCAAAGGGAAGCCTTTGTATTGCTTCTGTGTAAAACAGAAAAAGTAAATGAAAGCGAGGATTTTGATGTTTTTAAACAAAGACTAAAATTGGTCTCTAATCTCTTGGAGAATAAGAACCAGGTAATTTTTAATCTGTTATGCTACCTAGTCCATTGTACTGTGAGCATTCTGTAAGGACCAGGTAAAACAATTAACCATTGCTACTTGAATTCACATCATTCAGGATTATTGAACTCCTCATTCACATAAATCTTGTAGAAATTTACTTTGGACTTCTTTTTTCAGGATCTTTATTAGCTTATGTATTGTGGTTTCCATGCCAAGAAAGTGTTGATGAAGACTTCCTATAGTCATGAAGAAGAGGTAGCATTCCTACTCTCAAGGGTATATTACTGAAGTGATCAAAAATGCATGTTGGGGTTGGTGAAACAGGTTTTCAGATCATTCTTTTGGGAACACAATGACTTCATAGAGATGTTTCAGGATAGTGAAACAGCAAAGTAATTAACAAGATTTTAATTACCCCAGGACCTCATTCAGCATTTTATTATTTTATATAATGTATATTTTTATATATCACTTACCATTTTATATAATGAGATTCTGTGTAATATGTTATTTCAGACCACTAGGGTGGCAAAAGGGCAGGATGTTAGCAGCGTTCTGGTGTCAGACATTCCCTCGCCAGCTAAATAACCTCCGACAAGTCCTTTCAGCTCTTATTACTGAAAGGTTAGGTTCAGATATGGGTCTAAGTTATAGAGAACAGTGATTTAGAAGAAAGAAGGAAACATGTAGGCAATGATATAAATGTTTATATCATATATATGCTTTAATACTTTGCTTATTACAACAAAAAGTGAGTAGAAGTGAGAAAAAAGTCTTTTCAACTTTTTTTTTGTTAAAAGGAAGGGGTTGAACTCTGTGCTTTCTCAACTACATTGTGAGTTCCTTGGAGCATTTCTTTATTAATTGTATTACTTTACTTCTTTATCATTTGCTGGTTCCCCATATACGGCACAGTGTAAGCACTCCACAAATTCTTATTTAATGGGTAATGGAATGAATTGGTGAATGAGCCGATAAAAGGACAAGCTCACCATCTTATCTCTAAGACCCTCCCATAGTATATTTTGTTGTGTCAGATCGACCATCAACAACCTGACTTTGGACAACATGGCTAATGTGAAAATGAAAAAGCTACACTGCAGTATAGCTGAATGCAGATATTTTTTTTTCCTGTTAGAAAGTTGAAAGTTCTGTTCTTTCTCTGTCCTGGATTCTGAGCAGCAATGACCTACTATATACATGGAGTAGCAAGTAGGCCAGCAGATACTACCCTTTTATCTTGAGTCATAAAAGTGGACAGTTTGGATTTTTGACATTTAGTTTAGGCTTTGTGACAGAACTCCATCTCTAGCTTTCTACATGATATGTAGAGGAAAATTTAGTACATCAAGGTCCCACATGTACTTGATTCCTTGCTGCATGAGATGTGCAGTAATAAAATGGATTAGGAAATTCTCTCTTTTTACTAGACATAGAGGCAAAATTACAAATAAAGATAGAGAATAATACAAGCATGCAACTTCCAAAAATATATGTGTTATATCAAGATCCAGGGTCAAAATGTAGATGGACACTTTTATATATAATGTAGGTGATCACATTTTTCATAATTTTTGGCCAGTAGCCCAAAGACTTTGAAATACATGAGTAGCTTCTGACAATAAAATTTAACTTTCTATTTAATGTCTCTTTAACAAAGCACTATGTACAAGATGGTTATATAAAAATAGGACAAGATATAGGCCTTGTCCTCAAGAAGCTTATGATTCAATAGTGGGGTAAAGATAAGAACACAAATAATTATAATAAAAAAGTACACATTTTTCATAATTTTATGTTTAGGGCACACTGTAGGTTTGTTAAACAGCTAAACTGCATGTTATGGGAGTTTGGTATGCAGATTATTTCATCACTCAGGTAATGAGCATGGTACTTAATAGGTATTTTTTTGGATCTTCTCCCTCCTCCCATCTTCCATCCTCATGAAGGCCCTGGTGTCTATTGTTCTCCTCTTTTGTTCATGTGTTCTCATTGTTTAGTTTCCACTTACAATTGATAACATATAGCATTTGGTATTTTGTTCCTGTGTTAGTTAGCTTAGGATAATCCAGCTGCATCCATGTTGCTGCAAAGGACATTATCTCATTTTTTTAATGACTGTGTAGTATTTCATGGTGTATATATACCACATTTTTAAAATTCAGTCTACCATTGATGGGCATTTAGGTTGATTCCATGTCTTTGCTACTGGGAATATTGCTGCAGTAAGCATATGTGTGCATGTGTCTTTATGGTAGGGTGAATTATATTTCTTTGGGTATATACCTAGTAATGGGATTCCTGGGTTGATTGGTATTTCTGTTTTTATTTCCTTGAGAAATTGCCACACTACTTTCCACAGAGGCTGAACTAATTTACACTCCCATGAGAGAAATTTACTTTTCTCTGCAACCTTATCAGCATCTGTTATTTTTTGACATTCCAGTAATGGCCATTCTGACTGGTGTGAGATGGTATCTCACTGTGGATTTGATTTGCACTTTCTCTAATGATTAGTGATGTTGAGCATTTTTTTCAGATGCTTGTTGGCCACATGTATGTTATCTTTTGAAAAGTGCTTGTTCATGTCCTCTGCCTACTTTGTAATGGAGTTGTTTGCTTTTTGCTTGTAAATTTGTTTAAGGTCCTTATAGATTCTGGATATTAAACCTTTTTCAGGTTCATAGTTTGCAGATATTTTCTCCCATTCTGTAGGTTGTCTATTCACTTTGTTGATAGTTTACTTTGCTGTGCAGAAACTCTTTAGTTTAATTAGGTTCCATTTATCAATTTTTGCTTTTGTTGCATTTGCTTTTGACATCTTCATGATAAAATCTTTGCCAGGTCTTATGTCCAGAATGGTATTTTCTAGGTTTTCTTCCAGGGTTTTAGGTTTCACATTTAAGTCTTTGATCCATCTTGAGTTGATTAGTATACATGATGTAAGGAAGGGGTCCAGTTCAATCTTCTGCATGTGGCTAGCCAGTTATCCCAGCACCACTTATTGAATAGGGATTCTTTCCTCCATTGCTTATCTTTGTCAGTTTTGTCAAAGATTAGATGATTGTAGTGTGTGACATTATTTCTGGATTCTATATTCTGTTTCATTGGTATATATGTATGTTTTTGTATCAAACTAGTTAAAGTAATTGAGAGTTGTGAGAAAGATGGCTTTAAGGTGGACATAAGGGATGGGATTTTGATTTGCGAGAAATACAGGGGTGGAAGAGTGAAGAGTGTGGGCAAAGCTGAATGTGGGAACATGGTCTATATTTTGAAGCAATAGGGAGTAGTTGAAGGTAACTGAGATCTTAAGTACAGTTGGAGAATTGGTGGACCATGAAACTGGAATGACACTTGCAGAAGGGTCTAAATATTAGGTGAAATATCAAAACTTAATTTCATTGGGAGAGAGCCATTGAAATAATTTGAGGAAAAGAAGAGTAGATTTGGTGCTATAGTTTAAGAAACATGATCTGGCAGAAATTAGGCTAGATTGAGATCAGAAGAGCAAAGATAAACTGTAAAGTTATGCAGTATTTTAGTACCTAGATTACTTAGAGGGGAATGGGACTGCAGAGTAGAGATTTCAGACTTGTTACATAGGGTTCAAACAGAAAACAAGTGGTATACTCAATTTGGGTAACTTCAGAAAAGTTTCATAAAGGGACTGTTTTCAAAGCTGTGAAGAGCATGAGATAATTACTGGGGATAGATGATGCAGTTCCATGGATGAGTTACAGCAGGTAGCATCACCACCTCTACATATGAAGTGGTGAGAAAGAAACATTTAAAAAACACAGAAGGAAGGAATTGTGTGGGAGAGAAAACTCTTAGCAAAGGGAGGCTTCTGACTTATTGCAACCTCAGGGAAAATAGCCTGACTTTATTCTCTTCCCTCCTTTTGGTTTCTTGCCAGGACTTCCTCTTGGCCAGGCAAACTGGAAGCCAGAAGGCAAGAGAACTGTTAATGTCATCACTTAGGTCAGCCTCCCAGGGTCCAGACTAGAGTGAAGGGTAGAGAATAATCTCAAGGGTTCATGAAAGCTATCCTATGCAGTTATGCATCAATGCTGGGCACTTCAGGTGAGATGCTAGGCAGAGTTGGAAATGCAGATTTAGAGCACAGGGGAACATTGGGCTATGGGTAAGTAGGTTTAAACTGTTGAAGCTTTTATAATGGATGAGATTATGGGGAAAGAGGCTATAGAGAAAAAGAGTAAGTTCGTAGTATAGAGCTTTGAGGAAGTTCTACATTTAGGAGACAGAGAAATGAAGAGGAGACAGTAAGGAAGATACAGAAGAATGGAAGAAAATGAAACTTGGGAGTAGGCAATTAAATGGAAAACAATGGAAGAGTTGGCATCAAGGAGAATAAAGAGGCAGTAGACAAGACAAAGAAGCCCAAGGCAGAAAACATTTTTTAGAATAGATAGAGTAAAAATGCTGTTAACTAGCTTTTTGCCAACTGAAGATAAGCAGTTGATTTTACCCCAGTGCTGGCTTGGACTTCTCTTATGGCTGTGTTCTGGAGTTTGGGAGACAGGAAAGAGAAAATGATGATGATTATATTGAAGAAGGTAAGATGAGGAACAAGTAATTATAACCTCACTATTTCATTTAGTACTATTTCCCCCATTCTCTAGTTCTTTTTTTTTTCCTCTTTTCTTCTTCCTCCTTCACATTTACTAAGCATTAGAATATTCTAGACAGCTTACCTATATAAAGCATCTCATTTATTCCTCAAAACAAGCCAGTGAAGTATGTATCCTCATCTTATGAAACAAGATTGTAGAGAGGTCGTGGATCTTGCCCATAGTCACACATTTAATAAGGAGTAGGCTCATTTTAAAAACCAGGACTGGGCCGGGCTTAGTGGCTCTAGCCTATAATCCCAGCACTTTGGGAGGCCAAGGCAGGTGGATCACCTGAGATCAGGAGTTCTGAGACCAGTATGGACAACATGGTGAAACCCCATCTCTAGTAAAAATACAAAAAATTAGCCAAAAGTGGTGCATGCCTGTAATGCCAGCTACTCAGGAGGCTAAGGCAGGAGAATCCCTTGAAATTGGGAGGCGGAAGTTGCAGTGAGCCAATATCACACCATTGCACTCCAGCCTGGGCAGCAAGAGCAGAATTCTGTCTCCAACAAACAAACAAAACCCCAGACCTTCAGACTCTAAGCTCTGCATTGTTTTCACAGTATCAAGCACTGTATTTGACACATAGTTGTTATTTATCAGATGATTGAAGACAAAATGAAGTGTGGCATAGAATGCTACATCAGACAGGTAATCTAGGTTTCAGTACTAGCCTTGCTACCAAATACAATGTAACCTCTTTGTTAGTAAAACTTGCTTTTAACTGCTGTGAGAATAATTAGGTCATTAAAACACTTTCCTTAAAGTTACTGTATAAATATTAAATGAATCATGAATATTTTCTATAATGCAAATGCTGGGGTCAAATTAAATATCTTCTTTGTAAGGTCCTTACAGTAAAATATCTTTAACATGTTATCCATACTGAATTTGCCCCAGAAAAATGGATGACATAATTCTAGATGTTTTATGATGTGCCATATTCTTTGTTCAGTTTATGAAATATAAATCAAAATATTGTCAGTTACTCACAATGTGATCATAGAGAATTGTTGTGAAATCAGTGACATGAAAGAGTTCACGTCAGAAGAGAGAGAGGAATCTTGTGCGGTAAGGAATGATGGGAGCCCTCTGACCAATGCCTTCCCCTAAAAGGAAAAATCACTGAACCACATTCACTGTTCATTCTTATTGTGGTTGAAAAATTCGAACTGAGAAATCTGGTCTGCTCTTAAAACGTATGCCTTAAATAGGAAACGTCCATAGTCTCCTTTAGTATACCAGCCAACACAAATAACACAGCTTTCCATTCATGAACTCTTGCTATATTGTTAAGAGGGCATAATCTGTCTGCCACATAATGTTTAGTAATACTTTATATGATTTCTGTATCAAATACATTAGAATCATAGAAATTGTTGAATAAATATATTGACCATTTTTCAAAACTTGCAATTTAGCCAGTACACAGGTTTTCACATTTTTCTCCTTTATCTCATTTTTCTTTAGATGATTCTTTCAGTTCCATGTAGCTCTACATAGTGCTGTTCTTAGGCTACTTGGGAAATGTTGCACATAATTAACATCTGCTCACACATAAGGTAAAAAAAGTGACACATTTCATTATTCTCATTGTACAACCAGAAAAATGATATTCAGAAATATTGATTGATTCATCTAACATTGAGATAAATGCAAAATTACCAGAGCCACAAAGAGACCCAGTGTCTAAATAAAAAATTCAGGATTCTAGAATATACCAATTGGTCAGACTGTGTTCAGAGCACTGAACTCTCTAGTTATAGAAATAAAATAATCTCCATGCCTACCTTTCCTACCTTTGGATATACCAATATCTAGTAATAGAAAGAAAATAATCTCCATACCTACCTTTGGATATACAACCTTTGGATACACCAACCTTTGGATATACCAATACATGTGATAAAATGACATGGCTATGAAGTTTAAAAGTCTGAGGCTGTTTTGGTCTCTAATCTCATTTTTGTGCTCATTTACAGATACTATCAAAGGTAAATTTTAATTATCTTCTGTTTCTCCTATTGCAAATCTCTTACTATCTTCAAATAAGTTTCTTCAGGAGAAGGATAAAGTGATTCTTGAATATTGCTAAAAACAAAGAATTCAACATTATTTTAGAAGTGTTGTTATGATGGATTTTGAGAGAAACGTCAGGAGTCAAATGAAAGTGAATTTTTCAAGCCAGCAATGGTCATGTATGATTAAAATATGAAAATATAAACACAATCTAAATGATTATGACAAAGTTAATACAGCATTAAAATATTAAGGAAGGTGGGAAGTTCTGTCTCTTTTGAAGTAGTAGGCCCAAAATTTATTTCATGACAAAAGAATGCATTGACTGGATCAGAAATGTTAATGTAAATTTTTAAGAATTTATTAAATGTTTGTTTTCTCTTGACTTCATAGTCTTCTAAATTCTCAATGTGAATAATTTCTGTTATCAACTAGCTTATTTATTCAGCAAAATCATTTTTAAAGGGTTTGTGTTAGAAGATTTCTTTATCTTCAAAAGACACAATTAGTGTAGTACTCAGGTATGGTCAATTGAGTTGTTATTTGGGATCTGGGGAAAAAGATAATTCAATCCTAAAAATATAAAACTAAACTGTAAGATAAGCATAGTGATGTTACTTTTATTTCTGGGTGAGTCAAATAATTTTCTTAATATATCAAACTTATTATATGTGAATGTAAATTGAATTAAAAAGGAATAATTTCTCTCAGCTGTCATGCATTATTTGAAAATTATCACAATTACCTGTTCATTTGAAGTTGTTATTTGATATGTTAAAAAGTAATTAAGTGCCATGTCCAATCGCTTTATTAGGCACTGGGATTTAATTCATGGTACCAGATTCTATGAGCTAACAATCTATGAAGTTTTTGTGGAAAAGATGCAGTCCTGTGTAGATCTTGGTAAAAAGAACAGTGGAATTATTAAAAATAAATGAATAAATAAATTCTTAGAGATATCTATAATTTTATCTGAAAAGTTATTTCTTTTGACACCTAGAACAGACATTACCTTGGGAGGAGAGAGAGTAATAGATTAATTAGTAATTATTTGTGGAACCTCAGGCTTGTATGAATTTCTTTGGGCCTAAGTTTTTCAAATCTATAAAATTAGAAGTTGAGTCAGATTTCTAAATTTCTATTTGACTTTAAAATACCATATTGGGGTATATCTTTACTTGGATATGGGTCATTTTGATTATTATCAACAACACTATTGTCTCATGCCTGCTAATAAATCAGAAACACAGTCTGGGAAGTATTGATTAGATTCAGGACATACCCAGGTCTTGGGAAAGAAGAATGTTGTTTAAATATATGAAGAAAGATAAATGCTAGTAGCCTAGGACTTCTAGCACCTAGGTGTGCGACCACTTCTGAGAGAAATGAAATTACTCTTGCAAGTAAGATTCCTGGAACGTCATGAAGTAAAATTACTTCCTCAGAATAAAGCTTTCATAGTTTTTTTTTTTTTTTAATTTTCCATTCTTTGTTGACACTGACAGTGTTATCTGTCTGAACGTTTTATCTCCTCTGCTAGATGTGTAAACTCCTGGAAAGACAAGCCAGTATCAAACATAACTTTGCATTCTGTATAATACATGCCTTCTCTACTGCGTTCAACATAATAGGTGCTCAATAAATTCTACTGAATGAAGGATGCTAATACTAGCAGTTTTTAAATTTGCATAAAGGAAAATTAGTGGGCTGGTATCATTAAGCTTAACCATCAACTGATATCCATTGGCTCAGTCTGTCTACTACTAGTATTAGCAGCTTCAATTAGAGGTTGGAAATTTGGAAAAGGTGTAGACAAAAATGGGATTAATTTCAACCTTGAATGAATAGGTATTGGCCTTACTCATTCAAATGAAAAGGTTTTTTGAAGAAATAAGGCAAGGCTATATTCAATTATGTATGAAGGTGTGCTATTATATGGACAAAGGTAAAATGGAGTTTATGTTAAATATTTTTGGAAATATTTTTATGTCATCTATAAACTAGATTAAATTAAAACTGTCTTACTAAAATCATGTATTTTCAGCTCTCAACATGCCTTTATATATATTATTTCACTTGTTCTCATTTGAATCTTACAAATATCCAGAGAGGCAGGTAGATTAGATATTATCATTTTGATTTCAGGGAGAACAAATCTGCAGCTCAGAGAAGTTAAGCACTCTTCCTGGGAACGCTTGGTAATTAAATAGAACAAAAGTTTTCTGGCTTCCACTATGGTGTCCTTTACAATAGGCCACCTTGCCTGAGTGGGAGAAATGAAATCACTCTCAGTCTAAAAATTTTAGGTTCTCAAACAATATGTAATATGTCCTTTAAGCTCAATTCAATATTGTAACTGAATTAGACTTTTGGATCATATGTAATTAATATTAACAATATTTTATATTTGTATGAACACATTAAAGGTACAAAACACATTTATAGCCATAATTATGAAGTCTCTTAATCTGAATTCATTTGTGTAGAGTTCACTTGATTTTGAACTTTCAAGGATAAAATTGTGACAACAGTACACATTGTTATGCTGATGGGTTAATTTCCTCCTTCTATCTTTAAATGCTTTAAATTTGTCAAGGAAAGGCACTTTCTCTCCCTAGTATGCCTCCTATCTTCAAAAGAGGAGACAGAAGCCTATTGAGAGAGGTGGCTTGGCTGCACAGCATGAGCTGTCCAAGCTAGCTGGAAGCAGTAGCTCTGGCAAAAAGAAAAACTGAGAATTTCATTTGCCAGCATGATCTTCCAAATGGAATTAACAAGAAACAGATAAAAAACTATAGGCCATAATTATATTCTGTCAAAAAGGATCCATAGGAGCAGACTTTTCCTGAACTTCTAATCAAAAGAGAAGGAAACAATTAAAAGTATAATTTTCCCCTATATCATTTTTTTCTTGCCAATTTAGTGATTAGAAGAATTTGAGTGCACAAAGAAAATTACCTACTAGGTCAACGAAAACCAACTTCTGTCTGCAAAGAGGAGGTGATATGGATGGACTTCTCCCTTTCTAATTATACAATATCCTTAAAGGACATCTTACAAAAATAATTCACGTAAGTAAAAAAATTCAGTGAATATTTGTGCAGATCTTCCAATGTACAAAACACTGATTGGGTGATTCAGTCCTGTCTCAAGAGTTTACTCTCTAGTGGAGCATGTACAGAATAAGTATAATGATAGAAAATGACAATCTTAATAGAGAGGTATAGGAAAGAAAGGATGGGAAGTCAAAAGCAAGAGAGATTATTTCTAGTTGGAAGAAATTCAAGCACTTCTTATAGGAATTAGATTTTGACTAGGTTTAAATGATCATACAATTTGAATATGTGGAATGGTGGAAGTATTATTAAAGTACTTTACATGGAGGAAAGAAGGTGAAAACAGGATCCAGTGTGTGGCACAAAAATAATAAAAAGTGTCCTGGAATGTGAATAGTTTAGTTTGACCAGAGCATAGTGATATGAAGATTAGTGGAAAAGTGAGAATGGAAAGGTGGAAAAGTCAGCTACAGGCCAAAAGAAATTTGGATTTTATTATGTGGACAATGGAAAATTACTAAGGTTCTCGAGCTGGGAATGAAATCATCAGAGCTGTGCTCTGGAAGATTAATCTTGTAGTGAATTGTAAAGTGTGCCAAAGGGAGAATAGACTAGGAGGGGGAAATTCTAGTTAGGTGGTTATTGCAGTGGCCTAGAAAAATGATAATGCATGTCTGATTTAGGAGAGGTAGTAGGAATGGAAATAAGTAGATGAGTAAAATGTGCTGTTCATCTGTTCAACTATTATGTATTGGATACCCTGTGTTCTGCTAGGCTTCGAAATAATATTGGTGAGCAAAGTAGAAATGGGCTTTGCTTTCAGAAGGTTTATAATATAGTAATGGGGAAAGAGATTATTCAAATAAACTCATAATTGCATCACTGTAAACACAAAATGGGATATGAAAGGAATACATTTGGCATTGGAAGAATATGTAGTGGAAGATTTATCGTGGGGCCTGTGGAAATATAGGGAAGGCTTTCCTGAGAAATAACATTTGCCAGGAAATAGGAATGGCTAAAAATCAAATACGAAAGAGGGGAGGCAGTTGTGGAACAGCATTCTAGGCAGAAGAATAAGCATATCAAAAGCCTCAAGATGAGCAAGAATCTGGTATTAAGTTCAAGGAACTTGGAGGAGATCAGTGAGATTGAGTCTAAGGAAAAGCAATGGACAGGAGAGTGAAACTGTAAATAGGGTCAAGATCATTCAAGGTCTGATAGGTCACATGAAGCCTACATTAGTCTACGAGCATTGGACTTAAAACGTGGCAGAGGTATTTTTACCATTGAGTTGTTTGATGAATGGATAAAGAAAATGTGATATATATACACAATGGAATAGTATTTGGTCATAAAAAAGAATGAAATAATTATTTACAGCAACATGGATGGAACTGAAGGTCATTATGTTAAGTGAAATAAGCCAGGTATAGAAAGACAAATAACACAAGTTCTCAGTCATGTGTAGGAGCTTAAAAAGTTGATCAGTGAAGACAGAGAATAGAATGAGAGATACCAGAGGCCGCAAAGGGCATGTGGATGGTGAGGGAGTGGGTAAAGAGAGGCTGGTTAATGGGTACAAAAATATAGTTAGATTGAAATAAGTTCTAATGTTGGATAGCAGACAATGGTTAACAACAGTGATTTGTACATTCAAAATAGCTAGAAGAGAGGACTTGAAATGTTATCAGCATGTAGAAATGATAAATAAGGTGATATATATCCTAAATTTTCTGACTACTTCATTAATTTTATGCATGTAACAAATTATCACATGTACCCCATAAATATGCACAAATATCATGTATTCATGAAAAACATTGGAGAGATAGTATACTGTATTTAAACTGATTACTCTGACATGTATGGAGAATGATTTTGAGACAGGAAAAATTTGATCTTAGGAGACCAATTAAGAGGCTACTACAGTGGTCCAGGTAGGAGGAAATAGCAGGTTGAACTTAATTAGTTTCAGAGGAAGAGAAAGAAGTAAATAATGTAAAATTTATTGATAGACTGGTTGTAGAATTAGAGAAAGTGACTCCTTTGGTTTCTTTGTTGATCCATGAAAAATTATAGGGAAAATGATTATTTTGGTTTTAAGAAACCTGTACTTAAAATTGGCTTTGAGACATGTAAGTTGAGAAATCTGGTAGGCCGCTGGATATACAGGTCTAGAGCTGGAGATAATTTGGGAATCATCAGATGCATTATAACATGGGCATGATAAAATCCCAGGCAAATCTATAGATGTCTAATGTATCTGTAGAGTGCAAAGAGAAGAGGGACTAAGCCTGACACTTGGAAATAGCAATATTTACTGGCCAACTTAGGGAGGGTAAGCCAGTAAAGAAGCTAGATAAGGAATAACCAGAGACTTTTGAAGAAAAACTAAGTGAGGGGCATCATGAGAGCAAAGGAAGGAGAATGTTTCAAAGAGAAAAGAGAGATCCACAGTGTGTGGTCAAGTACAGAGAGGTCAAATAAGAAAAACACTGAAAATATCCATTGGATTAGATACTCAGATGCCATTGATGATTTTAGAGTGAGACACTTCAGTAATGTTATTGGGTCACAATTAAGCAAAATTTGATTGGAGAGGTTTGAGGAGAAATAAAGTCAACAGTGAGCATGAAAAACCCTCAGAAGTTTGAATATGAAGTAGATGAGATACGGTGGTAGCTAGAAAGAGAAATGAAATAAGGATTTTTAAAAATAGAGTTACCTACTTCAGAAAATAATGAGTCACTTTGCGATAAATGTTTTAAATTTATGATAATGTCTAAACATAGAAAAGTAAAATCTTGTACAAGCAAAGTAAGCAAATAGCCTATTTATGAGGGATGAGGTAGTGCATGTAATTGAAGATTAAATTTTATTCAGGACTTTCTGAAAGCCAATACAAATCAGGAAAGACTGTGGGTCATATAAGCCTCATTATTCAATATAATGCCTCCATGTATCCGTATAAGCCTCATTATCCAATAATAATCAAACTAGCCAATATTAATGAATATTACACATGTAGAATTTCATTTAGTCCTCATTAAAGCGCATGACATAGTTATTACTATAAATTTCATTTCCCAAATGCAGACACCTGGGGTAAATAGGGTAAGTAGCTTGGCTAATATCACCAAAGTAAGTGACAGAGGGAGCTTAGAACAAACTGGACACACTGGCTCAGAGCCCACACTCTCACAACCATGCTATTCTGCCTTCATTTATACTGCTGCTTTGGGGAAGACAAAGTTCCTTCTGGCACTAAATTCCAAAAGGAATTGGTAATATGGGATCTTATGTAGGGGACATTGAACAACATGATGGAGATTGTCCACATGCTTTAAGCAGTTGCAGTGGCCATTGATTATTTTTGGCATCAATGAATGTGCCATGTGGGTTGGAACTTCTAGCAGCTTCTTCCTGGTTCATGTCTGAAGAACCAGCTGATGGCAGCTGCGGCTCTCCTCCATCCTACTAAGGGAGTTTGCATAGGTTCTGCTTCCCACCCTCAACTTTAAGGCCCTTGCCTACTTGTTTGGAGGATTTTCAGCCTTGTCTCCTATAGACTGCTTCCCCTCTGCCAAGCTTCTTAGAATTATTTGTCTATTGAGATGGTCAGAATATCTTTTTTGCTTTTTTAAATTACAAAAATAATATATGTTTCTTATATAAAATTGGGACAATTCAGACAAATAAAAAAATCAAAGATATTTGTAATCCTTTTACCCCTACATAACCATTGGTAGCATTAAACATTCTTACTGCATTTGTTTTCTGGATTTACATAGTTTTAACAAATGTCTTTTGATTTAGGCTCTGTGTTACATTCTTGTCAATATTTACACAAATGAAATAACACTATAATGTTTTATAAGATGCTTTTTGCTTATATATTTTGGAAAATTTCCTGTGTCATTAAATATATCTCTACAATGTATTTTGAAAAAGCTTAATAATATTTCATTAGAAAGGCAAACATTCTTATTTACCTAATTCTACATTGTTGGGCATCTAGGTTTTCTTCTTATTTTGACAGTTATAGATAATACTTTTATGAACAAAATTATACATAACTTTCTGTGCATAGGTCTAATTTTTTTCCTTAGGAAAATTCCTAGAAGGTAGGTTACTATATTAAAATTAATTAAAAATTGGCTTTTATTAGGGTAGTGTGTCTTAGATTAAGTGTAAATGCATATAGTAAATAGCACAGTGCCTCTGTACTCAATAGATGATCAGTAAATGGTGATGATTATTATTCAAGAAAAGCAAACCAAAATTTATCCTTGCACTTAGAGGGGTTATTACTATCAAATGGGCATAGTTTTTAAAGTTATCTTTTTACTACCTAATGTTCTTACATAATTTCCCTGTTTCTTTATGGTGTTCCTATTTGAAACTAATAATGAAGAATACTTCTTGGAGCTTTTTAACTTGGCAGGCACTGAAACAAGCATTTTTCTGTGCAGTACACCATTCATGTTTATGCAAAAGGCAGTTATTATATCCATTTTACAGACGTGGAAATGGAGACTGGCAGATGTTATTTATATTCAGAGTTACATAGGTTGTAAGTGGCAGAGCCAGGCTTCAAAGCAGGCACTCTCATGTTACTCTGCCCATTTCACCACTTCTCTGTGATGAGAGAGAAGGAAAGTAATATGAATATAAGATAATAATTTGCAAATTTATTTTCTATTAACTGAAAACCCAGTGTTGGCCTCAAAGTTAGGCAGTAACAGATTGTCTATGACATGCCACATTATGTCATAGTCAAGTCATATTCTATCTGTGTTTTCTCCCCTAATCCCACCTTTTAAAAATTCATTCCTAGCTTTCTCATGTTTTTCCTCCATTACTGCTATCAAATCTATTTTTATGAATAGGCCTAATAAATTATTTATTTAAAGTGTGCACATGTTTGCAATTGTATTTTATTAGAAACTAATATTTTAAATTCACTCACATAAGTCTGATTAAGGCATTTTAAAGCTTGGTAAACTGGTGGGAAAGGAAATATGAGGGTCGGGGAAACTTTCTGAAAGGACAGTAGGTAGGCACCCATAAATACTGCCTACTCAGAACACCAGTCTTTAATCTTGGGCTCATTTCTCTCTCTCTTTCCTCCCCTTTTTCCCTAACATCTTCTTTCCACTATTTCTTGAGAAATATCTTTAGGAGATATTTAGAGAAAGTATCTTTAGGAGAGTAATAAGAATGAATGCATCAGTGCTTTTGGAAGGAAGCAAAGTGACAGAAAGTGATGCTTGTATTTATTACTTTCTGTTCCTTCAAACTTTTGGTTTTTAGCTCCAGGACTTTTGACCCACGGGAAGGGCATTGTGCTAGGCTGGTTCAAGTGAGGAATAACAGAGACAGACAACAGCAATGGGAGCGCAGTGCGAAGCAGCTACAAGTATTAGTAATCTTCACAATGTGTTTGTCTTAACTCTGTGCTGGCACATTGTGATTCACAATGTAGACTATTCTTAATGGAAGAATCGCCTTGAATTAAAGGAGAATGTTTAAGAAAATGATGGATATACAAGATGTCTTCCCTCCTGCCAGCTGTGAAACTGATTGATCTTAAAGCTTTTGCCATGGTTATTATCTCAAGGAGAGAGATGTGTGTAGGAGTGGAAATTATTCAAGGATATCATCTCTCTTGATTTTCTCATTTCCTTCACAAGTGGGTGGAAGATAATTTTGTGAGGTTCAAAGATATGCAAGCGAGTCCCTGGTAATGTTAAAAAAAAACATCCATGGACCATCTAAACTAACTTTTGAATTCTAGTATAACCAGTCATCCAGTGAACCCAAAGAGCTTTACTGGACAAAGGGGTCAAGTGGACAGTTTTGAAATGTTATCAGTAAAAGTTTTCTACCCAATATTGTAAACAGTTATTTGTTTACAGTAGAGATTAGGCTCTGCAATAACATAAACATCATGATACATTTATGAACACATGTTGAAAATTCACTATTTCTGGGCTATATTTTTAGACCATGGATCTAACCAAATGAGCTAATTGGCCCAGGTTCATCACTGACTTTTCAGGGAAGGAAGGTGATTGTTAAAGAGAGGCTGAATTAAAGTCTTGCTTTTGTTTTTTCACCCTTTAGAAGAGAACCATGTTCCACTTAGAGCTTCACTTTTGAATATTTGTTTGTAGAATTGAAGAATTTAAGGAAGATAGACTTGCTTCTTTTTTTCAACCCCATAATAAATTAACCAACAGGAAGTAAAATTCTTTCAGTTCCAACTGTATAGTGTTTATATTCCCATTCTGAACAACTATGTTCACTTTTGAAGAATGTCAATCAAAAGAAGGAGTGAGGTGGTCGGCATCTCTAAAACGTGGCTAGTAAAGCTTGCTCTTATAGCTTTACAAGTGATCTTCCAGGTGTAAAGTCTACTTCCTCCACAGATTCCCATCCTCTGAAACCTGTAATTATAGTTGTAGTAAAGAAGCACTCCTTTCTTAATGTCATTATCACAATGGGGCTGGGATTGAGGATTGGTTTATACAAAATGGTGAGGTCTAATATGAGCCCTAGAGTCAAGAAATCCTTTCCGTTCTTTGATAGTCTTTTATTAGATTAGGTTTTGGGGTATTTTTGAAGAAATAGGAAATTTCAGAGAAACAAAGCTTCTAGAACAAAGTATTTGTATGCAAAAAAAGTATAGTGTAAACAAAAAGAACATTTAAAATGGTGTAGAAACGAAGCTGTTTGGGCCTCCTCTACTGACGCCCACACAGATCCCTGACTTTTGAGCATATCCATCCATGTCCCAACCTGGACACAGGGAAATATGTTTGTAAATTCTTGCCAAGCAAAAGCAGGAGAAGGGAGCCATCTGGTGTGGGAGGTGCATACAGGTTAAGTGTATCAGGAAGCAGGTGGCTGAGCTGCAGGAGGTTTCCAGGCTGAGAACTAAAAAGAACTGCAGACTTCATTGGTATGATGGACACTGAGGTATCAAAACAAGAGAAAGAAGCTTACCGAACTGGGAGAAAGAATGTAAGGAGAAAAGGCTCCTTTTGCTCTGTTTTCACTTTGGCTGGCATTCAATTCCATTCTGCAAGCATTTATTGAGTGCCTACCACATATAAGACACTGGGTCTTTTGGGAAATATATAAGACGAAATGTCATGGAAGAGAAGGAAGAGTAATTCTTTAGGGAAGAAACAATTCTAATGGGCATGATGCCTCATAACTCCCTAAATACCTGTGAGACCGTGGGAGGCACTATGCAAAGTCATTCTAAAACTGTTTTTCTTCTCTTTCAGGAGGTAGCAATGTAAATACAAGACTCAAACTACATTGCAGGATTGTTTTAGAGAGAGGGATATTCACTATATTTTCAACACACATGTGTTCTCTCAGGCCATGAACTCTCTCTCACGCACACATCCCTCTTTCTCAAATACAATTTATTTTAACCTTTTAAAATTTTGTTACTGAAGGCTTGTGAAAGGTAAGGTTACAATAACAGCATAGAATAAATATAGAAAATGTATAAATTTATACTTTTCTATAACTATAGAAAAAATTAATTGGAATGAGAAATCCCTTTATTTAATGAATGAAGAAGTCAAAGATGAGAGAAATTAAATGACTTTCCCAAGGTCATACAACTCATTAGAGGTAAACTGGAGAAAAATTATTTCACATGCTCTTTAATCTAGACATTATAAAATGACAATGTATTGCCTCTTGCATACGAGAAAACAAAATACATTTTATTGGAACATGTGGGTGAGCTCCATCTTACTAAGGCTCAACCTATTCCATTGTTGCTGAAATTGTTGCCCTTCTGCTATACATATGCGTCTTATAAATTAATCATTATTTTTGAAAATATATGTGACTTTTATTCCATAGTTATTCAGTGAAACTTTAGCTTGTTTTTTGATTGTTGTTTCACATTCTGCTAACAGATTAATTTTTTTTATTATTTTCTAAATTAGCTATTTATTCACAGCTAAGCTTTCTTCAAGTATATTTTGGCTGAGGCTATAACATTAGGATTATTGCAGTTTAGTGTTAAAATATATTGTGAAAGATTATTTTTGCACAATATTCTCCCAAAATACAGCATCATGCCTCAGCCCCACATCACTTAATTCCTAGGCTATCTCATACAATGCTTATGAGAGTTATGCTTAGTTCTTGGGAAGTGCTACTTTAAAGGAGATCAGAAAGAAACAGTATTCTTGATTATGTTTCTCAGGAAAGAATCTCCTCTATTCAAATCTATATTTCTTTGGTATAGAAGCTTCAATTTTTTTTTTTTAGGGATTTATGTATGGTGAGCTGGGGGAAGATACCAGAGAGCATATTTTTTTTATGTGATGGCAAGAATGTTTATACTTGGTTTTGGAGATAATTGTAAAACATATATTTTCTTCTTACAATAGCAGAATTTTATCAGAAAAAAAGTGACAGAAACCCTAAGAAGATGTAGTCAGTGTTTCAAGAATGATTTAATCAGTTAGAAGAGATCTGCTCTTGGTTTGCATTTTATTTATAACTTGTTCTTACAAATGCACATTAGAAGAAGCACTCCTTTCTGGCAATATGCTGGGTAACTGTAATGACATGAAGGCACTGGCTTCCTGATATGATATATTAATAAGAGTATGTAGTGCCCCGGTGAAAATAATGCCATTTGTTTTAGTTGCCTAACCCTTCCTGTTCTTTTGTTCTGTTCATTACAAGTTTGCTTTGGGTCTACCAACCTAAGGCTAGAATTCTTTATACATAGGTACTTCTATGTTAGAGTGAAGGTTTTACAAACAATTCTGTGAAATATTCTCTCTGCTCCCCTAATGGCTAACATTCACTGAGTGCTTTATAGTAAAGGCACTGTGCTAAGTGCCTTATAGCATAATATCATTTATAATCCACCCAACAACCTAGAAGACACTACTTTTATTACCTCCATTTTACAGATGAGAAACCTGACGCTCAGAAAGATGAAGTTAATTGCCAAGGTTACCCAACCAGTAAGTGGGAAAATTGAAAGTTGAGTCCAGATCCATCATACTCAGGGGTTATGTTCTCTGTACCTGTGCTCTGGTGCTGCAGCACACATTTGGAATCTTTGTGTTAGCTCCTTGACTAGTAAATTGGGAACCAGCAATGCTCTTCATGATTGGTCTCCATTGTCAATGGGGCACATATAAATGGATTTTACATAGCAAAAGGAAGATAAAATTTTACACAAGCACAGAAGAGACATTTAGCTCATCAAGTGAC
Source organism: Callithrix jacchus (assembly GCF_049354715.1). Lineage (NCBI taxonomy): Eukaryota > Metazoa > Chordata > Mammalia > Primates > Cebidae > Callithrix > Callithrix jacchus. The sequence continues at coordinate 107,287,123 of NC_133505.1, forward strand.
TTGACCAAAGGTGGTAAGCAGACCAGCAATGTTAGCATCCGCTGGCAGTCATTAGAAATGCAGGCTCTTTGCCCTATCCACAAGTTCGTCAATCAGAATCTAGCTTGATGATTTACACATACATAAACCAAAGAGTTATACGTGTCTCAACCAAGGTTTTTTAGGACTGTGGAGAGCCTGAAATGTTCAATGACAGAAGTTCATGTTTGATGTTTTTTTCTTTCATTGTGAGCTTTTGCTAAATCTAAGATTCCAGTAGTTCATTTGATATATAAATTCTGCTGCTTATAAACAGCTGAAAACCATGGATCTATATCTGATCATGAAGTTTATGCATGAGGAGAGTGAAGTTCAATGAATGACTTGCCCAAAATATATTGTTGACATATCTAAAACTAGAACCTAGACCTCAGCTTTCTTGCTTTTTTGATTAAAAACATTTGAGCACCATGTTATTTAAAATGGGGAATGAGTTTAGAATCAGGAGACCAGGTTCTAATCCTGGATCTGCTTAGAATCATCTGGGTCACCCAAAATAAACAATTTAATTTCTCTTTGATTAAGTTTCTGTGGCTATAGAAATTAGAGTGGTGGTATCTATAATCTTCATTTATCTCTAACTTTTATATTTGGTGACGTATATATTGTTACCCAATTCCATATATATGACAGGGTCTTGCTTGGTCACTTGGGTTGGTGTACAGTGGCACAATCGTGGCTCAACACAACTTTAAACTCCTGGGTTCCAGTGATCCTTCTGCCTCAGCCTCCCATGTAACTGGGAATACAGGTGTGTGTCACCATGCTCAGTTAATTAAAAAAATTTTTTGTAGAAAGGAGGTATCACTATGTTGCCCAGCCCTAAAATATCTTATTTTTAAAAGAAGATTAAAACTAATATAAAAATCATGCCATGGTAACAGTAAATTAAGTATAGCAGAGGGTCTAAAGAAAAATTAAAAATTTCTTTCCTGCCTCGGCCACTGGCCTGTGCCACATAAGCAAGCATTAATGGTTTCTAGTTTTCACTTCTAGTGATTACCGTTCAAATAGTATTGTGTGGCTCCATTTCTAGGTTTACAACTAGATAATATGGATGCCTTTTATAAAAGATGAAGAATTGATTCCATTTATACAACCAGCAAATCCTTCTCATTTTTTATGTCTTATTTTTAGATTTTCCAGTAGTTATCTTTGTGACTTTAAATACCACATTCTCCATTTTTTTTATTCAACCACTTTATAGTATATCTTTTGATATTTTCCAACTCTCCTACTGTTATCATCTGTATAATGTGATATGGAAGGGGGACAGGGAAGTGCTGGGAGGAGAATTCTTGGGCAGGTCCCTGGCTAGGGCTCCACCCCCAGGCCTGGGCCCATGGACCTGGGTGAGGACAGGCACACCTATCTTTGTGCCCAAATTTTACATTTCCCAAGACCATTCTAGACTGCCATGCCCCCATCCTGTACCTATAAAAACCCTGAAACCCTAGCAGACAAACACACAAGTGGCTGGATATCAAGAGGACATCGGGAGCATACAGACAGATGCTGGCAAGCTGGCAAGCCATCGACTGGTGGAACAAGGTGGAGTTTGGCTGGGGTAGTTGGAGGTTTAAAGATACCATTTGTCATGACTTGCTATATGGTAATAGAAAACTAAGAAAAGTAATTTTATGTCACTAAATTTGTGTCAACAGAGAAGGAACTTTCAAATATTTAGGTGTTTTCTTCTTAATTGCTTTATTTACTTTTAGTAGGACCTGAGATGCAGTAGGTTGAGTTAATCAAACAGCTCAGTTCCTGACAGATTATTGTTCTTGGTCTGTACATAAACTTCCTCTTATTTATTTATCGCTTTTTAAAAATTATACTTTAAATTCTAGGGTACATGTATGTGCTGGTTTGTTACATAGGTGTACATGTGCCATGGTTGTTTGCTGCATCCATCCCCCATCATCTAGGTATTTCTCCTAATGCTATCCCTTCCCAATCCCCCGACTCCCTACTATTTATCCCCTAGTCCCGCCACCCCACAACAGTCCTTGGTGTGGGATGTTCCCCTCCCTGTGTCCATGTGTTCTCATTGTTCAACACCCACTTATGAGTGATAACATGCAGTGTTTGTTTGGTTTTCTATTCTTGTATCAGTTTGCTGAGAATGATGGTTTTTAGCTTCATTCATGTTCCTGCAAAGGAACTCATCCAATTGAATAAATTATATTTTTCCACTTCTTGCTTTTCAGTATGTTTATATGAGAAGTGGTTTTCTTGAAGGCAGCATATAGTTGGGTCTTTGTTTTTTTTTTTTTTTTTTAAATCCATTCAGCCTTTTAATTAAGAAAATGAGACCATTTACATTCAATGTTATTGTTATGTAAGGACTCACTACTGCCATTTTATTGCCTGTTTTCTAGTTGTTTTAAGAATCCTATCACCGGGTGCAGTGGCTCAAGCCTGTAATCCCAGCACTTTGGGAGGCTGAGGTGGGTGGATCACGAGGTCAAAAGATCGAGACCATCTGGGTCAACATGGTGAAACCCCGTCTCTACTAAAAATACAAAAAAATTAGCTGGGCATGGTGGCATGTGCCTGTAATCCTAGCTACTCAGGAGGCTGAGGCAGGAGAATTGTGGAGGTTGCTGTGAGCCAAGATCGCGCCATTACACTCCAGCCTGGGTAACAAGAGCAAAACTTCATCTCAAAAAAAAAAAAAGAATCCTATCTTTTCTTCTTACTGTCTTCCTTTGTGGTTTAATGATTTTTCTCTGGTACTGTATTTTAATTTGTAGTTAATGTATTAAAGGTTTTTGTATTGTGGTTACCCATGAGGCTTACAAAAATATTTTATAGGGATAAAACATTATTTTAAAGAGCTGACAACTTATGTTAGAACCCAAACAAAATAATAGAAATAAAGGCCAAATAACATTCAATAATTCTATACTTTAACTTTACTACCCTCATTTTGACAGCTGTGTCAATTTACATACTTTTACATTACCTATTTCTTAACTGGTTGCTATAGTTATTATTGTTCTTGACAGATTTGTCTTTTGAGTTTCATGCTAAAGTTATGAATGAATTACTCCATGATTATGAAACTGGGTTCTGGGATGTGGGGGAGGCTAGCTCCCTGATAGGATGTGTTCTTTTCCCATATTAAAGGTTCTTCTATAAATTCTTGTCTAGCTACGCTTTTTGCCTCTAGGTCAGCTTGGCGATTGCCCTCTGCTACCTTCTGATCTCCATTCTGGTGACCTCGACAGTGTAAGACTGCTACCTCTTTTAGTTCTTGGAGAGCTTGTAATAAGTCTAAAATTTCCTTATGATATTTTATGGGAGTTCCTGCTGAGGTTAGGAACTCTCTTTCCTTTTTCTAATTTTAGAGCTTGAGTGAGGGTTACCAGTTCTGCTAGCTGGGCACTAGTCCCAGGAGAAAGGGAATTGCTTTCAAGCACTGTTTGATCACTGACTACTGCATATCCTAGTTTTCAAACTCCATTTTACATAAAGGAACTTCCGTCAGTATATAGGTTAAGGTCAGGATTGGCTAGAGGACTATCTAAAAGATTCTCTCAAGCCACGTAGTGCTGAGCTATAATCTGCTGACGGTCATTTTCTGTGTCTGTTCCTTCCTCAGAAAGAAAAGTATCTAGACTGAGGGCTGCACAGGTGTGCAGCTGAAGTACAGGCCCTTCGAGCACTAAGGCTTGATATTTGAGTAGGCAACTGTCAGACAGCCATAAGCCTCCTTTAGAGGCCAGAATTCCAGCTATGTCATGTGAAGTCCATACCGTTAGATTTTTCCCTTGCACTATTTTAACAGCCTCTGAGACCAGTATAGCCACTGCAGCTATGACTCACAAGCATCGTGGCCAGCCTTCCACTACTGCATCCATTTCCTTACTTAGATATGCCTCTGGGTGTGGTTCCCCCCGAGCCTGGGTGAGAACCCACAGTGCCACTCCTGACTTCTTTGTAACATACAGGGAGAAGTCATTCCCTATAGGAAGGCTTAGAGCTGGAGCCTGCAGTAGTGCCTCCTTCAAGGTCTGAAAAGGTGGCCTTAGCTATAGGGTCCCATAGTACTAGATGGGTGTTAGCTTTTTGGGTTTCCTTAATCAGAGTGTACAGAGGTTTTGCTATTTCACCATATCTGGGAATCCACAATTGGCAAAAAAACAGTTATTCCAAAGAATCCCTGTAACTGTTTTAATGTCTTTGGATGGGGGAAGGCCAGTAGGGGTTGGAAATGTCCCTTATCTAGGGCCTGAGCACTCTTAGATAAGACCAGCCCTAGGTATTTTACCTCTTATCTACAAAGTTGGGCCTTTGGTTTGGAAATTTTGTATCCACAGGCAGCAAGAAAATTTAGGAGGTCCCGAGTGGCCTGCTGACACTGGGTTTCTAAGTTTGCAGTTAAAAGTAAGTCATCTAGATACTGAAGAATGAGGGTACCTGGATGTGAAAAATTACTAAGGTCCTGAGCTAGAGACTGGCTAAACAGGTGGGGGCTATCTTGAAAGCCCTGGGGTAACACTGTCCAGGTGAGCTGAGAAATCTGGTCTAAAGGATCTTCAAAGGCAATCAGAAACTGAGAGTCAGGATGTAATGGTACACAGAAAAAGGCATCCTTAAGGTCCAGGACTGTAAACTATTGTGCTTCTCCTGGTATTTGAGAGAGCAAAGTGTAAGGATTAGGTACAGCTGGGTATAAAGGAATCACAGCTTCATTAATAAGCCTGAGATCCTGCACCAGCCTCCATTGTCCATTAGGTTTCTGCATTACTAAAATTGGATTATTACAAGGGCTGTTAAAGGACTTCACTAGATCCTGAGCTTTTAAGTCCTTCACAATATCCTGTAGCCTTTTTTTGGCTTCTGGTCTTAAGGGGTACTATCTTTGGTAAAGAAAACAGGTGGGATCCTTTAGCATTATTGGAATTGGGCATGCATTCTTTGCCTGCCCAAATTGTCTGTCCATTGCCCAAACCTTGGGATTAATCCCTTCATGAAATAAAGGGCAGCAGAGAGGGATTTCCTCCCTGATGAGGTTTATATAAATAATGGCTCCTGCTCTGGCTAGCAGGTCCCACCCCACTAAGGGAGTGGGACTTTCTGGCATGATGAGGAGTCAGGGACAGCTTAGGGGCTGGGAGAAATATCAGGAGACTGCTCGTCCTAGGACTCCTTGGATAGTTATAGATTTAGAGGACAACTGTCCAGGGTGGAAGAGTAAAACAGAGAAGGCTGTGCCAGTGTCCAGGAGATCACCTTCCTGGCCCTCTACGGTCAGCTTTATCTGGGGCTCTGTGAGGGTGATTATGGATGCTGGTGCTTGCCCCGGGCTCCCTTAGTCCTGCAGTTAGGTCATCTGGTTAGACACCTCAGGCCCTGGGAACCTTCATCCCCTGGGACAGTGGGCTTTCCAGTGAACCCCTTGGCACAGAGGGGAAGGATGAGGTGGCGGTCCATTCCTCTGGGGATGATTTCTTATAAAATGTCCCTTCAGACTGCACTGGTAACAAGCTTTGCCAGACTGGCAACTAACCCGAGCCTTTCCCTCATTTGAGCCCCTGGAGTCTGCTTGCCTGAAAGCCATGACTAAGGCTGCAGCTTTTCTCTGATCTCATCTATGCCCTTCAGCCTGTTCCTCCTGGTATCTATTATAAAACACTGAGGTTGCCAGGTTCTGTAATGATTCTAGACTTTGTTCTGGCCCCAAGGCCAGCTTCTGGAGCTTCCTTCTAATATCTGCTGCTGACTGTATAATAAACTTGTCCTTTAGTGTTAACTGACCTGCAATGGAGTCTGGTGACAGGGGAGTGTACTTTCTTAAGGCCTCCTGCAATTTGTTAAGGAAAGCTGTTGGGTTTTCTTCCTTTTCCTGAGTTATAGTGGAGAACATTGCATAGTTCATGGGCTTCTTCTTAGGTCACCTTAATACCTCAAGTATGCAGGTCAAGAAATGCCTATGGCTCTAGTCCCCCTGTTCTGAGTCAGGATCCGAGCGAGGGTCCATGCTAGGGACTGCTTGTCTTCCTGTAGGAAATTTATCCTTTTCTTCTGGTGTCATTAGGTCATGTACTTGACTAAGGTACTAGGTGTCTCCAAACTCTTGAGCTGCTGCTTTTGCAGCCTCTCTCTGATTGCTGGTTAGGGTTTGATTAAGCAATAGGGTGATATCTTTCCAGTCTAATTCGAAGGACTGGCTATTCTATGTCCTCTGCACTTTGCAGGAATTTTAGAATCAGTATGCCAAATTCTACAAGGAAACCTCCTAGAACTTAAATGGAATGGCATTTAATATATAGATCAATTTGTAGTAATTGGCATTGTAACAAAATTGAGACTTTCAATTCATGAACACAGTAAAGCTCTCAATTATGTAGGTCTTTATTTCTTTCAATAGTGTTTTATAATTTTTATTGTATAGCCCTTATAAACATTTTGTCCAGTCTTTCTCTAAGTATTTTTTGTTATTATTTTAAAGTCTTCAATTACTAATTGTTAACTATTAATGTACAAAAAATATGAATGACTTATATGTACTGACATTGAATCCAGGACATTGCTGACTCATGTCTTAGTTCTAGGCATTTTCTTGTACATTACATAGTATTTTCTTCATACACCCTCATGTTGTATGTAAATAAAGACAGTTTAACTTCTTGCTTTCCAATCTAGCAGCCATTTTTTTCTGTTTCCTGATTAATTTTACTTTCTAGAACCTCCAGTACAATGTTGAATGAAAATGGTGAGAAAATGGATGTCCTTGCCTTGTTTCTAATCTCAGGTTCCATGTAGGGGGAGTGCTCGCTGCACAGTCATGTCTTTCCCAATTCCTCCTGTCCATGGCCAATGGCCAGACCTGAACACAATGAAGCATTTATAAATAAAATTCCTTGTTTTTCCCCCAGCAATTTAATAAAGTTTTGGGTTTAGCTCAAGTAAGATTACTACATGCACTGTATTGCTGGATGTAATTATGCATATATTATATTTATATATGATTATATAAATATATATAACATATTTTCATATATATTCATATATGTTTTTTTACAAATAAATATAATTATATATAAATCATATAAATGTAGATATATATAAATCATATTTATCATATATTTATAAATATATATTTATGTATATTTATAATTATATAATATATATAACTATATATTATACATAGTTATTATATAAATATTAATATATAAATATATATTTATATAAATCATAGATATAATTACATATAAATATATAGTTATATATTATATATCAAAAATATATATGAATATACATATCCATATATATTTATATATAAATATACATATCCATATATATTTATATATAAATTTATATATATAATTATATATAAATAAATTCATATATAATTATACATATCTATATTTATATAAATCTATATTTATATATAATTATATATCTAATATATATAATTATTGTATGTTAAATATTATATATTAATTAATTAATATATATTATATATATTCCATATGTATAATTATAAAATTATATGCAAATCTATGTTTATATATAATTATATGATTTATGTGTGAATATTTATATTTTATATGATTATATATATAAGAAATATATATGAAAATATGTTCAAGTTCCCAATTAAAAAATTATATATTTATATAATCATATATATTTTTATTTATCTATAAAATATTTATTTATTTATAGTCATATATATATTTGTATAATCATATATATTTTTAAATTGGGAACTGAAACATATTTTTTATGAGGTATAGTAAACCTTTAAGTCCAAATTTTAACTATGTACATATAATCTATATATATGATGTTTAAAAAGATTAAAGTTTTAACATCTTTTTTTTTTTTGAGATGGAGTTTTGCTTTTGTTGCCCAGGTTGGAGTGCAATGATGAGATCTCTGCTCACTGCAATCTCTGCCTCCTGGGTTCAAGAGATTCTTCTGCTTCAGCCTCCCGAATAGCTGCAATTACAGGTGCACACCACCATGCCCAGCTAATTTTTATTTATTTATTTTAGTAGAGACAGGTTTTTGTTATGTTGGCCAGGCTGGTCTTGAACTCCTGTCCTCAGGTGATCCACCCACTTCAGCCTCCCAAATTGAAAGTGCTGAGATTACAGACGTGAGCCATTGTGCCCATCTAAAAACACCTTAACTGGTTACCAACAATCTCAGCACTGGATGGATCCTTTGCTTATCCTGCTATGTAAAGCAGAGATTCTATAAGGTGCAGAACCCCCTAGCCACACTAGAAGGATACAGTCAAGATAAGTAAGGGACTGTAATCAATTAAGTCAGGAAGTAGAGGTTTCAGGGGGCACATTAGGTCCTTTGTCCATCCGAGTCCTGGAATCTGGCCTGACATGATGGTTTCAGTGTAGAGGCAGATAGAGGGCCTAATAAATACCCATAGTAAACTATGGGTCCATACCCATAGTAAACTTTTGTTTTTAAAAAATTGCTCTAATAATACATCTGGGCAATGATTACCAATGGATACCAAAACAATTAGGTGAAAGGTTGAAGGGGGAGCTTTTTTATGGTAGGATCAGGCAGTATCTCCATGGGCCCCCAGTTAACTGAATCCTGGGAACAGAGACCTGGACCGAATCATGTCTTTGTCATTAAGGAATTTATAAACTTGGGAATGGGTGGAGGTGGATGTAGTTTGGTAGGACATGTAATTAGTTATGTGCAGTAAATTACAATTGGCATTATAAATAAAACTGTGCATGGTATGAGAGTGAAAGGAAAAGGAGAGGATAACCAAATGTCCTAGCAAGGACAAGATAACTCAGAGAGCTGGTGTGTGGCCTGGGTTGAGTGATAAAAAGCATGCAGGCCCCGCAGGCAGCCAAGCATAATCTTGATTGCACTCTCTAATGACACACTACTTTTCTTCTGTAGCACTAACAAATTATAATATATTTATATTTGTAAAAAAAAATTTGCTTATTATTGTTTTTCCTACTTGAGAATATAAGCACTTGTGGGGCTCTTGCTCACCATTGCGTAAATTAAGTTCTGTGACTTTTCCCCCACTATAGCCTTTCAGCATTTTAAACCATTTTATTATGTAAAATTTCAAAGATACACAAAGGTAGAGAATGTTGTTTAATAAACCTTCATATACCTATCAGCAATGTCAATAATTACCGTTGTTGTATCAATCTTATTTCAACTATCATCTAATTCCTTATAAATTTTTTTGTTTAAGTCTTTTAAAGCAAATCTTATGTCATTTCACTTAATAGGACTCTCTATTTGAAAAGTGTGTTTTTTTATATAAATGTCATCTTGTTATAACACTCAACTACCATTTTTAATAGCATCTAATATCCAGTTCACATTCAAATTTCTCAAATTGTTTCAAAGATGTCTTTTTAGAGTGTTTCATTGGAATTAGGACCAAAGTAAGATCTACCAGTTATGCTTGTTTTTTATGTCTCTTCAATATCTTTTATTCTGCAGTTGTCTACCTAACATTATTATTATTTTTAAAACCACACTAATATATCCTGGAGACTGTCTTGAATTTTGGATTTGGCTAAATGCTTCTTTGGGATATCATTTAACTGTTTCTTCTATTCCATATGCCTCCTATAAACTACTTGTTATATTGAGGCATTTGATTAGATGAAGCCTCTACTCTTTTCTGAATACATTTTGTAAGTGAGGTAGGTATTCCCTATTCTATCACATGCACATTATGAAACACATAATGTTCTATTATCCAATCTTTAATATTTCACCATAGTTTGGAAAAACTTTACTGAAGAAGTTGCATTTGAACAGGGTCTTGAAAGACCCTTGCCAATTGGTCAAGAACAATGGTGTAGAGGGAGAAGCAGGCACAGAGGCAAAGAATCATACATACTGGAGAATATTGTGAAACCTAGCCAGTTTAGTTTTACTTTTTAGCAAATTTAGAATAGACAATGCACTTCATTTTGAAGATTACATTTAAACTCAATTTTATTCAGTATTACTTTTAGGATAATTACTTTGAGACTGGAACATTTTATATGCTGGCTAAACATAGGTTTTGCTATTTAAGTCTCTCTTACCAATCAAGTTTTTTTTTTTCCTGCCCTACTGAAGAAAGTTTACTGTTTTTATCTTGAGATATATTGTGGCCTACAGTAAGAATGTCAAATCTGGAAATAGGCCTTTTAGTTTAATAACATTGCTTGATTACATTATGGCATATAAATAAATGGAATCTGCCAAAATTTTGTTTAATTAAATTACAGGCTTTGTTTCATGAAATACTTGACTCTGTGGGTCAAGAGGTATTTTACTGAATGCAGAACACTGTAGAATTCATCAGGTACACCCTGGAATAATGTTATATCTATTTTATTAAGTGGTTTAAATTGACATTTGGTTAATAGGAAACAATAGGACCTGATTTTAAAAAAAATCTAATGATGGCAGGAATAGGAAAGCTTATCACTCAATGTGTTTCTCAGGTTGGCATAGAGTTTAATTATACAGATAAAGTATGCCTTGGAAAGCTGAGGACTGAGTAGAAGAGGTAGGCCCATTTTACATAGAGGAGGTAGGTAAAGCCCCATGAGAAGGGTCTCCTATCTGGAATATGTCCTCATAATCTTTTTGCTAATGACTGAAATTTTGCCATGAATAAATAATTGTTTATTACTAGAATGAAGCAACTCTAGATCTGATTTTATAATAAGCTTTACTAGCATTAGCACCTTGATGTGTATTAGCTTTGGTAGGGTAGTCTGTCCTTGAGAGGATAAATAGGTGTCAGTAGAGCAATAATACTGAGCAGGTCAAGATGAAGTAAAAGGGAACTTCCAAGGAAGATTAGTCTCAAGGGTGGACATATGACTGGAGGAGTTGTGCTATGAAGTCAGTGCTTGGGTTAGGGTCTGTTAATCCTCTAACAGCAGCAAGGTCACAGCTGGTAGTATATACATATATACATACAGTTTTATGGTTATGATATTTAGTTAATGAAATTGACTAAAGGTGAGTGTTGGAAGGGTGAGTCTTATGTAACTATTTGGTTGATAATTTGTTATACAGAGGAAGTCTGTGGTTAATATAATCTACTAATACATTAATACATGCTTTATTTGTATGAAGTATTCTTTTGCAAGTCAAAATATCATATGAAATCTTTCTGTAAGGTGGTGAAACTTCCCCCTGCTTCCCCAGGGTGGTATATGAAACCAAAGGTTCTGTTGGTGGATAGAAATAAAAGGGCTTTGTTTATAGTGGTATTTTGCCAAAATGGAGAGATGGAGCCATAAACAGAGGAATAGCCAAGTCAGAAATAGTAGTAAGAGGATCATGTGTTAAACCAAGGTGTCAGCCAGTTCAGGAGTCAGCTGAAAAGGACTTGCGTCTGGATGCCCCCTGCATGTGCTAACTGGCATATGCTCTTGCAGTGGGCACTCTTGTGCTAAGGGGTCATCATGGGGTGAGTCCATTAGTGTGAGCAGTGCTTTTTCATGCTTGTATCCAGGAGATTCCCATGCTGGCCTGTTAAATAGTAAACTTAATGTGAATGTCACCTGGAGAAAACAGAAATTTACAAGGTCATGTAAATACTCAATTTAGAGTGTAACTGTGTTTGCAGTAATGACATTATCTGTGTTCTGTTTTGAATTGGTGTTTGGGGACATAAAAACAGCCCAAACAGCCACTGAATAAATTTTGTAGTAGTTGAGGAAGATTTATCCGCACATATTGGGATTTGAGCCAGTATTGTTCTTAATTATAAACATAAGTGTGACTGGAATACATTCCCAACATATTCCACAATCAAATGGGTGCAATGAGTTTGTGAGCTATGCAAGTAAATAAAGTAAATGTGATATCGGGGTCAAACTGAGTTGCTCATAAGGCAAATGGGGAAAGAGGAGTGAGGCATGGATGTACTGGTGGGGCATGGATGTCCTAGACTCTAATGTTATCATTTCAGAAGCTAATATAATATTTCCAGAAAGAATTTTAGGGTTTTGCAGTGGCTGAAATATAAGGTTTATGAAGAAACCTTTCACTTAGCACAAGGAAGCTTTCGTTAGGAATCTCATAAAAATTGAATGGCAAAGACAGTAGACAAAAGACAAGGGCTCTCTCAGATCGTGCTGCTTCTCTGCTGCTCCATATGTGGCAATCACTGACACATAGCATCCTCTGTGTGCTAACTTCCTGACATTTCTATATCATGCTTAGTTGTGCTTCCCTCTCACTAAATAGCTGCACAGTCATTTATTCATTCAATAAACATCTATCATCAGCCTTCTATATGCCACATACTGTGCAATGGGCTGAGGATAAAGATATAAAGAAAACACAGGCCTTGTACTCTGGGAGTTCACAGCCTAGGAAGCTGGTTTATAGGATTCTTTAGAAGGGCTACTGCTTGATGTTGCCTATTTCAGATAAAAATAGAAAATATGCTATTCCTTCTCTCTCTTTTTCTCTCCTATCTCCCTATGATGCCAAACTTCCAATCAGCAATAGTTATATTTCTAAGCTTCTATCACAGACTATTTCTATTTTTATTCTACCCAATGTAAACACCCTACTCAGTTCCTCTCTTCTTTCTTCCTTTCCCCTCCTAATCATTATCTCATAAAGATAAAATTGTTTTCTTTACTGAAGCAAGTAGACCACTGATTTCAAAGTTACTTTTTGCTTCCTACTGTTCATACACACTTTAAATATAAAAACTACATTTTATAGAAAACTATGATTTTCTAAATACTTTATAAACCATATTCACCTATCAAATAGATCAGAGGGACCTGACTTTCTGAAAAAGATGTGTGGGCTTGTGTACTTTTACTTGATTAAAGCTAAGCAGTCACCTTTCCCTGAAACTGATCACATTTAGAACAGTTTTGAAAGTTTTTACTATGAGCTGCCTTGTATAAATGAAGGTTGAATTGACAAAAAATGAATTCACATTCTAAGAGATTTGGAGACTTTCTCAAAGGCTGTTGGGTCAAACCTGAAAAGGAGAGCACATACCGTAGTCCACCCAACTTACCACCTAGGAAAGCAAGGTGGATGAGCTGCTTCCCAAGGTGGTAGACATCTGTTCACTAAGTCTTAGGTCTGTAATTTGTAACTGGTAAGAATCACCACCTCTGTGCTGAGATTTCAACTGATAATCGCTGAATTGATGTTTCTTTTGTTGTGTTCAAATCTGCTTCATGAAAGCACTTTTTAGCTTTCTGCTACATTATAGGAAAATAACTTTTAAAAATCCAACAGAAAAAATATTTTAAAAAGCAGGAAAGCCTAATATTTCCTTCTTTTGAGAGCCCGAACTCTTGTAAATTCTTCATTTACTCTGCTGGTTGTAATGACCTATGACAAGATCCTGTTGTTTGAACACCGGTCCTTAAATGCAGACTGAATATCTACAATGACCCCGTTAGGATCTAGCAGGTCTCCCTGGATCCTTTAAACATTCAATTAGTGAAGCTGTAATTCATTTCCAGTGTATCACTACCATTGTGTTTAATTAGTAAATATATCTGAAAGCTTCCATTTAACAAACGGAAACAAAACCTATTAAATTTTTCTTGTAAATTAGGTATTTGTAATTTGATAGTCTTTCAGTCTTTTTTGCTAATGGATCCATTTTCTTCTTTTGATGGTGTGACTTTTTCTCTACTCAGTAATCTAGAGGTGATGGATCAGTATTTCAACAACTATTACTGCTTTTTATATTTTATCCTCCAAAATGTGTCTTATGTGCTCCATTTTAACAGAGGAGGAATTTAAAAAGTGTTAAGCATTCTATTCTTACTTGTACTCATACTCTGGAATTTTAAGAACAACGCTCTTCCTTTTAAAACTTGGAATTATAAATAGAATATTTAAAATATATTTATCATAACAATGTACTATTGAATATTTTTAAAAGTACACAAATATTTCAAGCTTAATGTGTCACCAAATTTAACTTTATAAAAAGATACTTGGTAAAGTAAGCTGTAAGAAAAACACTTTTAAGTACACTTAGACAAAAATTTTAATAGAATGCCTATTGGAGAATTATGAAGAACAAAGAATATTAGAGACACACTAACTTTTTATTTGATTGAAAGTATAAATTAAGACTATTTATTGAAATAGAATCCTTAGATAATGGTACACCTCTTTTTGTGATAAATTCAGGGAAAGGAGCACATAGAATGTGTTTTTAAATTTTTGAGTACTTCTTTTGGAGGAGTGAGTCAAAATATTTGTCTTATCCAGGTTTCTCCAGAAAACAGCCCAAGGCAGAACTTTCCATGATAACACCTTGCGAGGAGGCATAATCCCAAGGTGTCAATAGGGAGGGAAAAAGGATGGGGAGGCAGAGAAGGAGGAATAGCAAATACGAGGTGGCTCATTACCAAACTGGCATGATTTCATAAAAAAACACAGCCAGCTTGATCATGTGAATGAGAAAAGCTGTACAGAATCACGGCACTTTGGCACAGACTAGCAGAATCTAGCTAGCAGAATCTTAGGAGAGGAAAGGAATCTGTTAGCTTCCTCTCACTGTCCTTTCCTATACTTCTGGATTTTGCCACCTGACCCCTTTGGACAGTCCCTGGAGAAGCCAGATCCTATATCCCTTGGCATGGCACTTCATCTGACTATGGAAGAGTTGGAGAAGCCAGAATCCTGAGTTGGGATTGGGGTCTGGAACTGTGACAGCTCCTTCCGTAATGGGTATAATAGAGGCTGGCACAGCCTACCCAAATCCTGAGAGGTGGCAGAGATAGCTGTTAGTGCTAAAAGATAAGGCAACAAGTTTTCCCCTAACAGCTGAGGGATCAGAAGGCAGGTAAGTCTGTGCAAATCTGGGAAAACACATAACTTGGGTCTTGTATAGTCCTCCCCTTGTAGCATTCAGATTTGCTCATACCATTTTGTGATAGTTTAGAGTGGGGCCTCCAACTATGTAAGAACGAGGTATTCTCACTTCACCCTCAAAAGGGGGGTATAAATCTAACCACTCATAAATCATCTTTTAAGATGGTGGGCTATTGCAATCCTTGAAAAACAACAATCTCTAAGTCAGACTACAGTGCCCTCTGTTGTTGCTTATCTTGCTGTTATAATTGATATTCAGCATCTTTCTTAAGGGTTTCTTAAAGGTCTGAGTTCCAAACTGCATTTCCTTCATTAGGATGTGGTTGCTGCTTTCCCACGGACAGTTGTCACTGAGCATTAAAGTATTAAGAGAATACAGTGAATTCCCTAGATCTTACACTCTCCTCCCTGCCCCATTGTGTTATAATCCTAGCTTGCTATTGTAATTAGGGTTGATTTGCTAACAAAGTGCTATAACACCTTTTTTTTTTCCCTGCCCTGCTTGTACACTGACATGAAGAATTCATGTGGCCAGCTGGTTGTCATAGCTTGCAAATCAGTGGACACAGTATGTCCTGTGGGAGAAGTGGTAACCACCCCATTCGTGGGCCCAGGATTTTTTTTTTTTTTTTTTTTTTTTGAGACCGAGTCTTGCTCTGTTGCCCAGGCTGGAGTGCAGTGGTGCAATCTTGGCTCACTGTAACCTCCACCTCCAGGTTCAAGCGATTCTCCTGACTCAACCTCCTGAGTAGCTGGGACTATAGGTATGTGCCACCACACATGGCTAATTTTTTGTGTTTTGAATAGAGACGGGGTTTCACTGTATTAGCCAGGATGGTCTTGATCTCCTGATCTCGTGATCTGCCTGCCTCGGCCTCCCAAAGTGCTGGGATTATGGGTGTGAGCCACCATGCCCAGCCAGGTCCAGGATTTTTAACCTCCAGATCTTATGTTTTTGGTTTGTGAAAGCATACATTTTTGTAAGTGGATCACTGGGAGTAGTGGTGCAGAGTGTCACCTAATTCCCAAGCATTCCAATGTTGAGAAAATTTGCCATATGTTGATCCTTGTTTAAATGCAGGTATTTCATCCTGAAAGACAGTGCAACAATTCTGAGATGGGTATGCCCCAAGCTAGTACTCTAGTTGAGCTTTTAAGAGACTATCTCACTTTTATCAGGCAATACTTCTAGCAATGCTCTCATAGTCATGAACCCATTGCCTTATACACACATACACACATGCACACACATTCTTGTGGTCTGAAGATATGTTGTGGGGATGCCATGTTGAAGAATCAGGCATTCTGTGAACCCATTAGATGCTAGTGCTGGTAGGGGCTGGATTCCATCACACAATGATGTTTCAACTGAGTCCAGAAATGGCTAGAGGAGCAAAGTCCTCTTTGGTTCTACCTGGGTAGAATGTGAGGGTAGGAGATGCTGTAGCTCTTGCTGCACTGGGCACATGGAGGAATGCCCAGAGCTTGCTCCTTTTTTGGGAGGAAACTGAGAAAATGCTAAAAGGTTAGGCAATGGTGGTAGGGGTTGAAGCTCTACCTTTAGCGTGTGGCAGAAGATCCAGGGGGACTGCAGAGTCAAGCAAATTTGTGGGATGGGAGGACACAGAAATTGCATTTAATATACATTCCAAAAACGTTTTCACTAATTATACTCCTATGTAACTGTGTGAAGTGGGCAAGAGTCAAGTACCTATGTGTCTTTGGTTGCAGACTCCTCAGCAGAAGCAGCATGAAATCTAAGTAAGATTGATAGCAGATTGCAGAGCCAGATTCTTTTACCTCCTTCTTATTCCCATTTCTCAAGAATGGTAGTGTGGTTTGGTGGTACACTGGGAAGCATATAAGTTTAGGTATTAGGAAATCTGGTTCTAGTCTAAAGCATATAATGAGCTAGCCATGTGACCTTGCACACTTCTCTTCATCCCTTCTGGCTTTAGAGTCTTGACATAATATGATGAATAGCTAAGTTCTTTCAGTTCCACATCTTATGAGCTACCACTAAAATCATATTGTATTGGCAAGAAATGCCCTGTTTAGGCTTATTTTGGCTTCAGGCTGGTTTCTACATATTGAAGGAACTGATGCAAGGGGAAGAAGGCACTTTGTGGTGGAATGCCAATTGGGCCTTTCAAGTGGAAAGATGGAAACATTAAGGGTAGACAGAGGTAAACAATAAAAAAATAGAAATCTTATGGAATGAATAATATTAATACTCTGCTACATGAAGCTGATAAATAAGAACATATTAAAGGAGCAATATTTAAAAGAAACAAAAAACTAGGCTCAACCTAGTATCTTTTCAATACCGCTTATTCTTGCTGTCTTTTAATTAACTGTGATAAAGCTAATTTTAGCTTTATCTTTTCTTACGAGCTGGAATGTTCAGGGGTCACTTGCAATGGGCACCTCTGCCATTGTTTGCCAGCTGAGTACCTTAGCCTAGAATCCCCGCAGCCTTTCTCCCTGAACTGCTGCCTCATTATGAAGGAAGCTGTCACTTCAACCCTCAGGTTCTGTTCTTTGAAACAGCCACTGCTGGGACAGAATAGGTTTAGTTCATTGCTCATTACCTATTTATGTTGAGGGGAGTCTTTAAATTATCCTTTAACTTCTCATTATCATTTAATATTTCCTACTTCCAAGTTAAGTCAGGCTGGAAAGATGGAGAAAAATTATGCAAGGGCTCTCTCATCTCTTTTTTTTGGTAAAATTCCTTGAGTTCATCTTCCAAGCAGAGAGATGCAAGAATGATGAAATAACTGGCCTAAAGTTGTTACAGTCATTCTCCCCTTGGTTGGTTTTCACTGTTTAAGCTTCTAGGCTTTCCAGTTTTTAGTGAAACAGATTCTTTAACATTAAGCCAGATTGTTACTCCTGCTAAACTATGAAACTTTTTGATTTTTAATAGTTTATACTCATTCTCACAACTCTCAGCAGTTTTGCACTTCTGATCCACTGAATTTTTAACATTTAAGTAAACATATTTTCATGTTCTTTCTTTTTCTCTGATTGTTCCTTTTTAATCAAAATATATTCCTGGTTTCTGGGTATAACTTACTCTAGGAAATATATATGTGTGTACATTTATAACATAGACTCATATTGGTATATACATGTATACAATATACATGTATAATTAGACTATTTTCACATATAAATAAGATATACATGTATACATATATGCATATATATATTTTACTTAATTGAACTGTCTTTGTATCTAAAAGGGTTTTGAGTCTTCTAGTTGAGCACTGTGGTGTGATACTTAGATATCTCTCAAGGAAGAGCAAGGCATTCTAATAATGAGAATGTTATTGACATTTAAATTATAGAGATATTATTCTCTAAGATTTACTCATAGTACATGGGTAAATGAGCCTTAGAGCCTCCTGAAACAGTCTTCCTCTTAGTGATTTTATACTTAAAAAGGTTATTTACAGAATTCTATACCTCTATGTCTACTACTACCAGCTAGCATTTATTAAGCACTTATCATGTGCTAGAATCTGTTCAAAGTGCTTTATATACATCCACCAATTTAAGATCTACAACCACACTATTGGGTAGGTATCACCAGTGTCTCTAGTTCTGTGGATGAGGAAACTAAGGCTTAGGCACATTAGAAAACTTTTTCAGGGTAACATGGTCAAACATAGGCTGGAAATAGATCCTAGGAGATGTGGTTCCAAGTACATGTTTTTAACCACATCACATTCTTCCTGTCAATACTAAAGGATGGAATTATATTCCAACAAAAAGTTTTGTAGGTGTTTTTGGGTGGTGGAGGGATGAGAGTTGTATACTATACTCAGATATACTATAGTTGTATACTACAGTCAGGTAGATATATTCTTAGAAATGTGCTGGTAGACAGTTACCCTGTTATGCAAAAATCATGGAGTGTATTTACACAAACCTAGATGGCACAGCCTACTATACTGTAGGCTATCTGGTATAGCCTATTGCTCCTAGTCTACAAATCTGTGTAAATATTG
Source organism: Callithrix jacchus (assembly GCF_049354715.1). Lineage (NCBI taxonomy): Eukaryota > Metazoa > Chordata > Mammalia > Primates > Cebidae > Callithrix > Callithrix jacchus. Next base: position 107,306,028 of record NC_133505.1, read on the forward strand.
GTGTACTGAATACTGTAAGTGATTGTAACACAATGGGAAGTATTTGTGTCTCTAAATATATTAAGATAAAAGATGGAAACTTAGATAGGGCCTTTATCATGAATGACGCTTTCAGGAAAACTGTAAGTTGCTATGCATAAGTCAGTGAGTGAGTAGTAAGTAAATGTGAAGGCCTAGGACATTACTATGTACTAATGTAGACTTTATAAACACTGTGTACTTAGGCTATACTACATTTATATGTATTTTTTTCCTTTTTTCACTAATAAACAGCCTACTGTAACTTTTCTGCTTTGTTAACTTTTATCTTTTTAAATTTTTGACTCTTGTAATTATACTTAGCTTAAAACATGAACATATTGTATATCTTGGACAAAATATTTTTCTTTGTATTTTTATTTCATAAACTTTTTTCTATTTAAAATTTTTGTTTATTTATTTTTGACTTGTTAGACAACTTTTGTTAAAAACTAACCCACGGACACATACATTAGCCTACACAGGTTCAGGATCACCAGTATCACTCATTGTCTCCCATTTCCACATTTTGTTCCACTGGAAGGTCTTTAGAGGCAACAATATGTATGAAACTATCATCTCCTGTGATAACAGTGCCTTCTCAAATACCTCTTACCTGAGGTGTTTTTGCAATTAACTTTTTTTTTAAAATAAGTAGAAGGGGCACACTCTGGAATAATGATAAAAAGTATGGCAAATAAATAAACTGGCAATATATACATAATAAAGTATTATGTACAGTACATAATGGTGTGTGCTATAATCTTACATAACTGGTAGTGCAGTAGTTTTGTTTATACCAGCATCACCACAAACACAAACAATGCATTGTGCTATGATATTATGATGGTTAACATCACTAGGCAATAGGGATTTTTCAATTCTTTTATAATCTTATGTGACCACAATCATATATGCAGTCCATCACACAACTGTATTTTGGTTTATCTATGATTCTGATTTGCTTCATTAATAGGAAAAATAAGAACTAATTAAACCAGACACAGAAAGGAGAGCTATGTAATTATTGGAACACTCAGATAATATGCTATATATTTAGAAGAGATAATGGCTAGTAAAAAAATGTGTTGAAAATTTTACATATATCTGTAAATAGCTGCAATGTTGTCATTTGTGTGACTGCGTGTGTATGTGTTTGTGGTATGTGTGTTTTATAGAACTAGAAGTGCCAAAATTTCATTTCTCCATGACTAGCTTTTTAGAAAAGCTAGAAATATGGACTCAGTCTCATTAAAACAAATAAAAAGAGCACTATAAGCAGTTTTAAGTACCTTATATTTCAAAAACATTAGGTTCGAATCCCACCTTAAATGGCATTTTTATTAAAAATGTCTCAATGCTTTGTTTTCATGGTCAAATGGGTGACTGAAAATTCAAGATTTATTTTCATCCCAGATTCTTTCTATTTATGAAAAATATTTTTAAAGAAACTTAAAGAATGTTTGCAGTAGAAGAGATTCAGATTGCTTTGTCCCTATCTGTCCTTTTAAAACATAACTTTGAAAAGCAGATGGTTAGATGCAGACAACATAGGGTTTAGTTCATTCCTTTGTCATTACTCATAGCTTGAAATTTAGAAAACCTATATTCAAGAAAGGAAGGAAGATAATCAGTTCATAGTAAGTTTTATTTCACATTGCCCCCTGCATGTGAGTAGGAGGAGCCATGTCTTTATTCTGTTGCGAAGCATTTTACATCTATTCTAGGCATATGTAATGTTTTGGATCAGGTTGTTGGCCTGCCCTCAAACTCCTGCATACTTCTCCAGCTGCTTTGACTTCAGAGAAGCTCAATAAGCTATAATTTTTAAAAAATGGAAATGAGGGAATGGTTTAAAGTATTTATCATTTCTACTAGGTTTGTCAGTCAATTATATTTATTCTAAAACCATTCTGTGCAAAGAGATTTTCTTGGTGGTAAAGGATGTTGAAGTGGGGAAATGGATAATGGCATTTTATGTTTTTTTAATTTATTTTTACTTTTTATTAATTGTGAGAGAATCCAGAAAGATGGAATCCAGGAGAGGAAAGCAGCTTCCACAATGAGTGGAAGCGAATAGAGAGAGATGGAGTTTAGGAGGGGAAGACAGGCTTCCACGAAGGGAGTGTTCATGGAAGGGGACTACAGAGGGAATATCCAGAATAGAGAAAAACAGCTTCCACGAGCACAAGAGTGTTCATGGAGGGGGATCCAAACATGGAGTCCTGGATAATGGTATTTTCATCGACTATTATTGCGACATACAGAACATGCAATGGAATCTGCTATTGTGGTATCCTTTTTAGATCAGGTGGAAGAGATAGTAAACATCAGCTTTTGATAATATCTGTCAAATCTCATGTCTCTGAATTTTTTTCCAATTAAGAAACAGAAATGACACATTCATTCTTGACTCAATGCTTCTCACACATAGAAAGAAAAAAAAGCAAAATGAAAAATAAAATGTATGACAGAAATCCATGTTATTGCAAGTATTTTTTGTTGCAGTTTTTGAATTTGGTGTGACATTGTCCTTTGGCTTATTGTATAATTATGAGACTCTTTTCATATTCCTTTATATGTATTTATTTTAATTTGTTTTTGTCTTTTAAAAAATATTACAAACTCCTGCAATGAGGAACTAGATTTTTTTCTTCTTCTTTCTAATATGTTGTTTTCCATCGAGCATAAATACTATTTTAAAATAATTAATTTCTGGACATAATAATTATACAATCTAGAGATTTCAAAATTTGTTTGAGTAATTCTTACCAACTTTAAACATTATTTATCTTTAGTTCAAGATAGCATGCTAAATAACCACTTTCATCTCTCCTTTTCTTCAAAGTATTATGCAAATGACATAAAGTAAATAGCAAAAGAATGAAGTCATAACTGTGCTTCAAAAAAAGAAAGAGAAACATCAACAAGTCAGGGATATTAAGGACCTCATGGAAGATACAAAGCAGATAGGTTGGAACTGATAGGGAAACTAGAGAGACCAACAATGAAAGTGAAACTATGAATAGTTTTATCTAAGTGAGCCCCAGGAGATTCTAAGATAGAATCAATAATTACAAAAAGAGAAACAAGGCCATTGATAACTAGAATAATTAAGAATTGCCTTCTGTATAGCTGAATATTTCCTGTTTATTTTTTCTATATTTTTCCAGATTTATCCATGTCCCTAAAAAGGACACGAACTCATCGTTTTTGATGGCTGCATAATATTTCATAGTGTATATGTGCCACATTTTTCTTTCATTTCATTTAATAAAAATCTATTGATGATCTATTATCTGCTAAGCACTTTTAGTTTTAAAACATGCTAAATTTGAAGTGTTTTCAAGACATCTGGTAGGACTCTCTTGATATTTCTTTTCAAATATTGTTCTTTTCCCCAGTCTTTCACATCTTTTTAGTTGATGCGTTTGTCTTTTTTGTGCTGTTATAATAGAATACCTGAGACTAGGTAATGTAGAATGAACAAAGTTTATTGGCTCACAGTTCTGGAGTCTGGAAAGTCCAGCATCAAGATGCTGGGATCTTGTGAGGACATTCTTCCTGTATCATCTCAAAGTGGAAGGTGATAGGGTGAGCGAGGTCAAGAGGAGGTCAAACTCACCCTTTTATAACAGCACCAAATCCACCAATGAGGGTGGATCCATCATGGACTAATCACTTATTAAAGGTCTCACCTTTTAATATTTTTTTTTATTGCATTTTAGGTTTTGGGGTACATGTGCAGAACATGCAAGATAGTTGCATAGGTACACACGTGGCAGTGTGATTTGCTGTCTTCCTCCCCTTCACCCGCATCTGGCATTTCTCCGATGCTATCCCTCCCCAGGTCCCCCCCCCACTGTCCCTCCCCTATTCCCCCCAATAGACCCCAGTGTGTAGTGCTCCCCTCCCTGTGTCCATGTGTTCTCATTGTTCATTACCCACCTATAAGTAAGAATATGCGGTATTTCATTTTCTGTTCTTGTGTCAGTTTGCTGAGAATGATGTTCTCCAGATTCATCCATGTCCCTAAAAAGGACACGAACTCATCGTTTTTGATGGCTGCATAATATTCCATGGTGTATATGTGCCACATTTTCCCTGTCCAGTCTATCATTGATGGGCATTTGGGTTGGTTCCAGGTCTTTGCTATTGTAAACAGTGCTGCAATGAACATTTGTGTGCATGTGTCCTTATAGTAGAACGATTGATAGTCCTTTGGATATATACCCAGTAATGGGATTGCTGGGTCAAATGGAATTTCTATTTCTAGGTCCTTGAGGAATTGCCACACTGTCTTCCACAATGGTTGAACTAATTTACATTCCCACCAGCAGTGTAAAAGTGTTCCTATTTCTCCACATCCTCTCCAGCATCTGTTGTCTCCAGATTTTTTAATGATTGCCATTCTAACTGGGGTGAGATGGTATCTCAACGTAGTTTTTATGTGCCTTTCTCTGATGACCAGTGATGATGAGCATTCTTTCATATGTTTGTTGGACTCATGTGTGTCTTCTTTTGTAAAGCATTTATTCATATCCTTTGCCCACTCTTGAATGGGCTTGTTTGTTTTTTTTTCTTGTAAATCTGTTTGAGTTCTTTGTAAATTCTGGATATCAGCCTTTTGTCAGATGGGTAAACTGCAAAAATTTTTTCTCATTCTGTTGGTTGCCGATTCACTCTAGTGACTGTTTCTTTTGCCGTGCAGAAGCTGTGGAGTTTCATTAGGTCCCATTTGTCTATTTTGACTTTTGTTGCCAATGCTTTTGGTGTTTTGTTCATGAAGTCCTTGCCTACTCCTATGTCCTGAATGGTTTTGCCTAGATTTTCTTCTAGGGTTTTTATGGTGCCAGGTCTTATGTTTAAGTCTTTAATCTATCTGGAGTTAATTTTAGTGTAAGGTGTCAGGAAGGGGTCCAGTTTCTGCTTTCTGCACATGGCTAGCCAGTTTTCCCAACACCATTTGTTGAACAGGGAATCCTTTCCCCATTGCTTGTTTTTGTCAGGTTTATCAAAGATTGTATGGTTCTATTTCTAGGTCCTTGAGGAATCACCACAAATGTGGGTGAAGGGGAGGAAGGCAGCAAAACACACTGCCATGTGTGTACCTATGCAACTATCTTGCATATTCTGCACATGTACCCCAAAACCTAAAATGCAATTAAAAAAAAAGATTGTATGATTGTAAAATGGCAGTTAAATTTCAACATGCATTTTAGAAAGGACAGACATTCAAAACACAGCAGTTGGCTTCATCATTCTCCCAGATTTCTAAGACAATAATCTAAAAGTTATCCTTGATTCTGCTTCTGTTTTCACAGTGGCCTTCAGTGTACCCAAGGCCTTCAATTTAACCTTCAGAATATATCTAGGTCTGACTATTGACCATGTCTCTCTCTCCCATTTTAGCATGGATCACTGCAGTATCTTTTTAACTGGAATTCTTGTTTTACCATCTATTTTCCAAACAGTCACAGTGATCCTTTAAAAATGTATATCAGGACTGGGCATGGGGGCTCATGCCTGTACACTTTAGGAGGCTGAGGCAGGTGGATCACCTGCAGTCAGGAGTTTGAGACCAGCCTTGCCAAAGTGGCGAAATCCTGTCTCTATCAAAAATTAGCCAGGTGTGGTGGCACATGCCTGTAATCCCAGTTACTCCAGAGGCTAAGACAGTAGAATCGTTTGAATCTGGGAGGCAGAGGACACAGTGAGCTGAGATTGTGCCACTGCATTCTAGCCTGGAATGACATAATAAAAGACAGACCAAGACTCTATCTCAAAATCAATCGATTAGTCGATCAATCAATCAGTCAATCAGATCCTTTAACTTCACAACTCAACTGGTGATCCATCACACTTACCAGAGTCTCCCAGGTCATAGGATACAATATTTCACCTCCCATATGAAATAGGATACAATAAAAAAAAGGCAGCTGAGTATATCTAAGAAAAGTAAAGAAACTCTTCAGGAGATCTAAATGCATAGGTGTTTCTTTTAAGAGGAAGGAAAATATTTAACTTCAGTTCTAGTCATACTATTTACTGTTATAAATAGTCAAAAGTTAATGTCTTACAATTGTGAATCAAGAATTTGAGGATTCAGTTCATTATTTAAACTTAAAAGGGCTACCATTAAAACAACTACATGTAATAATATAACTAAAGAAAATGAGGAAGTGGCTGATACAACATACTTAAAGTAGTCCTATTTCATAAGAGATATCAACAAATACTATCCAAATTGATAAACTGAAAACAGTTCATTTATATTATTTAGAATTATAATAGCAGTCTCTACAGATAAAAAACCACATACTTTAAGGTGATCATTTCTGGGAACTAGAACTCAGGGAGACAGTAAGGGAGATATTACATATATTCTACTGAGTAATTACTCCTTTAAAATCATATTATTTTCACAATATTAAAGATGATCTAAAATACTTATATTAATAGTGAATTAGTTAAATAGATTGTAGTATATCCACATATTAGAATGGTATTCAACATTGGGTTTAAAAAATGTATGAGGGTAGTAACAAAACAACCAGATGTCGAAATCCTATAATAAAACACCATATCAATTGGATTTAGTGTACAAATATAGAAATAGAAGGTAACTTTCACAAAATACTTATATTTATTGTAGAATTATTTAACTCAACAGATTATTTAATATAAAAATATTTAATCTGTGTAAATTAAATCTTCCCCCAACACTTTTTGGAAAGAGAGATATCTTTTTCTATCTTGCTCTGTCCCAAGCAGATCTGGGACAGAGATTTGAATGTAGGTAACTTGTATTGGGGGTCCTTTGGGGAACGCCTGTGAGGGAGAGAGGGCAGCCAGATTGGGCCATGGGAAAAGCTGAGCTGTGATGCTGTTGCAATGCTTAGTTGACCCCATGCGGATCTCTGGGGCTGGGATGGACTTTCAGAGTTGTCATAAATGGAGGCAAGAGTATTGAGTCTTTGTACCCTCACATTGACCAGTCTTTGAATATAGTTGTCCCTGTGGAGGGTATAAGTGTGAGTGAAGGAAGTTTCTTTGGTTGAGGTGAATTCCTGTAGTGAGATTAAGCTATGAAGCATTGTTGGCAAACATTCCTGGCAGCTGGGGCAATGAGTGCCTTGGTCCTAAATGGGGAATCTGAGTGGGATACCATAGCTTCCATTACATTAGCCTCTAGGTGGTATCTGTGATTGTTCCTTAGTCACCTTGTAGTGTTCCTCTCCCACTGGTGGCTGGCTGCCTAGATCATCACTGTGGATAGGATTCTGCACAAGGATCTCTTGTCAGAGCAAGGTCCAGACCTTGTGGCCAGAGACTTAACCTTCCAGCACTGGAATAGTGGAAGAGCAACAGACAGTCCTACAGAGGAAGCAGATGTCATGAAGCAGGTCAAAGCCCTAATATGTTGATTCTAAATGTGCATAGTGAACATTTAACTCTGCCACATGCAACTTCTTATCTGACTTCAAATTTTACAAATATGTAAATTAGATATTCTTTCTGGTCACAGGTAGTTCTTATAGTGCTGATAAATTGCTGATAAGTTGCCATGACTAGAACTTAGTTTTAATTCATACCCATAAATTTTCAACAGTGGTGTTATGAAGCTATGAAAATAGTACATATGCCTAATTTACAAGGAAACATTTTTTTCCCAAAAATTATTCTTCAGAAAAGATACAATTAATTTATGTCTGAGACCTCTTAAAATTATATTACAGGATGTTATCTCAATTATCTCTTGGAAGCAAGAAATTTGGAGAATGTAGCTGTCAATAATTTTAATCAATGCCATTTATGCTGTCTTGTCAAGCTCACCTGATGTAATTGATAAACTAGTTTTGAAGAAGTTTAAGTAGTAGGGAAGTAGAAATAGAGTTATTTATTTCTGTGTATATATATTCACAAATAAAAGTGTTTGAAACTGTTTACAAATTTTAAAAATACCAATTTTAAAAGCAGTGAAATAAGTAAATACGTTATGGAAAATAGAAATAAATATCTACTGTAGCGGTTCTCAAACTTTAGCGTCCATCAGAAGCATCTGGAAGGTTTGTTAAAATACAGATTTGGCCCCACTCTCAAAGTGTCTAATTTATAGGTCAGATAAATGTCAGGCCTGACATTTTGCATTTTTGGAAAGTTTTCAGGTGAGGCTGATGCTGCTGGCTCAGAATCACTCTTCAATAACTGCTGATCTATTAGATAAATGGAGACAATTCTCATAATAAAAATTACTGTTCTAGTAGTTTGTGAATGAGTTCTTATGGTTTGGAATACATTGGCTGTAATGGCATTTCCAATTAGATGGAGTTGAAGATAAAACCCTTCAAAAAGTTAAGTTTCAAGACTCCAAAACTAGCTCTAATGATCACAAATACTTATGTTCAACACACATCTGAAATGTTTTAGTTTCATGAAATTGGAGAGTGGGAACAAAGTGGTATTGCATATAATGTTTCATTTAAAGAGTGTATCATTCCAAAATTAAGTCAACATTATAAGCAGACATTGTCTATTTTATATATATTTCTAAATGTTTGTATACTAATGCTGGTCACCTTCCAAAAATATTGGATCCACTTATGGGGAAAGTTAAAATTTACCTTATAGTTGTAGTAAACTACTTCTTGATATGCACATGGTATTATAAAGTTAAATAAGTAAATACAAAACAATAAGTATAAAGCAGTAAGTTGCATACTATTTATATAACAATAAATTCATGTATCTTTGTGTTTGAGTTCAAAGAAGTATGCTGGTTTGTAACATGGATAAAGTTCTGAAGAAATTCACTCAAATTTTAAGATTGAGGAGTGGCAGATGGGAAGGTTTTCCACATGCTTTCTTACTGCCTACATTTCTAGATTGACTATTTTATGATAAGTTGTACTACTTTTATAATTTAAATCAATTTTGAAGTGGCAATCAAGATTTATTTAAATAGAGGCAAATGGAACATGCTTCTAAAACTAAAAACAATAAAAGTTACAGATTCTTTTTGGCATGAAGATGTAGAAGAACATAGAGATAACTAGTTGTGAAGGAGGACATTAAATAATTCACCCTAGGACAGGGGAATTATTGTGGTCTTCAGCAAAGTTGAAGATCACATCTCACTTGATGCCACATCTCAGTGGCATCTGTGTATAGCCTGTGTCCTACTTTGGTGTAAAAGGATTTCAGGAGAGTTCAGTGCAGGAGGAATGAAAAATGAAAGTTTCCCTCAGCTTATGTGTCGTAGGAATTGCCCAAACCACGAATGCAGTCTGAATTTCTGGCACAGACAGAAGCATAAGAAATCAAGGAAGAGGTTCTTAATTCTAGTTTCAAGAACTTCTTGAACCGACATGCAGTTATTTTATGTGTATTTGCATATGGAAATTTGGGTCAGGGCTCAAATCAAATGTTAAAAGGGTCAATGATGCAATAAAAGTTAGAAATCTCTTTATTAATTTGGTTCAAGACTCTGTCCAAAAGCATTAATATCTTTCTTTGTAAGTCTCCTCTTAAGGAATACTTTCTGTAATAAATCTTAAAAATGCTCCTTAAATCATTTTACATATTTTTTTTATTGTTTTGAATTTGAAAGAAGTCCAGAACTAATTTTTTGATTAAATTTATATAATTCTTCTTGGCCTAGGTTTTATAATTCAGTTGTCTCCTACCCTTTATTATTTCTTTTTCCTCTGATTTACTTTAATGGCTTTAGTATATATTTGTCTATTTCTCTAAGCTCCTTTAAATTATTTCTGAAATTAGTTGGCATACAGACAATAAAATAAGTGTTGATTATAATAGGCATGAGAGAAGATCAGATCCTTCATAAACATTTTACATTTTTACTTTATAGTTTTGTGTAGAATATGCTATTGCATGTATGCATAATAACTAAAGATCATTAAGTCTGAAAGGGATTGTAGAGAGAACTGGGTGATATCTTCTTATTGTAGACCTTCATTCTTAATCCAGTGATCTAGAGAGAGGGTTACAGTACTCCCAGGCACAAAGTCACCTACTGTTTGAAGTAGGAGTTGCAGTTATGGAAGCTGCCATCACAGTTCATGCAAATCTGCATTTAAATCTCAACAACCCCATCAGTTCTCTGTGATTTAAGTCACCTGCTCATCTGGATCTCAGTTGCTTATAAAATTAAAAGTTGATGTCTATGTATTAGGTAATGATTAATTAATTATCTAATTATAAATTTTATTGGGCCAAGACATGGTCCTTTTCTTTATGTATAGCATGATACCATATTCTAACAATTCTGAGATTCCTATATTTTTCAGATTTTACATCTTTGAAATTAGAATGTGGCATATAATTGATGGTATGTCATAGTTTAATGTCATAGTTGAGTTATCAGGTTTTTAAAAATATTTTAGTGGTATACAAAATAATGATGTGTCTTACAATTGATGTCTTAGATTCAATGAAGTACCAGGAAATTGACAAATGGAAAACAGAAGACCATAACCACCTAACTTCCCTATACATCTTCTCTACTTTATTTCAGAAAAAATAAGAGAAAGCCTATTTTTTAAATTGATAATTGCTTTTTATGCTACCAAAGAGGAGTAATTGCAACAATTCAATGAATCATGAATGGCAACCAAAAGAAGTGTGGTCACCTAAGTGTAGCAAAAAGAAAATATTACTACATGTTAATTTATATCCCATGAAGTTAAGCACATATGTCATCGTTTGAGTGATGTCATCTCTCTAAAATTTATGCTGAAACTTAACCCTCAATGCAACAGTCTTAAATGTATGATCTTTTAGAGGTTATTGAGTCATAGGGGTTCCACCCTCATAAATGGGATTCACATTCTTGTAAACAGGCTCAAGGTTGAAAGGAGTGTTCCCTTGCACTTCCTCCCTTCCATCATGTGAGGACATAGGGTTAGTCCCCTCTGGCAGATGCAGCAACAATTCGCCATCTTGGAAGCAGAGAGCAATTTTCACCAAACATGAGCAGGCCAGTGCCTTGATCATGGACTACCCAGCCTCCAGAACTGTAAGAAATAAATTTCCGTCTTTTATAAATTGCCCAATTTAAGGTATTTTGTTACAGCAGCAAAAACACACTAAGACGCATGCATCAGCTGAATTATATATTGAATATTATGAAAGACTAGTTTAAATTTTGGCTCTCTCTTCTTAAATACATTTTTAGCTTTCATTATTCTATGCTTTCAATTCCTGTGGGTTAATGTAATTTTGGTTAGATTCTTGATTACTCGTTGGAACGATATCTGGATTTAGGATGTAAAAACAATAACTTTAATATTCCCAAGGAAACTGCTGAAATACGCTGTGTATATATAGGATCAGGGCTATCTTTTTCCTTCGTCTACCACTTGTCATCAATCTTTTGCAAGTAGTAAGTGAAAATGGAAGCTGTCATCGAGGCCTCAGCATTTGCTTTGGAGCCTTCAGGCAGCACATTTCTGTTTGCTTCTCTTAAGCAGTCAGCTTCAGCCTGTTCTTTGTTGATAATCAGAACTTGACTTTATCTGCACCTGTCACTCCAGCCAGTACATAGATTTGCTCATTACACTTGTCTTCCACATCATTTAAAAGACCTAGCTTAAAAGACTTCGCTATGATTACAGATTGCTTTCAAAAATGCCTCCTTCTGGTAATAGCCGTATGTCTTCCCATACATAAACATATGTAGGGATGAAGACTCTGTAGGAACAGAAAGAGTTCCCCTAAAATGCTGAGGATGTATTTTGATGTTAGTTCACCAATTCAAGGTATAATAATAGAGGTGCAGCTAAAATTTCAAGACTACCTTTATGTCCTTGTGCCTAGGAACTGAGAACAGTCTGCTAAGTAATGCATATGCAGCAGTAATTTGTACAAAGACATTTATGGGAAATGTGCCCACTGAGTTTTTTGTTCTAATGATGAATGTGATCCAATCAAACCATTATAATGACTTAAGTGCAGCCAAATGTCATTTGTTGCATGCCATGGTATTTTAAGAAAAAAAATAGCATTACAAACTCTTGAAAAGGTCTTAATTGCTTTATAACCTATGACAGCTCTGGATGACTAGTAATAGCCATTTGACTTTTGAGGAAATTATGAACTATGAAGGCCTAAATGTCATGTCTGCATGAGGATGTAAAAAGTGTTTATTCCTTTTTTGTTATATCTTTTAATTATCTAGAAAAAATAGAAATTGGAACTTGAAATAGCCTAATGGCTTGTTTTAGTCAGTAAGGACTCCTGTATTATGACCTAATTTAGGACATTTTAGTTCAGTTATTTTTGACCAAATAAAGTGGTCTTAGATTTCTTATCTTCTGGATTAAAATAGCTTTTATTGAGGAAGAAAGACCCCAACCTACAAATTTGCTATTTCTAATTAAAATGTATACATATATATTTAAATTGCAGACTGTAGTATTTCATAGGTTAGAAAAGAGAACAGTAATAATAAAATCGTGAAAAATATAGTCGTCCTTCCATATCCATGGGGGGTTGGTTCCAGGATAACCAAAATCTGAGGGTGGTATGGCATAGTATTTATATATAACTTATGGACATTCTCCTATATACTTTAAATCCTCTCTAGATTACTTATAATGCCTAAACAATGTAACTGCTAGAAAATAGTTGTTTTGGGGTATTTTTATTTATATTATTATTAATTTTAAAATATTTCAGGTCTTCAGTTGGTTGAATCTGTGGATGTAAAATCCGCAGATACAGAGGGTGGACTGCATTATGTAACAAAGGTAGACTTTTACCATGTTATTAAATGACTGTAATTCGACTACAATTTAGTGAGTGGAAAAGAAGATTGATTTCTTTATCACTTGTTTGTTCAGTTTCAATAAATGTTTACTGAACTACTACTATGCTTAAGATGTTAGAATGTGGTTTTCGGATGTTTGTGGTTATAATAGTTTTTTTTTTTTAACTAAGTTACCATTTATATAATTATTTATGGCTCCTGATATTTTCTTAGTTTTCTCTCAGATAGGTGGAGCTAAAGGTTGGTTGGAATTTTCTTTTTTCTTAGCCTGGTTATTTTTGTGAGCAATGAGCATCAAGCAGCTGACAGAGGAAGGCACCTGTATTCAACAATGCTTAGTAAGGTCAGAAGGTAAATGTAATACTTAATGCAGGAAAGCAGAGAGATAGCACAGCTGTGAAATTTTCAAAAGAGAGTAACTGACGCTATCAGAGCGTATATGGCCCTGAAGCCTTGAAGTGTTATAGGTTCCAAAGTAAGCTTTTATCTTACGTCTTGCACTATACTAGTCATTTTGTAAAGCAATTAAAATTTTTGTCACCTTTATGTTTAGGAATCTCACTATTATAAAACTTGTCCTAAATTGCAAACAAATGCAAAGTAAGAGCATCAGGAGTGGGTCTGGTGAGGTTCAGGGGAGACAACATGTATACTAGATCTGCTACCAAAGAATTGCCATAGACTTAAAACTTACATTTTAAATTATGAAATATAACTCATATTCTAACATATGAGTTGTTAAAAAGTGTATTTCTCCATAATAGAAAAGAAAAGCATGAGTTATTTAGCATCCCTTTACTGATGATACTTTTTCATTATGACAGTTGAAAGCTGGTTGATACCAGTCCTGCCCATTTGCTGATGTCACTTCTGCCTTTACTCTGGATAACTTGATGCACACATTTCTTACTGCACATCAGTCATATGATATTTTGGACAAGGACTATTATGGTCTGAGTCTTTGAAGATGTTACTTTAACTACTTGAAATTGATGCCATAATAATGTCTAGAACATTTTCTGGCATGTTGAAAGTATCCATGTTTGTTGACCCAGTGAAAAAAGATTCTCTTTTTTCCTCTCTGGAAAAATTCCAGAGACCCTTCCTGCCTCTCCTAAAGCCCCAGTCATTCATTCTCCTTCTATTCTCTGTATTGTTCCCTTTGACTATTTCTCTTCTCTCCTACTTTGGAATTCTCTTGGGAGTTGGAGATGTGATACAAGAGATCAGTGTCCCAAGAATGGGAAAGGGTGGTTTAGGCCTCTGGATAATTAAACATAGATGGCTTAGAATTGACTTGGCTATGCAGGCTCTCTTTTAGTTCCATATGAAGTTCATGGTGGTTTTTTCCAGTTCTGTGAAGAAAGTCAATGGTAGCTTGATGGGGATAGCATTGATTCTGTAAATTACTTTGGGCAGTATAGCCATTTTCACAATACTGATTCCTCCTAACCATGAACATGGAATGTTTCTCCATCTGTTGTGTCCTCTCTTATTTCGTTGAGCAGTGGTTTGTAGTTTTCCTTGAAGCGGTCCCTTATGTTCCTTGTTAGTTGCATTCCTAGGTATTTTATTCTCTTTGTAGCAATTGTGAATGGCAGTTCGTTCTTGATTTGGCTCTCTTTAAGTCTGTTATTGGTGTAGAGGAAGGCTTGTGATTTTTGCACATTGATTTTACATCCTGAGACTTTGCTGAAGTTGCTTATCAGTTTCAGGAGTTTTTGGGCTGAGGCAATGGGGTCGTCTAGGTATACTATCATGTCTCTACAAATAGAGATAATTTCACTTCCACCTTTCCTATTTGAATACCCTTTATTTCATTTTCTTGCCTGATTGCTCTGGCTAGAACTTCCAGTACTATATTGAATAGGAGTGGTGAAAGAGGGCATCCTTGTCTAATGCTGGATTTCAAAGGGAATGCTTCCAGTTTTTGCCCATTCAGTATGATATTGGCTGTTGGTTTGTCATAAATAGCTTTTATTACTTTAAGATATGTTCTGTCAATATCGAGTTTATTGAGGGTTTTTAGCATAAAGGGCTGTTGAATTTTGTCAAATGCCTTCTCTGCATCAATTGAGATAATCATGTGGTTTTTGTTTTTGGTTCTGTTTATGTGGTGAATTACGTTGATAGACTTGCGTATGTTGAACCAGCCTTGCATCCCCGGGATGAATCCTACTTGATTGTGGTGGATAAGCTTTTGATGTGCTGTTGCAATCGGCTTGCCAGTATTTTATTGAAGATTTTTGCATCTATGTTCATCATGGATATTGGCCTGAAGTTTTATTTTCTTGTTGAGTCTCTACAGTGGGAGGCATCACACTACCGGACTTCAAACTACACTACAAGGCCACAGTAATCAAAACAGCATGGTACTGGTATCAAAACAGAGATATAGACCAATGGAACAGAACAGAGGCCTCGGAGGCAACACAACATATCTACAACCATCTGATCTTTGGCAAACCTGACAAAAACAGCAGTGGGGAAAGGATTCCCTGTTTAATAAATCATGTTGGGAAAACTGGCTAGCCATGGGCAGAAAGCAGAAACTGGACCCCTTCCTGACACCTTACACTAAAATTAACTCCAGATGGATTAAAGACTTAAACATAAGACCTGGCACCATAAAAACCCTAGAAGAAAATCTAGGCAAAACCATTTAGGACATAGACATGGGCAAGGACTTCATGACCAAAACACGAAAAGCATTGGCAGCAACAGCCAAGATAGACAAATGGGACCTAACCAAACTCCACAGCTTCTGCACGGCAAAAGAAACAGTCACTAGAGTGAATTGGCAACCAACAGAATGGGAAAAATTTTTTGCAGTTTACCCATCTGACAAAAGGCTGATATCCAGAATTTACAAGGAACTCAAACAGATTTACAGGAAAAAAACAAGCCCATTCAAAAGTGGGCAAAGGATATGAACAGACACTTTACAAAAGAAGACATACATGAGTCCACAAACATATGAAAGAATGCTCATCATCACTGGTCATTAGAGAGATACAAATCAAAACCACATTGAGATACCATCTCATACCAATTAGAATGGAGATTATTAAAAAATCTGGAGACAACAGATGCTGGAGAGGATGTGGAGAAATAGGAACACTTTTACACTGTTGGTGGGAGTGTAAATTAGTTCAACCATTGTGGAAGACAGTGTGGCGATTCCTCAAGGCCTTAGACATAGAAATTCCATTTGACCCAGCAATCCCATTACTGGGTATATATCCAAAGGACTATAAATTGTTCTACTATAAGGACACATGCACATGAATGTTCATTGCAACACTGTTTACAATAGCAAAGACCTGGAACCAACCCAAATGCCCATTGATGATAGACTGGACAGGGAAAATGTGGCACATATACACCATGGAATATTATGCAGCAATCATAATATTGATGAGTTCATGTCCTTTTTAGGGACATGGATGAATCTGGAGAACATCATTCTCAACAAACTGACAGAAGAACAGAAAATGAAATACTGCATATTCTCCCTCATAGGCAGGTGATGAAAAATGAGAACACATGGACTCAGGGAAGGGAGCACTACACACTGGGGTCTATTGGGGGGAATAGGGGAGGTAGAGCGGGGGGGGGAGCTGGGGAGGGATAGCCTGGGGAGAAATGCCAAATGTGGGTGAAGGGGAGGAAGGCAGCAAAACACACTGCACATGTACCCCAAAACCTAAAATGCAATAAAGAATAAAAATTAAAAAAAATAAACATAGATGGCACTCTGCCCTTTGTTTTATTTAGCCTGAGACTCTACTGTTTTTTTTTTTTTTTAATTTCTTTTTTTTTTTGGATGCTTTTTTTTTTTTTTTTCTTGCCTATCTTCTCTGCCAGGACTTGTACCACTATCTTAAATAGCAGTGACAAGAGTGGGCATCCTTGCTTTTTTTTTTCTCAATCTGACATAAAGCTATAAGATTTTCATCATTAAGTATGATGTTAGCTATGGGCTTGTCATATATGACCTTTTCTACGTTTAGGCATATTCATTCTATACCAAATTTGTTCAGAGTTTTAAAAATGAAAGTATGTTGAATTTTGTTAAATGCTTTTTCTGTATCAACTGAGATGATCATATGATTTTTTTTTTCAAAAAAAACAAAGGAGTGAGGGAAAGGAAGAAAGAAGAAGAAAAAGAGGGAGAGAGAATGGGAATGTAGCTTTATTCTAAAAATGGGTATTACTAATGGTCGATCAATATTTTGTGTATTTAAGGTGGAGAATGTATATTTTGTGTATTTAAAATGGAGAGCTCTATAAATATTTATTGAGTTTACTTGTTCCAGATCTGAGTTCAAATCCTGGTTGTCCTCATCAATTTTCTGTCTCGTTGAGTCTAAATCTCTTTATGGGTCTTATGTATCTGGCGGGTAGGATCGTTAGCTCTTGTTGCATTGATCCTTTTACCACTATATCTTGGTTGCTTTGAAATCTATTTTATCAGATGCAAGAATTGCAACTCCTTTTTATTTATTTATTTATTTATTTATTTATTTATTTATTTTTGCTCTCCATTTGGTTGGTAAATCTT
This sequence comes from Callithrix jacchus, assembly GCF_049354715.1. Classification (NCBI taxonomy): domain Eukaryota; kingdom Metazoa; phylum Chordata; class Mammalia; order Primates; family Cebidae; genus Callithrix; species Callithrix jacchus. The sequence goes on from NC_133505.1 coordinate 107,323,400, forward strand.
TCTCCATCCCTTCGTTTTGAGTCTTTGTGTATCTTTGGATGTGAAATGGGTCTGGATGTAGCATACCATTAGGTTTTGGCTGTATCTTTGATTGGGGGATTTAGTCGACTTAAATTTAGGGTTACTGACATTTGATATTAACTGGCTATTTTATCCATTCGTTTATGTAAATTCTTCTTTATGTTGATACTCTTTACTTTTTGGTATATTTTTAGAAAGGCTAATACTAGTTGTTTCTGTCTATGTATAATGCTTCTTTCAGAAGCTCTTGTAAAGCAGGCCTGGTGGTAATAAAATCTCTGAGTACTTGCTTGTTCATAAAAGATTTTATTTTTTAAGGTCAGGTTACCCACAAAGGGAAACCTATTAGACTTACAGCAGATCTCTCAGCAGAAACCAGAAGAAAGTGGGGGCCGATATTCAACATCCTTAAAGAACAGAACTTTCAGCCCAGAATTTCATATCCTGCCAAACTAAGCTTCACAATGGAAGGAAAAATAAAATCTTTTTTAATTTCTTTAATGGTGTAAACTGTTGTTTCAATAATTAATTTTGTCTAGTTTCAAAAAAAGTTAGTATTTTGTCTTGATCATTCATATATAGGCAAATGAAACAGCTGAGTTTAGTTTTGTTTCTTGGATTAAATGCAAAATGTGTTAAATTCATTCATAATTACAGAAATTTACTTTTTCTCACTAATACTAACATCAAGGATAGATTTTATAGCTAGTTATATATTTAGCTTAAAAGGTTTAGTTTTACTATGAATATTATCTAAAGTGATAGCAAAAAAGTCTTCCATTAATATGAATCTTACACTGCTGTATTAATAAGGTTACTTATTTTTACATGTTCTGCCAGAGCAAAAACAAAAATATGAATTTAAAAATTTCCATAGAGTCTAAACATATCTCATTATAGTAAGATCATATTTTCACTAGACTATATCTCATGATTGAAGGGTGCTATTATAGAATCTCAGAGAGCATTTTTTTGCTACATTGTTTAGAAGCAGGATGTTATTGGATATCTTATTAAATAATTCCAGTAATATGTAGCAATTCATTACAAATATGGAATATCTACAAGATAGAATTCAAATACCTCATACTGCAAAATATGCTATAAAATGGTCTGCACACTAGAAAAAATTATAAATGAAGAAAACAAGGATTAATGGGAAAGAGAAAGAGGCTCATATGTTTCTTCCTCTTCTTCCTCACTTTCATCTACCAATAGGCAGAGTGTATCATATGAAAGTGCAACTCCCTAGAATGTGAACTCCACAGCTGCCTGCATTTTCATCAATTAGAGATTCATTTGTTTAATGAGTACAATACCTCTGGGAAATTGCCACCTGGAAGATTTTATTCTTTCCAGTTTATAAGCCAAAGGCACCTGCTTCAAACGCTGCAGATTCCAGATAGAATATAATTAAAGTTTTAAGCTAAAAGAAGCAACTGGGGAGGAATTCCTGACCTTAACACTATCAAGAGTCTCTCTGAATTTTGGCCTTTAGTTGTTGCTTACATGTTCAACTTTATCAGCTCAACAGGTAGAATTTAATTATATGAACTCCTAGGTCTGAGTGTATTCTTTTAATAAAAGAGAGGCACTTTTAATCCCTTCAAAGTATATAGTATTGACTTATTGAACAATCTGCCCAAATGCCATTCTTTTGCCTAATATATTATAGGCCTGAATTTATTGGTCAGTATTCCACTTGAGATCATGGTTGTGATGGTAGTGATGGGTTGTCAATGCCTGTGATGTTTCCATACTGTGTTGGTTGAGATTGCTATGATTTCTGCCTTCAGAGGTTACCATATAGCCGGGAGATTATACATGAAATGTCTCATTGCATAAGTGTTTATTATTATTTTTAAATATTTATTTTTTATATTATTCTTTTTAAATTTCTCTTTAATATTAAAAGAACATTACATTATTTCCCAAATTTTACATATGTATTAATTTTTTTTCTGGCATTTTTGGTTTTGGGGTACATGTGAAGAACATGCAAGATTGTTGCATAGGTACATACATGGCAGTGTGATTTGCTGTCTTCCTCCCCATCGCCTATATCTGTCATTTCTCCACATGCTATCTCTCCCCAACTCCCCAGCCCCTGCTATCCCTCCCCTATTTCCCCCCAACAGACCCCAGTGTGTAGTGCTCTCCTCCCTGTGTCCATGTGTGCTCATTGTTCAACACCCACCTATGAGTAAGAACAGGCGGTGTTTGATTTTCTGCTCTTGTCAGTTTGCTGAGAGTGATGGTCCTTAGGTTCATTCATGTCCCTACAAAGGACACAAACTCATCATTTTTTATGGCTGCATAATATTCCATGGTGTATATGTGCTACATTTTCCCTGTCCAGTCTATAATTGATGGGCATTTGGGTTGGTTCCAGGTCTTTGCTATTGTAAACTGTGCTGCAATGAACATTCATGTGCATGTGTCCTTATAGTAGAAAAAATTATAATTCTTTGGATATATACCCAGTAATGGGATTGCTGGGTCAAATGGAATTTCTATTTCTAGGTCCTTGAGGAATCGCCACACTGTCTTCCACAATGGTTGAACTAATTTACACTCCCATCAACAGTGTAAAAGTGTTTGTATTTCTCCACATCCTCTCTAGCATCTGTTGTCTCCAGATTTTTTAATGATCTCCATTCTAACTGGCGTAAGATGGTATCTCAATGTAGTTTTGATTTGCATTTCTCTAATGACCAGTGATGATGAGCATTTTTTCATGTGTTTGTTGGACTCATGTATGTCTTCTTTTGTAAAGTGTCTGTTCATATCCTTTGCCCACTTTAAAATGGGCTTGTTTTTTTCCTGTAAATTTGTTTTAGCTCTTTGTAAATTCTGGATGTCAGTCCTTTGTCAGATGGGTAAACTGCAAAATTTTTTTCCCATTCTGTTGGTTGCTGATTCACTCTAATGACTGTTTCTTTTGCCGTGCAGAAGCTGTGGAGTTTGATTAGGTCCCATTTGTCTATTTTGTCTTTTGTTGCCAATGCTTTTGGTGTTTTGGCCATGAAATCCTTGCCTACTCCTATGTCCTGAATGGTTTTGCCTCGATTTTCTTTTAGGGTTTTTACCGTGTTATGTCTTATGTTTAAGTCTTTAATCCATCTGGAGTTATTTTTAGTGTAAAGTGTCAAGAAGGGGTCCAGTTTCTGCTTTCTGCCCATGGCTAGCCAGTTTTCCCAACACGATTTATTAAACAGGGAATCCTTTCCTCATTGCTTGTTTTTGTCAGGTTTGCCAAAGTTCAGATGGTTGTAGATATGTTGTGTTGCCTCCGAGGCCTCTGTTCTGTTCCATTGGTCTATATCTCTGTTTTGGTACAAGTACCATGCTGTTTTGATTACTGTAGCCTTGTAGTATAGTTTGAAGTTTGGTAGTGTGATGCCTCCTGCTTTGTTCTTTTTGTTTAGAATTGACTTTGTTATGCGGGCTCTCTTTTGGTTTCATATGAAGTTTAAGGTGTTTTTTTCCAGTTCCATGAAGAAGGTCATTGGCAGCTTGATGGGGATAGCATTGAATCTGTAAATTACTTTGGGCAGTATGGCCAATTTCACAATATTGATTCTTCCTAACCATGAGCATGGAATATTTCTCCATCTGTTGTGTCCTCTCTTATTTCGTTGAGCAGTGGTTTGTAGTTTTCCTTGAAGAGGTCCCTTATGTTCCTTGTAAATTGTATTTCTAGGTATTTTATTTTATTTTTTTGTAGCAATTGTGAATGGCAGTTCGTTCTTGATTTGGCTCTCTATAAGTCTGTTATTGGTGTAGAGGAAGGCTTGTGATTTTTGCAAATTGATTTTGTATCCTGAGACTTTGCTGAAATTGCTTATCAGTTTCAGGAAATTTTGGGCTGAGACGATGGGGTCTTCTAGATATACTATCATGTAGTCTGCAAATAGAGACAATTACTTCCTCTTTTCCTATTTGAATACCCTTTATTTCTTTTTCTTGCCTCATTGCTGTGGCTAGAACGTCCAGTACTATACTGAATAGGAGTGGTGAGAGAGCATCCTTGTCTAGTGCCAGATTTCAAAGGGAATGCTACCAGTTTTTGCCCATTCAGTATGACATTGGCTGTTGGTTTGTGGTAAATAGCTTTTATTATTTTGAGATATATTCCATCAATACCTAGTTTATTGAGGGTCTTTAGCATGAAGGGCTGTTGAATTTCGTCAAAGGCCTTCTCTGCATCAATTGAGATAATCATGTGTTTTTTGTCTTTGGTTCTGTTTATGTGGTGAATTTTGTTTATAGACTTGCATATGTTGAACCAGCCTTGCGTCTCCGGGATGAATCCTACTTGATCGTGGTGGATAAGCTTTTTGATGTGCTGTTGCAATAGGCTTTCCAGTATTTTATTGAAGATTTTTGCATCTATGTTCATCATGGATATTGGCCTGAAGTTTTCTATTCTTGTTGAGTCTCTGCCAGTTTTCGTATCAGGATAATGATGGCCTCATAAAATGATTTGGGAAGGATTCCCTCTTTTTGGATTATATTGAATAGTGTCAGAAGGAATGGTATCAGCTCCTCTTTGTATGTGTGCTAGAATTCAGCTGTGAATCTGTCTGGACCTGGGCTTTTTTTGGGTGGTAGGTTCTTAATTGCTGCTTCAACCTCAGACTTTGTTATTGGTTTATTCAGGGGTTTGACTTCTTCCTGGTTTAGGCTTAGGAGGAGGCAAGTGTCCAGGAATTTATCCATTTCTTCCAGACTTACTAGTTTATGTGCATAGAGTTGTTTGTAATAATCTCTGATGATGGTTTGAATTTCTGTGGAATCTGTGGTGATATCCCCTTTATCATTTTTTATTGCTTCAATTTGGTTATAGTGTCTTTTCTTTTTTATTAATCTGGCTAGTGGTCTGTCTATTTTGTTGATCTTTTAAAAAAAACAGCTCCTGGATTTATTGATTTTTTGAAAGGTTTTTTGCATCTCTATCTCCTTCAGTTCTGCTCTGATCTTAATTATTTCTTGTCTTCTGCTAGGTTTTTGAGGTTTTTTTTACCTTGCTTCTCTAGCTCTTTCAGTTTTGATGATGGGGTGTCAATTTTAGATCTCTCCTTGCTTCCCATGTGGGTACTTATTGCTCTATATTTTCCCTAGAGACTGCTTTAAATGTGTCCCAGAGATTCTGGTATGTTGTGTCTTCGTTCTCGTTGGTTTTGAAGAACAGCTTTATTTCTGCCTTCATTTCACTGTTTATCCAGTCAACATGCAAGGGCAAGTTGTTCAGTTTCCATGAAGCTGTGCAGTTCTGAGTTAGTTTTTGAATTCTGAGTTCTAATTTGATTGCACTGTGGTCTGAGAGACTGTTTGTTATGGTTTCCATTCTTTTGCAATTGCTGAGGAGTGATTTACTTCCAATTATGTGGTCAAGTTTAGAGTAGGTGTGATGTGGTGCTGAGAAGAATGTATATTCTGTGGATTTGGGGTGGAGAGTTCTGTAAATGTCTATTAGGTTTGCTTGATCTGAGTCTGAGTTCAAGTCCTGGATATCCTTGTTAATTTTCTGTCTCAATCTGTCTAATATTGACAATTGGGTGTTAAAGTTTCCCACTATTGTGTTGGAGTCTAAGTCTCTTTATAAGTCATTAAGAACTTGCCTTATGTATCTGGGTGCTCCTGTATTGGGTGCGTATATATTTAGAATTGTTAGCTCTTCTTGTTGCATTGATCCTTTTACCATTATGTAATGTCCTTCTTTGTCTCTTTTGATCTTTGTTGCTTTAAAGTCTGTTTTATCAGAGACTAGGATTGCAGCTCTTGCTTTTTTTTGCTCTTCATTTGCTTGGTAAATCTTCCTCCATCCCTTTATTTTGAGCCTTTGTGTATCCTCGTATGTGAGTTGGGTTTCCTGGATACAGCACACCAATGGGTTTTGGCTTTTTATTGAGGCATTTAGCCCATTTACATTTAGGGTCAATAATGTTATGTGTGAATTTGATACTGCCATTTTGATGCTAGCTGGCTCTTTTGCCCGTTAGTTGATGCAGATTCTTCATTGTGTTGATACTCTCTATTATTTGGTATGTTTTTGAAGTGGCTGGTACTAGTTGTTCCTTTCTAAGTGTAGAGCCTCTTTCAGGAGCTTTTGTAAAGCAGGCCTGGTGGTGATGAAATCTCTGAATACTTGCTTGTTTGCAATGGATTTTATTTTTCCTTCACTTTTGAAGCTCAGTTTAGCTGGATATGAAATTCTGGGTTGAAAGTTCTTTTCTTTAAGGAAGTTGAATATTGGCCCCCACTCTCTTCTGGCTTGTTGGGTTTCTGCTGAGAGATCTGCTGTGAGTCTGATGGGCTTCCCTTTGTGGGTTACCCGACCTTTCTCTCTGGCTGCCCTTAGCATTTTCTCCTTCATTTCAACGCTGGGTAATCTGATGATTATGTGCCTTGGGGTTGCTCTTATTGCGGAATATTTTTGTGGTATTCTCTGTATTTCCTGGACTTGAATATTGGCCTAACATGCTAAGTTGGGGAAGTTTTCCTGGATTATATCCTGAAGAGTGTTTTCCAGCTTGGATTCATTCTGTTCTTCACATTCAGGTACACCTATTAAATGTAGATTAGGTCTTTTCACATAGTCCCACATTTCCTGGAGACTTTATTCATTCCTTTTTTCCCCTTTTTTTCTAATCTTGCCTTCTCATTTTATTTCATTGAGTTAATCTTCTACCTCTGATATCCTTTCTTCTGCTTGGTCAATTCAGCCGTTGAAACTTGTGCACGCTTCACAAAGTTCTCATGTTGTGTTATTCAGCTACATCAGTTCACTTATATTCCTTTCTAAGTTGTCCATTCTCGTTAGCATTTTGTCAAATCTTTTTTCAAGGTTCTTAGTTTATTTGAATTGGTTAGACCATGTTCTTTTTGCTCACAGAAGTTTCTTATTACCCACCTTCTGAAGCCTGATTCTGTCATTTCATCACACTCATTCTCCATCCAGCCTTATTCCATTGCTGGTGAGGAGTTGTGATCCCTTGTAGGAGGAGAGGTGTTCTGGTTTCAGGTGTCGTTTTTGTGCTGGTTTCTTCCCATCTTTGTGGATTTATCTACCTGTCATCTTTGTAGTTGCTGATTTTCAGATTGGGTCTGTGAGTGGACATTCTGTTTGTTGATGATGAAGTTATTTCTGTTTCTTAGTTTTCTTTCTAACAATATGGCCCCTCTGCTTTAGGACTGCTGAGGTCCACTCCAGGCCCTACTTGCCTGGGAAACCCCCGCAGCAGCTGCAGAACAGTAGGGGTTGCTACCAGTTTCTTCTTCTGCTATCTTTGTTCTAGAATGATGCCCGCCAAATGTCAGTCTGATCTCTCTTTTACGAGGTGACTCTTTGGATATATGGGGGTCAGGGAGCTGCTTGAGGAGACAGTGTGTCCTTTATAGGAGCTCAAGTGCAGAGCTGTGAGCTCCATTGTTCATTCAGAGCTGCTGGGCAGGTACATTTAGGTCTGCTCTAACAGAACTCATAAACCACTTTTTGTTCCCAGGTGCTCTGTCCCAGGGAGTTAGGGCTTTATTTATGAGTTTCCGTTGTGCTGCTGCCTTTTTTTTCTCAGGGCTGCCCTGCCCAGCAAGGAGGCAGCCTAGTCACCATCTCCCTGCAGAGACTTTGCTGAGCTTCTGTGGGCTCTGCCCAGCTGCTTGTGAATTCCCCTGCAGTCCTGTTTATATGGGGGTAGCTAGAACTGCCTCAGCAATGGTGGCCCAACTCTGTATTGGTGGACTCTGTCTGTAATGGCAGGTTGCCTTGGCAGTGGCAGACTGCCTCAGCAATGGCAGACTACCTCCATAGTGGTGGAGTGCCTCAGTAATGGCGGATGCCCCTCCCCCACAGAGCTGGACGGTCCCGGGTTCAGCTGTGCTTGCTGTAAAACTTTCAATCCAGAGAGTTTCTGATTGCTGTTGTTTTGTGGGGGTGGGACCCGCCAAGCCTGATCACCTGGCTCCCTGCCTCAGAGCCTTTTTTTTTTTCAGTTGAACAATCGACTCTCTTTCAGGTATTCCAGTCACCTGTTGAAAAGGCACTGGGATCTGTGTTATTTCTGATGTGGTGACTCACTGCACCAGCTTAAACAGCAGCACTGAGATTCGTTTTTGCCCAGGAATCTCCTTGCCTGACTCCCTGTTCAATCCCCTTTTTCATCAGATGAATGGGTGACTTCCTGGGGCTCCAATCGCCAGCTAAAAGGGCACGTAGACCAGGGCACTGGCAAAGCAGCCACACTGCCACAGAAGCTGTGCTGGTGACCCGTGGGGCTCCTCCACCTGGGGATCTCTTGATCTGTGGGCAATAAAAATCCGTCTGGAAATGCGGCGTCCACTCACCCTCTGTGCTTTCACTGGGAACTGTAATCCTGAGCTGTTCCTAAATGGCCATCTTGGATCTTCCTCTCCATTATTATTATTTATTTTTTTGAGATGGAGTCTCACTCTGTTGCTTAAGCTGGAGTGCAGTGGTGCAATCTCGGCTCACTGCAACCTCTGCCTTCCAGGTTCAAGTGATTCTTCTGTCTCAGCCTTCTGAGTAGCTGGGATTGCAATTTCGTGCCACCAGGCATGGCTAATTTTTAGCAGAGATGGGGTTTTGCCACATTTATCAGGCTGGTCTTCAACTCCTGACCTTGTGATCCACCCACCATGGTCTCCCAAAGGGCTGAGATTACAGGCATGAACCACCATGCCCAACCTACTTAAGTGTTTACTACTGTGGTATAAAGAACTGTGATGTAGAGAGTATGGACCCATTAACTGACTTAGTTATTCTATCTAAACAGTTTAAAGTTACTTGCCCTGCTTACTTCAAAAAGTTAAGATGGACTTCTATGCATGTTTATGTATGCCTGTAAGAAGTTTCAATGTCCCATTCTTCTTTTAATATTGCTACACTCAGGGTTCATTGAGAAAGTATAATATTAATATTAATTGAATGCTGTTCAACATCTATAAAACCTCTTGTTGAGAGAAATTTAACGAAGATTGACTTTAAAAATATGCTATTTATCCTCCTTCAGGTACTCTGTCCCTCGATAAAACCAGTGCAATAGGAAGTTGTCTGCGTGAACTCTATTTTATTGCTCCTGTACCCTGTGGAGTTTGTATTGACTTGCACTTTGACACAATAACATTAACTTAGGTTGAAGGATGTTTCAGGAAGCAGCCTGATGAAATGCATTGCTGTACCTACTGTAAGGGTGTTGTGCATTACATTTGCACCTTGTTCTCCAAGAGAACCTATGGAAAAACTTTTTTCAGGGGTCACCACACAAGTATATGTGTTTTTTCCTTAGCAACCAGTTTCTGTTTAATCTTATGGTCTATGTGAATTAAGTAACTAATGCTGCTACAAAGTAAAATAAAGTTTATGGCTCATGTCCAGCAAGTATATGATATATTAATGCATGCATCAAAAATTAACCCCTCTCCTTTTTGCCTTTATCTTCCCCTTATTTCATTTCTCCCATCTAAATTTGCCTTATCTTGCTGTATGATACATATTAAGGCACTTAAAACATTTCTGTAACAAAGGGGTATAAAATATAAATCTCATGAATAGCTAAGCAATTGGCCTGGCAAAATTTATTGAAAAACTTTTATTTTGCATGAATCCATCATGTCTTTATCACATATTTAATTCTTTACATACACTAAGCTCTGTATTTTGGGGGCAGTTTCTTTTCTTTTTTTCTTTTTGCTCATTCATAATAACACACTGACATGGAAACTGCCTGACATTCATCCTAAGAAAATAATTAAGGATGTTCACAAAGATTTGACTACATAATACTTATTGTGTCACTTTTTTTGTAGTAGTGAAAATTGGAAAACAATCTAAGCATCTAAATATAGAAGATAAATTGAGCAAATTGAAATACAGTAATATAATCAAATACTTATGTGATAAGATGTTGTAGTTTATTGACATGTTAAAATTTATTAACTGCAATAAAAAAAGAGTGTGTACATATGATTATATTTATGTAAATATGTATTTAAGTGAGATTCTTTGCTTAATTGCTTAAGGAGCATATAATGACTTTTCAGAAGTACCTAAAGCACAACACTAGAGCACCTTCCCACAAAGACTGGAAGAATGTTTTTCTCTCCTTGAGACCTTTCTTCAGAGATATTTCCAAAAACACCTTTGGCTGCTTTCTCATGTCCAAAGGACCCATTCTGATTTTCTTAAGCCATATTCCAAAAGGCAGAATTCAAACATTCTCCCTTGAGGCTGAATGACTGTACATTACTATTGAATTACTATGGAGCTAGTTGCTCCATAATAAGTCACCATACCCCTAGATTTCTAGCAAAACTAGAAGTGAGTATTGCCCTTGCAATTTATCAGCATGAAAAGTGTGTTTAGGGTGAAGCCTTTTGCTCTGGTCAGTGTCCATTCTGCTGATACACATTTCTGCCTGGTGCAAGCAACTCCTTAGGATGTGAGGGAAAAATGTCTTTTCTTTTGTGTTTTCCTCAGCCAAAAATACTTAACACCAAGATTGCTTATACTCCAAAACTTATGGTTGTTACAGTGTTCACTCGTACCCTTGCTTTCCAAGGCAAATCTACAGTGACTTAGTCCAGAGCATTTTCCAAGTTGTCACAAATGGACTTAGAATCAGATCAGAGTACTTAGTTCTGCTCCCAGATCCTCTCTCAGGAGAAATATTTCTTTCAGTGGAAATATCCACTCTCTTATGCACACACATATGCAGAAAAAGGTTTGAAATTGTACATACCACAATATTATTGTTGTGTGATTTTTATAAATCTTAATTTTACTTGTCTATATTTAAAACTTTTTCTACGTGATTATGTTACAAAATGAAGTCTTTTAGTAATCTGAGTCTTATGTACTTTTTATTAAAATTATAAAATCTTTTGTTTTAGAAACTTGCAAACATACAGAAAATGGAGAGCATAATAGTGCAGAGTGAACTCATGCACCCATCACTCACAGACAACAATCAATACTTATTTTTATTTATTATTCACTAGTACCTGTAGCATTTTATTTTGCAGCAATATTTTAAGGCAAATTTTAAATATTATGTCATTTTACTTATAAATACTTTCATACTCATTTCTCACTGCAAAGTCATTTTTAACATATTGTTGTGCCATTGTCTTAACTAACTGAATTAATAAGCAATGCCTTTGTGTCCTCCCCAGTTTATATTCACATTTTCCTATCTCTCAATAATGTATTTTTTACACTTGGCTTATTCAACGCAGGAATCAAATGTACTTTACATATTTTGTTTAATTTATATCTCTATGTCTCTCTTCATGCTTTTAATTTATTGATTTATTAGAACACTGATCATTTGTCCTTTAGAATGTCCAATATTTTGAAATTTGGTTTTTTCCTTCTTGTGTTGTTCAGTTTGTTTTAATTTTTTTATTCCATGTATTTACAATAAACTGGTTAAACTGGTTATTATAATTTTTTTTTATACTTAGGTTCGTTTAAGACAAAAATAATTCATAGTCATTGTTATAAATTGTTATTGTATTTCATTATTAGGAGATAATGCCTAACTGTTGGTGATGCTGGAGCTTGTCATTGAATGTATCTTGGCACTCTATGTATATACTTATTTTTTACAAAATAAGTATATTTTATATCCCCAGTTACAAATTTAACTATTTTCATTTTTAGTTCTTATGGTCATTATGTTTGGCCTTCCAAAAAGATGCTTATACTCTTCTTTTCTGATTGTTGCACTCTTGAATATAATCTATCCTAGGCATACTCCATCCAGGAGGTGAATAGCAAGGACTTGTTTACACTTCTTCATCTTATGTTGCCCATCTTCCTAATATTGTTTTTATTGTTTTCAGTTTAGCTGTTTCTTGAGTGTTATTGTGAAAAATTTGTTTCATTTATTATCCTTCTTCTGTGAATTTCAGCCAGAACTGCTCATTCTCTACCTTGAAAAGTGAAGATACTAGCTTTTTATTGTTTCCTTTACCTGTCCTTCTTTACTTGGAGTTTCTTCATTTTTCACCTTCCTCTTCTAATGAGAAGAAATGCCATTTTCCTTGAAATGAACTAGCACTTGCTTCAGGTAGAAAGTGCAGTGCCTCCAGTCAGCTGTGGAATATCACCATTAAGGCTGTAGAACAATGTAAAGATGGCTGCTAAAGGAGGGCTTTCTCAGACATCTTCATGGACTGAACCCTCTCTGAAGAAGAGTCAGCTTCAGGTCTTAGCCTCACTCTCAGCCTGGGCTGTTTCTGAGGAAACCAGGGAAGACTGTGTTCAAACTCAAACCCCTAGAGCATTTGGATGTCAGCAGAGTGAAGTTTTTGGTCACAGTTTCACTTATTTATTTCTATGTATTTACCTTTCATTGCTATGGGTACAGTAGCAGTCTATTCAGGAGTTTGATGCTAGTTAGCTATTCTGGGGGCTGGCTTAAAATTCAATTGGAAAAAATAACAACTGATTTTTTTGAAGAAGGATTAGAAAGAAATGACAATTTTACCTCGTGGAAGTAGAGAACATCTTTCTAACAATACTGAAACCCAAGATGCCATGAAACTAAAATGTATTTCAGTTCTTAAGTAATGAAATATGTGTAATAATATATAAAAACAATAAAACGTGCAATGTTTAAAGTCCCTAATACTTAAAATTATTCTCCCATATCATATGCAAAAGAAGAATAACAAGCAGAAAAAAAGATGAGATCAGAAAATACGCGATAGAAGAAATGCAACAGCCCTAAAATTCTAAAATGCAGACATTTTTAGATACATGTAAAAATAATGTTTAAACTATTGAAAAATTGAATTAGAGATTAACATCGATCTAGAAAAATGAATTAAACAGCATATTTTTCTAATGTTAATTAACCAACAAAAATCATTACAATAAAAATGCACTTAAATATGACTCACCTTGCAAAAGTTAAGCATGTAGAAGTAACTTATTGCTATACTAGCCTTTCCTACAAGGATGTATTCTGCTTTTCTGTGTTTTGGATAAAAGAAAGTCCATAATAATATTGACAAGAAATATTCATTGGAAAGGAAAAGAAAACAAAATCAAGAAGAAGAAAGAGGAAAATATAATCATTAATGCTGTTTCTCTACACAGAATGTCCTTCTGATCTTCCTCACCTCCTACATGACATTTCCTGAACTAATAGTAAGAATTAAACTGTGTTCTCACTTATCTTCTAGGTTTAAATTGATAATTGTGATGGAAGATCAGAAAAAAGATCATTGGTATATTCCACAGCAGAAACTGAAGAGAAACTGTTTCTTAGTTGATTTTAATATATTGTTATGTACACTAAAAATGCTTTTTTAGTCTGGAATGTTTACACATTAGAAGTGTTTTAGATTTCATTGGGCATCACAGCTTGGATGTGCTTGGAAAGAGACATCATTTCAGTGTAATATCTGGCCTGATTGCATTTGACTGAGGAACAGATCATTGATTGATTGATAGATCAGTTGCTAGATAAAGTGCTCAAGCTAATTGCCATTGCATTATCAGCATTTTAACTGACTTTTGTTTCTCCTTTGCTTTTTCTCAATGTGCCTAAGTGTTTACAGTGGTAGGCATTTTATTTACACATACAGTAAAAAATTGATGTTCTGACTTCCTCTAACTGCCACACCCCACCTTGTCCTTTATAATTTTTTTTATACAGAATAACCATGAAAGATTAAAAAATATGGAGATAAAATCAGGCAAGAAAATCATGGCATGATATGGTTATAATACTGGAACTGAATCAGTACAGAAGTGTTTGAATTCTAACCAGGAAGGTATCAGCTAATTCTCCTCTACCAAATACAAAATGAAATTTTAAAAAAATTGTCTATTTCAACTGGTGGTTTTAATTAAATCATCAGCTTGTGGGTAGAACATGATTAAAATACCCATTATTTTTATTTTTAGCATTTACTGTAATTTACGAGGATATACCCATTTATGTGTTCACAGGTGTAAAATCTCTCTCTTTTATTGTAAATGAATCCCATGATGGAAGGATTAAAGCCTGTTGTGCGCACCCCTGAATTTATAATGCTTGACATGTAAAGGTGTTTTTATTAAATACTATTTATTAAAGAAATAAGAAAAAATTCTACTAGTAATTGTGTATGAAGGTTAGTGTCTGTTACCAGCTACTGAACATCATTTCTTAACTAATCCTTCCAATTTTGATGGCAGAGAAACTGACTAGGAGATATCAGAGATCAAGATTCTGCGAAACTTTCTGTCAGTTCATTCTAATAGCTTGCTAGCAGGAGGAAGGTGGGTTCTTGCATCTGAATGAGAAGTAGAAAAAGAAAGACATTGGAATTTGGGGCAGAAAATTGGAAAATGTTTAAACAAAATCTGTTGTATAAAAAAGGTTATATTAAAAACAAGAAAAGGTTTTACATTTTTAGTATGTTTAAGGAGGTTATAGTAAAAAAAGTAATAAAGCAATATATGATTTGAAACTTTTAAAAATATGTTGTCTATTATAGTTAAGAATATTTATTAGTAATAATTATTTTAATGTTTTCTAAGACCTTCCAAGATATGGATGCACCATTCAGCTCAGAGAATCGCTATTGAGTTAATTTAGTTAAAAGTTAAATTTACTATTTAAAAAACAGAACTAATGACCTTGAACATTATAAAGTGATTTTTGTTGGTTTGAAGATAAGATAAGACCCCATTAATTCATATTTGACATAATTTGGAATTTATGATCATTTGCCAAGGCTGACATTTCCTTTTGTGTTATCTTGAGGAAAGTTTTAACTGAATAGGTGAATAGCTTAAAGAAGATGGTATCTTTATAAAAACACAACATAATTTAGAAGGCTTTAGAACATTGTATGCAAATAGATGGTATTATTTATGGATTAATTTTTGCCTATTAAGGCAAGCTTAGAATAATTTGTTTTTACAAATATAGTTTTAGTTACTCTAGTATACATATAATAATTCCAAATAACTACTAAAGATAGTACATTGGAGGTGCTTATTATTCATTTATTTACTAAACAAGTATTTACTGAGGGGTAATCATGTACAAAGACAGACATCCCTCTTTTAGTGGAGTTTTTGGTCTAGTGCAATGTTTTAGAAACTTATTTGATTGCACGGCTTTAATAGCAAAAATATTTGACAATGCACCATTGATATGTGCATATTTACCTATAAATTACATGGATGTACTATTTTACTAATATATGAAGCACATTAAAAAACTAATTCAAGAATAAATTATGACAGGGTAAAATAAAAGGAAACATGAATAAAAGTTTTAATAATAAATTTTCAGGTGTATTTCCTGGGTCTTCTGCTACCCACATAGAAAAGTCTGCCTAGTCAATGAGATAGGCATTGAATCAGCAGACAGAAATATGTTTATATACTTATAAATATAATAAATTCTATAAAAAATGTAGTTATGAGAGAGGAAAAAAAGGAGAGAAAGAGAAAGGAGACTCAAATTATATAGTAAGATTGAAAAATCTTTCTGAGGAAGTGCCATTTGAGCTGGCTGTATTAACCAAAAGAAGTCAGATAGAAGGAGCTTTCCAGAGAGAGAGTACAACGTGCACAGAGTTCCTGTGGTAGGAAAAAGTTTGGTACACTTGAGGAGCTGAAAGAAGGCCCATATGGCTGGAGTATACTAAGAGGATCTGTTGCAAAAAATCTAGGTTGAAGAGTCAGGGAGGGCCTGTGTAAAGAAATTTGAATTTTTTTCTGATTTAACTGACAAAAAATTAAAATATATACACACGTATATATATTTTGTTTGTTTTTTTATTTTTATTTTTTTGAGACAGAGTCTAGCTCTGTTGCCGAGGCTAGAGGGCAGTGGCTGCAATCTCAGCTCACTGCAACCTCTGTCTCCTGGGTTCAAGTGATTTTCCTGTCTGAGCCTCCTGAGTAGCTGGGATTACAGGTGCCTGCCGTAATGCTCAGCTAATTTTTTTGTATTTTTAATAGAGGCAGAGTTTCACTGTGTTAGCAAGGCTGGTCTTGAACTCCTGACCTCATGATCTGCCTGCCTCAACCTCCTGCTGGGATTACAAATGTGAGCCACCGTGCTAGGCCAAAAATTAAAAGATTTAAAGCAGGAATTGCCATAATCTGACTAACATTTTAGAAATACATATTGGCGACACTGAGGTTTTGACCTTGAGAAACTCAGTGGTTGGTGCTATACTTATTGAGATGGGAATGATTGGGGGAGGAATACATTGGGGGAATGGAGTTATATTTTGGACATGTTATATTTGAGATGTGTTTGTTAGGTTATTGTTAGCTGCCATAGTAACTAAATCCTAAATTTCAGTGGTGCACCAAAATCAAACATTGGTTTCCTGATTAGTGGCTGGCTTTTGTCAATATATTGATTTAAGAATTCAAGTTCTGAAAACGATCCAAGATGGCCGATCACTAACATCCCGGGATTGCAGCTCTCAGGGAAGGCGCGGACAACTAGAGGACGCCACACTTTCAGACAAATTCTGGTCGCTCACGGAGCAGGAGATCCCCCAGTGGAGGAAACACAGGGGTGGCCAGCGCGACTCTCGTGGCCGGTGCAGCGGTTCCGCCGGCACCTTGGCGCGGCAGCTCTCATAGCAAAGTAAACAGGTTCGGAGGACCGGCCCGGGTCCCCAGCACGACACCAGAGCCCGGCGCAGTGGCTGTGAGGGCACTTCAGCATGGGAGCACTCGGCGCAGAGTAAGCAGGACGGGTTTTCCTTCTGACCGAGGTTTGGAGCCCCGGGAAGGCAGAGCCGACTACTACGGACACAAGAAGGAAGCCAGACAGGAGAATCCTGGGCAGAAAAGCACCATCAGTTTTAACGCCGCTGCTCTGGCCCTGGGAACTAACAACCTGGATGCCCACTCAAGAGACTTAATCTGAAAGTTGGTAATTTCAAAGACGACAGGAGGATAAATTTACAATGACGGGAAGAAACCAGCGTAAAAAAGCTGAGAATACTCAAAATCAGAACGCCTCTCCCTCTAAAGATGATCACAGTTCCACATCAACAATAGAACAAGGCTTGATGGAGAACGAGCGCCTCCTGATGACAGAATCACTCTTCAAGGAATGGATAATAACAAACTTCGGTGAGTTAAAAGACCATGTTGTAGCCCAACGTAAAGAAACTAGGAACTTTGAAAAAAGGTTTGATAAAATCCTATTGAGAATAGACAACTTAGAGCGGAGTATGAGTGAATTAATGGAACTAAAGAATACAATACAGGAACTCCGAGAAGTATGCACAGGTTTAAACACTCAAATTGTTCAAGCAGAAGAAGAGATATCAGAGGTCAAAGTCCAACTTAATAAAATAAAACGTGAAGAAAAGATTAGAGAAAAAAGGATAAAAAGGAATGAGCAAAGTCTCCAAGAAATGTGGGACTATGTGAAAAGACCAAACTTACGTTTGATAGGTGTACCTGAATGCGACAGAGAGAATGAATCCAAGCTGGAAAATACCCTTCAGGATATTATTCAGGAAAATTTTCCTAAACTAGCAAAGCAGGTCAACATTCAACCCCAGGTAATACAGAGAACACCACAAAGATATTCCTCAAGAAGAGCAACCCCAAGGCACATAATCGTTAGATTCACCAGGGTTGAAATGAAGGAGAAAATACTAAGGGCAGCCAGAGAGAAAGGTCATGTTACCCACACAGGCAAGCTTATCAGACTTACAGCAGATCTCTCAGCAGAAACTCTACAAGCCAGAAGAGAGTGGGGGCCAATATTCAACATTCTCAAAGAACAGAACCTTCAGCCCAGAATTTCATATCCAGCCAAACTAAGCTTCACAACTGAAGGAAAAATAAAATCTTTTATGAACAAGCAAGAACTCAGAGATTTTATTACCACCAGGCCTGCTTTACAAGAGCTTCTGAAAGAAGCATTACACACAGAAAGAAACAACCAGTATTAGCCTTTCTAAAAATACACCAAAAAGTAAAGAGCACCAACATAAGAAGAATTTACACCAACGAATGGATAAAACAGCCAGTCAACATCAAATGGCAGTAACCCTAAATTTAAATTGACTAAATCCCCCAATCAAAAGACACAGCCAAAACCCAATGGCATGTTACATCCAGACCTGTTTCACATGCAAGGATACACAAAGACTCAAAACAAAGGGATGGAGAAAGATTTACCAACCAAATGGAGAGCAAAAATAAATAATAAATAAATAAAAAGCAGGAGTTGCAATTCTCATATCAGATAAAATAGATTTTAAAGCAACAAAGATATAGTGGTAAAAGGATCAATGCAACAACAAGAGCTAACGATCCTAACACCCAGATACGAGACTTAGATTCAATGAGACAGAAAATTAATAAGGATATCAAGGACTCAAACTCAGATCCGGAACAAGTAAACTTAATATTCATAGAGCTCTCCACTTCAAATACACAAAATATACATTCTTGTCAATACCACATCACACCTACCCATAAGTTTAAATGAAACATTCATTGGCCATTATTAATACTCAATTTTTTTCAAAATAAAGCAATATTTCCATTTACTCTCCCTCTTTCTCTTCCTCTTTCTTCCTCTCCTTTACTTATTTTTTTTTTCTTTCCTTCTCTCAAAAAAAAGAAATCAACTTGTAAACCTCTAGATCCAGGTCGGCAATGTCTCTCTCATTGCTTGATTTCCTTCCTTCCCTTCCCTTCCCTCCCTCCCTCCCTCCCTCCCTCCCTCCCTCCCTCCCTCCCTGCTTCCTCCCTTCCTTCCTTCCTCCCTTCATCCCTTCCTTCCTCCCTACCATTCTTCTTCCCTCCCTACCCGCTTCCTCCCTTCCTTCCTTCCTTCCTCCCTACCGTCCTTCTTCCCTCCCTTCCTGCCTTCCTCCCCCCCTAAAAAAATAAATAAATAAATAAATAAATAATTCAAGTTCTTTCCACCTTGAGTTTCCCCAGGCACTAAGGGAGCAAAGCACTCTGAACCCAGTGGGTAGAAGAGAAAAGAGAGTATGGAGAATGCATACTTGCTTCTTATTCTTGGAGCAGAATGATACATATCTGTTCCATTTATATTTTATTGGGGGGAAATACATTACATGGTCCCACCAAGATGCAAAAGGGTAACCACCATTTTACTCTCTACTTCTATGAGATCAACTTTTTAATATTCTACATGAGTGAGACATGCAGTGTTTGTCTTTCTGTGCCTGCAATAGTTCACTTTACGTAATTAGTTCACAAGGCAGTGGGGTAGAGGGTGGTAGGAGTTTGTGGAAATGTTGGCCAAAGAATATAAAATTTCAGTTAGAAAAGAGGAATAAGTTCAAGAGATCTTATTGTATAATATGTTGACTATAGTTAACAACAATACATTGTGTTCTTGAAAAATGCTGAAAATGGATGTTAAATATTCTCATTACAAAATTGATAATGATGAGATAATGCATATAACAATTGTGAGATTTTGTCATTCTACAATGTATATATACTTTAAAACATCATGTTGGACATGATAAACACATATAATTTTATCTCTCAGTTTAAAAAATAATATGCAAAAGAATCTAGGAAATATCATCCCCTCACAGCGAGAGTAGCCACTTTCCAGAAGAAAACTCTGAACTGGGAAAGAAGCTTTCAGTTTTGATCAATGGTTATGCATTGCCACAGGCATCTATTAAATGGCCTACTGCATGTATTAAGTAAAAAGTTGACCATACAAATGTGTATCTCCAAAGAGTGATCTACTCTGATTAAAGAAATGTAATTATCATCCATGTGTCTTTGTAGAAAGTTTAGAAGAGATGTCTTACTAGAACCAAAACCCAGAGCACACTGACACTGGTGATCAGATAAGGATTATATGATGAAAACTGAAAATGTCATCAGGGATGTAGAAGAAAATAATCAAGAGTTGATAGCATCATAGGAACTATCAGAATTTTTTGGGAAACATCTAAAATTCTCACTAGTTCAAGTTTTATTGAATATTGCACTGATATTTTCCTGTCATGATTTGTCTAAATAAACATACTTTTCTACTTTTTACATTTTTCTTGTTTTTCTTTCTTTGAGATAGAATCTTACTCTATTGCCCAAGCTTCAGTGAACTGGTATGATCTCCGCTCACTGCAACCACTGCCTCCCAGGTTCAAGCAATTCTCTTGCCTCAGTCTCGAGATTACAGGTGTGAGCCACCACACCCGACTATCATTTGTATTTTTAGAAGAGATGGGGTTTAGCCATTTTGCCTAGGCTGGTCTCAAACTCCTGGACTCAAGCAGTCCACCTGCCTTGGACTCTCAACGTGGCCCCCCAAAGGCTTGAGCCACTGAGCCTGGCCATAACACTTTACCTTTTAAAAAAAGCTTTAGCATTTATTGTAAAGCAATAACATGAAATTTTTAAATTGGAACTTTAAAATTAATAACATTTTAGTTTTTAGCTTTATAAAAAATTCTCTTGATTTTAGGTTATAAATTTCTGCCCAAATTTATGAGATTGGGGAATAACAAGTCAATTCATAAGCTAATGTAATCCATAGCAACATAGAGAAAATTAAAAAAAAACCTTTATTAAACCATCACTTTAATTTAATTTTATAAAATGGCAATATTTTAATTTGTTAAAATATGGATTGAGATAAATTTAGAGCAGAGGTTGGCAAACTCTGGCTTGTGGGTCAAATCCAGTCTGACACCTGTGTACAGCCTTTAAGATAATTATAATATTTACATTTTAAAATAGTTTTAAAAATCAAATGAATAATAGTATTTTTGACACATAAAAATATATAAAACTCCAACTTCATTCCTAATAAATAAAATTTTATTTGGAACACAGATACCTCATTCTTTTATGTACATAGCTGCTTTTATGTTACACCAACAGAGTTGACACTTGAGACAAAGCCCTGGAAAATCTGAGATATTTACTATTTAGACCTTTATGGCAAATAAAATGCCAACCCTTCATTTAGAGTATAGAAGGAAGACAACTGCCGTTTAAGATTATTGCAATGGACTAAAAACAGAGACAAACACTGAGCAAGCATTTAATACGTTACTTTTTCATTTTGTCCCCCATTACTTTTCAGGTTATGAAGTCAGTTGAGGAGAATTTAAAATATTCAGAGCACATTCACTGTTCAACTCATACATTTACTTGTTAGAATAGTTTTATATATTTGAATTTATACTGGAATCACAGTTTTTTGTTATACATCTCCAGTGTGCATTAGTTAAAGTGTTTTAAGTCAGATTGTTGTAAATTTTTAAGTTAACTCTAACAGGTGTTTAATAGCAATAGCGCTTTTCATACCACTTTGTATGAAGCAATATTATATAAAGTTGGCATATTTCATTCATTGAATTTTCTTTGCAATTTTCTGTTTTTGAAAATCTAAGGGCTTGAAGCAAATAAGGAAAATAAACTTTTTCTTATATCTGTTTTCATTTAATATTTAGGACTGTGTGGTATGGTGATTAGGTTAGTTCAATATCTAGTCAGTTAAATAAACCAAGTATAAAATTCTTACATTGTTAAATATAATAGACCAAGTACATAAAATGATAGTTTTCTATATAAATTCAGAAACTATGTCTTTTAATTTTTATATTCTTCTTTCAATAGAACAAAAGTATTTTAGTTTTATAATGCAACTGGTGGTTAGATTAAAATTTTCAAATTGAATCAACATCAATTTTTGACAAAACATTTGATCTGGTTTTCCATTTAGATAGAATTTAAAATAATATCTGGCTATTGAAATTTCCCATAAATTTATGTTACTATAAAGTATAAGACCAGGGATTTAGAAACTTGAACCTAATTATTACCCTCTAATTAAAAATCATTGCCGTCCGGGCGCGGTGGCTCAAGCCTGTAATCCCAGCACTTTGGGAGGCCGAGGCGGGTGGATCACGAGGTCAACAGATCGAGACCATCCTGGTCAACATGGTGAAACCCTGTCTCTACTAAAAATTACAAAAAATTAGCTGGGCATGGTGGCACGTGCCTGTAATCCCAGCTACTCAGGAGGCTGAGGCAGGAGAATTGCCTGAACCCAGGGGGTGGAGGTTGCGGTGAGCCGAGTTCGCGCCATTGCACTCCAGCCTGGGTAACAAGAGCAAAACTCCATCTCAAAAAAAAAAAATCATTGCTACCCCAGCCATCATATATATTTTTCTCTTCCTAAATATTTTATTTCTCCCACTTCTTTATATCTCCATATTTTCTAGCATTGCTTCCATCCCTAAGTACTTTGAGGTAAGTTTTTTTTCAAAGTAGTATGAAAACACTATTTAAAATACCATACAACTGTAAAAGTATAAAGAAAATAAATATCTGCATTCACACATTGTAATAAAAAAGAATAAACTTCTTTCACTTGTACATTGTAATAAAAAAGAATAAACTCCTTCAGGTATTGCCCAAAATATTATTTCCTTTGTAACTGTAGATTCAAATATTACATAAGAAATACATTTATGCTTGTAGAAGAAAACATAACTAGTCAAGAAATTAAAAACTTATTGTATATATAAGCTAAATATATATTTTCTTTTGTTAAAATTACACATATATATGTAATTTTATCTAGCTCTATAGGTGGTAAAATACAGTCAGTCTTCTTCAAAATATTGAATACAGTTTTCCTGAGTGTGGGAATGAGATTATGGTATAGCCTTCTCCAAGGCTGATGAAAACATTTGTTTGTTGGAAGAACATAGGTAAGAGAGGATGTGGTTAAGAGACAGTTTTAATCATGTCTAGGGTTCTCCAGGTGAACCAAAAAGAACATTAATCTTGAATGTTAGTATAGTTATAAGTCCTGGTTTGTCAATCCCTAAGTTTTGTGACTAGTATTTGTTATCACTAATGACTTCTTTTTCTTCTTTGCCCTTTGTAAAGGATGTGAAGAATCTCACCCTACATTTTTTTAACAAGAAAAATTGCCCATTATTTTTCTTATTATTTTGAGGTTTGAGATAGTTCCAATTCTACTTTTCTGCTTCAGCTAAGATTTTGTGCTCACTCTTATGTTGCTGGCACCAAATAAGAAGATATACTGAGTATTTCTTAATTATGAGTGAATATATAGACAGCTTCAGGAATGTGCAAACAAGAGTTTACAGTGGCATCATAAAGGTTGTCAATATTTACATATGACAAGATATATGTTTTTAGTTAAAGCAATTATAATTAACAAAAAAAAAACTAGGAAAATAGTGAAAATTTATAAAAATGGAGACTGTCTCCATTGAAAAATAACAATATAGTCAACTAATTGATATCCCATCTGACAGTCAATGGACACTCTCATTCTTCTGAGAGAATGTTTTCTGTCTCTCCAGGATTATCTTGCTCATGAACATTACTGTTTGGATTAACTAGGTCAGATCTGTTCTCTCTCTTATAAAAACACCTTCTTGGCAAACAAACAGATAAAAAACAACAAGAACAACAAACCACCTCTCTCTGCAAAATTAAACTTCTTTTCTGCTTCCTTGAAGTATCAACGAAGTACCCTTTCTTTCCTAGTAGATCTTTTTTTCCCTATACGTCTAGCTCTTGCATTTCACTAAGTAGCCTCATGCTCCTAGTCTTAGCCATGTCTACATTCTTTGCTTATAACGTGCACAAAAATTAATATAACTTAAAAGAATCTGGATTTTAACAAAAATGGTTATGTACTTACTGAATATAAAATAATTTGAACTGATCCGCAAAGGAAGAAAATACCATTGGGACATTTAAATTAATTTAGAGAGTTTTGAAATAGAATTGAAAGTCTAAGGATTTATTTTATTGATCTTAGAAATCAACGGTATCCTTCAGTAATCATATTTCTAAAATAAATGAATTCTTTTGATAAATTAGGTAACAATGTCAATCAATCATAGACAGGTAAATGGCTTTCCTCTCTCTGCAATAAACTGCCCAAGTCTTTGAAAATTTATTTTTATTGGTTTATTTTTTATGTGTTATTAATAGTAATAATCTTTTTGAAAATGGACTCAACATTAATTTTTTTCTTGTGCATTTGCAATTTAAGGTAACTTTCCTTTTTAGTTGCCTCATTTTTATATCTGAGATTTAAAGTCACATGTTAGCCACATATAGCAAAACATAAAATAAAATGTAAAAGAAATTTCATAATAGGTTCTCACTTTCTGGAGGATTGGGTGATGATATTTCTATTGTAGTTTTTATTACAAAATTGAATATTTACAGCTTAAATTTCATTTTTTTCTTTTTCTTTTTTTTTGCATTTTAGGTTTTGGGGTACATGTGCAGAACATGCAAGACGGTTGCATAGGTACACACATGACAGTGTGTTTTGCTTCCTTTCTCCCCTTCACCCACATTTGGCATTTCTCCCCAGGCTATCCCTCCCCAGCTCCCCCCCAACGCTGGCCCTCCCCTTTTTCCCCCAATAGACCCCAGTGTTTAGTACTCCCATCCCTGTGTCCATGTGTTCTCATTTTTCATCACCCACCTATGAGTGAGAATACGCGGTATTGCATTTTCTGTTCTTCTGTCAGTTTGCTGAGAATGATGTTCTCCACATTCATCCATGTGCCTACAAACAACATGAACTCATCAATTCTGATTGCTGCATAATATTCCATGGTGTATATGTGCCACATTTTCCCAATCCAGTCTATCATCAATGAGCATTTGGGTTGGTTCCAGGTCTTTGCTATTGTAAACTGTGCTGCAGTGAACATTCGTGTGCATGTGTCCTTATAGTAGAACAATTTATAGTCCTTTGGATATATACCCAGTAATGGGATTGCTGGGTCAAATGGAATTTCTATTTCTAGAAATTCCTTGAGGAATCGCCACACTGTCTTCCACAATGGTTGAACTAATTTACACTCCCACCAACAGTGTAAAAGTGTTCCTTTTTCTCCACATCCTCTCCAGCATCTGTTGTCTCCAGATTTTATAATGATCGCCATTCTAACTGGCGTGAGATGGTATCTCAATGTGGTTTTGATTTGCATTTCTCTGATGACCAGTGATGATGAGCATTTTTTCATATGATTGTTGGCCTCATATATGTCTTCTTTTGTAAAGTGTCTGTTCATATCCTTTGCCCATTTTTGAATGGGCTTGTTTGTTTTTTTCCTGTAAATCTGTTTGAGTTCTTTGTAAATTCTGGATATCAGTCCTTTGTCGGATGGGTAAACTGCAAACTTTTTTTCCCATTCTGTTGGTTGCCGATTCACTCTAGTGACTATTTCTTCTGCCGTGCAGAAGCTGTGGAGTTTCATTAGGTCCCATTTATCTATTTTGGCTATTGTTGCCAATGCTTTTGGTGTTTTGTTCATGAAGTCCTTGCCTACTCCTATGTCCTGAATGGTTTTGCCTAGATTTTCTTCTAGGGTTTTTATGGTGCCAGGTCTTATGTTTAAGTCTTTAATCCATCTGGACTTAATTTTAGTGTAAGGTGTCAGAAAGGGGTCCAGTTTCTGCTTTCTGCACATGGCTAGCCAGTTTTCCCAACCATTTATTAAACAGGGAATCCTTTCTGCATTGCTTGTTTTTGTTAGGTTTATCAAAGATTGTATGTTTGTAGATATGTTGTGTTGCCTCCGATGCCTCTGTTTTTTTCCATTGGTCTATATCTCTGTTTTGGTACCAGTACCATGCTGTTTGAATTACTGTAGCCTTGTAGTATAGTTTGAAATCCAGTAGTGTGATGCCCCCTGCTGTGTTCTTTTTGCTTAGAATTGACTTGGCTATGTGGGCTCTCTTTTGGTTCCATATGAAGTTCATGGTGGTTTTTTCCAGTTCTGTGAAGAAAGTCAATGGTAGCTTGATGGGGATAGCGTTGATTCTGTAAATTACTTTGGGCAATATAGCCATTTTCACGATATTAATTCTTTCTAACTATGAACATGGAATTTTTCTCCATCTGTTTGCATTCTCTCTTATTTTGTTGAGCAGTGGTTTGTAGTTTCCCATGAAGAGGTCCCTTACATTCCTTGTGAGTTGTATTGCTAGGTATTTTATTCTTTTTGTAGCAATTGTG
The DNA here is from genome assembly GCF_049354715.1 of Callithrix jacchus. Lineage (NCBI taxonomy): Eukaryota > Metazoa > Chordata > Mammalia > Primates > Cebidae > Callithrix > Callithrix jacchus. The sequence goes on from NC_133505.1 coordinate 107,349,472, forward strand.
AATGGCAGTTAGTTCTTGATTTGGCTTTCTTTAAGTCTGTTTTTGGTGTAGAGGAAGGCTTGTAATTTTTGCACATTGATATTATATCCTGAGACTTTGCTGAAGTTGCTTATTAGTTTCAGGAGTTTTTGGGCTGAGTCAATGGGGTCTTCTAGGTACACTATCATGTTGTCTGCAAATAGAGACAATTTGACTTCCACCTTTCCTATTTCAATGCCCTTTATTTCTTTTTCTTGCCTGATTGCTCTGGCTATAACTTCCAGTACTATATTGAATAGGAATGGTGAAAGAGGGCATCCTTGTCTAGTGCTGGATTTCAAAGGGAATGCTACCAGTTTTTGCCCATTCAGTATGATATTGGCTGTTGGTTTGTCATAAATAGCTTTCACTACTTTGAGGTACGTTCCATCGATAATGAGTTTGTTGAGGGTTTTTAGCATAAAGTGCTGTTGAATTTTGTCAAATGCCTTCTCTGCGTCAGTTGAGATAATCATGTGGTTTTTGTTTTTGGTTCTGTTTATGCGAATTACGTTTATAGACTTGCGTATGTTGAACCAGCCTTGCATCCCCGGGATGAATCCTACTTGATCATGATGGGTAAGTTTTTTGATTTGCTGTTGCAATCGGCTTGCCAATATTTTATTGAAGATTTTTGCATCTATGTTCATCATGGATATTGGCCTGAAGTTTTCTTTTCTTGTTGGGTCTCTGCCAGGTTTTGATATCAGGATGATGTTGGTCTCATAAAATGAATTGGGAAGGATTCCCTCGTTTTGGATTATTTGGAATAGTTTCAGAAGGAATGGTACCAGCTCCTCTTTGTGTATCTGGTATAATTTGGCTGTGAACCCATCTGGTCCTGGGCTTTTTTTGTGTGGTAGGCTCTTAATTGCTGCCTCGACTTCTGACCTTGTTATTGGTCTATTCATAGTTTCAGCTTGCTCCTGGTTTAGGCTTGGGAGGGCACAGGAGTCCAGGAATTTATCTTTTTCTTCCAGGTTTACTAGTTTATGTGCATAGAGTTGTTTGTAATATTCTCTGATGATGGTTTGAATTTCTGTGGAATCTGTGGTGATTTCCCATTTATCATTTTTTATTGCATCTATTTGGTTGTTCTCTTCTTTTTTATCAGTCTGGCTAGTGGTTTGTCTATTTTGTTTATCTTTTCAAAAAACCAGTTCTTGTATTTATTGATTTTTTGAAGGGTTTTTCGTGTCTTTATCTCCTTCAGTTCAGCTCTGATCTTAGTTATTTCTTATGTTCTGCTAGGTTTTGAGTATTTTTGATCTTGCTCCTCTAGCTCTTTCAATTTTGATGATAGGGTGTCAATTTTGGATCCCTCCATTCTCCTCGTACAGGCACTTATTGCTATATATTTTCCTCTAGAGACTACTCTAAATGTGTCCCCGAGATTCTGGCATGTTGTGTCTTCGTTCTCATTGGTTTCGAAGAACTTCTTTATTTCTGCCTTCATTTCATTGTTTATCCAGTCAACATTCAACAGCCAGTTGTTCAGTTTCCATGAAGCTGTGTGGTTCTGGGTTGGTTTCTGAATTCTGAGTTCTAACTTGATTGCACTATGGTCTGAGAGACTGTTTGTTATGATTTCAGTTGTTTTGCATTTGCTGAGGAGTGCTTTACTTCCAATTATGTGGTCAATTTTAGAGTAGGTGTGATGTGGTGCTGAGAAGAATGTATATTCTGTGGATTTGGGGTGGAGAGTTTTGTAAATGTCTATCAGGTTTTCTTGTTTCAGGTCTGAGTTCAAGCCCTGGATATATTTGTGATTTTCTGTCCTGTTGATCTGTCTATTATTGACAGTGGAGTGTTAAAGTCTCCCACTATTATTGTGTGGGAGTCTAAGTCTCTTTGTAAGTCATTAAGAACTTGCCTTATGTATCTGGGTTCTCCTGCATTGGGTCCATATATGTTTAGGATTGTTAGCTTTTGTTGTATTGATCCTTTTACCATTATGTAATGGCCTTCTTTGTCTCTTTTGATCTTTGTTGTTTTAAAGTCTATTTTATTAGAGATGAGAATTGCAACTCCAGCTTTTTTGCTCTCCATTTGCTTGGTAAATCTTCCTTCATTTCTTTATTTTGAGCCTGTGTGCATCCTTGCATGTGAGATGGGTTTCCTGGATACAGCATGCTGATGGGTTTTGGTTTTTTATCCAATTTGCCAGTCTGTGTCTTTTGATTGGTGCATTTAGTCCATTTACATTTAGGGTTAGTATTGTTATGTGTGAATTTGATACTGCCATTTTGATGCTAGCTGGCTCTTTTGCTCATTAGTTGATGTAGATTCTTCATTATGTTGATGCTCTTTAGCATTTAGTGTGATTTTGGAATGGCTGGTCCTGGTTGTTCCTTTCTATGTGTAGTGCCTCTTTCAGGAGCTCTTGTAAAGCAGGCCTGGTGGTGACAAAATCTCTGAGTACTTGCTTGTTCACAAAGGCTTTTATTTTTCCTTCACTTATGAAGCTCAGTTTGGCTGGATATGAAATTCTGGGTTGAAAGTTCTTTTCTTTAAGGATGTTGAATATTGGCCCCCACTCTCTTCTGGCTTGTAGTGTGTCTGCTGAGAGATCTGCTGTGAGTCTAATGGGCTTCTCTTTGTGGGTGACCCGACCTTTCTCTCTGGCTGCCCTTAGTATTTTCTCCTTTATTTCAACCCTGGTGAATCTGACGATATATGCCTTGGGGTTGCTCTTCTTGAGGAATATCTTTGTGGTGTTCTCTGTATTTCCTGCATTTGAGTGTTGGCCTGTCTTGCTAGGTGGGGGAAATTTTCCTGGATAATATCCTGAAGAGTATTTTCCAGCTAGAATTCATTCTCTTCATTCCCTTCTGGTACACCTATCAAACATAGGTTAGGTCTCTTCACATAGTCCCACATTTCTTGGAGACTTTGTTCATTCCTTTTTGCACTTTTTTCTGTAATCTTGGTTTCTCATTTTATTTCATTGAGTTGATCTTCGACTTCTGATATTCTTTTTTCTGCTTGGTCCATTCGATTGTTGAAACTTGTGCATGCTTCACGAAGTTCTTATATTGTGTTTTTCAGCTCCTTCACTTCATTCATATTCCTCTCTAAGTTATCCATTCTTGTTATCATTTCCTCAAATCTTTTTTCAAGGTTCTTAGTTTCTCTGCATTGATTTAAAACATGTTCTTTTAGCTCACAAAAGTTTCTCATTATCCACCTTCTGAAGTCTAATTCCATCATTTTATCACAGTCATTCTCCGTCCAGCTTTTTTCCCTTGCTGGTGAGAAGTTTTAGTCCTTTGTAGGAGGCGAGGTGTTCTGGTTTCGGGTGTTTTTATCCTTTTTGCGCTGGTTTATTCCCATCTTTGTGGATTTATCCACCTGTCATCTGAGTAGTTGCTGACTTTTCGATTAGGTCTCTGAGTGGACGCCCAGATTGTTGATGATGAAGTATTTCTGTTACTTGGTTTTTGTTCTACCAGTCTAGCCCCTCTACTGTACGACTGCTGAGGTCCACTCCAGGCCCTGCTTGTCTGGGGTGCGCCTATAGTGGCTGCGGAACAGTGAGGGATGCTACCAGTTTTTTTTTCTGCTATCTTTGTCCCAGAATGATGCCTGCCAAATATCAGTCTTCTGGATATAGAGGGGTCAGGGAGCTGCTTGAGGAGACAGTCTGTACTTTATAGGAGCTCAAGTGCTGATCTGTGAGCTCTGTTGTTCATTCAGGGCTGTTAGGCTGCTACCTTTAATTCTGCTGCAGCAGAACTCATAAAAAAATCCTTTTTTTCTCAGATGCTCTGTCTCAGGGGGTTGGGGTTTTCTTTATGTGTCCATTGCGCTGTCCTGCCCAGCTAGGAGGCAGTCTAGTCACTATTTGCCTGCCGAGGCTCCGCCCTGCTGGTGTGAGGTCCGCCCTGTTGCTGCAGGCTCTGCCCTGCTGCTGCAGTCTCTGCCCTGCTGCCATGGGCTACGCCCTGTGGCAGAGTCTCTCTGTTGTGGTGGGTTGCCTCGGCAACGGCAGGCTGCATTGGGAGTGTACCTCAGTAGGGGCGGGTTTCCTCGGTAATGGCAATGGGAGTTTACCTCAGTAGGGGTGTGTTGCCTCGGTAATGGCAAACACCCCTCCTCCACCCGTCCTGGGTTCAGCTGTGCCCACAGTGAAACTCTTCACCTGGAGCATTTGGAATTACCGTTTTGTTTGTCCCACTGCCCTGGCCCAAACACCATTTCCCTGGAATCTCCTGGCCTGGCTCACTGTCCAAGTACCATTCAATCTGATGGATATGCCATATGCCCTCTCAAGTCTCAGATTGCTGGTTCAACAGGGCACCCAGACTGGTGTGCTTTGTGCGGAGTGCTGTGGAGTGCCGCTGCATGGCTGCACTGGCTGCCGGCTGCACCAGCCAAAACCGCTTAGCTGGCATTCCACATCTCTTTTATACCTTGGAATTTCCCCATTCTGTGGGCAACAAAGATCCGTCTGGAAATGTGGCCCTGAGTCTCCCTCCGTGCGTTCACTGAGAGCTTCAATCCTGGGTTGTTCTCACCGTGCCATCTTGAGTCGGTCTCCACCCTAAATTTCTTTAGTACTTCAAAAGCGCTGGAATATACATTGGAGTACAGATATCTCTTCTGTATACTGATTTCCTTCGTGTTTTTGGATATATACCTATTAGTGGGATTGCTGGATCATATGTTAGTCCTATTTTTAGTCTTTTGAGGAGGCTCCATACTGTTTCGATAACAGCTGTGCTACTTTACATTCCCACCAACAGTATACAATTGTTGGTGGGAATGTAATTGCATCTTTGTCAACATTTGTTATTCTTTGTGTTTTTGATAAAGGCCACTTTAAGTGGTGACAAATGATCTCATTGTGATTTTGATTTGCAAATCTCTGATGATTAGTGTTAAGCATTTTTCATATATCTATTGGTCATTTGTATGTCTTCTTTTAAGTAATGTCAATTGAGATATTTTTGCCCTTGTTTTTATCAGATTATTTGTTTATTTGGTATTGACTTGTTTGAGTGCCTTATATATTCTGGTTATTAATCTTCTGTCAGATGGATAGCTTAAAATTATTTTCTCCCATTTTGTGAATTGTCTCTTCACTTTGTTGTTTCTTTTGCTGTGCAGAAGCCATTTAACTTAATGCAATCCCATTTATCTATTTTTACTTTTGTTGCCTGTGCTTTTGAGGTCTTACCAAAAAGATCTTTGCCCAGACAAATGTCCAGTAGCAGTTTCTTACTGTTTTCTTCTGATAGTTTCATAGTTTCGGGTCTTACATTTAAATCTTTAGCCCATTTTTGCACTGATTTTTATATATGGTAATAGATGCAGATGCTAAGAAGCCAGCTTCTAGCTCTAGGGAAAGGGCCTCTGCTTTCAAAAGATGTTATATTCTTTAAACTGATTATCAGTATTTGATGTAGTGTCTCCTGATAGAAAAGGAACCAAAGAGTGGAAGTAGGCATGGCTCATCTCAATATCAGTCTAACTGACAAATTTGTGATTACTGTTCCCATAACTTTAAAACCTGGATTAGAGGTCTTGGTTATTAAGAACAAAAAGTAAGGCTTCTACCATTCGACATGGTAAATGTTCCACTAAGCTTTGGCTATGGCTACCACCTGATCATTTTGTGCTTCTCATAATAGTGGCCAAGCAAGCAAGAAAGAAGTTACCATACTGGCAGGATAACTGACCCGGTTGTCAAGAGGAGCTAGAATTTCTGTAACAAATTAGGGCAAGAGTGAATAGAGCTTAGGGTATTCAGTGAGATGCTTTTAGTTCTTCCATGCCTGATGATAACTAAATGGGCACTGTAGCAGCCATATCTGACAAGGGTACAGTAACTAGGAGCTCAGACCATTCAAGGATGAGAGTCTGAGTCACCCTATCAGGAAAGCAACCTAGAGAAGCTGAATCACTAGTTGAGGATTCTTTTGGGAAGAAGCTACCATGGGGATGATAAAGGAGACAATGCATACCATTTATGAGTTCAGGATAAACTGAAATTGTGAGTGCTATAACTTATTTCACTAACATTCCTAATCTATTTTTACAACAGAAATTGCGAGTCAGTGATGGGATGAATGACCTTCATGCAGGTTATGAGTAAATATGAGTTATGCAAGGGGAAGAAGTAGCAAGATATGCAGGTAAAATCAGTGTGTTTACTATCTACTTGCATCCTGACACCTCTTCCAACTGATAGAACTTGTGACTCTGAGTGACTCCAATAAACAGATCCTTCTCTGTCTGTTCTAAAGGCAGGCTAGAATTAACCCCCACCCTCCACCGTGCGCACACACACACACACACACACACACTCAACCAACATTTGACAGGAGTTGCTATTTAAATGCCATAGCTTCCTCATCTTGGAGTTGAATAACTTGATGATGTATCTTCTACACCATCTCCCAAGTTCTCTAGTAAAATCAATCCCCAGTTGTCCATGGTGATAACTCATTCATAATACATTTATTATAAACCTTTTTCCTATTTCTGTTCCACTTTTTTTCTCAGATACTGGTGTTTCTTGGAATCACCTTCCAAATCAGCTACTTACATTGAAATATTTGAATTAGAATTTGTTTCTGGGGAACCCAAACTAAGACAGCAAGTGACTTGTTAAATGCTAGTGGTAATGCAGAGATTTAATTCCGGGTTTTCTAAGTCTTATACCAGTGTTCTATGGCATTCTGGAAGCGTTCTGCTTATACTAAGGATTGATATTAACTCTAGACATTTATGTAGAAAGGCTACATTAACCACATTATAAAGGTAGAAATAGAGTCAGAAAATATCTCTTCTACCTTTTTTTTATGCAGAAAGATGGTCAAATAATGTGGATTTGAACTTTTTCAAAAGAAAGTATGAATATTTCTCATATTCATATGTGTTTTCTCACTCTTGTGCCCCCTTCAAAGGAGGGAGGATTCTATCCTGCATGGATGGGTCAGTTCATTGGCTTTTTTGTTCACAGTTTGGGTGATGTGCTGATTCTTGTGAGAGCAATATATTACACTATACCTCTTTTCTCTGCTGAGTGGGGTGTCTCAAGAATAGAGAATTTGGGCTTCTGAGGGAGTCATGGTGTGGATAAAGTGATGGCATAAGCATGCAAGAAGGAACATAGAAAAGCAGTGTGTAGCAAGGGTTGCTGCACTGATCAACTAAAGAAGGAGTGCCTTTAGCCACTGACATGACAGAGAGAACATACGGCAAAGGAGAGGAGCCATGTGGGTTGAGTTTTTGTAAGGATCTCCATCTGTATAGAGAATATGAGTGGCAGTTAATGCGAAAAATAATTTTAAAGATATTTTTCTGTCTTGTGGGATTTCTAAAGAGATGAGTGCAGATTTGAACTAAATTTTATTTAATTTTGTTTGTTTTACTGTTTATTTGATAGTGCTACCATGCCTGGCTGGATCACAGCATACCCCTATAATTTTCAGGTTAGAAGTAATTACACATGCTAGAGCCATTTTAAGTTTAAATACAGTTACTGCTAAATTTAGCTTGTAGATCTTTTACCTGGGTGAGAGGCTTGTATTTCTGATCAGGCAGCATAACAGCTCCTGGAATGAGGGGTAAAGGAAGAACAAAGAGTGAGGACAGCAACACAGATTTAATTTACAGGTGAAATAAAGACAAAAGAGCCAGAACTCCTAAAACAATATTCAGTTCTTCAATCTTTCAATCTAAGGCTAATGACTCAGGTAAGTCAGGTGTTTGAGGAGTCAAGAAAAAGCAAGAGTAGCATGTGCTCCTGCTATTGTGGTCATTATGGAGAAGGAAAGACTCTCTCTGGGAGAGCCACAGTGGGCAAAGTTGACCTGAGATGACCTCTCAGTGTTATTCCTGAGCTCAAACCAAGCCCACTGTCCATGTCTAGGCCAAATGCAAATGTGGACTTTGAAAAAGACGGACTTTACTGAGAAGCTGAGTTAGCATGGAAAAGAGAAACAGAAGAAGAAGGAATAGAAAAGTAAGATAAACCTGTGGGTTTAGCTATTTTGTGTTTTTTTAAGGCTTAGCTTAGGGAGGAGCTTAAGAGTAGCCATGAAAGAACTTGTTCAGTCTCTAAAAGAATAGGAGGGCTACTGCTGATGCCTTCAAGGGGAGAATCACAGTGAAGATTTGTCGCAGGAGGCCTAAAAGTTGTTCAACCACTGAACACTGATTAGAAACTCAGTTGGATTGAACGCTAGAGACATGTTTGAGATAATTAAATTCCTTGTTAATAATAAATTTGCTGTAAGCTTCAAATTGGGCAAAAAGAAGTAGACTCAACTTTGGAGAATATATAATATGAAAAAGGAAGCCAAGGCTCTTGAACTTGCTTTAGTAATTCTTCTGAGTATGCCAAGACTAAAGAATATCAAGAAAAAAACAAAGGTCAGAAAAGGAATGGTTAATAAATATTGTGACTTTGATAGTGGTAAAAATAAAGAAGTTGTAGCAGAAGTGGAAATATAGGATAGGAGAAAAACTTAATTGAGAAACAAAATGAGACAGAATGATAGTAGGACAAGAAAGAATTCAAAGATCTTGAGAGAATAACACAAATATGTTTACCAAAACTGCAGCGGAACATACCATGGAGTAAGACAGCATTCGAATTCTGATTGACAGGAGATATTTGAAGAGACTGCTGAGGAAACTAGAGTCCTCTTGGAAGCTGGAGGGCAAGATAAAACGTTATTGGTTAATAAAATCTGGGAAAAGAAAGATGGTAAAGGGAGAAACCAAAGTAAGATTTTAGTCCTCTTAAAACACTGGAGAAGATCCACAGCAGAAACGCTTCGGAGAGGCTTCCATAGAGAGCAGGGAAAGTCAACTGCTGAGGTCCATCATCTACATACATGAGCAGAGGATGCACAGTGGGTGGCATTATTTCCATCACATTGCTGTGTGGTCTGTTCTATATTAGTCTCCAGGAGGTTGTGTAGGGCTTATGGGATTTAAGCAAATTAAACAAAAATTTATAAGCCTGTTCACCAAGTGAGGTGACAATAGGAGAATTAGAAGACTAAATATAAGGGGGAAAATGTATTTGCTAGATCTTACACCAAAAAATTATATGCTTACAAGTTAGCAATTTGTTTCTTTAAAACATAAAGAGATTATATAGTAATATCCCCAAATATTGTTTCTTGGGCTGTATAAGAGTTAGGGACATAGGGATAGAGGAAGACGAGGAGAGGAGTAAATGAGATATATTTAGTTCTAAGTTCAAATATAAAGAGATATTTCCTATCAAAAGCATATTTTAAATTTTATTTATTGTCATAGCATATTGAAAACATAAAGATCCTGATTATTCTAAAAAGCTGCATATTTAAATATTTAAACTAGAAAGAGTTATGCATTTTGAAGGCATTTTGGATTAACACATGTTCAAATAATGGACATGTTATTAACACATGTTCAATATCTTTATGTTATACTACTTTCTTGGAAAGTCCCTAAGGATTGACTATTGGGACCATATTCTTTATATTTATGGTGGCATCTGAGGTAGAGATAAATGAATATTTTGAGATGTTGTATTTTATAGATAGAAATAATAGGCAGGACCTACTTAAATTAAATTTAAGAAAAAAGAAAAGAGGAGTCAATGGTAAGGCTATGATTTTAGTTTAGTCTAACAGGAAAGATGATGGCGCCATTTAGTGAGATGTGAAGATTTTTAAGAGGAACTGAGATATTTATATTAAGAGAGTGATTTAGAACTTAAATATCTAGGTAGAGATGCCAAGCAGAAACTGGATATACAGGAGTGGTGCTTGGTGCCAGAGATAAGACTTTGGAAGTCAATTTAAAAGCAGAAATTCTGTCCATGGAACTGGAAGAGATTACACACAGGGAGATTACATACAGAAAGATGAAAGCAAACCTCTCAGAACAGAGCCCTTAGACTCCTTGATATTGTTATCAGCTGAATATGTCCCCTTCTCCCTACCAAATTCATATGTTGAAATCTTAACTCCCAGTGTGCTTGGATTAAAAGGTGGGACCATTGAGAGTTAATTAGGTCATGAAGGTGGATCTCTCATAAATGGGATTAGTGCCTTTATAATAGGGACCCCAGAGAGTCTCTTACCGTCTTACCACCATATGAGAATATAAGGAGAAGACAGAATTGGGTCCTCACCAGAACCTGATTATGTTGACATCCTAATCTCAGATTCTCACCTCCAGATTTTTTTTTAAATTAGCCAGCTAATCTTTTTTTAAAAAATATATATTTTATTGCATTTTAGGTTTTGGGGTACATATGAAAAATATGCAGGATTATTGCATAGGTACATACATGGCAATGTGGTTTGCTGCCTTCCTCCCCATCACCTATATCTGGCATTTATCCCTCCCCAACTCCTCACCCCGCCTCTCGCTGACCCTCCCCTCATTCCCCCTAGCATGGACATAGGGAGGGAAGCATCACACACAGATCTTTGAGAAATAAATTTATGTTGTACATAAGTCGCCTTGTCCATGGCATTCTGTTTTAGCAGTCCAAACTAAGAAAAATAATAGTTAAGTCAGAGAGGAGGATAGTCTAGCAAAGGAGATGGAGGATAGGAGAAAAGGAAAATCAGGTCTGTGTGACATCATTGAAGTAAAGGGAAAAATATTTCAGAAAAAGTGAGTGCTTTGTTAATGCATCTGAAAGGCCAAGGTAGAGACCAATGAAGTAGATATGGACTTGACAAAATCATAGATTATTGATTGTTATAGAAAAATCATTTTGATTCAAAAGTGCAGGAAGCCTGAGTGTGAATGGAAAGTAAAGAAGTGAAGAATATGAGAGCACTTTATTTAAATTTAAATTTTATTTTTTTCAGTTTTCCTCTGAAGGGCATGAGAGATGAAATAGTAAGTACAGAGGGATTTGGAATTGAGGAAGGTTTACGTTTTAAAGAGAGCAGATCTTAGAAACTGTCATTGGCAGCTATAAATGGCATGGTAGAGAAGAAAGAATAAATAATGCAGGAGACAGGAATGACTCAGAGAAGCCCCAGAGATGGTGAGTGAAAACAGGATCAGGCGCACAAGCAGAAAAGTTGCTTTCCACTAAAGCAAAAGGGAAGGCAGAGAGTGAAAATTAGGGTACAGCAAAGTCCACCAATTTGGTGGTTGGCAGACAAAGGAGTTCCTAACTGGGCAAAGAAGGAGAAAGCTGTGTGTGACAAATCTATTTGTTCAGGATCAGAACAAATATTCTTTTGATTACACTAGGTAAGAGATATATCAGTTTCTCACTGGCAAAGAGGTAAACTAGAGCTGACATTCACACCATACAATAAACCTTAGGTAATTTTCTTTACATGGAGTAGATTCAGTCATTGTTAACAAATTCTTTTATCATTGCCAGAATATCTCCCAAGGAAGAATTCCTCCAGGGGTTATTAAAAATAGATCTAAGGTTGTAAAAGACCCCATCTTTCTACCAGGTCACAGTTATGGTACCCTTGATGGAAGATCAAGGAAGCTGACTTGCCTCAAGAAGCTCTTGCATTTGAAATAATATTGATAACAGACCAGCTGTGGTGGCTCATGCCTATAATCCCAGTACTTTTGGAGGCCAAGGTGGGTGGATCACTTGAGGTCAGGAGTTTGAGACCAGCCTGACCAACATGGTGAGCATCTCTCCTAAAACTACAAAATTAGCTGAGTGTGGTGGTGCATGCCTGTAATCCCAGCTACTTAGGAGGGTGAGGCAGGAGAATCACTTGAACCTGGGAGGCAGAGGTTGCAGTGAGCTGAGATCATGCTATTCCACTCCAGCCTGGGAAACAAGAGTGACACTCCATCTCAAAAATAATAATAAGAAGAAGGAGGAAAACAGCTGGACAATTACTTAGGACCTACTATATGCCTATGCTGTATTGAGTGCTATTCATTAATTACCTGTGCAGTCCACATAACAGAGCTCTGAGGTAGAGATATTACCTTCTCTCCACATTTGAGGAAATGCAGGTTTAGAGAGGGAAGTGACTTGTCCACAAATATAGTCATGTGCCTGAGAACAACATTTTTGTCAATGACCTACCTCATATGTAATGGTGGTACCATAAAATATAATATATCTGAACAATTATCTTTAGCCATTGTGCAACACTTACTAATGTGTTCATGGTGATGCTGGTAAACAATCCTACTGCACTGCCAGTACTATAAAAGTCAAGCACATAAAATCATGTATAGTACATAATTCTTGATAATAATGATAAATGACTATGTTATTGGTTTATGTGTTTACTATGCCTTTTATCATTGTTTTAGAGTGTACTCCTTCTATTTACACAAAAAAATTAGGTGTAAAACAGCCTCAGGCAGGTCCTTCAAGAGGTATTCTCAGAGAAGGCATTATTATCATAGGAGATGGCAGCTCTATATGTGTTACTGCCCTGAAGATTTTGAAGTGGGACAAGACATAGAAGTGGGACAAGACATAGAGGTAAAAAACAGTGATATTTATTATCTTGACCCTGTATATGTCCAGGCTAATGTGTGGGTTGTACCTTAGTTTTTAATAAAACAGTTTAAAAAGTTAAAAAATGAAAAAATATAAGAATATAAAGAAATTATTTTTGTACTTCTGTAGAGTGAGTTTGTATTGTAAGATAAGGTATTTACAAGACCCAAAATGTTTTAAAAATTAGAAAGACAAATTTAAGCTAAGGTTAATGTATAATTGAAGAAAAATTATTATAAATTTAGTATAGCCTAAGTGTCCAGTGTTTATAAAGTTGACAGTAGTGTGCAGTAATGTCCTAGGCCTTCATATTCACTCACCAATTACTCACTGATTCATCCAAAATAACCTTAAGTTTTTTGAGCTTCATTCATGGTAAGTGCTCTATACAGGCGTACCACATTTTGTCTTCTATACAACATTTTTCTTCTGTCTTTCTATGTTTAGATAGACAAATGTTTATTTTCATTGTGTTCCAATTACCTACAGTATTCAGTATAGTCACATGATATTTAGGATTGCAGTGTAAGAGCACACCATATAGCTTAGCTGTGTAGTAGGCGATACCATCTAGATCACTGTAAGTACACTCTATGATGCTTGCACAATGACAAAATCACCTCACAGAAAATTTTTCCCAAGACATATTTCCCGCAACTGTCTTGCATGCTCTGCTCATGTACCCCAAAACCTATAATCCAATAAAAAATTTAAAAAAAAAGACATATTTCCATCATTAAATGATGCATGATTGCATATAGTTAGAGTTTAAACTTAGAATAGTATGATTCCAAAGGCAACAGTGTGTGTGTGTGTCTGTGTGTGTGTGTGTGTATACACATGTGCATATGCTCATGAACTGTTGGGTAGTTTACCAAATGTTACCAGGTTTAAAATGTACACAACAGGATATTGATAAATTTTACAGTCTGATTTCTCTAGAGTTCAGACCAAAAACAAGACAGAAATCGGTAAAAATAAAGTACAAGAGAAAGCCAGAATAAGAACAATAAGTAACATAACATGGCAAAATTTAGAACTGGAAATGGAGAAAAAAAGTTTGATTCTACTTTAGTGCAAGAAACAGATTGAATACAACAGAAAAATAGTTAGCTTGCTAGACTAAGATATAATATAAATATAGATATAGATATTGTTACTGGTTTTTAGAATTACAGAATTCCCAGCACTAGATGCAACCTCACAAAACATTCCAACCAATCTTCCCATTTACAAGTGAAAAAAGGAAGGCCTGTAGAGGAGCAGTAATTTGCCCAAGGTTAGAGGAAGAGTTAATGTACCAAGATTAACTAAAGACTTCTTGCCTGTTTAATGCTTCCCTGAAGTATCATGGTGCCTCCTGTAAGCATAGTCAGAAAAAAAAAGCAAGAGAGAAAATTAAAATATAAAAAACTAAGAGAACAAAAGAAGAAAATGATAAAGATGGGGGGATATAGAAGAAAAACAAAAAAGTGGGTACAATTTACATGTATTAAAACATACAAGAAAAGCATGTTGAATGATGTAAGAGAACTGTGATCAGATTTGGATGAGAGTGATGAAGAAGAAAAAATTGAAGAATATTCTATGAAATGGATTCAGATATTATTAAAGAAACAGGAATCAGGAAAATAATGCCAAATAGCATAAGTCAAAGCAGCGATGAAGAAACAAAAGCTGGGACAAAAAGGTTACATATATTATGGAGGGTCTGAGAGCCATAGAGCTGAAATCAAGACATTTGAAAATGTTCTCATCCACCTCTGACAATAGTATTCAATGATGTATGGAAAAGTGTCAAATTGTAATAAGGTGCTAGTCATGTTTTTAAAAAGAACATGGGAAGAGAGAGGCCCTTGACATGGATAAACACAGTTTCAAGTTGCTGTTTTCCCCCAGTAATCCTGATGTAACTGTTCTCATGAATAGTTATTGGATGGCACTTGCAGCGCAGTGGTGTGCCATAAATCAGAAAGCAATGGCCAGTGAACTTGAAATTACAAAATATGCTATGAGGAAGGTAGGGAGAATAGTTTAGAGGGACAGTGTTTTTCTCTTCAGGAACATGCTGGGATATATAAGCACAATGCATCCAAATGAACCTAGGATGCCCATACTCAGTGGAGGTGGGAAAAGATAAAATGACAGATGGAATGAAACAGCATATCTTTATTATGTAAGTTGTCCTGTGTTTTTCCTTATGAGGAAATGTGACAAATCTATATCAAGTTAAGAATATGATTGGAAGGGCCTTGCTTGTTAAATGATATTGCCTGAGCCATAGCAGGAGGCTGGAAGACACAGAACAAATTATAGCAGTAGGGATAGTATTAAAGATGAAAATTTGCAGAGGAGTAGGCAACAAATCTTTAAAAAAAATATTTTTATAGTATTTTGAAAAACGTACAGCACTTATTCTCTGTAATGCGTTTTGTAATTGTAATGTGATGTGATAAAACCTTGAACTATTGGTTTGTAGCATGTGTAATTACAGATTTTTTTTTAATTTGAAGTAAAACTTAAAGGGCATTCCATTAATGGCAATACACTTTATAACATGGAAAGTATTTCTCTCTGTAGTAAAATGTGCTAATTTTAAAAGTTATAAAATTGGATTGATAGACTTGAAGCTAGACCTGATACATTCAAAGATTTTATTTCTAAGCAAAATAAATAAAACAAAAAATAAAAACATGAATATAGTATTTATCTTTTATATTTGCAATTGTGATAAGAAAGTTATTGAAATATGTTTTTAATTGTATTGTGTTTTCTTCCATTTCAATAAAAATCTTTTTGTTAGGGAGTCAAAGCTTGTATTTTGTTAAAGTATAGTCTAATTAGAATTCTTTTCCCATGTTCTAGGAATGTTTTTTTATCGTGCAATTTTATAGGGACTCATAATTTTAATATTCTAGTTCCTAGCTAACCACACATTATAGATACTAGGATAGTCCAAGGGGATTATTTTTAAAATATCATCTGTAGTACCACAATCTAAAACACTTTTATTCTTTGCTTTTCATTCACTCTCACTCTCTACAAGATAAAAATATTGTGAAGAACACTCAGCATCATTCCTGCTCTATCTTATCCTGTCCCCTGTTTTGCTGGGGCCAGACTCCTGGACATTGAATTCTCTAGAGTCCCTTGCTCAGATAGTTCTAGTTCCAACTAAGAGACATTTGATGAAATTAGAAAGTTGTAAGGAAAGTATGGAATGTTGTTCTTCCTTCAGTAGTGGTATATAGTTGAGTGGGGTCCAGAAAATATGACTTTAAAAAAACAATTTTATTGAGATACAATGTACTGTGTAAAATGCATTATTATTGAGTTTTCAGCTTGGTGAATATTTACATATGCATATATCTGTGTGACCCACACCCTGATAAAGATACAGAACATTTTCAGCACCCCAGAAGTTTTCTTCATGTCATTTGTCAATCAATACCCACCTGACGTAACCACAATTCTGATTTCTAACAGATTAGCTTTGCCTGCTTTTGGAATTTATATAAGCTGACTCACATGGTTACGTATGCTTTTGTTTTTAGCTTCTTTTATTCTATATATTGTCTGTAAGATTTATCCATGTTGCTGTACATGGTAGTATTTCATTTTTTAGTTCTTGTGTAGCAGTCTATTACATGACCATGCCATATTTTATTTTTATTATCTGTTGTACTCTTAGTGGACATTTGTATTGTACAAGTTTTTGGCTCTTAAAAGTAAAGCTGATACAAACATTTACATGTATATGTCTGTAATGGTCATATGTGAAGATGGGAAACTTGCATCAGCCTCCAATTGGGCCTCTGTAGAGAGCTCCCTCAGGAATAATTTTTTTGGTGCTATGGGTAGCTATGGGCGTTGCAACTGATTTCCTCCAGTTTCTGACATGAGAAAATCTTCCTAAAATCTAATGGCAAACTTAAGAGGTAGAAGGAGACCTCCTTGTTATTTTTTCCCATTCCAACATATTTGTAAGCCTAGAATTCCGTTTATTCAATTCCATTCTGCTTGAAATACCTAAAATGATTTCTCTGGTTTAGAAGTGTTTCTAGGATATAGAATGTCAAAGATAAAGATGTGAAATTATCTCATCTATGGTTGCCAGATAATGTACAGAGTTCCCAGTCACATTTGAATTTCAGATAAACAAAGAATAATATTTTATTGTATCTATGGCTTACGAAGTATTTGTATTTCTATTTACTAAACTTGTGAACTCTATTCAGAAATGGGTAAGACAAAGGCAGTAATGATGCATTTTCCCAACGTTCCACAAGCTAGCAGTATCTACAATATTTGCTAGCTTTTGGAACGTAGGGAAAATGCAGTCATAGTAATGCAGCCTGTGGTTGCCAGGAATAAAGCTACATGCAATGCAGGCAGGGCTTTGGGAGATCAAGTATTACTTCACTAATTATGTTAAGTCTCAGCTTTTTAATGTGTTTTATCTGATTTTGAATGAAAATTTACCTCATAGGATAATATTAAAAAGAAAATTTACATTATTGTTTGTTTCTTTGTTTCGTATGACAGTGAATACAACCTAAAATAAGTTGCCCAAAGATTAGGTTTTATCGCATACTTAACTAAAAAGTCCTGGGGTAGATCTGACTTCCGGCCCAGCGATATTCAGTGTGCTGCCCAGATCTGGTCATTTCTTATCTCTGTTTGCTTTATGTTTTTGTTTTTCATTTTTACTTAGCTTAATTACTTTTAAATTTATCCAAGTTGTTGTGTATATTAGTAGTTAATTCTTATTTATTGGTGAATATTCTTTCATTGTATAGACACTTCACAATTTGTTTATCCATTTACCTGTTGGTTCATGCTTGGGTGGTACCCATTTTTGGTCTATTGCAAAAAAAGCTACTATGGGCCCTAATATACAAGATTTTGTATAGATAGATACTTTCATTTATCTTAAGAAACTATATGTGATATAGATATATTTTTAACCTCTTAATAAAGTTCCAAAGTGTTTCCCAAAATGGTTGTATAATTTCACATTTTCACAGGCAGTGTATGTGATTTATAGTTCCCCCATTTCCTCACTAACACGTGTTGTGGAAAATATTTTTAATTTTAGTCATTCTATTAGGTATATCATATTTTCTCATTGTAATTATCTTGATCATATTTTTATGACCATTTGCCATTACTATATCCTCTTGGTAAAATAATTGTTCAAATTTTTAACCCATTTTTGAAAAAAGTAGAGTTGTTTTATTATTCAGTTTAAGATGTCTTTATGTATTGTAAATACAAATCCTTTATCAGATATATGATTTTTAAATATTTTCTTTGTTTTTGAATTCTTATAAGAGTCTCTCAAAAAACAAATGCTTTTCATTTTGCAAAGGTCCATATATTTTTTGATGGATTAGGCTTTTGATGTTTTATCTAAGTCTTTAGTCTAAGGATACAAATGTATTTTTTTGTTTTATTCTAGAGATCTATGTTTAATGTATTATATCTAGGTGTATAATCCACTTTAAGCTAACTTCTATATATTGTGCCAATTATGGACAGAAGCTTAGTTTTTGCATTTGAATATTCAATAGTTTCAGCACCATTTGTGGAAAAGACCATCCTTTCTCTAAGGAAATGCCTTTGAATCTTTGTTCAATGCCAGTTATCCATATATATGTTTGAGTCTATTTCTGAACTCTCTATTCCATTCTATTCTTCCTTTTCTCTATCTTAATATCAAACCACACTGTTTTGATTATTATATCTTTCAATATTCAAATTACATAATGTTAGTCATCCAACAATTTTTCTAAATCAAAGTTGTTTTGCTTATTCTACATCCTTTGTATTTCTGTGTGATGTTAGATTTCAGAATTCAGCTTGCCAATTTTTTAAAACAAAGTCTACCAGAATTTTAATTTAAATGACATCAAATCCAAATGTGACTTAACATCATAAAAATATTGGGTCATGTAACCCATCAAACAGTGTATAATTCCATTCATTTTGGTCTGCCTTGATGTCTCTAAGCAGTGTATTTTAGTTTTCAGTGTACAGGCTTGCACATCTTTTGTTATATTCATCCCTAATTATTTCACTTTTTGATTGTGTTATTGTATATTGTATGATTAATTTTGATAGTATTAGTTTTCAATTTTCATTATTTTCTAAGTTCATCTTGCTTATTTTGTACTATGAATTTTCAGTTTTAATGATGATAACATATTTTTTTTCTTTTTGAGTTTTTGACTATACCTTGCATTCTTGGGATATATCCCACTTGAACAAAATGTAGTATTCATTTCCTGTATACTGTTGAGTTTGTTTTCTAAAATTTTACTAATAATTTTGCATTTGTATTTGGGAGGGAATTATCTTCTACTTTTATTTTCTTGTAATGTTTTTATTTTGCTTTCAGGTCAATGTTGGCTTTATAGAAGAGTTGGTATTTTGTGCTCTTTGGTTTCCTGAAAATAACAAACTAGGAAGCTGCTTGAAATTGCAGTTTTCTTGGTGGAAATATTTCTAACTACAAATTCAATTTCTTTAATAGATATGGGGCTATCCACAACCTATTAGTGAGTTTGAGTAGTTTATATCTTTCAAAAAAATTATCTATTTAGATTGTCAGATTTATTGGCATAAAGTTTTTCATAATATTGCTTTAGTATCTTCTTAATATCCATAGATTCTGTAGTGATGCATACCTTACCTCTTATTACTAACATTGGTAATTTGTGTTTGTTTTTTTAAAAATTGATCATTATGAATGATTAAAGGTATTGATCTTCTCAAATAACCAACTCTCGATTTCATTGATTTCCTTTGTATTTTTCCTGTTTCCTATTATATTGATTTTTATAAAATCTTTATTTTATCCTTTCCTCTACTTACTTTGGGTTTACTTTACTTATATTTTTTAGTGTTGTAAGGCAGAACTTACATTTATTTGAAGATTTTCATCTAATATAGGCATCTAATGCTTTACATTTTGTACAAAGCACTACTTTACCTTTATCCCACATATTGTCTATGTTGCTTCAATTTTACTTACTTTGAAATATTATAATTTACTTTTTGACTTTTTGACCAATGAGTTCCTTCTATCTGTTACTTATTTTTTAAAATTAGGGGATATTCCAGAAATATTTCTCTTACTGGTTTCTAATCTATTTCCAAAGATAACACAGTTTGTGTGATTTGGATTCTTTAAAATTAATTGAAATGTTGATTTCCTTTTTTTGCCCCAGGATAGGATCTATCTTGTTAAATGTTTCATATGCACTTGGAAGTATTTGTAGTCTTCTGATTTTGTGTGGTGTCTTCACTGAACATCTATTAAATGACATTGGTTATAGTGTTGTTATGTCTACTATAATACTTCTTTCTACTTGTTTTCTTAGATGGAGACAGGGGTGTTAAAATGTCTCACGATAGGTATGTATTTGTCAACTTCATGCAGTTCTACTAGTTATTGATTAATATACTTTAAAGCTGTTATTAGGTGGGATTGTTTTGCCTTATTGAGTAACTGACCTTTTCATCATCACAAAATAACATTATCCAAGGTAATATTTGTACTTTATATTGGTTAATACTAACATAACCACTCCAGCTTTTCAATAATTAGTGTTAGCATAGTATAACTTTACACAATTCTTTTGCTTTTAGTGTATATTTTTCTATATTTAAAAGGCATATTTTGCATAGGTAGGTAGCATACAGTTGATTCTCACTTTTATTTAATCTGAAAATCTCTACATTTTCACCACATTCATCATGTTATTTCAAATGACAAAATTTCCTTTATTTATTTTTTATTTTTATTTTTGAGATGGAGTCTTGCTCTGTCACCAGGCTGGAGTGCCGTCTTGATCTCTTGACCTTATGATCCGCATACCTCAGCTTCTCAAAGCATTGGGATTACAGGCATGAGCCACTGCACCCAGCCCAGAACTTTCTTTTTTAAAAAGCCGAATAGTATTCCAGTTTGTATGTACACCACATTGTCTTTATTAATCTGTTGATGTATGTATAGGTTGATAGGCCATTATGAATAATGCTGCAATGAACATGGGAGTGCAGATATCTGACATACTGATTTTGTTATTTTTGGATATATACCCAGCAGTGGTATTGCTGGATCACATGACATTCTGTTTTTAATTTTTTGAGGAACTATCATACTGTTTTTCATAGTAATGAACTAATTTACCTTTCCACCAACAATGTACACAGGGCTTTTTAACACTTGTTTTCTTTTTTCTTTTTGATAACAGTCATTCTAACAATGCTGAGATTATATTTCTTGTGGTCTTAATTTTCATTATCTCATGATTAGCAATTTTGAGCATGTTTTCACATACATGTTGACCATTTGTATGTCTTTTTTTTGACAGGGAGTAGCATCAGCAAGATGGCAAAACAAAAAATCCCCTGGTACTACTCCCTTCACAAAAATACCACTAGAAACTATTCAAAGATAAATACAGCATAACTTGGGGAGGAAGTGAAGAAATCCCAAAGGCCAACAGAATTGAGAGAAGCCATAATCACTAAGGAAATGGGCATTTCAGACTGCACCATCTCCCCCTCCCTCAAGCTAGCATAACACCACTCAGAGACTTTCCCTATGATCCCAGTTGACAAGGTAGAGGAAAAAATTGTGGATGGATATTTAATTTCCCCACAGGTCTTGAAGTCTTCATAAGAAGCCCATTCCAGACCTGTCTCAGAGGAATCATAGGGAGTGAGGGCAGAGCCACCTAAAATAAATTAGGGACAAAGAGCAAGACACTGGTCACAATGAGGGAGATGTGGATTGTGGCAACTACTCAGTGCTTCAATCAGTGGGAACACCAGATTGAAGAGACTAGCTGGAACCATAGCAGCACAGGAGGCACAATCTGTGGCAAGTCCTAAACCCCTAGCCAGATTTTTTTAAAAGCTCAGGTACTTGTGTGGAGACTTCCTCTGGTCCCAAAATAGCTAAAAGGTATGGATTAAGTTTTAGTGCCCACTTAAGTTTTTCCCAGATTGCAAAACAATCACAGGGCAGCTATATGGTTCCAGGGTAGCATTTAAGATCTAGTGCTCACTATAAGTCTTTCCTAGACCAGGAAACAATGGCAGGGCAGCAATTTAATTCCAGAGTATCATTTAAGTTCTGGTGTTCCGTATAAGTCATACTCAGACTGGGAAATAATTATGGGGCAACAATGATAGGAAGAGTTGCTTCCAGTGCAGTATTTTCTTTCCAGTGCTCATTATAAGTTCTCAGAATGGGAAGCAACAACAGACCAGCATTTAAGTTATACTAAGAAGCAAAGGTCTAACACCACCAACCAACAAACATCAACAAAAACTGGAAAAACTGCCTGGCACCTCAAAGCCACAGGCAGCAATGTAAAGCAAGGATTGTGAAATCTCAGAGAAATATGACACCACCAAAGGAAACCAACAAAGCTCTAGCAATGGACCCAGAAGAATTGAATATCTATGAAATATCTGACAGATAATTTAGAATAATTCTCTCAAAGAAGTTTTGGTGATCACAAGACATTATGAATAGAAAACTAAATAAAAATTGGAAAACAATTCAGAAACAAAATGAGAAATTTGACAAACAGATAATAAAATAATAAAAAACGATGACTCCTAGAAATAGAGAATATAATAACTGACTGAAAAACTCATTAGAAATATTCAACAGCAGACTTGATCAGACAGAGAAAAGAATTGGCAAGTTTGAAAGTCTTATAAACATACAAAATCATCCAATTAGAGGCACAAAAGAATTTTTAAAAAACAGTAAAGAATATCTATGAGACTATGGACCACCATCAAGTGAACTAACTTCTGCACAACTGGACTTCCGAAAGGAGACAAGAGAGAAAAAGGCCTAGAAAAGATATTTAAGCAAATTAAGTTTGCTTGGGAAACTAATAATTTTCCAAGTCTGGAGAAAGATGACAGCATCCAGATACAGGAAGCTCAGAGGTTACCAATCAAATTCAACTTAAAGAGGAATTCCTGAAGGCGCATCATAATCACGTTAGTAAAAATCAAAACAAAGAAAGACTTTTCCAAAAAGGAAGAGGAAAAGAACATGTTACTTTTAATGGAGTGCCAACACAGCTTTCAGTTGATTTCTCAGTAGAAACTCTGCAGCCTAGGAAAGAGTAGGATGCTATATCCAAAGTACCTAAGAAAAATAACTATTTCCAGGAATACTATATCCAGGAAAGCTAGCCTTCAAACATAGAAGAAAGATAAAGACTTTCCCAGGTAAACCAAAGCTGAGGAAATTTATCAACACAACACCTTTTGAAGGAAATACTAAAGGAGTTCTATGAAATAAATGAATACTAACCTGTAATAAGTAAACTTCTAAAAGTATAAAACTTACTGGCAAAAGTAAGAAAACCCACAGAATTACAAAACTGATATCTTATTTTGAGAAACGTATATTCAAGTTCTTGTTCATTTTTTAATCATCTTGTATTTTTACTATTGAATTGTTTGAGCTCTTTATACATATTGCAGATGCATAAAGAATGTATCAGATATATGTGTCAAAATATGAAATTACAACAAATTTAGCTTAAAGATCTAATGGCTTCTATCTCCAATTCTAAAAACAGCCAACACCTCATTCTACACAATAGAATGAGTGTTTTCATTAACTGAGCAGATGATATTGGTTTTATAGCAAAAGAAAAGGCTGAAAAAAGCAGAAACAGAGAACAAAAGTTAAATTGTCATTTTAAAATTATTTTCTTTATGGGATTAAAATTAAGGGGATTCATTACACTGACTAGGCTAATTAGAACCACCTGTTTTTAAAGAAAACTATCCCATTTTAAAGTTTAGTTTGATTACATGGAACTTAGTACCAAGGAGTCTATTCTGGCTTGATCTTCAACCTCCAAAAAACCCCAAAAGTCACAGAAATCTTAAGCATAAAAGAAAAGCTGGAGGCAGCATACTATCTGACTTTAAAATATATTATAAGGCAAAATTAATCAAAACAGCATGCTACTGGCATAAAAACAAACACAGAGACCAATGGATCAGAAAAGAGAACCTGGAAATTAATCCATGTATTTATGGTCAATTGGTTTTTGACAAAGGTGCCAAATACATACAATAAGAAAAGAACAGTTTTTTAAAATAGTGTTGAAACAACTGGATATTCACATGCAAAATAATGAAATTAGACTCTGGTCTCAAATCATATGTAAAAATTGACTCAAAATGGATTAAAGAATTAATGAAAAACCTGAAACTGGAAAACTGCTAGTAGAAAATACAGAGAAGAAGCTCCATGACAGTGGTCTGAACAATCAGTTTTTCGATATCACCTCAAAAGCACAGGCAATAAAAGCAAAAATAGGCAAAGGAAAATATTTGTTCCTCACTTGTGAAACAAAGCAAAGCTTCTGGGAGACCATTGTCTTGAGCTAGCCTTCTGCATTAGACCCCAGCAGATCAGACAAAACCAGAATGAAGTCACTTGTGCTAAGTGTCCCATTATCAAACTCAACTTTAAAGTTGTCAGTTCTTCTTTTAAAAAAAGAGATTCTGCTAAACCTGTGTCAGTGTAATAAAGAAGTCCCTGCTGATCAATGATAGATTGGATAAAGAAAACGTGGCACATATACACAATGGAATACTATGCAGTCATCAAAAAGGATGAGTTTATGTCATTTGCAGGGACATGGATGAAGCTGGAAACCATAATTCTCAGCAAACTGACATAAAAACAGAAAACCAAACATCACATGTTCTCACTTATAAGTGGGTGTTGAACAAAGAGAACATATGGACATAGGGAGGAGAACATCACACACAGTGGCCTTTTGGGGTGGAGGAGCTCAGGGAGGGATAGCAGGAAGTTGAGGGGCTAGGGAAGGGATAGCATTAGAAGAAATACCTAATGTCGATGATGGGGTTATGGATGCAGCAAACCACCATGGCACATGTATACCTATGTATCAAACCTGCATGTTCTGTACATTTACCCCAGAACTTAAAGTATAATAATAAAATAAAAAATAGAAGTCCCTTCTGTTTTAACCCTATAAAGAAAGTAGCATTACCTTGTTTAATGCTGGATATTTTATATTACTATTTATTTTTGAGGTTTGTTTCATAATGTTGTTAAGTTTCTTGGAAACAATTTCATTTTTTAGACTTGCTTTTAAGGTTTATTATGTGAAGAAACAACACTGTTTTGTCTAGAGTGAATTATTTCACTCTAATAAGGCAATACTCTTCTAATAACTCCACCCAATGCCTGTGAACTATAGGATTTTCCAAACTGGCTCATGAGAGCATTCACCAATTCTGACCCTGAATGAGGTACCATTGTCTTTATTTCTTTCAGATGGTTCTTTCCCTAGACTCAAGAATTTCCTAGTGTGTATACACCAATCAGTACCTTGCTGAATACTTGAGGAGAACCCTCTTCAGCACTCTGGGATTCTTTTCCTTTGCAACTACTCCATCTTTGTTTCTCTTCCCTAAGAACTCTAACTGCCTTGGTCTCCATAGGCTCTGAGCTTCCTCTCTTCAATTGTGGACTCTTCCATTCCATATCCATGTTCCGCTCCTTAGGCTACAGCCTGGAAACTTACTCAAGGCAGTGGTTTGGGGGCAATAGTAGGGATTACCTCATTTTTTTTTCTGTCTCTTAGGATCACTGTCTTTCATATCTGTTTTTAGATATTACTTGTCTGATATCTGTGTTTTTCATTGTTTCAAGTGACAGGGTAAATCTGGTGTCTATATTTTCACTTTGCCCAGAAGTGAAATATTTGGTCAAATCTATAACCAGTTTTTAAGAAAATATATTTAACTCAATGAAGGAGGCTTGGAGTCTTCAATGTCAACACTGAATGAATACTTATTTTTAAATTTTAAGTGGATTTAGGCCAAGCATGGTGCCTCACACCTATAATCCCAGCATTTTGGGAGGCTGAGGTGAGTGTATCACTTGAGGGAAGAGTTAGAGAGCAGTGTGGCCAACATGATGTAACCCTGTCTCTGCTAACAAAAAAAATTAGCTGGGTGTGGTGGCGGGTAGCTGTAATCCCAGCTACTTGGAAGGCTGATGCAGGAGAATCGCTTAAACCTGGGGAGTGGAGGTTGCAGTGAGCCAAGATTGCACCACTGCAGTCTAATCTGGGTGACAGAGTGAGACTCCATCTCAAAAAAAAAAAAAAAAGTGCACAGGCCCCCATCAATATTTTAATAGCCTGCCATTTTATAATGTGCTAGGTGATGAATTTGTGTTGAAAATCAATATATTCATTTTGAGGTTATATGTTAGTTTCTAAGCAGCGGCTACTCACTTAAATGACACTATGATGGGATAAAGTGAATAAGAAAAGTTTGTAAAAATATCTTGAAAAAAATCAAATCATATCATGTAGCTATCTAAGGGAAACTAAAACACAAAAATGCTGATTGTTTCACCAACTGTCATTCTGACTCATTGTTTTTTTAAATGTCGACAGAGAAAGTTTTATAATTAAGAACTCTTCTTGGACTTTGATAAGAGTTTTATGTAATTTAAAAATGTGTGTAGAGGCAAATCAACACTATCCAGTTATAATGAGAAATAAAAAATAAAACCATACAGATTGTATTGATGTAGTCCTCAGTCTAAAAAGGATTATTCAATCTAACTTAATGAGCTGCTATATTGTCTTTCTCAAAGAACTAAAATTTTTGAAAACAATAGAGGAAAAATGGAAAGCTTAAGCATATTTGAAGTGAATACATTGATGCATGCTCAAGAAACATCATTCAGACTTTAGATCATTATACCTGTCTTCAATTAGAGGTAGTTCGTAAAGAGAAATAGCCAGGTGTAAATTAAATGGGTCCAATGTGGTGACTCCTAGCTAGTATTTCCTGGTAGGCATTCCGTCGTTCTGAAGGCTAGGCAGACATAACTTTATTTATGTCACAAAATTTTTATTTTGTTTAAAGAAATCTCAGTCCAATAGTTCTATAAGTTTTTAAAGAATTTCATGCCATTTTGAACAGCTGGAGTTAGAAGATGGAAATTATTCTAATATAAACTACATGAATCTTGCTACTCATTGTAAAAAGTGAAAGATACATTAAATAACAACTTTGAGTTATCTTTTAATGATGATCCTACTTTTAAGGAGACTCTAGAAATAATGTGGGAAGTTCATTGAAAAAATAAGTAATATGAAATTTGATAATAATGTTGATGTCTTTCCTAAGATATATTTACCTATTCACAAGTAATTTAGAAATATAAATGAGGGAGAAAAAAGTACATTTTCACCTCACTTCATTTGTTCTTACAAGAAGCATGAAAACCACTGGTCAGCAAAGAATCAGTA
Source organism: Callithrix jacchus (assembly GCF_049354715.1). Taxonomy (NCBI): domain Eukaryota; kingdom Metazoa; phylum Chordata; class Mammalia; order Primates; family Cebidae; genus Callithrix; species Callithrix jacchus. The sequence goes on from NC_133505.1 coordinate 107,376,322, forward strand.
ACTTTATTTAAACAAATTTAGAACAAGATAAAAATTTAAAAGTTTTTACTAACAATGAATCTGTATTTGGATATTCCTAATCTTTAATATAAAATAAACCATGAAAGTCTTTATATTACAGAATTGAACACAGATAACTTGAGAAGTTAAATAATTGGAACAATGATGCAAACATTTGATGTAGAAAAAAGGTAAAGCAGAAGCTTTTTATTATTTTAAATATTTTTTTCTAACGAAAATATCTATTAATAAAAGGGTATTTCATTTATAATTTTGAACAGAGAATACCTATAATGGTGGAGTGAAAACATTAATTTAGCTGAACTGAATTAATATAAAACTATAACAGCTAATTAAATGATTTAGAAGTAAAACAAACAGACAACAAAACAAAAAGACCTAAAGGAGAATTGCCTGAACCCAGGAGGTGGAGGTTGTGGTGAGCCGAGATCACGCCATTGCACTCCTGCCTGGGTAACAAGAGCAAAACTCCGTCTCAAAAGAAAAAAAAGACAACACCAGAGATTTGGATTTCCCCTTGAGTTTTCAGCAGTATACTGATCAGTGCAAGCACACAAGGCAAGAGTCTAAGACTGTGGAAAGAACCACACAAAATTATTAGAGGGGATAGTTCCCAGTGATCACCGCAGGATTGGGAATAGACAGACCTACAAGCCAGTCAAGAAAACCACAGAAATCACAAAGCAGTGGATAAAGTACCCAGAGGAGTGTTGACTCAATATAGGGAAGTAATTAGCTGTAGACTAAATGCTACTCTGGCCCTGCCTTAAACATTTTAAAAAGGAAAACCTGAAAGGATCAAACTGTTACCAAGCAACTTAACTACATTCCAGAAAAAAAAAAAAGCTCAAGAATATTACAAATACAAAAATACCCAGTACCCAACAAGGTACAATTAAAAATTATCCAATTAAAAATTATCAGGCATACAAAGAAGTGGGAAAACACAATTCTTAATGAGGAGAAATTTAAATAATAAAAACAGACTCAGAAATGACACAAATTATAGAATTAGCATATACATTGAGCAATTATTTTCACTGTATATCTTTAAATGCTTAAGTAGAAATGTGAAAAATATTTTAAAAGACTCAAAATTAACCTCTAGAGATGAAAACTACAATGTATGAGATGAAAAATACACTATGTGTGATTAAAAGGCTGAAATAAAATATACATATTAGACACTGAAGAAGATAAGACACATACGTTTACACACTCCACAACACAAACTATCCAAAATATACATTTAAAAAACTGGAAAAAAATTAAAAGGGCATCAGTGAGCTACAGAATCTACCAAAAAGTAACTAAAATTTACAAAAAATAGTAAAAAATGAGAAGGCTTATCAAAATTGCAGATAAGCAATTGATAAACATCAATTCTCTTTCATTGTACTAGCAATTAACAATCAGAGTTAAAATTGAGAAACAATATAGTAGCAAAAAATATATACTTAGAGATAACGCTAAGAAAAGCTGTGCAGGCCTAAAAACTGAAAACTACAAAGCATTGCTGAGAAAAGTTAAAGAAAACCTAACTAAATGTAGATATATGCTGTGCTAATGGCTCAGAAGACTCAAAATTGTCAAGATGTCAGTTCTTCACAAACTGATATAGAGACTCAATGAAATCCTAATCAAAATCCCAGAAATTCTTTTTTAAATTGACATGCTAATTCTAAAATTCATACAGAAATGCAAAGAACATAGGAAAAGAAAAAGAAGTTTGGTAAACAAAAAACAAAGTGAGAGGGTTAAAACATGATTTTAAGATTTACTATAAAGCTAAAGCTGTCAAGGTGGCATGGCATTGGAACAAAGACAGACAACTAGATTAAAGAAGAGAATAGAGAAATAGACCCACACATGCATAGACAATGTATTTTTTAACAAGAGTGCAATGGAGAAAGAGTAGTCTTTTCAATAAACAGTGCTGAAATAATTGGACATCTATTTGCAAAAGAAAAAGGACTTAGATCTGTATCATATACTATATATATAAAAAACCCTCAAAATCGTACATATGCATACATTAAAAACATAAATCTATAAAATGTCTAGGAAAAATGTAGGAAGAATGAATGATTTTAGATTTGGAAAACATTTTTTAGATGGGATGCAAAAATCATGAACTATTAAAGAAAAGGTTAATAAAACTGGACTTTATAAAAATTAAATTTGATATTCTTGGAAAGACACCATTATGAACATAGAAAGATAAGCTGTTTTGTAAATAAGCATTTGCAAAACACAATCCAACAAAGGCCTTGTAACTAGATTATATACAGAAAATTTTCAACTCAATAAGAAGAAAAACCAACCAATTAAAAAATTTCCAACAGGGTCAAAAGAGTAGACACATTACCAGAGAAGGTTTGTACATGGAAAATAAAAACATGAAAATATACTCAATATCATTAATTATTAGTAAAATGCAAATTAAAACCACAATCAAGTGATATGATATACCTACTAGAATGATAAAGTAAAAAGATGCAAATAACATCAAGTACTGGTGAGGACATGAAGAAATGGGTACCCTCACACACAGCCGGTGAGAATGAAAAATGCTGAAACTATTTTATAAAACAATTGGGAAGTTTTTTAAAAAGTTAAACATACATCTATCATTTAATCTAGCTATTTTACTTCTAAATATTTATGTGTAAGAATGAAAAATATGTCTGTATTTATTTATATATCCTTATAGGGCATACCAAGTTACTGGATTAGAGACCGATTAATTATTTACTCAGAAATTATCTTCCTGCCATTCCTGCACCATAGGAAAGGAACTCCAAAATTATTAATCACAGAGTTTATATAAGGAAGTTGGCCAACATGCCCCTTTTGGATTAAGAGAGAAACAGAAAAAGATAGAGAGTGGGAGAAGAGAGATTTGCTCTGGAGTATATGGAATGCAAGCAGATCCTCTCTGGGGAGAAGAAGGAAAATCTCTATGTACATTAATTACTCCTGCAAATGGAAGTAAATGATGGCCTTCAGGGAGATAAGACTATTTCTTATATTTCTTTATAGAATTCTGTCTTTAGAGTTGCTATTCATTCATCTCCTAACCTAAGAGCCAGTATCCTTTGCTCAGAAGCTCCAACCATTCAGAAAAGTGAAAATATTTATAGCAGATTGTTTCCTGATACTGTGCAAACAAAACTTGTATAAGAATGTTTAGAGTAACTTTATTTTTAGTACCCCAAACTGGATACAATACAAATGTCTCAAGTCAATTAATAAGCCATTGTGATATATCCACACAATTGAATACCACTCAGCAATAAAAGGAATTAAACTATTGAAATATAGAACTACAGGAACAAATCTCAAAAACCTGTGCTGAATTAAAATACCACATTGAAAAAACATACTTGATCATTTCATTTATATGAAATTCTAGAAAATGCAAGTTAATTTAAAGCAGGGGTTCCCAACCCCCATACCAACCTATGGCCTGTTAGCAACCAAGCCACACAAGAGGAGGTGAGCAAGTGAGCAAAACTTCATCTGTATTTATAGCTGCTCCTCATCACTTGCAGTACCACCTGAACTCTGCCTCCTGACAGATCAGCAGTGGCATTAGATTCTCACAGGAGTGTGAACCCTATTATGAAGTGTGCATGTGAGGGATCTAGATTGTGCTCTCCCTATGAAAATCTAATGCCTGATGATCTGAGGTGGAGCTAAGGCATGATGCTACCACTGGGGAGTGGCTGCAAGTACAGATTAACATTAGCAGAGAGGTTTGAAAAGAGACCATAATAAATCAGTTGCTTGCAGACTCATATTAAAACCCTATCAGTGAGTGGCATGTGACAAGCTGCATCTGGTGGCAGTCTTTGTAGTGGCAAGCAATGTACTTCAGTTGTACAGCTGCCTCTGGCGGCAGGCTTTAAGTCAGAATCTGACACTTATTTTAGTTGCACATGGCCCACCCATTATTTTATTTACCACTTCAGATCACACCTCTCTTCTGCACTGTGCACTTGACTCACAGTTTTAGTAAGCCCACAAGATAACCCTAGCCAAAACGAATAAAAAACAAATGCCACTGAAGAGCTTCTTTGAAAGGAGGGAAAGACCCAATGATGAGGCAGCAGAAGACTCTAAGACTGCCAATAGAAAGAAACTGCATTTAAAAGAAGATACCAAGAGTCCTATCTAAATTACAGGTGATTTCCAACAGAAGAGTCACATTCTCCAAGCCCACTTTGTATAATATGTGATGACTGGCTATTCAACAAAGCCATGAAACCTTCAAAACTGCTTCATCACATGGAGACCAAGCGCCCTGCAATAAAAGACAGGCTTTAAAGTTTTTCAAAAGAAAAAAAGCATGAACATGAAGAACAGAAGCAGTTACTGAAGGTCATCACTTCATCAAATGTATCTGCACTGAAAGCATCATTCTTAGTGGCTAACCACATTGCTAAAGATGAGCAGTCCTTTATTATTGGTGAAGAGTTGATTCTGCCTGCTGTTAAGGACATTTGTCTAGAAGTGTTAGCAGAGGCTGCAGTTCAAAAGGTGGCACATGTACCTCTTTTGGCTAGCACCATAACTAGACAAATTGATGAAATAAGAGAGGATATTGAGGCACAATTTTTAGAGAGGGTTAATGAGTCACTGTGGTATGCAATCCAGGTTGACGAGTCTACCGATGTTGACAACAAAGCAACAATGCTTGTTTTTGTGTGATATATTTTTCAGGAGGATGTGCATGTGGATATGTTATGTGCACTACTGTTGCCAACCAACACATCTGTGGAACTATTCAAGTCTTTGAATGATTACATATTACAAAAACTGAATTGGTCATTTTGTGTTAGTATATGCACAGAGCAGCTGCCATCACTGGATGGCTTTCTGATTTCACTACTCAGGTCAAAGAGGCCACTTCTGAATGTGAATCTGTGCACTGTGACATCCATAAGAAATGCTGGCTAGCCAAAAAAATGTCATCTGAATGTAACAATGTTTGGCAGGATGTGATTAAAATCATTAACTACACTAAAGTATATCCCTTAACTCACATCTGTTCCTACAGTTCCATGAGGAGATGGATACAGAGCACACATAGCTTGTCTTATACACAGAAGTGAGATGGCTTTCTAAAGGGGGCCAGAGTTTTTGAGTTGTGAGAGCTGCTCCAAATATTTCTTTTAGAAAAACAGTCACCACTGGCAGCACATTTCAGTGACACAGAATCAGTGGCAAAACTTGCTTGCTTGTGTGGCATATTCAACCTGCTCAGTGAACTTAATCGTCACCTCAGGGGAGAATGACAACTGTGTTCAAGGCAGCAGATTAAGTGGCTGTATTCAAATCCAAACTGGATTGAAGGGAACGATGAGTGAACACTGGGATTTTTGACATGTTTCAAACATTAGCAGAGATTTTGAAAGAGACTGAGCCAGGACCTTCTTTCACCCAGCTGGTGCATGATCACCTAGCTCAGCTTTCAAGAGTTTGAGCATTACTTCACAAACACAAACAACTGCCAAACTAGGAAGAAATTGATCTGTTGGGACCCATCTGTGAATAAGCCAGGTGAATCAACTTTGTCTGTGCTAGAAGAGGATCAACTGCTTGAGATCACAAATGACAGTGGCCTTAAAAGTATGTTTGAGACAACTTCAAATCTCCATATGTTCTGGATTAAAGTCAAAGCAGGATATCCTGAGATTGCCACAAAAACACTGAAAAGCATGCTTCTATTTCCAACATCTGATCTTCGTGAAGCAGGGTATTCTGCAGTGACAGCAACTAAAACAAGATTAAGAAGCAGACCAAACATAAGCAACACAATTGTGGTGTCACTGTCTCCCATCACCCCCAGATAGGACCTCTAGTTTCAGGAAAAAAACTCACGGCTCCCACTGATTCTATATTATAGTGAGTTGTATAATTATTTCATTGTATATTACAATGTAATAATAATAGAAATAAAGTGCACATTAAATGTAATGTGTTTAAATCATTCCCCAGTCATTCCTCCTGCCCCATCCCCTCTCCGGTCCACGGAAAAATTGTCTTCCACAAAACCAGTCCCTAGTGCCAAAAGGTTGGGGACCACTGATTCAGAGTGACAAAAGCAGATCAATGGGTATATGAAAACAGTGGATGAGGAGAGGGATTGGGATAGATGTGAGGGAAGGATTATAAAACGATGTAGTAAACTTTTGTGTGTAATGGACATATTCATTATCTTGCTTGAGGTGATGTTTCCATGGATTTTCTACATATGTCCAAGCCTGTCAAATTGTATGATTTAAATATTTGCAATTTATTTTATATCAGTTATACCATGATAAACCTGTTTAAAATCATAAGAATCAGCCAGCTCCTATAGACTTTAATAAATATGTATTTGATTTTTATGGTTTAGAGTTACACAAGATAAGAAAAGGATAAGAATAGGTTTTCCTACTGTTAGGAAGATTAAAGGCCATCATTCTCAAGTTCCTTAGACTTACCCTTAACCTGAGGTTTGTAGCTATACTAAAGTGTCCTCGCCTGGGGACTAGTAGAGCCCAGAGTAAGAGAATTTCATAGGATTGACTGAGCCATAACTTTTGGTGAGACTCTACTGACTTTCTATGGTGAAAAGTAGAAAGCAGAAAATTCAAATTCACTTAGAAGTCCATAGTTTATTGTCTATTTTGTATAAGTCACTTAAATTTTTTTTATTGTAAAGGTTTAAATTTTTTTATATCCTTATTTTTAAGTAAAATGTAAAGCAATTACTTTCATTTATGCAATGGTTTTGGCAACTTTGCATCTAATTTTACCCTTCTATCTTAATATTTTATTCTCAAAATAATGTTACTAAGTATCATTGTCACCATTTATACATTAAATGGTGATATTCTGCTTCATGACCAGAAACTCCTCACTGTGCTCATCTCTTTAAACCATGTTTTCATTTTCTTTCTTCCTTTCTTTCTTTCTTTCTTTCTTTCTTTCTTTCTTTCTTTCTTTCTTTCTTTCTTTCTTTCTTTTTCTTTCTTCTTTCTTTCTCTCTCTCTCCTTCCTTCCTTCCTTCCTTCCTTCCTTCCTTCCTTCCTTCCTTCCTTCCTTCCTTCCTTCCTTCCTTCCTTCCTTCCTTTCTTTCTTTCTTTCTTTCTTTCTTTCTTTCTTTCTTTCTTTCTTTCTCTTTCTTTTTGAGACAGTTTCACTCTGTTACCCAGGCTTGAGTGCAGTGGCATGATCTCGGCTAATTGCAACCTCCACCTCCCAGGTTCAAGCAATTCTCTTGCCTCAGCCTCCCGAGTAGCTTGGATTACAGGCATACACCACGACACTCAGCTAAGTTTTCAGTATTTTTAGTAGAGACGGGGTTTCCTATGTTGGCTAGGCTGGTCTTGAACTCCTGACCTCAAGTGATCCACCCACTTCAGCTTCTGAAAGTGCTGAGATTACAGGTGTGAGCCACTGTGCCTGCTCCCTCCCCTGCATCTCTTTAACCTATGAATGTATACTAATAGCCTTATTACTTCTTTTTTATTAGGACTACCTTGTTCTATCCTGACCTCTACTCTCCTGCTGCTGCTTCCCATTTGCTAAACACACTGCAAGCCAGAGGGTAACAGAGCCCTGGTAGTGCAGTCTTTAGAGGCCATATAAAGATAGAGAATGAATGGCATGGCATGGAGGGACAAACAGGGAATAACAAGTCCGTTTTCCCTGCTCATATTTGCAATTCAAGACACATCTACACATTTACTAGTAGAAGCTAATTTTTCTTATAACATCGTCCCTTAAACTGATGTTGGCCTTACACTCTTGATTGGAAAGAAATTTCCCTTGCATTGTAGCAGCAGGTTTGAATAATGGTATCATCACTTTGTACTCTGTTCTTGGGCATGCTATCCTCTGATTTTTATTTTCTCCCTCTGTAAAATGAGAGTATGGAATTGCCTGATAGATAATAGTGGATTCTTTTTTTTTGAGACGGAGTTTCACTCTTGTTACCCAGGCTGAAGTGCAATGGTGCGATCTTGGCTCACTGCAACCTCTGCCTCCTGGGTTCAAGCAATTCTCCTGCCTCAGCCTCCTGAGTAGCTGGGACTACAGGCGCGCACCACCATGCCCAGCTAATTTTTGTATTTTTAGTAGAGACAGGGTTTCACCATGTTGACCAGGATGGTCTTGATCTCTTGACCTCGTGATCCACCTGCCTTGGCCTCCCAAAGTGTTGGGATTATAGGCGTGAGCTACCGCGCCTGGCCAATAGTGGATTCAATAAGTTTTAGCTTTCGTTTTTCCTTCCTCTAAGATTCTTAAATCTGGTACATGGTAAATGTATATGATTTTCCTTTTCTACTTATCTTGTTTTTTACTTGTGGTTGTTCATTTTTAAAGCTTTTTTGACAAACTGAATTAAGTGTTATGTTACCTCATTATCAGGTATGTTCACTGCAAGAGAACTAAAATTGGAATGAATATCAGTTCTGTGTTATTATGCTAACCATGTATCAGGACCTTCTGGTTGGTTTTGATTTTACAATTTATGATAAATTAATGCAGAGGTAACAATGATTTTTAAAAATATAAAGGAAGGCAGATCCTGTGGTGAGTGAGCAATGTGGGAGAGCCAAGACTAGATATTCTGAGCTCTTCAAGTGCTCTATTTTGCTCCAGAGCTTTCTGCAACATTAATGGAATTCTGTCAGTCCTGCTTCCAAAACACAAGCTTGTACTTTTTATTTGTGACTTATGTTTGTCCTTGTTATTTGCAGAGTCAGTATTTGTGAATTCACCTATTTGATAAAATTTATTTCTAACCCCCAAAGTAATACACTTGTGATTTTGTGGTCTTTTGTAAACATGTGCAGAACTACTAAAAATGTGAGACACCTGCCTGACTCACACATTCTAGCTGAGGTTGAACAAAGTGAAACTCTGCCTTCTTGATTCAGTTCTCATACTGTATATAGGTGACCATTTCCAGGTCTATTGAATGCCCTGGTTTTTGCACTTTTGGTCTTTTTGTTTGTGATTTTACTTTTTAAAATGGCTCCCAAGTGTAATGCTGAAGTGCTAGCTGGTGTTCCAAAGCACAAGTCTACTGTAATATTCTTTATAGAGGCAAATATGGGTATTAGGTTAGCTTCACTCAGGTGTGGGTATAGTGCAGTTGGTCATCAGTCCAATATCAATAAATCAATAATACTGTATATCCAGAAAAGGGAAAAATTATTTAATATCTATGTGAGGCCACCACATAAAGTACTAAAGTAACATCTATGGTGTTTGATAAAGTGATGGCAAACTGGCTATATTTGTGGATTCAGGAGATGACAACTGATTTTTAAAATGTAGTGAATAGTTTTGCTGTGAGGCTGAAAGCCAAAGAAAGTTATGGTCACATTACCCAGCATCAGAAAAATGTTAATCCATTCTTGGCAAATGCTGGCTGACTGACACATTGCAAAAGGCCATGTAGTATAAACAATGTTTAACTTTCGGGTGAAGCAGGTTCTGCTGATCAGGATACCGCAGAATAACTTTAAAAAATAACTATTAAGTGCTATATAAGAAAAGAATTATGTGAAGAAACAGGTTTTCAATGCTGATGAGAATGGCTTGTTGAACAAGGACAGTGTCAAAATAACCTAGATAGTGTTTTCATTGATTAAAATTTTGTGACTAGAGGCTTCTAGGAACTTAACTGTGTATTTCCTCTAAGAACAACAGTTTAGAGTTCTAGTTTATAAACCATAACCACCAAGAATAACAAGAATCAAACCTATGTATTTAATTATGATTTTGTTCTTTACAAAATTGAATTCCTTTGCTACATTACATCAGTGAGTAATCTTCTTTGTAACTAGCAGATATTTATTTCCCTGAACAATGCAATTAATTGTGTGCAACTCTTTCTTCTTCCATGTATAAAAATTTAAAAATTGACACTTCAGAACTCTGTATAAAAAATTAAAATAAGTAGACTATAGATGGTTAAAAATTTAAATACCTATTTCCTATGGATATAGCATAATTTATTTAGAAAATTCTCTAGTGAACACATGAGCCTGGCTTGGAGGGGGCAGAGACTGTTTTCTTAGTTAGTTTTCAAGACACAGAAATCTGTCATAAATATCCAGGTCTCAGAGACCCAGAATAATTAACACTGGCATTTGAGTTGGTACTACAGTAAGAGTTACACATGCAAGACATGGTGGACATTATTTAGTAGAACTTACAAGGTAATTAGATTGGTGTTTTACTATACTTTTATTTGAAGACTTTATGGAGTAAACCACCATTATTCTTATCATAAATTGTTATTTTTTTACTTCCTTTTCTTATATTTAACAAATATTTTATATTATTTTAGCTCTTTTGCCATAATTAAAGCATTTTATATTATAGAAAGATCCATTCATTTAACAGGTAAATAAGATCACGTGGCATATTAAGATGCTAATAAATTTTATTAAAGTTTTTCAAACAGTATTAACCATCTGCTAAGTTATAGCTGTAAAACTGGACAGATGTTGAAGTCATTTCTCTTATCTAATATATACAGTTTTAAAAACAAGCCTTCAGCTGCTATTGTCCAAATATCCTGTAAAATATATCACAAGATATTTTTTAATTAACACAGGCCGTTTGTTTTAAGGGAGTTTGGTTATAGTGATCAACAAAGAAATATTTCTTTGTAGCACAGTGAACACTTTTAAAGCAATGGCTTTGTATCTGTTTTTAGTTTGTAATTATTCAAAGCATTTAGTAAAATTTAGAGATTTTTTACATATATAATGTATGTAAAAGTGAAGCATATTATTTTCATTTTCTAAAAGATTCTTCTAATTATATATTTGGCAAATATATGATTTTTTCATGTTGAACTCAGTAAAGGTTGTTAAGTTGACTATTTTTACTTTATATGGAAACTTTTTTTATTCTATTGCCAAAAGCATAATGTTGGATTTATTGGTTTCTAGTTTTGCTAAATTTCAATATAATTATTAGTTATAACTACTAAGAAAAATAATTTTCAAATTTTATTTGAACACATCCATATTTAATAGTATTATTCACAAGAGCTAAAAGAATACACAAACCAAGTGTCTGGCAATGAATGAATGGATAAACAAGATGACGTATATACATACAGTGAAGTATTATTCAGCCTTAAAAAGAAAGAGAATTCTGATACTTGTTAAAACATGGATGAACCATATTTTCAGGACATTATCTTAAGTGAAATAAGCCATCTCACCAAAATCAAATACCATATGATTCCACTTATATGAAGTGCCTAAAGTAGTCAAACTCACAAAAGCAGGAAGTAGAATGGTAGTTGTCAAGGGCTGAGGGGAGGGGCAAGTGGAGAGCTTTTGTTTGATGGGGTGAAGAGTTTTAGTTCTGGAGATTTGTTGTAAAACAAAGCGAATGCACTTAACACTTGTGAACTCTACACTTAAAAATTACTAAGATGGCAAATTTATGGCAAATTTTAAAATGTTTTAATTGTGTATTTTATCACATAGTAAAAATAGTATTGCTTTTAAGTAAATGTTAATGTAAAATATTTTTCTAGCACTGAACTATTAGGAAGAGAGAAATATGTTTTCCAATTATGTAACTTTGCTGTGTGTTTGTGTGTGTATGAGTGTGTGTGTGTGTGTGTGTGTGTGTGTTTGCATGTGTGATTATTATTATTTTATTGAGACGGAGTCTTGCTCTGTTGCCAGGCTAGAGTGCAGTGCCACAATCTCGGCCCACTGCAACCTCCATCTCCTGGGTTCAAGCGATTCTTCCGCCTCTGCCTCCCGAGTAGCTGGGACTACAGGCGCGTGCCACCACACCCGGCTAATTTTTGTATTTTTAGTAGAGACAGGGTTTCATCATGGCGAGGATGGTCTCGATCTCTTGACCTCATGATCCGCCTGCCTCATCCTCCCAAAATGCTGGGATTACAGGTGTGTGCCACCGTGCCTGGCCATGTGTGATTATTTTCTAATCCCACAAATATTTGTGCCACTTGTTTAAAAGTAAAATCTTTGCTTAGGAAATGTTCATACTAAAATGTTTATTTTTATTTTATTAAATAAGAAGTCCACTGTATGTGATCCTAAAGCTACTTTGTTATCATGTGATCCTTTGTATTATCCTCAGTGTTAATGCTGAAACTTGGGCAAATTATTCCTTCTAAAAAATTATTAAAGATTATCAATTATAATGCATAGCATTTAATAACTGATTAGACCAATCTTTAAAAAACCCTTTCTTTTCTCTTCTACCACAATGCATTATCCTGATTGTCTCTGATGTCTCAAAATATACTTTTTATTGCCCACTCTGCTCTCTGCTCCCTGCTTTCTCCAACTATGCTTTTCCCTTCCCAACGAATGCTTCCAGATATATACATTTTGCAATGTTCACTCCTTGGATTTTTGCTATTCTTGGAAGAGGCTTTTTGTCCTTTAAAATAATTCATTTATTCTCATAATTATAATTCTTATACTTAGAGAAAACTCTTTCTAGCAACCCAAGGTTAAAAGATTTCAAAATATCAATAAAAGGAAACAAAATTGTATTCTTTTTCATTCATTTATTTAATAAATACTCCTTGAGTACCCAGTATATGTGGTAGAAGCTAAGGACACAAAATCTATGAGAAATTTAAGATTTAGAAAGGGAGAGAGGCAAACAAATCAATGATTTTAAGACAGTGCAATAATATAGTATTTAGGATAATGTAATTCCTGAGGAGTATAAAAACATGGAAAAGAGAAACTCAGTATGGCCTGGTAAATTATCAACAATTAGTTCTCTGGAGGGAAAAAAAAGCAATTTGAGGCAGGTGTCCATTTCCTTGGTGTAAATACCTCTACCATGGGTGATTTTGAGCATCAATATGATGCCACTGAACATAGAGGTGGGAAGAAACGTGCACGATTGATTCTAAGGAGCCTGTTTGAAACAGTTCCAGCAAAACTAACTTTAAGTCATATTAGATGTGTTATAAGGAGGATTTCCTGAAGAAAACAACATTTGAGATGAAACTGATGAATGAAGAGGAGTTATTTATATAGAGATGATGAGTGGGCCAGAAAAATTGATTTTCATTAGCAGAAATAGCATGTGTATGATACATACTTTTGCAACAGAGTGATGTATTTTTGGAACTTAAATGGTCATGGTCAGCTACAGCAAAGTGTTGGCTTCAGGGGACAGTGGCAGGGAGAAGGGTTTTGTGTGATAAGGTGAGTATTGAACTCTCAAAAGGAGCTACATGAGGTATAACTGGATATAACAAACTAAAATCCCATGTCTTCTGTTGATGTAGGTTGTATAAACTTTATTGAGTATCTACTATTGACTAGGTACTGAGTTAAGCACTTGGTATATAAAGAGAAATAAAATACAGCATTTTGTGCTCTTGAGGAAAATTCAGTTGAGTTGAAAGCTTGTCAGATGGTGGACAGGTCCCTGGTACCTTAATTAATTGATAATGTCTTTTGTAGATATTTGCATCTAATCTTCACTTTTTAGTTAATCTCTTTATTTTCTGTCACTTATGCATACCCAAGTTTCCACACTATACTTATTTATAGATTTAAATGCTTAACATTGACTACAACTCTGAGCTCAAGCCTTGCATTTTTAAATTCCTACTCTACCTTTCTGATTAGTATTCTGCCACCATCTAAAAATTAACATATCTTAAACATAGCTTTCACTAAACCAAGTCATTTTGTACTCTTCTCACTTCTATATTCTCAGTTTTAACAAAAATAGATCAAAATGGCTGACTAGAGGCACCCAGCACTTACCTACTTCACAAAAAAAAGATCAAAACACCAACTGGATAACAACACATTAAATGGACCGTCTAAGGGAGAACAATGAAATGAAACAAGGGAGTGACAAAAAAAATCCCATAAGGCATGAAAACTCAGGGTGGCAGTATATAGAGAGAAATAAAGAAGTCAGCCAGGATTGGTTTGGAGTGAAGAAGGAGTCTCCATTGAAGGGAAAAGATACATGAGAGATACCCAGAAGTCAATATTCTTACCATAGATAGCTGCAATCCTACTACGGAAGATCCCTAGAGTACCTATAGTCCTGAGCCCAGAATAGTCTACATGACTGCATTATTTCAGAGAGAAAATTCATGCTGAATTATTCCCACTCCAGGACCCAGGGCAACAGAACCCAGGCTGTTGCAGCATGGCACCATATTGAGGGTGGAGCCTCCAGCAGCGTAGTCCTGCCTAGAGGTCCAATAGCCCTGCATTTCCACATCACTGGGACCCCTCTGACATCCTGTCACATCCACCCAATGCTCTACAGCATCACAACACCAGCCAGACCCAACAGTTAGGCTGTGGCCCTTGGCATCTGAGCCCACACAGCACCCTATACCCTGGGAACAAACAGTTGAACACAGCAGGGAGAATTCCTCCAGGAAAGAGGGAGCCAACATGCATGCATTGCAAAGCCTGAGAGTTGCCTACCCAGGGCCCAATACAATCCCCTATGTGGACCCCACCATCTCCAGTGGAAGGGTCACCCCACACTCACATGCACTGTCTAGGGGCTTGAAGACCGTCCAACTTGGGCCTACTGTTGTCTCCACCCCTCCACAAGTAACAGCATCCTAGGCCACTGAGACACCTGTAGACACATCTGACATTGAGTAAAGAAGAAAAGTATAATGAAGACTACATTACTGTGCCCACTCAGAACCAAAGTCAAAGGTCCAACTGAAACTATAGGACATATCTATAGGAAAAAGTCTTTACTTATGAAAGCTAGTACAGTAAATTGCAAGAAATAACTGTTCCATCAAATATACAGATATTAACATAGTAACACAAGAAACAAAAAAGCCAAGGCAGCACAACATCTCTAATAGAAGACAGTAATTCTCCAGTAACAAATCTCCAAATAAGGAAATCTATGAAATGCCTGAAAATGAATTCAAAATAATAATCTTATGGAAGTATGGTAAAATACAAGAGAATACAGGTAAATAATTCAGTGAAGTCAGAAACACAGTTCGTGATCTGAATGAGAAATGTAACAAAGAAGTAGGTGTCATAAAAAAGAACAGAAGATAAATTTTGAAACTGGAGAATTCAATGAGTAAATAAAAAATGCAACTGAGAGCTTCAAATAGATTCAATTAAAAAGAAAAAAAAAATTAAACTTGAAGACAGTTCTTGTGAAATAACCAAGTCAGGCAAAAACCATAATTAAAGAAGAAATCCTATGTGACATATTAGGCACCATTAAGAAAACATTTACATTATGGAAGTTTCAGAACAAGAGGTGGGAAAATGCATATAAAAACTGTTTAATAAAATAATAGCTGAAAACTTCTAAAGTCTTGTGATAAATATGGACATTCAGATACAGGAAGCTCAAAGTGTCCATATAGATTCTATACAAAAAGGTTTTCTCTGAGGCAGATTATAATCCAACTGTCAGAAGTCAAAGGCAAAGACAGAATTCTAAAAAGAACAAGGGAAAAGTGGTAAATCACAGATAAGGGAATCCCTATCAGACATATTTCTCAACAGAAACTTACAGGCCAGGAGAGAATTGGATGATATTTTTAAAGTGCAGAAAGGGAAAAAAAAAACAACCTTTTAACAAATACTGCTATACCTGGAAAAGCTATGCTTTAAAAACGAAGGAGAAATAAAGTCTCTCAAACAAGCAAAAATGTGAACATTCATCACTACTCAATCAGTGTATAAGAAATGTGTAAGGAAGTCCTATATCTGCAAGCTATTATGTTTATCTTTTTAAAAAAAGCACCTTTCATTTAATTAGTTGTTTTTTGGTATTTGTGTCCATTTTATTTAGTTATATTTGTATCTATTTTATTTAGTTCTGTATTTATTTCATTTATCTATTTCATTTAGTTCTATATTTCATTTATTTCTATATCAGTTCTATATCTATTTCATTTAGATAACTACCATCATAAAAACATACAAAAGCATAAAGCTCACTAGTAAACAGACACACAATTGAGAAAAAGAAAGGACTCATATATTATCACTACAGAAAAACTACCAAACCACAATGATAATGAGACAAAGGAACAAAATATATTCAAAATAACCAGAAAATAATTAACAAATTGAGAGGAAAAAAGCCTCACATATTAATAATAATCTTGAGTGTAATAGACTAAATTCTCCACTTAAGAATTATAGACTTGCCGACGAACTTAAAAGAAGTCCAAACTATATTCTGAAACTCACTTTCATTATTCATGAAACTCATTTCAGCTATAAAGATGCCCTATCAGAAAAATAGACTTTAAGTAAAAAAACATATGAAGAGACAAAAAGATCAATATATAATGATGAAGGGATGAATTCAGAAAGAGGATATAACAATTATAAATACATATGCCCTCAATACTGGAGCATCCAGACATATGAAGCAGATATGATTAGAATTAGAGAGGTAGACACTAATACAATAATAGTTGGAGACTTCACTATTCAATCTCAGCATTGAACAAATGATCTAGATAGAATATCAACAAAGAAGGCTAAGACTTGCAGAAACTGCACCATAGACAAAAAAGAGGACATAACAATTATAAATACATATGCTATTTAACTATTAGCTAAACTAAAAAAAAACGAAGACAAAACTGACTAAAATGAGAAATAAGAAAGGAGCTCTTCCAACTGATACCACAGAAATACCAAGAATTAAGAGACTACTATGAACAGCAATTGGTCAACAAATTGGAAAATTTGGAGGAAATGGATCAATGTCTGGACACATACAACCTTCTAGGGTGGAACTAGAATGAAATGGAAAATATGAACAAGACAATAATGAGTAACAAGACATGATCAGTAATAAAAAGTTTCTAATGAAGAAAAGCTCAAGACTGGATGGCTTTACTGCTGAAGTCTACCAAACTATCAAAAACTAACACCAATCCTTGTCAAACTATTTTTAAAAACTGAAAAACTAGATATTCTTTCTAACTGTTCCATAAGCATTGCCCTGATACGAAAACCAGACATGGACACAACAAGAAAACTATTGGCTAATATCCATGATGAACAAAGATGCAAAAATCCTGAATAAAATACTAGGCAGCTGAATTCAACAACACATGAATAAGATAATATAACATCACCACGTGGGATTTATCCCATAGATAAAAGTATAGTTTAACATATGAAAATCAATAAATCTGATACATCACATCAATAAAATGAAGGATATAAACCGTATGGTCATCTCAATAGATACAGAAAAAGCATTTGATAAGATTTAACATTTTTATAATACAAACTAGCAACAAATTCGATATTCAATGAACATACCTCAACACAATAAAAACCTTATGTCAGCTAATATTATACTAAATGGTCAAAAACTGAGAGCCTTCTCTAAAATCAAAGAATAGGATAAGACAAATATACCTACTTTTATCACTCTTATTCAACATAGTACTGGAAGTTTACATTAGAAAAATTAGACAAAGGAATGAAATAAGGGGCATTTAAATAGGAAAAGGGAATATCAAATTTTTCTTCTTTGCAGACAACATGAATTTATAGATAGAGAAACCTAATAAGTCCACCTAAAACCTATGAAAACTAATAAACAAATTTAGTAATTTAAAGATACAAAATCAACATCCAAAAATCAGTAATGTTTCCATACACCAATAATAAAATAAGTAAAAAAGAAATTAAAGGTAATCCCATTTATGATAGCTTTAAAAATAAAATGACCAGGAATAAACGTAGCCAAAGAAATAAAAAATCTCAACAATGAAAACGATAAGAGAGTGATGAAAGAAATTGAAGAGTACATGACAAATATAGACATTTCATGCTTGTGGATTGGAAGAATCAACATTGTTAAAATGAATAATATCAAACACAATCTAAAAATTCAATGCAACCCAAATTGAAATATTACATTCTTAACAGAAATAATAAAAATTTTAAATTTGTATGGATCCACAGAAGAATTCAAATAACCAAAGCAATACTGAGCAAAAAGAACAAACATCCTGAGCAAAAAGAACAAAGCTGGAGGCATCACACTACCTGACTTCAAACTATACCACAAGGCCACAGTAATCAAAACAGCATGGTACTGGTACCAAAACAGATATAGACCAGTGGAACAGAACGGAAGCCTCAGAAGCAATGCCACACATATGCAACCATCTGATCTCTGACAAACCTGACAAAAACAAGCAATAGGGAAAGTATTCCCTGTTTAATAAATGGTGTTGGGAAAACTGGTTAGCCATGTGCAGAAAGCTGAAACTGGACCCCTTCCTTACACCTTACACTAACATTAACTCCAAATGGATTAAATAATTCAATATAAGAAACACCATGAAAACTCTAGAAGAAAACCAAGGCAATACCATTCAGGACTTAGGCATAGGCAAGGACCTCATGATTAAAACACAACAAGCAATGGCAACAAGATGTAACATAGACAAATGAGATCTATTTAAACTTAAGAGTTTCTGCACAGCAAAAGAAACAGTCATTAGAGTGAACTGGTAACCAACTGAATGGGAAAAAAGTTTTTGCTATCTACTCATCTGACAAAGGGCTAATATCCATGATCTACAAAGAACTTAAACAAATTACAAGAAAAAAAAAACCCTATCAAAAAAATGGGCAAAGGATATGAGCAGACACTTTTCAAAAGAAGACATTTTTGAGGACAACCAACATATGAAAAAATGCTCATCATCACTGGTCATTAGAGAAATGCAGATGAGGGTGTCGTGGCTCATGCCTGTAATCCAAGTACTATGGAAGCCAAGGCGGGCAGATCACCTGAGGTCGGGAGTTCAAGAGAAATGCAGGTCAAAACCACATTGAGATACCATCTTACTCCAATTAGAATGGCAATCATTAAAAAATCTGGAGACAACAGATGCTGGAGAGGATGTGGAGAAATAGGAACACTTTTACACTGTTGGTGGGAGTGTAAATTAGTTCAACCATTGTGGAAGACTGTGGTCATTCTTCAAGGATAGAGAAATAGAAATTCCATTTGACCCAGCAAGCCCATTACTGGGTATATATCCAGAGGATTATAAATCATTCTACTATAAGGACACATGCACATGAATGTTCATTGCAGCACTTTTTACAATAGCAAAGACCTGGAACCAACCCAAATGCCCATCAATGATAGACTGGACAGGGAAACTGTGGCACATAAACACCATGGAATACTATGCAGCCATAAAAAATGATGAGTTCATGTCCTTTGCAGGAACATGGATAAATCTGGAAACCATCATTCTCAGCAAACTGACACAAGAACAGAAAACCAAACACCACATGCTCTCACTTATAGGTGAGTGTTGCACAATGAGAACACATGGACACAGAGAGGGGAACATCACACACTGGGGTCTGTTGGGGGGTGGGGGGCTAGAGGAAGGATAACTGGGGGCAGGGAGGTTGAGGAGAGATAACATAGGGAGAAATGCCTGACACGGGTGACGGGGTGATGGAGACAGTAAACCACCATGGTATGTGTGTACCTGTGCAACAATCCTGCAAGATCTGCACAGCTACCCCAGAACTTAAAGTACAATTAAAAAAAAAAAAACTAGAGTCATCACATTGCCTGGCTTAAAAATATAATACAAAGCTATAGTATCCAAAACAGCATGGTATTGGTATAAAAATGAACACATAGACCAATGGGAAATAGAGTACCCAGCAATAAATTCACATGTTTACAGCCAACTGATTTTCAACAAAGGCACCAAAGCAGAAAGGATAGCCTCTTCAATAAATGGTGCTGGAAAACTACACATTCAGAATAAAACCAGACCTCTGTCTCTCATAATATACAAAAATGAATGAAGAATGAATTAAAAACTTAAATTTGCAATCTAAAAATATTAACTACTCAATGAAAACTTAAAATACTTCAGGGCATTAGTCTGTGCATAGATTTTATGGGTAGGATTTCAAAAGCATGGCAAGAAGAGCAAAACTAGACAAACTAAAAAGCTTCTGCATAGCCATAAAAACAATCAACAGAGTGAAGAAACAACATACAGAATGAGAGAAAATATTTGCGGACTTTTCATTTTGCAAAGGACTAATATCCAGAATATATGAAACACTCAAACAACTCAACAACACTAATAATAATAGTCTGATTTTAAAATTAGTAAAGCATCTGATTAGACATTTCTCAAGAGATATACAAATGGCCCACATGTATATAAAAAATGCTCAACATCACTAATCATCAGAGAAATGCAAATCACCACAATGAAATGTTATCTCACCCCAGTTAGAATGACTGTTACCAAAAAGACAAATGATAATAATGTTTTTTATTTTCTGGTGAGGATGCTGGAGAAAATGGAACTCACATATTGTTGGTGGGAATGTAAATTAGTTCAAATGTTATAGAAAACAGTGTGGAGGTTCCTCAAAACACTAAATGTAGAACTACCACATGATCCAGCAATTCCACTAGTAGATATTTATCCAAAAGAAAGAAAATTAGTACATTGAAAAAATATCTTCACCCCTCCCCATGTTTATTGCAGCACTATTCACAATAGTCAAGATAGGTAATCAACCTAAGTGCCCATTGACAGATGAATGGTTAAAGAAATGTATATATACACATGAAATACTATTCAGCCACAAAACAGAATGAAGTCTTATCATTCATTCCAATATGGTTGAGCCTGTAGAAGACTATGTTAGGTAAAATAAGTCAAGCATAGGGATATGAACACCACATGTTCAGACTCATATGAGGAAGTTAAATAAGTTGATTTTGTAAAAGTGGAGTGTAGAATAGTGGATACCAGAGCTTGGGAATGGCAGTGAGGAGGACAGGGTCGGGAGAGGTTGGTCAATGGATATAAAGTTACAGGCAGATAGGAGGTATAAGTTCTAGAGCTTTATAGCACTATAGGGTGGTAATAGTTAACAATAATTTATTGTATATTTTAAATTTACTTTTATAGAAAAGTGGAATTGGAATGTTTCTAACAAAAAGAAACAATAAATATTTGGGGTTAATTGATGGGGATGTTTCTGTATATGTGCATATAAGCATCTGTGTGTATTTTTTATTAGAGAGGGAGTCTAAAAGTTACTTTTAGTGAGAGTTTAAAAGTGATTCATGAATTATAGAAATTAATATTTAAGCAGATAAATCACACTCTGAAATATTGTTTTCAATTTTCTCTACATATATTTTTAACAATAATTGTGCAAATATTGATTATTGTTTGGGGAAATTTAAATAAATATAATTTATCTTTGTTATACATTGATTCTTCTAACTAATTAATTGCCTTCTAACTACTCCAGTCCCCTGCAGAACTAAGGAAAACCTCTTACCCTGCTCAATATCAAGTAATTTTTTTCAAGGCTTGAGATTTGCTAAGCTGCTGTAATGTGTTACAACATACCTCCTTGCTTTAAGGTAGGTTTCATCAACTTTTAGTAGGGTTACTGTTCATGTTTGGCTAATCCCATAGGATTTTAAAGATCTCAGAATTTTTACTCTCCATGCAGAAATAAAAGGTGAAAAAGACCTGTTTGGTGGCCTGGTCCTGTGCCAAAAAAGATCACCTGCTCAGCAGCTTTGTGTGTAATTTTCTGTTTGATTTTTGAAATTTTAAATTACTAAACTTGAATCACTTGCTTTAGGAGACCATTTCAGAGAACAAATAACTGCTTGGGCTTATCCTAGTTCTATATTTAAATTATAACAGAAAGTGTCCTAAGTACTAAAGGTTAGATAAATCCTGATAAATGGCAGCAGTCAGATTATCTTTGCCAAGAACCTGTTACTGATCTGCTTACTGTTCAAATTTCCATTTCTAAAATGGTGAACATTTTTTCCCTATGTGAAAGGAATATACATGTACTTACAATAAAATAAAAGCTTCTTAACTTGATAAAATTGGGCTTGAGAGTCTCCCTTCAGCTGCCCATAATTGGTGGCAAAATTTATACTTGGGCACAAAGCAGGTCATGATAATCTTGATTTTGTTGTAGCAGAGAAAATAGAAGGAGCCTAATTTTGAAATCTACATCGGATGCAATATCCTCTGTATTGACAACTAAACTTTGATCTTTTCTTCTTGGGATTGGTTTGGTATGGAAAGCAAAATATCTAGAGCCACTTCAGTTCTTATTTTATTTACTGCTATTGATCAGTATCTTCTTTTTTTGGCTACCACTTTTCTGACATCTCCTGCTTCTAGTCACTTCTAGTTACATGAACAGAATGTTATGTTGCAGGTCTGAGAGAAAAACTTGAAAGCTCTTATGCTTCTGTAAGTGTGAATCTCTCAATGTGTCACTTGTCCTTGTGCTTTATAAGCTTTATATTATTGCCTTTACTTTGCTTTCTCTTGTTTTCTCCTTGACTTTCAGCAGTCTAGTTTCTGGTCCATTAAAATCATGTCCTTATTACCAATTCTAAGTGTATGATCTTATTATTTATCCTTTCAGATTTCAGACAGCATTATTTCCTTTTTTTTTCCTCTTGAAAATCACACTTCAGGTTCCAGCGATATAGTCACCCTACTACGCATTCTTAATATTTATGTCTGAATTATCGTTTTCTAAGAGTTTGTTTTCTTAAGACTAGTGCCAATTGCTCTATATTTTTCTATTTTTAATTAAGAAAATTTTGTTAGGAGAAAGCGTGTATTATAAAGGCTGTCTCTTAGAGATAGGTTATTGTGTCCAGGTCCACACAGAAACATTTTAGTGAGATCAGCTTTATGTCTATACTTGCCTAGAAAGGTATCTTTTTTCCTTGTTAGTGTTTGAATTGACATTGTGGTCCTTTACCTCTGTGACAATCATTTTTTTGTGCTTATATAGCTGAACAATCCTTCTTTTGACTGAAATATTCTTTGCTCAATTATATCAGTAGTATCAATTTGGTTATAATCAAATTTTGATGGCCAAAGAATATACCTGTATATCTACTGTGTTTGGTTTCTTGATTTAATTATTGGAAGAAAATTCTAACTTGTTGTTTTTCTTATGTGCTTCTATGACTTTGGTAATTATCCATTTGATTACATGTAAAGATGTACTTTTAAGTTCATGTCATGCTCTATCAAGACTAAAAATAATATGACCAAACAATACTTGTGCTTCCAGTTTCTCTTCCAGCTACTTCTAAGCACTTGGCAAAATGTCCTTTCTTATTTTATTTTGACATATTTTTTTCTGGCTGCATAGGTATTCTCTGTACATTGGAGAAACCAGTCAATATACTTCAGGAAAACTATATATTGAAATCAAAGTTTGAAGTCACATCATTTCTAGTGAATTATGCAATGTATTTTTAGAAACAAGATATTGCAGACTCTGTACTAATAGAAGAGATGAGCATGTTATCATATTTGTCTCTAGTCACTCAAAGTATCATGAGAGTGGCAGATGTAGAAATGGGCTATTTTAATACAGAGGAATGTATTGGAGATGGTTAGATTGGGCTATGTCTAGGGAGGATAAGGGCTTTCAAAAGGTAATATTTGAGTTTTGTGAAGAATGAATAGGGTTCTTCTGGTGAGCTGAAGGAGCACACTGCTCACTGTATTTAGGGAAGCTGAGTTTGGCTGTGGAATCCAAAGCAAGAGGTGAGTGGGGGTGAAGCTGGAAAGATAAGCTATGTGTGATCCCAAAGGACCCTCACTATCCTGATTGGAAATCTTAGCTCCTTCCAGTAGGCAAATGAAAGCCATAAGGCCTTTTAAGCAAAGGAGCAATATAGCTTATTGTTATGTATGTGTTTGGGTTTGAGAATAATTATCTGGACACTAAAGAGGGTGGCTTGGAAAGGAGTCAATCTGGTAGCAGGAGGGCAGTTATAAGATTGCTGGGTGGATTAGGTGAGTGATGACTGTTTAAGTTATAATGGTGGTGAAAAAGAGGCATTGGATTTAATGTATATTTCTGAAGAGAACTGTAGAGACTCAGTGACATTTGATATAAAAAAAGAAAAAGAAAAATGAAACAATTATGAATTCTGTAGCTTTGGAAACTAGTAATTGGAGCTGTTTTTAACAAGATAGAAGAAAACTATGAGGTGAACACAGTGAAAGTCTATCTGTTCCTTTCACTAACAGAGAAACAGTAGACAAGTTAGGTTTAATTATTTTTTTTTTAGTATGATCACATTGTGCCATTCAGGAGACAATTGCGAATGTAGGGTTAGAACTTAAGAGAAAGATAAAAGCTGGAGATCATACCCCACTGAAACTAACTCTAACCAGAGAAAAACAGCCTGTCGACTAACAGAAGTTAAGAGGTTCAGGGACAGTAAGAATACTGTTCATGGTATGACAAAAGGGTTTGTGATTGGGAATGAATTGAGAGATTTAAAGACATTCCATGGATATTAGGAAACATTTATGAAACCAGCCATTTTAGAAATTTCTGGACATGTCCTGCTATATGGTTGAGAGCAATTTGTAAAGGGCTCTCCACCCCCATTCCCTGGTCACTTCTTGACCTTGGTCTTACATTCCCCTACCAAGTAGTGTAATTACTTTATTTGTGAAAATTGTCATGAAAATTATTAAGCCATCATACCCTCTGGCTCCTGACGCTCATTTATTTTTACTATTTCTACATTTTGCCACTTAGTTTTTGAGTTTTAAGCCTTGTGTTTCTTAATTTATTTAGTCTAATAATAAACTTTCTTTTCCATCAACTTCTTCTAACTTCTCTGCTCTTTTTCTTTTGACACCACTTCGAAAATGATCCTCACCCTTTATAGTTTTCACATGTCCATCTGTTGCTCTTTGCAGCAGATTCCTTTCCTGGCTTCAGAGCACTCTTTCAACGTCCTTCTGTATATCTTTATATATCCTTTGTCCTTTCCCTTGACTCCATCTGAACAGCCATTCTCTATTTGTTTGCTTCATTTGTTAAAGTCTTGCCAAAACTTTATCCCACTCTCTCCTTTTGTTAGAATAATTTACTGGTCTTTCTCAAGCACCTTTTAATTTCAACATCCTTTTAAAAACGTTCTTCCTTAATTTGTCTCATAGCATACCTTCACCTACCCAAAGTACTGCTTCTGAAAAAGGAACTATCTTATTTGAATATTTGACCAGCTTAGGATGTTCACTTCTTGAAGGAAGGGATTGTTATTTAATATCTGTGTATCTTTTTTATATTTTGGATTTTAAAAATCTTTTAATCTATAATGTATAGAACTTTAATTGATAAATATTTAAAACTGATGTTTCTATAAGTTCTGGTACTCAACAATAACTGTATGGATATGTATTTTTCTTTTGAAGAGGATTCATAATTTTAACTAATTCTTAAGGGTGTCCAAGATGACAATGAGTATGCCTATGTTAGGATTCATAGATCAAGATCTTACCCTCAACTCATACAAGGAATAAAAATGGTTAGATTTTTACATGAACATGAAGTAATCCATGTATAATTGATATCATTACTTTTCTTAACCTGATTCATGTTAATGTAAGATTTTATTAACTTACTGATCATATTCAAAGAGACCCAGTGATTATAGACTGTCTTCTTATAATGTTAGCTGTTTTGTAAAGATTTTGAATGTAGCTCTACTTAAAGTTGTTCTTTGAGAAAACCTTTTTTTTTTCCCCCAAAGAACAAAGTCTGAAACAGGGAAACAGTAGCTTCTGGCAGTGTAGAAGTAAAGCGTGTAGTTTTCTAGCCATTCGGCTGCTACCTGTCCTGCCACCAAAGATTCAGTCTAATTATACTCACAGGTCTGAGCCAGCCATAGAAAGAGACATGATGTATGTGAAAGGGGAGGTCCTTTGAAGAGTTAAAGCAATCTTTCTTTAAAAGCTGGTTCTGTCTTTGCCTTGATGCATGCTTTAACTGTTTCTTCCTGCCCACGATGCAAACCCAGATTCCATAAAAGTAGGTGACAGAGTGGAAGCTGAAGGTACTAACATTAATCATAAGGAAGTCTAATTTTTCTGTCCTTCAGTTTCACTAAGTGACAGGGTGATTTTTGCTTTTCTCCTCAAGATTTCTAATATGCTGGGTGACTTTTAGGCTTCACATTCTTTTCAAAGTATTCCAGTCTCATTCCGACAAATGACCATATAATCTACAAGATGCCAGGGTTTTTAGGGACACTGGATCTAGGGTCCACCTGACTCAGGTGGTATGGGGTTAGCGTTCTTTTTGTTTACCCTATGAAATTAGGTAATGATTCTGTATTTCTGAATAAGTGTCAAAGTCTCCCATAGTAGTCACCTTTTCTGACATTGATATACGTACTACATGTTTATTTTTTGACTTTTAACTGTTTTATGACTTCTTATTTTAGTTCGTATAAATACAGTTTTGAGAATGTGATGTTACATGTATTTAGATAAAATAAATTTTTGGGGGGTAATCAGTTATGTTTTTGGGACAGTTACAATAGCTTAGTTGAACTTCTTTTTGATTTAGAGTAGAAATAAATTTGAATTGTAGAAATACTTCTTGTGCTCCAGGCCTGGAATAGTCCCTTTGCAAGTGAAGACATAACACAGCTAAGTTCATGTCTTAATTCTATGTACACGTGTCTTTCAGCACAAATGATGGCGTTATTGCTTTATATAACAATGCTAATTTTATTTATTTATTTTTATTTTATTTTAAGTTCTGGGGTCCATGTGCAGATCTTACAGGATTGTTACATAGGTATTCTATGAATTAAGTTTGAAAACCTTCTTATTATTAGATATTGTTTGATTTACTTGCTGAATGCAGATAATCTTCCTGTAACCTTCAAATTTAGGGCCCAGATTGTTCTAGTCTGGAGACTTGAGTCAAAAGTCACCACTGCTCCTTGCTTTTTGCCTCTTTTCATTATGCCAACTTGAGCAAATCATCTCTCTTCCTTCAAAGTATTTCTGACCTCCCTTCCACATACTATTTCCTAAATTACTTTTATTATGTAAATATACTCTTTATAATTTCTGACCTCCCTTCCACATACTATTTCCTAAATTACTTTTATTATGTAAATATACTCTTTATACTTTTCCTAAACTGAAAGGAGTGATGGTAGGCAGTGGTAGAGGTGTATTAATTCCCCAGTACTGTGTAACAAATGACCACAAACAGTGGCTTTGAAACAGCATGCATTTATTGGCTCGGTTCTGTTGGTCAAAAGTTCTACATAGTATGGCTACTTTTTAGGTCAGTTTCTCTCAGACTTGAAGTCAAGATAAAATGAATTCATATGTACAAACTTTCTTGGGAAAAGAGTGGAAGGAAGAAAAAAGCCCCAGCTGTTTGGAGTTCACTCTTATTGGCAGAATTCAATTCCTTGAGGTTGTAGGTCTGAGGTTCCTATTTCCTTGCTTCTGTCAGCTAAGTGGTGTTCAAATCTCCTAGAGGTTGCCATATTCCTTGTCATGCAGCTTCTTCTATCTTTAAGGATTAAGAGTGCCTTGGCTTCTTGGCCAGTAACATCTTGATTAATGTTTAAAGGACTCTGTGATTAGGTTAGACTCCCGCAGATAATTTCCCTATGTTAAACTCAAATGGTTTAGGTCCTTAATTATGTCTGAAAAAAATCCCTTTATAGCAGTACTTATATTAGAGTTTGATTGTGCAAGTGGGAGAAGGTATGTGTAAACCAGGAGCTGTCAGAATTCTGCTTACCACAGATGACTTGCCCATTAGCCACGCCTAATTCATTTCTTCCATGCCACACCAAGTATGGAAATTGAAAAGCTGCATACCCTGTTTTCCAGCCTCCTTTCCAGGTAGGGCGACTGGTTGACCCAGTTTTGACCAATAAGGTATTAAGAAGAAACTGACTAGGAGTCAACTGAGAAACTTGCTTTCCTGATAAAATGAACAGACATCCCTGGAGATTTTCTTCCTCCTTTCTTACTGTATGTCATGTGGGTTTGATACTGGAGCTGCATTGGTCATCTGGTGACCATGAAGTGATAAACATTTATACAGTGTCATCTTGGTACCAGCTGTACACATTTCTTTTGGGGCAATTGGTGATGTTCTTGTTTGATAAAATAATGCTGTGGGAAAGAAGCTAAGAGAGCCCTCACTATAATCTGTCCATGCTTGACTCTGATCTTAGACTACCAGCCTTCAAAACTATAGGAAAATAAATTTCTGTTGCTTATTCTACCCAGCCTATGGTATTTTATTATGGAAGCATAATATACTTTATTAAAAATGAGATAGCATAATGGCACTGAAATATTGATTTTAAAATAGAATTCTGTAAAAGAAAACAAAACAAAAAACTAGAATTCTGCAATGAGGAATTTTCCTTGCAGATACTAGAATCTTGATTGAAATATTCTGATAGTATCCAATCACCCCAGATATAGTAACATTTAGAAATGTCTGGTATCTTTGGATTCATAAACATGAGAAACGATGGAGAGTTATTAAAGTCATATCAGGGAACTAGAACGATAGACACTGAGTATGTAACACATGATAAAATGTATTAGAGTTCTCATACACACTTTTAGTTCACTTTGAAAAGGTATAATTTCTCTGTGTGTACTGAGGCAGACAGCAACTGTTCTGATTCAAACTGGATTTCCCCTATGTTGTTCAAGGTCAGCTTATCATCTGTGGCTTGTGATACCACTATTGTATAATGCCTGTAAACCCCAGGATGATCACTTGTTTGTTTTAAATCCTGTTTTGTTTCTCTATTAAAAATTAAACAGCTGGGGAGGTGGTCGAGATGGCTGACTAGAAGCAGCCAGTGTGTGTGACTGTCATGGAGAGAAATGGAAGGGACAAGTAAATACAGAACCTTCAACTGAAATACTAACATTGGGACTAATCAAAAAACAACTCAACCTATAGAGAACAGAGAAAAGCAAGGCAGGATGATGGCCAATCCAGGCAACAACACAGAGCCAAGGGAACTTCCCCTGATCAGGGAAGTGGTGAGCGAATGTGTGACCCCAGAAACCCACACTTCTCCCATAGATCTTTGCAACCCTCAGGTCAGGAGATCCCCTCATGAATGCACTCCACCAGGGCCTTCAGTCTGACAGTAGGGCTACGTGGAGTCTTGGCAGAGCAGCTGCTCAGGCAGGCACAGAGACTCAGGGGATACCTGGCCTTTCCAGGCTTCTCAGCAAAAGCAGCTGCAACTCTGGCTAAATGGGAAATTAGACACTCCATACATATCCATAGAAAGGTGGCTGAATTCAGAGGGCCAAGCAGCCACAGTCTTCAGGCCCCACTCCTGTGGTACCTCACAGGATAAGTCCCACTGGCTTAGGATTCCAGCCAGCCACCATTAGCAGTGTTACACCTCCCTGAGACAAAGCTCCCATGGGGAGAGGTTGGCCGCCATCTTTGCTGTTTGAGTGACTTAGCCATTCCAGCCTTGGGGCTTTGGAATGTCCAAGCCAACCGAGGGCAAAAACAGTACCCAGCACAGGAGAGCTGCTTTATGAAAACACGGCCAGACTCCTTCTTTAAGTGGGTCCCTGATCCCATTCCTTTTCACTAGGTGGGACCTCCTAACTGGGGCTTCTTGCCACCCCTGCCAGTGTTATTTGACTGACAGTGTTATTTGTCTCTGGGAGCTCTGGCCCTGAGACAGAGCTCCCAGAAGGAGGGGAAGGTCACCATCTTTGCTGTTTGGTGACAGCAGTTACAGCCTTTGGGCTTTGGAGAGTCCAAGCTGATTGAAGGCAGAGGTGGTCCCCTAAAACAGCATAGCTGCCATGAGAAAATGTGGTCAGACTGCTTTTTAAAGTGGGTCCCCAATCCTATTCCTCCTCATTGAGCAGGACCACCCAACTGGGATCTCCAGTCACCCCCACCAGTGTTCTGTAGCTGCAAAGTTTTCAAACCTCCCTGGGACCAAGCTCCAAGAGGGAGGGGTGAGCCACCATCTATGCTGTTTGGGTGACTTAGCGGTTCCAGCCTTTGGGCTTTGGAAAGTCGAAGCCAACCAGGGGCATAAATGGTATCCCAGTACAGCACAGCTGCCTACAGAAACATGGCCAGACTACTTTTCTAAGTAGTTCTCATATCCCATTGCTCATCGCCAGGTGGAGCCTCCTAATCAGGGTCTCCGGCTATCCTGGTGTCGTCTGGCTGACAGAAGTTTCAGACCTCCCTGGGATGGAGCTCCCGGAGACAGGGGTGGGCTACTATCTTCGCTATTTGGGCAACCTAGCCATTCTAGCCTTCAGGTTTTGGAGTGTCCAAGGCAACCAGATGCTGAAGGGGACACCTGGTGTAGCACAGTTTCTCTATAAAAACATGACCAGATTGCTTTTTTAAGTAGGTCTCTAATCCCATTTCTCCTCACTGGTGAGACCTCCCAACTGGGGTCTCTGGCCACTTCCTACAGGTGCATTTGGGCTGGTAACAGGTCTGCACCTCTCTGGGATGATGACTCCAGAGGGAGGGTTAGGCTTCCATCTTTGCTATTTCACAGGCTTCACTGGTGATACCTCTGGGTACTGGAATATCTGGGGTGACTAGTGATTGAAGTGCTACTGAAGTGCTCAGCATACTGTAGCAGCCCAACAGAAAAGTAGCCAGACTGTTATGTGGGTGCCTCTTCCCTTATCTTCTCCCCAGGCAGGTCCTTTACACCTGGTGCTCCTGCACCAAATCCACTGGGCTCCATATCAGCTGGCTTGCTGCTTCACCACTTTGCTTGTCTCCTGGGGGTGCCATCCCAAAGATGGAGGTCAGCAATTGCTCAGTGCAATCAGAGCAAGATTGAGGGTCTGTGCTGTGGGCCCAAGCCAGCTGTTGCCTGTATAGTGATGAGCAGTGGGGGTTGTGGGACCTATGGAAGATCCACTGGCTTCCTCTTTCTGCATCAACTTCAGCTTATTGGAGGTGTGGATAAGGTACTTGGGGTCTTTGCTCCTTTGTTAGCCTGAGGGTACCAAGGACAGTTCCACGGCAGAGGCAGTGTCAGGGAGGCCTTCAGATGGCCCTAGAAGCTCTGTCCAGGGAGCTGCCAAGTAGCTACTGGCTCAATAGCTCTGGCAGGACCTCTCTGGCCATGCTGTGCTACAGAGGAACTGTTGCATCTGATCTCTGCAGGGTGGTCTTGTACATCAGACAGGGCTGGTTTGACCTGAGCATTCCTTGCTTTGCTGGCCTCTACTGAGGCCGCAGCCTGGCCATGCCCACTTATAGGGCAGTGTCAGCTGCTCTGGGTGTCCACATTATAGCTTGGTCCCATAAGTCTTCCTCATTAGAAAGCACCCTTACCTGAAACTCTGCAACTTCACTTTACATGGGAATAAATGAAGTGAGCTTGTCAGAGAAAAATGGAAGCAAGCTTCCCAAATAAAAATGGTTGCATTCATGTTCAATGTATAATTTCACTTACTAAAAGCTATACTTTGAGATAGTCTGACCTCATTGTATCCTCAGAACTATAGTTTGTCTATCTCTTCAAGAGGATTTCAGGGGGTATAAATGAGGAGAGAAGAAAAACTTGAGCTTACACTTCTGCAATGCTTTTCAAATCTTTAGCTACATAACCCTTTATTTTAATAAAATCTTACCTGGGATCCCAATTATGTAAATCTAATAAATTCAGGCAATCTGTGACTAAATTAAGGAACAGGGAGCACCCTAGGCCTGGAGCACTGTTGAAAACAACTAACCTAAAGGTTAGAAGAGGTGACCAGGTCCAGGCCCATGCTCTCAAAATTGAGGCAGAAAATGGGCTTTTGAAAGGGAGAGAATACTGGGACTATGGTTTGACAGGTTCATGGCTCTGTCTTTTGTCTTGTTCATTTTGGTAGAGTTGGCATGTACCAAACATAGGGAAAGGCTAAGGCTTACTAAGGTGGAGGGTAAAACCTTTCCCCTCTGCATAGAATTACTCAGTTCAAGAGCTGCTCTGGAATCCTGATAGCACTTCTGTCCTGCTACAGTCATTGGTAAAGGAAAAAGATGTGTGTGTGTGTGTGTGTGTGTGTGTGTGTGTGTGTGTGTGTGTGTGATACTCCAAGTATGCTCCCACTTCTCTCCAGACTGTACCCTCCTGCATACAATAAGGAGAACCAAACTTAAAGCATTCTTTTAAAAGCAAAATTTCAAAATGCCTGACTGTGGATTCTTTAAGACCACAGAACTTTCCTAATGCCTAGGGCCAGAGGATGGAGAGAGCAATGTTGTCTGCTCAATTCACTTCCAGGTTTCTTTTACAACCTCTGAGGATCTGTTGATTTTCTTGCTACCAGTTCTGTTTCTGCACATGAGTAATTGGGGGCAGAGGCTGACCCTGCTGTTGTATAAAAGTAATTGACGGCAGTAAATTTGGCCCTTTGTGTTGCTCAGGTATACAAAGTCCTTTATTTCACACCACATCATAAATTATCCACCCACAGCTAGGTTCTGAAATTGTCTTTCCTAACTCCAGTTAAAGTTCATGGAGTTTGATGTGTGAATTTACTATAGAATTAATTTCAGAGCCATGACCTTAGACCTTCTTACACATGAGTTTTTCATGTATGGCATTTCCTATTAAGATCAAATCTTATTAGAACATAGATATTTACTCCTTCAGCGGTGTTGGCTGCCTCAGTAGTTCGGTATGTCTCAATTACTACCGTGTCCCTTATTCACAATGCCCTATCGATACAGTCTGTTTTTTGCTCTGCCCCTTTAATTATTATTTATTTAATTTTGATTTTCATGCCACTTTATATTTAACCAGCCATATGCAAACATGTAAGTGAAAGGATCCACATGAAAATATGCCAAAGATGAATGGACAAAGCAAATTTAGAGCTGTGAATTAGAAGAAAGAATATATAGAACTAGTGTTTATCTAAATTTCTATCAGAACGACTGACTAATTTCTAAGCTAGTCCATAAACATTGAGTCAAATCTCAAAATAAATTTCCTGGCAAACAGTAGATTTTTTATTGCATAAATTAAGAAACACTAACAATAACACTGCATTGGAAGGTGAACACTTAAAGCAATACTCTATTCCATGGTCCCTTCTTCCAAGGCCAGGATTCATAATTCCCAGGAACATAGCCTAGATTTTACCACTCCTAGCTCAGTTCTTCAGTATTGACCTTACCACTGCAGCCCATTGACTGTAAATCTAATTACTATCTCTAGCTAGAAAATTTGTGTGCAGTCATTCTTTTTCTTGTCATTATGTTTTTGTGGACTCAGTGAAAAGAAACTGTTTGGGCCCCAGATCTATAACCACAAATGTGTTTGTCCCATTTAGACTCTAATAGTGTGAATGTTTGTGTATACATCAAGCATGAGAGCCAAAGCAGAAAATTAGATGCAGAAGTTACCTGAGAGATGTTTCTTATTATTTGAAATGCCCTTATTAAAAGAGGTATGAGAAAGCAAAATAGATTACAACAGGAAAGACCGAAATGCCATTTACTGTTACTAATTGTGATGGAATTATTAAAATATTCAAAAGAGAAAATACACATTGATCACTAAATTGTAATTTCCAATTTATATTTGAATAACCTAATCTTATGTACAAAAGAGATTATAAATTTAGTTACAATGTGCTGTGGAGGCCAGGAAAACAGTAGTCAGTGATAGAGAATAGAGGATGAATACTGGGATGAGAAAAGCATAATATCACTAAGAAATAACCAAAATAAACAAGGAGTAAAGGAAATGTACATGTTTCAAGGACTTAGAGACCCATAGGAAAGATCTATGAAACCATGATAGATCATCAAGGCATAATGACCTAGAAAGGAAAAGGAAAGTTGAAATCAAGCTTATTACAGATTTCAAATTCTCTGTGGCATGAGCAAAATTTGGGGTGAAAATGAAGTGAAAACAAAACTATGAGGTAGTTACATACATACTTTAGTGGCATAACTTCCAGAAAGTAAAGGACCAAACAGGGTTGCATTGTGTATCCCAGTAAGCATCACAGTATTGGGCTTATGCTTTAAATAAAACAGCTCTGGACTCTCTCTGTGCTGCCCTTTACTTACCAAAAGTCTTTCAACTAATTTTCCCCGAGACTATCCATTTCTTTACCTGTAAAATAGAAATAAAAATGGTACCCTGTCTCATAGGGTTATTTGAGAATTAAATAACTTAATGCATGTAAAGTACATTACACAGTACCTAGCCCATGCATATGTTCTACAAAAGTGGAATATTATTATTAGCAATCATTATTCTAACTAGTCTCACACCAAACTTTTGGATCAATCCTATAAGATAGCTCTGTCACTAGCATCAAATTCAGCAGTCTTACTGCTGGTTCTGCTTGTATTCTTTTGTTCATTCATGAATGTATTCATTCAAGTTACTTATTGAGTCTCTACCCTTGAGGAACTTCTAGTAGGGAGTATTATCAACAAATAAGGTAACCTCACAGAATGGCAAGTGCTAAGAATACTAATAAAGTGAAAGGAGCAAGGGTGGCTGGGTTGAGGAGACTGTGTTGGATTATGTGGTCAGGGAAGGCTTTTTTCAGCAGGTAGTGGTTTTTTTTCGTATATGATTTTGTTTATATCTAACGTACACAATAGGTAAATACATAGAGATAGAAAATACATTACTGTATTCCAGAGGCTGCAGGATATGGGGGATGGGGAGTAACTGCTAATGGGTATGGAGTTTCTTTTCTGGGGTGATAGAAAATTTTTTTCTTAATTGTACTTTGGGCTCTGGGGTACATGTGCACATCCTGCATCCTGCAGGATTGTTGCATAGGTACATACATGCCACGGTGGTTTTCTCTCTCCATTACCCCTTCCCTCATAGCCTACATCAGGCATTTCTCCTGGTGTTATCCCTCCCCATCCTTACTACCCCCCACTGTCCCTCCCCTCACCTCCATCCCCCCACCTGTACCTACCCTAGTGAGCATTGTTCCCTTCCCTGTGCCAAAGTGTTCTCATTGTTCATCACCCTCAGCAGGTGGTGTTGTAGCAACGATTTGAATGAAGACGTGGATCCATCCAAGAAGATATTTTAGAAAAACATTCTAAGTATGGGAGATGGCACAGATAAAAGTACAGAGGCAAGAAAGACTTTGGCATTTGAGTTACAGAGACTCAGAATTAATACTGGTATATTTGAACCAGAACTGGTCAAGATGCTTCTGAGATGAGAAGGGGTAGGTAAGGCTGAGAGTAGATCATAGAAACCCTAAAGGCTGTGGTAAGGAATTCGTATAATTTGTATCCAACTCCCTTACTAACTTTGTGGCTTGCCCACCCCAAAAGCAACTCAAACTAGACACTATCTCTAAACATGCCTTTAACAATATTTTTAGGGAGGTAAAAACTGGAATACCACTGCCATAATATGTCACTTTCATTATTTAGTGCATTCAATAACCTACTGTATAAGGTGGTAGCAAATTTAGTAGCAGTCATAGTTTCCTGGAATTCCTGTTCATCTCCCCTAAGAGCCCAATGCCTTAGCCTCTTCCCTCCAAATCTTTGAAACCTTGCCTGTGACATCGAACTATCAGGATCTTTCTTCTGAGCCACAGAAGCTGTCTACTGCTGCCCTGTTGGTTCACCAGGCACACATATGATCTGGAGATTTTACTGAAGCTGCAGACATAGGCCTGAGTTAACTCCTGATGCTAGAAGGATTTCTCTTATTAACAAGATAATTGCCCTCAGTTTCAGACATTCCCCTCACCTCCCCAAAATGAGTTTAACCTACATATTCTGATCCTAAGGACCGAGATCAAATAAATCATCTTAAAGGAGCATTTACCTACTCTAATAAAGAAATACAATGATGAAAAACATTATTTATAGAACAGAATAGCCAAAGTGTGAGTTTAAATTGGAGTTAGCTATTGCATTTAGTTTGTACTTAGGGGCCTTGTATTGCATTCTTTAGAGGTCCTTTTGACAGATGCAGGACAGTCTCAGGACCTCCTAAGATCCAGTAATACTCTTAGATTAATCACTTAACTCTGAGAAGACTCTAAGCCAAGGATATCATTCCTTTTCATCCAACACACATTTACTTGGTGAGTACTATGCACCAGATACTCTATTAGATGTTTCTGTTACAGCAATTAACAATATAATCATAGACCTGGTTGTCCCTCTACTGAAATAGAAGGAAATTTTCAAAACTCAGGAATCTGAAAATGCTGTGAGAGCATAAAGCAGCATGATCAACATTGACAGTTTTGTTTATGCTGGGATTTGTATAAGGAGTAAGATTCAGCCAGATAAAAGTTTTTATATTGGGAGGGACCAGAGATTAATAAAAGGTTATATAATTCTCTGTTGGAATAAGGTATTGATTGATGACTAAATAAATCTTTTTGTATATTATTTGAATTTCTTTTTTCATTTTGATGAGGATATTTAGTAAAGGTACAACAATCTATGAAGTGACTGAAAGTTGACTTCTTTGTCTCCTGTAAAGTTACCCTCAATATCTTGAAGGTTCTTATGGTAGATTGTATAATTGGCCCTAACTGTTCACCACTTCCTGTACCCATGCTTTTGTCATGTGACATTTCTAGCCCTTCTACTATAGGTGGAGTCACCTCTACACATTGACTTTATAGTCAACCATGTGACTTGCTTTGGTCAATTGAATGTTAGCAGATATGATGTAAGCAAAGGTTTGAAATGGACTAACCTGGTTGGGCTTGCCTTCTTGTACCTTTGCTGTCACCATGAGAATAGCTTCCTCTGGGTAGAGGCTGCTCATTTACACAGGTCCCCAGAATGAACATACATGGAGCTGAATCCAACCCACAGTGAGGAAATAAGCCTAAACACAACAAAAACGTAAAGCTGAGCTGGCCAGTTTTGCCTAGAGTAGATGAGTAACCCACCTCTCCCTCCCCCAGCTGAACCACAGATGCCTGAGTTGCCATTTTAAGCCAATAAATTTGGGGCCCTTTGTTACATAGTATCATGTGGTAATAGCTAACAGATGTGACCACAACATAAAAAGTTGGCACTAATAATAGCCCTAAGGTTTAGTGTTAGGATTTCTGCCTTATTCCTTTGTCTATCAGGAAATATATTTTCTGGTTTATGTCCTGGTTTCCTAATACTTGTGACTGAATCCGTTCCATCCTCAGTGACAACAAGCTCTTTGCCTTTACCTTTTTCACCTTCACTTATTTTGATTACTTTTTGCCTGGTCAGCAGCATGATTGAATAGGTGACCTAGGTCATTGACTGAATCCTGTGAACTAATGATATCCTCATATCCTCTCTCTGACCTCTCCTCCCTATGGATTTGGACTTACCTTCAACTTCCATCTTTATTTTAATATTTTTAAGAGAAATGGTTTGAGAACTCTCACTGAAGATATGTATTGGAGGTTTTGCTAGAAACTGGAAATACATAAGTCACTAAGACAGATCTTGACTCAAAATATTTGTGACCTAGTTGTTATATGCTGAATTGTTTTCTCCAACATTCATATATTGAACTTACAACCCCCAATACTCAGAATGTGACTAGACTTGGAGATAGAGTCTTTAAACAGGTTATTAAGTTAAAATGAGAATTTGGGGATGGGCCCTAATTCAATGTGACCAGTATCATTTTAAGTAGAGGAATTTATGACACGGGTATCTTCAGAGACAAGACCATGTAATGACATAGGGTAAGGTATGAGAGAAGCCTCAGAAGAAACCAGCCATGCTGACATCTTGATCTGACACTTTTAGCCTCCAGACTTGTGAGAAAATAAATTTCTGTTGTTTAAGCCATATGTTGTTATGGAAGCCCTAGAAAACTAATTCACTAATCAAGTAAGTAAAGTAGGATGAGTGTGTTTGAAAAACATGATATTTGAAGTACTAAGAAAGCACAAATGAGAGATCAGGTAATTTTAGGGGTTAGGGAAAGAAGAAAAAAGTCTTCATAGAAGTGATAACATTGAATTTGGAATGATGAATAGGATGACATTATGTGAAAAATTAGGAGACTATTTTAGGAAAGTAAAAAGCATATGCAAATTTAGGAAGACATTATAAATCATGGCATATTTAGGTAAATGTAAGTTGGGGTAGGGGTGTGAAGAGCAAGCAGGGAGAAAGGAGAGGAGTTGAGACTATGAAATCAGGCAGCTTTCAGATTATGCAGCATATTTTATGCAATGATAATGCATTTAGACTTTATTACATAAGTTAGTTATTCCTAACCAGAGTTAGAGATATCAGAATCCTCTCTGGGTCCTTTACAAACTATACTTGCCCAACTTCACCCACTCACTCTTAAAGTTTTAAAATCATTAATAAAATGGACAATAATGAAAAATTGCTACAATATTAAGATGGATATCTACAGAGGAAAAATATTAAGACAACTAATAAAACAATTATTGAAGCTGGACACTTGTTGTAATATTAAGATATATGACCATATGAAACAAAAAATTAAAAACAACTGGAAAAGTGAGAGCCAACTGAGAGCCACCTTGGTTACCAAGTTCAAAATTAACTCTGGTAACCAAAAAGAAGTGGACTAGGCAGAGGCAAATATAAATGCAAAAAGAAGTTAATTGGTTATAGCAATAGCCTCAAAACATATAATAAATTTTGACCTAAAACAATAGAAATGGTAAAAGGAAAAAATTTGGAAACAAAGTCAACAAGACCTAGTATATTAGTCTATTCTCGCACTGCTATAAAGATAGTACATGAGACTGGGTAAGTTACAAATAAAAGAGTTTTAATTGATTCACAGTTCCATATGGCTGGGGAGGCCTCAACAAACTTAGAATTATGACAGAATGTGAAGGAGAAGCAAGCACCTTCTTCACAAGGTAGCAGGAGAGAGAGAGAGAGCACATGCAGGGGAAACTGCCACTTTTAAACCATCTGATCTTGTGAGAACTCCCTCACTACCATGAGAACAGCATGGGGGAAACTATCCCCATGATCCAATCACCCTCCACTGGGTCCCTCACTTGACATGTGGGGATTACAATTTGAGATGAGATTTGGGCAGGGACACAGAGCCAAGCCATATGATTCCATCCTGGCATCTCACAAATCTCATGACTTTTTTGCATTTCAAAACTAATTATGCCTTTCCAACAGTCCTCTAAAGCCATAAATAATTGTAGCATTAACCCAAAAGTCCAAGTCCAAAGTCTCATCTGAGGCAAGGCAAGTCTATTTCACCTATCTGCCTGTAAAAACAAAGCAAGTTAGTTACTTCTGAGATACAGTGGGTACATACAGGCACTGGGTAAATGACCCTGATCCAGATTGGGGTAATTGGCCAAAAGAAGGGGTCACCACCCCGATGGAAGATGGAAACCTAGCTGGGCAGTCATTAAATCTTAAAGCTCTAAAATTTCCTTTGATTCCCTTTCTTACATCCAGGGCACACTGATGCAAGGGGTGGGCTCCCATAGTCTTGGGCTGCTCTGCTGCTGTGGTTCTGCAGGGTACAGTCTCTGCCACTGCTTTCCTAGGCTGGCATTCAGTGCCTGCAGCTTTTCCAGGCACATGGTACAACCTGCCATTGGCTCTACCTTTCTGGGGTCTGAAGGATGGTAACTCTCTTCTAACAGCACTACTAGGCAGTCTCCCACTGAGGACCCTGTGTGGGGGCTCCAAACCCACATTTTCCTTCTAGCAGAGGTTCTCCATGAGGGCTCCACCCTTAGAGCAAACTTCTGCTTGGACATCCAGGTGTTCCTGGACATCCTCTAAAATCTAGGCAAAGGTTCCTAAACGTCAGCTTGTTTCTTCTGCACAGCTGCAGACCCAATGCCATGTAGAAGCTGCCAGTGATTGGTGCTTGCATGCTCTGAAGCCACAGCCCAAGCTGTAACTTGGCCCCTTTTAGCCATGGCTGAAGCTGGAGTGGCTGAGAAACAGGGCACCACATCCTGAGGCTATACAGAGCAGTGGGGCCCTGGGCTTCGCCCCTGAAACCATTTTTCTCTCCTTAAGCCTCCAGGCCTGTAATAGGAAGGTTTGCCTTGAAGATCTCTGAAATGCCATGAAGACATTTTCCCTTTTGTCTCAGCTATTCTCATTAT
The DNA here is from genome assembly GCF_049354715.1 of Callithrix jacchus. NCBI lineage: Eukaryota > Metazoa > Chordata > Mammalia > Primates > Cebidae > Callithrix > Callithrix jacchus. The sequence goes on from NC_133505.1 coordinate 107,416,361, forward strand.
TTATGCAAATTTCTGCAGCTGGCTTGAGTTTTTCCCCAGAATGTTATTTTTCTTCCTTCCACCACATGGTCAATCTGCAAATTTTCCAAACTTTAACACTCTGCTTTCCCTTTATAAATAAATTCCAATTTCGAACCATCTCTTTGTGAACATGTATACCTGTATGCTTTCTGGAAAAGCCAAGTCACATCTTGAATGTTTTGCAGCTTAGAAATTTCTTCCACAAGATACCTTAAATCATCTCTCTCAAGTTCAAAGTTTCTCTAGGACAGGGGCAAAATGCCACCAGTCTCTTTGCTAAAGCGTAGCAAGAGTAACCTTTGCTCCAGTTCCCAAAAAGTTCCTCATCTTCATCTCAGAGCACCTCAGCCTGAACTTCATTCTCCATATCACTATCTGCATTTTGGTAAAAACTATTCAACAGGTCTCTAGGAAGTTTCAAACTTTCCCACATCTTCCTGTCTTCTTCTGAGTCTTCCAAACTGTTCCAACCTCTGCCTGTTTCAAAGTTGCTTCCACATTTTCAGGTTGTCTTTATAGTAGTACCCCATTCTGCTGGGGCCAATTCTCTATATTAGTCTGTTTTCACACTGCTATAAAGATACTACCTGAGACTGAGCAATTTATAAACAAAAGAGGTTTTCAATTGACTCATACTTCCACATGGCTATGGAGGCCTCAGGAAACTTACAATCATGGTGAAAGGTGAAGGAGAATTAAGCACCTTCTTCACAAAATGGCAGGAGAGAGAGAGAGAGTGCATGCAGGGGAAACTGCCACTTTTAAACCATCAAATCTGTGACAACATTTTCACTATCATGAGAACAGCATGGGGGAACTGCCCCCATGATCCAATCACCTCTCATCAGGTCTCTCCTTCAACACATGGGGATTACAATTTCAGATGAGATTTTGGCAAAGCCACAGAGCCAAATCATATCACCTAGTAAACCAGGTAATATAGAGAAGTCAAGAGTAGATCATGTACCTTTAACTCAGAAAACTTGAGGGAATGGTGGTTGCATTCTTGTGGTTGGGAATTTGAGTAGGAGAAATAAATTTTAGGAAGGAGATTTTTTTTTTTTTTTAACATATTGACTGTGAGGCACTGAAGAAAAATTCAGGTAATGTTCAGACACAACCCTGTGAGTCTTCGGACCCTTGGTGTCAGTCACCCATAATGGGAAGTCAAGTCTTTAATATCTAACTTTTATCATCCCAAGAGAAATCAAGGTTGGAATTGTTAAAATCAAATAAAACAAATACAACTACCAAAAAAACACACAAAAAAAGCAAAACAATAATCTTTGATGGCTCCCCAAATACTGTTTTTCATCTCTGGGAATTCTCATATTTTCCATTTTCCAGGAACTTGAAGGAAATATGGTTTCTAGAATCTCTACTGGTGGATTCTATTAAGCTTCAGATCTTAAAATAACATGGAAATAGATTTAATGCTGGATCACAACACTCTACTATAAAGGTTCCATTTGTACTTCCAGTTTATCTGATTTCACTTCTCTCTGTGACCAAGCAAGAAAAAAGGGGAGGTGATTAAGTCAGAGATGGAAGTCTTTCGACTTCTCAATAAAATCCTGTCATTTTTCAATATGACTATATAAAGTAATTTGCCCAATAACTAGTTTTTAAATCACCCTGAGTTTTTTTATTAAACTTGAAGTTTAGATGATCGTATTCATAAAATTTATGTTTGACTTTGTTTTGGTGAGGATGGGTTAATAATTTGAGAACTAAAAAAGTTCTCAAATCTCAATGCTTAACAAAAGTTACTCACTTAGTGTCTATGTCTAAAGTGACTTGGCAGCAAAGCATCTACTCACTGTAGTTATTAAGAGACCCAGGTTGATGGGGGATCCTTCTATACATGTGCTTTCATGGTCACTTCATCAGTGGGAAGGAAATGCGGTAAATCACATACTGGCTTTGAAATCTTTCACATGGACATGGCATATGTCACTCGCACTCAAATTTTATTAGCCAAAGCAAATCACATAGTCACAAAGATCAATCACATCCTGTGTCTGGAAATGGGGAAATAAGTAATACTTGGGGATTAGCAAAAATAATAATCAGACATCTTATGCCAATAGTTCATACTTAAAGCATATATGCTGTTTCCCTAGAACATCTAAATCTACCTCCCACAGAAAATAATTTTTGTAATAAGAGTGATTTCTTAATATTCTATTCCAATTTTATCTCTGCTGTCAAATTAAGTGAAATTGAAAATGTCTTGACAGCTTGATTCCAATATCTAGCCGCAGAGCTTTTGGAGGGAAAGTGATACTCCTGGATTTTTATCAGCGTATTTTTACCACTAAATAATCATTGCACCAAATGTTCTTTCATTTTGTAAACTAACTAGCTACCAAATATAAAGCTCTGAATTAGTTACAGAGGTTGTAAAATCAGAGAACCTGGTTACTATTTACTGTCATACTGAACCGGAATAATGTATATTTTTTTATTTTAGAATGGCCGAGGATCTCTAATTGTTTCAGATAAGAGTGAGAAGAGTGACTAAAATATTGAGCTTGTGAAAGAAGGAAGATGAGTGAATTTCTTTTATTGGGCTTCTCTCCAGAAGGAGTCATCTGGCAAGTTGGCAAAGACAAAATCAAACAGCCATGTGCCAGATGTGCATGGTTGTTGTTGGGCCATCTGCAGCTTGCTTTCATGCCATATGCCACTTTTACATTTGGTCAGCTGGGGTATCAGAGGCAAAATTCATAGGGCAATTGCTTTTGTATTATTCTTGTAAATTTAATCAGAAAAAATTAATTGATAACCAGCTTTGCTAGGGAGTGAATACAGAATAGTTAATGAGGGGTATAGTATTGCCAGAATTGCTTAGATCCTAAATCAAGAGATAGAAACAACCTTTGGGTACACTTTGAGAAAATAAATGACAAAGTGGTACTATGATCCTGACTCTTGGGTGCCCTTAAATTCAGTCATCTCTGAGGCAATCTTTTTCTTTCTTTTTTTTCCTTCTTAAGTTGTTCTACTTTACCTTTTCTCTGATCTGTGGAAAGCAAGGCTACTACTCAAATAAAAGCCTAGCCAATTATTTACTTTCTATTGAAAATGGGCAGCAGTTGTGGTTTTATATTTCTGAATTGTTGGGCCTACTTGGCATGGTATAACATAAGCAAAGAAAGATTGCTTTGTAATTTGAGTTCCATAGGCAATATAATAATACCCCGACAGGGTATGAGCAGATGAAAAATGGATAATAGTATGCTTAAACTTTATATCCAGAAAATCATTTCTTGATTTTTTACCAGATTTTGCTAAGGCTGTCAGTCATTATTGACCACATATTAATATGTTTGCTTTATTGCCAGTTTGGAATCTAGTTGAGGCTGAATTTCAGTCAATACTTTTCTGAATCAAAGCCTAGAGTTTTAATTAATCTAACAAATTACTATACTTCTTAATTGAAGTAGGTCATGACATGCTGCTGTTTCCTGCTTCTGGTATTCTTATTTTGAATATAGCATGTTTATGCCCTGTAACAAACAGTGTATAAAACAACAGCATGCCTATAAAAAGGAGAGTGGCCTATTCTTTTTAAAGATTTTGGGAATGTTACATTATTATGTTAAAGTTTACATGAAATAAGTAAGCCTAGGTGACCTGAAAAAGATATAAAGAGTAGGTGTGAGGAAAAGAAATTTAGAGAAGGCAGCATGAAAAATATATTAAGATCTACATTGCTAACAATGTTTTAGCTCTATTTTTGGGATCTTTCCTTTAAATATTTTAATAAGTGTTCTCCATAACTTAACTCTTATGAAATGGCTATAGTTGGTAATATTTATTAAGTTCTAACATAACATTATTTTAAATTATCACTGATGTTAAATTATATTTTGAACTTTAAATGACCACAAAAAGTTCCTCTAAGATCTTCTGGCATTAAAAGTTTGAGTTGGCATCTCCGGAGCGGTTGCCGCCGACCGCTGCAGGCGCTCCCCTTTGAGAAAGAACCAGCCGGGCCGCAGCCTCTGCAGCTCCTAGCTCGCGTTCTCGGCTCTCCTGCCTGCCCAGCTGCGCGGCGGGGCGGAGTGCAGCGAGGCCCGGACTGCGAACTCCCGGCAGCCCCCTCTCCCTCCCTCGGCGCTGCGTGTAGGCCGCGCCCTCAGGCCCAGTCCTTGGCGGCCCCGGCGGGTGATGCCAAATACAGCCATGAAGAAAAAGGTGCTACTGATGGGGAAGAGCGGGTCGGGGAAGACCAGCATGAGGTCGATTATCTTCGCCAATTATATTGCTCGCGACACCAGGCGCCTGGGGGCCACCATTGACGTGGAGCACTCCCACGTCCGATTCCTGGGAAACCTGGTGCTGAACCTGTGGGACTGTGGCGGTCAGGACACCTTCATGGAAAATTACTTCACCAGCCAGCGAGACAACATCTTCCGTAACGTAGAGGTTTTGATTTACGTGTTTGACGTGGAGAGCCATGAACTGGAAAAGGATATGCATTATTACCAGTCATGTCTGGAGGCCATCCTCCAGAACTCTCCTGACGCCAAAATCTTCTGCCTGGTGCACAAAATGGATCTGGTTCAGGAGGATCAGCGCGACCTGATTTTTAAAGAGCGAGAGGAAGACCTGAGGCGTCTGTCTCGCCCGCTGGAGTGTGCTTGTTTTCGAACGTCCATCTGGGATGAAACGCTCTACAAAGCCTGGTCCAGCATCGTCTACCAGCTGATTCCCAACGTTCAGCCCCTGGAGATGAACCTCAGGAATTTTGCCCAAATCATCGAGGCCGATGAAGTTCTGCTGTTCGAAAGAGCTACGTTCTTGGTTATTTCCCACTACCAGTGCAAAGAGCAGCGAGACGTCCACCGGTTTGAGATCAGCAACATCATCAAGCAGTTCAAGCTGAGCTGCAGTAAATTGGCCGCTTCCTTTCAGAGCATGGAAGTTAGGAATTCAAACTTCGCGGCTTTCATCGACATCTTCACCTCAAACACGTACGTGATGGTGGTCATATCAGATCCGTCGATCCCTTCTGCGGCCACCCTGATCAACATTCGCAATGCCAGGAAACACTTTGAGAAGCTGGAGAGAGTGGATGGCCCCAAGCACAGTCTCCTCATGCGTTGAATAGTCCCAAATGCTCTTTCTGAAAATGCTGAGTTGCCTTTTTTGTTTGCATCCTTTATTTTTAATATTCATAATGTTGTGTGCTTAAAAGTGGGCTTTGAAGTGTGTGCTGCTTTCTCCTTTCATCTTTCTCCCCTGCTCTCCAGTCTTTAAACCTTGGACGCTACTTACTCAGCTACCCAGTAGAGCTTGAAGCTGGCTCTTCTGAGAAGATGGTATGGTGTAACACTAAAGTAGGTGGTTCGTGTGTGTTCTGATTACCTGGTTATAATAGATATGCACATCAAAGCCTTTACCAGTATCTTCCTGTATTCCATATCAGATTGCAAAGATGGAATGTTACTATTTTATCAGCAAGGTATTAAAATGCATTTATAAATTCAAAAATAAAAAATAAAAATAAAAGTTTGAGTTAAGATGAATTAGTTCTATAAAAAACATGTGTGTGTTTATAGACCATGATTCTAAGCTAGGATGGTAAAGTGTTCTCTATTAGTGGCTCTATTCAGATTCCTGATTTGAAAAAAAAAATAGTAGGCTGAAATAATTATTACCTATATTCAGCTGTGACAATATATGACTATCACTTGCAGCATTTGGTTTCCCGTCCTGTGGATATCTTCACTAACACAGAAACTTGAAGACAGATTATCCTAATGGCCAGCATCATCCATGGAGAATTGAGGGAAATATAAGGGAACATTAATGTGTGTTGACTATATTCCAGGAAGTATGCTAGAGGCTTTTCACAGATTATTTCTGTAGTTCCCTCAGCATACATATAAGAGTTAATTGTTTGATTAAACCACATGAAGTTGCCATCTCTGTAGGTGAAAAACTGTTGAATATCAGCAGTTTCATGTGGATTATCCTAAACTTTACTCTCTTTAGCTTGTAATAAGAACACTGAGGCTTAGAGAAGATAAGTAATTTGCCCATATTTGCGGCTATTAGGTGGCCAACCTGGAATTTAAACACAGTCCACTCTTTTCAATAAGTATTTTATTATAGCTGTTTCTATTTGCATGTAAATAATACATCAAATCCTTTTCAAATTATATTTTAATGAGTTAAATGTAATCCTACCATATAGTTTTTCTTACTAGAAGGCTTCTACCTTTTCTGTTTAATATATTATACATTAACTCTTGATAGAGAACTATAGAAATATAGCTATTGTATATCAGTACACACAGTTTGCATTTTAATAAGAGTATTTTGTATATAGAGACCACAATTGGTAGCATTTTTTTCCATTTATTATATTCTTAAGCAAAGTTTTGATTATGGTTCTTTATTAGAGATTTTTTTGGTTTTGTGTGTGCGTATAGGGATGTGAGGTATAGTAAACTTTTGGAAACACAATCTGTCTTTACAATTGGCTTCTTACAAATTGTTTTTGTTGCTTTTGCATACTTATTTTGTCTTATCTATGATCAGCAAGTGTTGGGTGCAGTTTCATAGGTGACCAAATCAGGCACACTCTAACTGGTTTAAAATATGTTTATTTGGGGGTCCAAAGTGGCTCCCGCCGGAGGTCATGGCGCTCGGGAAGGCGAGGTCATCAGTTCAAGGCTAACCTGAGCAACCTCATAAGCTCAAACTGATTGGCAATATATATATATGTTTATTTGGTCTATATTTAAAGGAATTGGTGTGTAACAATTTGAGTTTGGCAGGCTTTGATATAATGGTCCTAGCCTGTTATATTAACATAGAGGCCACTATGCAGGAGCCATCTTGGCCCATTTATTTAACACTGTGCTATCCAGGTATACAGCTATCTAGAAAAAAAACAACAACACAGCAAAGCCTCCACTGATGATCTTCAGTGATCACTGTGCTTCTCCAGAAACTAAGAAAAAAGAACTTTACTAATTGCCGCTCTGTTCTCTTGTGAGTTTATAAGATAAGATCCATTCTCTTATTTTGAGTACCTGTACATGTCATGGACAGTACTCAATAATCCATGTAACTAGAACAGTTCTTGGTATGTAACAGGTACTCAATAAATGTTTGTGAGTAAATGAATGACCTCTAAGTCACACAACAGTATTAGAAGGTAGATATTGTTAAAATTCTTTCACAGATTAGGGTTCTACCTACCTGTAACAACGGTTTTGGATTTCTTATTTTTGGTGTCCCTGTATCACTGGCAGATGAGCGCGCGTACAAAAACACATTGTTCTATAAGTTAGTTAATGGCAAAGAAAAGAAGACTGAGCCCTCACCTACACATTCAGCTCATATAAACTGTTGGTTAGTATGCTCCAAACACATCCTGAGTCTCTGTCTTCACTTCCACCCAGTATTTAAGCAGTTAACAATGTGTAAGAGACAGGTCATGAATGTTGGAGTCAGACCTGAATCCTGCTCTATATACTATAAGAAAATAGCTTAAGACAAATAACCTCTTTTGTCTTCAATATCAAACCTTGTAAAATAGGACCAATAATATACATCTCATAGTGTAATTTTCAGAATGAGATAAAATAATGTATCTCAAGCACCTAGCAAAAGATTTGGCTTATAGTTAAATGCTCAACAAATGTTAGTTTCTGTCCCTACTTTTTGAGCCTACATTTTCTGCATTAAGGCATTTTCTTAATGCTCATTTTACTATGACTTTGCCAGTATAGAATGTTCAGGGTGGGGACACTTGAAGAAAGTGAATCACTCCTTCTTAACTTCCTTTCCTTTACCCAGGAATGGTTCTAGAGGTGAATTTAACTTTACAATTTCCTCAAAAACTGCAATGTATAACAATAAATGAATCTTAATTCTGGTTTATTATTATAGTTGGGAAACACAGTAGGAGCTGGACAAAAACTGACATGGGAGTAGTCCCATAATCCCTGCCCCTGCATAGGAAGGGACCTGGAAAATACTAATCATTTCTTCATGTGACAGCAGGTTGCTATTGGGGTGAGTGAGGCTATTGGGCATAAGATGAGGTGCTTCCTTTCAATGAAATTATGCTTTCTATGAGAAGGTGTGACAATGTAGAGCTTTTGGTTCTGGAAGAATATATGCCAGATATCCTTATCCTCTGTTAGAAAATACTTGTAATGTAATGTATATAATATTTATTTATTCATTTAGAGAAATGTTTTGCTGTTTGTTTTTATATTTTTGGATGATACATTTATTTTTTCTCTTTGAAAATTCTAATGACCATCTGCAGTACTAGGAACTAGAGAAGTTATTATGACACTATGTTTCAGATTCAGTTAAGATTACTGGTAAATTGCATACATTAGCTTTTAAAAATTTGGGGCAGATTCTAGACACCTATATGTTAGCTTTTAAAACAAAATGTGTCCCTCTTAAATGCTGGAAAAATCTCAAAAAAGAAAAGAACATAAAATCTGTTCTGCATGTTTCTCTGAGAATATTTTTCAGCATGTATAGACTTAACTTCATTTAATTAACTTTGGTTGAAAGTGAACCAATTTTTTCTTCCTGCAGTAGCTGATTTTTTTCTTGGTTCTATGACCACTGACTCTAACAGCCAACCCATTCTTCTGGAAACTCTTCTTTCCTAAATTGTATCCCCTATCCTAGAATGACCTTTTTTGTTGTTGTTCTTTATTCTTCCTCCCTAAATTTAACTTCCTAACCTTAGTTCTATTTTTTTCTTTCTATATCACCTGCTACTTAATGAGCTCACATATTCCCATGGCTTTAAAAATTACTCCTAAGTAGATGATTTTTAAATATCACTCTCAAATAACAACCATGTTTGCAAGCTCTATTTCATTTTCTGACTCTTTAATTGACAACACCCAGAAGTCCCAATGGCACCACATTAAACCACTTTTCTCATTATGACTTCCCATTTTTTGATGCTGGCATCAAGAAATAAAAGTAAAAATCTCAAGTCCATGTTTGATTACTTCCTTTTCCTCCCTATCTTCAGCAATTCAATTGTTAAATTCTGTCAAGGCTTTTAATCTCTTCTTCTTTTTCATTAAACCATTACAACATATTTTATCAATGCTAACATGCATATTTGTTCAAATGATAGTGTCTGAAACTGGCACTGTCTTAAAATCAATGGTGTACTAGGATTGTGTCAGAGTTTAATTAGCAATTCTTTACATTCTTTCGTGATGGTACATAAAATAAGGATGCATGTTACAACTGATGGTACCATAGACCTGAAGTCTCATTCCATATAAATGCCTAAGTAATTTCTTGAATTATGGTCATTGGTTGGTCAAGACCAATTGTACTTTTCATTATCACCAGAGTATCCTTCTTTATGTATAATTCTGAACAATCATTCTCTTGGTCAAGAATTTTCTTAAATTGCATTTTAGGTTTTGGGGTACATGTGAAGAACATGCAAGATAGTTGCATAGGTACACACATGGCAGTGTGATTTGCTGCCTTCCTCCCCTTCACCTATATCTGGAATTTCTTCCCATGCCATCTCTCCCCAACTCCCCACCCCCTGCTGTCCCTCCCCTATTACCCCAACAGAGCCCAGTGTGTAGTACTCCCCTCCCTGTGTCCATGTGTTCTCATTGTTCAACACCCGCCTATGAGTGAGAACATATGGTATTTCATTTTATGTTCTTGTGTCAGTTTGCTGAGAATGATGGTCTCCAGGTTCATCCATGTCCCTACAAAGGACACGAACTCACCGTTTTTTGATGGATGCATAATATTCCATGTTGTGTATGTGCCACATTTTCCCTGTCCAGTCTCTCCTCAATGTGCATTTGGGTTGGTTCCAGGTCTTTGCTATTGTAAACAGTGCTGCAATGAACATTCATGTGCATGTGTCCTTATAGTAGCACTTTTTTATTCCTACCCATTGGCTATCATAGGAATTTGAAGTTCTATGTATTAGAATTTAAAGCTCTATGTGATCTAATCCCAATCTACCTTTATGATCATCTCCCACAGCCTTCATAATTTCCTACTCCATGTACAAACTGGAATGGCTATAAGGTATACCTTGTAATTTCTTACCTATGTTCCTTTGCTGAACAAAACATTCTCCTTCAAATGCTACATTTTTCCTTCTGAAACTTTTCTTGCAGAATGTTAACAGTGAGAGAAATCTACCACAACTGACTCCATCATGCTTCTAACTCACAAACTGGCTTTGTTCATATCTACATGCAGGCTAGACTAACTGTAGGAGGCGTTTAGTTTATTGTTTAACTTTAAAGCAAGGATGATAATAGTCACTTCTCAAAAGTAAACTGCTCCTTTCTCAGGGGCTAAAATCACCTTTGTAAAACTAATGAAAAGCCATAAGGCTAGAATTATGGTAGGGGCCAGAATTTTGCTAAGATGTAGGCATAAACTCTAATCAGTCATTGTTTCTTCTGCTAAGATGTAGGTATGTGATATAGTTTGGCTTTGTGTCCCCACCCACATCTCATCTCCAATTATAATCCCCATATGTTGGGAGAGGGGCCTGATGGGAGGTGATTGAATCATGGGGGCAACTTCCCACTTGCTGTTCTTGTGATAATAAGTTCTCATGCGGTTGTTTGAAAGTGTGTGGCACTTCCCCCTTCACACTCTCTCTTCTGACCCTTGCTTTTCCTTCCACTATGATTATAAGTTTCCTAAGGCCTCCCCAGCCCTGTGGAACTGTGATTCAATTAAATCTCTTTGCTTTACAAATTACCCAATCCCAGGTAGTTCTTTATAACAATGTTAAACAGACTAATACAGTAGAGTTAAACTCTCACCAGTCATTGTTTTATAACATGCCTTTTTGTAACTGCTTACTGTTCAAGATTACATAATCAATGGTCACAAGATTAACCTCCACATCCCCAAATTCCCCTATAGTTGACTTTGCTATTATAAAGCATAAGGCTGGTGTTTAAGATATTTTTCAGCCTTGCATTTTGATAGACAAACAGATGCCACCTGGACTGATGACCCATATCTGGAAACTGACTCAACTGGTCCCATGGTCCCCAACCAGGAACTGACTCAGTGCCTGAAGATAGTTTAACATGCATATGATTTCATCACTGACCCAGCCAATTAGCAGTATGTATCCCATAGCCTGCATCCCATCAAATTTTCCTTGAAAACCCTAGCCTCCAATATCTCAAGGAGGTGGGTTTGAGAATTGTCTCCCATCCTCATTGTGCAGCTGCTCTGTGATTATTAAACTTTCTCTGCTGCAATTCCTACTGTGTCAGCGTATTGGCCTTTTCTAGGAAGTGGGCAAGAAGAACCCAACTGGACTGCAACACTTTAATCTCTTTGTGACCTATCTGTGAATCAAGGAACATTTTAAATATCACTTTCTCTATTAAGCCTTACTGACAGGCCCTTAGCCTCTGTGGTTTCTCTCTCACTCATAAAAGGGAATATTATGATTCTCATTATTATCCTATTCTTTTTTTTAATAGAGAAGGAAATTGAGAATCAGAGAGTTGGACTTAAGGGCCAGGGTAAGTGACAAATTCAGGATTTAAACACAGTTCTGTCTTCCCTGAAATAATATACTCTGTTTAGTTACAGATGAAATGTAAGGAACAGGCTGAAGAGAACAATGAGAAAAAAGTCCAAGTGAGGTAGATTAGATATGGTGGTCATAGCCTCCCCTTTTGGGGAAAAACTTACCAAATAAATGAAGGAATAAACCACCTGACAGTGCACAAATTGCATCCTGGGCCGTGGTTAGAACATCCTGCAGCAAGGAAGTAGAAGAGCAGAAGAGAAAATCCTCAAACTCACACAAGTACAAAAACCCATAATCAGTGTCCTTGGGCTGACCTATGCTCATTACAATAGTAAACCTTGGATGGAAATTTAAGATGTTAATGAGGCATGTGATGTATATGTCAGCATGTAGAGCCACTGTTCATGCAGGCTTAAGAAACTACCCATAATATGCTTAATATCAATACACCTTCCCACCCAGTAGTACTCCCATAAAGGGAATTTCCCCAGTATCAGTCAGTGCTATCTCACCTTTGAGCAGCTTGCTCTGATCCACTGTCGGAGTATACTTTTGCTTAACAGTAAAATAAGTTAGATCTAATTAAGTATAGATAAATATCAAACTATACCTAAGGAAAACAGAGCATATTTCCTTTCAAAAACTAAATTATATACATAGCATATTACATATATAATGTATTTAATGTACTATGCACATATAGTACATTAATAATGACTGTATTAGGCACAACAAAAATGAATTAAAAAAATAGAAGCAGTAAAGGCAAAATTCTCTGCTTAAATAATTTTTAAAGAAAAATAAAAGTAGAAAATAAAATCCCATAACCTAAAAATTAAAACTGTCTTAAAACACTCTTATGATTGAAGAAAACTATGATCAGTATTTTGAAATATCTAGAAAATAATAATTATAATGGTGACTAGTAGAACTAATTGTACCTGACTAATATAGTACTCAGAGAAAATACTTTCTTTGTTTTAACAACTGAAAAACTTTCATATAGAATTACTCATGTTTTAAATTTTTTCTTAAATCTCTTTTTATATTTTTTGTCTTTTAAGTAGTTTATGCATTTGATCTGTTACCATGTTTATTGGCACAAACATGGTTCTAATTTTAAAAAGTATAAATACATATACTTAAAAACTCATATTAATAAAATAATAATCTTCTAATTCAAAAAGTATAAAGACATATACCTAAAAACATAAAAGTGTAATATATATAATTAAAAACATACTTTAAAAAGTATAATACATATACCTTAAAAAACATAATACATATACATAAAAATATATATACATAAAATGTATAATACATATACATAAAAACAATATAATACATATACTTAAAAATTCATACTTTAAAAGCATAATACATACACACAAAAATATAAATACATACACTAAAAAATTTGTATAAAATAAGGATAAAAATGTTCTTTTAACTTAAAAAATATAAATATGTGTACTTAAAAATTCATCTAAATAACAAATAAGAATAAAAATAAACATTCAACTCAAGAAGTTATTAAAAAAAGGTTACATTATAGCAGAAGGAAGAAAATGACAGAAAGAGCTAGAAGACTGAAAATTAGGAAACAAGGTTGAGCATGATGTCTCATGCCTATAATCCCAGTGCCTTGGGAGGTTAAGGGAGGAGGAGCACTTGAAGCCAGGAGTGGGAGACCAGCCTGGGCAACATAGTAAGGCCCCATCTTTACAAAAAACTTAGCAATTATCTGGGCATGGTGGTGTATGCCTGTAGTTCTAGCTACTTGAGAGGCTGAGGCAGGAGGACGTCTTAAGCCTAGCAGTTTGAGGCTGCAGTGAGCTGTGAATTGCACTACTCACTACAGTGTAACTGACAGAGCAAGATCTTACCTCTTAAAAAAAAAAAGAGAAAAACAAAATCAAAAAGTTCCATAATGAAATAAATCCCAGAGCTATTTTAGTAACAAAGACAATATCAGTAATATTAACAAGAAGACAATAAGAGATCACATATTAGCCAACCCAATCAATAAATATAGGCAAGTAACCATGGACTTAGAAGAAACTAAAATGTCAGAAAAGACTATAATAAAGGAGAGATTATATATGAAAATATAAATAGAAAAAATATTAACATGATATTGAATATAATTATAAATATGAGTATAAATTATTTAAAACAACTTTGGAAAGACAGAAATACTAAACAAATCATTTAACATGACAGAAAGAGAAAAGGTTATTTAAGAATGTTATCCTATAGCTGTCCTTTCACAGTGCAAAATAATCAATGAGCAAAGATATTTACTTCAGTATATTTACAACTGCAAAAGGATGGAAATAGCCTATTTTTCCAATAATAATGCACTACTTATTTTAATTATGATATATCCATGTGGCCACTAAAATGGATGAGGACATATTATATGAATTGATGTAGAATAATCTCTAAGATAAATTGCTATTATATTGTATAATTATGTCATATTATTACAATAACCTATTTAATAATGCATACAATATGCCACATTATTCATGGATAATGGGAAAGTACTTTTCTCTTTATGCCCCTTTGTATATTGAATTTTGTAGAATTTTGCATTTTACAACTTGTGATTCATTTTATCTGTAAAATATAGGTAGAATATTGTTAAAATATATTTAAGTACATTAAAAGAACACCTGATTGATGATAATAATGATTATGATTATAGCTACCATATGTTGAATGCCTGTAACAGGGACAGGACTTTTAATATATTATCTTGAACACTTACAATAGCTCAAATCAGGAAATTAGGTTTAAAGAGACTAATTAATGTCTCCAATATTACAGGATTAGTATGCCACTTACCACCTGGAAATCAGGTTCAACTTCAAAACCAATAATAACTGAGGTTTACCCTAGTTCAACTGACCACTGTACTTAACTAAATAGACATTAACCATTTTGTCACTTCATTGAGCCACATAACACAACTTTTCCTTTTTGAGTGCTAAGTTTGATATAAATTAGCTAACTTTATTACTATAGTTTGAGTTTTATATACACGAAATCTTGTTTTCCTAAAACATCCAATTAAGATTGCATAAAGGTTTGCAACAGTTCTGTTGTATAAATGATTCAACATTCCAACAACAAACTAGATAAACATTTTGCCAATCACTAATTAAAAAGCTGGCTCTAAGTACAATAACCTGGAGTCAGTTTGCATTCACATTTCTATTAAAGGCTAATGAATACACAGCTAAACTAATTTAGTCAAATTGTTTGTTCATTGTGTTCAAAGTTAAAACTAACAATTCAGATTTTGCCATGAGTCTTTTAAATTATTTTTTTCTCCCCTATTGAGTAAAAGTCTAATTAAAATCTTTTAGTCTTTCATGTTGTGCAGGCTGCTAAGTGATATTGTTTAGTCCATAGGGATTCAATTATTACTTGGTTTTAAAATATACCATTCTACAAGGATTTTTTTTAACCCACTTTGCCTGGATGATTTTGTGTTCTAAAATTTCATCTGATAAGATTTTAAATTGTAAAACAAAAGTAAAATTCTAATTATTTGTCTTAAGATTTTAATTCAGCCCTAAAACTTATTGACTGTTTATAATAGGTAAGTTTAAAGTCAGGTAGTATGGAGATGTCAAAAATGTTCAAAACCCTATGTAGCACATGCAGGTTTCACTATGCATACTTGCAAACAGGAGTGGGTATATAATTTGCATGGCCTAGCACAAAGTGAAAATGCAGGGCCTCTTGTTCAAAAACTATTATGTCAACAACAGAGCATTAAATCAATCACAAGGTCTTTCTGACTAAGACATTGTGAGGCCAAACAGGTTGCATGCCCGTGGATTCAGCCCTGTTGAGAAGTATGACATTTAGAAATGTCACATTATATTAGCATTACCTTTCATATAAAACTGATTACCCAAATCTCATTCTACTAGACTAACATTAATTTCACATTTTTGGAGCGGTCCAGCTTAGTGCCAAAGGAGACTTTCAGACACAAGATTTCTGGTCTTCCTGCTACTGAAATGCTCCTGGTCCACACTTGCTGTTCTGCATCTGCTGCTCAAGATACTTTGCTGGACTGGAAATTTGGTGCCTAGGAATGAAGCTTTCTTGCCATACCAAGTTTTAATCCATATCAATATATTTTGAGAATGAAGGAAGCCCACTGACCTAACTGGCCTGCAAAAGGACTATCCAGGCCAATTGGGCTGAGTAGTTACCTTCATGTAGCCATTTACTTGGGAAGTTCAGCTGCTCCACCTGTAGTGGAACACACACACCTCCAGGATCTCTGTGGAGGAGTGTGCGAGTCTCCTCTCTGTCACTTGGTATGGACAGCCCTGGCATGCAGAAGACAATCAATATGTATTAGTTCAAACAGACTATTATTTTCTCCCTTTCTCCTGTTACTAAAGTAATCAGAGATGTTAATAGTTTCTCATTTTGGTTCTATCTCTTTAGCTTTTTAGAGGAATAGTTAGGTAGCCAGAACTTTTAAATATTGCAAAATGTTTAATATTACTAAGGAATGGAATATTTCTTGAAGTGTTTTTTTTTCACATAACAAACGTATGAACTTAAAAACAAACTAAAAATAATAAAAAAGTTTTAAAGAAAATGTTTCTTAACAAACATATCTATTTATCTTCAAAAAAATATGCTCAATGCATGTAATAGATTTGTTCCTTAATTATGCAGGGTGGTCATATGAATTAAAGTAGAATAGTTAAACATACATGATCTGGAGTTACACTGCGTGGGTAGAAGTCTTTGCTTGGCTGTGAGACCTTGAACAAGTTCTTAAATTCTCCATGTCTCAGTTCCTTCATTATAAGATAGAGATACTAACAGTTTTCACATTATAGTGTTGTTCTGAGTATAAATGCCAATATATTTATAAAGTACTTTGAACTGTACACCAGCCAATAAATGTAAATAACCACAATGGAAATATTATACTGGATAAAATAATTCAGAAACATTTGTACCACAAATAAATGTTCCCATTTTGAGCTTCCAAGTCTGCTTTGAAATAAAAATGTATTAGTGTTTCAAATATCAGACCACTGCCTCTCGATGTATCCATCAATAGCAGGTTGATCCTTTTCCCCATACCTCTTCTGGTTGATTTTATAATCAGTTATGCTTCATTTTCTTGGAGTTATGCCTCAAGTGCGAATAGGGTTAGGTACAGAGTAAAACTGAATGGCTCTCTGAATAGTACAGCAGACAAATTTTAATTTATGGCCTTTCCAGACCATGATTTGAGCTGATTAATTTTTTATTTTCTCCAGATACTAGATCAGGCTGTCAATAATTGAGATAGCCAACTAACAGGCTACAATTTAAGTGAGCATTGTAATATCTCACAGGTTTGTTGTGAAGATAAAATAATATGTAAATATAACACATGAAAATTTTTGTAGACACTTCAGTGATATATGCATTCTATTTAATATTTCTGACTCACGTGATAATATTATTAGATATAGTACTTTAAGAAATATAAAACCAATTTATATAAAATAGAGAGGACTCTTCATTTACTACAACTCCTGAGTCCAGTGTCCAATCTGTGAGTTTTATTTAAGGAGAGGAACATAATTCCCTAGGTAAAGCCTTGTAAAGTGAAGAATGAAAGATTGTCTCTGCAGCTGCAGAAAGCAGAGGACTAGAAGCCTGGAAAGTTGAGGCACCTTAACTGGTTTCATTCTGTCTTGACTTAAAAAAAAAAATAACTTTTAAGGTGGAAAAGAATCTTTAAAATTTTTTTTTTCAGGAAAAACATTTCTTGGTCCTTGCAATTTTTCTGTAAATTTAGGATCATTTCAAAGTTTACATATTTATTTATTTATTTTTCTTTTTTAAAAAAATTATTATATTTTAAGTTCTGGGGGATGTGTGCAGAACGTGCAAGTTTGTTTCTGGTATAGACTTCACCCATGTATTATTGAAAATTTTGTGATGAGTCTTAGAGTACTTGTTACTTATTCCATCAGCATGGTTTTTCATGAGATTTAGCATTTGAAAGATTAATTTTTCCCATGTGAACTGACTCTTATGACCCTAGTTATCATAATTAAAATATAAAACAATATGTATCTTGGAAATTACCAAGAAATTTCCCATACCTCATATAGTTGATTTTCTAATCAGTTATGCTTCATTTTCTTAGAGTTATCTCTCAAGTGAGAATAGGGTTAGGTGGTTAGGTACAGAGTAAAACTGAATGACTCTCTTAATAGTAGAGCAGACAAATTTTAATATTTTGAGAAATCCAGGTTATTGGAAATTCCATAAAATATCTTCAGATTGTTCTCTCTTACCAACTCCATTCCCTTTTCAGTTTCCTTGATCCAACCTTTCTTTTACTTAATTTCTTCTTCAACCTGTCTCACAAATCTTAATTATATGAAGAAAGCCATACACCCTTAATTTTACATTGTGTGCATAATTTACAATCTATTCACTATATTTTACATAAGCATAGTAAATTCTGTGAAGATCTTGTCATCCCGTTAAGATGGTCATGGAAAACTCAGTCCCCAGCCTAAGAGGAGTGCCTCCCTCCTAGAGTTTGCAAGTCCTCAGACAACAGCTTATACAACCCTGCTTTCAATATGAAGTCTTAATCACTCATGTTTCTCATTTAAAACTTGTAATGATAGTGATTAGGAAAAAATAATTTTATTGTGTTTCCCTATCATTGGTAATGTTATCTTAACCAAATTTTCTTATAACAGAAGAAAAACAGAGATTCCCTACAATTTACTATTATGGCAATTTTTACACAAACTTAGTTTCAGGTTCAGTAAGATGCAATATTCAGATGGAAACCTTTAGGGAGGAGTTAATGGCCAAAGTAAGTCCTACTTATCACCCCCACTAAATTATCTACATGCTAACATAAAATTATCTCAATAACAGTTAAATTAAAAGTATAATTGAAAGAGATTTTAGTACAGAGGAACAAACTGGTGAAACTTTCCATTTAAACTCAATCTTCAGTAGTCAGCTGAGTCCTTAAGTCTTCAGAGAGCTATTATTTTAGCAAAAAAAAAAAAAGATAATATTCATGATTGTTTAGTTGTTAGCATCCATTTGTATCATTTTAGTCCCTTAAGAGAACTTTGTCTTAAACAGTCACGTTCTATTTTTATATCAGCCTTGTTTTCTCTCTATAATTGCCTTCTATATAATTAAGATTTCAAAGTGGTCGCCTGTCCCACAAGAGTCATGACACCACTTGGAGTTCTGAGATATAGTCTATAGTAATAATGTCAGAGGTGAGGACTCCATGAATGTAACATTTTTCCTGAGTAATTCTTCCTCTTATTATTATTACTATGAATTTGAAATCCAAAACGTCCTAGAAAATTTTCATTAGCTCACAAAGAGCCAGTTAAATTAACTGACTTATTTAAAGTTCTGTCTCAGTCAGAGGCAGAACGGAAACAAGAACCCAGGTCTCTACCACCGTTTTTATTAAGCCACTGTAAGGTTAGTGTTTGCTAAATTTGTATTTGTAATTTCACGAATTTTTGTTTTTTTTCATTGTTCCTTCTGTGTGCACTTGTTTTTCTTTAATCCATCAAGATCTATTATTTCTTATTTCATTTACATTCATGTTGCTAGGTTTTATTTTTTCTTTTTCAATCCTTTTTTGTACTTCCATTTCAAAATATCTAAGTGAATGAATGAATTAAATGAATAAATAAACTAGAGCAGAATAATAGAAGTAATGCAGGGTTTAGAAATATTTATGCAATACTTTATCTACCGGTATCTTTTTGCATGGTGCTCAGTTATACATTATGTAAGGGCTAAACTCAGTGTTTCTAAACATTTTTAAATTAAATTTAAAGCTTTTTTTGAGTTGGGCAAAATTACAGTTGTCTCTTGTAACAAATTACCACCAAATGAATGGCTTAAAAGAACACAAATTTATTATCCCACAGTTCTATAAGTCAGAAGTCAGCTTGGTCCTCTACAGTGGGTATCTTGAAGCTGAAATCAAGGTGTTGGTGGTCCTGTACTTATCTGGAGGCTGTAGGGGAGAACCTGCTTTCATGCTAATTCAGGTTATTGGCAGAATTCAGGTCTATGCAATAGTTAGACTGAGGTTCCTCTTTCCTTACCGTATGTCAGCGGGGAGCTTCCTTTACCTCCTTAAGGCTTGCTACACTCCTTGGCACCTTGGCCCTTTCATAATGTTAGATTGAATTCACTCAGATAATTCAGGATAATTTCTCTATATTACAGCCTGTAACCTACTTATATCTAAATCCCTTCTACCATGCAATGTAACATATTCCTTTGTTCTAGGGATTAAGGTGGGTTATCTTTGATGAAACATTCTGCCTACCACTGCCCCCAAATTTGAGTTCTTATAAGGAATACTCCTCAATAATTTTTAATTTGCATATCATTGAGAATAATTAGTAAGTCTCTGAAAGCATGAAATTTTAAAATTATTGTCAATAACCCAAAAATCTATATTTAGGAAAAATATAATTAAAAAGCATTCCATATACTAAGTTTCTGTGATAAAGCTCTATAGATACATGCATTATGTCATATATCTATCATTACAGCATCTTACCTGTGTTCTTCACTTATTTATTCCTGCCCTTTTCCTACACCCATAGTAATCACTGATCTTTTTACTGTGTCCATAATTTTGCATTTTCCAGAATGTCATATAACTGGAATCATACAACATGCAGCCTTTTCACATTGACTTTCTTCACTTAGCAATGTGTACTCAAAGTTTCTCCAAATCATTTCATGATTTGATAGTTCATTTCTTTTTATTGCTGAATAGTATTCCATTGTACAATGGTACCACAATTTTTCCATTCACCTATTTAAATGCATCTTGGTTGCTTTTATTTTTTAGTAATTATCAGTACAGATGCCTTAAGTGTTCATGCGCAAATATTTTGTGGACATAATCTTTCAACTCAATTGTGTAAATAACTAGGAGGATGATTGTATAAGACTACTTTTAACTTTGTAAGAAATAGCTAAACTGTCTTTTAAAGTGTTTGTACCAGTTTGAATTCCCATAAGCAATAAACGACAGTTTCTGTTACTCCATGTCTTTTGCTAGGATTTGGTATTGTCAGTTTTTTTTTATTTTAGCTATTCTAAGAGATGTACAGTATCTCATTGTTTTAACTAGCATTTTTTAATGACAAATAATGTTGAACAACTTTCATATACTTATTTTTCATCTATATATCTTCCTTTTGAGGTGTTTGTTCAGATATTTGGCCCATTTTTGTTTCTTGTTTGTTTTCTTATTGTTGAGTTTTAATTGTCTTTTGTATATTTTGAATAGATTACATTTATGAGATATGTTTGTATATATTTTTGCTTAATCTGTGTCTTGTCTTTTCATTCTCTGAAAAGTGTCTTTTGTGGAGCAGAAGGTTTTAATTTTAGTAAATTCCAACATCAATTTTTTCCTTTCATGAATTTTACTTTTATATCTAAAAACTTATTAAACCCAAGGCCACCTAGATTTCTCCCACATATTCTGTAGAAGTTTTATACTTTTAATTTTACATTGAGTTAATTTATGTGAAAATTATAAGATCTGTGTCTAAATTCTTTTTAGAAGGATGTCTAATTGTTTTAGTATCATTTGTTGAGAAGACAATTCTTTCTTCATTGAGTTTCCTTTGCTTCTTTTGTTAAAGATTAGGTGACTACATTTGTGTGGGTTTGTTTCTGAAATCTTTATTCTGTTCCATTGTTATATATGTCTATTCTTTTTCCAATGCTACATTGTCTTGATCTTTGTAGCGGTATAGTTAATTTTGAGGAAGGCATTGTCAATCCTCCACCTTTATTCTTCTTCAGTATTGTGTTGGCAATTATGTACTTTTCTGCCTTTTGGTATAAATTGTATAATCGCTTCAGTAATCTCCATAAAATATCTTGCTGGTACTTTGACTAGATTTTGATTTAGATTATAGATTCAGTTGGAAAGAATGAACATGTTAAGAATACTGAGTATTCTGATTCATAAATACAGAGTGTATCTCGATTTATTTTGATTTTCTCTAATTTCATTTGTCAGAGTTTTGTAGTTTTCTGCATATAGATTTTAAACATACTTTGTTAACACTCAAGTATTTAACTTTTGGTGCTAATGTAAATAATTTTTTTTTTAAATTTCAAACTTTAATGATTCGTTATTATATAAAGAAAAAAAGCATTACTTTTGGATATTTACATGAAAATTTACACACTAATAAGTAATAGTGCTAAAATTACTTATTAATTCTGGGATTTTTTATTGATTATTTAGGATTTTCTATTAATACATAAACCATCATGTAATCTACGAAAAAAATATAGTTTTATTTATTTTTTCCCAGTTGGTATGTTTTATTTCTTTCTCTTATCTTAAAGCACTATCTACTATGTGCAGTATAATATAAAATAAGATAAGTTAAAGGATCCAGTAAAAATTACCTGGTAGCTCATATAATTCCTCCCAATCTTGGAAAACAAAGCATCTAGTTTCTCACAGTTATGATGTTTTTATTACATTGTTTTATGGATATATTTTATTAAGTGGAGGAAATTTTCCCCAGTTCCTCATTTTCTGAACATTTTTATAATGAATGGGTATTAGATTTTGTCAAATGCTTTTACTACATCAATTGAAGTAATCATGTAATTTGTTTTCTTTAACCTGTTGATGTGGTGGTGGATTACACTAATCAATTTTCAAATGTTGAACCAGCCATATAATACTTAGCATAAATCTGGAATTGGTTGTAGTATAAAATTCCTTTATAATTTGTTGTATTAAATTTATTAATATTTTATGAAGATTTTCATAACTTGGTTCATAATAGATATTGTCTATAATTTTCCTTTTTGTAATATCTTTGGTTTGGTGCCAGTGCTTTTTATTGTGGCAAAATATACACAATATTTATCATTTTAACCATTCTTAAATGTCTGGTTTAATGGCATTAGATACATTCACAATGTATCACTACTATTGTTACCCAAAATGTTTTCATCAACCTGAACAAAAGCTCTGTACCCATTAAAAAATAGCATTCCTCTCCCCATTTTCCCATTTCCTGGTAAATTCTATTCTACTTACTGTCTCTACAAATTTGCCTATTTGAAAAACCTCATATTTGTACTTCCATATATTTTTACATATGCTATTTGTCCTTCTGCGTTTGGCTTATTTCACCAAGCACGATATTTCCAAGGTCCATCCATGTTGTAGCACATATCAAACATTTTATTTCTTTTCATGACTAAATATTTTATTTTAGGCACATATACCACCTTTTCATTATCCATTCATCTATTGAAGGACAATTCTGTTGTTTTTACTCTTGTGCTGTTGTGAACTGTGCTGCTATGAACATAGGTATAAAAAAATTTTGTTGAAGTCTCTGCTTTCAGTTCTTAGGAAAATATATCTATCAAAAAAGAATGGAATTGCTATTTTATATCATAGCTCTATTTTTAATTTTTTTGGGAAAACTTCACACTATTTTCCATAATGGCTATACCAATTTACATTCCATCAGTGGTGCACAAAGTATCCCTTTTCTTAACATCCTCAGCAACACATTTGTCTTTTTGATAGTTGGCAAATATTTCATGATGAAGATACCAACAGCAATTGCAACAAAAGCAAAAATTGACAAATGGGATCTAATTTAACTAAAGAGCTTCTGTACAGCAAAAGAAACTATAAACAGAATAAACTGAAAACCTACAAACTAGCAGAACATTTTTCCAAACTAAGCCTCTGGCAAAGGTCCAATATCCAGCATCTATAAGGAACTTAAATTTATGAGAAAAAAAAATCATTAAAAAGTGACCAGAAGACATGAATAGACACTTCTTTAAAGAAGATATTTATAAGGCCAAACATGACCAAAAAAACATGAAAAAAAAAAACCCAACATCCCTGTCATTAGAGAAATACAATTCAAAACCACAATGAGATGCCATCTTGCACCAGTTAAAATGGCTATTATTAAAAAGTCGAATTGTCACTGCAATGTGGGGGCATGTGACACTGGGGATATATAGCACTGTCCCTTGGATGTGCAAGTGTGCCTTGGACATGCCATGCCACAGGATAAATAAGCATTTTATATCTTAACATAAATATACCAGGAGAGGGGACTCAAGATGGCGCTGTGAGAACAACCCAGGATTGGAGCCCACGTTGAATTCGCAAACGGTGAGTCAGTGCTGCATTTCCAGACTGATCTTTGTTGCCCACAGAACGGGGAAACTCCCAAGTATAAAAAGACACGGGACGCCAGGCAGTAGGTCTGCCTGGCGAAGCCGGCAGCCAGGGCGGCGGCGGCCGGCCCTACTCAGCAATCCCCACAGGGCGCGCTTGTCCGGGTGCCTTGTTGAACCGGCAACCTGAGACTTGAGAGGGCTGGACTTGAGACTGAACGAGACTTGCACAGTAGCCCAGCCCAGGGGATTGCAGGGACAGATCGTTTGGGATACCCAGTGGGACGAACAAAACCGCGATTTCAAACTATCCCGGGCAGACGGTCCAAGACGCTCTGTGGGGGAGGGGCGTCCACCACTACAGAGGCAACCTGCCCCAACTGATATACACGCCCACTGCTGAGGCAGCCAGCTGTTGCCGAGGCAACCCACCCCAACTGAGATACACGCCCACTGCTGACTCAGCCAGCCGTTGCCGAGGCAACCCGTCCCTACTGAGATACACGCCCACTGCTGACGCAGCCTGCCGTTGCTGAGGCAACATGCTACAACGAAGAGACTCCGCCGCAGGGCGTGGCGGAGACCACAGCAGAGCCGGCAGGAACAGCGCGAATCACACAACAGCAGGGCGGAGCCTCAGCAGCCAAACAGTGGCTAGTCTGCCTTTGAGCTGGGCAGGACACCTGATCGGACATCCAAAAATAAAGCCCAAACCCCTCAACACAGAGCATTTGAGAAAAAAAAAAAGGGTTGTTTAATGAGCTGTGTTGCAGCAGAATCAAACATAGCAGCCTAACAGCCCTGAATGAACAGCAGAGTGCACAGCTCAGCAATTAAACCCCTATAAAGTACAAACTGTCTCCTCAAGCAGCTCCCTGACCCCTCTATATCCAAAAGACTGTCATTAGGCAGGCATCATCCTGGGACAAAGAGAGCAGAAAAAGAAACTGGTAGCATCCCTCGCTGTGCCACGGCTACTAGAGGTGCACCCCAGACAAGCAGGGTCTGGAGCGGACCTCAACAGTCGTACAGCGAAGGGGCTAGACTGGTAGAAGGAAAACCAAGCAACAGAAATACTTCATCATCAACATTCTGGGTGTCCACTCAGAGACCCAAACGAAAAGTCAGCAATTACGCAGACGACCAGCGGACAAATCCACAAAGATGGGAAGAAACCAGCGCAAAAAGGAGGAAAACACCCGAAACCAGAACACATCGCCTCCTAGAAAGGACCAAAACTCCTCACCAGCAAGGGAACAAAGCTGGACGGAGAATGACTGTGACGAAATGACGGAATTAGACTTCAGAAGATGGATAATGAGAAACTTTTGTGAGCTAAAAGATCATGTATTAAATCAATGCAAAGAAACTAAGAACCTTGAAAAAAGATTTGAAAAAAGATTCGAGGAAATGATAACAAGAATGGATACCTTAGAGAGGAATATGAATGAATTAAAGGAGCTGAAAAACACAATACGAGAACTTCGCGAAGCAAACGCAAGTTTCAATAGCCGAATTGACCAAGCAGAAGAAAGAATATCTGAAGTCGAAGACCAACTCAATGAAATAAAACGAGAAACCAAGATCAGAGAAAAAAGCGCAAAAAGGAATGAACAAAGTCTCCAAGAAATGTGGGACTATGTGAAAAGACCTAACCTACGTTTGATAGGTGTACCAGAAGGGGACGAAGAGAATGAATCCCAGCTGGAAAATACTCTTCAGGACATCATCCAGGAAAATTTCCCCCACCTAGCAAGACAAGCCAACACTCAATTGCAGGAAATACAGAGAACACCACAAAGATATTCTGCAAGAAGAGCAACCCCAAGGCACATAATCGTCAGATTCAACAGGGTTGAAATAAAGGAGAGAATACTAAGGGCAGCCAGAGAGAAAGGTCGGGTCACCCACAAAGGGAAGCCCATCAGACTCACAGCAGATCTCTCGGCAGAAACACTACAAGCCAGAAGAGAGTGGGGGCCAATATTCAACATTCTTAAAGAAAAGAACTTTCAACCCAGAATTTCATATCCAGCCAAACTGAGCTTCAGAAGTGAAGGAAGAATAAAATCCTTTGCGAACAAGCAAGTACTCAGAGATTTCGTCACCACCAGGCCTGCTTTACAAGAGCTCCTAAAAGAGGCACTACACATAGAAAGGATCAATCAGTACTAGCCATACCAAAATCACACTGAATGCTAAAGAGCTTCAACATAATGAAGAATGTACAACAACTAACAGGCAAAACAGCCACTTAGCATCAAAATGGCAGTATCAAATTGACACATAACAATATTAACCATAAATGTAAATGGACTAAATGCACCAATCAAAAGACACAGACTGGCAAATTGGATAAAAATCCAAAACCCATCAGTGTGCTGTATCCAGGAAACCCATCTCACATGCAAGGATACACAAAGGCTCAAAAGAAAGGGATGGAGGAAGATTTACCAAGCTAATGGAAAGCAAAAAAAAGCAGGAATTGCAATTCTCATCTCTGATAAAATAGACTTTAAAGCAACAAAGATCAAAAGAGACAAAGAAGGCCATTACATAATGGTAAAAGGATCGATACAACAAGAAGAGCTAACAATCCTAAACATATATGGACCCAACACAGGAGCACCCAGACACATAAGGCAAGTTCTTAATGACTTACAGAAGGACTTAGACTCCCACACAATAATAGTGGGAGACTTTAACACTCCACTGTCAATACTAGACAGATCAACCAGACAGAAAATCAACAAGGATACCCAGGGCTTGAACTCAGACCTGGAGCAAGCAAACCTGGTGGACATTTACAGAACTCTCCACCCCAAATCCACAGAATACACATTCTTCTCAGCACCACATCACACCTACTCTAAAATTGACCACATAATTGGAAGTAAAGCACTGCTCAACAAATGCAAAACAACTGAAATCATAACAAACAGCCTCTCAGACCATAGTGCAATCAAGTTAGAACTCAGAATTCAGAAACCGACCCAGAACCGCACAGCTTCATGGAAACTGAACAACTGGCTCTTGAATGTTGACTGGGTAAACAACGAAATGAAGGCAGAAATAAAGAAGTTCTTCGAAACCAATGAGAATGAAGACACAACGTGCCAGAACCTCTGGGACACATTTAAAGCAGTCTCTAGAGGAAAGTATATAGCAATAAGTGCCCATATGAGGAGAATGGAGAGATCCAAAATTGACACCCTATCGTCAAAATTGAAAGAGCTAGAGGAGCAAGATCAAAAAAACTCAAAACCCAGCAGAAGACAAGAAATTACTAAGATCAGAGCTGAGCTGAAGGAGATTGAGACACGAAAAACCCTTCAAAAAATCAATAAATCCAAGAGCTGGTTTTTTGAAAAGATCAACAAAATAGACAGACCACTAGCCAGATTGATTAAAAAGAAAAGAGAGAACAACCAAATAGATGCAATAAAAAATGATAAAGGGGAAATCACCACAGATTCCACAGAAATTCAAACCATCATCAGAGAATATTACAAACAACTCTATGCACATAAACTAGTAAACCTGGAAGAAATGGATAAATTCCTGGACTCCTGTGTCCTCCCAAGCCTAAACCAGGAGGAAGCTGAAACTATGAATAGACCAATAACAAGGTCTGAAGTTGAGACAACAATTAAGAGCCTACCTCACAAAAAAAGCCCAGGTCCAGATGGGTTCACAGCCGAATTCTACCAGACACACAAGGAGGAGCTGGTACCATTCCTTCTAAAACTATTTCAAACAATCCAAAAAGAGGGAATCCTTCCCAAATCATTTTATGAGACCAACATCATCCTGATACCAAAACCCGGCAGAGACCCAACGAGAAAAGAAAACTTCAGGCCAATATCCATGATGAACATAGATGCAAAAATCTTCAATAAAATATTGGCAAGCCGAATGCAACAGAAAATCAAAAAACTTATTCATCATGATCAAGTAGGATTCATCCCAGGGATGCAAGGCAGGTTCAACATACGCAAGTCTATCAACGTAATTCACCACATAAACAGAACCAAAAACAAAAACCACATGATTATCTCAATTGACGCAGAGAAGGCATTTGACAAAATTCAACAGCCCTTTATGCTAAAAACCCTCAATAAACTCGGGATCGATGGAACGTATCTCAAAGTAATAAAAGCTATTTATGACAAACCAACAGCCAATATCATACTGAATGGGCAAAAACTGGAAGCATTCCCTTTGAAATCTGGTACTAGAGAAGGATGCCCTCTCTCACCACTCCTATTCAATATAGTACTGGAAGTTCTAGCCAGAGCAATCAGGCAAGAAAAAGAAATAAAGGGTGTTCAAATAGGAAAGGTGGAAGCCAAAGTGTCTCTATTTGCAGACGACATGATAGTATACCTAGAAGACCCCATCGCCTCAGCCCAAAAACTCCTGAAACTGATAAACAACTTCAGCAAAGTCTCAGGATATAAAATCAATGTGCAAAAATCACAAGCATTCGTCTACACCAATAACAGACTTAAAGAAAGCCAAATCAAGAGCGAACTGCCATTTGCAATTGCTACAAAAAGAATAAAATACCTTGGAATACAACTCACAAGGAACGTAAGGGACCTCTTCAAAGAGAACTACAAACCACTGCTAAACGAAATCAGAGAGGACACAAACAAATGGAGAAACATTCCATGTTCATGGTTAGGAAGAATTAATATCGTGAAAATGGCTATACTGCCCAAAGTAATTTACAGAATCAACGCTATCCCCATCAAGCTACCATTGACTTTCTTCACAGAACTGGAAAAAACCACCATGAACTTCATATGGAACCAAAAGAGAGCCCGCATAGCCAAGTCAATTCTAAGCAAAAAGAACACAGCAGGGGGCATCACACTACCGGATTTCAAACTATACTACAAGGCTACAGTAATCAAAACAGCATGGTACTGGTACCAAAACAGAGATATAGACCAATGGAACAAAACAGAGGCACCGGAGGCAACACAACATACATACAACTATACAATCTTTGATAAACCTGACAAAAACAAGCAATGGGGCAAGGATTCCATGTTTAACAAATGGTGTTGGGAAAAATGGCTAGCCATGTGCAGAAAGCAGAAACTGGACCCCTTCCTGACACCTTACACTAAAATTAACTCCAGATGGATTAAAGACTTAAACATAAGACCTGGCACCATAAAAACCCTAGAAGGAAATCTAGGCAAAACTATCCAGGACATAGGAGTAGGCAAGGACTTCATGAACAAAACACCAAGAGCATTGGCAACAAAAGCCAAAATAGACAAATGGGACCTAATGAAACTCCACAGCTTCTGCACGGCAAAAGAAACAGTCACTAGAGTGGATCGGCAACCAACAGAATGGGAAAAAATTTTCGCAGTCTATCCATCTGACAAAGGGCTGATATCCAGAATTTACAAACAACTCAAGCAGATTTACAGGAAAAAAACAAACAAGCCCATTCAAAAGTGGGCAAAGGATATGAACAGATACTTTACGAAAGAAGACATATATGAGGCCAACGATCATATGAAAAAATGCTCATCGTCACTGGTCATCAGAGAGATGCAAATCAAAACCACATTGAGATACCATCTCACGCCAGTTAGAATGGCGATCATTAAAAAATCTGGAGACAACAGATGCTGGAGAGGATGTGGAGAAAAAGGAACACTTTTACACTGTTGGTGGGAGTGTAAATTAGTTCAACCATTGTGGAAGACAGTGTGGTGATTCCTCAAGGCCTTAGAAATAGAAATTCCATTTGACCCAGCAATCCCATTACTGGGTATATATCCAAAAGACTATAAATCGTTCTACTATAAGGACACATGTACACGAATGTTCATTGCAGCACTGTTTACAATAGCAAAGACCTGGAATCAACCCAAATGCCCATTGATGATAGACTGGATTGGAAAAATGTGGCACATATACACCATGGAATATTATGCAGCAATCAGAAATGATGAGTTCGTGTCGTTTGTAGGGACATGGATGAATCTGGAAAACATCATCCTCAGCAAACTGACACAAGAACAGAAAATGAAACACCGCATATTCTCACTCATAGGTGGGTGATGAAAAATGAGAACACATGGACACAGAAAGGGGAGTACTAAACACTGGGGTCTATTGGGGGGAAAAGGGGAGGGCCAGTGGGAGGGGGAGGTGGGGAGGGATAGCCTGGGGAGAAATGCCAAATGTGGGTGAAGGGGAGAAAGGAAGCAAAGCACACTGCCATGTGTGTACCTACGCAACTGTCTTGCATGCTCTGCTCATGTACCCCAAAACCTATAATCCAATAAAAAATAAAAAATAAATAAATAAATAAATAAACCAGTAAAAAAAAAAAAGTCAAAAAATTAAAGATGCTGGCAGGGTTGTGGAGAACAAGGAACACTTACACACTGTTGATGGGAATGTAAATTAGTTCAATTATTGTGGAAGACAGTGTGATTCCTCAAAGACCTAGAGGCAGAAAAACCATTTTATCCTACAATCTCATTATTGGATATATACCCAAAGGAATATAAATCATTCTATTATAAAGATACATGCACATATATGTCCATTGCAGCACTATTCACAATAACAAAGATACGGAATTAACCTAAATCCCATCAATGATAGGTTAGACAAGGAAAATGTGATACATATGCACCATGGAGTACATACTAGACAGTCATTTAAAAAATTGAGATTATGTTTTTTGCAGCGATATGGATGGAGCTGGAGGCCATTTTCCTTAGGAAACTAATACAGGAACAGAAAATTAAATACTCCATGTTCTCACTTATAAGTGGGAGCTAAATGATGATGAAACATGGACACATAGAGGGGAACAACACACATTCAGGCATATTGCAGGGTGGAGGGTGGGAGGAGGGAGAGGATCAGGAAAAGAGACTAATGGCTATTAGGTTTAATATGGTTAATGAAATAAACTGTACAACAAACTCCCGTGAAACACATTTACCTATGTAACAAACGTGCACATTTACCACTGAATTTAAATTAAAAGACAGAAAAAAGAAAATCAATTGACTGTATACACAAGAGTTTATTTCTGACCTCTCTCTTTAATTCTAGTGGTACATATATCTGTTCTTAAACCTGTATTATATTCTCTTGATTATTATAGCTTTTTAATAAATTTCGAAGTCAGGAAGTATGAGTTCTTTAAATTTATTCTTCTTTTTCAATATTGCTTTGGTATTTCAGGGACCCTTGCAATTTTATATCAGTTTAAAGATTGGCATTTCCGTTTTTGCAAGAAAAAGCTGTGGTGATTTTAATAGGCATTGTATTAAATCTATAAATTGCTCTGAGTAGTACTGACATCTTAACAATGTCAGATTTTCTTATGTGAGTACAAGATGTCTTTCCATTTTTAAGGTCTCCTCTAATTACTTTTGGCAGTATTTTGTAATTTTGAAGGCTTTTACTTCCTTGATTAAATTTATTTCTGTGTATTTAATTATTTTAGGCACTATTGTAAGAGGTATTTATTTCACCATTTCTTTTTGTGATTGTTTGTAGATAGCATATATTAAACACAACTGATTTTTATGTTTGCAACTTTACGTAATTTTTTAATGAGGTAATTGTGCTAAATACATAATTGTTTATTACTCTAGTAGCTTTATTGTGGATTATTTGGAGTTTTGAATATTTAGGATTAAGTCATTTATAAATATAGTTTTCTTTCTTCCTTTCCAATTTGAATGCCTTCTATTTCTTTTCTCTTTATTTCTATTTTTAATAGTTCTGTTTAGAACTTACAGTACAATGTTGAACAGCAATGTTGAAACATCTGTGTCATGTTTCTGATTTTAGGGAGAATGCTTTCAATCTTTCATCACTGAATATGATGTTAATTATGGGCATTTCATAAATACTATTTATTAAATTTGAACTCACAGAAGCAAGGAATAGAAGCTGGGACTGGAGAAGGATAGGAAGATGTTCAAAGCTTGTAGAGTTTCAGTTAGCATTAATAAGTTTGGATATCTATGTACAGCATGGTGACTATATAGTTAATAATAGTGCCTCGTATACTTAAACATTTCCAGGGTTTGATTGTTTAAATGTTCTCACCACAGACAAACTAATACATATGTAAGGTATTGATATGTTAATTAGCTTTATGTAATTATTTTACATTATATATGTGTATCAGACCATAACATTATACAGCATAAATATATAACATTTTTATTAATTTTACCTAAATAAAGCTGGAGGGAAAAATAAATACCATTTATTATTTAGAGAAATTTCTCTTAAATTTCTAGTTGACTAACAGTTTTTAATCATAAAATAGTGTTGAATTTCGTCAAATGCCTTTTCTACATTAAAGGAAATGATCATGTAATTTTTTTCTTCATTCTCTTAATGTGATATAATTATATTGATTTACTATCTTATTTTGAGCCACTCTTGCATTTCTGGAATAAATCCCACTTGGGCTTTGTGAATAATTCCTTTAATATGCTGATAGATTTCATTGACTAATACTTTGTTTAGAGGATTTAAATGTATACTTATAAGAAATACGAATCTGTTATTTTCCTTCTTGTAACATCTTTATTTGATTTGTTATTAGAGTGATGCTAGCCTTATAATGAATTAGGAGGTGTTTTCTTCTTCTTCAACTTTTTGGAAGACTTTGAGAAAGATTGATATTAATTATTCTTTAAATGTTCAGTGTGATTCAGTGGTGAAGCCATATGATTTCGAACTTTTCTCTGTTGAAAAGTTTTTGTTTGCTTATTCAATCTTTTACTATAAATCTTTTGAGATTTTTCTATTTCTTTTTGAGCTAGTTTAGGTAATTCATGTGTTTCAAAGAATGTGTTATTTTTTAAGGTTATCTAATTTGTTAATATGTATTTTTCATAGTATTATATAATTCTTTTTATCTCTGTAAGGCTGGTAGTAATATTTCCACTTTCTTTCCTAATTTTAGCTTTTGTATATTCTCTCTTCTGTTCCTTGTCAGTCTAACTTAAGGTTTGTCAATTTTGTTTCTCTTTTCAAAGAAACAACTTTTAGTTATATTAATATTTCTCTATTGTTTTTCTATTTTCTATTTTGTTTATCTTTGGTCTATTCTTTTCTATTTTGTTCCTTCTGCTAATTTTACATTTGATTTGCTCATCTTTTGCTAGTTTTTTTTAAATGTAAACTTAGGAATAGGCTTGAGATCTTTCTTCTTTTTTAATTACAGCTGAAAATTCCACTCCTTTTGCTGAGTCCCATAAGCTTTAGCATGTTGTCTTCGTTTTCATTTGTCTTTATGCATTTTCTAATTTTCTTTGGGACCATTCTTTGACCCATTAGTTGTTTAAGAGTGTGTTGTTTAAATCCACATTTTTGTGTGAATTTTTCTTTTTTTCTTTCTGTTATTGATTTCTAAATTCATTCCATTGAGCTCTGAAAAGGCACTGTGTAATTTCAATATTTTTAAATGTACTAAGACTTATATATGGCCTTATATATGGACATATATATATATATATATATATATATATATATATATATATATATCCTTATTGTGGCTTTATATATGGCCTATCTGGAAAATACTCTACGTGCACTTGAGTAGACTATGTATTCTGTTGTTGGGTGGAGTGTTCTGTATATGTCTGCTAGGTCTAGTTTTGTTTGGTCTTGTTGGCATTCAAGTTATTCAAGTCCTGGATTTACTTTACTTATCTTTAGTCTGTCTAATCTATCCAGTATTGAAAGCAGGGTTATATTAAAACTTATTTGAAAAGCTTTCCAGGTGATTGTTATGTGAAACCAGGTTTGAGAACAGCTACAATTTTTGAATAATTTGCAAGTGTAGTTAGGCGGAATATCCTTCTTATGGAATAATAAGTGTTTAGTATCACTAGATTTTGTCCATAATGGAATGTTTTTTTATTCAGATGCTGCAGCTACTGATTGGTATGCTTATATGATAGTACACTCTTTTGGGATTAACAAGTGGGTAATATTTTAATAGTATTTATTAAATAGGCAGCTGAACTAATTGATGTATTTTTTCCTGGAGAAATAGATTTATGAATAAAAAGATGGTAAATACATTTTTAGAATCAGGCAACTGGAGCTGGCAGTCTCAGGGATATATTGTAATTGTTTCAGCATGAGGAGAATGGTATTTTGGCCTTTGGTCTTCCAAAGAAATAGTTTTGTTTGTCAACCATGTCTCTGTGATACCTTATATTTGGGCTTTTTCCTCATATTTTCGACTAGATCTGACTCTCAGACCATTGCTGTCTTTGTATGAATTAATATTAATAATATTTTACATATTTTATAAACTTATGACATAGTCATAAAGAAAGTATAAGTTTCAAATTTATAAGATTGCCTATCTCTGTACTGACCTTGGTAAGTCATTTAATCTCTCAGTTGATGTCTACTAAACTCAAAATTTTCTTCGTGTTAACATGAATGATTAGGTGTTTTATCTGTCAAAGACTAAGTTCTATTTTCAAAGATGAAACTAAAGCTATATATTTTTCTTTGACCTGAGGAGATTTCTACCCAGAGACTGTAGTCTTACAAATAAAATTATAACTAATTGCTGCTCCTGCTAATTTTTGACCCAGGAAAGAAAAATGAGAGTGCCTGGTCTAGGGAACAGTAAGGGTTACAATTTTTTCTTCCTTAGGCAGAGCATGAGCAGAAACTCACAGCCATTGCCCTAACAGTAGGCAGGTACCCAAAGAGCATTGGGTCAGATTTTGTGGAGAGAGAGACAAAAATTTTATAAGTTGATGTTGATAGATGCCATTCATCTAAATGTTGGGTTAGGAGTCTGTGCCTTACTACCTCAGGCTGTTCCAGAGAATATACATGAGAATTAATTACTGTGTGGCATCACTTGATAATTATGACTCTTACTGAGAATGACATTCCTAAGCACTAATCACTCAATAATCTCTCCAAGTAACCTCACTTAAAATAAATTTCAAGCTTTTAATCTCAACATAGCTTTTAGAATAAATTCAAACAAAAAAGGTGAAAATATGTCTGCGTTATTCTAGCTAATGTGTTTTTCTTCAGGAAAAATACTTTCAATTCACTGTTAGGTCGTATCGGCCCAGCTGGACTCTCTAAATCAGTATCAAATATCTACAATAGGTTCTCTGGTCTCAGATTTACAAAAGAAATCTTTGCATTCTAAATATATATGATTATTTCTGAGAATGAGAATGCCTATTCTTACACTCATGACTAGTGTATCATTCAATAGAGAACGTTTGAGTTTATACTCAATTCAGTTTATTCAATCTGAAATATAAATTGAAGAAGATGAAAACTGTACATTTGCAATTAAGGAAATATTATGAATCAGGTAAAAATAAGAGTTCATGTGTAAGTAAGGAAATGTAAATTAAATGTGAATATTCATTTTCTCCATTATTAAGCTCTTAATTCTATGAATATTTAGTAAACTTTTTATTTACTTATATAATCTGCAGCTTGTTTTACATTTTACTTATAAATCTTAACTTAAGCCTGGAATATTTAGTGTAAGAAATAAACACTTATGGTCAGAAATATTTCATAATAACTGAGTGCTGGAACAGAGTGATGCCAGAGTGGGACTAGAATGTACATTGTTTTTTATTATACTTTAAGTTCTGGGGTACATGTGCAGAACATGCAGGTTTGTTATATAGGTATACATGTGCCATGGTGGTTTGCTGCATCCATCACCCCATCATCTACATTAGGTATTTCTCCTAATCCTATCCCTCCCTATCCCCCAATAATGTGCATTTTAAGGTATACTATAAGGCTGAGGGCTCTGGGACAGGGGCATGTATGGAATTTGGTGAAAGCCAGTGATTGGAGCAGATCAAATTACTGGTAATCACAGAAAATAATGCACAGTAAAGTCTGAGGGCAAGAAATAGCAGCAGAAATGAGTCTGTTCCTGGGAGAATAGGACCAGTAATACTGACATAGTTAGAGATACTGTCTGAAATCTGAATACATTGAATGAAATAGGGTTGGGAATGTTAAGAGGTCTATCAGGATTTGATAGGTATAGGAAATCTTGCTAATTCAAACATATGAAGATATACATCTACTTTTTCTGATATTTTTATACATTGGACTTTTATGTTTGTCTTTCTTCCCTGTTAATTTTTTATATGGTGTAAGGGGCCTACTTTGTTCTTTTGCATGTAGATATTCAATTGTCTCAGCATCATTTGCTAAACGGCTATTCTTTCCCTATTGAATGGCAGTGGTACCCTTGTGCAAAATCAGCTGATTTTATTGTATGGTCTTATTTCTGTACTTCCAACACTATTTCTTTATTCTAGAAGTCAATTCTTCTGCCAGTACCACACTCTTTTTATTATTGTAGTTTTGTAGTAGCTTTTTAAATTGTGAAGTGTGAATCACCTAACTTCATTCTTCTTTTTTTAACATTGTTTTCACTGTTTGGGGCCCCTTGCATTTTCATATTAATTTTAAGATTAATTTGTCTATTTACCAAAAAAAGGCAGAATTTTGATAAAGATTGCTTTGAATCTGTACCTCAATCTGGGGATACTGACTTCTTAACAATATTAAATCTTTCAATTAATGAACACAAACTATTTCCTATTCATATAGATCTTTTAAAATTTCTTATAATAATATTTTATAGTTGTCAGTATATGAAAATTATACTTTTTGGTTGATGCTATTGTAAATATAATTATTTTATCAATTTCATTTTCAGATTGTTTATTGCTAGAGCATAGAAATTCAATTGCCTATTGTTTTTTGATTTTGTATCCTACAAATTTGCTGGCCTTGATTAGTTCATGTATGTATGTTTATGTGTATTTTTATAGGATTTGTATTTATAAAATCATATCATCTTCAAATAAAAATAATTTCACATTTTTCTTTCCAGTATGAATGCCTTTAATTTTTTTTTCTTGCAAACTTTTCCTGACTAGAACTTTCAGTACAATGTTGAATAGAAGTGACGAGATGAACATCCTTGTCTTGTCCTTGAACTTAGGGGAAAACATTTCAGTTTTTCACTACTAAGTTAATTGTGGGTATTTTTTTTTTTTTTTGAGATGGAGTTTTGCTCTTGTTACCCAGACTGGAGTGCAATGGTACGATCTCAGCTCACCGCAACCTCCACCTCCTGGGGTCAGGCAATTCTCCTGCCTCAGCCTCCTAAGTAGCTGGGATTACAGGCATGCACCACCATGCCCAGCTAATTTTTTATATTTTTAGTAGAGACATGGTTTCACCTTGTTGACCAGGATGGTCTCGATCTCTTGACCTCGTTATCCACCCGCCTCGGCCTCCCAAAGTGCTGGGATTACAGGCTTGAGCCACCGCGCCCAGCCCAATTGTGGGTATTTTTTTTTTTTAATAAATGCCCTTTAATAGGTTGAGGAAGGTCCCTTCTATATTTTCTTGTGTCCTTGTCATAAAAGGTTGTCAGATTATATCAAATGGGTTTTCTGCATCTATTGAGGTAATCATTTGATTTTTCCCCTTTATTCCATTAACATGGTATACTACATAGCCTGATTTTCGTATATTGAGCTAACTTTATATTCTAGGAATAAATCACACTAGGTCATAGTGTATCATCTTTTTATTTGTTGCTGGATTTTTGCCAGTGTTTTGTTGAGAATTTTTGTACCTATATTTCTAAAGGGTTTTAATCTGTGGTTATCTTTTCTTGTAATGTGTTTGGCCTTGGAATTATGGTCATATTGTCCTAATAATATTCCTATAGAAGTGTTCCTCTTCTATTTAAGAGTTTTTGAAGGATTAGTATTGGTTTTTATTTAAACATTTGATAAAACTTATCATTGAAGCTATCTGGTCCTGTGCTTTTCTTTGTGGGATTTTTTTTTTCGTTGTTATTACTATTAAAGAAAAAAAATGTACCAGACAAGATGAGCAAACAACAGTTGATTTTATTCTGATGTTAGTGATAGCATAGGGGAGAGGACACAGAACATGTCTGGATACCCAGCTCCTCCAATACAAAGGGCTGGAAATGTTTTAATTGTTGGAGGGAGTCAGGAAAGTTATAGGCCAACAGTGTGTGCTAATTGGTTTTGCCTGGAGAAAAACAAAATTTTCTCCTGTCTTTGTAACAGTAAGTAGTTTCACAATTTGGAGCAAGGCATCCTATTTCTACCTTCCCCAGACACTGGGAGATAGGAACACCTTTTTCTTTGATAATTACATTCCAGAGAGATGGTTCCCAGGTCCTTGAGAAAGATATTTTTGAAATGTAAATGTGGCAAGAGGTTGGGAGAAAATTTACATCTTCAAAGAGGCAGATAAAAATTTATAATTGCAAGTTTTCTGAATAAAATTTCTAAGAAGAGGAAACTTAGGGGCATATGGGGAAAAAGGTTAATTTTTAAGTTTAGTGAAGCTGAGGGTAATGTTAAGACCATCTCGATCATCATTCTAACTCTTTGTTACAAATCTATTCAGATGTTTTATACTTTCTTGAGTCAGTTTTGGTAGTTTGTGACTTTCTATGCATTTTCTATTTTATTTTGATTATAGAGATAGAGTCTTGCTATGTTCCTCAGCCTTTCTCAAACTCCTGGCCTCAAGCAATCCTCTGCACTCAGCCTTCCAAAGTGCTGGGATTATAGGCATGAGCTACCACATCTGGCCCAGAATTTGCCCATTTTACTTAAATTTTGAGATATAATTGTTCATTGTAGTTTCTTATAATTCTTTTTATATCTGTAATATTCTTATTAATTGCCTTTTTATACCTGATTTTACTCATTTGAGTGCAAAATCTATAAAGAACACCTGATGAATAAATGCGAAACAGTAAACAGTAAAAGACTAAGGACTTGAAAATATGTTGTAAAAGAACAAATGACCAATTTTTTAAAGTTTGTGACCTTAGAG
This sequence comes from Callithrix jacchus, assembly GCF_049354715.1. Taxonomy (NCBI): domain Eukaryota; kingdom Metazoa; phylum Chordata; class Mammalia; order Primates; family Cebidae; genus Callithrix; species Callithrix jacchus. The sequence continues at coordinate 107,455,140 of NC_133505.1, forward strand.
AAACGTATCCATTTCATTTAAGTTGTCAGATATAATGGTATAAAGTTGTTTGTAATATTCCTTTAGTATCCTTTTAATATTTGTTGCAGTTATAGTGATGTGACCTCTCTCATTCCTGATACTGATACTTTGTTTTTTCTTTTTCATGATTCTCAATTATCCTGGCTAGAGTATATCAATTTTATTAATTATTTTAACCAACAGCTTTTGGTTTTGCTGATTTTCTGTGTTGTTATTATATTTCTATTTAATATGTTTTAGCTATGATTATTTTTTCTTCTATTTACTTTTCATTTAATTTGCTCTTCTTTTTCTCATTTCAAAAGGAGAAGCTAAAATCAGTACTTGAGATTCATCTTATTTTCGAATACAGATGTCTCTAAATTCTACTCAGCTGCATCCTACAAATTTTGATTTTAGTTTTCATTTTTATTCAGTTCAAATATATTCTAATTTCTTCTTTGGCCTATATGTCATTTAGAAAAGTGTTATTTCATTTCTGAATATTTGAGGATTATCCAGATATCCTTCTATTATTGATTTCTAATTAAATAGCACTGTGGTTAGAGAACCAACTTTGTAAACTTGACTCTTTTTAAATTCATCGAGACTTGTTTTATAGCCCAGAATGTCTTTCTTGGTAAATATTCTGTGTGCACTTGAAAAGATGTTTAATCTTCTATTAGGTAGAATGGTCTATAAATGTCAATTAGATGTTGTTAGTTTATATTACTTTTCAAGAGTTGTGTATTCTTACTGATTTTCATCTGCTTTTAAAATCAATTATTAAGGTAGGGGTGCTAAAAATATTCATTCATAATTACAGATTTTTATATTTCTTTTTCCTATTAGTTCTTGCTTCATATATATTAGAGCTCTGTTGTTTGATTCATAAGTGTTTAGAATTGTAATCTTTTCATCATGAAATTAATATTTTATTATTATAAAATAATCCTCTCTCTTTGATAACATTCTTTGGTCTTAAATCTACTTAGTCTGATACAAAACCACTGCAAATGTCTTTTGATTAGTGTTTATGTTGCATATCTTTCTCCATCCTTTTCTCTTAGCTTATTTGTTCCTTTAACATAAAGTTTGTTTCTCATGGACAGCATGTAGCTATGTCTTATTTTACCCAGTTTGAGAAGTGCCAATCTTAAATTGATGTAGTTAGATTATTTACATTTAAAAGCATTATTGATTATATTTAAATTTATCATCTTATATTTATTCCCTGTCTCATAGTCCTTTGCTCTTCTTTCCCTTCTTCTCTGCATTCCTTTAGATCAATAGAATTTTGTTATTTTTATAATTTTTTTTCTTATTTGGATCCATTGCTGAAGAAAAATAAGTTGCTTTCTTGGTTATTAGCTGGGTTTTAGTGATTGCTTTGCAGGTTTGTAGTAAATATCTTTAACTTACCACAGTCAATTCCAAGTGTTATTTGTCCTAATAGCCACTAGTGATCCTTTGAATATTCTGAAGTATCAGTTGTAATATCTCCTTTTGCATTTCTGGTATTTTTTATTTGGATCTTCTCTCTCTTTTTTCAGTCTGACTAAAGGTTGTCAATTTTGATTAACTTTCCAAAAAAAGATCAACAAAATAAACAGACCACTAGTCAGATTAATAAAAAAGAAAAGAGAGAATAACTGAATAGAAGCAATAAAAAAAGATAAAGGGGATATCACCACAGATTCCACAGAAATTCAAACCATCATCAGAGATTATTACAAACAACTCTATGCACATAAACTAGTAAACCTGGAAGAAATGGATAAATTCCTGGACACTTACCTCCTCCAAAGCCTAAACCAGGAAGAAGTTGAAACCCTGAATAGACGAATAACAAGGTCTGAAGTTGAGGCAGCAATTAAGAGCCTACCACCTAAAAAAAGCCCAGGTCCAGACGGGTTCACAGCTGAATTCTACCAGACATACAAAGAGGAGCTGATACCATTCCCTCTGAAACTATTCCAAATAATCTAAAAAGAGGGAGTCCTTCCCAAATCATTTTATGAGACCAACATCATCCTGATCCCAAAAACCCAGCAGTGACTCAACAAGAAAGGAAAACTTCAAGCCAATATCTATGATGAACACTAATGCAAAAATCTTCAAAAAAAATACTGTCAAGCCAGCTGCAAACACATCAAAAAGCTTATCCACCATGATCAAGTAGGATTCATCCCGGGGATGCAAGGCTGGTTCAACATATGCAAGTCTATAAACGTAATTCACCACATAAACAGAACCAAAGACAAAAACCACATGATTATATCAATTGACGCAGAGAAGGCCTTTGACAAAATTCAACAGCCCTTTATGCTAAAAACCCTCAATAAACTAGGTACTGAAGGAACGTATCTCAAAATAATAAAAGCTATTTACCACAAACCAACAGCCAATATCATACTGAATGGGCAAAAACTGGAAGCATTCGCTTTGAAATCCGGCACTAGACAAGGATGCCCTCTCTCACCACTCCTATTCAATACAGTACTGAAAGTTCTAGCCAGAGCAATCAGGCAAGAAAAAGAAATAAAAGGTATTCAAATAGGAAAGGAGGAAGTCAAATTGTCTCTATTTGCAGATGACATGATTGTATATCTAGAAGACCCCATCGTCTCAGCCCAAAATCTCCCAAAACTGATAAGCAACTTCAGCAAAGTCTCAGGATACAAAATCAATCTGCAAAAATCAAAAGCATTCCTATACACCAATAACAAACTTAAAGAGAGCCAAATCAAGAATGAACTGCCATTCACAATTGCTGCAAAGAGAAGAAAATACCTAGGAATACAACTAACAAGGAACGTAAAGGACCTCTTGAAGGAGAACTACAAACCACTGCTCAACGAAATAAGAGAGGATGCAAGATGGCGAAACATTCCATGTTCAGGGTTAGGAAGAATCAATATCATGAAATTGGCCATACTGCCCAAAGTAATTTACAGATTCAATGCTATTCCCATCAAGCTACCAATCGCCTTCTTCACAGAACTGGAAAAAACCACCTTAAACTTTATATGGAACCAAAAGAGAGCCCGCATAGCAAAGTCAATTCTAAGCAAAAAGAACAAAGCTGGAGGCATCAAACTACCAGACTTCAAACTATACTACAAGGTTATAGTAATCAAAACCGCATGGTATTGGTACCAAAACAGAGATATAGACCAATGGAACAAAACAGAGGCCTCGGAGGCAACACAACATATCTACAACCATGCGATCTTTGACAAACCTGACAAAACAAGCAATGGGAAAAGGATTCCCTGTTTCATAAATGGTGTTGGAAAAACAAGCTAGCCATGTGCAGAAAGCAGAAACTGGACCCCTTGCAGACACCTTACACTAAAATTAACTCCAGATGGATTAAAGACTTAAACATAAGACATAACACCATAAAACCCTAGAAGAAAATCTAGGCAAAGCTATTGAGGACATAGGAGTAGGCAAGGACTTCATGACCAAAACACCAAAAGCATTGGCAACAAAAGCAAAAATAGACAAATGGGACCTAATCAAACTCCACGGCTTCTGCATGGAAAAAGACAGTCATTAGAGTGAATTGGCAACCAACAGAATTCGAAAAAATATTTGCAGTTTACCCATCTGACAAAGGACTGACATCCAGAATTTACAAAGAGCTAAAATAGATTTAGAAGAAAGAAACAAGCCCATTCAAAAGTGGGCAAAGTATGTGAACAGACACTTTACAAAAGAAGACATACATGAGACCAACAAATCAAAACTACATTGAGATACCATCTCACGCCAGTTAGAATGGTGATCATTAAAAAACATATGTAAAATGATGCAGCCATCAAAAAATGATGAGTTTGTGTCCTTTGTAGGGATATGGATGAACCTGGAGACCATCATTCTCAGCAAACTGACACAAGAGCAGAAAATGAAACACTGCATGTTCTCACTCATAGGCAGGTGTTGAACAATGAGAACACATGGACACAGGGAGGGGAGCACTACCCTCTGGGGTCTGTTGAAGGGAAATAGGGGAGGGACAGTGGGGGGTGGGGAGTTGGGGAGAGATGCCATGGGGAGAAATGCCAGATATAGGTTAAGGGGGGGAAGGCAGCAAATCACACTGCCACATGTGTACCTATGCAACAATATTGCATGTTCTTCACATGTACCCCAAAACCTAAAATGCAATAAAAAAATCTTTTGTTCTCAATCTATTGTATTTTCTTAATTTCAATTTTATTTATAAATACTCATACCTTCATTATTTCTTTTCTTCTACTAATTTGGGATTTGTTTGCTCTTGCTTCTTTAGTTCTTTAAGATACATCATTAAGTTGTTCATTTGATGTTTTTCCTCTTTTTCAATATAGGCCTTTATAGGTAAAAATTTTTCTCTTAGTACTGCTTTTGCCAAATCCCATGACTTTTGGTGTGTTGTGCTTCCATTATCATTTGTTTCAAGAAATTTTAAAATTTTCTTCATAATTTTTTCATTGACTCACTGGTCATTCAGAGTATATTGTTTAATTTTCATATATTTGTATAGTTTCAAAATTCCTGTTGTTATTAATTTCTAGTTTTATTTAATTACGATCAGAGAATGTTTGATATTATTTCAGTTTTTGAATGTCTTAAGACTTGTTTTGACATCTAATGTATAGTCTGTCTTTAAGAATGACTCATGTGCTAAGGAAAAGAATATGTACACTGTAGTTCTTGGATGAAAAGTTGTGTAAATATCTATTAGATCCATTTGGTGCATAGTGCAAATGAAGTCTGATGTATCCTTGCTAACTTTCTGTCTGGAAGATCTGTCCAATGCTGAAAGTGGGGTGTTAAAAAAAACTTACCCTCTTGACTGTATTTTCTAGATCCTGTAGGCATATTTCATTGTTTTTTATTCTTGTTTATTTTGTGTCTTCTGACAGTGTATTTTTTTATATTATTATAATTTAAGTTCTGGGATCCATGTGCAGATTGTACAGGATTGTTACATAGGTATACACATGCCATGGTGGTTTGCTGCATCCACCCCCCCGTCATCTACATTAGGTATTTCTAGTATTGTTATCCCTCCCCAATCCTCCCTCCCTCTGCTATCCTTCCCCTTGCTCCCCCATCCCCCAACAGGCCCCAGTGTATGATGTTCCCTTCCTTGTGTCCATGTGTTCTCATTTATGAGTAAGAACATGCAGTATTTCGTTATCTGTTCTTGTGTCAGTTTGCTGAGCATGATGGTTTCCAGATTCATCCATGTCCCTGCAAAGGATGTGAACGCAACCTTTTTTAAGGTTGCATAGTATTCCATAGTGTATATGTGCCACATTTTCTTTATCCAGTCTATCACTGATGGGCATTTGGGTTTGTTCCAAGTCTTTGCTACTGTAAACAGTGCTGCAATGAATATACATGTGTATGTGTCTTTATAATAGAACTATTTATAATCCTTTGGATATATATATATCCAGTAATGGGATTGCTGGGTCAAATGGAATTTCTGTTTCTAGGTCCTCGAGGAAGTGCCACACTGTCTTCCACAATGGTTGAACTAATTTACACCCCCACCAACAGTATAAAAGTGTTCCTATTTCTCCACATTCTCTCCAGCATCTGTTTTCTCCAAATATTTAATGATCGCCATTCTAACTGGAATGAGATGGTATCTCAATGTGATTTTGATCTGCATTTCTCTAATGACCAGTGATGATGAGCATTTTTTCATATGTTTGTTGGCTGCATAAATGTCTTCTTTTGGAAAATGTCTGTTCATATCCTTAGCTCCCTTTTTGATGTGGTTGCTTGTTTTTTTCTTGTAAATCTGCCTTAGTTCTCTGTAGATTTTGGATATTAGCCCTTTGTCTGATGGGTAAATTGCAAAATTTTTTTCCCATTCTGTTGGTTACTGGTTTACTCTAATGATTGTTTCTTTTGCTGTGCAGAAGCTCTTAAGTTTAACTATGTCCCATTTGTCTATTGTGGCTTTTGTTGTCATTGTTTTTGGTATTTTAGTCATGAAGTCTTTGCCTGTGCCTGTGTCCTGAATGGTTTTGCCTAGGTTTTCTTCTAGGGTTTTTATGGAGTTAGTTCTCATGTTTAAATCTTTAAGCCATCTTAAAGTTAATTTTTGTGTAAGGTGTCAGGAAGGGGTCCAGTTTCAGCTTCCTGCATATGGCTAGCCAGTTTTCCCAACACCATTTATTAAACAGGGAATCCTTTCCCTATTGCTTGTTTTTGTCAGGTTTTTCAAAGATCGCATGGTTGTAGATATGTTGTGTTGCCTCCGAGGCCTCTGTTCTGTTCCATTGGTCTATATCTCTGTTTTGGTACCAGTACCATGCTGTTTTGATTACTTTAGCCTTGTAGTATAGTTTGAAGTTAGGTAGCCTGATGCCTCTGGCTTTTTTTTTTTTTTTTTGCTTAGAATTGTCTTGGCTATGCGGGCTCTCTTTTGGTTCCATATTAAGTTTAAAGTGTTTTTTTCCAGTTCTGTGAAGAAAGTCAATGGTAGCTTGATGGGGATAGCATTGAATCTGTAAGTTACTTTGGGCAGTATGGCCATTTTCACAATATTGATTCTTCCTAATCAAAAGCATGAAATATTTTCTTCATGTTTGTGTCCTCTCTGATTTCCTTGATCAGTGGTTTATAGTTCTTCTTGAAGAGATCCGTTACCTCCTTTGTTAGATGTATTCCTAGGTATTTTATTCTCTTTGCAGCAATTGTAAATGGGAATTCACTCATGATTTGGCTCTCTGTTTGTCTGTTATTCGTGTATAGGAGTGTTTGTGATTTCTGCACATTGATTTCGTATTCTGCGACTTTGCTGAAGTTGTCATCAGTTTAAGGAGGTTTTGTGCTAAGATAATGGGGTCTTCTAAATATACGATTATGTTGTCTGCAAATCGGGACAATTTGACTTCTTCTTTTCCTAACTGAATGCCCTTTATGTCTTATTCTTGCCTAATTGCTCTGGCTAGAACCTCCAATTCTATATGGAATAGGAGTGGTGAGATAGGGCATCCTTGTCTAGTGCCAGTTTTTAAAGGGAATGATTCTAATTTTTGCCCATTCAATATTATATTGGCTGTAGGTTTGTCATGAATAGCTTTTATTGTTTTCAGATAGTTTCCATCAATACCTAGTTATTGAGAGTTTTTAGCATAAAGGGCTGTTGAATTTTATCAAAGGCCTTCTCTGCGTCTATTGAGATTATCATGTGGTTTTTGTCTTTGGTTCTGTTTATGTGGTGAATTATGTTTACAGACTTGCATATGTTGAACCAGTTTGCATCCCTGGGATGAAGCCTACTTGATCCTGGTGGATAAGCTTTTTGATGTGCTGTTGGAGTCCATTTGCCAGTATTTTACTGAAGAATTTTGCATCAGTGTTCATCATGGATATTGGCCTGTAGATTTCTTTTTTAGTTGTATCTCTGCCAGATTTCGGTATCAGCAGGATGTTGGTCTCATAGAAAGAGTTAGGAAAGATTCCCTCTTTTTGTATTGTTTTGAAGAGTTTCAATAGGATCTTTGTATGTCTGGTAGAATTCAGCTGTGAACCCGTCTGGACCTGGACTTTTTTTGGTCAGTAGGCTGTTAATTGCTGCCTCAACTTCATATCTTGTTATGGGTCTATTCAGGGTTTCAACTTCTTGGCTTAGTCTTGGGAGTGTGCAAGTGTCCAGGAATTTATCCATTTCTTCCATATTTACTGGTTTATATGCATAGAGTTGTTTGTAGTAATCTCTGATGGTAGTTTGTATTTCTGAGGAATTGGTGGTGATCTCCCCTTGTTTTTTATTGCATCGATTCGATTCTTCTCTCTTTTCTTTTTTATTAGTCGAGCTAGCTATCTGTCTATTTTGTTAATCTTTTCGAAAAACCAGCTCCTGGATTTACTGATTTTTTGAAGGGTTTTTGTGTCTCTGTCTCCTTCAGTTCTGCTCTGATCTTAGTTACTTCTTGTTTTCTGCTTGCTTTTGAGTTTTTTTGGTCTTGCTCCTCTAGCTCTTTCAATTTTGATGATAGGGTGTCGATTTTAGATTTTTCCTTGCTTCTCATGTGGGCATTTATTGCTATAAATTGCCCGCTAGACACTGCTTTAAAGGTGTTTCATAGGATCTGGTACGTTGTGTCTTCATTCTCATTGGTTTCAAAGAACATTTTTATTTCTGCCTTCATTTCATTGTTTATCCATTCATCATTCAGGAGCAAGTGGTTCAGTTTTTATGTGATTGTGTGGTTTTGAGTGCTTTTCTTAATCCTGAATTCTAATTTGATGGCGCTGTGGTCTGAAAGACTGTTTGTCATGATTTCCATTTTTTGCATTTGCTGAGGAGTGTTTTACTTTCAATGATGTGGTAAATTTTGGAGTAAGTGCAATGTGGTGCTGAGAAGAATGTGTATTCTGTGGATTTGGTATGGAGTGTCCTGCAAATGTCTATTAGGTCTGCTTGGTCCAAATCTGCATTCAAGTCCTGGATATCCTTGTTGACTTTCTGTCTCATTGGTCTGTCCAATATTGTCAGTGGAGTGTTAAAGTCTCCCACTATTATTGTGTGGGAGTCTAAGTCTCTTTGTAGGTCTTTAAGAACTTTCTTTATGTATCTAGGTGCTGCATTTGGTGCATAAATATTTACGATAGTTAGCTCTTCTTTCTGCATTGATCCTTTTACCATTACATAATGCCATTCTTTGTCTCTTTTGATCTTTGTTGGTTTAAAGTCTGTTTTATCAGAGACAGGAATTGCTACCTTCTACATTGTTTTGCTCTCCATTTGCTTGATAAATCTTCTTCCATCCCTTTATTTCAAGTCTATGTGAGTCTTTGCATGTGAGATGGATCTCCTGAATATAGCACATCAATGGGTCTTGACTGTTTATCCAGTTTGCCAGTCTGTGTCTTTTGATAGAGCATTTAGGCCTTTTACATTCAATGTTAACATTGTTATGTTTGAATTTGATCCTGTTTTGTTACTGGCTGGTTGTTTTGCCCATTAATTAATGTGGCTCCTTCATTATGTCATTATTCTTTACCATTTGGTATGTTTTTGCAGTGGCTGGTACTGTTTGTTCCTTTCCCTGTTTAGTACTTCCTTCAGTAGCTCCTGTAAGGCAGGTCTTGTGTGACAAAACCTCTCAGCAATTGCTTGTCTGTAAAGGATTTTATTTCTCTGTCACTTAGGAAGCTTAGTTTGACCGAATATGAAATTATGGGTTGAAAGTTCTTTTCTTTAAGGATGTTGAATATTGGTCCCCACTCCCTTCTAGCTTATAGGGTTTCTGCCAAGAGATCCGCTGTGAGTCTGATGGTCTTTTATTTGTGTGTGATTCCACCTTTCTTTCTTGCTGCCCTTTGGATTTTTTTCTTCATTTCAACCCTGGTGAATGTAACAACTATGTGCCTTGGGGTTGCTCTTCTTGAGGAATGACTCTGTTGTATTCTCTGTATTTTCTGGATTTGAATGTTGGCCTGCCTTGTTAGGTTGGGAAGGTTCTCCTGGATGATATCATGAAGAGTGTTTTCCAACTTGGATTCATTATCCCCTTCACATTCAGGTACACCGATCAAGTGCACATTAGGTCTTTTCACATAATCCCATAGTTCTTGGAGGTTTTGTTTATTTCTTTTCACTCTTTTTCTGTAATCTTTCATAGATTTGATCTTCTATCTCTGATGTCCCTTCTTCTGCTTGATTGATTTGGCTATTGAAACTTGTGTATTCTTCACAAAGTTCTTTGTGCTGTTTTTCAGCTCCATCAAGTAGTTTATGTTCTTCTCTAAGCTGGTTATTCTAGTTAGCATTTTGTCTAACCTTTTTTCAAAGTTCTTAGTTTCTTTGCATTGGGTTAGAACATGGTCTTTTAACTCAGAGAAGTTTGTTATTACCCACCTTCTGAAGCCTGCTTCTGTCAATTAATCAGATTCATTCTCTTTTTTTGTTCCCTTGATGGTGAGGAGTTGTGATCCCTGGGAGGAGAAGAGGTGTTCTGTTCTTTGTTGGTTTCATCCTTTTTGCACTGTTTCCCCCCCCCCCCCCCCCCCCGCGTCTTCCTGGCTTTATCTCCCTTTAATCTTTGAAGTTGGTGATTTCAGAAGGAGTCTCTGGGTGGACATTTTTCTGTTGAGGTTGGAGCTGTATCTTTTTTGGCCTGTAGAGGGCATTGCTGGGCTCTCTCGGGTTCAGTCAAGTTGTTGGGTGGGTGGGTGGTCCTTCCCTGGAGTTTGTTTGCAGGTGACATTGGCCCTGCCTTCCCAATGGTGTCTCTTCTTCCCCAGCTGGATCTTCCTGGTTGGGGTCAAGCTGGTGTATTTGCTGTCAAGCTCCCTAGCGAGGGCTTTAGTTTTAATTCTGTGGAGGTAGGGCCTGCCAAGCATTATGGTCTCTTTCCTTGCTTTCAACTCTGCCTCCCTCTGTGGAATGGTTTTTCCCCCTGGCATTAGTCCAAACTCCCGCCCAGGTCCCTGCGACTACTTGCCATGCCCAGCTGTAGTTGCTGTTCAGATTTGCATCAACTACACACGGCACCCCACCATCTGGCATGGCTCCTGTGGATCATGGGTTGCAGGAGGGAGGAGGCAAGCACAGGATCCAAAATGGAGCACTGAGGGGGCAAGTTCTGCAACCCTCCGAGCTGGCTGCATATCTCAGGTGGGGATGCACCCCCGCTCGCATCTGGATCTGCCCTCCTGGGCAGCTCTTGCCCTGCAGCTCCTTCCCTGGGCCTAATTTCAGTGCCATATCAGTCCCACAGAAATGAACCTGGCACCTGGATTGGAAGCATGAAGTCCTCTAGCCCTCTTCATCTCATTCGCTAGAAGCTACATTCCAGTGCTGGCTTCTTTGGGCCATCTTGGCACCTCACCCCCAACACTGGTTCTTGCAGACTCATAGAGGCACTTCCTCATGTTCTTCGGCAAGACTTGGGAGACTTCTCTGAATAACCAGGCAGAGACTCATGCTCTCTTCCCTTACTTTCTCCCATACATACAGAGTCGTTCTCTGTGTTCTGAGCCACCTAAATCTGGAGGTGGAGTGACATTAGCACCCCTGTGGCCACTACCACTATGACTATACTGGGTCAGACTTGGAACCAGCGCAGCATTGGGTCTTACCCAAGGCCTGCGATAACCACTCCCTGGCTACTACTTATATTTAATCCTGGCCCTCAGGCTCTACAATCAGCAGGTGGCAAAGCCAGCCAGGCCTGAGTCCTTTCCTCCAGGGCAGTGAGGTTCCCCAGACCCCATGTGGGTTTAGATGTATAGTCCAGGAGTCAGGGACTAGAGTCAAAAACCTTAGAAGTTAACTGGATGTTTTATTGTACTGAGGCTGAGCCAGTACTTAAACCACAAGATGCAGTTCTTCCCATTGTTCCTTCCCCTTTCAAAAGGCAGAGGAGCTCCTGCCACCCCAGGCCATGAGGAGTACTACCAGACTACCTGCAATATTCCCTTAAAGCCCAACGTTTCTTAAGTCAGCTTGTCATGAGTGTGGCCTGGCCTGGGACTCACCTTTCAGAGCACTGGGCTCCCCTTTGACCCACAGCAGGTCCAGGCATGCCATCCAAGAGGTAAATTCTAGAATCGGGGATACCCAGAGCTCTCTTGCTGCCCTACCTCCCTGTGGCCATGCTGGTACCTGAGGTACAAGACAGCCTCCTTTACTTTTCTCAAGAGGAAGAGGTTGTGCCCAGCAGCCACCACAGCTGAGAATGTGCTAAGTTTCGCCTGAAACTAAAAAGTTTCAGAGGCTCACCCAAGGTCCTCAACATAGTACCTAGGTATTGCTACTGGTTATTCAGAACCTGAGGTTTCCAAGTAACAAGTAATAAATGCTGCTAGGACTGGGTCCTTCCCTTCAAGGCAGCAGGTTCCCTCTGGCCCAGGGTGTGTCCAGAAATGTCATCTGGGAGCCAGGGTCTGGAAAGGAGCTTCATGACTCTGACTGGTGCCCTATCCTGCTATGGCTGAGCTGGTATCATAGAGACAAGACAAAGTCCTCCACACTCTTCACCCTCCTCTTTTCAATGGAAGAAACGGGTCTCTTTTGGAGCTGTGAGCTCTGTAGCCTGGGATTAGCGGAGTGGTAATGCCAGCACTCCTTTGGCTGCCCCAGCAGGTATGTTAGTATGTTGTATGCCTCTCTAGTCCACATCTCTGGGCCTAGTTCAGCACTAGAACATAAGAATTGCAATTCTTACAGCCTGGACTGCCTTTCAAGTTTACTTGGACACACAGAGCCATTGTAGCTATTGGTGGGAAGGCTTGCAGGTATGCAAGTTGAGAGTGCTAGGATCCGTGATACCCCTCTGGCTAGGGCTGGTTTAAATGTTCCCTCAACAGGCACGTGTTAGTTGAGTTTGGTCTGGTTTTCCTTTCTGCTCCAACAAGGCAGCACTGAGTTCAATACCTCAAAAGTGCTGTGTTTTTCCCCCAGTGCACAGAGACACTGTACTATATTACCACAACCAGGGTTTGAGGAGGACTGACATCTACCATTCAGGACTGTTTTGCCTCTCTTCGGTGCCTCTTCTAGCAATATGAAGTTAAAACCAGGTAATATGACTGCTCGTTGGAGTTTTGGTTTCTATGAAAGTGTTTTTTTTTTCTCTGTAAATAGTTGTTAACTTGGTGTCCTTGCAGAGGGGGTGTGGGGACAATTGATGGAGCTTTCTATTCTGCCATCGTGCTCCATCTCCTCACTCAACCATTATTTCTTAAAATACTGTTTCTGGCCTCATCCTCTTGGAGATTCCAGCTACATGTACATTGGACTGCTTTAGGTTGTTCACCAACCTAAATCTTGTCAATTTGGGAGGGCAGGGATTTTGTATATTTTACTTTGGAGAATTTCTATTGCTGTGTCTTTGTATTTGGTTTTAAAAAGTTTTATTTTAAAGACAGAGTCTCGCTCTGTTGCCCAGGCTGGTCTCAAATTCCTGGCATCAAGTGTTTCTCTTGCCTCAGCCTTCCAAAGCACTGGGAGTATAGGTGTGAGCCTCTGTGTCCTGACTCTATTGCTATGTCTTAGAATTAATTAATTTTCTGTTTTATGCAGTCTGCCTTCAATCTGACCAAATGTATTTTTAGTCTTGAACATTGCACAATTTATCTTTAGGAATATGGCTTGGGTCTTTTTACATTATCTGTGCATATTCAACCTTTGCCCTAGCTTCTTGAACATATGAATTCAGTTACAAATAACTTTTAATGTCCTTATCCACTAGTTTTAAAATCTGTGTCATTTATCTGTCAGATTTTATTTTTCTTCTCATTATTGGCTATATTTTTCAGCTTCTTTGCATCCCTGATAATTTTTATTTGGTTCCTAGACTTTGAGATTTGTTCTGGGAAGCAGATAAATTACTTTGGAATAGCTTAATCCTCTTAGGTTATGCTCTTAAGATATGATAGGCCAGACCAGAGCAGTAGTAGGTAGTCTATGATTAATTTAACCCTGCTACTGGGGCAAGACCTTTCTTTAATTGATGCCCTGTGAATTATAAGATTTTCCACTCTGGTACCTAGGAACGGTCCATTTTTCTCTGCTGTGCATGAGTCGAAGGCAATATCCTTTGTAATCTGTTTAGGTGGTTTTCCACCTTGATTTAGATAGTTTGCTTACTTTCACGCATGCACTGATCATAAACTAAATATTCAAGGGTGAACCTCTGCAGGTCTCTGGGTTTCTATCTGTACAGGTCTCTTCTCTATCATACTTTTGACTTCAAACTCTGGACACATTGGTATTTAAGGATTCCAAGCTCCATCTTCCTGACTCAGGGAGACTGCTGTGCCATGATTGAGTTTCCCTCCCTGCAGTGTGACCTGGAAACTTTGTCCTGGCAGTTAACTAGGCCAATCACAGGGCTTAGAACAGTGTCTTGCATGTTTTTGTTCAGTATACTCTGTCCCATTTGCTGCTGTTGTTGTTTTTGGAAATAGGGTAAATCTGATCTCTGTTTCTCTTAGAGCTTAAGTTGACAAATTTTTACTGACTGGTGTAACGTTATTACTGTAGCTCTATTCATGTTTTCTCTTTCGTGTTGACTCACCTTCAGTAAGATATTTTTCTACAAAACTGTTGCATTTAAAATTTTACACTTGTCAGTATAAGGTCATTAATAATATTATTTTATCATATTTTAAATTTCTGGTTTATCTGTAGTTATGATTATTGTATCATTGCAAGTATTATTTTGCTTGGTAATTCTTGTCATAAATGTGTCTATTTTCTTAGCCTTTTCAAAGACCCATAATTTGAGTTAATCAATTCTATCTTATCTTCATTTTCTATTTAGTAATGTTTAATATTATACCTAATAATATTTAGTATTATACATATTTCGTTCTTTCTACTTTCTACTTTGAATTTAATCTATAGCTAACTCTTCAGTCATGATCTTTTATTCCAACTTTTTTCTCTAAGTGGGTTATCGGTAACCCACTAAGTAACACTTAACCAATATATCATAAGTTTTGTAATATTGTAAGCTTATTAGTATTCTTTTCCAAGTCTTTTCTAATTTTCAGTACAATTTCTTTTTTCCTTTTGGTCATCAGTTATTTAGAAGTGCTATTATTTTTAAATTTCCAATATCTTTTTCATCTAATACTTGCTATTCACTTATTTCTGTAAGTTTATTCCTCTGATGAAAGCCTTTTCCGTCTATAGAATTAGATGTTGTACTATTATACTCTGATTGGTCTCCAGGTCATCTCTGTAGTTTCTCCAGTTCAAACATTTTTGCACAGTTTTAAAGACCTATGTTCATGTGCAAATACGTTCTTATTGCCTGCTGCGTCTCAGTGCTTGATTTCCCCTCTTCATGCCCCAATCTATTATGATTGCTGGTGTCCAGCCTCTACTCAGGTAGCATTTTTATGCTCTTTCTAGACATTTATGTATGAGGAATCCATATTCTCCAATGAGCAGAGATTATTTTCTTATATCTCAATCTCTCTCATCTTCTTCCCTATGAAAGAGTCCTAGGATTTTCTGTCAATGAATAGGAGGCTGGCTTGCCTTGTTCAGCTATTATCAATTTTCCAGAAGTTTTCCAGCTCTCTGGGTTTGTTTTTCTTTGAGGTCTTCTCACCTCAACTCTGGCCTCACAGTGTTGCTTATTCCAGCCTGGTAGAATGAAAAGCAGTGGTGACTCTCCTAACTTTTCCTTTGCATTCGCCAGGTATTGAGTGGGACTGAACACTGATTTCAGTGTTGTCTTGACTCCTTTGTCTATCTCCAAAGCAGGTATCTAAGGGCAATTAAGATTTATCTTTATAGTGTGCTAAAAAAAATAAAGGATTTATTTTTATAAATCCCTTATAAATAAATAAAAGATTTATCTTTATAGTGTACTAAAAGAAATGTATGTGTGAATAAAGGATTCTCTGTCTCCTTTATTCACACATATATTTTTTCATTATGTTTAACAGAATTCAGCTATAGCTCTCTATCTGAGAGATTACTTGCAAATAATAAAGAGCTAGTTCTTGATTTCTTCACTCCAGGTAGTTGTAATTTTGCTCCAAGTAGCTCTTCACTCCTGATTAGAGACAATGTGTGGAGAAGTAGCTCACAGAATAAAGTCCTTGACTCTTCCTTTAGTTAAGTACTAATCTGTTGGGTTTTCCCCTGGATTCCATTACCTTTAGAGGAGATATTGACTTGTCTCATGTCCTGTGTTTATGTTACTCAAGGTTCTTCCTTGGCAAGAGAACTGAGGCTACCTCGGTGTCATAATTACTTCAGGGATGTATTCTACCACAAAATTCTGCTGAACCCCTTCAGGGGAATAGTTTAATGATCTATAAATAAAGTAGCAGGAAAGGACATTTGAATCTTTGTGGCTGAGACTCACTGTGTGATAAAACAGGGAAACTCGTACAGCTACCCATCATTCCCTCTTGTTATATAACATTTGATTCCAGTATTCAGGTTAATGAGTAGACTATGGTCATCCATTTGTGTTTTCCTTGTCAGTGATACTATTTTTAACCCAGCGACCCAAATTTGTGATTAGGATGCAGGCTTTCCCTTCCAGTCAGATAGGCTCACAGATGACCTTTATTTCTTTTTCTTTGTCTTGATATAGTTTAGTCTCTACATCCCCAAAGCCAGCACTTGGGTGAATAAGAAATTGTGTAATAAGGTCAGCAGAGGCAAGATAAGGCTCACACTGGACCATGTATCTGGCCCTGAAGTTTTGCTCACCCTGTCTACACTGAGCTCTAGGAAAACCTGACAGGTTGGGGGTGAATTGGGCTTGGAATCCAGTTGTCCAGTGATTTCTTTTGATTTTCTTGGTCTTCCCCAATTGTATATTTATAAAAGAGAATTCAATCATGAAGCAGTTTAGTAATTTAGGAACAGTTCTTCAAAAAACGATCATAACCTTTGAACCTCCTCTGATGATTTCATTGCTGTACAATTGGTGGGGCATTGCCAACCGGTATTTTCTGGTAACTTTCCAGTACTGTGCTCACTCGGTACTTGAACACTCTGTGCCCAATATGTTTGAAAAAGAATGGGAAGAAATAGGAACCGTTAATTCCAAATTGGTCCTCCTCAAACTGTTCAGTAGTTTAAGAAGTGGTTATTCACATTTCTTCCAAGCCCTGAAGAAAATAATTATTTCATGTAATTAAACCGACACTCTGGCTAATTGGTGTCCTTAATTGCCTTTTTTGTTAATCAACAAAAAGTGGCAGTTGTCCCTGAAATATCTTGGACTTTGTTTCAAATTGATAGAATACCACAGAGGATAAGACAAAAGTTATTTATTCTCATAAACCATGAATATTTCCTTAAGTGTTTTTGTAGTGGAAAGGAAGAGAGTAAAAGGTTGTTGAAGATAAATGAAAAGGGTGGAGAGAGAGAGAGATAATGAGAATGATGGAGATAGAGAGATTGGATTCCAAGAAAGTAGGGAAGAGGAAAAATAGGAAATTCTGAAGATTAGTAAATCTTCACTCTCCAGTGGACCACAGAGGGAATAATACCTCAGAAGCCAGCATAGTGATTCTGACTCAGGTGGGCCCTAGTCACATGGCCTCAGAACTTCAACAAATATTTCCATTCTCTCCTGTGACAAATGAGCAGCAGCAAGGATTGGAATGGGTCATGTGTGCTGGGACAGTAGAATTTCAGTGATGCACCTGTAACAGTGACTGTAGAGAACTCAGGAAAGCCCTGGTGCTACATACTTCCCTGGAACTTTGCATATTCCTGGGGATTTGGAGGAAGGAGAGGGAAGAAGACAAAAGAAGAATAGAGATATCAATACAATAGTAGTCAATATAAAGAAAATAGGAAACTTTTTAGCTTTTGCTTACCTGAGATTTACATCAAGACTAATATCTGCTAAAGAGTGGTAAACTTTGTATAACTGAAAAAAATCACAGATGCTTAACACTAATATCTATAATTTAGGCTTACTTGATTATTGGTAAACAATAAGTGAATTGCCAGTTCCAAATATTTATGTATTTCTTAACTGCCTGGTAATTTAGTTTGCTCTGACTATCCGTGATGACAGAAATAAATTCTTGTTTTGTCTATTATGTTCACATTTCATTAAGATGTCTCCACCCTCAGTAACAATTTCTGGGATCAACTTGGCAATATCTATTAAAATTGAAAATGCAATTACTCATAAACCAACAATTCTGCTTCTATGCATATACTCTAGAGAAACACTTGCATATGTGCAAAGGACACAGATACAAGTGTACTCAATGCAGCACTATTTGCAAGAGTAAAAAGATGGGGGAAGTTTTACTATCGATCAATAGGAAAATGATTAAATGAATTGTGGTATATTTACAAAATGACATGTATAGCCATTAAGGAGAATGAACTAGATCACTATGTACCAATATAGACTGATCTCAAAAGCATTATATTGAGTGGAAAAAACAAGTTCATAGTGATATAATTTATTTAAACTTTTAAAATGCACAAAACACTAATGGCATTGTTTTTGCATTATTGAATATGTAAGAAGTATTTAAAATAAGAAATTCAGAAGGATAAGATAGAGAACAATTCTACCATGAAAGATAAGAAAATGCAACCATAGACTGAATATTAAGGGATCTTCAGCTGTTTTAGCAATGTTTTGTTAAATTAAAATTTAAAAATTTTTGTGGTGCCAGATGCAGAGGCTCATGTATGTAATCCCAGCACTTTGGGAGGCCAAGACAGGTGGATTGCTTGAGCTCAGAAGTTCTAGAACAACCTGGCAAACATGAAGAAACCCTGTCTTTACTAAAAATACAAAAATATTAGCAGGACGTGGTGGTATATACCTCTAATCCCAGCTACTGGGGTGGCTAAGACAGGAGGATAGCTTGAACCTGGGAGGCAGAGGTCACAGTGAGTCGAGATCATGCCACTGTACTCCAGGCTGGGCGACAGAGCAAGACTCCATATTAAAAAAACAAACAAAAAAAATTGTGGCAAATAAAATGTCAACATTTGTTATTTTTCATTATTTCTGGATAGTATTATAGATTAATGTTTGTTATAATATTCCCTGCCCTTTAGTTTCAAAGTTTATAAGATTTTTTAAAGCGATTTCTCTTCTCCATTCTCCTATACCAATTCTGTACAAGATTTCTAGTCATTCTTTAATTCTTTCATTGGATATATATTGAGCATATTCTATGCATTATGATTCAGGAGGCTTAAAATCTCCTTTGCTAAATATACATGTAGACGAATAACATGAGATATAATCACCTAAATGCTCCAGCCGAAGAGGCTGATTCCAGGCTGTGTGTGTGGTGAGGAGGTGTCAAAGGATAGATTTAATCTCACTGGGTATTCAGGAAGGCTTCTCAGAGGTGGAGAATCTTCTCATTTTTGTCACATTTATGTGTGGGATTTAGTGACATTCCATTTGCCTTCAGGTAAGATATTCCAGGATACGAAACCAGAAACCACAGATAAAAAACTGCATAATGAACTCAGAATGCAATAAGACATTATGCCTAGAGTCAGCAAAGGAGACGATTTCTAGGACAGGATGTTAATGTCAAATGTTTTATGACTTTAAGATGGATGATGTCTCAGCTTATGATCTCCAAGAAAGCAGCTTCAGTCTAGTGATGAGAGAGGAAGCCAGGCTACAAGATGCTAATAAAATGAGACCTACTTCTCATTATAGAACTATGATGGTAAAGAGAAGGAAAAAATGAAGTAGTAGCTTTAGAAGTAAGAAAACTGATTCACAAATGTATCTGAAGTTTATTTTCAGATCTATTGCATAATATATGACTTTCAAATATATAACATACAGATCATCAAGACTTATGGTAAGAATGGTTATTTGAGAGCTTTTAATGAAGGGAAGTATGACAGAGTTCTGACTCTTAGCAAAGGCAAAAGATCTATGAACTGTCTTGTTATGAATTATGCTGTTCATTTCATTTATCACTTACACCCAATACTGGACTGAAAGAAGCTTTCATAAGCAATTCTATAAGAGTGAAGTTCCATGGTTTACAGAACAAAAAACACAGCATCTTTAGACAAGGGTATCTTTTTGTTTTTCTCCCCGAATGGGGTTTCCACAGCTTAAGGAAGGGGAATCATGTTTTGGTTAAGTCTTTTGGGAAGACAAAAAGGGGTGTTAATGAGAATGTTGTTTATAAAAGCATTATAATACATAATAGGAATAAACATAAGACTGGCAGTCCAAGGAAAGCACTGATTTAATTGCATGTTGTGTAGGAGTACTTGGATAGTTTTGAGAAGTCCAGAAATAGAACTGTTCCTCAAACTTTCTAGGCAGACCAGGTGCTACCCAATACAGGGACTAGGTTTTCTCTGTGCACAGCTGGCTGTGGGTGGAAGAGTTGTACCCACCCAAGCTGTGAATTGAAAACTAATTTCTTTGAAATTGCCTTAATTTGAATGTATTCTCTTCCTCCTTTCACTCGCCAGGTAGCCCTGAGCACTGGATGTTTGTCAGTTTCTTGAACTACTGAAGGCAGCAAGGATCTACCTGATCTATGCTTACATTTATAGTATTTTACATTTTATGAAACACATTCATTTAAGCTTAGCACAGGTATTCCAGTCTGTTTTACATGGGACACAAAGGCTAAAAAAGGTTGAATGAGTTATCTTTACTGCTGAGAGGTAGGTGGGGAGCTCAGCCCTTAGGGAAGGTTTTCCCTCTTTATTCTTTCAATTTAGAGTGTCAATGAGAAGAATTATTTGGGTCCCTCAGACACACACCCCCTTTTAGTCCTTTTACCTAGGAAAAAAAAAGCACATGCTATTCTTTTTAAAGCTGGTGGCACCCCTTGGTCTTTATACAAATGGTAAGGTTTCTGTGGCTCATGGGCAGAAAAAAGTTGTCCATTTTCCTCTTTGACTTCTGGTTTTTCATAAGGTGGATTCTTTCTTTGTCTCTTGTCATGAACACATCTTGGTGAGCGGAGCAGGCTAGTCATTTATACCTCCCACTGCAAAGACTGTATGTATGTGACAGTTAAAGGCATGGGTTCTAGTGTTTATAGCACCTGTATAATTCAAATTTGAATTATAGTTTAAATCCCAAATCTTCACTTACTCTTCTGAAGTTCTTCTTTTCATGTCTTCTAAATTGTTATGTAGGCTGGATACAGTGGCTCACACTTGTAATCTCAGTGTTTTGGAAGGCTGAAGTGGGAGGATCACTTGAGCCCAGGGATTGAGACCAGACTGGGCACTATAACAAGACCTTATCCCTATAAAATATAAACACTTAGGCGGGCAAGGTGACACATCTATAGTCCTAGCTACTCAGGAGGCTGAGGAGGGAGGTAGTTTGAGCCCAGGAAAATTAAATAAAAAAATAAAAACTTAGGTGGGCATGATGGCACATCTATAGTCCCAGCTACTCAGGAGGCTGAGGAGGGAGGTGATTTGAGCCCAGGAGTTTGAGGCTGCAGTAAGCTATGATTGCACCACTGCATTCCAGCCTGAGCAAGAGTGAGAACCTGTTTCAAATAAATAAATAAATAAATAAAGTTATGTGTGAAAACTGAGACAAGAACTACCACACACTCTGCAGTGGTCTTCATAGTGCTATGCTCCCTGGGGTATGCAAAGGCATTCACCAGAGCAAACAAAAAATAATTAGAGCTTTTCTTTATATTATTTTGATATCAAATATTAAGCTTTTCTCTTAATAAATATATAGATTAACACTGGTTCCTGCACACATTGGCATCTTAGACAGCAAGCCAGGCCCTTGAGGCATCCTGAAGGAAAAATGGAAGTTTCTAAAGTGGAGATGTTGACAATGCTGGTCTCGCTCATTTGATTTTAGTGTCCTTGTGACAAAGGTATAGTTTACATGGCATTGATTGCCCCCAAGGTAATTATTTTTATACATGAAAGACCTAGAAATTTTTCTTTTTTAAATACTTTGTAATGAGAGGTGACATAACAGAAATTCCACAAAGAGTTTTGCCACTTATCTTTTGATAAGATATTAGAAACAGTTGTTAAAATTTAATTAAATATTTTTATTTTCTAAAAAGATAAATATTTTCAGTTTGTTAGATTTTTGTGAAGGAAATGACTTTCAGCAGTATGCTATCTGAAATATATATGTGTGTATATATATGCACACACACACATATATACACACACATATATACACACACATATATACACACACATATATACACACACACATATACACACAAACATATATACACACACATATATATACACACACACATATATACACACACATATACACACACACATATACACACACATACACACACATATACACACACATATATACACACACATATACACACACATATATACACACACACATATACACACACATATATGCACACACACACATATATATATTAAATATGTCTCTCTCAAAGAAAGGGTGACATTTAAACAATAAGTGAGAAAGTAAAAGCTACTTTTTAAAAATCTCTCTATACAGAGAGCATTTCAGAAATGGATATTTATAAGTCTTCATTGTTGTGCAATTTTATTGCTAAAAGTTTATTGCTTTGTAATTTATTGCTGAAAATAATTTGTCACATATAAAATCTCTTGTATTTACAAAAATGGGAAACTGAATTTCCTCATCTTTTAAAAAGTCCTCTAAGTGATTGTATTCAGTGAGTTTTGAATCCATTTGTTTAAAAAAATCAGAAAATTATCACATTACAATTTGTTTGTTAAGAACAACTGATCAATAGGAGAGAAGATGAAAATTTGCTATCTGAATTTCAGCAGAAATTTTTGTATAATTGGTAGATGAGATTGAAAATGAGTTTCATAATTCAGTAAACATAGCTAGTATATACTTCTGTTTGAAACTGTATGTTTTTGAGCTAGCCTTTCAATTATGACAGGAAGTAAAATCGAATATTGAAATAAACTGAAATAAACTGGACTTCAAACCAGACTTTCAAATATCTGAATTAAAAAAGTTAAGCCAAAATTTCACAAAATAAGACATCATCTACCACATTTACTATAAACAATATTGTGGAAGGAGTCAACAAAGATTTGTCTTATTAATATAAAAAGAATATTTAAAATTATGGTGAATATAGGCATTATGTCATTCTTTTAAATGTGTTCTGTAATATACCAAATACTTAAAATCCAGAAACTTTAGCAGTGTGTTCTGAAGAAGTAAATACACATGTATTGAAGATGGATGGCTCCAAACCCTTTTACTGTTGGGTAACTGAACCAGAAAGCTTGCTCTGTTCTCCTAGAAAGACTGTATGTATGCAGGCTCTGATTACATTGGGGATGTGTTCCTAGAAATGGCAATTCAAATGAGATCATTTCTTTACAGGATTATTATTGTGTGGCCTTGTTGAGTCTTGCTTCCAGATACAAGTTACTATTTGTAATTCTTTCTTCTCTTTAAATCCATAATATTTTGAGGCACTTCCAATTATTTTTTCTTCCAGCTACTAGCCATACATTTGTGGGTGGTTACTTCCAGTTACAATGATTAGATGAGGTCCTTAGTAATATTACACTTCCTCCAATACTTAAATGACTGTTGAACTTCACTACATGTTTCTTTGACCATGCTCTTGATGATGGCTCAAACTGCTCTAAAATTTGCATCTTAAGGTATACTATCATAATCCTCTCTTGTGTCTTAACAGCAGTTTTAGCAGTATTACTTGTCCACCTTTAAATAATCTTATTAAATCAAAAATTGTTCCCCAGAAAAATAAAAGACAGCAACAGGGATAACAGCAGAGAAACAATGTAGGTTGTAGAACTTACTCTATGTAGGATAGACCATAGAGAACTCACTGGCTAAGTCCATAGTTCAAGAGAGCATGGAACAATCTGCCACTCTATTTTTCACTGACTATGAAAACCCTTTTTATTAACATGTATTCAAAACTAAAAAAGTCAATTGAACTGATCCAGCCTGCCACTGAATTGCACTCTTCATACAAAATCTCTTTGACTAAGCTCTACTTCCTGTCCACCCAGAGCAGGGACAATTCTTACAATCAGCAGAGTAACTCTGGATAGAGAAACCTTGACTAATCTGTAAGTTTTTTTTAGGGTCGGCGACCATCTCACAAGTCACAGGATTTTTTAATGCATCCCCTACAGCCATAGCTAAAGGATATTGTACGATAGAGCTTTAGGTGATATTTGTTAAACTGTGTGCTAGAGTTGGTTGGTGACATGAAACAATGAAGCTTGTAAAGTAGATAATAGATATTGACTTTAAGTAATGTTATTTTGGGTTTTGAACTTGAATGTATCTGACGCTTCCATGGTATATACATTTTAAGAATACATATTGAATTGTTTTGTGAAAACACAATTCAAATGGACTTGAAAAAAAAAAACTACATCCATTTCTTACCCTCTTAAAAGCTTTTAAGAGGATTTACCCTCTCATGTTTCCTCTCAGTGCTGAGGAAAAGAGATCTCTAAAGCTGAAGCTAGTGTAATTTGAGCAACACTATGTAAATTCTGTCTGATTTACTGATTTCTCTGGGACGAAAGACACTGAATCTGTTCCTTCTTTTTGCTGCCTACTGCGTCTCCTCTTTTTTTTTTTTTATTAGAACTTGGATACTTTTGAGGATTTCTGGAAGATTGCTTTTCTTCCCTTCTAGCTCCTGCCAAAATGCATAAAACAAGTAAATAAACATCCGCTGAAGAACAGTGGTTATAAAATATAGATTGCAAAGTCTCTATTTATGTGAAATTGGAGTACCTCAGAAAATTTAGTTAGAAGTCATGGTAACTGATGCTGTGTACTAATATCTTTTTCTCGGCTCCTTCTGGTTACCTTTGGTTTTAAGCACTAGGTTGACAGGGTTGCAATCTACTCTTGTTTAACTCTTGTGTAGGCTCCAAGGGCTCTGGTGCATTTTTTTATATTCAGGTGACCCACATTAAAAAACAAAAATCTCTCAGTGTTTTTTTTCTGCCTATTCCCCCATTTAAAAAAAGGTGAGAGATATTCTTCCCTCTCAGCTGTGTCTTTCCTCCAGAGGGCACCAGGTTGAAGGGAAGGGGGTTGTACGATGAATGCACTTGAATACTAAAGATAGCACATGGCACCTCTATTACATTCCCTTTATAGAAAATACTTGTGTCTTATTTGTTAAAGAATATTATTTTCTAGACTATTTTTTCCCAATTATTTTCAATTTCTTTAGATAATCCTGAATTTCATTTAAAGAGAGGCAAGAATTGACATATTTTTTAGTTAATAGTCTAAACATGCCAATTTAAATAAGGTTCAGAGGACCAAAGTATTTTATTTCGCTTGTTGAGAGGAGAAATTGTACTGACAAGATTTCAGGAACTCACGGGAAGAAGGCTGCTTCAGACATGCATGTACGGACTGAGCACTGTTAGTAAATGATACCAAAATGCACTGGAAAGATTTAATAACATTTTTATTAAAAGCAGCGGAAAGAAAACATGCAAAATATGATATACTGAATAAGCCTTTTTCCCCTCATAAAAGGATATAAAATTAGAATATGCTAGTGGTACATACTACAAACTTAACTTGGGAATAAATTTTGAGAGTACATTAGCTAGGTTCATTTTAACTCTTATCTGAAAATATATTTGTCATCGTTTCTTTGGTTTCTCACTATCGTCCTTTAACCTATCTGTGAAACACAAGGTTTTCTATGGTTTCCTTGCAAAAATTTATTTCATAGGCTCTCTCCAAAGAACATTCCATTACTTTAGAAGAATATGAATTGATAATTCATAATAATAATTAAAAAAATAGTTCTCAATTTAGGGGAGTCCAGAGACAATTTCTGAGGAAATTAAAATGTTTGGAAATTGGGAGAATTTTTGTTGGCTTAATTAAGACAGACTTTAAGTGTTTGTGGTTTATTCACATAATGGAGAAAGATTGACTTTTGTCTGTATTTTGTTCTTTCTGTGGTGTGTGTGTGTGTGTGTGTGTCTGTATGCATACACTTTATAAGGCAATATTCTGCTATCTCCCATGTTTTTAGCTTACTTGGTTTTTCATTATCTAATAAGAAATATACCATATGAATGTGCTCATTTAAATGTGTTTATCTAATTATTGATAGAAACCTCCAAATAATTTTTTTTCAGTCCTTGAATGTTGGATATTACATTTGTTTATCTACTTCACTCAACATGCACACAATATATAGTAGCAACACCATAAAGTTTTTCCAAAACTACAATTATATATCTCTAGTGAAGTGAGGCTCAGAAGACCTTCTTCACACAGATCTCAACAAACTGCTGCCCTTATACCAAGTGCTCTCTTTCTTGAAATTGCAAAATCACAGCTGGGTCTCCTTATGAAAAGAGAACACATAATAATTGCACTAAATATGCATTAAATTACTTTGCAAAATGATAGTTGCATTCATTATAAATCCTGTGTTTGAGGAGTTTAATCAGCTATTTAAGTTTTCATCAGGATGCAAGTCGACATGTGACTTCTTGGCCAAAGGCATTCTATTTACCACATAAATATTTGTTGATTAAGAGAAGCACAGGCCCCTACACTTTCCTAGGGTTTCAGAGGCACACAAGCATTTCTCAGGAGCAATAAATAAAAACATGAAATTTTAAAAAATCAAACTTGAATTTTGATACATTGTTTAGTTGGCAACTATGTTTCCTATGAATAATATGCCACTTCACAGTGATTTAATAGTAATACTCATTAGGAAATCAAGTTTAGGAAAGTGGAATTAAAGAACATAGAAAATGATAGTAAATTTTATTATAGAAGAACAGCTAATAAATGCAAATAATTTGCTGATTGTATCACAAGGTTTTATTTTAGTTTCTTCTATGTTAAATCTTATATACACCAGAGCACTTAAACCAAAATGAAAATAAATGGAGTATTTGAGGTTATAGTATTTTATTTTCCCATTTACCTGACCTAAGTTACACATAGAGTTTGGACCTATATTGATTAGCTTTAGAAAACAAAATTGGTATATTTTCAATCTGCTGGACTTCAGAAAGTGGATTAAGGGGAAAATAACTTCCGGTCTTCACCACAGCAAGTGATTCATTTATGAAGGCCTGAGTATCATGCACGTGCTGGCAAGAACAGGTGGGAGGGAAAGAGAAGAGAGAAATGAAATGAGATCACCTTGAATTGGCTGAGACTGACTGGTTTCTAGATAAGTAGATGAGATTTTAAAACCTTTTTCCTGGAATAGTTTAGCATTCTGAGGTGAAGTGTAGGAATAATGAATATCCTTAAAAAATACAAATGAGACTGCTCAAGAGGAAATGGGAGAAAACAACATATCTGAATATTGTGGTTTGGCTCTTTCAATAAGAGTTTGTAACACAGTGGATGTTTGCATTTTCATTTATTATTACACTTCCAATATCCAGCTATTACTCTGACAGGTATAAAATCATAAGGCTAAAAAGACATTCAAAAATTATTTAGATGAATCTCCCATTCCCTTTGCAAGAGATATTTTAAACTATAAATGTGCAGCCTCATGAAAGGCATATGATTATTTTGAGCACTCTGTTATATTCACTAGAATTGAAGTTCAATAATGAGAAGGACTTTTCTGTTCTACTTGTCACTGTATGTACTCCTTTAGCCTAGAATGATATCTAGAACACAGTAGATGCACAACAACAATTTATTAAATGAGAAGGTGAAGAAATGAATCCACGTGTGCTTAGGAGACTAAATGAAATGGAGGCAAATGGCTTTTTAAGTCGGGTTTTCCCTGAGTAGAGTGAAGCTACAGATTCAGTTGTTAGGGCTACTGTTCCTAAGAGAAGGGATAAAGATGATAGTGCTTTCGTGTGTGTGTGTGTGTGTGTGTGTGTATGTGTGTGTGTGTGTGTGTGCGCGTATCTCTCTTCAAAGACGTCATTACTAAGAGAGATGGATATCTATATAAATGAAAAGAGTTTTGAAACATAATTGGCAGACAATGCTTTTTAAAAATTATTTATGTAAATAGACATTCCTTTGTTTTCTAACTGAAAGTCTTTTGAAGGCATTGACTAGCAAATTGCCTCTAACATTGACTGCCATTTAAAGCCTTGGTTCCAAAAGTCTGAAATGCTGGTCTACCTGCCATTGCTAACCAGCCATATAACCCCCCAACCCCAGGCAAATAACTTAACTTCACTGGATCTCAATTTCTCCATCTAAAAATTGCAATTTAGGCTGTTTTGGGAGAGCTCCAAGGTTCTTTCCAACATAATAGCCTATGAATTTGCATCCTAAGATCTACTTGAACTACTACTTGCAGCTTAGAATATATTACTATGTAACACTTCTGTGCATTTTAGAAGTGTGCCTCCTGCTTCTCTTTGCTCTTAGTTGTCTCACTTCAGCTGACCAAGTGATATCACCATGTATGTCTCTGCTCCTCTCCCACTGGGAAGTTGAGTTGGGTAGAATGTCTATGTCAATGGACAATGTTGCCAGCACACACTAAGGCCAGCTGGTGAGACAACTTAACTATAGAATTAATGTCTCTGTCTTTCTAACTAGTGTTAATACGACTCAGAAGTCAGTCATGTCAGTTATGATAGTAACAAGAAGTTACAATTAAGATATCACTAATATCTCTAGGTTCATATATCAAAGCAATGTGAGATTCAGTTCCCTCCTCACCCCACCCTGTGTGTGTGTGTGTGTGTGTACGTACTTGAATGAGTGCATGCATGTGAGCCTCCACCAGCACAAAGGAAAAGAAGATATAGTCCTAAAACAGAAAACCATACATCCTTTCATAAATATAAACATTCTTATAAGCAAAAGGAGAGCAAAATTTTTCAGCACTACAATAATACCAACTAGTTCACAAAGCAACTTACTAGTTCTATAGGAAAAGAGTAACTTCGAACTCTAGTCTGTTCTTCAGGATGATGAAAAGTTTTGTCTATTCACAATATCTTTAATCCTATCCGCTTTTATGTACTTGAGGATAATGGTTCTGCTACCAAAATCTTTCCTGATTTTGAGCCTCATTTCCTTTTTCTTTCTTCCATTTATTTGGTTTTAATCACATACTTTTAAAGCCTCTTAAAATTTTCTCTTTTCAATGTATTTAATCACTTTTTCTATAAGTATATGAAAGATGATTTTTTTTAAATCCACTCATTTAAATAATTTTAAGTTAATCATACTGTTCATGTTCTCACTCTCTCCTTCTCTCTCTTAATATTGAGGACTGTGAGATTGTTGGCAAGGATTAAATCTTGATGTGGTTAATCAGAACAGCTGTTTATCTGATATTTGGAAACACACTGGAGCAATATCCGGTTTTCAAGTTAAATAAATTTACCCCTTTCCCTCAAAATTGTTGAACATTTTGAATTTTCAACGTCAATTCCTGCCAGCTCTCCTGTTCTGTTTTGTGAACTCACCATCATCTACAAAGCTTTATCAATAGCCCTCCTGCCAGGGTCCTGGGAAAGAAAGGGAGAAGATATTTACGATAGTATCTCAGACTTGACTTCAGGGAAGAGATCATAAATGTAAATATGTTTTTAAAACTATATGCTAGTAGCATATTCTAAATGTTAAATATGAGTAAAGGAAATAAAAATAACTATAGGAGTTCAGAAATCAAAGCTAGAGTAGATGACTAGAGAAGTAGACCAATGGTTTTCTAGGCTTTAAACATGTGTCTGGAGATACAGTTATTTGTGAAAGTGACCCATTCACCCCAAAGGATTCACAGATTGACTTCATAAACATCTAGAATGTTTTGAAATCACAGGGGCATTTTTGTTTTTATGTTCTCAGTTTTTCCTGAGGGAGTCAGTTTTTCAGTTCTGTTTATGCCTAAGGCTCCTGACTCTCCATGTAGGATAACTTCTGCCCAAGACATTTGCCCATTCTAGTTCTTAGGCTGTTTGTCTCCATTCTGACCTAAGCACTACATCCATTATCTGAGTTTCTGTTTTGTAAATCTGTGAGTAAATTCTTACCTGATGCCTCAAATTTCCAGTAACCAAACCTTTGTTAGGCTTATATAAATGAGTTTCTATCTGCACTACCACTTTTACCCACTAAATCTCCCAGAAAATGAATTTTCTGTCCCTGAACCAATTTCTCAGAGCTGGTTTTCTGATGTCGTCTACCAGGTTTCCAAATGCTAGCCACCTGTCTTGTTCTTTTGTTAATAGCCAAACACCCTGGTTTCAATGGTTGCCTTGAATCTTAGAAAAGGTATAGGAATTTTGGCTAGTCATGTTTTATTCTGGCCTGTCTTTTCCCTCTGATTGGCCTGCAAATTTCAGATCTGCCTTTAGACACATGATCTAATACTTTAAGCTATTTAGGTCTTTAATCCTTGACATTCTTATCCAACCCTTTAGTGCCATAAATAGAAATTGTATATAATCCTAGATTTTTCTCAACCCTCAGACCTTAAACAAGGTCTTCAAAGTAATTGACCTAATGCAAATTGAGGTGGGTAGTAGATTACTAGTGAGAAGTATAGAAAGCACACCAGTTAGAGATAGGGGAAGCAATTTAAGCAAAGTATAGATGTAAAAATCCTATACCATGTTTAGGAAAGAACAAATAGTTATGTGAAATAATAAGTATTCTAATAATATTGATTGGAATAGGAGTTGATATTTTTGTTTACAATATCCTCTGAAATAGAGCTTCTTAAATTTAAAAATTGTACAAAATCTTTAGATATTGTTGGCAATATTGGTGCCTAAGAGTCATTATTTAACACTTTTAATGAGCTTCTATTTGTAGATGATTCAAAATTCAGTATGTCTATTATGCAAGTACAATCTTTATTGTACTTAGCTTCAGATGGGTTCTTGCACTGTTTTTACCATCACATTATATTTTAGAGCTAGCATATGGTGGTAAAATGCCAAGATTCCAAACTAAACCTTGTTTCCTGAAATAACACGCATTGGTAATACCCCATAATTGTCACATCAGTGATTTTCTACAGTCCTGTAAAGTATCAGAAAGAATTCAATTTATTTGGCAGTTTTATAATTCTAAATGTGTTTTTATTATTTAAGATATAAATATTTTAATTTTGAGCTACCGTACCATGGGATGTTTTTGTTTTATAAAATTGTTAGCAGCGTAAGCCCTGACTTTTAATTTAGGATAGGTTTAGCTTGTAATTTTTAATGTACTTTTATAACTAGAAGCCATTTTTCAGTGATAATTAAAATTATATTAAGTGAGTCTTGTAAAATATAACACCATAAACTGTTACAGTGGTGCTAATCTGATACATCTCAAAAGCAGTGAATGTCATTAGCACTTTAAACACACAGAAAACAAACATAAAGGAAGATACAGAAGCAAACATAACGTTAGTCCTTAAAATTTGAAATGATTAGCAATGATGCTAACTTATAGGTTTAGCATATTCTGAGATTCTCGCAAGGAGGTTAGATGTCTCAAATATATGCTGGTCTATTTATTAGAAGAGGAAAAACACCAAATATATTTCACTAAACATTTGCCTTTGAAGAAAAATGAAGCTATGACTTGGTTAACTGAGCATTTACCTGCAAACAGAGGATAGAAAAAATTATGTGGGAAACACAGTAGGTCTTTGATAAATGCATATTACTTGTGGGAACCATAATATTATTATTGGAGCCATCCCACTTATTCTCCAGATCTTCTCTAAGCTTCCCTAGGAATTCCTTTATAGATCTATCTTGGATAGTATGGTCCAAAGAACACCTAAACCAGGACAACAACACTGAATTCCTTTGAGGCTCAGAGTTCCCATTGAAGAGGGACAACTAAGGAGCCCCTTAGTTAGTGGCGGTTAGTATAGCAGCATAGATCAGAACTGCATAAGAGTATTCTACAATAGTCTACACCTCTGTAGTGTCAGGAATGAGGGCCAGCCCCAAAGGAGGTCACTGCTCTAACATGCTTGTTTTTACCAAATTGTGTCCTAGAAAGTCTGTGACATGCAAGCTACTAAACTTTGTATACAAAATATTTTTTTCTCTCTAAAATCAAAATAGGAAATTATTTTTATATATCCTTGCCCTTTCATATTTTTCACAATATGAAAAATAATCCATCATAATTTTGAAGTCTTCTTAAAGCTAGGGAAAGACAAATGCTTCTATTTGAATAGAACTGTTAAATGTTCTTATTAATATATTTAGTACTGTATGTTCAATGCAAAATATAACCTAACAGATTTTTGACATGCAATTTCTTAATTTGATCTGTCCTCATATACTTTTTCTTATTTTGAAAATTTGATTCAAAAAGTACTTCCTCAACGTGGAAAATTGCTGTTTTAGTTGATACAGATTTTGAGACAATCTTGTGGAAAATTGGGAGGGGGTGTGAGAAGTGATACTTCAGAGAGAAAAGGAACCCTGGTGAAATGCAGAGAAGAAATCACAGATGAAGGATGGTCCTGTTGCTTCTCCCTGAAATCCCATGTAGTGTCCCAGGTTTCTAAAAGAAATAAAAGAATGATAAATCTTAGAAATGTAATTGTTCACAGTACATTATCTATAAAAGATAAGTCATTATTCTGAGAAAATGTAAATTTGTTTCCCTTCTTTTCTTATTTGTTTATTTATTTATTGGTCAAGGCAGAAGATAAAAACAGCTTGAGTAGTCTATGATCTTATGGACACACCTAACTTCAAGTCTTGAGAAGGAAACATCTTTCCCAACTTTCTTGCATAAAGATAGATAAAGCACCAGTGGTCAGCAATGCATGGTGGCGGGTTTCATAGGTTGCCTTAAGAGTAAGGTAGGATAGATCAGACAAGGAAAATGTGGCACGTACACACCATGGAATACTATGCAACCATAAAAAAATGATGAGTTCATGTCCTTGTAGGAACTTGGATAAATCTGGAAACCTTCATTCTCAGCAAACTTGACACAAGAACAGAAAACCAAACACCACGTGTTCTCACTCATAGGCAGGTGTTGAACAATGAGAACACGTGGACACAGGGAGAGGAGCATCACACACTGGGGGCACTTTAGGAGGGCTAGTGGAGGGGTAGCAGGGAGTGAGAAGGGTGGGGAGGGATAACATGGGGAGAAATGCCGGATATAGTATGCACCTATGCAACAACCCTGCATGACCTGCGCATGTACCCCAGAACCTAAAGTAAAATAAAATAAAATAGGAAGATAGGAAGATGATGCAAATAACCCCAAGCATTCTCTGTTAGATGGGAAGCAGTTAAAAGTGTCAGAGATTTTCACAAAGTCTGGCTCAGATCTTATTCTGTATTCTAATTTATGCTGGCATTGGTTAGGTTCATGCATGAAGTTAATTCTGAATAACTAATCGTCTCCTTGTTTGGGGACATGTTCGTTGGGTGGGATTAGGCCCTTATAAAATCTACTCCTCTGTAATACACCAAAAAAGTTATAAGATTACCCACAATGTTATTGTTGGTGTTGCATTTTTCTCCTTTATCTCAATATATAAAGTGCATATATTATTTTGGTTTTCTTGGGTGTTTGGAAGCAGAACTCCACATCGTAGGTCAGAAGAGCAGAAAGACATTGAACACTTTTGTACGGAAGCAGACTCCACTTCAGTATGTCATAAACTGCAACAAAACAAAATTCATTAATAAGCCTCTCACTAAAACAAAGAGGACAGAAGACCCTGAAGCAGCTCCAGTAAGGAAGAAAAATAAAATGGGAATTAATTATAGAATCCCAGTAATTATTCATTTAAAATATATTATGTGCCCTTACTAGTCTACTTAATGTTATAGTTTCCTTTTATTTTGGTTACTATAAAAAATGTAAAGGGTTGTCACAGGTTCCCCTATGTGATCAATTTTCTGAACCCATGTCATAGTCCTAAACTTCTCAAGAGAGAATTTGCTTACAGCAGCGTGTTTCAGTAACATACTAGAACTTGGAGAAGGACCATTATTTTATTCTTGAATTGTTGTTTCTAAGATTAAAAGAGGCTTGTACTCTGACATTTTTACTGGAAAAGGGGGAAGTATTTCAACTGATACATCCAGCCTGTTTCATCTCATCTTCTCTTATTTCCAAGAGGTAGATAGGCACATATGGATTTGGATCACACTTGACAGATGTCAGGAACATGGTGTTCAACCAACTGAACTTAAGTCCTATACAATAATAGTCATGAGTTAACCTACATCAGATTATCCTATTAAGAAATACATCTTGTCAGTATTACCTGTGGTATTCTTTGTTTTATGATGTCATCAGGCCTTATTATTTTTTTACATACTTCAGGTGTTTAAGAATATAATACACTTCATGCCAATTTTTTATTCATAAATAGCAGTGCCATGTAGGAAAGAGCCAATGGCTCCACATCTTAGTTTCTTTCTTAGCTCTATCCACCAGTCACCCTCACACCCATGCAGATGTTAGAGAGAACTGCTACTCTGAGAGGTCAAACTCCTAAACTATATGACTGGTAAGCAGGGTTAACATGGCTTAAAAATTCGTTAACACTTCATATTTTATTTTCTTCCTCTGTTGCTGAATTCAACTTTGGATGAAGTCAGTTTTGCCTTGAGAAACAATCTGTTGGTTAATAATAATAAATACACATAGACCACTTTAACCCAGCTACCATTCTTTTTTGAGGATGGTGAGCAAAAAAGCAGTAATTTTTTTCAGCATGGGCCCAAATTTAAAAGATATGGTACTTTGATTTTCATATTTCAGTATTTATTTGAATTTAAATTTATTTGTTATCCTAACACTGTGAATGTGACTGTGAAGTAGAGTTCTTTGCCAACTCTTGTATAACATTTACCCTGAGCAAGAAATGAACTTTTATTGGTTTTAAATCACTAACAATTGGAATTGCTAATTATCATAGCAATGCTGAAGCATAGCCCGTTCCTTTCTCATTGCATAGCTTTGATTGGTATTTGGTTTTCCTTCCACACTGCCCATTGTAACTCTCTTAGTTTTATCTTCAGTTATATATTAGCCATAGTCCCCAAATCCTTCCCTTTAACTATTAGCAGACAATTTGGGGTCTGGTTTTCAGTCATTTGGAATTCACCCAAGAATGAAGATATTTGTGTGCATTCCTCATTATCCCACGGTGACCTACGTTAGTGTCTCTAGTTTTAACATAGAAGCCTGGTCTTCGACTTTTTGTATTCAAACTGAGAGAGCAGAAAGGCATTATTTATTATCAACATTGAATACACTTTAGAATCATCTGAAAGACTTGCAAAAATAAAATTTATGCCCAGCTCCCACCAAATGCTACTTCATCAGGTAGGGGTGGGTGGGCAAACATGGGTATTTGAAAACCTAATGCTTCTACTGTGCAGGTAGAGTTGAGAACCCTCTTCCCAGAAGAAAAGAGAGGAATGCATTATTTTGAAACCTGTCAAGAAAATCCCTCTACTTTGTGTGTTCTGAGAAACATTGCTTAACTTATAATTATGAGTGACATGTATCTTTTTTGTTTGTTTGTTGTTTTTAGTTGGAGTCTCCCTCTGTCACCCAGGCTGGAGTGCAGTAGCGTGATATCGGCTCACTACAACCTCCACCTCCTGGGTTCAAGCAATTCTCCTGTCTCAGCTTCCAGAGTAACTGGGGCTACAGGTGCACACCACCATGCCCAGTTAATTTTTGTATTTTTAGTAGAGACAGGGTTCATCATATTGGTCAGGCTGATCTCAAACTCCTGACCTCAGGTGATCCACCGACCTCAGCTTCCCAAAGTGCTGGGACTGCAGGCATGAGCCACTGCACCCAGCCAACATGTATCTTATATTGCAGCATTCTGGCTTGTAAAAAATGAACAATACCATTTGTATATCAATTGTATAAATTATTCATTATATTATTTACTTGCTTAGTTTCTTGATTAATATTTGTCTCTCTGACTAGACATTAAGTTATACAAGATCAAGGACTTCATCTTTATTTGAGAACATTGGCTTGTTTTCTCAGGGCTTGGAGCAATGACCAACATATAGTTTATGTTCAGTAAATACTTGCTAAATGAAAAAAAATCAATAAAAATCAACAATGAGAGATGAACAGAAAATGTAAGGAAAAAATTTTCCAAAACATAACAAAGGTCTGTATATCAAAACATGCCATAATAATGCACAAATACTATAATAACAAATGATGGCCATACGATGTATGCAGACAATTCAACAATTCACAGAAGAAATACAAATGATTAACTACTAAAAAAAACTTGCTGTAAGCAAAGACATTCAAATTAATCTGTTAGTTATATACAGTTTTATGTATGAGATTAGCAAAGAATACTTAAAGGTATTTTTCAATGCCGAATAGAGTATAGTTTGATCAGGACCTTCAAACCCTACAAGTAGAAGTGAAAGTTAGGATAACCCTTTGGGGAAACAATTGTTAGCTATATACAAAGAACCCTAAAGATGTTAATTCCTATTGATCAATAAATCTTATTTGTGGGCTATATCCTGAGGAAATAAAAATCAACTTTTAGCCCAATATTTTCATATAAAGATATTTACCTTAGCATTTTTCAAATAGCAAAGACTGGAAACAGTCTTTCTTAAAGAATAGAAAAATTAAATATATCACAGTATGTCCTCATATGAGAGACTGTAATAATACCATTCAAACCAGTTTTGAAAATATAAATGACAGGGAAATGCCCCCATTATAATATTAAGTGAAGTAGGTATGATAAAATGCTAAGAATCTTGCTTTTAAACATACAAATTTATAAAACATTAATTTGGGTGTTTGTTAACTTTTTCATAGTTAGTTGGGTACTTGCAAACTTTACTGTCAATTTTTCTTGTATAATCTGATTATTAACAATAACAGATGTTTGCATAGATCATGTTTCATGTAAGAGGCACTATTTTAAGCACTTCCTTTTTAAACTTACCAAATAGGGATGATTATTTATCCTCATTTTACAGATAAGAACATGTAGGCAAGGAGTGATTAAGTAACTTGCCCAAGGTCACCGGCTCATAAGCTCAGAATCTATGCTTTTATACTATTTTTTTTTTCAAGTCAAAGAAGGTCAGTCTAGGAAATACTTTTGGGTTCTGAGGAAGTATGTCTCCACATATTGGACAGGGCTTACTAAGAACTGGAAGAATTTAAGTTTTGTGGTAGTAGAGGGCTTTTATAGATCAAGTCCAATCTCCTGCATTTTTGATGAATAAAAATTTACATCTACTTTGTTTAAGAAGCATCATAGATTATTTTGTTTCAAAACCAACCAAAGCCTAGAAAGGTGACCTGATCATGTTACACTCATAGGGCAGAAACAGAGACACAGCCCACTCCATCTGACCATGTCTCTTATAGACACTGATGGTTGGCTAGAAGCTTCTCTGTCTACCTGTTGTGGATGAGGTGAGGCTTCTACCCCTATTCTGGGCAAGGAAACTTTGGAAATAGCCCATGCAGTCTTCATTGAACCCCCAAACCATGAGCTCTGGTGTGACTCACTGATTCTGGCTGCTTGGAACTAAAATAGGGAAAACCAACCTCAGTACATGAAATGTTTTTGCATTGCTGAGTACCCGGTTCTCTTTCCACATTTATTCTATTACAAGTATCAGAGAAACATTAGGTAGAAGGGAAAAGGGCTGGTCAGAATTAAATCACATGTCACCGATGGGCAGACTGAAGAGTTAGAAATTGTATTAGATTGGTGCAAATGCCTTTGAGGTTTTTGCCATGCAAAGTAATGACAAAAACCACAATTATTACTTTTGCGCCTCCCTGATATGAAGCGTTGTGTAGCAGTTTTACATCTGGTTTTCCTTGTCACTGAAAGATTTTATCAGCCAGAAAGTTTGACCTCCTCCACTTTTAAAATATCACCTCAGACCAGGCCCTTGCCCTCACTCTCAGTGAAAATAACTCACTCTGTATAAATCTAAGCTTATATTGTGATGGTGCTAAGATTTGCTGGCTTTAGATATATTCTGAACCTTCCATTTAGGGTACATTTTGTTCTCTTTTCCTTAAACAAAATTGTTTTTGATATTTTTATTTAAAAATATATCATTAGAAACCTTTCCTAAGGTGGTGAGATTTTCTTTATAGTAGCTTCAGTTAATAAGGCATTTGGGGATAATGAAGGATGAAAATCCACAGTAAAAGTGTAACAATCTTTATATTAATGAAGCATAACATATTATTGGATCCTTCACAGAATTTTACATTGCCAAATCAAGGCTTATTATTCTGCACCTGAGCACCCCAATCCCTAGAGTTCTGTGGCATGTTTTAACAATAAGAAAAACGTCCCATTTTGTTTTATGAAACCTTTTTTTCCCTTTCTGACAGCCTTTTTCTCACTAGCTTTTACTGTGGTCTCAGCGATTTCTGCCTTCAAATATAAATTCCCTTTAGTCATATCATTTTCAATTGTGTGGGTGGAAGCAGGGTAGGGGAGTTGCCATCATATGAGAAAAAGTTTAGTCCATTCTTGCTAGAAAATCTTCTTTGGAAGATTTTCCAGTGTGTAATAAAATAGTTCTTACTTTGGGCTTATGATAAAAACCATGACATCTATAGAAAAAACTTCATGGTATTTTGAGACCTGATTTATTTAACAGTTCTTGTCATCTCTAATCTCAATTGTGAACAGACATCTTGAGCAATATGTATTGAAGACTCTGCTAGAGAAAAGGCAATGGTTTCCTATTGCCTTCATTGATCCTCCTCTCAGAATTAATTTCTCCTTACTGTGTCCTCTAACCAGACTTTTTATGTGACTCTGTTTTTGGTTTCTTGTTGTGCACAGCTCTCTTGTTTACTAAATCATAATAGGTGAGAAAAAAGGAGTTATGGGTCATTTATGATTCTATCCCACATGTTTAGCACAGAACCTGAAACATTGTAGGGGCTCAGTTGGTTTGGTTGAATGGGATTGATTGAATTGATAGTATCAATGCATTAATACCAAGTAGTGATTTTAGTTTAATTCTACGAAGTACCAAGATTCTTATCAGTTTGCAGAAAGAGTGAAAAAATATTTTGAATAGATTTCAAATGCTAAATTAAGGTTTACTATTCAGTGTAAATCTATTTAAAATTTTAAAAGAAACTCATATTGACCATAAATATAAACCTATTAGATTTTAAGAAACAAAAGCAATCTAATCAATATCAATACATTTTACAAAATGCATTCAAATAGCAGATTAAAACCAAAAATACTGAGATGATTTTTTTAAAAAGAACAACAAATTGCTCTTATACATAATTTTTAGATCAAAGAAGAAATCGAAAGAAACAGAATTTCTAGTAAAGACACAACATTGTAAATTCAAAAGCTGTAGAATATGGCTGAATTCTGTATAGTCATGTGCAATGCAGCAGAACTACCTTTCAGTAAATTATTTATTTCAGTGTTTTGTTTCTTTTGTTAGTGAGCTTCTGTTTTGTACTGGAATGATGTAACCAACCAAGGATAATTTTTTTGCTCTGTACTATAATTATATTTTACAGTTAGGAATTATCAAAATCAAGAAAGTACCTTTAATTTTTTTTTAAGTGATGTCTTCCATCAAAAGTAAGAATAATTCTCTTGGAAGGTCCTCGTGGTGTCATGTCACTTGTTGTATGTGGCAACCTTACATTGCCACACTTGGGTATTGAAAATCAGTAAAATGAAAGTTCATCATACCCACCCCCCAAAAAAGAAGAATAAAAATGAATTATTTTAACTTTAAACTCAAGACATTAGGATAGGAAAAATAAACTAAGAATTCAGAGAAAAGTGATTGTTAAAATAGAAATGTAAATTAATGAATTAGAGGAAAAAAGGAAACAAATTCAGAGCTGCTTTCTTAAAATAATGTTCTTGAAAAAAATTGACTAGCTCACTGAATGAAAGAAAAAGGGATATGATGTATAAATAAGAACCAAATAAAAAGCAATATCGGTTGATTGAGGGGAACTATACATTTTAAATGTTAAGATATGTCTTTGCACCTTTCCATAGTTGCAAATTTGGTAAAAGTACCAGAAAACACAAATGTTTTTAAATGTAGAAACGATCAGAATTTATTTTAAAAATAAGACAACTTAATGAGCAAATCACAATGAGAAAAATTGAGATTTTCAAAAAATCACACTCATCTCTAGCTATCAACAAACAAACCAACAAAATAAAGGATACCAGTAAAAAAGCGCTTCAGATGCAGAGAGTGGTTGAGGAGGCCCTATACGATGTGGGTGCTCCTGGCATTTTCCATATGCCTTACCTCCTTGTCTTTTTCCTCTAGCTCTCTCCTCTCCAGAACTGTTTCCCTGCTGTTCCTTGAATACTCCAGGTGTACTCTCTCTAGAGCCTTTGTACTAGCTACTTTGTCTTCCTGGAACATTCCTTCCTTTAAATATCTATATATTTTATTCAAAGTAAAGTTGCCATTTATATTACTGGAGTAAAACTGACTATTTAATAGATGATAATAGAATAATTATTTAGCTTTTGGGGGCAGCTAAGTTATGCATATTATCTCACTCTTTATATTGAATAAATTTCATATGAATCAAAGACTTAAATATACACTTTTAAGCCATAAAAAAATAAAAAAAGACAGATGCAGGACTGCAAAACTGATATTCAGTTTTTACAAACCAGTACAGGTATACTAGTAGTATGAAATACATTGCTTATTTATTTACATGTCTATCTGTCTATCTATCTATCTATCTATCTATCTATCTATCTATCTATCTATCTATCATCTATCTATCTATCTATATCCATCCATCCATCCATCTATATCTATCATTTACCTATCTCTAAATTGCTAGCTAGCTGTCATCTATCTATCTATCTACTATTTTAGTATAGAAATGTAAACTCACATTGGTATAGTGCTGAATATTTTGAGACTACTCTTCAGTATTTGGGTAAATTTATGTTATATATATTTATATATGAAGAAGATCTTACTAAGTATGCACAAAACAAACATCTCTCTGGCAAAACATACAAATACCATAACCAAGCTCAAAAACAAACAACAGCCTGAAAAGAATATTTACAACAATAAAATAGGCCAAATGCATATATCCTAATATACAAGGAATTTTTAAATGAGGCATAAAAATAACCTTTGTCATGGCAAAGGTGTAATGAAATATATTCTCACTTATATTGGTTAAGGGGTAAATGAACAGGATCATTTTATAGAGAAATTTGGCTATTAAATTTTTTAAAGTATATATTTTTGACCCAGAAATGTTATTTTTAGAGAATTCAACCTACAGAAGTATACAAGAATTATCTAAGTGCAGAAATGTTCACTTATAAAAAGGAAAAAAGGTAAATCATATATATCTGCCAATCTGGTATTAAATATTTTATAGTATAGCCATAAAATATTGTGCTATTATTTTTACAAAATTAGATTTCTCTATTTGTAATAACATGGAAAGTTTATAAGATACGTTGTTAGCTGAAAAGAACAAGCATCAGCATACTACATTTACTATGATTACGTTTCTGTAAAAATTTATCCACTTAGCTATCTGTTTAAATGTACAGCACACACATATATTAGTAAATGCAAAGTAAAAAACATGAAGAATATTCAATACCTGACAAGAGTCATCACTTTTTGGATGTAGACATTTTTAATTTCTAAGCCATACATTTTGTAAATGTTTGCATTTTCTAACAATAAGTCTGTATTTTTTTAAACATAAGTAAAACACGCAGTTTTCAAAAGATTTAAAGGAAGCAGAAAGTGTAAAGGCATCTCTAATACATATTTTAGGTCTGTGCCTCATCTAATAGAGATTCAGGACTACAAGTCAAGCTGAAACATGTATATGAAATCTCTAAACACAGTTTCTGTGAGACAAAAATGATTGATTATTTCTGGGTAATAGATAGCAAAATGTACAGTCTGATATCTGCTCTGAATTTTGAACCATATTTCCTTGAAGAAGATTAACTACATACAGTGTTTTACTTATTAACTCTGTCAATGAGTATGCTAAACAAAAAGGCAACTTTTTCTAATCTTTGTGATTTTTCTTATTCTATCTTTTGAAACATTTTATCTCTAGTAATGTTTGAGAAATATTCTCAGAATAAACTGAGTATAAGGAGTTTTCTAAAAAATGATTTAGTAATATATCTTTTAGAAATGCTAACCCTTGGACCACTTAAAAATTTCCAGCTCACATCACTTTCTTGGTTACACTGAATCAATTGGAACATTTGCACTTAGCCAGTTACCTTCCTAGAGGAGGAATCTTATCAAGGAACTCTTTTTCTTAACTATGCTCAAGCAGCTCTATACATTCTAAAAGATCCTGCAATTCCATATGATTAAAAGCCACATCATATAATAAAATTTTATTTCTGAAAATAATAGCATATAATTACTTGAGGAAATACTTTGAGAGACTGAGACAAGTCTGAACCATATGAAGAGATCAATTGCAAAGCCTCTCTCCTGCAAAAAAGACTTGCTCTGCCAGAGAGAAGAATAACAGACTTTCTCCATGAGTAAAACTGGAAATACAACATATTCATTTAATGCTCAAGAAAGACTTTCAGTACTCATCATGTGTCAAACACTATTCTAGATTCTAGAGATGTGGTAGTGAACAAACCAGACAAAAATACTCTCTGGAGTTCACACTTTTGAAACTAAAACCATGTTAATACTGGTTTCTAGATTGTAAATTATTTTAGATTTAGATGACTGGGTAGGGGAGAGGCTTGTCCTTTATTGCTTAGAAATGGACTTCTATTAAAGGTACACATTAATAAACCTAGAGCTAAGTAATGTTTACTCTGAAATTAAAGTTTTGCTAAATGTTTTAGAAGCACACATTAACAAGCAATTTACGACGTTAAGAATAACATATAGGAAATTAATCCTATAATTAAAAATATAACTGACATAAATTATGGATATGAGGTTAGTTGATAATTTATTTTGTATATATTTGAAAATAATTGCAAAATTTGTACCTAAACAACACTCTATATTCAGATTTGCTTTTCCTCAAATGTTATTAATATACTGAGTTTTTACATTAAGTTTGAAATCTGAAACAGAGGTATTTAGGATACAGGTTTATTTATTTTCTAACATGCCGTGTCAATATTCTTCAAATTATTCCATGTAAATTTAACTATATTTCTCATAAGTTTCTATGAGAAACTTTCCTTTATATTTTTAAATTTCCTTTTCATAATCTTACTAAAACAAGTTAATATGTAGTAATAGCTTTAGAACAAAATTTACATTTGAACATTTTATAAGCAGAACTTCAGAATAAAATTATATAATAGAGAATCATAGTCTTATTATTACTTATTTAACATCCTCAATTGGCCACAAATCTTTCTAACATAGAATCATGTCTTTAGGAGGTTGAACAGCCTATATGTATTTTCCTTTCTTTTTCTTTTTTTTCCCAGGCGATTGCTAATGATTGTTTGTTGACGGTTGTCTTTAAGTTAAAAGTACTTAACATATATAGTCTGTGAAGCATCAATTTTTTTAGCTGCACATTTGGAACTTGAAATCCTTCTACATTTAAATCTATTTATACTAAGCACATTTTGAATTCCCTAATGTGCATTAAAAGAAAAAAAAGTCTTGCTAAAAATGAATCTGTTTACCAGGATTTAAAAAATTGTTTAACCATTCATGTTTATCTTTTTTTGAGATTTGGCTTTCCGTTTTGGAGAAAATTTTCATAGTCATGTCTAAATTGTTTTATTATTTAAGAAAAAAGATTATTTTATTGTTTACTAGTCAAATAATTCAGGTAAAGCTTCAATTCAAACAACCATTACAATCTGTGACTCTGTCCCTCTATTTGGTGAGGATTTTTATTTTATTTTTTTCACAAGATCTTTGCTTAAGACAAACCAGAGCTCCTTATTAACAATAGTCAGTTTCATTGATCTGTCCTTGTCATTGTACAGTGGTCTATTTGCTTGTGGCCCTTTAAAAGAGTAAGGGTTGGACTTGATTAGACAATTTATCTGTTCATCACCAAAAGTATAGATAGTAAACACTGCTTTGATGACAGAATGGTTTCAAGTACATCTTCTAAAATAATGATTATGTATGTATATAAAATTCTGGTACATATATTCTCCATCATCACCCATTAGATTGTAATAGGCATTGTCAGAGCATAGAGGAGGTGGTTCAGGATAAAGTGAAGAATAGGACGAGATTTTTTTCACCCCCCAAAAATATGTGGAATCCAATTTTATCTCTGCAGATAAGTGAACTATGTGTGAAATAGATAGGGTATTTCATGTATATGACAAGTAGTTTATCTGCAGTTAGATTAGTGGAATTAAAAATCACTTGTGGCCAGGCACAGTGGCTCACACCTGTAATCCCAATGCTTTGGCAGGCTGAGGTGGGTGGATCACTAGATTAGAAGTTCAAGACCAGCTTGGCCAAGATGGTGAAACTCCATCTCTACCAAAAATACAAAAATTAGCCAGGCTCGGTGACAGGTGCCTTTACTCTCAACTACTCAGGAGGCTGAGGGAGAGAATTGCTTGAACCTGGGAGTTGAAGGTTGCAGTGAGCTAAGATTGTGCTACTGCACTCCAGCTTGGGTGAAAGAGCAAGACTCTGTCTCAAAATAAATAAATAAAAATTAAAAAATACAAATCACTTTTAAGGAAAAGCAAGACATTCTATTGAAACATAAGTAGTGTTTTTGAACATATATACATGTGTTTAAAAAAGACTTTAGCATGCTAATTACTAAATAATGATACAAATCTACTTCTGTGATTAAATTACAAAACCTAACATT
Source organism: Callithrix jacchus (assembly GCF_049354715.1). Lineage (NCBI taxonomy): Eukaryota > Metazoa > Chordata > Mammalia > Primates > Cebidae > Callithrix > Callithrix jacchus. The sequence continues at coordinate 107,499,431 of NC_133505.1, forward strand.
TTGAACTATAGTACTTTTGCAGATTTTCTCTTTAGATTAATTTTATACAGTTTTATGATAAAATTCATAGTAATCTACTATTGAGGTATACTCTTCAAATCATACGTTACTATCAGCACCAACAAAGGTGTTGTCTACTTTAGATTGTAAGCGCCTAAAGGGCAAGGGCTCCACCTGATTTCACCCTATAAGCCAGTATAGTCAGCAAATGAAGTCAGCAAGATACACAAAATAATTGCATAAAGGAAGACAGGTTTACTTTTCCACATACTACTTTGGGCATGTAGATACAAGTTTGCTGGAAACTGCTTTGTTGAGTATCAAAATTATATCTTATATCACATACATATTTATTGATTTTATAGTGCTATTTCCTTGGAACTTATTTTTGCCAATATGGCATAGAAAAAGGATGTTTGTAATAGCAAATGTGCTAACTAGTTCCACTTTGTCTTTTCTGGGTTCTCTTTTACTTCTGGGTAATTTATGTACCAGTAATTTCTCCTCAGCTGTCAATTTATCACTATTAATACTTTTTAATAGTTTGTTTAAACTATATTATCAAGAGGCGTAGAATTCTGCCCCAATAATATGCAATTTAAAAGTCATTTTATTGCCTTTCTCCAGTGTTTTAATATGTCATGGTCTTGCATTTTAATTGTGATCATCATAATATACTCCAAATATTAGTGGAACTACATGTGTAGACCCCAACCTTGGTACTATCACCACCTACTGTGTGATCTTAATTTGTTCCACCTCTCTGGAACCCAGGTGCTGCACAGAAATTTTGACTCTCTAACACTTTGCTATATCGAATTTTATATGATGTGTTTTGCTATTGATTTGTTTCTAATGGTAGATAGTGCCAAATTTACCAAGGACTTGTGTTTTATTTTAGGGTTGTTATATCTAGCATAATATCATGCACAGTCATTTTTATTCCTATATGTTAATTTTGAGTGGGAGAGAAAAGGGTAGACTTTTAGCTTGTGTGCCAGGAATAAACTTACAGAGTACTTCATGCTTATAAGTATCATCTTATATGTGGATTGAGAAAAAAAGAGGTTGAGAATTTGAGGGTCAAGTTCAGATGGTCATGAAGGCTTTGTGTGACAACTTTTAACATTCCATGATTCCATTATTCTACGATAGATGTTCTCCATTCTCCACATCAGGAATCAAAGAGATCCACAATTTCCTTTAAGTTACTTCATCTACTACACCGAGAGTCAAATTTTCTTTCATTTTATGAATTTAATGACAACTTGAGTATTATATATTCAAAATATTTGTTTTCTCTAGAACAGCAACATCCCTACATATTTGTGATCACAGCTTTGCAACCACAAATCCAAATTTTAAAATAAATATTTATGTATGTATATAATCTAAGTGTGAACAGTTAAAAATATTGCTGAAATGAACCACAGGAAAAAAGATTAAAAGGTAATAGAAAATGTGGTGCAATTATTTAGTTCATCAACCTGAAGAAAGGAATACTCTTGCTGGATATTAAATGTAATAACCTAAATCTTTGTAAAAGCTAAAGATGATTGAAACAAAGTAAATTGTAACAGCAGAAAAAAAAATGATGCTAAAAGTACCTTTGGGAATTAAAAATGGTGATGGGATAACTTGCTGACTCCTGAACAATGGTGGAAATATCTGTAGACAGCAATGGGGAAGAGAGAGAGAAACATCCATTAGAACACTAAGATAATCTGAGGACATTTAGTGTAAGGATAAGTTAAGTTCTGCATATCTCTATAACCCTCTAGGGATTCTGAGTGCCAGTTTAAGAATAAAGCTCACCAATTAGAACAGCGCTTTATTCTGAAATTATACAGTGTTGGGAAAAGCAATATTTCATATTCAAAAATGCAAAAATAGCAATATATTACTGAATATTTCAATTTGTGAATTCAGAAAACCTTTTTGATTCATCAAGAAAATTTTAAAGTATTTTGAGAAACATATTTCATAAAGCAGAGAACTAAGTGTGATATTTTCAAGACATTATTGACAAAAAGAACACTTCTTGTGGAATCTAAAAACACAGGTTCTGATATTGTATCTTCCACTTAAAAGATAAGTGACTTTGAAAAAGTCATTTAACTTCTCTGAGCTTTCTGTTTCCTTTTCCTCTGTTCAGTAGAAATACCTGTTCTACATACCTGGCAGAGTGGAGAAGAGGATTAAAGTCAGATTAAAATAACGTTATGTTCTTTGAGTCATTGAAATACTTAAAAGATATGTGTAAGATTGTGTTACTATTATTAAAATGTCTGAGGTTTGACTATATAGTTGAAGGGCTCTACAATCGTTCTTTTTCCAAAATAGCTCATTTCTCATGCCTGGGAACCAAATCAACACTGAAGGAAAAATCAGTATGGATTTCACGGACCAGAATTTTCTGAAGAAAAGGTCCCAAGTAAGTAAACAAACAGTAGTGTGGCTTTATTTACATTTTGGGAGTGGAATTGACTTGTGCTATAATTAGATAAATTTTATGAGATTTCTGTTTTATGCATACTGCAAGGTACCTTCTAAATGAATGTAATTATTCATCTTCTTAAAAGCATACAGAAGTCTAATTGATGTGCTGTGATATTAGCTTTAACCATGATTTTATAAAAGATCAAATTTGCATTTAATGAAAACTTAACACTGACATATACTTGTCAAAGATATGAAGAAGTTATAATTTTATACATACAAATTCTGCTTAAAAGAAATGCTTCTAAATAGGAGCCCAGGAGAACCTCAGTCATGTTGGCCAGTACTTGGTTCCTTAAGGTAGTTCTGTCAGTTTTATTACCTTGCGATTCTACCTCTAGTTACGTAAAAACATACTCATTGCACATCTTTATATATACACCTCCCTTTTACCTAACCAAAATTATTTCAGCTTTATAAATATAGTGAATATCTTATCAGCTTTGTCATTGCTAAGCAGTGAGTTGTAGTAAGGCAATAAGTCTCTTTGAATAAATTGGTTATTGTAGATAAACAGCATGATACATGAGGAAATATTGACTATTCATGTTTTCTTGCAGAATGAGATTTGTATCAAAACAAATAACTTCTACACCAAAGTCATGTTCTGTTTAAAAAAAAAAAGAAAAGGAATTATGCTTTTGTGATTAGAGACAGAATGGGGTGAATTTAGGACATATCTTAATAGGCTTTCAAACCTTGTAATTTTTTGATGGAAGGACAGACGAGATGATTTGTACATTCTTTTATAAGGGGATAGGAACAACCAAGAGTTATTTATTTCAAGTTTTTTGTTATGGATGCTGCAAAGCAAAAATAGGAAAAAGCAGGAGAGGAAACCTCTATATTTGGATACTTTCCACAACAGGGTTTGAAATATATTCTTTGCCACTGAAAGACTGTTTCCACTGTTTTACTGAGGGGAACAAAGCTGTCTTCAAAGGTAAAAGGACAGAAGGTGAATGGCATTGGGTTGTGTGACTCCATGTTTTTGGCTGCCAGCTCTAACAGTTTGTCAAGTGGTGAAGGCAACAGAGTAGCAGCAGCCTGCATGCACTGGGAGCTCTCCCACCCGTCGCACCCAAGGAAGATTCACTAGAGTCAATAAGTTATATGTTTTAGAAGAAAGTTTAGGCTTTCTGTTCATTCATCAGTTCCCATAAATTGCTTTAATATCCGTTTTAGTGAGTAGACATTTTAATGGGAGCATGGTGGACAGAAGAGAAAAAGAGGTAAAGGAAACTGTGCCTCTGGAGACATGTGTTCAAATATATTGTCTCTGTTTTTAAATTCTTATGTCTGTTATATATAATTGACTTCTACTTGATTTTGGATTATAGAAACCTAGGGTAAAACTCTCAGTTTTCAAAACTGTGGTTGCTAAGATTATCTACCTTGGGCAAAACACTGCAGACTGGTAGTGGTAGCCTGAGCCTGGTTGGGACTCTGATGAATGGTGGCCCTGTGTGGATGATAGCAGCAGACATTGAGGCCTTTTGGGTGCTCAAGGGAACAGCTTCCTCTGTTCACCTAGACTGGAAGGTGAGCCCATCTTAAAATAGTAGTGGGGGCAGTAGTTATATTTCAAAGGAATAAAAGAGGAGGAAAGGGATGAGTCATGTGCCAGAGGAGGATTTTGCTGCAAGAAGGAAATACCCTGGGGGAGGAATGTACAAGCACAGGTCCCTGGCTCTCACATGGTGTGAAAAGACTTGCAGAAGGGATATTTGGAGTCATATAGAAAGGTATTTCCAAAGGTCAGGATGGTTATGGAGCTGAAATGAAGCAGAGCCAGGGAAAAATGTGGTTCCCAGGCCTGAAAGTGTACAAGGAAAATGATTTAGCAGATAATCTTAGAATGCCTCCAAAACTAATCACAATGGCAACTCAATCCATATCAGGCCAGCATATGAGGAGTCTTGTTTAGTGCCCAATAAGACAGGAGTGAAATGAGAAGTTGGGACATATGTGAATAAAAACACAAAGATTTCTAAATTTTATCTTCTGCATCTAAGCTTTTGCATTTTTATTGGGCATGCTTTCTTCCAGTTTTCCTCAGCACTCTTATTTATAAAAATTATAATACTGACTGTATAGAGGTTGCATGAAAAGAGCACACCCCTGACTTTTCAACCCAGCATCTAATAATATATAGGAGAAGGAAACTGAAGGAGAACCTGGGCATATCCCACAGTGGCAGAATAAGACACCTGGAAATTTGCTGAAGTTCTATGTTGATCTATATTTATATACACTTGACATTGTATTATATTAAATAGCCATACATACTCATTATATCATAAAATAGCACATCAACTTTCTTGTTAGTTATAACTGTAACATATCCTGATATTCATCTGGCTAAACAGACCATAGTTCCAGAAGCATGGCTTAAAGTTTTGTCTCTCATCCTTGTTGGTTTCATTACCTTAGTCAAGTTAGTTACCATATCTGATTTTCTGTATCCTGCATAGAAAAAAAGAGAGAAAGGACACTTTAGAAGTTTGCTCTAAGTATTAAGTAAGAGAATGTGTCCAACACTTACTAAACCCTCAATACATTGTGCTACTACAAGTTGTCAAAATTGGTATTTTAGTCAATTGTAATAATAGACACCTCTAGGAGAAGAGCTCTTGGAAGAGCAGAGTGCCTCTGAATGCTAAGCTTAATGTTCCCTGCTCGCAAGCAGATGCAAAGCTGGAAAGAGTGATGGCAGGCAAACCCCCATGGGTACCACTTTAATGATATAATATCCACATCGTAGGCTAATTAGTCAATATGATTCCTAACCCCTGCCTTTGCCGTGAATGGTCCTTCTTCTACCCTTCCTTCCTTATTTGAGGTTCTCAGATGTCCTTCTTCTAATGCCCTTGAAAATGTTGAGATTCTCCTTTAACTAAAATTGAGTTCATTTTTGGTTTCTATTATTGCTGTTCTCATCTTAGGCATAATGTCAAAAAAAAATTTTCAGAGGTTTTTTTTTTTTTTTTCTGAGACCAGCAAAAGCACAGGTAGTGCTTGCATTACTTTGTACATATGTATTGCTTTATAGAGGCAGGATCTTTACCTCAAATCCTTCTCCCCAGTCCCTGACCACGGAGTCAGGAAGGACACAAGCAACCTTTATTAGGACTTTTCAGAAAGCCTCAGTTGCCATTACCTGGGGCATGTCACCAGATTCTGATCATTGCCCTTTGAGTAAAGATCAAAATGAAAACATAACACTAGGGCAACTTTTCAGCATAGATCAAAATGATGAGAGTGTGCTACCCTGGAAATAAAAGTCAGAATAAGTGGGGAATGGCTATAATGAATGTGGAATTCCTCATGTGGAATTCCTCAGAAAACTCAAGAATAGGAAAACCAGAGGGCAACCCTTCTTTGAAGTGGCTTTAATGATGGAGTTTTAAAACAAATAAAACATCTTTTTTATCCATATTTTGTCTGTCTTCCTTTGCATTTTTATCTAAGACAGAATGGCTGAGTGGACTTGTGAGTATATACACCACCTTAGTGATCTTCATATTTGTAAATTTTTACAGTTTTTATACTAAAAAATAAATATTCATCCAAAGTAATATAGTGCTCATTCACAATTCAATTTGGATTGTGGATATTTAACGACTTTCTCTTGGCTTCAGCAATTTCTTCTGTACCTAGTGAAAGATTTCAGTGTATCTGACTGCAGAGCAAAGGAAGTTTGCAAGGATTGACAGGTACAGTCAACATCTACCACATCTAATTTTAGGTTGAATATTAGAGGCCTTGGTTCAGGAGAAGCCAGACCTGGCCGCTATCACCTATGTTAGTTTATCTTTTTTTTTTTCAAGATGGGGTTTCACCATGTTGGTCAGGCTGGTCTTGAACTCCCGCCCTCCTTGGCTTCGAAAGGTGATCCGCCCGCCTTGGCCTCCAAAGTGCTTGGATTACAGGCTTGAGCCACCATGCCCGGCCACCTATGTTAGTTTAATTGGACTGCCATAACAAAATATCATAGACTGAGTGTCTTAAACAAAAGACATTTATTTTCACAGTTCTTAACACCGAAAGTCTGAGATCAGGGTGCCAGCATGGGTAGGTTCTGGTGAGGGCTGTCCTCCTGGCTTGCAGATGGCTACCTTCTCAGGGTCTCCTAGCATGGCAGAGAAAGAGATTGAGCAAGCCCTCTGGTGTCTCTTCTCATAAGGACATTAATTCCATTATGAGGGCCTCAGCCTCATGAGCTCGTCTAAACCTAATTATTTCCTGAGGGCCCCATCTCAAAATACCATAGCATTGGGAGTCAGGGCTTCAACATATAAATTAGGGGAGTGGGAAGACACAATTCAGCTCACAATGTCACCCAACTCTAGGTTCACTCTTGTCTCATTGTTTTTAAATTTAGGCCTGGCCCTGGACAACAAGGCCAGCTTTGGCTCCTTTTTGATTGAAAAGGAGCCATTACTAAAGCAGTCTTGCTGGTAATTCCACTCTAACTTTTATGGTACCATTTTTTTCAACAGTCTTTATTTCAGAGCAATTTTAGGTTAACAGCAAAATTGAGAGGAAGGTAGAGAGAGTTCCCATATACTTCCGGTACCCAACCACACACACATAGCTTCACCTCCCCTGCTATCAAATTCCTGCATCAGAATGGTAATTTGTTACAATTGTTGAGCCTACACTGAAACATTATTATCACCTGAAGTCCATAGTTTCCATTAGGGTCAGTGCTTGATTTTGTATGTTGGATGGGTTTTGACAAATGTATAAAGACATGTATCCACTATTATAGTGTCAAACAGAATAGTTTCACTGCCCTAAGAATCTTCTGTGCTATTCCTTTTCATCCCTCCCTCCCTCCCTCCTAACTCTTGACAATCACTAATCTTTTTACTGTCTCCCTAGTTTTGCTTTTTCCAAAATGTCATGTAATTGGAATCTTACCTCAGGTAGCCTTTCAGATCTAATGGCTTTTTTTTTCACTTAGTAATATGCATTTAAGGTTTCTCCATGTCTTTTCATGATTTGGTAACTTATTTCCTTTTTCCACTAAGCATGGTGTCATCTATATCTGAATTCTTGCCCTTGACTCCAAGTCTCTTAGTGCCTAAGTTTGGCTCCACATGCTGTCTATTTAAATGTCTAAGTCTCCATCTCTGCTGCTTAGGTTTGGATCTTCAGCTTCTGGATCTTGAGTTCTGGCTAACCTCCTTCTCAGATGCATTCCTCTGTCATCTTAGATCTGTGTTCCTTTATGTTGCATAGCTTATTATCTCATTGATAACTGTCTTTTGTGTCAGTCCCCAGCTTCTGCTCAACCCTACATGTTTTGCTTGGCTTTCTCTTCAGTGATATCCAATCTTTCCCTGAGACCTAGAATAGCTGTTGACAGGCAGGGAGCAGGAGTAGTGCTGTAGAAGTATTTATGCATATGTTTCTTGCTAACTTAAGCCTGTTCTAACAGTATACTAGAATCTTGGTCCTGACAAGAGGATTCTGCAATGGCAACATGAATACTATTTAAAAAAATCACACACACACACACCCCTAACAAAACATTAACATAGTAATTGAGATGAATTATTAAAATATATTTTTTCTTATTTTCTTTTCAAAATGGAATTGGCATTGAAGACATTTGAAATTTATCAATTAAGACTGTTATTCTTTATAAGCTAAATGATTCTCACTTAAAATGTATTACTCTCCCTTCTGCTCCTCCTGCAGCCTGCCAACCTTCAGGTTAAACAAGTAGAAAATCCAAATAATGGAGAAGATGTTCAGTATAGCAAGGTAGAGAGAATCTGACAGTCAAATCTTGTCTCAATATTGCTAATATGATTCAGGTTTATTTGGCTCAGCTCTTCTATCACCATATATAATTGTGTTTTCTTTCCTCACAGAGAAATAAAATGGTATGATGCAGAAAGAACTCTGTTAAAAGCATTGGAACGTTAACCTTTCTTGGTTTCTCTCTCCTGATATAAATGACATAATTGTATATTGTGTTTGAATCCATGTGGGAAGTCTGAAGGGATGTTGTGAGAATTCATCTGCAAGTTGTTAAACCTCTGTGAAATTATGAAGAAGCACTATATTGGGAAATTCTGCAACAATAACAAAACACTGTTGTTTTACTATAGCAGATGCAAATAAAATGGATGGGGAAGCTAGGCTTGACAAAACACAGTGATGGGTCAGGAAGAGGAGATGGTTGTAACCTTTGGTATCTGAAAGAATCTCTTTGCACACTCTTTGAGGAGAATGGAGACAGTGCTAGGAATTATTAATGTATGTCATAATTATGTTCAATCACATTCAAAATGACCTGTTCTTGACCCATATCTGAGAACAATTTGGTGGTTGTTTCCTTTCTGATGGAATGGTTGAAACCTCTTTTGTTTCTCTTTAAGTGAATGGCTAAATTCATAATTACAGAACTACAGATGATTTAATTTAACATGAAACGAATAAAAAATGAACCTAATCCCACCTTGATTGCTGTTAGCATTTTTAATAGTAGAAATGTCTTTGTATGCCTGGCATTGGACAAGATCTGAGGGAGAAAAGGCTTAGAATGCAAGGCTGAAGAAGCATCATGCTGTCTGTCCCCAGGGAGAAAAGAAATCTGTCCCCATTTTGAAATAGCTCTTGGCTATGGCTCAGAAACACTCAATGGGCAGCTTTAGAAATTGTAGCACTTTCTTTCACAGAAAGAAAAACCACTGTATGTCTGTGTACTCTTAAAGGAGATAGAGGAGTTTAAGAAGTAGATACAGAAAGTATTATGGATAAGCATCCATATTATGAAATATTCTTGTTTTTATTAGAAAAAAATTATGCATTCTTCCATAAATTTAATTTTTAAAATTTTTGAAAAGTTTCTGATTTTAATTATTTTGTTCAGTATTCTGATCATGTTGGAATTCTGCAGTGAGTATAAAAGATATATTTTTAAATTAATACACATTCAAGAAGACTTTCACTACAGTCATAATTTTTGTTTTCATTAGTGTTCTGCAGTCTTCAAAAATCTCTTTAGCTGAAGTGGATAGTCCTTATTTTGCAGTGTAAGTGAGCTGAAACACATGTCTCCTGGTTTCTATCAATTATATCTTCTTTTCCCACACTCTGGTCTAATCTTAGATTTCCCTCACCTTTATATTGCAGGCAATGGAAACTGCCAAACTTAAAATCGGTTTTGAACTTGAAGAGTTTACATAGGGACAGTGGAGTTAGAATTAGGATTCTTTTCTGTTTAAAAGGTATTTCCACTAGGAAGCAAAAATCAACAGTTTTTTTGTGGTCTGTCTGAAGCAGTATAGAAAAACTGACATATAAATGAGACATTTCAACGATATTCTGAGATAAAGTCCTGAAAATTAGCTTACTCTCAAACTGTTTCAGAGTTGTCCTTCTGGAACAAAACAGTTTTTATAGAAAAGAGGGGAACACTATTTTGAATATTTCTTGATGGTATTGGTTTGAACACCAAACATTTAGTCAAAATATGTATATACTCAGCCAGAAGACCACCTGTCTAAGTCAACAGATTTAATTTTTAAAATGGTATTTTTTGTTATCAGAGTCTTTACCAGGGACTGTGTGGAGGAAAAAAAAAATGCTTAATAACCACCGAGTAGCCTGAGGATCTGAAGACCCTTCAACTCACTCTTCATTTCTCTTTTGAAAGATTGTTTTAGGAGGGTCAAGTGATATAAAATGTGCAAAATAGCTAATAGAGTATCTGCATACAACAGTTATTCAGTAAAAATCTTTTTCTTCTTCATATTCAAAAGGTCATAAAGATCTAGAAAATAATTAATACTTTGAGTTATCTCTTTTACCTTTTCTCCTCTCTCATTTGATTTTGTGAGAGAAAGGTGAATATGGATCATCTATCAGAGCCTTAAACAGTCACACATGAGTAATCTTGGGGAAGAAGAAAAATAATTAGGCTATAGTGATGTCTCAATAATTTTGCTTTGGTGACAGTAAAGGGGTCAATGAACTGCTGGAAGAGGCACTGAAAGCCTTGGTCCTTCTGGTGCAATTGGGTGGAATTGCTGTCTTCTGGGATTGTTGTTAAAGGACTAGCAACACAGAAGCTTTCCTCCAGCAGTTTGTCATCTGCAGTGATAACTATTCCTGTTGTTTAATCGTTAAGTTCTATTTCTGAAATACAATAAAAATAAAACAGGTTTAAATTTCCTAAGTCACAGAAATATTTTTGTAGCATTTTAACTAAAAATTATGAATGGACACAGAAACATAGGATAAACATCATCTTTGTGATGAAACTTGTTATATTCTGCATAGTACTTGTGAGATAATAAATCTGATCAACAAATGTTTGTCTCCAACTTATTCTCTGCCAGGCCCTGGGAATAGAGTGCTGAATAAGAAAATCATAGCCCCCTTTTAAGGGTTTATATTCCAGTGAAGCAGGTAGTGATACAAGATAAGAAGGAAATGAAACAAGGTAACATGATGAAATGTAGCAAGTGGGGATGGATGGCCAGGGAAGCCATCCTGGAGAAAGTAACAATGGAACTAAGATCTGAAAGATGAGAATAACTCAACTACATGGAGATCTATCATGAGAGCACTCTCAATAGAGGGAACAGGAAATTTAGCATAGAGAACACATGAATACAAAGGATTGTGAGGTTGGAGGAAGCATGGCATATTCAGAGAGAAAGAATATGAGCCAGTGTATCTAGACCATTGTGAGAGAAGGTGAGATTGGTAAGAAATGAAGTTAGAAAGAACAGGTGCAGTGGCTCACACCTGTAATCATAGCACTTTGAGAGGCTGAGGTGGGCGGATCACCTGAGGTCGGGAGTTCAAGACCAATCTGATCAACATGAAGAAACCCCATCTCTAGTGAAAATACAAAATTAATCAGTCAAAGTGGCCCATGCTTGTAATCCCACCTACTTGAGAGGCTGAGGCAAGATAATTGCTCGAACCCAGGAGGCAGAGGTTGCAGTGAGCCAAGATCTCACAACTGCACTCCAGCCTGGGCAACAAGAGGGAAACTCCATCTCAAAAAAAAAAAAAAAACAAAAAAAACAAAAACAAAAGTTAAGAAAAGAAATGAAGTTAGAGAATTGAGTAGCCTTTGTAGAATCATTTAAAAAAGTTAATCAGTTACAAAAACTCATTGAATAGGGCAAGTATCAGAGGGTTTTAGGCAGAAAGATGTAATAATGGAAGATCACTTTGACGCTACATGGAGAATGAATCACAGGGGCAAGAGCAAAGCAAGAATACAATTTAAAATGTTATGGCAGTGGCATAGGTCAAGATGATAGTGACATGGGCCAAAGTTGTCATGATAAACATGGCAAGATGGGCAGATTTTGGATATATTTTGGAGGAATAGCTAGAAGGATTTGATGATGAATTTTCTATGGGTGTAGTAGTGAGACAAAGAAAAGAATCATGAGTGACTCAGAGTTTTGACATGGACAATGGCATAGATGTTGCTGCTGCTTACTAACATAGGGTAGACCAAAAGTAAAAGTTTGGTATATAGCTGTAGTTCTGCTTGGAACATAGTCCTATTAGACCTTCAAATGAAACTGAGTATTAGAGCTAGAGCTCATGAGAGAGGTAAAAACTGGAAATAAGTCTTTAGCACATAGATGGTATTTAAAAGCAATGACTAAATTAGTTCACTTGGGAGTACAAAAGTTCTAAAAACTGGATTACTCCAGCAATTAGACGTCAGCAAACTGGGAAAAAGCCTGCAAAGGAGATTGAAAAGGAACAACAGAAAAGTATGATACAACAAATGTGACTATAGTAATTATAAAAGCATTTCAAAAAAGTGAAGTTGGTCTACAGATGTGACTAGATGAGTCTAGAAGGTAAAGACACAAACAGGAACAAAGGATTTAGCAACACAAAGGAGGTTGGTGATCTTGGCAAGAACAGTGCTGGTGAAACAGAGGAGATAGATGCTCAAGTGACGTGTGAAAAAATGAGGTAGGAAAATAGAAACAAGGTCAGAGGACTCAAGAACTTTTACTGTGAAGATGAGTAAAGAAATGGGGCTGCAGCTGAAGAGAGACATGGAATGGAAACTTCCTTATTTTCTTAAGAAAGAGATGCTAAATGACAGGATTAGACTGCTTGAGGATGTGAGAGAGTATAGAATCCAGAACAGAATTTCAAAAGAGAAAGCAGGGTCATGTCATCTTTTGGAAGATCAAATATATATGTGTCATGATATAAGACTAGGTGTCAAAAGGGCAATGCATTTGCCTTGGGCCAGATGATACATGATACAACAGGAATTTGTTTCCTTACAGTTTTGGAGGCCAAAAGTCCAAAATCAAGTTGTTGGCAAATTGGTTCCATCTGGGGGCTCTGAGGGAAAATTGTCTAAACTTCTCTTAGCTTCTGGTGGTTTCTGGCAACCCTGATGTTCTCTGATTAGTAGATGCAGCATTCCTATCCCTATCCCTATTCCACCTTCACACAGCATTCCTCCTATATTTGTCAGTGTCTAAATTTTTCTCTTATTATAAGGACACAAGTTATATTGGGTTTACAGCTCACCTAATTTAGTATGCCCTCTTCTTAACTTGATTACATCAGCATAGATTCTTTTTCCAAATAAGATCTCATTCACATTCATAGGTTCTAAATAGACAAGAACATGGGGGAGACACTCACTACTCAGCCCCATAAAGCCCAGTTGTTTAATTTTCTCTAGAAATGCTTAGCTGCTTGGGTCCAAATACTGAGTAAGTAAATGATTGAGTTTAATCAAAGAATGTTTATTAAAAATATTATAGTATTGCTTTTTTAACTTATCTTTAGGCACAAAGTGATTAAATTAGTATTTTCAGTACTTTTGCTAAGAGAACAAAACATCACTTCTTTTGTAGGAAGATTTATTTTTAAGTTAGATTATGTGTTTTGTATGTTTCTGATGACTTTGCATGAGGATACAAGCAAAGAACTATATATCTTCTGTAGTTCAGCTCTTGATTTCGGATATGTTTTATCATCAAGTTTTCAGTGAAAGTCCAGAAGCCTGAGTTCTACCCATGTTCTATCAGTGACTATAATGTGATACTTTTTCTCCCGAGAAATCGTCACTTTTGTAAATTACAGGGACTTCATAGATTTAAAAAAAAATTCCTACTTCAGATTTTACAAGTGAGAAAACGAAAGCATAAGAGAATTAACTGACTTACCAAAGATATTACATTTAAATACATGTTCAGTTAATGGAACTTTTAGTCTGGTGTTGTTTTTGCTATGCCATAAAATTGTCCTGCACTTTTTTTCATTTATAAAATGAAGATCATATATATATATGTATGTATATATACATACATATATATATGACACATTTTAATTAGACATATAAAATGAGGAGAAATAAGTGGAAAATATGTGTAACTTCTAGATTCTACGCCCTTATAGCTGAGCCTAACTTTCATGATTCTCGCTTTTGACACTTGGAGCTCAATACCTAATTTCTTTATTGTAGTGTTATAAATATAGTAAAATGCATATAAATACAAAACCTATGCACTGTTTTAAATGAGTAAATATAGAAACATATTATAGAAATTACTGTATTTCTTCTGATGTAGCCACCAAAATATCAGTTTCTAATTATATATTATTACTTTTCATATTATAGATTATTTTCTCCTATTTTCCTAATTATATATGTATCTAGTTTTGTAGAAATAGCTCTAAAACTATCAATCTGTTGGCTTAGAAGAGTAAACGAAGCATCAGGGACAGAGTGTTTGACTACATTTCTAGTTTGTAAACAAGTTGTGGTTGGATAACTCTGTTCATGAAGTGGAAATGTGGTCAACAAACCCTTAGTCCCTACAGTCCACAGAGAAGGCTAAATCTGCTTCTGATTTTTATGTGATCAACTACATAAAATATTGATGCAGTTAAGTGATGCATTGCAATTGTCCATCTCTCTGTACTCAAATTTAATATGTGTTTACAAAGGGATGATGATCTGGAAGCAGATTGAAACAGTATTAAAAGTTTGTTAGGACAACAGATTGCAAAATAAAAGTTTATTTTCTGATTTTTACACTTTTCATTATCATACAGAGTATGGGCCTACATTTTTATTCTAGTTTTCTCTCTGTTCATTTTCCTCCCATTTTAAACTTATTGCCTCATCCATTAATTTGCAAAATTAAAAACCATAACTGCATTCCATTACCTCTGTTTTGTGCTCTCCAACAGTGCACATCCACACCAGGCAGCTCCGATCCAACAGCCCGGGTGATCCTTCCATAGGAAGGAATGTGAAATGCAGGTGGATAGCAGAGTGTCTATATCCTTAATGAATATCAGCCCTTGAAGCTGAGCTCACCTGCAATAAAAGATTTGAAAACTTTTCTAATTAGAGTCAGTACATTAAATTAGATGAAGAAAATCTATTGACACCCTGGTCAGTTTCTAAAGGTTCTCCGTAGTAGCTTTCTACAACATGGATGACCCCTCCAGGAAAAGCTTTTTAAGGAAACAGTCTTAATTCTGTATCAAAATGACTTATTATGTGGTAAACCAAATCAATCAAAATTTGCTCAGTGTAGACCTGAAATGTTATTATCACCCCCCAAAAAAAGAAGAAAAGAAAAAAATGCAACTGTGTAAGGGAGGAATATGTTAATTATCTGACTGTAGTGAACTTTCCATTGTGTGTGTGTATATATATATATGAACATCATGTTGTACACCTTAAATAAATAGAAATGAAAATGAATGTAAATCTTTGTTTGGCATTCTGAACGAGTTTGCAAAGTTGGCTGGAATCCTGTAACATATACAAGTGAATTATGTACTGTTACTGGAACAATCCATGAACACAACATTCTTAGAAATAATATCAGTGTCCATTTTGCCCATCTCCACTAGACAGTTATATACTTAGTATTAGTAACTAATAAGCACACGTTGTCTCATGGAAAGAATGACTAAAAAGACATTATCTTTGTGGAGGAAGAGTTATTACCAGAAGTGATTTTGTCTTTAGTTCTCACTTACTGCAAAATATGCTGTTGGCAGAGGGTATCACTTAGGGTCTGTTGAAAATACTCTTAGGGGATCAGGTCAAATTCTAGAGGTTTGCTCGAACTCTAATAAAGGTTGAAAGCAAGAGTGTTCCACTTACTTTTTTTTTTTTTTTGAAAAAAAGAACGAAAAAGAGAAAGGGGGAGAGAGAACAGGAGTCTTGCTCTATTGCCCAGGCTAGAATACAATCTAAAAATAGGTATTTAACACCTCTTTTATGCCGAAAATTGTACTTAACAATGGAGACAGGAAGGAATAAAGGAAGAAAATAACAAACAAACAGCCAACCAATATTTCATATAAGTCTGTGAAGTGCTATGCAAATGCTGAAGGGTGATTTATTTCCAATTACGTGGTCACATTCAAAATAGGTGTAATGTGATACTGAGAAAAATGTATGTTCTGTGGACCTGGGGTGAAGAATTCTGTAAATATTCACTGAGTTTACTTCTTCCAGGTCTGAGTCCAAATCAGAGATGTCTCTGTTAATTTTCTATCTCATTGATCCATCAAATATTAATAATGTGGTGTCAAAGTCTCCCGCTATTATTGTGCAGGAGTCCAGGTCTCTTTATAAGTCATTAAGAGTTTGTCTTATGTATCTGGGTGTTCCTATATTGGGTGCATATATATTTATGATCATTGGCTCTTGTTGTTGCATTGATCCTTTTACCATTATGTAATGTCCTTCTTTGTTTCTTTTAGTCTTTGTTACTACTAAAGTTACCACTCCTGTTTTTTTTTTTCCTCTCTCTCTCTCCATTTGATTGGTAAATCTTCCACCAACCCTTTGTTTTGAGTCTTTGTGTGTCCTTACTTATGAGATGGATCTGGATACAGCGTACCGATATGTTTTGACTTTTTATTCAATTTGCCTGTCTGTGTCTTTGATTGGGGCATTTAATCCATTTAAGTTTAGGATTAATATTGATATTTGTGAGTTTAACATTATTGTTTAATGCTAGCTGGCTTCATTATGGAGATACTCCACTTACTTTTAAGCTAGCTTTCCCTCTAAGAGGAAGCTCCTGATTTCTGGTCAAAAATCTTTTCTAGGGAGTTGCTGAGGGGGAAAGTCTGCTCAATCTGAGCTGCTCCATATTCTCTAGCCCTCCATATTCCCAGCCTAATTCATAGAGATTTATCTCTTGCATTTTAGAAACAACATCTGAAACCCTTTCTGATATAAGACAGAGAGTTGTTATAGATACGACTTTCACCCACTTTCCTTCTCTGATGTACCAGCAAGAACAATAAACTAGAGTTGAATACTGGTTCCACCTTTACCAGCTGTGTATTCATAGGCAAATTACATGACCTCTTTCTGTTTTAGTTTACTTATCTTTAAAATGAGAATTTTGCATTTGATAAGACTACTCAAATAATTAAATGTAGTATTTTATGCAAAAGTATGCCTGCCTAGAATACAGTAGATTTTAGATAAATAATAGTTATTTTTATCCCTGAATCCTTGCATTAAGCTCCCAGAAAAAATACAGAGAGCAAAGGTGGGTAGAGAATAGTCATAAGGATATATATTTGGGTGTTTCTTTATTATCCGACAAATTAGATCATGTGCTTTGAGGAAATGTATACTTCTGCCTCTGTATGCCTTCCCATCCCACACAGTGGGAATTTCTCTCCACTCTTCCATACTCCTAATGATAATTGCTTCTTTCCTTCTTCTTTGGAGATAGGGTGGGGAGTTCAGCACAAAATATTTTCTGGTACAACATACCGCTTTAAAAGATGCCACTTGTGTATGTTCTGCTGATATATTCCTGCTTTTCTATTAGGCATTCTAAAGAAGTAAAAGCAAGAATATGATATTCTTGCTAACAGAAGCTACCATGTGGCTTTAGAAATGTCGTGGAAGGTGTATTGTCTCGATTTCTTTCTCATTGTTGTGTATTCATTTCCCTGGAACATAGTTGGTAACTCAATAAATACTTGCTAAAATAGTGTTATTAAAAACTGCGATTACTTTTGCACCAACCTTGTAATT
Source organism: Callithrix jacchus (assembly GCF_049354715.1). Classification (NCBI taxonomy): domain Eukaryota; kingdom Metazoa; phylum Chordata; class Mammalia; order Primates; family Cebidae; genus Callithrix; species Callithrix jacchus. The sequence goes on from NC_133505.1 coordinate 107,516,991, forward strand.
AGCTAGGGATTAAGTAGAACATGGAGATTTGGGAATCTGTAAGGGAAGAGGTAGCAGTGGTGGGGTAGATGAAGGAAGACACTGCAAAGTATTGTAACCTCAAGAGCCTAAGATTTATACTGGTAGAAGGAAAGAATGAGAGTCCTTGAAATTTTCAAAGAATTGTAAGTCATCAGGAGGCTGAGGCAGGAGAATTGCCTGAACCCAGGAGGCGGAGGTTGCGGTGAGCCGAGATCGCGCCATTGCACTCCAGCCTGGGTAACAAGAGCGAAACTCCGTCTCAAAAAAAAAAAAAAAAAAAAAAAAAAAAAAAAAAAAAAAGAATTGTAAGTCATCAAGGTAGAATGGCCCCGAGTGTTGGACAAGTATCCAATCACATTTTATTATCCTTTCACACTTCCATGTTCCTGATAAAAATACCACTCCTTTCTTCATACTCCTTAAACATCTAATACTTTCTCCCTACTAAAGACTCTCAGCTTGCGTTTTAGTTTTATTTCATGCAGAAAACACAAATAACAACAGGACCTTGTATCCTCTTTCTGTTCCTATTCTTCCCCTCCCCGCCCCTCCCCTCCCCTCCCCTCCCCGCCCCTCCCCTCCCCTCCCCTCCCCTCCCGGCCCCTCCCCACCCCTCCCCTCCCCTCCCCTCCCCTTCCCTTCCCTTCCTGAAAAATTTGCTACTAAATTCTTTAGGTGAGACCAAGCAAATCAGGAATCTGCATGAGAGTTAGGATCATGGAAGGCAGTGGTAAGGAAGGTGTCAATGGAGCAAGGTAGCCCAGCATAGAGCTTTGAAGCTTATGTAGGAAAAATAGACTCTAAACACCACACTTAAAAACTAATTGGCATCTGTATTATATGCTCTGTCTCCCTTCTTATTACCTGGGTTTATTGATCCTTCTCCTATTCCAAGGTAAATCCTTCTGCTTCTACTAGGTCCCATCCTTTCTTGACTAATCAATGCCTTCAGCATGTTTATGCCCAATTATGGCTAAAATGACCTCAGGTAACAGGAATAGGTGGGAAGCATGACACCTGGTCTCTAGTCCTAGAACTATTTTTAACCCACTCTGTGACTCTAAGTAAGTTCTCTTGGTCTAGATTTTCTCACCTCTAAAATGACATTGTTGAAATAGATTGGTGGTTCTCAGCCTGGGGTGTAGGGGGCTCCTCACCAGCCCATGATGGCCTTCAAGGCATCTGTGTGTCTTCCAATGTTGCCTGCAAAATTTTGAGGTCATTGCACATGTGTACATTTTGTTTTCAGATGGGACACAGTGAAAACTGAACTAGAGTAGATTTCCTTGAAGTGTCTTTAAGTCCTGACTTCATATGAGTTTAAGTTTTGAAAGATACTACAAGAGACTGTGACGCTACTCTGTACAGCTAGAAGGCAGTCTCAGTCCTGCCATATCCTGAGTATGTCACTCCTTTTCTTTCACTTTGGTTTTTATGATCTACAAAATGAAAGTGTTGAATGAGATGATCCCAAATAATACTTTCATTTTACATTCAGTTCAACAAAATCAGGCCAAAACAAACAAACACATCTTGGTAGTAAGCTTGAATTCAGACTGGTCTCTGCTATGTCTTCAGAAGTTGAAATCTTGAGCTGCTAATGTTCTAAGAGCACTTTGAGAGGGAAGAAAGAGATGGTGGGAACTGGGCAAGAGAGAGTAAGGAGGTTGGTTCCTGCATAAGACTGTAGCTGAAGGACTTAGCAACCTTCTAAATTTTAGGAGAGTAAACCTTAAGGGTGACTGGAAATGGAAGGGAAAAAGCTTCATAGTTTCCCCAGAAGAGACTTGAGATCTTATTCCTTATATGTTTAACTTCCTAAATCCTAAAATAAATTATGAAAAATATCTCTTTATAGCATTGGATTACTTTTGAAGGGTTAAATAGATATGCAGAGTCTAATGCTCCCTTGTTAGTCTGTTTTTCTCTTTGGAATCTAGATAATATTTTGCTATTGAGCAAATGGATTTGTCACAGCACACATAATTCTGATTTGTTCTACTCTGCCAGCTCTCTCCCCTTTTCTCCCATGCTGTTGTTAGGACTTGTTCTCTTTTTACAAGTGTGTCCTGTTTGCTTCAAAAAAGAGATTCATGACTGGGCTCTCAGATCATACACAGCATTAACAGGAAGTTGTTAGTAAGCCTCTCCTTTCCCAAGTACAACATGGGCCTGGGGGCAACAGTGTGGAGAGTGGAAGGTCTATCTCAGTACCATTCTTTCATCCAGTGCCTACTGCATGCCAGACTCTGATAAACACTTAATGTCAAATTAGACATACTCTGTTCTGCACTCTCAGAGTTATCACAAAAGAGCTGGGTGCCTTCACTCAGGGATTTCCACTGGAATCTGCTCCTGCTGGTGTTTTACTCCTTTCTCCCTGGAAGTGGGTGGATGTAATCATGACAAGGAGAGAGTCTTTAGCCAGTAGACAAGTTGTCTTCATTACTGTCATGGGGCAAAGGGACTGAATGGGGCATTTTTTCGGAGCCTGGCCCAAACTTGGTTGTGCCTCGAGGGCCCATTAGGCTGCAGGTCACAGCAGCTGGAGCCCAGGCGCCCAGAGCTGGTCACGCGTCTGTGCTGCCCGCTCCAGGAAGCACAATAGACTCATTGACTATTTATTTACTCGGTAGAACAAGGCTGCTGTTGACTTAATTACCGGAGCCTCCCTGCCACCCCGGGGATTTTAAATGCCTAAGGGGCTCTCCATTGCCACTAACTCGGCTCTCTTTAAGCTAAGTCCTGAGCCCCCTCACGCACCACCACCCCCCCCCCCCCGCCTCCAAGAATGCCCAGTAGGCATATTGGAGGACCAGGGCGCAGAGAGCCCTGGGTGGTGACCAAGAAGGAAAGACTGGCGGGTTTGGCAGGACTGAATTTCTGTGTTTCAGAGCTAGTCTGATCCAGGGGCTAGCCTCAGGTTGTGGAACACCGTGCTGCGCCAGGGTCCGGCGAGCGCTTAACCCTACTAGGACTGCAGTGAAGGAGGCAGCAAAAGGGCAAATTGTTGTGTCCAGCTCAGACCAGTGGTCTACGTCCAGAGAAGTAGCCTATCTACTTCCGAGACTTCGGAATTAGATACTGGAGAGCCACCAGGGATCTGGGCTGCTTGGGGACTGCAGAGCCGTGGAATCCCACCTGGCCCTTCTTTATACAGCCCCGTTTGAAATGGTCTCTTGAGCCCAGTGCGCCTGGCCTGTTCCCGCTCAGCCTCACTTAAATCTCTTCGCGAATCGGAGCTCGCCAACTTCCTCTGGGGGAAACTGCTAAGACTCAGCTCCAGTTAATATTGTAGGGCTGAGGATAAAATAGCAACGGTATTGAATAGATGTTGACTTTTCCGACCCAGAGGAGCGGAACTCAGGGATTGTTTGCAGAAGCTAATCGTTTCCACCGAGAAGCGGGGAAAGCCTGGTGCGCTCACCGCCGCGAGCCCCTCCCTGGAAGCCAAGCTGCGGGAAGACTCTGGGACTCAGGTGGCCCGCCCCATCTCCGTCCTTTAAAATAAAGCCCCCTCCCCGCCCCCAAGAACTTGGACAGGTGGCCGCCAAACCAGGGCTGCTCCCCAGACTCCTCTTTCCAACCTTGGAGTCTGCGGCCTCAGGTTCGGTGCTCACTAGATCTCGAGTCCAACTTTTTAAAAAATTTGCTTAGGTTGAGAGTTCCAGTACTTGGCGGGAGTAAGGAAGGGTCTACTATTTAAGGCGCCAGACTTACACAGAGACAACCCTCACCAACCTCCTGACATTCAGGAAAAGTCCGTTTCCAAGTATAGGTTCTCAGCAGTAGTGGCAGGGAGCAGGGCACTGTGACTCCCAGCGTCTGAGGGAATACCGGCAGCAGCGCTACCAGAGCGCATTTGTTGTGTGCGCTGGAGGTCGGGGTGGGAGGTGAGCAGATCAAGATCTTTCCTGCAAACCCCAAAGGGAAATGGCCGTAGTTGGACTAAGAGGTACACTTTGGAGACAACCAGCTGCCCTCCAAGCCCTGGCAGTGGAGAAGTTTCGTTGCTGCGGTTTTGGAGACCTCTCCAAAAAAGCCATCACCCAGAACCAAATGTGTTTGGGCTCCTTATATGTGTTGTCACCACTCAAGGCCAGGCAAATTCCTTGGCGCTTTGCATTACTCACTCTGTGACAGAGCACCTTGGCCTTAGTCTCCCCATCCCAGGGGGCGGGTGTGCACTAAGGGAGCGAAGTTCAGCCGGAGGCTTCCTAACATCCAAGTCTGGGGACACCAGGAATTCTCTTGCTCTAGCTCCTGTGTTCCAGGGGTGGAAGGTGTCCCCGAGTGGCTGCGGCGGCCAGGAGCGTGCGGGGGCCACGGGGAAAGGAGCGCGGCTCCTTTAAAGCAAGAGGCGAGGAACCCCCGCCAGGAGGCGTGTCTGTCTCTGCCGCCGCAGCCGCCGCCGCCGCCTCTGCTGCCGCCGCTGCTCCTCGGTCACCGTCTTCGTCGCTGCCGTCACTCGCGCTCGGCGCAGGCGGCTGCGCTGCTCGGTCTGGGAGCTGGGGACTTTCCGCCCGACCTCCTCCGGCTGCTCCTCCACGAGGACCACCCCAGCCCCTCCCCGCCCACCTCACCCCCAGCGCCAGGTAAGGACTCCCTGGCGGCGGGCTGCGCTCCGGGCTCCTTCCTGAGGTGTTTGTTTTCACGGGGACGGGAGGGACTGCGGGTGGGCAAGGGGTATTTTCCGTCCGAAGAGAAGGAAGAAGGCGAAGAGCAGCGCTGCGGACCTTAGTGCGCTCGGGGCACCCGCTGGACCGATTCCTTGCGAGTCTCTTTGTCGGGCTCGTCTCAGCCAATTCCCGTCAAGCATGCAAGTGGCTCTGTTGGCTGCAGTCGCCTGTGTTCTCCACATAAAATGATTTAATAAGTGGACGTGTACGTGTCAGGAAGTGGCCTCAGCTACGGGGACTCACGCGAGGCGAAGAGAAGGAGACAGATGGCAAGAAGCTGTGTGTCTGCCTGCGGGTCTGACGAACTCGCCATCCCTCCTTCTGTCCATCCATCCTTCCATTAACCCTACTCCTTAGTTCTGCGCTGAGGAAGTACATTTATTTTAACCGGTACCCGTATTAAGAGCTTCGGAAAAAACTTGGAGGGCGTCCCATTAGGGTAAAGAGGGGGCAGTGTTACCAGGGTGGATCATAAACCTCAAGAACTTTTAACGAACCACATCCTCTGATATTTTTACCTTTAAGGAGATAGAGTTTCTTTACCAAACAACACGACCAAGCTGAGACTCCTTAGAGAATGATTTCCCATTTAGGCAATGGGGAATATTAGAAAACTTAAATACTACTAGCCTTTTGGTAATGCACTGATTATCTTCTATCATTTCTTCATCTCCATACCGTAAGTATTCTGTCATCAGAAATTATCTTATGGATTGATGATTATTTTCACCTCACAAGAGATGATTGGTTCATTTGAGTCTTAATTAGTCAGTGTAGTTGCTGAGAGAAAAGTAATTGTATTTCAATCTTGATTTGTCTTAATTCATTACTTTATAACTTTATAGAGCCTATTCCTGTTATCACAAAGGCCGCCTGTCAACTTACAGTGGCCTTAAAAACTTTTGAGTCAAACAAACAACAAAAAATTGAAATGCACAGGGGGAAGGTGATAGAGAAATGACCAATATTTGGAAGTTTTACCTGTTTGTTATCTCCTTTTTAAATCCATTGACGATCACACAGGCTGAAATTACAAAAAAAAAAAAAAAAGTTATGGGATATTCCACTTCAGTTTCTTAATTAATCTACACTTCTTTTTAGTATCTAAAAATTCATTAAAACTCTAAATGTCATTAATCATCAATGCAGCAGAATATTGGTGGACCAGCTGATAATGTGTTCAGAATCATAAGGGGTAGCATAGCATACATAGTTAAGAAGAGTGAGTTGTAAGTATGCAACAGTGTGATTTCAACTCAAACCTGACTCAGTCCTGGCTTTATTCTCTGAGACATTTAATGCTATGTATAAAGCGGCTGTTTATTTTAGCTAAGTTGCAATGCAACAGGCCACTTGCATGGAATAATAGGTTAGGTGTTACTGTAAGATGAGGTCTCTCAAATGTCACATAACAACAGGACTTCCATGACAAGCCAAGTGGAATCCTTAGTAAGAATTCCATGTGAAAACATTAAATATAGCTATGGCATGGAAGAACCTTTGAAACACCTGGGAAATTCAGGTTGTTCTCGGATATATATTTGCTGTTTCCAGCAAAAGGGGTAGGTATTGTCTTTTAAAATGTTGTACTATAAAGATTATTACATATTTCCTCATACCCCAGCAGGTGGCAGCTAACTAGAATAAGATTCATTTTCACTGGGAGAATAGGAAACTAAAATTGCTTCTCAAGTAATAGTGCCAAAGAATAAGAGGTCATTTGTGTCAGCAAATATAAAAATACAGTGAAAGATGAAGCTAGTGGTTTTTGTTGTTATTGTTGTTGGAAGAAGCTTTGTATTAACATGATATGTATTTTCTTCTTTGTCAATTTATCATAGGTTTGATATTTATGTCCGTCTTCTATCGGTTTATTTATTTGAGGTTTACTTCTAAACACAGCTTTTCTCTGTGTGTACATGTATGTGTGTGTTTGCAGTTTGTTATCTCTGCTTTGACCTTGGAACCTACAGAGCTTTGGCTCCTAGAAATAAAGAGTGCCATATGGTTAAAATGAGAAAAAAATGAGACCATAGAATAAAATATATAAGTATTACTATTACTAAGTGTATGTAATTGTCTGACACCCAATAGCCATCATTTTCTTTTTCCTTTAAGAGAGGAGCAAATTACAAAACTGACACAATTTTTAAAAGAGTTAAATATGGTCAGTGAAATACTGTATAAGGACTTTATTAATCCTTCATATAACCACAGAACTATGATGTGTAGTATCAGTATTGGGGAAAAATACTTGTAATAACTTCAAAATTGCCATGCATTAAAGCATCAACTATGCCACCGAATTATTTTATTGTTGTATAGAGGAGGTAAATTTAGCAAAATTTTTTTTCCTCGGAAGTGAGTTTAATGAGAAAGAACAAGAATTAATCTAATTACCCCTGTAACAGATGGAAATCTGGAGGTGGAGAATTGAAAATGATAACTAATTGTACATTTAAAAAAATGTCTTTAGCCACTGAATATTGACAGTATGTTATTTGGCATTCTGAATTGTGGCCTTTCTGGAAATTTTTTATACCAACAAACAAGTAGTTTAGTGTTCATGAGCAAACTCACAATTAATGTAAATGGTCTTTTTAAAATAGTATGCCCTATTACAAAAAAAAAAAGGATGACTCTTAGTACATCTCAGATATAGCAAGCAATCCCAGTTAGTTGCACTGAAAAATACACATAACACAGTTGATAAAATAGTCCTCTTGATAGCGTGAACAATGCAATAATTCCAATTCCTTTACTCTGTGTAGTAAAAATTTTCACATTGTCACTCAAATATCATATTACCCATTCATTGTACTTTCAATATACTACTCCAGAATAAACCAATGCCTGGAGCACTGTCCGTGGTCCTGAAGAAAGGTCATCTCCAGTCTTGCAGAAGTTCAATTGGACAGGTGGAATTGCTGTCTAATGTGTTAAAGTCTTTCAACTGAATCTAATTTAGCATATGTGCAAAATTGATTCTTTGGGGATCAATTAATAGTAGAAAAAATTCCAATCTTTTAACTGTTTTATTAAGAACTTCATGAATATGGACGTTTGATTTTTCACTTTTTCAACTAGACATCCAAATAACTGCCCCAAAATAAATAGTTTAGAATGCTAGTTTCAAGTAGAAAAGTTGCAACCATAATGTAAAATGTTATTATATTGACAGAATACATGAACAAGGTGATATGGCACATTTTGTTTTCTCAGGTTCCAATAAATGCCAGCTACACTGTGAAATTTCAGTATTTTGATTAGTCACAATAAAACATGCTATTTTCAGGCAGTAGATATCAGTTATATTGGAAGATAAAAATGTGAAGAATTATTTTTTTCCCCTGGCAGTCATTATTATCTCTTCTAGGATCAAAAAGAAAATGAACAAACAGAATGGAATAAATGAGACAGCAAATACAAAATAGAACATGTTGGGCTGTACATGTTTTATAAGAGATATTTTAAACATGGACTGAAGGAGTCGCTAGATACCCTTGGTTTTAGCAATAGGTATTCCTTTTAAGGTGCTCAAATACTCGAATTATTTGATTGAATTGCCTGCTAGACTGCAGAACTAGCCATTCATGATACTTATTTTTGACACTGCAGTTATTGCCTCCATCTTAAAAAAATAAATGCCACTTAATGCCTTTGCAAAATGTAGATTTCTATTGAAATCAACACTTTATAATATCTTAAGAAAATTTAAATTTAAAAAATCACTGTAATGAAATGAAAACATTGTAGTGTTTTCTTGCTATTTGGGGGGAAATTACAAGGCAAATATTCATATCACTCATATTACTCCATATTTAAAAATTAGCCTTCAAATAGAATGTATTACTTTTTGTAAGATTTAACTTATGCCCTGTTAGTTGGTTATGAAAAAGAGATTAATTATAAGACATAGGTCCAACAGTTTGCCTTTTATGATGTTTAATTATTTAAAAATGTATACGATATTTTTTATTATACTTGTTAGTTTCACTTAATGTAAAATATTAGCATTGAATATTTTTAATCAGATGTAGACCATGCATTATCTATTTTAATAATAAAATGTATTTTAATATTGAAAGAAATCTCTGTACTTCGTTTCTTGCTAATAAACTCCTGCTAATGAAAGCCAAGAGAGTTACTACCTGGTGACTCTAAATATTTCCACCAGAAAACTAGCAAAGGATAAAACAGTTTTAGAGGAGGTTATAACGCTCAATGTTGCTCAAGCTATGATCCCATATAGCTGTAGAAAAAAGAATGTTCTCTTTGGAAAAAAGAATGTTCAAAAAACCAAAATGTGAAGAAATTTAGGCATAAATTATTGAAGGCTTTAGAGTTTGCCGCACGAATTTAGACATCATTGTTTTTACATATGCACAATTGTTTTCTTTGAGCTTAAAAAATGGGTGGAAAATATAATTTCTTCATTTTAATTTGACATTTCTTCCATAAAAGTTCATTGAAAAAATTTCTCCTACTTCTGGGTAACAATCAAGGAATACCCCAGTCAAGTTTTTAAAGAGTGAGTTTACCTCTCAATTGCATTCCAAATAGAAAAGTATAAATAAGACTCAACCTAACCACAAATTACATTTGCAGTAAATTCCTCTATCTTAGATCACTTTCTTTTTCACAATTCCCAAACTGACTCTGATTTAGCTAATAATTTACTGAAATTCATCAATTGATTGGAAGAAGTCTGCTTACATACACCACTCATTCTATCAGCAAAGATTCATTGAAAAGAAAAGCAGTGTTCCCCACATAAATAAATCCGACTTCTTTCTTGCAACTCAAAGCGGGCTGTCAGATCGGTTGCATAATAGATATTGGGGAGCTCACTGGCCGGGAGCCTTAAGAGGAGAGCAGCTACCTCAATCTTTCTCACTTAGTCTTGGCTTCACGTCAGAAGCTGTGCAGCAGTGCAGTAGAATAGGGCCTGGCAAAACCCTTGCAAGCAAAGCGCCTTTTGTGCTGGGACTGTGGCACGCTATAGACATCTCGTCCGTTACCAAGGCTGGATTTCCTATTGATTTTTCCTCCTCCTCTGTTTCCTCAGGCTCGCGCGGCCGGACATTGTGGGTGTGCGTGCTGGATTTCTCCCGGATGCTCTCCTACTAACATGGATGTCCCACCATTCCTTGCAGTGGAAGGTTGCTCCTTGGCGCATTGAGTGAAGAACATGCAGCGATTGCTAATGGGTTTGGGAAGCGGAGACTCCTTCCTCTCTCTGTGACCATGCCGTGATCGTGTCTGCGGTCACCACTCAACGCATCCTCATTTCTGCCCGAACCCGGGAGCTGAACGCTAGATCGGGGAAGTGAGTGCCGCGCGTGTGGGCACAGAAACACCATGAAGATTATTTTCCCGATTCTAAGTAATCCAGTCTTCAGGCGCACCGTTAAACTCCTGCTCTGTTTACTGTGGATTGGATATTCTCAAGGAACCACACATGTATTAAGATTCGGTAAGATTCCCCATCCCTCTCTGTTGCCTGGTATCCGCTCCCAGCCAGCCGGATGTAAACAAGCGGGTTCGCTCTGCCTGGAGGTGGGCTCTGTGGATTCCGATCTGCTCACTGCTCTGCCGTCTCCTGGGGCTTTTAAAGAACTCCTTGTGCTTTCATTTATTCTCTTCTTTATTTTTATTTTTAGCCGCGGGAGGGTAAAGGGAGTGCCCGTGTGTGTTAGTGGTCTCTGCATTACCGCCCCACGGTAGCTTGCCGCTGAGACGGGATGACGCTGGAGGCACTGTCAGCCGCCACTCCCGCCGGTCTCCCTCGGAGCCAGACAAGCCTGGAGGGGTGCGCGGTCAGCGCGAAAGTGCGCGCCGGGGCTGCACCCCTCTCAGCTTGCAGGGTGGGTGAGTTAATACCCGGTAACTCTTTGGCGAGTTGCGCTCGTCCGCTTCCGCCAGGGATCAGGGCAGTTCTCACGTGCAAATGAAAGGTCCTAAGCCTTTTGATTTCTTTTGCCAGAGAGCCTTTTCGATTGTTTTCACTGCTTTTCCAATCCCTTGCTGCTCTTACTGGGACGCAGAGCTTTTAAAAAAATGTAAGATTTGAGGTTCTACTTAACACAGGGAGGTTGGTACTTAGCTGGAACGAAATAGCGTCAAAATTAGAAAGGTTTTTTGTTTCTTTTTGTTTTTAGCTGCTGATTCCCCCCTCACAGCTTTCTGGGCATTATAGACTAATTAATGATGAAGGACAGTATCTCGGGCGGTGGGGAAGAGTAGTTGTTTGGGGAGGGGTGACTAAGTCTGCATGTTTATTTCACTCTGGTAAGAGGAAAGACGGTAAGTAGTTACAATTTTTATGCGAATGTATTGCTTTTCTAAGAATCAGGGCTTCTTTGGAGCTTGAAGGAAAATCTAAACGTGAGACTCCAATGGAAACCCTGGTCAGAGGGTCAGAGTGATTGCTTGGTGAAAACGAAGCGTGGGCGATGATCAGCTGCTCTGAATGGCCGACGGAGTTTTAGTAGGAGCAGAACTAGTCAGGGAAAGTTCCCTAAAGTAGATAAGAGGAAGAAAGGAGAAAGCCAACAGGATGAATGCTCCCATTGTAGGCACTTCCTCTGATAGTTCAAGTGGATTCAGACCAAAGAGTGCAGGAAACCATGTAATCCTGAGCATGTGTCTTTGAGATAAAAGCTGACACATGAAGCCACTCGGTCAAATTTAAATTGAAGAGTAATTGCCTGCATTTTCTACAATGCCAACAGCATCTCCTGTCTTTCCATTTTTGCATTTTTTTTCTTCTTCCCCTAATGATAAAATTCACCATCTCTCGTAGGATTTGTAGAACCAAGGCAGGGATGCTTTCACATACATTAAAAAAGGGAACCTCACCTGACCACATAAACACATAGATGCCCACAGTAGAAAAGGCTGGAGGTGACAAAAAAGACACTGGGTTATGGCTGGCTTCCTACTGTAGTAGTTTTCCTGCTTTTTTTTCATGCTTTGAGATGGTACTTCAGCACGTTGCTCTTAGCAACAAGCATCCAGAGGAAATTATTGTTTCTGTGGACAGGATTAAACAGGTCCCTATATCATTGGAAATGTGTGTGCACAAACACATAGTGTGGGCGCATGTGTGTTTGTGTGTGTGTGTGTGTGTTTTCAGCAGTTAGGCTTCAAATATGGTAAGTGCTACAATATGGTAGTTTGCCCAATATTTTGAGTTTTTATCCTAGTTATGTGGAATCCTGAGGAATTCTGATGTGTGTTTGTGAATGAGTGTGCATTACTAAGTGTGTTTGCTGACTAGATGAAAAAAGAAGACTTGAAGCCGGAAAACTGCCACCAATACTCTAAGGATTTAATTATTGCCCCTCTGGTCTTGCAGCACAATATTTGCTGAATCATTAGATTGTTACATTCGCTGATTATTTCATATCTTCATATTATAAATCTTGGCGACTGTAGCAGAGTGTGTAGCAGCTTTCCAAAAGAGCTCTCTCTCTCTCTCTCACACACACACACACACACACATACATGCATACACACACGTAAACACACTTTCTTAGACCAATGCTTACTAGGAATATCTTTAAGAAATGGGATAGTAGGCAAAGATCTCCACACTACTCCCTTGATACCCTAAACTAACAGTTCAGCTTCTAGATAACCTGCTGTTTTCTACATTAACTTCAAACATCTTCCACGTGGACATGCATTTCCTCTGATTTCTGACCTGAGTTGTGGGGAAGAGGACTGTGTCCATTGTTACTGGAACATTTCCCTGTTGGAGCTATTTTGATGCAATGGTGGAAGTTTTATTTTCTTCTGGGGTAAACATGTTCTGAGTGTATTTGATGGTTGGTTGAGCACATATAAGCCACTCCTGAGAATGGTTATTTTCGACTTTGGCTCAAAAGTCGAGCCAGTGCCTCACCCCTGGCCTTGTGCCTTGGAAGGGAATAGTTTGGAGTTGCACATGGAGCAGCTGCCCCGGGTGCTGGAGAGACCCGCTGCCTCTGCTAGGGAGGAAGCATCCAGGGCCCCTTCCAACCCGTCTTGGCGTGTAGGGCGCCGGCAGCAGACAGGCGCCTCCGTTGCAGCGCCATGGCAACGGAGTAGCCAGCCCAGGCGGTCACCCCAGCCCCCCTTCCCCGTCGGTGGAGGCTCTGTGTTATCCTTCCTCTTGCTCCCACTAGGACTGTGATTTGACGGGGCGTCCTCCTGTCACCTTCTTCAAGGCAAGGGGCAGCCCCCGCTTAGAGTGCTGAGCCCTTGTGTCCCTAGTCTCCCCCAACACCGCTTCAGTGTGCACCACCCTGTTCCCCGCTCTTCCCTCTCCCTCTTTGTATGACACACATACACACACATTCTCTCTCTCGCACACATACACAACCTCTCTCTCTCTCTCTCTCTCACACACACACACACACACACACAATCTCACGCACACGCGCATGCCCGCGAAGGCACATATGCCCTCCTGAAGCAAGCCTCAAACTTTGACACGGTGAGGTCTCTTTAGTGCCCAAGAAAACTTTGCAGTTACACCCAGGAGCGCCTGTGTCCTGTTTCTCCCTTAACTCCAGGCCCAGTGACTCCGGCTCCACTGCACTCGCCGGCCTGCTCCTCTGCAGCCGCTCAGCAAACATCTTTGAGAAAAGGTATCCAGAAAACCGGCCCTAGGGTGCTGCTCCGAGGCTCTATAGCAGTGACCTGAGGGTCAACCAGGGGTCACCGCCAGGCAAGCGGACGAGCCCCATGCAGTGAGTCTTGGCTGTTACCCCGCCTTTGATCCTGTGCCGAGTCAACTTGGGTTTTCTTGGGTGCCCATCCTGCGGACAAGGTGCATTTTAGAGAGTCAGTTTTCCTGCCCCTTGTCGAGCGAGAAGTTCCCAGCCTATGTAAATGAGGCATCTTTGTTTCTCCGCAGCTGCGTCCCAGCCTAGCCCGCCTACGGATGGGGTGAAGGCGGGACTCTTCCGTCCGCGGGGGTGTGACCCGCAACTCCATGGTCTCCCAGCCGAACCGCGGAGGTACTTGAACCTTTCTTGCTACTTTAGCCCGTACTTCTCTTCTGGGCATGCGCTGACCCCTGCCGCCCAAGGAAGTGCGAGGAAGCGCAGAAGCCAGCTCTGGCTCTGTGCTGGGCTGGCTTCGGGCTCACCGTTCGGGAGCTCTCGCGTGTTTAAGCATCTTCTTTAAGAAATCACTCCCCAAGCGATCACTTGCTTCCGGTCTTCGAGGTCAGGTTGTCATTCGAAATCTTTATCTAAACTGGAATTTAGAACGCCAGGAGCAAAGACGTCAACCCAAACTTAGACTCCTGGACAGCATCTCCAGGGTTTCCTTTCCAAATTGCTGAACGTATGGTAGGCCGGGTCTTCCCTTTTGATGTTTCGACCTAACTTTTCTCTTAAACAAGCTGGTTGAACTGCTCTCTTAAAGGTTTCCCAGCAGAAGTCTTCCTTCCCAGACGCGCTGGGGTCTCTTTGGCATTGCGCGCTGACCACCTGTTCGTGGGACAGCAGTCACTTTCTTGCGCACACGCAGAAGGTGAATACAGCCAGTTTAAGGGACCGCCCATACGTTGTGGGATAACATCTACAACGTGAGAGAGAGAGCGGAAAGAGTTCCTATGGAAATCCTGCTATTTTGCTGGGCATCTCATTTGCTCAGAGATACAATAATTAGTAGCAGATGTACTGCAACATCGCAAAGTGAGAGTGAATTGACTGAGCTTAGAAGACGCCACTCTACAAATTCTTTGAAAGAGGTTTTTCTTCCTTTGAAAGGTGAGGTGGGCGGGAGGGAGGAGTGGCCTTACATCTGGAAGCAGGAAAACTGACTCTTAGGAGGCGGGGATGGGGGAGTAATAGCGGCTACTATCTGCAACAGATAAAGCCCGAACACCTGCTTAGCTGAGCTCTGTAATGCAAGGGAAAAATCTTTCCAAGAATCGCTAACACAACGGCCACACTTTAAAAAAAAAAATCAGTTTTTCCCGTAAGTTCTCACTCTTAAAGTTTCAAAGAATAACTTGATGTGATCCATCAACAGAAGCACAATCATTTCAGAAAATGACTTTGAAAAATGATCTTTTTGTCTTCTAGAAACTACACTCTTTCTCCACCCAGACACATTAAACTTAACACATTTTCAGGCTTTGTGAAGTTGTCTTTCAGAAGCGAACAGGGTTTATATGTCAGTAGACATTTCTTCAGACAAGTTTTCCTTTTTGGTTTCATGCAAGTGATCATTACGGTGTGTTCATTCTCTGAATTCTTAAATGACACTGTTTCAACATTTACTCAGCACAGGAAAGTTAATGTAAATTCCTCTCACATGAAGAAGGAAAATACCATCGATCAAACGATGGCGTATCATTGATTATCAGAGCCTTTTCAAGTTTGCTCATCATTACATAAAGTGTTGTCTGTGTTAACAATGACATAATCTTTCATGACATTTAGTTATAATTTCTGATAAAGAAAATGCTTTGCTTTTTATGGAAGAAATTTAATGTTCAAGTGAGAGAAATTACTTCACCTTGTCCTTCAGTTCTTAAGATTTGACTTTGTTATGGTAGCTCCAATTACATTTATTGCCTGGAAATTGTCAATGCCCATTTTTGCACATCAGAGTAGAAAGTAGTTTACTGTCTTTAAAATGTAACACACTGAAATTATTAATCTACTGTATGCATAATACTTAGGGCTTGCAGGAGATCCTTGATTTTTCTCAGTAGGATGGTATGATATATTGAAATTTAAGTGTTGATTGTTTTTCATTTGGGTAGTAAAGTTTTATCTTCAAAGGTCTTTCAATTTGTAGTCCAGTTATCAAAGTATTAGAAGTGCTTCAGATGAATCTTATACCCTAAATCTTGGCACGAAAAGTAAGGTCAGAAACCCCCGAAAGGGAAAGAAGTAGGTGCACATCATCATTATTGACTAGTTTAGATTAAATACCGAAGAGGAAGATTTCAATCTGATAATGTCATAGGGCTTCCTGTTTTTCTGTGCTGCTTCTGCTGACAATTTTGTAAGGTAATTAAATTGGCTGATTGAAGTCACAGTGGTCATGGGGCGATAAAGACCATTTGGATTTAATGGAATTTAAAACAACAGAGCACTGAACACAACTCTTACCGAACAAGAATTTTAATGGCCCATTCAGGGTGCTGACTAAATAGAACACCCTTAACAAGTTTAATTGAAAGGGCAAGGCAGATTAGTACTATATAGTCTTTATGGTTGAAGATTGGGGAATTAAAATTATCCCTTTAAAAGACTCATTAATGCATTATCAAGATTTAATGTAGGTTAAATAAGCTTTCTTTAAACCTTTATCATATACTGTGAACCTAGGTTTAGGACCAAGTTTCAACAGTAAAATATTTTCAAGAGCTTATTTAATAAATGAAATTATAGATCTTTCTCATTTGAAAAACAAAAGGTATTTAAAATTATTTGAGCATATATGGTGTGTTGAAGGGTAAGTATTTATGATGAATTTTCTATATTCTGTAACTGAAAGAAAATTTGACTTTTAAATTTTGATTATTGATTTTTTTCTTATAAAGAAATCTTGTCTGTAGTAGAGAAACCACAGAGACAATAAAGGAATGTTCCCTTTCTGCAGTTTCAATAGAGTAATAGATATTTTATCTATTTTAGGTTGTTTTGAAAATCCTGACCTTTTGTTTTTGCAACTTTTATATTCAGATTATTATACTTCAGTGTATTCAAGTTCCTTCTGCCCCTGAAGAAAGGGTAGATCATTGCTTAACATTAGGAACATTGAATTACAATCATTCCCAAGGTGAAAGTCAAGCCTCAGTCACCTATGAGATTATTCAGTCCACCTGTTTCTTGCCATGTGGCATTGCCTACTCAGAGTTGTCAATTCCTTTGCGATTTTTAGAAATATGTGAAACCAAATTTTTGTATAAAAATCTCCCAAATTTTAACTGTATGCAATTTTGTAAAAAAGTTCTTAAACTTAAGATTTGTAAAAAACAAAAGCATATAGCAGGTGATGGGGTATGTCATCCCATTTTTACTCTCTGGCCCACTCACATCCCACAGTTTCTCTAAGACACACCTGTTTCCTTCACATCTCATTGATCACCAAATAAGTAAGACTTATTTGTCTCTCGCCACACACCCTTGAAGCCAACTATGTTATATTTTTGTATTTCCAAGTGATGGTTACCTAATCTGATAAAACTAATTGTGATAAGGTGAGCGAGGTAGTTAGAAAAGATTCTAAACACTTGTCTGCACCATTTTTTAAAAAGATTTTTAATTTTACTTTTACATTTGGGCTTTGAGAATCCTCTCCAAAGATAGCAGCATTCAAATATAGTATTTGGTCCTTAGGTTTCTGCCTCTAGATTAATTTGAACTCTTTATTTTCTTAACTAAAAACGGAATATTCTTTTCTGGATTTAGTAGAAAGTTAGATCACTAGACAGCAGGGCCACTTGTGAAGATCTGAAAGGGTTTGGGAAGGTTGTATCTTTTAGTTATTTTTTCTACTGATACATATAATTCTATCAGTCTTTATTTTCAGTTAAGCATTTGCCCTGTTTCTTGGCCTTATTTTGAGACAAGTATATTTTGGAAGAGAGAACACATAGTTCCAAGACTGCAGAGTTAAGATGAGTTTATTAGGATCGATCGATACTGTCTATGACAGAGATGCTCAGATACAAAAGAAAATACTGGGTGCTTAAGGGAGTGCTGAGTGATTAGCACTGGTGTGGAAGGGAGACTGGGAAAAGAGAGAAGTTAAATGACATTTGATTTGCAGTCTTTTTAAAATTTACCTCCAGACATCTCAATGCTTTGTAAATTCATCATTTTGCTTGTATTAATCCACATCTTTTAGCATGTGATTATTTTAAATAAGATATAAATTACATTCTTACATTGACATGTTTTCTCCTAATCAAAATGATCTTTAATGCTTCTTAACCTCCTTTTCAATCAATTAGCTACTTTTCTATTACTGAACTAAAGCAAGAATTTGGAATATGTTGCCTCTAGCTCTCATTTCTGTCTTCCACTCAGTCTTAGTCTAAGTCCTTGACCTAGCACAATAAGAATATCGCTCAGCTAACATGATCAAGTAAACTAAATATTAAAGAAATGCTCTGCTTCTGAAATTGCAGTATATTCATAGCTATTTGATCTATTTTATGTTGTTATTTTAATCCTTCCTTTCTTACCTCCCTCTTACTTACTGAAGCTTCCTACATTCAGTTTATCATAAGTTTTAGTGTATTCAGGTTCCTCTTTCCACAGAAGAAATGAAATGGGAACTTTCTCAAGGTGAATGAAAACTATAGAATCCTAGATTACCTGATGCAAAGGGGAATTCAGAGATCACCACATGTAGAGTTCTAAGTTTAGAGATGAATTGCCAATGGCAGTTAAATAGCTTGTCCTAAATTGCAATTAATGGCAGATTTTATACCAAACATGATAACCCTGGCTGCCAATCTAGTGATTTTTTTTTCACCAAAGTTTGCTGCTTTTTTTTCAGTGTAGCCTCTGACTCTCTGTGCTTTGAATCAATTTTAGAAAGAATTCTGGTAGCTCTTCTAAAAATGTGTTTGTTTCCTTTACCTTTTCTTTCCTAGTACATTATCTCATAGGTTATTGGTCTTTTATCTTTTATTTTCCTTACTCTGTAGCTCTATCAACCTCTCACATATCTGCTTACTTGTTCCTTTTCTCAGTGTCAAAGTTTTTGCTGCATCGATTCATTCAACAGTATTAAAGTGAGCAAATATTATGTGGCAGGCATTTGGAAAACAGAATTATAAGCTTTGACATTAAGGAGTGTGTGATCCAATTGAAGAGAAAAGATATGTACATATTAAAGTACCAACTGTATGGTACAGAAAATGTATACAATAGTTGTTTAAAGGAGATTATTATGGGCTTATGTTTTTCTAGAAGAGAGGATTCTGGTTAGGGCCTGAAAACATTGTGTGATAGAAAGAAGGGGTAAATGTATCATTGGTGGAAGACTCAGCACAAGAAAAGGAATTTAGGCATGAATTAAGAAAATAATTGTTGGGATAGATAATGTGCTAGCCCTGTGGGGGCATAGATAAGGCCGTGATTTTTCAGAGCTTTAATATTTAGGTTATAGGGTTTAGACTCCTGTGTCTAGCAACTGGAAAGCAATTGAAAATAGAGGAAGGGCTTGACTTGGTCTGCAATAAGCAGTCAGATGATTTTGCAGTCTGTTGCTTGCATTTTATGAAGAAAAAGTGGATCTTCATTCTTTTACTGAAATGAAAGCAAAAGACATATCTTTGTCCTTGATCACTGACACCTTTAAGAAATTCTTGAGTTCGCATCAAATATTATAGTAGTCAAAGTTTTCCAGAGAAATAGAAAACACACACACACACACACACACACACACACACACACACACCACATGGTGGGGAGGGAGTGAGAGAAAGAAAGAGAGAGAGAGAGAGGAGGGTGTGGATATTTATAAGTAATTGGCTTACATGATTATGGTATTAAAAAGATGCTAACAAGTCCTAAGATCTACAGTTGGCAAGCTAGAGTTAATGGTATAATTCTAGCCTGAAGACCAGCAGACTTGAGGCACAGGAAGATCCAGTGTTTCATTTTGACTCCAAATGCAAGAAGAAAAAAAGAAAAAACCCAGGCTTGAAAGCAGTGAAGCAGGAGGATTTTCCTTTTCTTAGGAGGGTCAGCCTTTTCACTGTATTCAAGCATTCAACTGATTGGATGAAACCCACCCACATAACAGAGGGAGGGCAATCTGCTTCTCTCCATCTATTGGTTTATTGATTCAGGTGCTAATTTCATGCCGGAACACTCTCACAGACACACCCAAATTGTTTCATCAAATGGCTGGGCACCCATGGCCTAATCAAGTTGACATATAAAATTAAACATCACATAGGTAATCCCTAAGCAAAATTCTGAAAGGAAATAAAGAAATGTCTTCTTAACACATGGCCAGATCAGATGATTAAGCAAGGAAAAGTTACCAATTAATCTCAAAGAAAATGGATTGGAGAACAATTTACAAGTACTGTATAGTTCTTTGAGGGATACAGTAAATTGTTCCTAAGGAATTCTCAATGTTTTATGTTTAGTTCCAAGACATCTTTATTACCTGAAACATTTTGTGTGTGTGTGTGTGTGTGTGTGTGTGTGCGCGCGCGCGCGTGTGTATGTGTTTGTGTGTGGGGATGTAGTTAATAAGTATAGATATCACTACATTCATGTCTGCCTAACAGTGTTGTAGTCAGTGATGGACTGCATGTGCAACAGTGGTCCCATAAGATTATAATACCATATTTTTACTATATATTTCCTGTTTAGAAATGTTTAGATACACAAATACTTACCATTGTGTTCTGATTGCCTACCATATTCAGTAAAGTAAAATGCTATACAGGTTTGCAGCCTAGGAGCAATTGACTATAAAATATAGCCTAGGTATATATAGGCTTTACCATTTAGGTTTGGGTAAGTACACTCGATGTTGTTCACATAATAATGAAATCACCTAACTGCATTCCTAAGAATGTATTCCTGTTGTTAAGCTACTCATGACTGTATGTACATTATATATGTGAGTGTGTGTGTGTGTGTGTATGACACAATTATTTTAAATCAGAATTTAAAATAAATTGAATTAAAATTTAAAACAATTGGCTGGGCTTGGTGACTCATGCCTTTACCCCCAGCACTTTGGGAGACTGAGGTGGGCAGATCATGAGGTCAAGAGATCAAGACCATCCTGGTCAACATGGCGAAACCCTGTCTCTACTAAAATACAAAAATTAGCTGGGTGTAGTGGTGAACACCTGCAGTCCCAGCTACTCGGGAGGCTGAGGCAGGAGAATTGCTTGAGCCTGGGAGGCAGAAGTTGCAGTCAGCCGAGATTGCACCACTGCACTCCAGCCTGGCACCTAGCAACAGAGCGAGACTCCATCTCAAAAAAAAAAAAAAAAAAAAAAACCCAAACATTTAAAACAATTTTCGAAGAATGGGTTTATTTTAAGTAATATTTTCTGATTCTTCACAAACTGAGGACCTTCGACCCTGAATTTAGTTGTTTGAGTCATGAATTTTACTCTTGATTTTGTCATCTAATGTTTATAAATTAGGAAAAATAAGTAAATTTTACTGGCCCTTGACTTTTCTTTCTGAAGAACGAGTATCAGTTGCTGTCTATTTAACTTCCAAGGATAATAGATCATGTTGGATTTAATAGGAAAATGAGTAGAGCTCTCAGTTTATTAGCAGAAAAGGCCTTTCAGAGTTGAAAAAGTAATTGTTTATTTAATGTGTATGTATGGAATAAAGTAATTTATTATCACTCATGAATATTGTGTTTAACTTCTTAAACTGTGTATATTTAAGAAAATCTGCTTTTCTAAATTATTCATTAATCACATTCCTTGAAATGTACCTCAACTAATACAAATAGGTTGGTAAGGATTTATTGACTAATAGGACAAACTTCTGATTTGGTCTCTTGATAGAAGAGCGAGTCCATAGTTTATTTACAATGAGTAAATGTTGTAGATAACAGCTGGGGCTTAGATATTTTATAATCCTTTAAACATCATGACTTTAATTTGTATTCTCAAATATACACAATATGCAGAAGAAACAAACCAAAACTGAAAACAGATAATGAACAAAGAAATCATGCCAAGTTTTGTGGTTTACATTTTTTTCACTTTTTCACAAGTGTATTGTTCTAATTTACCTACACAAGCATTTTCTGAAAAGTTGTGCTTGATTTTTATGTATACATCATTCTTTATGCATCTGCCTATGATGAACTTTTAGTTATTATTCAAGGTTTATAAAGACGTAAGTAACTGTCTTTTATCAATTACTAGGAAAGTAATTATCAATTATTAGGAAAGTTTCATAAAGACTTCGATTTTCTACAGTTGTTTGAGATGGATATATAGGACTTTGAAGTTGTTATATTGGATGCTTAGGCAAGGAGCTGCTCCAGGCAGTTTTCTGGTGCCTACTTTTTAAGGTAGAACAGATTTTGGTACCACCCCTAGACCACTAACCTCAGCATTCTTCCCTAAGACTCCTCTAAACGGACTTTTTATAAAGATCTATCCCAGTATTGGGGGAATCAGCATAGAGGCATCTAGGGAGAGATAAGAGAGAAAAACTTACACCCCCTCAGCCAGTGATACCACACCAGAGAATCCACAGGACCATTTCAAAAGGTATATTCAATTTAAATACAATTTTATATTTGGAAAATTTTAAAATTTTAAACTTCAAAGTGTTAATACTCTGTACACCAAATACCGTTGACATGCAATATGCTTACATATCAAACCTGCACATGTACCGCTGAAACTAAAATCAAAGTTAAAGAATGTAAAGTTTGTTAGAAAAATTGCCTGGCTGTTGAAGATACTTAATTTTCAATCAGTGATTTGCAGCTGTCCAGGGTAAGGTGGAAGAGAGACCTCTCAAGATTTTTATGAAGGGGAACTAGAGTAAGCACAGTTTGAAAAACAATCTAGCTTAAGCTTACATCTAGTTTTTGTGTTACTGGAAGCAGCCTTCCCATGATGCAGAGAGGACATTGGAATATGTGAAGAATATTGTTCAGTTCTTGCCTCCAACTGGTGAAGACAGGTTTCTCATTCTTTCATCTTTCTCTGAGGATTCTGGGTTGCTCACTCAGAAAGCCTTCCTGGAGATTAGGGGTGATGTTTTGATCATTCATTTTCAGCCTTTTCTCTTAAAATCATTTCTCTTTCTCTCACACTTCCATGCATCAACTATCTTTCATAATCTGATTCAAGTTTTGTCTCCTGCAAAGATGTTTTAGATACACATTCTACAGAATACATTCAAACGTTGACGAGATAATTTTATCTTATCATAGGTTCTCAAACTTTGTATCAGAGGGAAGGGGCTTTCCATAATTTAAATGTCTGGTCCCCAAACCTAGACATTTTGTAGTTTAACATGTTACTAGATATAGTTAACATGTACAAGTGCATAACTGTATAGTTCTACGTGGATGTTCTTAGGTTCTTAGTCCCTTTATTTATTTTATAAAACACCTAAGTAACTGTACTTAAACAAAACAAAACAAAGCTCCCAAACACTGATCTAGATAATCCTAAGTAGTTTTTGACCTTTAAATTTATAATTCTTCCATTTATAATGGGCAGGGGCATCAACTTTCTGAATTGGCAGTTGATAATCAACATGTGCAGAAAGCAGAAACTGGACCCCTTCCTGACACCTTACACTAAAATTAACTCCAGATGGATTAAAGACTTAAACATAAGACCTGGCACCATAAAAACCCTAGAAGGAAATCTAGGCAAAACTATCCAGGACATAGGAGTAGGCAAGGACTTCATGAACAAAACACCAAGAGCATTGGCAACAAAAGCCAAAATAGACAAATGGGACCTAATGAAACTCCACAGCTTCTGCACGGCAAAAGAAACAGTCACTAGAGTGGATCGGCAACCAACAGAATGGGAAAAAATTTTCGCAGTCTACCCATCTGACAAAGGGCTGATATCCAGAATTTACAATCATCTCAAGCAGATTTACAGGAAAAAAACAAACAAGCCCATTCAAAAGTGGGCAAAGGATATGAACAGATACTTTACGAAAGAAGACATATATGAGGCCAACAATCATATGAAAAAATGCTCATCATCACTGGTCATCAGAGAGATGCAAATCAAAACCACATTGAGATACCATCTCACGCCAGTTAGAATGGCGATCATTAAAAAATCTGGAGACAACAGATGCTGGAGAGGATGTGGAGAAAAAGGAACACTTTTACACTGTTGGTGGGAGTGTAAATTAGTTCAACCATTGTGGAAGACAGTGTGGCGATTCCTCAAGGCCTTAGAAATAGAAATTCCATTTGACCCAGCAATCCCATTACTGGGTATATATCCAAAAGACTATAAATCGTTCTACTATAAGGACACATGTACACGAATGTTCATTGCAGCACTGTTTACAATAGCAAAGACCTGGAATCAACCCAAATGCCCATTGATAATAGACTGGATTGGAAAAATGTGGCACATATACACCATGGAATATTATGCAGCAATCAGAAATGATGAGTTCGTGTCGTTTGTAGGGACATGGATGAATCTGGAAAACATCATCCTCAGCAAACTGACACAAGAACAGAAAATGAAACACCGCATATTCTCACTCATAGGCGGGTGATGAAAAATGAGAACACATGGACACAGAAAGGGGAGTACTAAACACTGGGGTCTATTGGGGGGAAAAGGGGAGGGCCAGTGGGAGGGGGAGGTGGGGAGGGATAGCCTGGGGAGAAATGCCAAATGTGGGTGAAGGGGAGAAGAAAAGCAAAGCACACTGCCATGTGTGTACCTACGCAACTGTCTTGCATGCTCTGCTCATGTACCCCAAAACCTATAATCCAATAAAAAATTAAAAAAAAAAAAAAAAAAAAAAAAGCTATTTTCCGCTAAAAAAAAAAAAAAAAAAATGAGTAGAGGATGAAAAACAATGAGTAAATATGGTAGGTAACAGTTGGGTCTTAGCTATTTATAATTCTTCACAGAACACACAGTGTTAAACTCTCAGAACACTACTTAAGGGCTGATTCCTTAAAACCTAATCATTTAGAATATTCATACCTACACAACCAACCCCATAGCCCAAAGGGACCTTAAACAGGTGTTGTTTTATAAATAATGTAGAAGATGATGTATGGCTGTGAGACTTTTCTCTCTCAGTCTTCCACTAAAGGAGCCCCTAATGGATTATTTTAAAACTTTGTTTTCCCAGTCTTACAAAAAAAAAAAAAATCCAACAGATATTTGCTCTAGTTAAGAGGATTCCAACTTTTCAGTTGTCATGAACACATACTAAAGGCCCAGAATCTAGGTGGAAAATAATGTCCAGACTAGATGGTATTTATTAGAAAACATAGAAATATCTTGAACGATACCATGGCTAACCCCATTCCCATCCCTAATTCTCTGATTATACTCTCTGGACCTTTGTTACATCATGGTACTGAGACATGAAATGTGGACACTACATTTGGAATTGAACTAGAATGTTCTTATATATCTGTTTAAGGTAGATATTGTTCATAATTGCATATACTGCTTTAATATTAAAAATGTTTTTTCTGTCTAAATTATTGATATCTAAGTTTTTTCCATATTTATTGCCTCCTCAGTGAAACACATATATTTATTAAATATACCCTATAATTAAATTTGCCATCTAGATACAGACTTCTATATAGGAGACACTTTACTGACAGTATAATTTAAAAGCAGCATGATTATAGATTGGCTAGAGATTCCAAAATATTAAAATCATGATAATCACATGTGAATGGATATTTTAAGATAAATATTGAAGAAGAAACTCAATGTCAAGTTTTCTTTTTGGACTCAGCCATGTTTAACAATATGTGTCTAAATATTTTCAATTCTTTTAATAATAAATGATTCATAGGTAATTTAGCAATTGAGAGCATGTAAATATGTAATTTCAAGAAAATGTATCCAGTGGTGTGCAGTTCTCTGGAAGACAAAGTATGAAGAATCCTTTTACATGGTGTAAATTTCACAGTAGCTTACATTCATATATATTCATCTAATTATGGTTCTAGAATTACTATATCTTTGCCCTTTCTGATTGTATAGAATAAATAAATAAAGTAGACTGTGAAAAAAATATTCATGACAGAGAATGATAATTAATAAAGGGCATTCATTCATTGTCTTTAGGTAAGAGTCTCTGACTTTGCTAAACCTGATAGCCACAAGTAAATGTTGATGGAAAAGGGATTTCCCAAGATTTTTTGAATTTCATACATCTTTTAATTCCTAGCAGGTAGCCAGACTATATCAGCATTTAAAATACATGGCTAGAATAGAATTTTACCTAAGATTTCAAGGAACCGTAGTTTGTAAGTGAACTGTGGAGAGAATTTTAACCTTTACGTTTGAGTATTGTTTCTCTGTACTATGTATATTATAAGATGACTAAACTTGAATACAAAAAACATAGCTATATATTAACAACAAATCTTTAACCCTCTATTTAGTATCTCTCTCTCTCTCTCTCTCCCCTCCCTCCCTCTCTTTGTGTGTTGGGGGTATTATGCCTCAAGAAAGAAAGATGAAATTAAATTCATTTACCAGAAAACGAACTCTATATGTTGATCGTGAAGGAAGATGCTGAAAGTTTCCTGTCAACTCTTTCCATTTCATTTCCATTTTCAGTTTGAATTGCCATTCAGTTCACCAGATACTTCTTCAGCATTGGTGTCTTGTCTGATTCTTTAATTATTTGCATAGCAAAGTAATCAGAAAGCAATGTATAATTAAAACTTTCAGTAAATATAAAAAAATGAAACGTGGGTGATTATTCTTAGAAATATATTACATGGGGGCTCCCAATGAGATCCTGATTGTTTTTTCTGAATGGCATCAAGATGTATATGTTTCAGTTCCATTTTATAGGTTCTGTTTCAGTATTTCAATTCAATATCTTATTATAATTGAAGCACTATCTTAGTAACCTTAGAGAAATCACAATTAATTTGATGTAATTTATCAATGTGTATTTACATTTAAAGATTAGTCCCTAACATTTAGAATTTATTCTATAATATATACACAGCTAGCATATTTTCATGTCTTTATGTATACAAGCAACCAGTCATACAATTTGCTATTTGTTCATTTATTTATTCTTTCAGTCATTTATTTATTCTTTCAATCAATCATTTCAAACACATGTTTAACTGCTTACCCATGTGCCAGACACTTGACTGAGTAACAGGATACCAATAATTTGAAAATAAAAAGAACTGGTCTCTGCACCAAGAATATCATATTCTATAGATATAAGTAGCCACATAAATGGAAATTACAAAACAGTATGGCAAGTGCACACAATAATATGTAAATAATTACTCTAACATGAAGGGAGGAATCTAGCTGTTCTTACAATAAAGGATTTCTAAACCTGTTTTTTACGTATTTTCCTAAAACTTGGATTCACTGAGGACCTCATTCAGATGTTTTATTCTTTCTATCAGATTAGGATGACCATGCATTTGTGCTCCTTTTCTCCACTGCCCCTAGGGCCAGAAGCCTCCAGCTAGACCTCTAGTATCAAATTATAGTGATACCATTAATTTATTTCTACTGTATTTTATATATGTATTTATATGTAAAATTATTTTTAAAACTAGTCTAAATTATTTTAAATGTTTAGTTACTGTATTTGTCAGGATGCAGATTCAGTGACATATCACAAAGCCCTCCTGCAAGTCCCCAGAACAAAAACAAAAGGTAATTGTTCACTTCTCACATTTCTCTGCAGATTTGAGCATTTCAGGGATGGTATGCTAGATCTACAACCTTCTGGGATCTATGCTGCTTCCAGCTTTCTATTCCCCATCTTTAGAGAATGTTATTTTGCATGATCTAAAAGGAAACTGTGGTGATCTGATACCCTCCTAGCAGCAGGATGGACACGTTTTAGATGTTGCACACGTCATTTTACTTCACATCCCATTAGCAGAAGTTAGTCACATAGCTATTCCTTGGAATACAGAAGGCTGGGAATTGAGTTCCTATTATGGGAAATGTGCCCAGCTGAAACATCTCTGGGTCTATTCCTGAGGAAGACATGGCATATGCACATTTAAGGACCACTGGTAGGCTCTGCCACAAGCATCTGATTAAACATTTTAGAAAAAGCTCTGCAGAGTTTTAAACTTGAGTGTCTGCGTGTGGTTATAAAGTAATGCATTATAATTTATTTGGAAAACATGAAGTGTGAAAGTGAAAATAAAATCTTCCATAATTACACCATGCAGATATAATCACTGTTATCATTATGTTTCTATTAATTACTTGTTAAAAATTAAAGCAAATATTTTGGTTGATTTAAAAAGTATTACATATTTACTGCAGAAAATAGAAAATTTTCAATAAATATCACCCATTATTTCCCTATAAGTAACCTTTTGATATCTATCCTTGATCTTACTGTACATGTTTTGTTAATTTTTTCATTTAACCCTTTATTGTGGACATTTTTCTGTCATCAAGTATTTTTCCATAACAATTTTTAACAGTGTCTGACTCTATTATAGAGGTGATTATAATTTGTTTACCAGTCCCTCTATTGTAGGGTCTTGCTCTTGGGTTTTAGAGTCATATATACCTGAATTTGAAATTGTCTTTCTGGCTTTTGAGCAGTATGATTGGAATATACTGATGAATCTTTCTAAATTTTAGTTTCCTTACCTATAAAATGGGAATGATAGTATTATCTACGCCTTAAAGGTATTCCTTGGAATTAAAATAGATAAAATACACAAAGTACTTAGAAAAGTGCCTGGCACGTAAATCCCTAATAACCGTTAGCATAACCAGTCAATCAGTCAATTAATCAATCAATCATAAATCAATAGTTTAATTAATTTTACCTCAGAAAGTACTTGATTTCTGTAATTGGTTCAGCTAATTTAGATCTGATGCTTCCAGGTCTTATCCTGTCCCCTCAAGGGTGGTTGGACCCCTGTGAAGTGTTTTAGGCCAATGAGGTGGCCTTTAGAAACACAAAGGGCCAGTTTGTCAACCAGGAGTCTTGTGATCTGTGGAGACAGGAAACAGACCATTAGATGGGAACTTATAGGATAACATAGGAATATCTGTAGTTCTCTATAATTGTAGGCTACGTGTGATAGGTGTTAGAGGCGGGAAGAAGCAGCTTTTAATTTCTGAATGTGTGCTGGGCTGAGGCTGAGGAGTCTGGCCTTTCCCTACCTGCTTCCTTCCTGGGATGGCTCCTCAGTGTCAGTACTGATGAGGTTGGGGCATTGGAGGAGGAGCGGCAGTTTTAAAAGCAGACTCCTCTTTCCTTTTTGATTTGCTAAGCAAATTCCAGGTGTCTTACTTGCTAATCACATTATCATCTCTGATGCTTAATTATTTTCTGTAGGGAAGTGAAGTTGTTTGGGGCTTTCAGGAAATTAAATTGAACTTCAAAAGCCACTTCCACATAACAATTAACATTTTAAAATGGATAATTCCTCAGGGTGTGTTGAGTTTACCCAGTTTTTCCTTTAGGAGATATTCTTTAAAATAGTGGATTTATTTGTTCCTTTAATTATAGATCATATTTTAAAAATTTGACACATTAAACCTCCATAAGTCCCTAGTAAAATAGTATAAAATGTGTGGCTATTGTCTTTGAGACAGACTAATATTGTCATCTATGGAGTAGGAAATTGGAGGTGATTATCTCTTGGTCTCTGTATTTGGGAGAAGCCTGCATCATTGGAAAGAGTTCCCTCTTGGCCTGCTCAGAAAAAAAGAAAGTAGTTTTAATGTTAGTGCAGCAGAAATGCCTGACAGTGACTGTATTAGTCTGTTCTCATGTTGCTAATAAAGATATATCCAAGACTGGGTAATTTATAAAAAAAGAGGTTTAATTGACTCACAGTTCTCCATGGCCATGGGGTTGGGGGTGGGGGTGGAGTGGGGGGGCAGGGCTTACAATCATGGCAGAAGGTGAAGGAGGAGCAAAGGAATGTCTTACATGGCGGCAGTCAAGAGAGCTTGTGCAGGGAAACTGCCTTTTATAAAATCATCAGATCTCATGAGATTTATTCACTATCATGAGAACTGCATGGGAAAACGTGACCCCATGATTAAGTCACCTCCCATCAGGTCCCTCCCACAACATGTAGAGATTATGGAAGCTACAATTCGAGATTTGGATGGGGACACAGCCAAACCATATCAATGACTTACATATATGTGAGAAGGTGAAGTTCCATGTGGCTTGTGGTCATCATTCCCATCTTCCAATGGAGTCTATATAACCTCAGCACAAATGTTTTCAGTCTGTTTTAATAAGACAGAGATCCTAGAGATTCTTGGTGTTGCTAGTGTGTGCCCTCCTAAACATGCCTCCTCTAGTCAATCAGATGAGTTCTTAACTCATTTAGGCTGCCGTTAAGTTCAGCATTTTCTGCTTTGCCTGAATACAGCTATAACCACAGTGGAATCCTAAATCTTAATCACTCCACCTCCCCCAAAAGGGTGTGGGTGTATAATTATTTAAATATTGCCATATGTTAGCCTTTGAGAGTCTTTTGCAAGTTATGAGAACCCAACCAGTTACTAATAACCTACTATTGCCAGGAGCCATCAGACTGATCTAGAAAAGGCATGGAAAATGTGGTCACAAAGGCTGGAATTCTAAGAGAAATTCCACCATTTACTAAGTGGATAACCTTAGACAAGTTACTCAACCTTTGAATCTTGAATCTCAGTTTTTCTTTCTTTCTTTTTCTTTCTTTCTTTTCTTTCTTTCTTTCTTTCTTTCTTTCTTTCTTTCTTTCTTTCTTTTTTTCTTTCTTTCTTTTTCTCTTTCTTTCTTTCTTCTTTTCTTTCTTTCTCTTTCTTTATTTTTATTATACTTTAAGTTCTGGGGTACATGTGCAGGTTGTGCAGGATTATTACATAGGTTTACACATGTCATGGTGGTTTGCTGCATCCATTCCCCCATCACCCACATTAGATATTTCTCATGTTATCCCTCCCCAACCTCCCCACCCCCTGCTGTCACTCCCCTAGTTCCCCACCCCCCAACAGACCCCAGTGTGTGATGTTCCCCTCCGTGTGTCCATGTGTTCTCATTGTTCAACACCCACTTATGAGTGAGAATATCCAGTGTTTGGTTTTATGTTCTTGTGTCAGTTTGCTGAGAATGATGGTTTCCAGATTCATCCATGTTCCTGCAAAAAACATGAACTCATCCTTTTCTATGGCTGCATAATATTCCATGGCATATATGTGCCACATTTTCTTTATCCAGTCTATTCTTGGTGTGCATTTGGGTTGGTTCCAGGTCTTTGCTATTGTAAACAGTGCCACAATGAACATATGTGTGCATGTGTCTTTACGATAGAGTGATTTATAATCCTTTGGATATATAAACAGTAATGGGATTGCTGGGTCAAATGGTATTTCTATTTCTAGATCCTTGAGGAATCACCACACTGTATTCCACAATGGTTGCACTAATTTACACTCTCACCAACAGCATAAAAGTGTTTCTATTTCTCCACATCCTCTCCAGCATCTGCTGTCTCCAGATTTTTTAATGATCGTCATTCTAACTGGCATGAGATGGTATCTCAATGTGGTTTTGATTTGCATTTCAAAACAAGACATTTATGTGGCCAAAAAACATATCAAAAATGTTCATCATCACGAATTTCAGTTTTCTTATTTGAGAAATAAGGTCATTCCATGTTGAAAACATCCAAAAACTTCCCTTTCCTTTTTTGTTATCCTGAAAATCTGGGTGTGGAAGAACTGTTGAACAATAGTTACAACTGCCTGTCTCTCAAATGCAGAGTTCTGTGTGTTTGTTGACTACTAGCATCAGCTTCTGTGCAGCTGAGATACAAATTCATCCCTAAGCTTTTATCCACAGATCTGAGGGGAGGAAGGCAGGCAGGCACCTGTAATTATAGCAGCAGTGATGAATTGCAGCTGAATTGCATAATGTGTTAAAGCTTTTCTGTGCTGGTTGGCTTGGATATTACCAAAGTGATTCTGGGAGAAACAGACAGTATTTTAGCAAGTGTTTGTCTTTCTATTATCCACCTAACAATCCTAGAATCTCCACAGACATACGTGAGTTCTTTTGTTGCTTTCTGGCAGTGGATAAAAGTGTCCATTATTATTAAGTGCTCATTTCAGAGTTTAACAGCTTTTTTATGGACTGGTACTAGATTACATATCGAGGGGTGGGGTGAAGATAGTTTTTCTATTGTCATTTGTAAAATATTAGATTCCGGTTTCCATGAACCAGCATATTATGCTACAGATGTCAGAGACTCTAAATGTTGCAAACGGTTGTCTTTTGTTTCTTCATTTACTTTTTCCAGGTTTGTTGGTCACAAAAAGCATCTGTCCACCTGATCTTTCCAAGGGAGTATGGTGGGGGCTTTCTCTGAGGGTGATAATTGGGTAGGAGAAGGAAGGTGGGAGAGGAGACCACTTTGCTCCTTCTGCAAAACCCTTTCATCAATTATTTGTCCCTCTTTCCCAAAACTCTCCTAAAAGAAGAGTTAATTCTCTCAATATCAATTGAATAAAAATAGCAATTTTGAACAGCATCTGCAAAGTGACATGTATAAAATCTAAAAGAAAATTAGTCCTGAAACTCATGAAATTTTTCAATTTTCTCTCATTTATTTGAAAGTTCCAGTAGCAGGGTCACCATGACATGGCAAGGGGATTTAAAATCTTTATCTAAATTTATCGAGTAGGCTGTTAATATTTTTAATATCATGTCTACATGACTTCCCTGGCCTTTAAGAGTGGAGGTGTATCTTAACTATGCCGAAATAGGAAAGAAGAAAGACTTACACGTCCTTCACTAATATTCCTCTTAATTACCTTCATCTGACTCATTCCTTTTCTGAGGTAGACAGCTATGATGCCTTTTTGTTTTTCTCAGCCGAGGCACCAGCAGCTTTTATTCACTTTTCTTACCTTCTTATCACATGATATATTCTACCCGTGGAGGTAGGACCTATTCCTGACACCTTTCACCCTATCCATGACCCACTTCCACTTCTCTCTACCCAAAACCGCCCTTTTCTCAGTGTAGCTCTTTCCTTGTATAGCCAGTAGCTTCATTCAATAACTAAAAGCTCATTCAGGCCTGTGCAAAGAGGCAAGGGAGAGATGGAGGTATTTGGGCCTCTTGGGAACTTACAAAAATGGCTGAGGTCCTGAGAGAAAGATTCTCTACAGCTACAGTGGACATATTTTGTAGACCATATGTTAGCACATAATTCTGACATGTGAGGGTGGATTTATAGAAGGCCAGAGGAATAGTGTGGCTGAAACTGAGACTGTCTCACTACACAAGTAAATAATAGTTGTGTAGAGCTTTGCATTTTATATACATTTACACACACAGTATTTATTAGTCTCTGTAATAAGCCTAGAATGTGGGTACTATTAATTTCCTTTCACAGAGGAAGAAATGGGCTGAGAAAGGTTAAGTAATGTGTTCTAAATGTCCTAAATATTGAGGAATTTGAAGTTGATTTAGGCTTCTGACACTGTCTTATGTTCCTTTCACTTCAACAACTTGAATGTATTGAATTTCACTACTATTCAATTCGGATGTGAGATTCTCCAATCACACTGTCAGAACCAAACCAGGTGTTGCATGCTGTAACAAAAATGCTTTCCTTAGCAGAGTGAGACATTGCCCTTCTGAGACAACCCTCAACCAGCCTTTCCTAATTCTGATTCACTTCCCCAAATAAAACATGTAAAAGAATATGCTGTATTCTAGCCTCTAGAGTGTAGCCCAATGTGAAGATAATAATAATGGTGAAATTAATAATGATGATGGTTACTCTTTGTTGAATATCTGCCACATGCCAGGTATAGTGCAAATGTTTTTCAAACATTATCCAATCCTCAGGGCAAGTTCATCATCTTCAGTTTAGAGGTCAGAAAACTAAGGACACAGAAAGATAAGTTAATTACCTGGGGTTTCCCACCTAGTACGTTTCAGAGTAATAATTCAAATGTAGGTCAGTCTGGCTCCTGAGCCCATGCTCTCTAGTTTTCCATGTGCACTTATGCTTGCTTGTGAATAGGAGTAACTTCAAGAAAGAATATAAATGCCTACTTTATATTTAACCATTCATTCATAAATATTAACTCATAATCATATGAGTGTGAACTACATGAAATTGCTAATATTTGGACATTTTGGACCAAGAAAAATGGTCATTTCATGTGGCTTAATACAAAGGTTTTAAAATGTGGTCTCTGGACCAGCATCATCAGTACCACCAGGGAAGTTGGTGCTGATTATGCAAATTCTTAGATCCCATCCCAGATCTCATACAAAAGAAACTAGGGGTGGGCTCAGCAATCTGTGGCTTAACAAGATCTGTAGGTGAATCTCATACCCACCAAAGTTTGAGAACCACCAATTATCCTAATATATTTATTAAACAGCTACTCTGTGCAAGGGGTTGTGTTAGCCACTGGGTTTTCAGTAGGAGCAGAAATGGACATTCTTCTTACCCTCAGAGAGCTTACTCTTTACTGGCAAAGTTCTGTGACATGCAAATATGATTTTTTAAAAAAGTATTTATATTATATTAGAGTTTCTAGGTCTCTGCCAAAAGAATCGAATGTTTAGAGACACAATTGGAGTGGAAAATGGGTTAACATTTTATCACAGGGATGGATACCAACCAAAGGATCCCCACAGATCCAGGGCATGTAGGAAAAGAGGTGGGGCAGTGCTCAGGACTCAGCACCATCAAACCCGACATCTTGGACTCTTTTTCTTCCCCTTCTCTCACCTTATCTTTAAGGATGGCTCTGTTCACTTTGAGGTCATGGTGGGATGGGAATAGTACGCTAAGTCCACTTCTCAGCATTGGACAACTTGGGATGTTCAAAGTAGGGCTTAGTCAGCCTCTACTAGCTGGTCAAGTAGCTACTGATCTGCTGCTATCTACTGCTCCAAGGAGTTTCATTTTATGGGCAGATGATACGTTCTCAGGAAAGGCTTTATTCCAGAACTTTGTCTTTGTCTCTTCAATAAGCTATACAGTATGGCATAGAGGATGGCACAGCTTTTAGCAGCTTAGAGATTGGCTTAGGGTTTACTCACATAGAAGAAAGAGAAGGAAGCAGGGGTCACTGGGAGGTCAGTGGGAATGAAGGCATTGTGGGGGCCTCCAGTTGCCTGTGTCTCCCCAAGCCTGAGAAATGGTGCTCTTTAATATATGTTCATTAATCCTTTGTCATTCCAAGGGGAGGAAGGGAGACATTCCTAATACTCTTCCATTTACTAAGACAGTTGAGTCCTGAGGGGTTTAAGAACATTACTTTATTGATCCGGATTTCGAGACCAGCCTGACCAAAATGGAGAAACCCCTGACCAACATGAAGAAACTCATCTCTACTAAAAATACAAAATTATCTGGGAGTGGTGACACATGCCTGTAATCCAAGCTACTAGGGAGGCTGAGGCAGGAGAATCACTTGAACCCTGGAAGCAGAGGTTTCGGTGAAGTGAGTTTGAGCCATTGCATTCGAGCCTGGGCAACAAGAGCAAAACTCTGTCTCAAAAAATAAAAAAAATAAAGAAAAAATAGAAAATAGTTTGATGAAAAATTTAATGATGAGATTAGAATTTGAAGGTATTTAGGGAGAAGGAGAATGCTTTGTGACAATTTACCTTTTAAGTTACCAATGACACTTTTGTATGACATTAAAAATATTGCTCCTATTATTAATACTTAATTTGAATTAAATTCCCAAATCTAATTCTGGCCTTGTTGTAGGAGAAATAATTCACACACACGAATAGCAGCAGTTGTGTACTTAAAGGCAAGCCAAATGCATATTATGCATCAGAAATGGAAGTACCACCTCTGAGAATTCAGGAGTGTTCACATAATCAGCACAGGTTTTTACCCAATTGATTAAATTACATTTCCTCTGCTTTAACTGAGGGGGAGAAATTCTAAAGGTTATGAAATCAATGCAAGCTGCTCTTGGATTGTATTATTTCCTTGAATTTAGAATCCAGATTCTTCTCATCACCTGAAAGACAAATCATATTTTTCTCCTTCAGAAATTCCCAGAGTAGGCTCAAGTATTACATGAATAATTCATTTTACTCACTACACATTACAACACGTAACAAAGGCTGCGGCCAGAGTCTCCTCCTTGAGGAAGCTAATTTGGAGTATAATTATGGCTCTGATTCCCAATGTTTGGCAGCTTTGTGACCTACCTGATGAAGTCCTCTTTCCTCAGACTTGTTAGAGAAAAACTTCAAGTTTAAGTTTCGTTGTGAATATTCTCGGAAGGAAATACTCCTAGGCTTTCACATTTACTCCACCCCTTCCTTTGAGTAAAAAGATTAAAAAAGAGAGAGAGAAAGAAGAAGAAGAAACAAAGAGACACTTTCGCATATAATTCAATCTACTGACCCCAAATATTTTCTTACCATTGAAAAATTAAATGACATGATTTAAATGTCATACATATGTTTCCCCTTGATTTATTCAACATTGGAACTTAACCAGAAAAAAAGCAATTATGTGAAATATATGTGGACATCACTTAGAACTTTGTATGGAGTCTGTGTATTTTCCTTGATTTACAGTGCATTTTTTCTTATAGCTCTTATGGGAATTCATCTGGACCTTCATGTTGCCATAATACTTCAGTGTTCTCTCAGTTATAATTCATTATCACATGGGATGTGTCCCACCACAGAGCAGATGGGCTTATGCACTTTAGCACAAGCTGAAATATAAAAGTCTGAAGGCACTGCTGACTAATCACAGCTGACTCTACCAATGATCAATACAAAGACTCTTTTTTTCTATCAGTCCACACTCATTAAGACAAACCCTTGGAAAAAGTGAAGACTCTTAGATACCCAAAGTTTACAAATAGTGAATTCTTTCATGACTCTAATTAGCTCACAGCTGAGTAATTTTTCAAACTAACTTGGTTTTGAATATCCAGAGCTTAGTACTAATTAGTTTAATCTCTTGATTTTGATAGAGGATAGAGGAGAATGGGAGGTAATTTATTTTTGTGCATGGGGCACTGGGAGAAAGAGAGAACAGGTTAAATGGAATGCGGAAACTTATGGGTTTGTGAAGCCTACACAGACTATGAGGCTCTCAAGTTTACCCCTTTAGGAACACAGATGAACTAACTCCAGATTGAGCTGAGCAAATTCTGATATAGATAGCTCATTATCCATCCCCATTTTTGTAGAGCAGATCACAAGTTAGAACTAGCCTTGACATTTATAAGGAATTGGGTAACTCTTTAGCTTACTCAGCAAAGCCTTGACATCTTGAGTAGTCTGGGGCCCTTACCACTCAAAGTTTCATCAAATTTAGAATTTAAGGTAGCTGTGAGAAGGGTAAAAGTCTACAGCCAGAGTAAAGATTATAATGATTACTCACGAAGATTTATTTTCTCTTATGGAAAATATATGTATTTGGGGGTTGTTACTATTTTTCTGTTAAGAAGCGAGAGATTCAACTTGCACTACAGTATCTAGAATTCATAACAGCTGCTATGAATATTGCTATATCCAAATTTTTATAGGCAAGGCTAAAAATTAGTAGAGATGTTAGATTTAATAAATACTGTAAAAAAATGAGTCATATTAATGTTAACTAGTACTGTTGCACCAGTTTAATTATATTTTAACAAGTGCATTTTATTATATAATTTCTATAATTATATTGCATAAACATGGAAAATTGAGATATCAAGACATCACTCACAAGAGCACCTTTGCACAACTGCTGATAGTATTGCCGCATATTCCATTTTTTTTTCGAAATGCATCTTTTTTCCCAAATTTTTACCATAACTGCATACAATGTTATCCTATATTTTTCACTTCGTATTATAGTTTTAAAGACAGTAATAGTTATTTATTTTTGAATAATTGAATTTTCTTGCAATCAATCTCGTATCACAGGCCAATTCAAATTTAACATAGATTGATTTTCTCACTGGATTTGTTCACTGTTTTCCTAGATCTTTAAAATCTAACTGAATTGTTCTCTCTGCTTCCTGCATGCCCAGCATTCCCCTGGCTTCTACTAACACTCCTTTTGTGATATTCCTGAGGAGAGTTCTGTCTTGTCTTCTGAGCATCAGTTTTCCTATCTAGGATTTGACAGAGATACTGACTGGCAAGTCTCACTAAGACTGAGGCCAATTATTATTCAAGTTAGCATTTTCTTGTGAATTTCCTTTTTGTTGTTGTTGATGGACTTCTCATTCTTTCAGACTTGAAAGCTTGGAGACATCTTTGATTTCTCATTTTCTTCTTTACCCACATCTATTGAGAAGTGGCCATATTGTGATCATTAAATCTTTTCTCTAAGCATTCAAATTCTCAATTCCAGTATTATCTTCCACTTTGTGCACTGAGACACAGTACAGCACTGTGCTTAAGGTGTGGGCTCTGGAGCTAGATCACAGGGCCAGGGGGTAAAACCTCAGCTTTGCCATGTATGTATTAGCTGTGTGAACTGTGGCAGGATTCTTAATGTCTCTCCTTGTCTCTGTTGTGTATGATGAGTAATACTGTAGCACTTAACCAAGAAGGTTATGGTGAAG
Source organism: Callithrix jacchus (assembly GCF_049354715.1). Lineage (NCBI taxonomy): Eukaryota > Metazoa > Chordata > Mammalia > Primates > Cebidae > Callithrix > Callithrix jacchus. Next base: position 107,554,959 of record NC_133505.1, read on the forward strand.
ATTACAGAGTGTCTTCTAGCTACTTTGAAATATACTATAAATTCTTAACTATAGTCACCCTGCCACGCTGTTGAATGTTAGATCTTATTTCTTCTATCTCACTGTATTTTTGCACCAATTAAGCAACCTCTCTTGATCCCCCTACTCCCTATACTTCCTGGCCTTTGGTATCCACCATTTTATTCATTACTCCAAAAATGTCACATGTACTCCACAAACATGTACAACTATCATGTATCAATCCAAAATATTAATAGTATCAGGAAAAATAAAAATATCACATCTTAACAAGATTACAGAGGGTCTGCTGTATACTAGGCACACAAAGAGTGTAGCCCCTGTCATGTTTGTGCCTGCCTCTCTCTTTCTAATCTAACCTATGCATTAAGGCCAGATTGATTTTCCTAAAACATAGTTTTGGTCCCACTGATTTCTTTCCTTTTTTCCCCTTTCACCCTTCAACTTCAATAATACTACTTGCCAAATGAGATTCAAACTGCTTGGCCTGGCATTGAAAGTCTTACATAATCAGATTTTAAGACCCCTTTCCAGCAGTCCCCTGTGCTCTAGACAATCCAAACAATATACTTTGGTTTCTTAAAAGGGGCCTAGTTTAAGGGTGACACATAATATGCTTAATATACTATAAAGCACAGGCACATATCCCAATCTTAAGTCGGCTCTTAGGGAGCCATGCCTTAAAATGTTAGTTGTTTGATTGTGAGAGGCCCCATGAGAGGGGCCTATACAGCTTGGGTTGCAGGAAGGCCCTGGGGAAGTATCTCAATACATTAACAACTTCTACAGCTGAACCAAGGCATACCAACTGAATGTCAACATTGGCCAACTGCCTACTTCCTGACACCCCTCCTCCCACTTTTCCTCCACATTCAATATAAAATAAAACCTTTATAAAGTGCCATCCCTATTCTCATTGCTTTGCTTTTCTGAAATCCTGTGGTTCATCTAGATAATCCTGTTTTGGAAGTTACATATTTGTCTTCCCTTTTCATAGTTAACTTTGTACATGAATATATTTAGTTACATATGGTTACCTAAGTAGTTGGAAAATCTGCTTGAAGGTAGGGACTATATACTTTTCATCTCTGCATCCATATGCTGGTGCTGTTATTCTAAAGTGCAGCTGGTCAATATTTGCTGAATGAACAACTAAGCTAGCACAATTCAAAATTTTATTTTTTTCCAGCAAAGAATATACCTGTGCTCCCCAGTACTTTTGGATATGGATTACAAATTACTAGATTTGAATTATGGCAATAATTTGAATCTATAAATTTTTTGTACATGAAAATATAAATTTTTTGGTAGAATTAAATGATTCATTGGTCATTCAGTCAGTTGGTGAGGTCATTCAGTGTTTAGTCAGTCTGTTGGTCATTTATCCATTCATTTAATAAATGCTAGCAATTCACAGCTAAAAGATATAGGTGGTCCCTGTGATGTAAAATTTCTGGGATGATCCAGTGGATCACAGAGGCAACACATAATATTTCTGAGAGTTTTAAATGCTTTGCTGATTTCTAACCTTCAGATTTATGTACTCAGAAAGTAGTTCTGTAGTCATCTTTTGCTTAACACATCCTGCCACGAGATTTTCTTTAATTAGCTCATTAGGAATTAATATTTGTGTTTGAATTACAAATCCACATTTTATCATCTATGAACAAAAATGTCAGTGATTTTGTTTCATGTGAAGCAGACTAACACACAATAATTATTTCTGAATATGAAACACTGATGTTAAAAATAAAACAAAAATCTGGGTTTTCTCATGCCTGACAATTACCTTGTTGTCTACTATGTTTGCTAGTTAAGCCCTGAAATTCTTATAGCTTTGGTTTGTTAACATGCAGTTTTTAAAAATGCTGCCTTCCATATTGAAGTGTGAAAATGTATTTCTACTAATTACAGATATTTTTACAGAATTAAATGAGAGGAACAAAAATGAGAATGGATTTTGTCAATCAGTTGCCAACACAGAAGATAAAGCTTAAGGCTCTAGTCATTTAAAAAAAATTTAACATTTGGACATAATTTAAAAAATCTTAGTAGGATAAAAGAATATCATATTCTATTATTTCTAATTTGATTTTTAAAAGATCCATGGAAATGTTGATTTAAAAAAAATTGAAATCAAAAAGCGTTCTTGTAGTTACATAATGAAATTGTGAACATTATTAAGCAAGGTAGAGACTTTAACTTTGGCAAAGAACCAAGCTTGAATGAAAACTCATATATTAGTTTAAAAAATATGTAATGAGAATCTACAAAATCATTGAGTTTAAAAGTAAAGGACATCTTAAACATAAATATGTTCAGTAGCCTTATTTCCTCTCCTAAGGAACATAGGTGTTGAAATAGTTAGTGTTAGTCTGCAGGTGGGTGGCAGGGATTAGACTTCTACTCACATCTCCATCTCCCTGCTCCCTGCTTAAAATTAGAATTCCAAGACAAAGACTTTGAAAAATTGAGTGACTTTTTAGTTAACCACAACTTTAACATGCTGATATTTGCACCTCGACCTGAGTCTAACTTACTACATTTTGTGTGTTTTGCAATTTAATTTTATATTCTCTTGGGAATAGCAAAGCCATAGTGACTTCGGTGTCTCCACCATATCTCTGGGAATGACACATGTGAACCAAGCCAGATCTTCAATCAAAATACTTTTCAAACAGCTATTTACTTGTTCTTCCTAATTCAAGCACCACAAGGTCCTCAATTTTCTAAGTGGCACATTCAGAGGGGAATCAAATTGCAGATGAATGAGAGAATTTACATAGGATTAGGAGACATGATTAGGAGACATGATATCCTTATTGCTCCTTAATGTTTCATTAACACTTAACTAGAGAGAGATGCAGTGCACACCCTAACTACATATGCACTGTCCTTCTTCCCTTATATTTTGAGCAGGGTAATTCACAGCTGTGACTCAGAATGATAGCATAAGGGCTTCAGAGCTCTGATCACAGACCAAGAATTATCTTGGCAGAGAAATGAGGAGCAGTTAGTACCAAGAGCCTAAAAAGAAAGTGCTAAGTAGATAATTAACATCTTTTCTGTCAGTGGCAACCTGGAAAAGTTCTTGGTCTGGAGCCATAAAGAGGTCTCTGGCCTACAAGAAGGAAGAAAAAATGTAACAGACTTCCTGAAAAAAAAAAAAAATGAAGAGGTTTCATTTTTTTTTTTTTCTGTTTTATTTTTTTCCAGTTCTGGCAGCACTTTATTTTTCCTTACACAATGACGTGTTGCTGGGGCCTAATGTTCTCACATAAAAGTAGAAAGCCATAATTTGTTGTCATTTCTTAAAGAATTGAAAATAATGTGCAAAAATACCTTACATAAATTAAAAGGATAAATAAGTTTATAGGTATTAATGCAAACCACTTTAAACACCAGGCAAGTAACAGCCCACGGTGTCCTGGCAGGAAAACACCAGGTAAGAAAGGAAACTGGGTCCTAACATTTGGACTTCTCCAATCCTTATAGACCAGCAAGACAGAAGCAACTGGTTCAGGAGCTCTTGTCAGCCTCTAGAGAAATCCTGGAACACTCCACTCGGACATATTAATACCTGCATAGATCAACATACTGCTGGTCACACAGACTCACCAAACCATGGATTTTTCTTCCACAAGCATGTTCTTACTTCAGCCACTGAGTGACTGAGCTACATGTACTAAGGGTTTAAATCCAAGATACATACAGGGTATTAAACAAATACCAAGAGAACAGATAACTTCAATACAAAGTCAAAATCAGCAGCAAGTTCTATAATCCTGTGCTGACAATCAGATACAAGCTTCTGGGACAAACTTCTTTTCAAAGGCTTGCTCTAGTTTCATGAGGCTATCATGAGATATTCTGAATTAACCCATGCAGCAAATGCTACACATCTTCTCGCAGTTTATCCTGCTGACTGATCCACATCTGGGGAAGGTGGACAGGGAGGCCAGTGTGGAGCTGCCGACTTACACCAAGTGCTGGGTGCCAGGGCAGCGATTTCCTTCTATATTCTGTCAGTGATGCCTGGGTATGTCATCCTGCCTCAAGAGAGCACGGCGTCAGCATACAGGTCCTTGTGAATGTGCATGCCACACTTCATGACAGAGTTGAAGGTTGTCCTGAGGATGCCGCAAGATTTCATGCTCAGGCAAAAGGAACAGCACCTCCAGACACTAGAACCTCTCATTGTTGATGGTGATGACCTAGCCATCGGGCAGCTCCTAGCTCCTTTCCAGGGAGAAAGAGGATGCCATAGTGGTCATCAACAGCTCAAAGTCCAGGGCAATGTAGTGGCACAGCTTCTCCTGCTAGGCAGTGGTGGTGAAGCTGTAGCCATGCTCTGTAAGGATCTTCATGAGGTCCAGGTACAGGATGGCCTAGGGAAAGGCATAGACCTCAAAGATGTCACTGTGTAAGTGACCCCATCTCCAAAGTCCATGACAATAGCGGTACTACAGGAGGCTTACAGGGGCAGCATGGCCATGGGTGGCCACATACATGGCAGGGGCATTGAAGTTCACAGACATGATCTGAGTCAACTTCCTCTCTATTGGTTTTGGGGTTCAGAGAAGCCTTGGGCAGCAGCATTGGGTGCTCCTTGGGAACCACATGCAGCTCATTGCAGAGGGTAAGATGCCAGATTTTCTCCTCATTGTACCAGTTGGAAACAATGCTGTGCTTGATGAACGACTTCAGTGTCAGTATGTCACACTTGCTGTGGGCCTCTTCGCCCATTTCGGAGTCCTTCTGGCTCAGTTCTAGTAATATTTATTGGAAACTTATGCTGTCTCTGATGCTGTCCTATGTGCTTGCTAGAAAGACAAGTCATTGCTCTGACAGAGTTTATATTCTGGTGCTGGGGGTGCCCAACAATGGAGGGGAACATGGTTTAAGGGCATCATCCCAGCAAAGCCAGCTTGGCACATGGGGCACCATTGTCAACTATGAGTGCTGTGAGGCTGTTCTTTCATTGCAATCCATGGAGAGTGGGCTGGCTGTGGCAAGTGAACAAAAAGGAGGGTTTTACCTGATGTGTGTGTGCTTGGTGTATTTGTGTATGTTTGGAAGAGAATAAACAAAGTTAACTTATGGTATTACTTATTACTTGTTTTTAGCATCAGTTTGGCCATTTGAACAATGGAATACTGATTATCATTTTGTTACTTGGCTTGCATGGATACTTTATAACTACTGATTTAATACTCTTAGTAAAAGGGAGACATTTCCAGCACTGAAGTGGGTCAAGGAAGCTTCCTGCCCATGATAACACTGCCTATTTAGTGTAGTCCCATGTGTACTTTTTTTTCAGGCATGGATAGCCGGCATGGGGAATCATACAACACTCCATGAGACATGTTCCCCACAAAATATAATGCCTCATTAGAAAGCAGAGCCTCCATTGTTTTCTACTGTCCACATACAAGAAGCTAATAATCCACTTTGAACAATTTTTAAAGAAATTAGTACTGTTATACACAATTAAGAATCCTGTGGCTATTGAATTGTTGTTTTTCTCATTAGACCCTGTCCTGCTCCTCTGAAGATACCCCGTGCTCTTATATTTATTTCCTCTTGCCAGGACCTTCTCCTGGGGCTGTTTACCTATAATTTAATCAAGTCCCTCTTCCATATTTTATATTTCTTCTGCTACCCCTAGGAAGAGTTGCTTCCTGAATCATTCATTGAACTAATATTTACTGTAACCTTATGCTGTCTCTGACTCTGTCTTACGTGCTTACTAGAAAGTTGAGTCTTTGCTCTTACAGAGTTTATATTCTAGTGTCTTAATCCTTTGGACTATTCTCAAGTTATTCTGATAAACTAATTTATACTATAATATCAGTTGCAAACACTGGATTAAGTAATGTTTACTGCCCAGATAGTACCCAGTGACAATCCACTAACTATAAATTTATTGAACACCTAACATGGTGTAGGAATACAAAGATGAATAGAGTTACATCCCATATTTTGGTAGTCTACAGGAGGAGATTGATAGCTACATATTGTAAGTGATATTTAAATACAAATGTGCACTTCTCTTTGCCTTTTTGGGAGCAAAAATTCATTTTAGTCTGTCTAGGCATTTATCTGCTTAGAGTGAGAGGAGGGTATGATGATTAGAATTTATTATGAAAAAGATCATGATAATATTGTTTCTGTCACACAAAAATAGGATTAAAGGGCACAATAGTGACCATATAAGCTAGGCTATTTTCTAAAAGGGATCATCTAAATATTTTTTTTCATTTTGTTTGGCAAATCAACAAAGAACAAATAAGTGTGGAGGAGAGAACATTCTCCAATATTAAAACATTATAGATATAAGACAAAGGAAGAAAAATTCACCCCTTTTCCAGACTCTATAATTTTAAGGAGGAGGAGGAAGAAAAAGGAATGAAAATGACACAATATGGTCAGGCCAAAAGACACTCAGAGGTTGCCTGTTTGAGACAGACACTAAGTTGAGAGCTGTTGGCCTTTCATGGAGCTTCACCCTGAGGCTTTAGAACTGTCAGAAAATCCCAAGTAGTTCTTTTTTTTTTTCTGTAAAATGAAGGTAGTAACACACACAAAAAGGTATGTAACATATCCAATAAAGTGCTCGGCATCTAGAAGACACTTGATAAATGCAAGTTACCTCCATTTCTTTTTAATTTACCTTCCGGCAGAACTGAATCAACTAACTTCTTCAAGGTTGAAAAGCCCAGAACAAAGACTGGCCTGACTTGCTGCTTTAATACCTGTGTGAACGGCAGCAAACTGATGAACCTCTTTAAGCCTCAATTTCTTCATCTATAAAATAAGAAAAATATTAGTAACTATATTTTAGCATGGGTATGAGTATTAAAAGAGATAGCAGATGTAATGACCTCAGCCCAGTGCATTGCAAGTGGTATAAGTGCAGTAAATATTTATTATTGTTCATGCTTTTGTTCCTTTATGTTGTCTGATGTGTCTAAGAATTAGCTTTATTTTTTTTCTTCATTGAAAAGCTCCTACCTCAGGTACTATTCTTTCTTTTTTTCTTATTGTTTTAATCCTCTTTTCTCTATGCTGAAGAGAAAGACATATAGCTTCATATTTAAAAGCCAGTGCAATGTCCAATGGAGATGAGAACTTCTTTACTCTGAATCTAGAAGGGAACAGTTTGATTAAAAGAGAAAACTCTACATTTATTTGTCCCCTTTTGCCTACATTTGCAGTCACCCAATTAATGATCACCAGTTGCTTACACAAATTAGTCTCAAGAGTATCTTAAGGAACATTTTATGAGTCTTATAGGCCAGGAATAGATGTTAAAATAGTGACTAGAGAGTTGAAGTCCCCCTTTACTATACTAGAATTAATAGTGCATGACATGTCACAGCTACGAAGCAGCCCCAAATTTTACTGTAGCCCACTGACAACAGGGGTATAGATGTGACTTAAAGTTCACCCTTAAATATGGGAAAGCATCTGGCCGGCCGGGCACGGTGTCTCAAACCTGTAATCCCAGCACTTTGGGAGGCCGAGGCGGGTGGATTATGAGGTCGACAGATCGAGACCATCCTGGTCAACATGGTGAGACCCTGTCTCTACTAAAAATACAAAAAATTAGCTGGGCATGGTGGCACGTGCCTGTAATCCCAGCTACTCAGGAGGCTGAGGCAGGAGAATTGCCTGAACCCAGGAGGCGGAGGTTGCGGTGAGCTCATATCACGCCATTGCACTCCAGCCTGGGTAACAAGAGTGAAACTCCGTTTCAAAAAGAAAAAAAAAGCATCTGGCCATGGGGCTTTTTGAATGCTAACAGGTAAATAATACAAAAGTGGATTTCCTGCTTGCTACTTATTCCTGTGCTTGAGGTGGGACCATTGGTAGCAGAATTCTAGAGGCCTTCAGCAGAAGCTCCAATTGGAGGTGAGGAGAAGATAATGCAATGGGATACATATCCTGGGACCATTTGTGAAGAAGGTCTCTGTAATCAAGCCTAAAGGGTGACATGGCCCAACTTACTGCCTTAGAGATGAGTTCTCATACAAGTCTCTCTCTTCTCAGGCAAAATCAAAATAGTAGAATCTGAGCTATATAAGATCTTCAATGGCAAAATCCTAGTCCAAACGTTCACATAGTTTGTAGGTGTCTGATTCAGTGAACAGAATTTCTGACATGCAGACTTTCCTCACTAACTTGAACATTTTTTTTTTGTTAGAAGAAGAAAAATATGTCATTTATGTATTTTTCCCTCAGAGAAGTTTGTGAATCTTGGATAAAATTTTATAGCTCTAGTGAGTTTAATTTAACAGTTTGAATATTAACTTTCTGGATGTGAAGATATAAAATATTTTCCTTTCCTACTACTTTCTGGAATGAGACCAAACCATTTACATATTAGGGGGATTTTCCTAGGCTTTCTGTGGTTATCTAATATGTCACACACCCGGTTCCTCATGGTGGGCTGCCCTTTCTTCTTGAGGTCAGACATGTCAGTGGTGGTACCACTGTAAACAGGGCACTTCTTCCCCCAGCTGGTCACCATAATTCCTGAAGGGGAAACAAAAACCATGGGAAATAAATAATGTTTTGCTAATTTCTCTGAAGCTGCCCTGGGAGGACCCTGGGTACTTGGCCAATCTGTTTTTGCTCCTGAGGAAGAGCCTAAAGAGAAAAGAAAATTCTGTCCAGAGAGATTTAGGTTGCACAAACTGAGCCTGTACTTTCAAAGAAAATAATAGATCACATAGTCCTGATTTTTGAGTTTTAAAAAAATTTTCATTGACTCCATTTTTCCTTGCTATATAACAGTTTCTAAATCAGACTTTCTGAGTGCTTTCATTCAGAACCAATGAGTGTTCTTTCCTATTCTTCTTCTTTTTTTAATATAGTGTGACTCAGCAGTGGTAACAATGTCTGTACTTAATTCCTCAGAAGCTGTTGTGAGGCATGGAATAATCCTTACCTTTGTCTGATGTGGCACTTTCTGCTATTCAAAGCTGACATCACTCCCTTCAAGACTCAATCTGTCCTGCTTACACCATGCCAAGAATTAGACAATTCTCCCAATTACTTACATTGTGAAGGCACACAGTGATTTTTCTGGCAATAAAAGAAAGTTTAAAGCAGACATTTACAATTGGGGAATAGCAATCTCATTCCCCTCAGAACCCGCACCCCCACTTCCAAATAAGCCACTTGTCCAGTTTTCTCATTGTGGTCCAGAAGCCATTTTTCTCCCAGTTTGTTGGTGACACCTCCAGGCATCTCCTTTTTCATGATCTCCATGCCAGTGGCTCAGTAAATTTCCTTTGCACACATGATTTCGAAATCTCTGTCTCTAGTTCTATCTTCTTTCCATGTCATTAAAACTTGTTTTGATATCTCAAGATCCATCTGACCAAAGATCACTCTTTTGTTCTTTTCAGAACTCAGCTTCTATTCTTATCAATGCCACTGACATTCTCCATCTAACACTTGGACTCAGAAACTCAGATTTGTCTTTGACTTTTTTCTTGCCTTACTTATGTTTAATCATTTTCCCAAGACTTAGAGACTCTTCAATCTCAAAGTTTCCCAGATCTAGCTTACCTTTATGTGCATAGACAGGTAATCATTTCTATAATTTCTGTGATAATCACATGAATAATTACAGTAGCCTCCTAATTTGTTTCTTTAGCTTCATTCTTCCCTTCTTTTATTTCATATAGAAATATTAAAATGTGCATGTAAGTATTTTTAAAAAGTTATATTGTTTATCATTTTCAAGAATCAAGCTAAGATTCTCTGTTAGTGTAATCTTGCTTATAGCATTTCAAATAAGATCTGGTTAATAAGCTTCCTGTCTATTCAGAGTACAGGTTTTCAGGATTAAAACATTTGAATAAGATGATGTATGTACATAGGTATATACTTAAATACTAATATAACTGCATACTAATTATTCATTTTTATAAGATAAACAGTAAGTTCAAGTTATTTTTTCAAACTCTGTTTTCAAAGGTTCATGTATATTTTATTCCTATAGTGTTTTGTGAGCATCTCAGAATACTGCACAAAACAGAAAGCTTCACTAAGATTTTTTTTTTGTACTGAACTCTTAGTGACATTGTTACATTTTTTTTAAGCTGCAAAGCTATGTACTCAGACATTTAGCATTTGCCTTGTAAGAAAAATGTTCTGTAGCAAAACTTGAATAGAGTGGGGGTGTGGTAGATAATTAGGTTTCTTCCATATTTAGATCCTATGATTTATGTTAACCCTGCTCTTACTGGAGCAAGATTTTTATGTAGGAGCAAGAACTAGTCTGGATAGAGAATATGTAATTTGGGGAATTGGTATCTTCTGCAAATTTTCAGATTCTTCTCAGTTCATTTTATGTATAAATTTTTCCTAGAACAAAATCACCATATTGAAGATTTTTAGTTTTCCTTTCTTATTTTGTAGAGTTTTGGGGAGGGTTTGGTAAAAATAAATAATTATTAAAAGTTATTAAAAGTGCTAGAAGATTTAAAATTATATTGTAAATCTCCTCCAAATTAAGATTAAAAGTGGCTCATATCATCATATTTAAAGTAGAGATTTGGATCTAGTTTACAATTATATATAACATACAATTAAAAAATAATTTTAGATTCTAATGCATATATGGAGATACATGTAGAAATATATAAACTATTTTGTAAAAAAATTAAAATATTTTAAAACTCACAGTGTCCTTACCATAGTCAATGGTTGGCAAAGAAATTGCCTACATTTACTAAGGACTGAAGGAGAGGCATCCTGTCACTTGGTGCAAGCAAGCAACAACAGACCACATGGCTGAATTATTTCTATACTGAGAAAAATCCTCTATTTTCTATTCTCACAAACAGAATGAAAGGCATTAGCAAAAATGTCCTCCTGCATGCCTTCACGATGCCTATTTACTTAATGGAAATCTTAGCAAATATGTTTTTTTCCTTTATAGATATTGGTCTAGCTACGTAATAGAAACAATGTGGTGAACAGCTAATGTACCTCACAACTACCAGCAATGGTGTGAATTAGCACAGAAAGAATTGCTCCATTTCCATTTACTTCAAAGACGTTCTTAACTTTTTTAAAAATTTTTTTTAAATTGAGATGGAGTCTGTGTTGCCCAGACTGGAGTACAGTGGCATGGCATGATCTCAGCTCACTGCGACCTCTGCCTCCTGGGTTCAAGCAATTCTCTGCCTCAGCCTCCCCAACTGCTGGAATTACAGGCATCGGTCACCACACCTGGCTAATTTTTGGATTTTTAGTAGAAATACAAAAATTTCACCATCTTGGCCAGGCTGGTCTTGAACTCCTGACCTTGTGATCCACCCTCCTCAGGCTCTCAAAGTGCTGTGATTACAGGCATGAGCCACTGCACCCAGCCTGCTTTTAATATTCTTTGGTGCTACAAATATTGTGATTGAAATTTTCTTCTCTATTTCTTTATTATTATGCTTTTTAACAACTTGTAATTTCACAGGACATATCTTAGGAATAAGAAGGTATGCAAATAAATGGGGATATATTCTTAATATCTTAGGGAGTGGGGAAATAGTAGCATATTGATTCACTTACAGTACATACGGTACAATAATACTTGTTTTTCCAAAGTGGCCGTTTGTCCAGCTTGCTCTCTATGTGGCCTTGGGCAGCTAACATCATCCCTCTGAGCCTCAGATCCTAACTTGTTAAATAGGGAGAGATACAAGGTTATTGTAACAAGTAGAATAAATGACTCATAAAACATTCTAGTAGAGCACCTGGTACCTCCCTTCTACACCCTTCCAAGCTCACTCCACACTCCACCCTTCTTCCTTCAATGATCTTCAGATTTAATTGTGAGATACAAAAACAAATATACAAGAAAATAAAATATGAAGCAGTAGGCAGAGATTGTAGAGTGTAGTGAAAATAAACTTGGCAGAAAGCCTCCTAAATTTTAGTAGTCCTAGTTCTGCTACCAAACAGCTATGATACCTTGCTTGGATCACAAAGTCTTTCTGTATCTACATATTATCCATCAAATGAATGTTTAAGAGGGTGTTTATTGATTAAGTGCCACATTTGTTATATAGACTGTAAGGCTTATTGTAATTCTAATAAGTTAGTAGTCCTTGTGGGTTAAAGTAAGTGATTAGGGAAGATATGGAAGAAGTGGGACATGAAATGGGCTTTAGAAGTTGATTAGTATTTGGTTAGCTCAAGGGAAGACATTTATTTGTTGTTGTTTTTGTTGTCTTGATCTTAGCCAACTGAAATGTTTTAATTTTTCACAGATTGACACAATTGACCAGAACTGTATTCTGAAGTGACACTGGCCATTAATTTAATTGCTTTAATTCCTTAGATAAATTTTATTTGAGAGATTTAAAATTACAAAAGGTAATACCTCCTGTAAATAGATCCACTATCACACTTATCAATAAATATTTATGTGGAACTCCCAAATGGAATATATTTTTGAAATTCTTTCCAATACAGAGTCCTCTAGAAAGACCAAAATAGTGTAGCCACATTGTGAGATTGCCATCAAGAAATGTGCTCAACCTTGTTCTGGCACACTCTTTCAATAAGTTCATATTTGTGATTAATAAATGTGTGAAATAATTACTTTCCAATAAATGTATTTAAAGTAAGTTTCAAAGTGACATGTCAAGTATGATTAGTATTTCTTCACATTAAACTGATAAGGAACAATATGCATTAAAATCAAAGTCACAAACAAGGGGATTTTAAGAGCCGTTGCCACACAGATGCCAATTGAATTCCTGAGAGTAGATTAGATTGCCTAGAAAGGACAAATCTGTTATAAAGCAACATGCACTTTTGTAAACTGTATTGATTTTTGTGCTAATAATAACAGTGGTTATTGAGGTTGTTGATAAGTGTATAGAACTAATGAGTTTTGGTATATTTTAGTTCATCTTGATTTGAGTTACTTTTAGTCCCAATTTTATCTCAGAACTTCTAAGCCTACAATATAAAATAGGCTACATAGATATCTTAAACAATTGCTCAGCTGCTTGCAATGTACAGCTGGAGCTCAGTGACCATCTGTCTGGTACGCTGAGCATTCTAAATCCTAAAAGTGCATCTCATTGGGTCTATATATGTTTATATCATCTGGATTATTTCGACTGTTCATTGTTCCATTGGACTGTAGTTTGGACACCTAATCCCTTACCCAATTTATTTGGTCCAAGGAAGCAGAGATGATTTCACTGGATGCCCATGGTTCAAAGTAACAGCTTTATTCATAAAGAGCATCTTGAGACCTCTAGACTCAGAAAGCAGGCATAGTTGTGACAGCCATGTAGTGCTTCAAAGGCTTCATTACACATGCATTATCTCATTTAATCCTCACAACAACTCTATGAGAAAATTATCCCCAGCCTTATCTTTTAGATAGGCTACATTTTACAGCTATTTAAGTTACCCAAATTCACAAAATTAGGGACTTAAACCCATGATTTTCTGATTCCAAAGACATGGTACTTTTCCATTATACAATATTGACTTCACTAAATATTCCTCTCCTTTTCAACTTCCTTAATGAAAACCATCATTATGCATGTAAATATGTATATTGATAATTATTTTAAAAATTGAAATGCATTGTAGCTGATATAACAAAAACCAAAAAAATTGCCTATATAAGATGTAAGTATTATAAGTAGCTATCTCTCCTATTATGTAATTATTTTAAAATGGACTTCTGGTTTAGAATTTTGGATTATATAGGCATATCTAATTATTTTGAACTTAAATACAATTTATGAAAAGTAAACAATGTTTTATCTTTGAGAGAGTCTTGTGAAAAAAAGACTCCTGAAATATTCCTGATAAAATATTCATTTGTTATTATTAGCGAGAATCTGTTTAAAAACTGCAACTATGGCAATAATGTTCTTACTGGCAGATGACCACTTCGGTGATGTTCTGACAAGTATTATGAGATAAAAAGGCCGGGCGCGGTGGCTCACGCCTGTAATCCCAGCACTTTGGGAGACCGAGGCGGGTGGATCACGAGGTCAAGAGATTGAGACCATCCTGGTCAATGTGGTGAGACCCCGTCTCTACTAAAAATACAAAAAATTAGCTGGGCATGGTGGCGTGTGCCTGTAATCCCAGCTACTTAGGAGGCTGAGGCAGGAGAATTGCCTGAACCCAGGAGGCAGAGGTTGTGATGAGCCGAGATCGCGCCATTGCACTCGAGCCTGGGTAACAAGAGCAAAACTTCGTCTCAAAAAAAAAAAAAAAAAAAAAAAAAAAGGTAGTACATGCCAATGGAAGACGTAACACAATTTCCAAGAAATATATGTAAGATTGTAATATGCAGTTGTATAAAAAATGATGGGGTATCAAAGAAAAATGTTTTCATGGAAAAGTGCTTGAAAAAGAATCTACTAAAACATTAGAACACTAAGAAATAATCAAGGCAAAATTAAATGGAGAAAAAAATCAACAGAATTAGGTATAAGGCACAGCATGGGCCCATCTAATTTGAAAAGGGCCCATTGACATTAACAAAAACTGAACAGAAAAAACAGATTTTGTGCAGAAATGAACAAAGTCATAATTTAGCTCAGTGCATTAAGTTAATCAGTTATTAAGATAATCCTGCGGAGGCACTTGAATATTTCTTTACCCAATGGTTTGGAGCCACAAAACCCTAGGACAAATGCTTGTGCAGTCGATCTGGTTAATCAGCTAATTCTAAGACTGATCAACTTTGAAGGAAAATCATTTGAGGAAGATTATTATTCCCAGTTATAAGAAACTGGACTAAGGAACTAAAAGCTGTACATCTTTCTGTCTGTGTGATAGAACCTATACCCATGTAGTTGTCTGACAACTATGCTTTCTAGTTCTTTTCAGTTAAAAAATTATAATAAAATTGATGAATGGATTCCAACAGAGGGCCTTTCTCTGCTCTAAAACATATTAATACATTTACTCATATTTCTGTTTCAGGGTTTAGGGCAGCTCAAAGTTTGTAACTTCCTGTGTTTTTCTGTGCCCCTCCTGAATGTGCAAGGGCCTTTAGGGCCAAAAACTCCTCAACCTGCTTGACAGATTCCACAAGAAAGAAATGCTTTTGTGTTTGTTTGTTTTACTGAAGATTACAGAGAGGAGAGTGTTAGATTGCTATCTTCTATCTTGTAGGCCTTAAGACTTTTTTTTTTTTTTTAGGACTGGGTCTTATTTTGTCTTGCTGCTCATGACAGAGTGCGGTGGTGCAACCATAGCTTACTGCAGCCTTCAACTTCTGGGCTCAAGTGATCTTCCTGCCTCAAGCTTCCCAGAGGCTTGGGACTACAAGCATGGGCCACTACACCCAGCCCAAGCCTTAAGATTTTGTGTTCTCTTCCAGCTCAGCTCTTTCCCAAAACCAGTAACCCCATGAAGATTGGTCATCACTGTGTTATTCTTTCTGAGTAGTCTACTATCTGTCTCTTGTCATTCTTCTTTTGAGAAATAGGCCCTGCCAGACCGGTCTGAATCTCCTGAAATGTTGGCAAATAAAATTTCATTTTGAAACCACAGTGTTAATAAACAAAAAAAAGCATTCATGATTTCCAATTTTTCTAGAAGATCTCAAGTTGTTTTTCAGGCATACAGTGAGGAAACAGGTTTTTGTTGGTTTGTTTGTTAACCTTAAACCTGGATAGGCTTGTACTACCCAGAACACGGTGTTATGCAGTTTAAAAGATTATTTACCTACTTGAGGCAGTCAAACATCAGTAGTTCTACCCTGATAGACTTTCAGGTCTAGAAAAAGCTTAATGAAGTAAGAAGTCTTTATGGCCTTATTTTCTTCTTTTCAACTTTTAGTTTAGGTTCCAGGGATATGTGTGCAAGGTTTGTTACATGAGTAAACTGCTTGTCCTGGGATTTGGTGCACAGATAATTTTGTCATCCAGAGATCAGTATTATACCTGATAGTTTTTCAGTTCTCACCCTCCTTCAACCCTTTACCCTCAAATAGGCCCTGATGTCTATTGTTCCCTTCTTTGTGTCCATGGGTGCTCAATTTTTAGGTTCCACTTTATTTTATTTTGCTGGAGTTACAGAATATAAGAAAGTAGTCTGGGAAACTTATTCTTCTTCTTCTTTTTTTTTTTTTTTTTTTTTGAGACAGAGTCTCACTCTGTCGCCAGGTGCCAGGCTGGAGTGCAGTGGCACAATCTCAGCTCACTGCAACCTCCGCCTCCCGGGTTCAAGCAATTCCCCTGCCTCAGCCTCCTGAGTAGCTGGGACTAGGAAACTTCTTATAGTGAAAGGATATGTATATTTGACTTTTGGGAGATACAAAAAAAAAAGATGAACAGGACAGAATATTTCCAATTATTGGGAGAAAGCAAACTTCAAGAGATAAGAGAGGGTGGAGGTAATTTTAAAGAGAGAAGAAACATTGAGATTTGAAGGTTTGTTGGATGGCAGAAGAAGAGAACATGAAACTCTGCCTTTGGCCACAGATGTATCTGAAAATGTCATAGGACTGTCTCCTTAGTTCAGCTAAAAACTGGGTTATTAGAATGGAAAAGAGTAGGCTCACAGATAGTTTGAAGGGTGAGTATCTGGAACTTGTTGGGAGAAAAGGGAAAAGGAAAACAACACAGCAAAATGAGATGGGGTCCTGCTAACAGGCTCTCCACCTTACTGACTAAATCCCAGGGTACCACCCAGGAACAGGAGAGGCGAGGCTTCTTCTCCCCTGCAAGGCTTCATCCCATCCTCCCAGTGTGCATGCTGGTTGGAGATTCTCCGAGGAGCGCTTTTTACTTGGCTGTCTCATAACCTTGATACTTGCCTGACATGCTGCCAGATTTATTGAAAGACACACTAGAAACTTATGTTTTCTATATGTTGACATAGGGTTTAGAAGGAAGTATAAAACACAAAGAGTGATGGAGGGGACACATCAATGGAGAACCACTTTGCACCTAGACCTAGAGTTAGCAAACTTTTTCTGTGAAGGACCAGCTAGTAAATATTTTCAGATTTGTAGAACATGATTTCTGTAGAACTACCTTTATAGCATGAAAGTAGCCATAACCAATACATAAATGATTGATCACTGCTGAGATTGAATGTAACTATTCACAAAAGTAGGTAGTAGGCCGATTGGGCCTTAGGGTGGTAGTTTTTTCCCCTGTCTGGACTGTCTTCCCAGATTTCTTTGCATTACCGTATTTACTATTTCTCCTGTTAGCAAGTCTAGAGTGAATCAGCAAGGAAACAAAACAAGATTCTTTTCCAGTTTCACTCTTTCTTTTCCTATAATGTTTACAGTAGAATTATATGTGAATAATTTTGATTTTATAGCTACCTTCATGTGCATCACACTATTTCATTTTTCTAATTATTCTCAGTGAAATACAATGCATCACAGAATGATCACCTTGAGATTGTCAAGGTGTCACTATTTCCAAAAATTCAAAGTATGAAAGGTGTCTTTAAGAAAAGGTACCTGGGATAAGAGGCAAGTAGTTACGTAAGGAACAAGGGGAGCTAATAAACATCCTATATAAGGGTAAATAAAGTGTGTAAAGTACAGTTTTGCTTTTACATTTTAAGAATTAAACAGCATACTTGATATAAAATAAAGGGCAAAAGGTTTCTAAATGTGGAAAATAAGTATCTCAAAACCAAATAATTTAATTCCAATTTACATAAAGAAATACTGTGATACAGAAAAGCACTAAAAATATCTACTGATTGATAGAAAAAGCAGAATACATTAAACATCAAAATAAATTATGTGACAGTATCGTGATGATTCTTCAGGGCAAACAAGTGGATACAGGTTTCTGAGTTTTAATCAAGGAATCCAATTTCGTTCAACCATATCTTCTGAGGCAACAATTAATCTAAAGTGGGGCAAGTTCATTTTAGATGCAAGAAAATATTTTAAATAAATCATTTAAATGTGATTAATATTATTATATATCAATGAAAATTATTTATGAAGCTTTTAGTAGGATACATCTTTTGGAAGATTTGGAAGATTCTGAACTGAAGCAAGGTAATAGTTTTCCCTTTTTCTTGATTACTTACTCCAGAAATAAGATTACTACCTGAAAACATTTGCCCTATATTTAATGTAATTTGCCATATCTCAATTTTAAATTGTGTTTATTCTTTTAAAAATTTTACTTTATTCTTACTTTAAAATTTATCTTATTTTATTATTATTTTTTTCAAGATGAGATCTTACTATGTCTTCCAGGCTAGAGTGCAGGGGCCCAATCATGGTTCCCTGTAGCCTCTACCTCTTAGGCTCAGGGGGTGTTAACAATTCAACCTCCCAATTAGCTCAGGCTGCAGGTGTGCCCCACCATGCCCAGCTAGTTTTCAGTAGTTTTTTTGTAGAGACAAGGTCTCGCTCTGTTGCCTAGGCTGGTCTTGAGGACTAATGGGCTCAACTGGTTCTTCTGCCTCAGCCTACCAAAGTGCTGGGATCTGACAGGCATGTGTCACCACATCCAACTCATCTTATATTTGTATTTATTCTTAAATTATTTTCTTTTTTTCTCAAGGTAGAACTTCTTCTATATGCTGAGATAAAGTCTGAGTGAAAGATGCTCTAGTATTATTCATATCGCTATCACTTTAATGCTTTAAAAATATTTTAGATTTATATTAAGTAATATATTCAATTTGGTCAACATGTTTATTTTAAGCCTTGGCAATGTAGCAATATGTTTTTAAAAATGCTATTTGTAAAATATATTAAGGTTTCAAAATTAAGAATGAAAACATTGTTTTATAATAGCCTTTGGTGACTTTTGGCTTCTAGTTTTCTTTTAAAGATATAATGATTCAAGTTCACAAAATTCCTTCAGTTCATATGTGAAGTTCCCCTTAATTGCATTTTTTATAGGAATATACTATTTGTTTATTAAGTAAAAATTTTCAATTTGGGAATTGTGGTCCTTCTGTCTTATTGAAAATTTGTACTTTTTTCAGGTTAAGAAAAAAGACACACATGCTTGATGGTATTAAATGCTTCTTCATTAACTACTCTCTGTCTACTCACTACTCCCTGACTTATTACAGAACCCATGATCATTTCTCCCCCTTAGATAAAAGCTTCTCTGTTTTATCTAAAAGCATATCCCTCTGTTTTCTTATCTTTGCTAGTTCTTCCCTACAGGTCCCTGGGGTTAGTCCACCCCATCTGCTAAATATTAATTTCCTCTAATTGCTGCTGCGTGTCGCATTCTATTGGGAACAAACTAATCTTAGATTTAAACTTTTTCTAAGACATTTCTTATTCCTTTTTATATACTCAGTATGTGACAGCATACCTGGCATTTCTTTACTGTTCAGGCTGCTTCTCTATCAATTCCCTGAGAATCTTGGAACTGAGAGGCAGGCTCAGAATACCCCTTGATCTGCACTATCCTACTCTCCTTTTCCTCAATAACTTAAGGACTTGGTTCAGTCTTCCTCAATGGCTTTCCCTTGCCATTGTATTTAGAGACTTGGCACTCACATTGATGACCCTGCTCTCTCGTTGTTTCCACCTCCTAAAAACTGGAGGTGATTTTCTCTATTAAGTCTCAGCCAATCTGAGCTTCCTGTCATTGTGATTATGCTCTCATTACTTGAACATATTCCATATACAAGAATTGTAGCTCAGCATACTTTCTGTGAACACAGCATCTTACCCCAGCTTCTATAATGAACTTCTCATTTATCTTCTCCCTCGAGTCCTTCTGTCCTTCTCATATGCCTTCTTACATCTTATTCATTCTGGTTTGTCTGCTTAAATGTTCAGCTCATACTCCAGGGGCAACCATTTCAAAAGTGCATTTGTAACCACTTTAGAATCTATTGTCCCTTTGATCTTCTACCAATTTTCTTTCATCTTTCCATTGCCCTGGTTATTCTCCTGTGTCTTTTGTAATGGGCAAACAAATTCTGTTAATGTGGGCTATGGACCCAAATGAGGGCTGCCTGACTAACTCTACAGTAAATTCTTGCAGTTTTATAGCAGCTGGGATCTAGCCACTTTTCCCATCTGTAGTTGACTCATTCACTAATGTGGTCCAGGATTTTTCCTTTTGTGGCACACATAGAAACTATTTTTATGTGAGTTTTTACCTATGAATGAGGCCAAAATGCTTGCCTTGTTTACATGGACATTGCAAGAACTCAGTGAGATAATGTGTGTGAAGATACGGTTTTACTTCTACAGGGCCCTAATAATGTAATAATTCCACGGGCACATCTCTTGCTTTACCACCTCTGTGTCTTATTCATTCTGATCTCTGTCTGTGATAACCCTCCTCAACCTTTCAGACTTAGCTTAAATACTATTTTCTTATGTGTTACCTCTATCCACTCAGCATCTGGCAAGTTTCTGTTGGTCTTGAAGATTAGAAATCTTTATTTTTAATAATTCTTGCTATATAAGATTCTATGGTCCTGGTATCCCAGGTAGTACTTCATCCAACACTCTGTATTTATTTGAGCAGAATAAATTTGATGCAGACCAAATTAAACTGAAAGATAAATTTTGCAAATTTAGAAGTATGCTCCTGATAGTAAAGGTTTGAGTGAGTTTATGGGTTATTCATAGGACTTTCATGAATTTTTCATTCTTTTTATCTATGCATTTCATCAGTTCATCATTATACTTCATTATAAAGAATACATTCCTTATTTACACAGGGTAATAAAATGATGTTTTTTGTTAAAAAGAATAAAGTGGCATTGATTCGTCTCCTCTTCAGTGATAATTTTTTTTATACACTAAGAACCTTATGGTTTTAGTAGCACAAGATTGTCATTTTATAGAAGACATTGATCATATCAGATAAGCTCTTGCTAGTAAGACATATTTCTGAATAAGCCCTGGAAAAGAAAAACATATTGATAGGTCACTTTTACTATCACCTGTTTGAAAAAATAACTTCATTCAAATTAACTATATATTTTAGATATTGCCCTTAAAAATCCTGTACCCTGAGGACAATTGGATCAAATGTTAAAACAATTTTCAAAACACTCTATACACATGGCTTTATTGTATTCTTTTGTGAGGGAGTTTATGGAAATATCACCTATGCCTTAGTAGAGCCACTTCTATCACCATTTCTTTTTGCTTTTGACTATGACATATTGAGTGTGGAAAATACTCCATATATATCTATACTACAGTGGCCCTTTAATTATTTTTCTTTCCTCAACACAGTTGAAGGATATAAACCTTTACTTTAATAAGAATAGCTTTCTAAAGTATTGATATTTCATTGCAGTGGGAAAAGGCCAAGAGAGAAGCAGAATCTTAGAGACTTGGAGGGAAATTGTTGGAAAAATGTATCTAAGGTTTATAAATATGTTCTCCTAGGAAGTTTTGCTTCTCTCCACAAATTTCCATGGGACCTTAAGTTATAAATTTGATTTCTTCTCAGTATTTGATAGAATCTGACCCAGTAATTCTATGTCTACCTATTTGCCCTTTAGATAACATTGGTTTAAAAAATAGAGAGCTCTATATTTACTTTCTTGATGTATTTAGAACAATAGTTCTCTTAGGAATTTTGATTATAAACACTTTAAACAGATAATTGGGAAGCTGTAATCAGCCAGTTACTGGTTACCTATTATATTAGAATATTGATAACATATGTATAAATGTAAGTTTTACTGATTTCTGGAAATCTGCAGATTTCTATGTGTGCCAGGGAACATTAGAGGGAATTTAGCTGTCATGTAGTTCAGTTCTGCCATCGCTACAATATCTCTCACAGATTGCCTTTAATTTATGACCATCTTGAACTATTGATGAGACATTATGTACTTCAAAGTCCATTGTTTTTGGAGGCAATTCATATTGTTGGGAAATCCTTTCTTAATTCCCTGAATTGACATTTGGCCAAATAGAACTGATGTCAATTTCATGTGAACAGCTATACTTAAGATTTTTAACCTAAGCCATTCTATAGTGTAGTTACCAGACCTTTTCTCATCCTATCTCCTCCCCTGACTCTCTTGTCATTGTCCCGATTAAAAATGTCCTCATAAAAGTGACCTCAATCATCTAGCACAGAGTATGGGCATGACCATAATGTGAGCATTACTTTATATGCTATACTTCAGGCTTAAATTAACATGTAGGCGGCCAGATCAAGCATTGGCTCATTGAATTTGTGATTTATTAGGGGTATCGATCCTTTCATAATAAGTACTGTTTTAGCATTAGTCTACCTGATATAGCATATTTTTTTTTATGTTTTTCGTAGGTTTTTCTCAAATTTCTTAAGAATTTGGTTAGTGATTTTTTTATTTCAAAAATCCACATACTATATATATGTTAAGATATTTGTTGAATATACTTTTGATTTCAAACACTAAACTCAGCATATATCTGAGCACCAAAATAAGTTGATATATATATTTTGCAAATATATTTAAATCTGAGATCTGGAACACAGTGTAAGAAGTTATTTGTGGAAAAAAAAAAACTAAGTATCACCCATATTTAGTCAATCAAACTGCGTAACGAATTATTTTCCAAATTTGTACTAACCATAAATTAGTGGGCAGTAAAGTGATTGTAGAAAAATCAGTTCATTTTTCTGGGCCTCTGTTTATTTATTTATATAATCATATGATTGGACACAAAATTTATGTATTAAAGAAATACTTGCAATATATAATTTAGTCATATAGATGCAGTTCTAACAAAAATGATATTTCCTGTTGATGAACCATTTTGAAGCATGAGAAGGAAAGGAAAGAAGTGGGTTCTATAGAAAGCAACAGAAAGATCGGCTAGAAGTCACAGATATAGCCTGAGAGAAGGGAGCAGACACAGAAACACACCAATTTAAAAAACAAGCAGTAGAACTAAAATCCGTAGCTTGGACTTGGGAAGAAGAATATGGCTAGAAAGTCTTTTATAATCTCAGGGGGCCCTAAGTTTTTAGAAAAAAATTAACATATAAGAAAGATTACATCATCCATTTAGTAACGAAAAGAGGACTAGCTCATTAAATTATTGTTCATGAGATATTTGAACACCATTAAAAGATAAAAAGAAAGCAGAGAACAATTTGGAAAGAAATAGATCCATTACCATTATGTTTAGTTTTCATATGACTTTATAGGGAAAATCTTTAAATATTAGTAAAGAAAACTGACAAAAGACATGAAGAGAAATAATTCACATACGAAGAAATTCAAATTCTCTTAGGAAATAAAAATGGTATTGATTTGCCATAATATTAACCTCATTTATAATCAAATGAATGTCAATAACTAAAATAAAATTGTTATTTGCCAAAATATTAACAAGTATCTCTCTCATTTGTAAGAATATAAAGTGATTTTATCTCTTTATTTCACATTACTCTGACTTTTTTTATTTTTAAAAAACAAATGTGTTACTTTATGATTGAAATCAACACAAAACATCACTTAGTTCTAGGCTTCCTGAAAGCCAGAGCAATGTGAAACACTCAGCAGTATGGATAACATAGGATGAGGCACCTGTAACAAAAGACAGATTAAGATGAGAAAAGCAGGCTAATTTATTTAATATAAAGTCTACACAACAAGGAATGCTTTGGAAATGAAGACCCAAGGAAACAAGTCAGCTCATGTACTTTCATGCTTAGGCTTGATGAAGAAGTGAATAGTTGTGAATTGTGATTGGACAAAGGGAGTATGATCTAATGATAATAAACTGGTGGAATTTAGCAAGTCCTGTTTATTTTGATTCTCCCTTGTGTCTCTCTGTCCTCAGAGTATTCTGCATACTATTATTTGAAACTGTATTAAAAAATCTATATAATTTGGTTTTAATGGCAGAATGCTTTGAATCTATTTGTTAATCAAATAATACCTTCCAAATATTTTAGATGCCTTCAATATTTCAACACATAAAGGGAGAAATATTTGATAGGGAGACTTTGTATTTGATTATCTTGGAGTACAGAGACTATTAATTCAAAGATAAAACATTGGGAAGAAGCTGGAAAATGGGAAAATTCTCCAATTTGGAAAAAGCTAAAGAAAATTAGAGATCATCATGACTTAGTCACTCTTTGTTTATTTTTTCCTTATAAATTGTTCTAGTAAGTTTATTAATCAATATGTTGACTAGTTGACTCCAAAATATTACTGAGTCTGTTGAAAGTCATTCTGCAATTCAGGAAAATTAAGTAACTGCCCTCAAGGTTAATAGTTCTAAGCCTTCTATCATAGGCAGCAAGAGAAATCAAGAAAATCAGTCATAAATCACATATCACATCCAGATGGCTAGAAATTTTGTTCTACTAATAATAGATTTAATAATAGAGAGTGAATATAAACAAGACAAGAGCCATCAGAGTCTTTAAATGAATCCACAACAAGTTAAGAAATAATGTTATTATAATATTCTACTATGTTATCATAACATTGATCTCTTGGTTGCTGTTATTTAATCCCTGGAGTTCAAGAAATACGGCGGATTGAAAGTCACTAAATATGCCAGAAATTTTGAAATTTCAAGACCTCCTCAAGCATGTGATTCTCTTCTAGGGACAATTTTAGTATCCGCTTTAGAACTTTTGGTCCAGATCCCAACTGGCTTAATAACTGATGTACACCAGAGAACATGTATTTTGCAAGTAAGTGTAAGTGATCCCTTTGAGTGTGGCAGCAACTACTTGGTGTTTCCTGTTGCCTACCTAATTTAGTCAAACCTTTATTTTAATCATGCTATTTGATGTACTTTGATATCGTGTGGCAAAAATACCCTTCCAATCCCCCAAAGAAAGAAAAATGAAATTAAAGAAGAAAGAAATAAAATAGAGAAGTAAAGAAAAGAAGGAAAAGGGTGGGAGAGAGGAAGAAATGGTAGGGGAAGGAACTGAGGGAAGAGAGTAAGATATTATTTTGCATATGTGTTTAGCTCTGCCAATTATTGCTGGTGTGACATTGGTGAAACATTAAACATCCCTAGCTTCACTTTCCTCAGGGTAAAACTGGAGGATCCTATTTGATAAACTTTAGCATAGCTTTCAGGTCTTTTGATTTTGATCCCATGACAATGTTTGAATTTACTTTCCCACTCTATTTTTTCATGTGTCTATACTTCAGTGAGATTTCATTACTTAACAGTCTCTAAATCATTTTTTCTCCTTTTTAAAAATATATATACTTTATTGCACTTTAGGTTCTGGGGTACATATGCAGAACATGCAGGATTGTTGCATAGGTACATACATGGCAATGAACTTTGCTACCTCCATCCCTGTCACCAATATATGGCATTTCTCCCCATGTTATCCCTCCCCAACTCCCTACTTCCTCTGTCCCTCCCCTAGTCCCCCCAACACACCCCAGTGTGTGATGCTCCCCTCCCTGTGTCCATGTGTTCTCATTGTTCAACACCCACCTATGAGTGAGAACTTGTGGTGTTTGATTTTCTGTTCTTGTGTTTGTTTGCTGAGAGTGATGGTTTCCAGATTCATCCATGTCCCCACAAAGGACACAAACTCATCATTTTTTATGGCTGCATAGTATTCCATGGTGTATATGTGCCATATTTTTCTTGTCCAGTCTATCATCAATGAGCATTTGGGTTGCTTCCAGGTCTTTGCTATTGTAAACAGTGCCACAGTGAACATAGGTGTGCATGTGTCTTTATAATAGAATGATTTAAAATCCTTTGGATATATACTGAGTAATGGGATTACTGGGTCAAATTGAATTTCTATTTCTAGGTCCTTGAGGAATTGCCACACTGTCTTCCACAATGGTTGAACTAATTTACACTCCCACCAACAGTGTAGAAGTGTTCCTATTTCTCCACATCTTCTCCAGCATCTGTAGTCTCCAGATTTTTTAAGGATTGCCATTCTAGCTGTCATGAGATGATATTATAATGTGGTTTTGATTTGCATTTCTCTAATGACCAGTGATGATGAGCATTTTTTCATGTTTGTTGGCCTCATATATATGTTCTTTTGAAAAGTGTCTGTTCATCTACTTTGCCCACTTTTGAATGGGTTTGTTTTCTGTTTTTTTTGTGAATCTGTTTTAGTTCTTTGTAGATTCTGGATATTAGCCCTTTGTCAGATGGGTGGATTGCAAATTTTTTTTTACCATTTTGTTGGTTCCAGCTCACTCTAATGATTGTTTCTTTTGCTGTGCAGAAGCTGTAGAGTTTAATTAGATCCCATTTGTCAATTTTGGCTTTTGTTGTCAATGCTTTTGGTGTTTTAGTCATGAAGTCCTTGCGTATGCCTATGTCCTGAATGGTATTTCCTAGGTTTTCTTCTAGGGTTTTTATGTTGTTAGGTCTTATGTTTAAGTCTTTAATCCATCTGGAGTTAATTTTAGTGTAAAGTGTCAGGAAGGGGTCCAGTTTCTGCATTCTGCACATGGCTAGCCAGTTTCCCCAATACCATTTATTAAACAGGGAATCCTTTCCCCTTTGCTTGTTTTTGTCAGGTTTGTCAGATCAGATGGCTGTAGATGTGTGGCATTGCCTCCAAGACCTCCGTTCTGTTCCATTGGTCGATATCTCTCTTTTGATACCAGTACCATGCTGTTTTGATTACTGTAGCCTTGTAGCATAGTTTGAAGTGAGATAGCATGAAGCCTCCAGCTTTGTTTTTTTTTTTTTTTTTCTTAGAATTTACCTGGCTATACAGGCTCTCTTTTGGTTCCTTATGAAGTTTAAGGTGGTTTTTTCCAGTTTTGTGAAGAGGGTCATTGGTAGCTTGATGGGGATAGCATTGAATCTATAAATTACTTTGGGCAGTCTGGGGCCATTTTCACAATATTGATTCTTCCTAACCATGAGCATGGAATGTTTTTCCATCTCTTTGTGTCCTCCCTTATTTTGCTGGGCAGTGGTTTGTAATTCTCCTTGAAGAGGTCCTTTACATTCTTTGTCAGTTGTATTCCTAGGCATTTTATTCTCTTTGTAGCAATTGTGAATGGCAATTCGTTCTTGATTTGGCTCTCTTTAAGTCTGTTATTGGTATATAGGAATGCTTGTGATTTCTGCACATTGATTTTGTGTCCTGAGACTTTGCTGAAGTTGCTTATCAGTTTCAGGAGATCATGGGCTGAGATGATAGGGTCTTCTAACGATACAATCATGTCTTCTGCAAATAGAGACAATTTGACTTCCTTTTTTCCTAATTGAATAACCTTTATTTCTTTTTCTTGCCTGATTTCTCTGGCTAGAACTACCAATACTATATTGAATAGGAATGGTGAGAGAGGGCATCTTGATCCTAGGATGATGGATAAGCTTTTTGATGTGCTGTTGCAATCAGTTTGCCAGTATTTTAGTGAAGATTTTTGCATCTATGTTCATCATGGATATTGGCCTGAAGTTTTTTCTTGTTGTTGTTGTTAAGTCTCTACTGAGTTTTGGTATCAGGATGATATTGGTCTCATAAAATGATTTGGGGGGGACCCTCTTTTTGTATTGTTTGGAATAGTTTCAGAAGGAGTTGTACTAGCTCCTCTTTCTATGTCTGATAGAATTCAGCTGTGAACTTATCTGGACCTGGGCTTTTTTTAGTTGGTAGGCTATTAATTACTGCCTCAACTTTGGCCCTTTTTATTGGTCTATTCAGGGTTTCAGTTTCTTCCTGGTTTAGGCTTCGAATGGTGCAAGTGTCCAGGAATTTATCCATTTCTTCCAGGTTTACTGGTTTATTTGCATAGAGTTGTTTATAGTAATCTCTGATAGTAGTTTATATTTCTGTAGAATCAATGGTGATATCCCCTTTATCATTTTTTATTGCATCGATTTGATTCTTCTCTCTTCTGGCTAGCAGTCTATTTTGTTGATCTTTCAAAAAAACAAGCTCCTGGATTTATTGATTTATTGATTTTTTTTTTTTTGCGTCTCTACCTCCTTCAGTTCTTCTCTGATCTTAGTTATTTCTTGTTCTCTGCTTGCTTTTGAGTTTGTTTGATCTTGCTCCTCTAGCTATTTCAATTTTGATGACAGGGTGTTGATTTTAGTCTTTCTTTGCTTCTCAAGTGGGCATTTATTGCTATAAAATTTCCTCTAGATGCTGCTTTAAATGTGTCCCAGAGATTCTGCTATGCTGTGTCTTCATTCTTGTTGGTTTTGAAGAACATTTTTATTTCTGCCTTCATTTCATGATTTATCCAGTCAGCATTCAAGAGCCAGTTGTTCAGTTCCCATGAAGTTGTACAGTTCTGGGTTAGTTTCTTAGTCCTGAGTTCTTTGTTATAATCTTTCCTATGATTTCTGTTTTTTTCCATTTGCTGAGGAGTGATTTACTTCCAATTATGTGGTCAATTTTAGAGGAGGTGTGATTAGCAAGAAGAACATATATTCTGATTCTGTGGATTTAGGGTGGAGAGTTCTGTAAATATCTTTTAGGTTTGCTTAATCCAGATCTGAGTTTGAGTCCTGGATATCCTTGTTAATTTTCTGTGTTGCTGATCTGTCTAATATTGATAGCGGAGTGTTAAAGTCTCCCACTATTATTGTGTGGGAGTCTAAGTCTCTTTGTAGGTTATTAAGAACTTGCTTTATGTATCTGGGTGCTCCTGTATTGGGTGCATAAATATTTAGGACCATTAGCTTTTCTTGTTGCATTGATCCTTTTACCATTATGTAATGCCCTTCTTTGTCTCTTCTGATTTTTGTTGGTTTAAAGTCTATTTTATCAGAGTTTAGTATTGCAACTCCTGCTTTTTTTTTTTTTTTTTTTTTTTTTTGCTCTCCATTTGCTTGGTAAATCTTCCTCCATCCCTTTATTTTGAGCCTATGTGTATCCTTGCACATGAGATGGGTTTCCTGGATAGAGCACACCAATGGGTTTTGACTTTTTATCCAATTTGCCAGTGTGTGTCTTTTGATTGGATTTTTTAGCCCATTTACATTTAAGGTTAATATTGTTATGTGTGAATCTGATACCTCTGTTTTGATGCTAGCTGGTTGTTTAGCCCATTAGTTGATGCAGTTTCTTCATTGTGTCTATGCTCTTTACCATTTGGTATGTTTTTGGAGTGGCTGGTACTGGTTGTTCCTTTCTGTGTTTAGTGTTTCTTTCAGGAGCTCCTGTAAGGAGGCCTGGTGGTGATGAAATCTCTAAACAATTGCTTCTTTGAAAAGATTTTATTTCTCCTTTGCTTATGAGGCTTAGTTTGGCTTTATGTGAAATTCTAGGTTGAAAGTTATTTTCTTTAAGGATGTTGAATATTGGCCCCCACTCTCTTCTGGCCTGTAGGGTTTCTGCTGAAAGATCTGCTGTGAGTATGATGGGCTTCCCTTTGTGGGCAACCCAACCTTTCTCTCTGGCTGCCTTTAGAATTTTTTCCTTCAATTCAACCCTGATGAATCTCATGACTTTGTGCCTTGAGGTTGCTCTTCTTGTGGAATATCTTTGTGGCGGTCTCTGTATTTCCTGAACTTGTATGGTGGCCTGCCTTGCTAGATTGGTAACGTTCTTCTGGATAATATCCTGAAGAGTGTTTTTCAGCTTGGGTTCATTCTCTCTGTCACATTTGGGTACACTTATCAAATGTAGATTATGTCTTTTCACATAATCATATATTTCTTGGAGGCTTTGTTCATTACTTTTTACTCCTTTTTCTCTAATCTTGCCTTCTCATTTTATTTCATTGAGTTGATCTTCATTCTCTGATATCCTTTCTTCTGCTTGGTTGATTCAGCTGTTGAAACTTGTGTATGCTTCATGACGTTCTCCTGTTGTGTTTTTCAGCTCCATCAATTCATTTATTTTCTTCTCTAAGCTATTTATTCTTGTTAGTATCTCATCATACCTTTTTTCAAGGTTCTTAGTTTCTTTGCATTGGCTTAGAACATGTTCTTTTAGCTCAGAGAAGTTTGTTATTAGCCACTTTCTGAATCCTTTTTCTTTCAATTCATCAGACTCATTCTCCATCCAGCCTTGTTCACTTGCTGGTGAGGAGTTGTGATCCCTTGGAGGAGGAGATGTGCTCTGGCTTTGGGTGTTTTCATCCTTTTTGCACTCGTTTCTTCCCATCTTTGTGGATTTATCTACCTGTGTTCCTTGTAATTGGTGACTTTCAGATGGTGTCTCTGAGTGGATGTCCTTCTTGTTGATGATGAAGTTATTTCTTTCTGTTTTTTTAGTTTTCCATCTAACAGTCAGGCCCCTCTGCTGGAGGACTGCTGGAGGTCCACTCCAGACCCTGCTTGCCTGGGGAATCACCCTTGGGGGCTGCAGAATAGTGAGGGTTGCTTCCAGTTTTTTCTTCTGTTATATTTGTCCCAGAAGGATACCCACCAGATGTCAGCCTGAGCTGTCCTTTGAGGTGTCTCTTTGGATGTATGGAGATCAGAGAGCTGCTTGAGGAGACAGTCTGCCCCTTATAGGAGCTCAAGTGCTGAGCTGTGAGCTCCATTCTGTTCAGAGCTGCTGGGCTGATATGTTTAAGTCTGCTGCAGCGTAACTCATAACCACCTTTATTTTTCCTGGTGCTCTGTTCTTGGAAGGTGGGGCTTTACTTTTAAGTTCCTGACGTGCTGCTGCCTTTTTTCAGAGATATCCTGCCCTGCAAGGAGGTAGCCTGGTCACAGTCTGCCAGCAGAAGTGTTGCTGAGCTGCTGTGGTCTCCACCCAGTTGTTGTGTGAACTTCCTTGTGGTTTTGTTTATAGAGGTACAGTTAGAACTGCCTTGGTAATGGCAGTCTGTCTCAGTAATGGTGGACTGCCTCTGTAATGGCAGACTGCCTCTTAAATGGCAGACTACCTCAGGAATGGTGGATTGCCTTGGTAATGGCAGACTGCCTTGGTAATGGCGGACTGCCTTGGTAATGGTGGACTGCCTCAGTAATGGCAGACTGCCTGGGCAGTGGTGGACTGCCTCATTAATGGTGGATGCCCTTTCCCCTACGGAGCTGGACCATCCTGGGTCCAGCTGTGCTTGCTGTGAAACTCTCAATCCAGAGCATTTCAGATTGCTGGTCTTTGTGGGAGTGGGACCCGCTGAGCTGGATCACCTGGCTCTGTGTTTCAGTCCCCTTTCTTTCAGTTGAAAGGGCAACTCTGTCTCCCAGGGGTTCCAGGTGCCAGTTCAAACAGCTGCCCGGATTTATGTGAGATTTTGTGTGGAGACCTGCTGCGCCAGCTGAAAAAGCCATGCTGGAGACTCGTGGTGCTTTTCCACCTGGGAATCTCCTGGTCTGTGGGCAGTAAAAACTCATTTGGAAATGAGGTGGTCACTCACCCTCTGCATTCTCACTGGGAACTGCACTTCAGAGCTGTTCCTATTTTGCCATCTTGGATATATCTCTTCCTGCTTTTTAATCATTGTACTGTCTTCTCAAACCCCTTATCCTGTGGAAATTCTACTTAATCTTTTAGTTTGAGCTCAATTCTCATCCTGCAGTCTCCTTGATTTCTGATGTGGAAATTAGTTTCTCTTCCTTCTGAACTAATATATAGTACTCCTTGCTTAATACTTCTCTTATAGCTCTTAACATTATATTAGCAATTATAATTTGTATTTAATATCATCAAAGGCAGGGACTGTATGATGATTATTCTTGTGTCTTTCATAGCTACTAGTAGCAGTCATTGATTATATTAGGCAGTCATTAATTGGTTGAATAAAACTAGACTAATTATGTCTAATTTCTTTCAAGATATTTGTTTCTGTTGTCTTATGGAAATTAACCATACCAAAGCCATCTTTCATGAAGACAGCATGGAATGGTAGAAAAAAGTAAAAGGTAAAATCTGGATTTGCATCCTATTTTTAAATTTAATTTTTATGTGAACCTGAACACATTATTGACTTTTCTGAGAGCCCATTATTTATCTCTCAGGGGCATGCCAAGTACCTCTCAGTTTTGTTTTGTTTTTTTAAGAAAGGTGAAATAATATATTTAATGTGACTGGCCAGAAGATGTGCCTGCCAAAGTCAGTTTCCTTTTCATCACTATTGTAGTGAAAGTTAGAGACTTGATTTTGTACTACTTACTTTATGTTATTTTACCTTCCTGTGGAGACACTTCAGATATCCAACATTAAGGTATATTCACACCTATTCAAGTGTAAAATAGTATTCACTAGTACTCAAACTAAAAGCCAATACTTTATTCCAGTAAATACCTTTCCTTTTATTATGGCTTAAAATATTTTTATTAATTTAAAATCCTACTATATGTATTTAATACCTTTCTATTAATCAATTCACAAAGCATGGAGGACATGTTTCTTACAAATGTGACACAAAGGCTAAAATAGTATTTTCAATAACATACATAGAAACAGAGCATATGGGTATCCAAGAGAAGCATATGGATCTCCATATGTTAAACACTTTCTTCAAGAAACATGGCTATAGTATTGATAATCAGCATAGTATAGTGCCCTGATTTAATTAAAGACTAGAGTCCTTTATGTAGCAATAGTAAAAACCCTAATAACACTTTAAGAATAACTTACCCAATGGTTCTCAAGCTTGGCTGCATATTAATATCATGGGGAAACTTTATAAAATTATAGTGCCTGAAGTTTCACCCAAATACATTGCTGTTTAATTACTCTGTGCTTGCAGTGTATGAAGTATTTTTTCTTCATTTTTTTATAATAAGTTCTCCAGTCTGTAGCCAGGGTTGAGAATCATTGCTTTCAAAATACCAAATAAGACATTGCTTTCAAGTTCCTCCAGAACTACTTGACACTATGATATTTTCTTTTCCTAAAATGGTGGCAATGATACATACAAAGATATGTTTGCTCAATGCTTAAGTCAGTTTTAGGCATCAAAAATTGAAGTGCCTTTAAGCAAAATCTCAATAATGCAAAGCCTGTTTTTAGTGGAGAGTAAGTTGGGAGGATTCCATCTCAATGTGTTTCTTTATTGCTATCTCATGTTTAAAAAAAATCTCCAACAACGACAGTATTACATTTCTAAAGTACACCAAAATGGGTTAAAGAGAGAGTAGTGAGGCATTGAGAATACTATCTGGATGTTGTCCATAGAAATATTCCACCATTTAATAGTCTCAGCCTCTACAAGTCATCAAACTTCAAACCATGTGATTAATGGCAATACAAGGAAATGGCAGTTTTATTTGTTTCAATAAGTTTGCATCTTTCAGTTACTATAAAAATGCAGTTTTCTGTAGCATGATAGTTCTAAAAATATCCTTTCTTCTAAGGATATTGCTTGTGAAAATGATGTACTGACTTTCTACATATTAAAATTTTCAAAATGGAATTCCCTCCCTCCATTTCAGTGACCTCCAATAGATAATGTTATTATTCAACTGTAACTTGCTATTAAGATCAGAATAAGAAATAGCAGCTTTAGACTTCCCATCCTTTTTTTTTGTTTCTGTTCCCTTGCCAGTAATTTCTTTTTTCATTCATCTTCAGATTTATCCATCCCTGGCAATTTCAAGTTAGAAGAAACAAATTAAGAAAAAAATTAATTGACTTTATTTGCTTTAATGCTGCCAGCCCATATTATCTGCTTTCTTAAATGAGTTTGGAATTGTCAGCTTTGAGGGTATTACACTACATTTTGGGTTGCTGCCAGCATATCCTGAACAAATATATTTAAATCAAAGCTAAGCTGCTTAAATATTCATGTTATGCTCTTATTACAGTTTAGAGAAATGTGAAACCATTTAAGATTTGCAGACGTGTTACATGGCCAAAGAATATGCTTGAACTGTCAGAAATATACTTTAAATCGATAGTGTTAACCTAGTTTAATAAGGAAAAGTTTCCACAGCCTTATTAGTAGTGACACATTTAAATGTTTTAACTTATTTGTGGTTTTTCAGTCACTAGGGCAATATGAATCCTTTTCTTGAAATGTCAATTGGAAATGACCCCTCAGTATGTAATGTTATGAAGTATGTAGACTATCTGATTCCATGTGCTTTAATCTGTACTTTGATTTTATAAGCAACCTTTTATCACATACATGGTATATTTTATTATATTATTTTTACCACTTGCTTTATTGTCTTGTTTCTTCAAAATGTACAATTGTTAAGTGTTATGTGAAATTATTAATGTCTAATAACAGACTTTGAGCATTCCCAATTGTTTGAACAAACCATGGGATATAAAAAAGGGAATAACCAAGAAAAGCTAAACACCATAATCATTACATGAAACAAAGGAAGTAAAGAAGGAGAAGCTGAATTCACACCCTTTGAAGGAGGGAGACAATTGAGTTATTCCTACCATAGACCGAATGAAGAAGACAGATTTTCCTGTTGCCTCCTCCCTTTCCTCTTTTCATTTTCTTCCTCTTTAGTTTTCTTTGATTGATAGCATTACCAGCTGACAGTTTGGAGCATCTGATTTTGTGTAAAACAAGTTTATTCTTTTTACTTTCCTTCAAGACAAAGAAACTATTCAGAATTTTTAAATTCCAGAATTCGAAAAGGTATTTGTTTATAATAATAGATTCTAGTGATAGTAGAACAATATATGATTTATGGCATGGAGGATTTTAAAAGCAGTCTGAGCAGTTCAATATAAATTTATGAGACAGACACCAGTGAGGATTGCCACTGTTTCACTACTATTCCTCAAATGAGTATAGACAAACATTCACTCCTACTCCTCACATGAGTATAGACAGAACTTCCCATCAGGGGAAGAACCCAGAAAGCCAGTTTAGTGATCTTAAATCACTGGTGCTGTTTTATGCCCTTCAGTTAAATGTTCAGATTTCAACGTAGGAGATCAACTGGTTATAGCAATAGGTCCAGCCATGAGGTTGCTTGTCCTATACTGAGATCTTTTTTTATTTCTAAAACTAAATCTTTGGTCGGTTCAATCCATTAGCTTTCACTGAATTCTGCTCTATATGTTGTAGTGTTAGAGAACAGTTCCAATAGCTTTCTCTGTGGGAAACCATAAAGCTGTTTTTTGCTTCAATGAGGCATAAATCTCACTGGGACAGAGCCTGGGAAGATTACGTGAGCATTGATTTCAGTTCTCGGCTATGAGAATGAACTTAAGCTTATTGGTATAAGTCAGCTAGATTTTCAAGACTTATACACATTTTCCATGAACATTTACAAAATTCACAAACTCAAACATTCACAAGTTTTGTATGCAGCAATGTATTACCTTTACCAAGATTGTTTCTTTAATGTTTTAAAAAAAACAAAAATCCTGCATTTTAACTGCAGTTTGAAATAGTTTTTAAGATTTGATAATTCATAAATGTCTCCTACGTTTTATCTACTGGATGCATTTATAACAGGACTAAAACTATTGCTTTGGGGAGTCTGTGTGTATAGGGGTAGTGGGGCATGGGGATTGGTGAGGCATGGCAGGCTGAGGCAGGGGAAGGAAACAGTGGCTTTCTGGCAGAGTGGGACTAATTTGTTTTTGCTATCAGCATTTTGTGTATGTAAAAGATAAGAAACTAAAACTGGGGAATGTGTTTTGAAATGTTGGTTCTATTTGTTTCTTATGAGTTTAGCAATATGTTACATGTTGAGTCTTCTCTCTCCAAGCAAGCACCATAATTCAAAACAATGTTTCTTAAGTGACTAGAGTGGGAAGAGGGAAAAATTCTTCTGAGGATATTGGGGTTGTGAATGGGAAGATAACCTTTTTAAACTTATTTTCTAATTGTCTCAAATCTTTGCTGAATTGTTCCTATCACTCCGCTTCTAGAATGCCATGGACCAGGCTATATTATTATAATGGTGTTATAGGAGCCATGCTATAAAATAATTAGACCTAGGTTAGATTTATACTTTCCAAGTTAATTTTAATAAAATGTGGCTATTTGGAGGAGTCCTTATAAACTGAGTGTTGAGTAATTTTTCTGTATTTTTATTTAGTGGTCCATTTACTCAGGCAATATAGGTAGATAACAGTTTGATTTGGGAAGTGTCATATGAACATGACATAAAACCAAATTAATGTTTGTAAATACATTACAAATTTAGTAATCATGTTGAGTAGGAGAGAAAAGAATAGTATTTATGACTCAATGAGTTAACTTGTTTTATGGCTGGATGTGATCTGATCGTACTATAGTATCTCTAATGGTAGATGTCATCAGAACTAGAATTACAGTTCCATAAGCACAAGTTCTGCTCCATATATAATTGAATTAAATAGTTAGTGGTTTATCCAGAACTGAGAGGTAAAAACTGAAAAGGCTATGGTACAAGAAAATTGGAACTTAAATGTTCGTTTTTCAAGGAACCAGATGTAAGATTTTAGAGAGATCACCTAATACGTTTGGGTTTCAATTTTCACATCTGTAAATGAATTTTTACAGGCAAATGCACTTGCTCCAAAAAGCTCCTGTTAACATTCAATCTATTGCTGTGAAAAGTAATCCATTATCCCAGTAGGATCCAGTAACACATTAATGTGGCTTATCAAATAAGCTGGCTGCTGGTCATCAGAGAAAAGATAACATAATGGAGTTGGTGCTGGGCCTGACACAGAACAGTTTCTGACACAGAGCAGGCCCTTAATATGCTCATGTTATTTCAAAGAGGAAATAATATGGCATGTTTGATTCATGAACTTGATCTGGAACATGAAAAGCTTCTAATATAGGACAGGTCCTGGGGGTCTTGGATACCTTTAGGTTGTTGGACATTAGCAGGAATTGGGACAGATTTTTTTTTTAAGAGAGAAGAATGCTAAAAGGAATATGTGCATGTAAGAAGACATTAACAGAAAACTTCACTAACATTATAATCTTGGTGACATATGGCCCTGACATAATAAGAAAAAATCTTATGAAGTCCTAGGACCCAGAAAGCTTAAGCAGAATTCAGAACTAGGTAATGACACATTTTCAATTTAAGGGGGAATATTTTCCTTGGGATAATTTATATTCAAACTTTCTTGGCTGAATATTGTTTGTCCAGTAAGCTACTTGGAGGTAGGGAGTGAGGAGAGAAGGGCCATGGAGTACACTAGTGAGAGCTGTTCTGAAAATCAAATTCTAAAAAGCAGAGTAGTAATTTAGTTGAACAACCAGTAATTATCTGAAATAAACATTTTTTTAATATCCATTGTACCTACAAAATAATACATGGCACATAGTAAATGCTCAAAAATTTTTGTTGAAAAAATTAAAATAACATTACTTCAGGTGGATTTGGTATATGTGAAGGTATCCATTTGTGGGTGAATACAAGCTTAATTTAGAAAAAAACAGTTTAAAGAAGAATGTAAGCTATGTTCTGTGGTTCCTATTTTATATATCTTGGATTATTGCATTAAGGCTTTTCATTTGTTGCTCTACATTTTTATCTAAATATTAAGATATTAAGGGTTTTCAATCTTTTCAAATTGTTTTAATTAGGCAAGAAAAAAATATGATTTTCCTAGATAAAGACATATCAAGACAAATAATACTAAAGGACAAATTCGGAGTATGGATTATTATTTCCAGTTTCTTTGGGAGGCTTTCTAAACAGAGTGAAGTTAGTTGCCTAACTTAAGTACACCACAGTAAAAAGTCTCATTTTGTTTAGTTGAATCATTGGATTAATTGCTGAACAATTCTAACAGGAATGGCACGGCCTTATGCTTAGGCAAAGCTAATAATGTAGATATAAATGACATGCTTATTAAGCTGCAGGTATGTAACTCTCGGTAATCAAGCCATTGCACAGGAATTTATGAACAATTTCTGTGTGCCTGTTTTTTCCTTGTGTACATAATTTTAATATCATCATCAATATTACAAACTAGTTAATTGTAAGAGAGTATGAAAAACTTGGTGATACATAAGCATATGCAATAAATTTGCACCTCTCTTGAGGTTACTTATTGATTACAAAGCTTGTTATCTCTCACATGCATTTAATGGTATAACTGCTTTTGAAAATTATGGCCGGATGATATCAAATGCAAATTAATAGTATGGCACTTGACATGCTTGTGCAGTTTTTTTCACATCTCTGTGTAATCTTATTGGCCAAGATGGTGTATATACATTTTACTCTTATGAAATATTTAATTTTTTTCCTAGCTAAACCTGCTTTAATTAACATTTTGACTTTTCCACTTCTAAAAACAAATGTCCATTTTTGCTCTCTAAGTATAATCTAAAGCCCATTGAAATTATACTCACTTGCCAAAAGCTCTAGTGGGTGCTTTCCTCTTCTTTTATGGAATTTAGGATTTTAACTACATTAACACTTAGGGTTTTGGTGCTTCACAGGTTACCTCTTTGAATTTTCTTTTAAACAAGGTTGACCTGGAATTAGAGATTACAAGTAGCCATGCTTGATTAAATAGTCGCTCCTTAGATGCCACCGAATCCTGTGGCTAAGCATTCAATGTGTCGGAAAACTATTTTACAGTAAATTTAAACCCATTAAATCTTTCTATAATACTTTTATTTAAAGTGATGAAGTATTATATTTAGAACTGGAAAGTAAGTTACTTTGAAAAGCAGAAAGCAAAAGCATTTAAACCATCATTTTTAAAGATTCTTGTTGAAAAGCATTCTAATGAAAACATTGTGAGATATATTTGTGTTCTGTAAGTAGATAGTATTATTATTAATATGATGCTGGATTAAAATATTTTTGTTGCATATGATATATATTTTTTCCTCGTGAGAGGGGATTTATTCTTTTAGAAAAGGAAGTCTCCAGAAAAATCTTAACATTAAAAAAGCATTGTCCACATTATTATTTTAAGAATTTTATGCAACTGACTTATTTCATCACAATATGCTTGTGAAAAGTCATGAACCAATCTCTTTTTGACCAGTTTGTTGGATATTTCTTTGATAGGAGTATACATTCTTTTAATTTAGTGCTCTAAATATTTTTTACATTTTGGTATACAGAAAATGATCAGATTCCCATTGGATAAACTGGGATAAACTGAAGGATGCTGGCAACTGGAAGATGCTGGACCAGGGCTGGGGCTGCCCCAGCCTCCTGCAGTGTACCCTTCAATGGTGCACTGGTTGAGAAGCTCTGATGTAATGGACACACACTGACTCAGTCTCTGTTCTAGGCACTGCAGATTCAAAACTCCATGAGAATGGGGTCAGGATCTTTTCCATATCATCTACCTGGCACAAAAGTGTGCCAGCAAACCCAGTCCACCTCTGCTAGACAGTCCCATCTGGTTCTAGGATGGCAACCTTTTCAGCAAGAAGGGGGTACACTTGCCAATTCCTATGAATTGGGCTCCTCGTGAAAAACTCATTTATCCACATGGAGTATGTATCAGCATGTCAAATTTTTTCTCGAAACATAGACCCTCTCATTTCATGAGGCCAAAATTTCTTGATTTTAAACAGACTTTTAATCTGTGAGAATATGGCTCACATTAATTTAATTTGATTACAAATTCATGTGACTTTAATATTTTCAGAAACCACAAATATTTAATGCATTGAAATTTTTATTTTTTAAAAAGTTAGAATCCTGATAATGAGGGAAAACAATTTCTCTGCTGCTTTCTGGTTCTGTGTTATCCAGGACTAAAGCTAAGAGGCTAAGGTCCCCAGCACACCTTTTTTTTTTTTTTTTTTTTTTTTTTTTTTTTTTTTTCAGGAATGTGGTTTCCTTGACCAGAAGCAGAATCTGTCATCTCACATATAATGAAAACTATCCATGCATGATTTCTAGCCTAATTTGGCAGATTCCAAAGGTCTTTTGAAAGGCAGCTGACATTTCTGATGATTACCTAAATTGAATTGAACCTTTGAATATTGTCATTTTAAAACATGTTAGACTCAGTTCAAAGAGGAAAAAGAGTAATAGTCATATATTATAATTTCTGATGTGAAGAAACCATTTACTGTTCCATTTATAAGGCACAAGTATATTTGCCCCGCATCTTAAGGAAACCCATCATAATATACTCACTGAAATTGCTTTCCCAGTCTTTCTTAGAATATTCACAGTATAGTTCTAGTCATAGAAAAAGAGAGGCTAAACTTTTTTTGGAAGGTACAGCTTTCTTGAACGTGGTAGTAATTATTTTTGCTAAAGGTTGACCATAACTATGCAAACAAACAAACAAACAAACAAAAAATACCCTCAACTTCATAGGAAGTTTTAGACTAACATTTTTTCAACTAGATTGGACTATTTATGGTGGCTAATGAATAAGTACCAAAATGTAAAGGATCATTCTAAAATGTCTTCATGCATGTCTCTTATTATTTTGTTGTACTCTGTGGGGCTATTCTGCTCTGGACCAAAGAAATTGCACATCTCTTTATGTCTTTCTCTCTTTCTTTCTTTCTTTCTTTCTTTCTTTCTTTCTTTCTTTCTTTCTTTCTTTCTTTCTTTCTTCTCTCTCTCTCTCTTTCTTTCTTTTTTCTTTCTTTCTTCTTTTTTTTAAGTCATAGCTTCACTCTTGTTGCTCAGGCTGGAGTTCAATGGCACGATCTTCGCTCACTGCAACCTCCACCTCCTGGGTTCAAGTGATTCTCTTGCCTCAGCCTCCAGAGTAGCTGGGA
Source organism: Callithrix jacchus (assembly GCF_049354715.1). Classification (NCBI taxonomy): domain Eukaryota; kingdom Metazoa; phylum Chordata; class Mammalia; order Primates; family Cebidae; genus Callithrix; species Callithrix jacchus. Next base: position 107,595,432 of record NC_133505.1, read on the forward strand.
TTATATGTGCCACCACACACGTGCTACTTTTTTGTATTTTTAGTAGAGACGGAGTTTCACCATGTTAGTCAGGCTGGTCTTGATCTCCTGACCTCAGATGATCCACCTGCCTTAGCCTCCCCAAGTGCTGGGATTATAGGCATGAACCACTGCACCCGGACACACATCTCTTATCCACAACCTCCAAATTCTGCCTCTGCTTCTGCTGTTACTCCCCTCTTTGTCTCTCAGGTGTCTAGTTCTGCCACGACAATGTCAAAACTGCAGTTGAGTATCACCTTTTTTGTGAAAACTTTCCTGGCTTCTTGCCAGCTTTCACCCCTCAAATCCCTCAAGTAGTGTGTCACTGTTTTTTCTCTGGAGCCCTTTAGGTCTGTTTATACAAGGACAAATGTTCAAAGGAGAAAACATATTTTTCTAGAGTAACTATTTTATAAATCTAAGAGTCAGTGTACCACATTCTGATGAAATTACGTGGACACTAGGTGTTATTTCTCAATTAGGAAATTTGTTTTTTTCTTAAATAGAAGAGTAGATCTTAAAATAAACTTGTATTGGTAATGTAACACAAGTTTAAAATCTAATTTGTAGCAACATGCATTTTTAGCATTGACAGGAACTGTTGCAAATAAGCTAGAATAGTCCTTTGCAGTTTGGATTACTTTTCTAATATAGTAAGAGTGATACAGCACATTAACACTTTGGCTTAGTTTGAATAGATAGGATATTTGCAACCTCATCCTGAAGAAATTTGCATTTAATCTTTGAACAGCAGGGGGTTATCTCCATATAGAGAATCTTCCATTTTCACTATGCAGTTCCTTAATTTTCTCTGAAGGACACCTGCAAGAATTATACATGGATTCTCTAACATCAAATTTTGTGTCCTTAGAAGCCTGAGGGAAAGCAAAAGGACATTTCCATTTAGTCAGTTTTTTTTTTTCCTTTGATAAAAAGTCATCTGTCTTTAAATTTTGGTTTAATAACAAATTGACTCCTTATAATGAAACTTATATAGGTATTCATTTTGTGATGACAGTTAGAGGTAAAATATAACTATTTTAACAGCATACTTTTAGTGCCAATGTGTGTGTCATTATCGTAGACATTACCAATTAGAAAGAAAGATAATAGGATGATACACTGTGGAGATAAAGTGATAACTCTTTTAATATTCTTTAATTAAGACACGAGTTAAGTAATTTCCTAGTTGTTAAATACTGGAGATGAAACCATGTGGACATTTACAAATGTTGCTTCTGGGTGCATATATTAGTTTTCTTTTGCTGATATAACAGTTACTACAACTTAATGGTTTAAAGCAATACAAATTTATCTTACAGTTCTATAGGTCAGAAGTTGGGTACAGGTCTCACTGGAGTAAAATTAAGGTATAATCAGGACTGCGCCCCTTTAAGAGACTCTAGGGGAGATAACTATTTTCTCTATATTCTGGTTGTTAGTGGCATTCTATTCATTGTGGTTGTAGAACTTATATCCTGTTTACTTGTTGATTGCAACTTAAGGTTGCTTGCAGGTTCTAGAAGCCACCACATTCCTTACCTTATGGCTCACTTCTCCCATTTTCAAAACCAATAATGGCTGGTCTAGTTCTTACATTGCATTTCTCTCATTCAGCCAGGAGATGTTCTCCACTCTTAAGGACTCCTTTGATTAGACTGAACAATCCAGATAATTAATCCATGACAGTCTCCACATTTCCAGGTTTTACTCTTAATCACATCTGCACTATTCCCTTTATTATGTAAGGTAACCTGTTCACAGGTTTCAGGGATTAAGACATGGACATTTGGGGAGGCCATTTTCCTGCCTAACTCAGGCTGAAGAAAGTGAGTTTAATAGTTTTCCGTTGCCAACACTCATTAGGGATTTTCAGGAAATTATGTTGGGTTAAATTGGGCTAAAGAAAAGAACTGAGGAAAAACTTCATTTTATAAGTTCTAAAGCCCAATTCTTGCCACTTCTAATAGTTATTCTACAAAACCAGCATGTTGGAGTTATATTCCCTGATATTCTTAGCTATTCTTAAGGCACATGAAGCTAAGAATTGATTCACAAGGTTGCCTGGTTTTGAATCTCAGTTCTGATTTACCTAGTTTTAGATACTTTAATGTGATCTTGGGAAAGTTATGTAACCTATCTGTGCTTAACTTTGCTGAAGTGAAATAAAGATATTACTATAACTCTTTCAGGGTGTTAAATGTTAATATGTTAATGTGTTGTTTGGTTAGAATTATTAGGGCCTAACATTGTATACTGTATGAGAGTTATGTATGATTATAGTAGAACTGTACATTGCTATTGACTGTGCCTGTGCTGCTCACTTAATACATACTTTTCTGATACAGCAAAGTGCTCCATCTGAAAGTGGACCGAAGCATTTTTAAAAAATTGATGACTAACTGGGGACTGTTATAAGAAATGGTCATTTTAAAGTTGATAGCATATATTCTATTTCTCAGGAGAAGGTTGAATATACTTAATAGGGCAGAATGTCCCTTTGGTTTTGGAGAAAATGTCACTGAGCTTTTCCTTTCAGCAAAAATAGATTTAAGATATTATTCTTAAAAAGACCAGAAAGATCTTGGGGGACACAATGTCTCTGTTTTATAGTATCAAATGTTATTTTCTTAAAAAAAATTACAGGTACAAGGGCATCTCAGAAATTATATTTCCTATTAGGATTATTAAACACACTGATGTGCTTTTACCTGTGCTCCTGGGATTTAAAGTCAGGCCTGTGCCAGTATTTGTAACACAGTTTTAAAAAGAAAGCATAGCCTAAGTAAAGAGAGAATGAAGAAATGAGAGATGGTGTGCAGAAAAGCAGGGCTGCTGTCCAAGGTTAATGGTAACATTCAGCCCTGATTTCTCATCCAGGTAAACAATCCACATGGAATCCTGAAACTGGGGGAGTGGGGGTTAATGAAAGGAAGGAATGGGTTTGGACGACTGCTGAGTAGGTCTAGTAGGAAAGAATGTGTCCATCAAATTGGAACATCTGAGTTATACTGAGAAAAGTCTTTCTTACATGAGCAAGAGTTTATAATGTTGAAGATTCTTGTGTTTAAAAGCTTATTTTTTAATTGATCCATTTAAATACCATAAATCAATGGTTAGCCATCTTAAACATTTCAGACACTTATATTTTTGATAAATTATCTATCAAAGTGTTTTGTTTGACACTCGAATGAAGTGGAGCGATATGACAAATTTTTCAAACAATATTCTGCTAACATTATATAATAGCATAGAGACATTTTACAGGCAGTTTTAGAGACAGTATCCATAGACTGTAAGACAAACAAAATGTATGAGTTTAAAAAAGAAACCGTAGTCTATACCTAAATATCTTTGAATGATATTTGTTTAGCACAATATTACTTAACAAATGCCTTCTTAGTATTGCAATGATTGTTACTAGTTCTTTAAATAAATCTATGGTGAGAAAAGTAATTTTGGTTTTCTAATCAAGAGAGTTATTAACTATCTTGGTGCTAGGCATAATGGTTGGACTGGAACTGAAATAGGAAGAATATAAATTGTATTTCATATTTTACTAATGCATTGCTTATCTTTACATCAAGCTAGAAAACTCAGTTGGCTTGTGTCAATATACTGTCTGGATTTTTGGGGAATTTCTTAAAATCAAATTTAAGAAAATGATTTTAAATGCCATAACTCTTTCTCAGGAAGCCACTCTATGTATACCTGTTTCCTAGCAGACATCTCCAGGACTTTGCCTCTATCCAAGGATTACTCCAGGGTTCTAATATCTATCACACAGGTGGAATCAGATCATTGACACAAGGCAAAGAGACTCCAACATATATAGAGAGTAGTACTTCCCAAGATCAGTTCTGAGGAGCACTAGTAAACATGATTTTGGTAATTAAAAAAAGAAAAGAGAGTCACTTTGTGTGATGGTTAATATTGAGTGTCAACTTGATTTGATTAAAGGATGGAAAGTATTGTTCCTAGGTGTGTCTATGAAGGTGGGTTATAATATATTATAGACTTTTTTTTTTCTGCAAGAATTCCCTGGTTCTTCAATGCATAGTGTGAATAGTAAATCTCCAAAAGAAGGAAATATATAAGATACATAGCCTTTCCCCAAATTACTTGATTACAACACCTTTTCTTTTTGCTGCACATTTTTTTATTACTTGGAATTCTCGGGAGGTGTCTATGAATAAGAATAACTGAAAAAAACATGTAGAACAGAGCCTCAGCACAGGTTTTGAAGCTAGCAATTAAGGCAATTAGCAAAATGCAGACTACCTGGAAGATTAGATATCCTACACAAGCTCAGCCTAAGGAGAGGGTCCATGGCTTTGGCAATCATAGCATTCATTTAGTGATGTACAGCAGAGGTGCATGAAGAGGTTGATGAAAATGTGATTAATAAAACGACTTTCTACTTCATATTTTAGGCATTTTTAAATAGTTCCTCTTGAGCAGGAGCCAATTGCAGTGGAACAGGCATAAACTTTGCTTGTCGTTATAGGTCACTGCATTGTACTTCATTATAATTTTTATTTTTACCAAACATTCTTAAAAAAAGACTTTGTACTGAATTCTTCAAGGTAGAACAGCATAGGCCTTTTAAAGGGCTTATGCCTGGCAGAGACTAAGTATATGAGGTGAATTGAATTAGATTAATAGTTCTTTCTACATCAACTAGATAACAAAACTCCTGAGCTCTTCCTTCACTATTTCATTATCTGCAGCACTCCCATTAATAGTTCAAAAAGATGCAATATGGCTAAGAGGATAAAATCTGAAGGCAATGGATCTTGACTTTCCTTGGATAATGTTTTTTTACCTGCTGCCTCTTTTAATTTTTTATTTATCTTTTTATTTATTTTAATTGTATACACATAATGGGGACAAATTTAGTTGTATTACATGGATGTATCATGTAGCAGTGAAGTCTGAGCTTTTAGTCTAACCATCACCCAAATAATGTACATTGTATCAATTAAGTAATTTCACATCTCTTTCTACTCACACCTTTCCATTCTTCTAAGTCTCCAATTTCTAATATATCGCACTTGATGTCGACGTATATACATCATTTAGCTCCCAGTTATAAGTGAGAACATGCAGTATTTGACTTTTTGTTTCTGAGTTTTTTCACTTAAGATAATGGCCTCCAGTTCCATACATGTTACTGCCAAAAAATAAATATATTTTCACTTTTTAAAAAATGACTGTATAGTATTCTGTTGTGTGTATGTTCCATTTTCCTTATGCAACTCCCCACTGATAGACATTTAGGTTGATTCCATATCTTTGCTATTGTGGAGAACTTACGGAAGTGTGCTTTCAGACCCCAGATTTAGAGAGTCTCGCCCAGTAGATCTTCAGTAAGATCCAGGGCTCTCCATTTTTGTTGAGCTGTCTAGATGATCTGAAGTAAAAAGGCCCAGACACCACTCTGAAGGGACTCTCCTAAAACCTTTGCAATTGCAAAAATATTCCTCTTTTATTGTAAACAGTACTGCAATGAACATATGTGTGCATGTGTCTTTATAATAGAACAATTTATAATCCTTTGGGTATATACTCAGTAATGGGATTGCTTGGTCAAATGGTATTTCTATTTCTAGGTCCTTGAGGAGTTGCCACACTGTCTTCCACAATGGTTGAACTAATTTACACTCCCACCAAGAGTGTAAAAGCATTCCTATTTCTCCATATCCTCTCCAGCATCTGTTGTCTCCAGATTTTTTAATGATTGCCATTCTAACATTCTAACTGGCATGAGATGGTATCTCAATGTGGATTTGATTTGCATTTCTCATTACAGCACTGTTTACAATAGCAAAGAGTTGGAAGTAACCCATATGCCCATCAATGATAGACTGGATAAGGAAAATGTGGCACATATACACCATCGAATACTATGCAGCCATAAAAAGGATGAGTTTATGTCCTTTGCAGGGACATGCATGAAGCTGGAAACCATCATTCTCAGCAAACTGACACAAGAACAGAAAACCAAACACTGCGTGTTCTCACTCATAAGTGGGTGTTCAACAATGAGAACACATGGACTCAGGGAGTGGAACATCACACAACAGGGCCTGTTGGGGGGTGAGGGAGCTAGGGAAGGGATAGCAGGTGGGGGATGGGGGGATTACATTATGAGAAATACCTACTGTAGACGACTGGGGGCTGGATGCAGCAAACCACCGTGGCATGTATATACCTATGTAACAATCCTACACAAGGTACACATGTACCCCAGAACTTCAAGTGTGATAATAATAATAATAATAAAATACATGGATTGCAAAAAAAAAAATTCCTCTTCTACCTGAGACATATCAAGTAGAACACTCATGTTATTTATTTAAATCAAGGCAATCCACATATAATAAGATTCCAGTCAGGTCAAGTATTTAGCAGCATTTCTGAGAAAGAAAATTATCCTTAATTTGTGAAACAAGATTAAATTAATTCAAGTCTTATGAGGGTTGAGTCCTGTTTTGACTAGAGGGAGGCAATATCCAAAAGTATGAGGTAAGATTGTCTTCCCACAGAGCTGAAAAACAAGAACAACAAGAACAACAATAAATCAAAGACAGCTTTATTTAAGTCTTGGCCTTCAGTCAATGTTGTTGTCACTGAGACTCTGGCTGATACGGTTCACACTTATTCAGTTGTTTCCAAAATGTTTCCTTTTGTCATTGCCAGGGTTGTGGCAATGTCAAAGTGTTTTCTTTCTGGGTCATGGTCTCATCACCTTGAAACTCTTTAAACTTTATTCTTCCACTGAAACTAAACTTATGTGTTAAATTAATTTCACTCACCTCCAGGAGGCACAGTCATAGTTTATGAATGCATGAGATTTGATACAATATTCATTAATATAATTCTATTTATATAAATTAAAAGCTAATACGCAGTTTGTGACATTTTTATAAGTTGATTAATATTGTTATATTACTATCGTCAGGAACATTTCAATGAGTTGAGCAGTCCTATAAACGACCAATACTCAATAGGAGATTTCTTGTAGCACACATTTATTTCACAATTAGTAGTCAGTTGCTATGTAAATAAAACCATTATGCATTAGTGAAAACATATTTGCTGGCTATTTTGAAATATTAAAAACAAAGCTGGCATTCTTTACAAAGCTGCTTTCTTTCCCAAAAGAAAAAAAAAAGCTTTTTTTGTGTTCACATTCGTCATATAGTGTATATCGTCTTTTATTCATTCTTTATTCAAGATATAAATAACTTTCTCCAGATGTCAACATTTATGGAGAGGAAAAGAGGCATGGGCAATTTCAGGCAATTGCAAAAACTATGGGATATTTTGAAGGAGTCTGTGTGCTTTCCAGTGTTTAGGCAGAAAACTCTTGTAGATGATGAAGGTAGAAATTTAGAAATGTTTGTTGTTGTCTATATAAAGTATAGAATTACGAACATTTACTTTGTTACTGATAGGATTTCAAAGGATGGATGAATTTTAAAGGTGTTCATTTATTGCTTTTAAATAACTTGTACAAATAATTTTCTTCTGAGATTTGATCTAAGCACCTGCTAATATACTTGAATAAATAACTATGTTAGATGACACAAGAAAATGAAATGTCTATTCATTTATTTTCGGTTTGGCACATTTTATACCCTTTTTCAGCAACAGAAATATGCTTTTAAATGTATAATTTAAAGCCATTTTTTTTTAAATTTTAAACAAATTGGAAATTTGTTGAAATTGAATTGTTTCTGGACCAGAGAAAGCACTATGAATGGGGGATACATATAAATAATTTAAAAGTGAATAAGAGAAAAAGCCAAGAATGCATTTGCATTTTTGAATAAAGCCAAACTTTCATTTAATTATACAGTAGTAGGCTTTAAAACATATATTTTTAGTCAAGTCTGTAAAACTGCCAAATGCTAAAGTAACACAGATAGGCCAATTATGGATTGTGTTTCATTAACATAATCAGAGATTTTATAAAAGATACAAAGTGTTCAAGGTTTGAATCTGAAACAGAGTATTCAGGACCTTGATGTAGCCTGGTAAAAAATGTACAATGATTCAAATACAAGCATAGGGTAAGCTAAAGTCTTTCATTGTCATTTTTTTTTTTTTGTTCGTATGGCATACTTTATTCTTTATTTTTATTTTTTTTTTTGTGGGAGACTGGAATTTTATTATTACTCAAATCAGTCTCCCCAAGCATTTGGGAGCAGATTTTTTTTCCTTTTTATTGCATTTTAAGTTTTGGGGTACATGTGCAGGACATGCAAGATAGTTGCATAGGTACACACATGGTAGTGTGATTTGCTCTCTTCCTCCCCTTCACCCACATCTGGCATTTCTCCCCGTGCTATCCCTCCCCAGCTCACCGCTGACACTGTCCATCCCCTTTTCCCCCCAACAGACCCCAGTGTGTGATGCTCCCCTCCCTGTGTCCATGTGTTCCCATTGTTCATCACCCGCCTATGAGTGAGAGCATGTGGTATTTCATTTTCTGTTCTTGTGTCAGTTTGCTGAGAATGATGTTCTCCAGATTCATCCATGTTCCTAGAAAGAACACGAACTCATCGTTTTTGATTGCTGCATAATATTCCATGGAATATTATGCATTGTCATTTTTAATAGCAAACCCAGAGCTCTACCTTCCATTATTCAATATTGCTGTTACCTGCTATGTTGAGAAGAAAAGAGGGCAAAAATTCTTGTTAGAGCACTTAACGGGAAATATTTTTTTTACACTGTGAGTGATTATATTTTAAGATGTCTATCTACTCTATTCCCACCTTCTTATGCAAATTCAGCAATACAGTGAAACATCTACATATAAACCTTATGCTACACTTTAGTTCACATGATGAATATACATATAAAACTTTTATAGTAAAAAGCAATCTAGATTATATTTCATATATAAACACCCAGTATGTGCTGCTTTCATAATCCTTCCTGATATTTGTTGAGGTTTCACTTTTGCATGCCCGCGAATTGCCATGGCAAGGATATGAGATATCTCTCAGGGCACGAGCCACTTCAAGTTTGCTAGCACTTTGCCCAGCAGAGTGCTATTCATCATTAAGGAGAGCTGAGAAACAGGAGCTATGGAACTGCCTGAGGCAGAGCTAATGTGAAATAGAGGAAGAAGAAATCACATCCAGCCAGATGTCTTTTGCCAAGGGACTGCTCAGTGGGAAGGCCTCACAGAGCCTCTTATGAACTTGCATATGTCCTACATCAGCTACACAGAGGGCATCAGCTCCCAGGTAATGGTAGCCAAAAAATAATTGACCATCAACAGAAAGAACTATAACAGTAATGAGGTAAGTGGAGAGGGCTCATTAGTTCAGGTTTACTTTTCATTCTTTCACTAATGCTTATCTTCATATGAAAACATTCTGGTTTGAGAGTTTATATTAGGGGACTAGAACAAATAGAAATTTATGTTTCAATTCGAGTTAGCTGGCATGTCTTTTTATAGTATGTTTTCACTTTGACATGGACCAGAAATTTTAGCAGTTATCCATGGGAATTACAATGGAAATTCTAGGCAGATTTTAATTAGGTTAAAAAAAAGTTGAAAATGTTGTTCTAGGCCAAGGACTTGTAAAATGTGGATGGTTACCTCTTGTAGGTTTTAGTTTGCTTTTGAAATGCTTTTGAAATAGTTAGAAGAACCATTCCTTTCTGAAACAGGTAGCATATAGGTCACATTTTCCTACACAGCTGGCCTTACTGGATCCTGGTATAATTTAACAAGATATAGGAATTTTTCTTGAGTTGTGATAATCTAGTAAGCTGCAGACTTAAGTAATAGTTTCCTTCAAATTCAGTCAAGAGAGAAAACTTCAATATATGTTATAAGGTTTCTTATGATAATAACACCATGTCTTCCTATGTACGCCTTCCTTCTACCCGCCCCCTCCCGTCTGCCACACCAACACATATCACTTACATTTTTTGTTGGATAACAGTGTATGCAGACCCAAAACTTTAAAAACTGAGTATTCCAAAACACTGCTTCAGTTCTAGTGAAGACATTGGAACAGCATTCACTGGAAATATTAAGCAAGAGTTTGGGTGGTCATTATTTAGAAAGGTTGAAGGAAGATTCTCAGCCTGAGGGGTTCACTATATATTCCCTAAAATATCCACCAACTAGAAAGCTGTGTGGTTACAAACCCATAATAGAGAAAACAAGGTGATTTGTTAAAAAATATTACAGCTAGTATTTTTAGAGTAACTGATCTCGATCAATGATCTAAATTATTTTAACACGTAAGATACATTTTTTGTAAGATTAAAACATCATGCAAATGAAAAAAGGGAAAACTGTTACTGGCATGGAAGATAAGACAGCTACCTTTCCCACACTCCTTAATACAAGACCCATGTTAGTGAAAGGAAATTATTTAAAATAGACACTATGATTTCTTTTCTTCTTTCTTCTAGAAAATGTTAATCCACTGGGCCCATTTAAATTAGTAGACTGTCCAAATAGAATACTGTTATTACTGAGGATGAAATGATATCATTGATAGCTAATATTTACTTGTTTTCTAATGCTTAAAACCTATGAGTTAAACATTTGTAAAAATAGTTCAATTTACTTCTCTAAATTTAGATGGTGGGATGTGAAATCTAACTGGTTTCATTCTTCTCCAGTCAGTGTTTTAACCATTGCTGTATTGAGTATTTCCTTTTCTTCCTTTAATAACGTCCTGAACAGATTCTATAACTTTACAGTCACTTTAATTCCTAAAAGCCAGTCCAGTGTAATATCTCACTTCTATTTTATCCTGTGCCATCCTCGAATTACAGGGCTGGAGGAAGGAGGCATGATTTCCTGGAGTGATACAGATCTTGGGGATATAATCTTCATCTAAATAGTCCTGTTTCCTTCTCTTCAAGACTTGGCTCCCCCATGTTGTGGAAAAGCAAGAGGTGAGGGCAGGAGCCCTCTACACTTACGTCATAGCTGTTGTAGTTCCTTCTCTTGTTGGTCAATGAGTTTTTGGCTTCCACTATCTGGGGGCTGATACCCTCTGTGTATCTGGTGTGTGGCACATGCACATTCTTAAGAGGCTCTGTTGGGCCTTCCCACTGGACAGTCCACAAAAGACATCTATCTGGCTGGATGTAAAACTTCCCTTCAACCTTTCTGAAAGATGACCATCCAAATTCTTTTTAAAGATTTCTAATGAATTCTGTTCCAATGGCTTTTGGGCTACTCTGGACTACTCACTTTAGCTCTGCCTCAGGCAGTACTCTGGACTACTCACTTTAGCTCTGCCTCAGGCGGCTCCACAATTTCTAGTTTCTGGGATCTCCTTAATGGTGGATAGCTTTTGGTGGAGTTCTAGCCGACTTGAAGTGGCTCTCTTTACTTGCCCTGAGAGACACTCTTATATTCTTGCCATGGCAATTGATGGGAATACACGCTGTTGTATTGTGGCCTCTTTTGCTTCACTGTGCCATCTCTTTCCAATTTATTTGCTCAGTTATACAGTGGGAGAATCGGGAACTTTGTTGCCAAAGCAGATCTCCAAATGAGGAAAAAAATGCCTGTCTCCCCTTTCAAGATAATCCTTCAATGCGGTAATTTTGCTTTCTTTTCTAAGAAGGCTTCTCACTAAGCTGATTCTGAAAACTCTCTCTCTTCCTTCCTGGCCCTCTCCTTTTATATCTTGGGGGTGGGGGAAGAGTAGGGTGATGGTTCAAGCCCTGAAGGAGGATCATTATCCTCAGACTTTGTGAATCTTTGTCCTCAGTCTGCTAGCTGTCACCAATTTCTGAGAATCAGGAAATGCCCTGTTCACCATCCTCTGACACATTGATATTGGACTGTACAAGGAAAATGTGGAAAAAAAATCCATCAAATTTTTAGCTAACTTTTTACAATGAAATAACAAATATTCTGCATCTAATTTATATATTTGAAAACACTTAGTGGGCTGCATGATCTGTAGTACAACCATGATGTTATAAATACCAGTATGCATTTGAGGACAAGTATTAAGCTGAATATAATAACTCAAATGTAAGTAGTATTACCTTTTGATATTCTTTTTATCTCATCATACATAATAATAACTATGGTCTTATCAGTTCCACATTTTCACTTGTTTCTCTTAATGTATAACTAACATTTTTTATTTGCATATATATTAGAAAGAGTCCTGGACTTGATATCAGAAAATCCACATTCAAGTCTAGGCTCTTTTCAGGAACTACACTGCTCGGTGACTTTGGACAATTCCCTTACCTGCTCTGAATTTTATTTAGTAGCCCTATCTATAACACTTTGGTAGATTACATGATTTCTCATATTATACCTAATACTAATCCTAAATTTTAATAAAATGCTATTGAGTCAATAATTTAATGTGTTTGATCAGTGTTTGTCAAGTGCCACCTAATTTCACCATATCTCCAGTAGTCCATTATTTCACTATGATTGGTGTCTATAACTTTTATGCTGCTCTGTTAAAGCAGACTTTTACATGTTTTGAGTTAATTGTTTTGATTACTGACATCTAATTATTTAGAGAAACAGTGATATATCTTATAGCTAAACACCAGAGTCATGAAAATGACTTTAAACACTTTTATAAATAGTAGTTAATATGAAACTGAGATGCTTTGATTTCTGTGCAGTATCTTCAAAATTAAGATTGGCATTAATGTTTCACTTTCATAGTCATTATTTGAGAAGTCTTTAAAATGTGATATATTTATTTAGTTTCTTGATCTATTAACTTGAGGACTTAAAAAAACCATTAAACTTTTAAGTGTGTATATGTTAACAAATCATAAACATGTCTACAAGTTGGTAATAATTTGAGAGAATTATTTCCCTTTAGTATGCTTCTTTCATTAATACCACAAGTTCAGTTTACTATGCATTTACATGAACAGAAAAGAGCTCAATATTTTAAGCATTCAAGATGAGCTGTATGTCCCATAAAAGTCATGGTATCCACAAATTTTTTTTTCTTCATTAAGAATATGTTTTCTTTTTTTTGTCATACCACTTTTGAAATACTGTATTTCTCACAAGAACTTGGTTGTTGCATTTGTATTGCTAATGATTTTTATGGTTATTTAACCTGAATTATTCAGTTATAGTATTCATTTGCCATAGAGAAATAATTTATCTAAAAATGTGTCATTACAGGTTATCTTTTCTTTGTCTCAGATGGTATGCTTGTGGTTGAACGTATCTGGATTTCTTGTAAAGTTTCTCTTTTGGGATAGCTTTCTTTTTGGAAATTCTAATGCCAAAAATACTGCATTTTCAAAAATGTCCTTTTCTTTGTGCCTTATTTTTTGTTTGAATTTGTTTTCCCTGTATAGATATAATACTGTTTGGAAGAAGTGCTACAGATTAGCTTTTGTTCTGGTATTTTTCAAAATATCCATAGTTATTTATTTTGACTTAAATATTTAATATGGAGTCCTAAGAGACACATCATAGATCCCATACTGAATATATGCATTTAAAATAAATATATTCAAAACATATTTACAGAAATGCAAATGTACTGTGTGATGATTGCCTTTTTTCTTTAAAACCAGGAAAGCTTCCCATGGCTTGAAAGGTATTATATGTAGCCTAAATAAATACTATTCAAAATTCATGAAGTTTATGAAGACCAAAATTTATTTTTAAGTGTGTGAATAAACAATTTCTATTTCAGGTTCTTTTTGAGTAGCCACAATACATAATTACAATTAGCTGATTGGCAGCTATTCCTTCTAGTGATTTAAAATCATTATGCAGTTTGTTGCACTGTCCGCTTTCAAAGTTCTTTGATTGCTAATTTTAAAGACTGATATTCATTTCAGAATAAGAAATGTTATATATTTAGAATTTGGAAAGCAACAAATTGTATTCATTTTCAATTTTTTGATTTAATAGAAACTTCAGAATAGATGTGAGAAGGAAGAGGTTTGATAACTAAAGTTGAGACTGTTTCTGTATGTTCGTGTCTTATGTTTACTTAATTCAATCGAAGGAAATTCTCTCATTTCTGTGTGATTTATTATGTTGTAAGAAATAATATATACATTATTATATCTCTAATAGAGGCTCAGGCAGAAATACAATGAATGCCATGTCTTCCTTTCCTTCCTTTCCTTTCCTTCCCTTCCTTTCCTTTCTTCCCTCCTTCCCTCCCTCCCTTCCTTCCTTTCTTCCTTCCTTATTTCCTTCCTTTTTTGGTTTTTGTTTTAAAAAGCTTCTTTTTAATATCGAATCTGGTACACTACTTTTAAAAAGTAGATTAATTAATAATTTGAGATTATATTTACTCATTGCTTCTTTTAAGAATTATAGTAATTTTTAGATTTTTAGTATAAATGGTCCCTGAGATTTTCTTGTATATGTTTCCCTATTCACTCCATGGATTTTGTAAACAATTAGAATGTCATTCTTTATTATTGAACAACATAAATAATAGTCATGTAAAAAATTCTGTTGTACTTAATTTACCATGCTAGTCTAATATGCTTTGTTTGGTTTGACAGTGTTTATTAGGAAACACATATTTTCTTCCAGCAACTAAAAATAAATTTTAAATTGAACTAAATATTTCAATGACTAATTCTGATGTATTATTTTACCCACATTTAGATAGCTTGTGCTTTTTGTTCCACGACCAAGTAATAACTGAATCAGTTGGTTCTGCTGCCAGATATGGGTCTGTTTTTGCCTATATTTTCAACATACTGGATGCCCTTAGGTTTGTAACACATTTTATTTATCTGCTCTGTCATAAAGTAAAACACATTCATAGCTTTGAGGAATAGATGTGGTGATTGATCACTAAATGGAAGGCACAAAAAATGAACAGCAGATGTTGCTATTTTGTATTTTGTGCTGTTTTACACATTGCAAATTAAATTCATGTAAAATTATGTAGCAATATTGGATAGTGCATACTCCCACTGTTATATGATTTTTAAAAATCTACTGCCTAGTTCTTTCTAACTCATCAGCCACTGGCTAATTACCTAGTCCTTTTCATGGCCCCTTTTTCCTACATTGACCTACCAATGAATCCTTTATTAATGCTTTCAGAGAAGGTGGTTGTAAAAGGGATTTGGAGTGAAGAGACAGAAAAGCAGAAGAAAAACTCTTCTCTGCTAGGTCAAATGCCTTCCCCTACTCCAAAGAATTTTGATAATTTAGTGCCAAATCAGATGTTACTATTATTCTATCATTTAAAATCCTTTGACTGAGTAAAGTATAATAAAATATTATTGGGATACATATCTTTAAATTTCTTTAAAATTAGAAAGAAATGCCCTATTCATTTGTAATTGAATATTTAAAACAGCCAGAGCATTATTTCTTAAACTGCACAGAGTATTTAATGGTACACTTGTTTGAGGAGGATCAAGGTGGCCAAAATATGGGGAAAAGCTTTAACACATATTTCTTACTTAATATTGTATCGTTCATTTTAATTATAATAAATATTCTGAATATTTATCTGACCAATCAAAATATTTGATTTATTATGAAATGTTCAAGCTTGAATATTATACTTTGCATTTTTGCTTTAGATATTTCTAGTAATATACACTAAAGGCACTATTCTTCTAAAGTCTTATTTCTGTGATAATCATATTCCAAGGCCCTTATCCTTTATTTCGTATTCATAGTTAGCTGTGTCACTGTTATATCTAAGTCAGTGAAATCAGATTCCACAGGAGAAAAATGGGAGAATGGCAGGATTTTTTTTTTACTTTGTTCACTGCCCAAATTACATTGTGCAAATTAGATATTAGATATCGTTTTAAGTAATGTAATAATTTGATTATATACCATAGATCTTGTGTAAAAGAAGCTCAGACAATACCTATAGTGTTAATCACAATATCTAGAATTTTACACGTAAACTATAACATGTAAATCTTAACAGCAGTGAGTTTTTACTCATGCAACTGACAGATTTTTCTTCTTCCATCCAACCAAACATTTGAGTGCTTCATTACATGGATCATTTGTGCTTCTAAGCTAACCAGAAGGTGTAACTCTTGTGTTGATCAATTATAGGGGACTTCCCTTGAGGCCTTAGAAAAAGAGTTCTTGAAAGAAATTCTTATCTGCTTTTTCTTACTCTCACTGATGACTGATAACACATCTAAAGGCTAATATGTGTTAGAAACTGACACAGGTCTAGAGAAGGTGTATTGTACCCTAGAGGTCTGATGCTTTCCTTTGCTGACTAGAATTCCATCATCCTCTTGTGTCTAGTAAATTTAAAAAAGTCAACTTGGTGAGCAAGCACATCACTGAATTAATTTATTTTTGATATTGCAAATACTGTATTTGTCAGAGTCCATCAAAATGATGGATAAAAATATATATTAACATTGTACATGAAATGTATTGTAGAGGATGTAGTTAAAAGAAATTAGACTAATAAAATGTTGTTTAGTAGACTGTAATTTTCAGTCAGCTTAAAAGTTGGATTAAATTTAAGGAATGTATCAATTATAAAAAGCTATTTTTTTCCATTTTCTTGTCTTTCTCCTTATTGCAAACTGGTTTCTGTTTTTTGTGTGTTCATTTTGTTTCTGTATCTTAGACTTTGTGTTGTACTTTTGAAGAGCTCAGTGTAAACTTCAACTGTTCTCTCTTTTCATAGGCAAAAGAAATGAAAATGAATTATTCAATACTCTCATGTTTATATATGGTACTATTGGGTAGCATATGAAATGTCTTAATGACATAAAGTTTATACAGTCTCAGAATTTAAATCTAAAAAAGGCAGTATTTATGTGGCTGAGTGGAATGTAAGAAGATATATCACTGATACCTGCTAAAATATACTAAAATGTTATAGCTTTACATCTTAAGAGTAGAAGAGTAGTTGAATGTTGGAGGAGCATTGTAAAGGATAAATGCTTTTAGATGCTAGGTAAATATATACAAAAGGGTCAAGGTAATACCACATTTGATATGCTTAATCTGGGAAAATTTTATGCAAGGGCAAAATGGATATAGGTATGTCAAAAACCGATACATTTCAATTTTTTGTGAGGCATTGACAAATTTTAATTCAGAATGTTGTGCCATCTTTTTATTTCATTTATCAAATGCACAGATAACCTCAGGAATACCATATGATTAATTTAGTACATAACTGTAAATAGATTTGGCTATTGTGTGTTCCCTAGTACAAACAGATTGAACTATTTGGAGAACAGTTGGTATCTATGTGGCTATATTGTCTTTGCATATTTTCCCTATGAAATGTTTCACTACTAGGGAATTATTTCTTTCTCCACCAATCTTCTATTATTTTTATTCATTTTGGGAGAATAACATGTGAAAAAATACAAATACTCTCAAGATAAGAAGCCAGCTCTTTAAAGAGAGTTCATTGATAGGAACCTTTCAAATGGACAGCTAGCTGAGAACAAGTTGGTAGACAGTGTAATGGAATAATTAAAGGGAAATGCTTTGGAGTTTATGAGCATCACAACTGTATGATCTTAGGATTTTCCCATTTATAAAATGTGAATGATTATATACCTACCTTATAGGATTGTGGGGAGATAACTCATGTAAAAAGCTTCATACATAGAAAGATTTCACTGAATTTTACTTATGTGATAATTATATTTTTATAGGGTAAAGAAGGAAAAAAATGTTTAAGTTTTCATGTTCATTTTGGTTGTTTATTAAAAATCATATATTCTGCCTCATCTGGTTAACCCACTGAGATGAGCAGATGTTAAGCATGTACTATTCCATCCACCCTATGTTCAACCAAGTAATGTCAAGCTAAGCACTTGAAATGAATTCATTTATTGCAATCGTCCAGGAAGAGAAAGCAGTGGGATCTTGGGTTAGCGTCCAAGGCACAGTAGTATGACCAACTTAAAAGAATCTATAGTATTAAAATATTCATGTTTTAAGTAATGGTTAACCATATGAGAGTAGCAAACTATGGTTAAACAGTAATTGCAGAGGTTTTAAATGTTACTTTGTGCATTTTTAAACTTTCTATGGACAAAAGGACACTAAGATTCTACCTAGTTTATGTTTTTATGTATTTAAGAAAATATATAAAATAAATTAAAACTAGAGGGTCTGTGAAGTCGTTTGTTCTTTCGGGGGTTACATACAGTCCTTACATTTTAAAACACACCTCAAGATATGGTACATACATTTACAGAGGCAGTTTTGGGTAGTATGCACAGAACAATGTTTAAATATCAGTCATTCCTGGGCTCAGAGTTAAGGAAAGGGGGTCAGTATGTTGGTTTTAGGAAGAAGAGAAACAAGGCATCATCAGATGGTAAGGAACATTGACAGCAATGTTTCATTTTTCAGAATTTACCCATAATGGCTCTCCTTGAGGGCTTAGCCCACCAAACAATTTGTCAAATTATGCTTCTTATACACTATGATCTCCCTCCTCTGTAGCTGTTCTTTGATTGGGTGGCTATGATGAAACATGGGACTCAGGGCAGAATTCAAGCAAGTTGGCTACTTTTCAGTCCACTCTGTTGGCAAGATGTGGGTCTTAACCATATGGTGAGGCAGGGTACTTACCCTCATTCTGGAGTTTTATTCATATCTGCCTGCTGCAGGAAATTAGCACTGTTCACACTTGTTTAGCCTTAATAAAAATCTTTTTAGCTGAAGCACTGGGATAAGGTCACCATCTGCCACATAGAAATGCCAGTATCAAATGAGCAACAGAAGGGAGGTATGTTTCATTCTTAGGGACTTTTAGAAAGAACTTCAAATAGATTAAGCACTAATTGCCCTCTTACTAGTTTAGACTGTAATTTACATTTTATATTGTGAATTGTATTATGATAGCAGTGAAATCTGTCAGTGTGTCCTGCTTGCCATTCTTAGAAATAGCACTAGAGGTAGCTTTTAAAAATATGAATGCCTTTAAGTGCAAACATATATTGTCTGTGCCAGACATTGCATGAAATTCGAGATGGCTCAGTGAGCATCATTATGTTTTTATGAAAAGGCTGAGGTAGATTGTGGACTATCAGTTACCTTTATCAAAAAGTAAATTTTTGAATAAGCGTTTATAATGTTAATGGAATTTATGAGTAATAAATTTATTATCATTTTGTTGTTAGATCTTTGGGTCCTGTGTATTATAGTGAAGGTTTACTTTCCTTTGTTTCCTATGTTCTATAAACAAATCACAATTAATGATTACTAAATGAAAAATTTTAAAGAATTTAAAATGGTTATAAACATAAACACGTGAAAAGTTTTTAAAAGTTACATTATTTACAAAGGAACAAGCTTTATCTTTTACTGTTGATTTTTATAACATCTGTGTTTAAGAGTAGTGTTAAAAATTGAGGCCTGAGACTAATTTTAACGAATTTAATGTCCGTTTTGCCTCATTTCACCATCTTTACATTATTTGGTCATAGTTAGCCTTTGGTATGTTATTTGTAGCAGCATACCCTTGTTTTTCAGACATATGTTGACATTTTTATTGAAATCGATTTTCATACTGATCGTAGCCACAAAACCAGCAGACCTTTGTCATTGAGAAAATGAGACACAACTGCCATGTGGAAAATAAACCCAAAGAATGTGTAGTCGTGAACTAGAAAGTTGATGGCTTGTCCTCATTTTATTTTGGTTTTAAAAACTTGGTTTTTCAAAATTATACAAATTAGAGAGGAACTGTCTAGACATGTGCAAGCTCTCATTTCTATTGCTACAGTCACTAATCTCATTTCTTTGACCAAATTTTTCTCTGTAACCTTTACTTCTTAGCAGTCTGTACCATTTAGTCTAATGTTATTAGCATTGATCATGAGAATACCTTATTTTAACAGGGCTGTAAGTGGTATTTGTTAGATGATTATATCATTTAAATATTCCCTTCTCAGTGAGGGATAATTTTTTTAACTTGTATTTTAAGATTAATATGACTGACTGTGGCATATTGAAAAACCAGCCTAGTCATTTATTACCATGGCTATTTACTATATATGTTTGTAAATAGTCCTACATGCCAATTCAGTGAAAAAAACTTTAATTTGAGGTCTATAAAACAGTAATTTGATTTAATATTAGTAATTTAATATTAGTATTTTTGAGTCTTCTAAAAGCTCTTATTGATTAAATTATTTGTAATTGCAGCATGGTTTTTCATGGGCTAAGTTCAACTCTTTCCTTACTTACTAGAACAATAAGTAGGTTATTGATATGAATGTACAACTTATCTATTTAATGAATTAGGTTTTTTTATTGGTGATTTGTATATATGATTGGTTAAAGGCTGGTGTTTCAATGTCTTTTTAACCTTTACCTGTAAAAACTGAAAAATACTTCACTCTTGTGAATTAAATGTAAATATTTGTTATTTTCAATATTTCTTGATCCTTTGAATTATTTTATTATGACAATACTTTTAATTTCCTGTTCTAAAGTTTTTTATTTGAAAAGACTCCCATTTTGATAGGCAAAAATCATATTATATTTAATAAGGAGAAGAGTGGGACTTATCAACTCCCATGAATCTATAAAGCAACTCATATATCAGCAGAAAATTCAAATAACCTTGGCTTAGTCTACCCTATCCAATTCCTTCCTTAAGTTTACTGCAAATTTACATAGGAACATGGTAGGTGGGGAAAGGTTATATGCTTAAGGTCATTCTATTAAAGCATTTCTGCTTATCTGGAGAGGTTTCTGTTATGGATAACTTCAGCTCAGAAAGGAAATCAAGTGTCTTCATCAATACTCACAAAACAACCATTTACACCAATTATTCTCAAGAGCAGTTAACTTTCCTGATAATGGGAGGAAAGGGGAGGGTTATATCACATCAATTCAAATGACTGAAATTGGAAGTTAGTCAATCCTGCTATTAAAATATCTGTCAGGATTTCAGTTGGCCTAAACTTCATAGCATTCCATTGGCTTCTCTTCCTTCTTGCTATCTTAGTATCCTATCTTTCCCTTTTGTCAAGAGAAAAAAAAAATCTCATTTTTCTACTACAAAGGAAATTTTGTTTTTCTGCTTCCTACAAAGCCTCACTGTTGCTTTTTTGCTTTGGCTTTCACCTCTGCCAAAATATTGCTTTCTATAGGTTTGTAAAGCAATTTCCCAGACAACAAAAATTTCCTCCCTAATGGAAATTATTGTGCCAGCTGTTAAGTATTAAGACAGAACTTTTAAGTTGGTTACTAAGATTTTTCTTTGTGGATTGCCAACTCAAGATTGCACTAGATGCAAAAAAGAAAAAAACAAAAAAACCCCGAAAATCCTGGAGTCCTGGAATATATGCAAGTGCCCTGTTCAGTGGTTTTGCCTTTTCATCAATCTTTTCTCTGTTGGTCCTGGAAATATTAACCTATTAATAAAAGGCATATCTATGTTATAATGACAAATATTGGTAAAGAAACATGTGATCAATTTTTGAGAAATTGAAGCAGTAAAAAACGTGAGAATGAAGTAGCCATGTAATGTAAGCCGAGTGGGGAGTCATGAATAGTTGACAAACAGGAATGATATTGGCAAATGTGAAATTAAAATGTAGTGTGGACAAGCCTATCTCTAAATCTAAGGATACTTTTGATGTAAAAACAACTATTCTCCTGATCGATTTTACTTTTAACGTTCATGTAATTAAAAAATATCCTTGGTGACACACTGACATTGATTTCCTTTAATGTAACTGAGGCAATGTACTGTTCTGATATTTTTCAGAAACTCTTTTTAGTTGTGATTAGAAGCTAATAGTATTATTTTTGAAACCTTTTTGTTTTAAATGGAATATATAGGCTGTTTTTGGTATATGGCATCAATGCAGAAGGCTATTCTACTTCAGCCAGTGCACTCTAAGCAAATCCAGTAAGAACCCTCATATTTTGCTATACTTAGAGTATCCATGAAAATAAGGAAATAATACTCTAGCTATTGATAATACTGTATTTAGAAGACATTACTTCTAAGACATCATTAATAAAACTATGCTTTATTATAATTTTTTAAATTTCCTATTCATTTAGAGTTTGTATTTATTTGTACCAATTGAAATGGTAATTTCTGATTTTTTTGAGTGTTAAATACCTAATATTGTCTGACAAATACAAATTTATTTATTGGATTACAATAACCAAGATACCTAAGAAGTATTTTGAGTACATTTTGCCGTGTAGAAGTGCTCGGTGTTTTATTTAATCAGTGAATGATATGGTTTGGCTGTGTCCTCACCCAAACTCTCATCTCAAATGGAATCCTCATTTTCTCCACCTGTCAAAGGGGAAGCCAGATGGTGGTCATATAATCATAGAGGCAGTTTCCCCTGTGCTGTTCTCCTGATAGTGAGTGAGTTCTCGTGAGATTTGAGATCTCATTTTATTTGTGTTTGGTAGTTCCTCCTGCATTCATTCTCCTTCCTGCTGCCCTGTGAAGAAGAGGCCCTGCTTTCCCTTCACCTTGCACCATGATTATGAGTTTCCTGAGGTGTCTTCAGCTATGTGGAACTGTGAGTCAATTAAACCCCTTTCCTTTATAAATTAGCCAGTCTCTTTATAGCAGTGTGAAAACTGATACAGTGAAGAAATATGTCAATGATTATTAAACAACTAGTCAAGTCAAAGTCTATTAATTTTATTCCTGTTAACTTAAATTTTCTCACTTAGATTCATTCAGGCAACAAATATTTATTAAGCATCTACTATTTTAAGGCGTATGCTTAGCACTGGAAATATAAAATGAATAATGTTCCATCTTCCTAATGGATTTACCTGCTTTATCAACAGGCAAAACAGGGATTATCAGTGATATATTCCTGATAACAGTATGCTGCCTTGAGTGAAATGGGTTCCAAGAGATGGGGATCACAACATGCTGGGCAGTTCAGCCTTTCCAGAGAAGGTTCTATTAGCTTGGTGTTAAATAATATGTTCTTGTGAGTGAGACAAAAAGGGAATATTTTTTATGCAGAGAAAACACTGTGAGCAGAGGATTGGAGACAGGACACAGCCCTGTGTTATCAGAGCACATCAAGCGGGAAAATTACTCTGGAAGCAATGGAAATGTCAAATGTGTGTGTAGAGTAGTAGAGTTTAAGTAGATTTGAGGCACAAAGAAAAAGACATGTTAGGAGACTATATAATATAGATAAGAAATAAGAGGACTGAATTGAGGTGGTGGAAATGGGAAAGAGGAAGAAGCAATGAATGAGATTGTTGACTCAGTATGACTTAGGATCTAGTGGAAGTGAGAAGTGGTGGGAAAGCAGAACTCTAAAATGATCTTTCATTTTCCACAACGTTTATACAGCTACTTTTCACTGAGTGTGGGAGGGTGTTGCTTCTTGTTATCTTAACAAATTGTATGGTTTGAAACTAAGATTTATTTTGTATTTGGCAATATTAATGAACAATTATTTGCATTCAATGTGTAGTTACTGGTATTCCATGTGTACTTTTATATATTTGCTGTGTGATTTAAAGATGTTTAAGTAAAAACTTGCAAATACATTGTAGCAGCTTTACAAATGCATTGTGGCAGTCTTATATTCTTTATTAGATATCTTTCAAAAGCAGTGGTCACCATTTCTAAATTTTATTTTGTTTCTTCATAGATTTAAAACAATACAGAGCTTACAGTGGGGCATTCAATAATTTATGCAGTTCTGTTCTCTGAAACCTGTCTTCAGAATTTTCACTGTGACAGAGGAAGTGCAAGGCAAGGGACAATACAATCTCTCACAGTGATTTTTTACTATCAAAGAACATTAATTAAATAAGCAACTTCCATTCCTTTGGATCATTTGTAGTATGATTAGTAGTGGGTTCAGAAATGCTGCTTCTGAAGCTCTTGAGTTGCCAGCCTAGATGTTTTCTGAACCATATCCTTGCTTATTTATATGTCTTTTGAACAGAATGTGTATTGTTAATTATAATCCCCTTTAACAAACTTATCTAACTGGAAAACTTTTGTGACTATTTCTTCTATTTGTCTGTGTTAGTTTTATTATTATTATTATTTATTTATTTATATTTACTTTTGGGATAGTCTTACTCTATCACCCAGGCTGGAGTGCAGTGGCTCGATCTGGGCTTACTGCAACCTCTGCCTCCTGAGTTCAAGTAATTCTCCCTGCCTCAACCTCCTGAGTAGCTAGGATTACAGGTGTCTGCCATGATGCTTGGCTAATTTTTTGTATTTTAATAGAGACAGGGTTTCTCCATGTTGGCCAGGCTGGTCTCGAACTCCTGACCTGAGGTGATCTGCCTGCCTTGGCCTCCCAAAGTGCTGGGATTACAGGTGTGAGCCACCATGCCCTGGCGCTATGTTAGTTTTTATTGATTCACTTTCCCTTTCTCCTCAACAAAAGAGTTATATAAAATAGAAAATTAATGTGAATATTTTGCCAACATAAGATTATAATGAAAGATACTGGGCAGCAAGTTAGAGTGTCACATAGACTTTTCTAAGCATAGGTAAATATGTCAGCACTGCTTTATAACCTGAATTTAATTTATTATTTTTTTCTTTTTATAACTTTGTAGTCAACCTTATGTTCATTTTCAGCAGTTTTGTGAGTCTACTGATTGCAAAAGACAATGAAGAACAAAATGAGAATTTTAGTAGAGTAGATAATAGTCCCAGTTGCTTGGCTGTTTTGATAGCACGTATGAATAATTCACCATCCATATTTAATAGCATATGTTATACTCCTTAATACATCTATAACCATCTACTTCCGAAGGGAAAACTATCCTGCTGTTTGTGGTTTGTTTAGCTTTTCAGTGAAAGCTGAAGAGAATATTGAATATTTCCCCTAAGACCTACTACAGCCTGAATATTACTTTAGCATATTATCCTCCATTGTGTTTTCTGAAAAGATGTCCTTGGGAATGCTATCAAGAGTTTATAAAAATGATTATAAATATATTTTATTTTTAAATATTGCTAATTGATACTAATGCTGTATTTTTATATCATTTGAAATGTGTATATGTAATTACACATATGTATATATATGGGATATGCTAAGCTGGTATTTATGTCTGATATGAGAAAATGTCTAGGTAGGTAATGTTAAGATGATATTTAAGCAACTGTCTCAAAGGGCAATGAAAGCTTCATGCATTATCATTATTGTGAGTTATTGGGATTTTCCTCAGACATTAGAAAAATTTGAGGTAAAGTATATTTTTTTAACCTAGAAAGTCTACTAGATTTTTTTAATGATTCCCATTTTATTTCAATGCATATGTAGATTATATATTTTAGACAAGTATGAAATTATAGGTGCAGAATTTATAAGTTCAAATTGCTTCTATTATTTACAAATAATCACTGGAAACATTTATCCCTTTTATTGGCATACCTGACATAACAGCAGACTGCTGCTTTCTTGAAGGAATAAGGCTGCAGAAGCATATAATTCAACTGAAACAGATTTCTCCTATCAGGAAAACTAAATAGCAACAAATACCCTTGACTTTACATAGCATAATGACAACAACCTTGACTAAACACAGATCATTTGCTTCAGAAAAGGAAGAGGTCATCTAAGTATTAGTATACTAAATCCTATATCTTACTCCACATGATGTAAACTAGCTGTAGATCTAGAATAATATGTTGTGCAGGGAATTCAGCAAAGAGATAACTCAGTTTCTTTACTTTATAGATGGGAATATTTAAGTCCCATAGGGGTTAAATCATTTTCCTCAGATGAAGCAACTGGCTAGTGGCTGAGTGGGGCTATGGTGCAAGACCTGTGATTCCAGTCCAGTCCAGCATTTTTTTTTGCATTGCATTATAATTATTATTTAGACATAATTAACTTTAATAACTAGTAATTTTTCTTTAACCTTCCAAACATAACTATTTTTCTTTATAGGAACTTGGTTTCACTTTTAAGAACTACTACAGTAAGTACAATACTTGTGACAATTTGGGGAAACTTGCTCTGTCATGTTTATATAAAATGTGTTGATAACCTTGTATGTTAGTCATTTGTTTCAGTAGTTAATTCTGGAAAGCAACTCTTACAGAGTTTAGAAAAAGATTTGCACCATAAATATTAGTAGAGTTGATTACAACAGTCAGGGAGGTTTTATAGGGATAGAGCAATTATACTGAAATATACTTGGATGATAAAACATGAATATAAAATGAAAGTCTTTAGTGTGAATATTTGCTTTAGAAAAATACAATTATAGCAACATTTCTGCATAATAGGCAAAGAACAGTGATAGTTCTTTTGAACTATGATGCATGATCCAAAAGAGCTTT
The DNA here is from genome assembly GCF_049354715.1 of Callithrix jacchus. NCBI lineage: Eukaryota > Metazoa > Chordata > Mammalia > Primates > Cebidae > Callithrix > Callithrix jacchus. The sequence continues at coordinate 107,621,729 of NC_133505.1, forward strand.
ATATTTTCAATTTATGGTGCAATTTTTCTGGTTGGCAGAAAATGTAATTAGCAGGCACCATTGTACTATTTTTTATTTAGTAAAACAGCTTTACTTTTTTAAGTGACAGCTGGCGGTATGTCAATAAAGCATTATGGTAAGAAACTTATGATTTTCTAGTTATGCTATTTTGTAATTATATCAAGTTCAGTCAATCAACCTTTTAGTGATGGAATTGGTGAGTATTAGTGAGCCTTAATCTCATGTCAAGCTTTTCCTTGGGAGAAGAATTGATGAAAACCATGCTCCAGTGTTTTTCATCTCTTCTTCCTAGAATATTTAACAAGTACAGCTTAGGTAAAATAAAAGCCCTCATATGGCAAGAGAAGTGATGTCACCAAGGGAAATTTGCAGTTTAAGAGGATGTGGAGGAAAGAAGTCTGTGAATCAGTGGTAACTATGTATTTGTGAGACCAGATTTCCATGGGATTATTTTCAGATCACCATTTCTGGAGACAAACTTTGAAAAGTGACAGATAAGGTTAAAAAAGAAAAAAAGCAAGCAGATGATATAAAGTATGCCAAATTAAGGGATTTTCCTTCTGAGCTATCTATGAGAAGAAGTCACTAAGGAATTTGAGCAAGGAACTACTGTAAAGTGGAGTACCTACAAGCTATATTTGTGTTTACCTTAAGCATTGGAACCACCTTAACCAATCCTTTGGTGGGTGAAGGAAGATCAAATTGGAGGGGAAACCCCTTAATGATCTTCTAAATCTTTGGTTTTACTTTTGTTTATTGAACCTAAAGGTAGGCTTCAAAAATCCATTTTATCAAATCTGTTTCCACTTTTCAACATCAATAAATCAGTGGAGCTGTCTGTGTTAGATATACAGTAATCAAGAATGGTTTAGGCTTAGGTAATCTACTTGTAGTACTTGTACATGTTAGATTCTCTGCAAAAACTGTGAGGTATTTTCTCTCTCAGTAACCAAGTATATGAAATAGCACCAAATCCTGACAAGAATGTAGTTATGTGGAACAAGATTAAGTCTCTAAATACCCTGTACAAATATTTGGTTCTAGCATACTAGGCTTCGAAATCGGGAACCATGGACAGTGCTATTGATCAGGCAATCTCTGTCTTTAACTCATGCTTTTACCCTTTTCCAGCCAGTTTCATGGATCTGGGAGAGTTTGAGGGGAATAAGGGCTGGTACTGTTCCTCAATTCATACCATACAGATAACTACTTACCGTGCCTTTGTGTAGAGTCAGTCTTACATTCTGTCAAGGTGATATTTTGTCGTAAATATTTAGTAATAAATGGTAAGTTTAGGCTTTAGTGTATTACTATAATAATCATGTAGTAGCATGTATTGTTTAATATTGTTTTTGCTAGTATGGGACTAAAATATCCCAGGCCATTTTTCTTATGAACTATGAGGAAACCAGTGTTTTGATGGAAATAAACACTGGTCTAAAAGTTCATACACAGTGACCATTCTAGGACTGACTGCTTATGTCCAGCTTTACAAATGTGTGCAAATTTCTTCATCTCCTGAGCCTTAGTACTACATTTTAAAACTGGAGGTAATATTAGTCTCACCTCCACAACAGTATTACTGTAAAGATTAATGAGATCATATGCATGAATGGGAGTCATTATTTTTCACTTTTATGAGAAAACTTGTTTTCCATTTATTTGGCAAAGAACCTTGGATATCTATCTTATAAGATATGAAAATTGAGCACCAACTCAAGATGGCACGGTAAGAACAACTCAGGATTGAAGCTCTCAGTGAACGCATGGAGGATGAGTCAGGGCCATATTTCCAGATGGACCTTTGTTGCCCACAGAACGGGGAAATTCCCAGGTATAAAAGAGACGTGGGACTCCAGTGAAACGGTTTTGGCTGGTGCAGCCAGCGGCCGGCACTGCAGCACAGCGGCACTCAACAGCGCTCCGCACAAAGAGCACTGGTCCAGGTGCCCTGTTGAACCGGCAATCTGAGACTTGAGAGGGCAGATTGGCATATCCATCTGATTGAACGGGACTTGGACAGTGAGCTAGGCTAGGAGATTCCAGGGAAACGGCTTTTGGGCCAGGGCAGTGGGGCAAAATAAATGGCGATTCCAAACGCTCCGGGTGAAGAGTTTCACTGCGGGCACAGCTGAACCCAGGACGGTGCAGCTCGGTGGGGGAGGGGCGTTTGCCATTACCGAGGCAATCCGCCCCTACTGAGGTACACTACCATTGCTGACGCAGCCTGCCATTGCCGAGGCAATCTGTCACAACAGAGAGACTCCACTGCAGGGCGTAGCCCATGGCAGCAGGGCAGAGACCGCAGCAGCAGGGCAGAGCCTGCAGCAACAGGGCAGACCTCACACTAGCAGGGTGGAGCCTCGGCAGGCAAATAGTGACTAGACTGCCTCCTAGCTGGGCAGGACAGTGCAACGGACACATAAAGAAAGCCCCAAACCCCTGAGACAGAGCATCTGAGAAAAAAAGGATTTTTTTTTAATGAGTTCTCCTGCAGCAGAATTAAATGTAGCAGCCTAACAGCCCTGAATGAATAACAGAGCTCACAGATCAGCACTTGCGCTCCTATAAAGTACAGACTGTCTCCTCAAGCAGCTCCCTGACCCCTCTATATCCAGAAGACTGACATTTGCCAGGCATCATTCTGGGACAAAGATAGCAGAAAAAGAAACTGGTAGCATCCCTCAGAGTTCCACAGCCACTATAGGCCTGGAGTGGACCTCAGCAGTCATACAGTGGAGGGGATAGACTGGTAGAAGGAAAAACAAGTAACAGAAATACTTCATCATCAACAATCTGGGCGTCCACTCAGAGACCCAGTTGAAAAGTAAGCAACTACTCAGACGAAAGGTGGATAAATCCACAAAGATGGGAAGAAACCAGAGCAAAAAGGAGGAAAACACCCAATACAAGAACACCACAACTCCTACAAAGGACCAAAACTCCTCACCAGCAAGGGAACAAAGCTGGACGGAGAATGACTGTGATGAAATGACGGAATTAGACTTTAGAAGGTGGATAATGAGAAACTTTTGGAGCTAAAAGAACATGTTTTAAATCAATGCAAAGAAACTAAGAACCTTGAAAAAAGATTTGAGGAAAGGATAACAAGAATGGATAACTTAGAGAGGAATATGAATGAATTGAAGGAGCTGAAAAACACAATATGAGAACTTTGAGAAGCATGCACAAGTTTAAACAGCTGAATTGACCAAGCAGAAGAAAGAATATCAGAAGTTGGAGATCAACTCAATGAAATAAAACGAGAAACCAAGATTAGAGGAAAAAAGCACAAAAAGAAATGAACAAAGTCTCCAAGAAATGTGGGACTATGTGAAGAGACCTAACCTACGTTTGATAGGCATACCAGAATGTGACAAAGAGAATGAATCCAAGCTGGAAAATACTTTTCAAGATATTATCCAGGAAAATTTCCCCAACCTAGCAAGGCAGGCTAATACTCAAGTCCAGGAAATACAGAGAACACCACAAAGATATTCTGCAAGAAGAGCAACCCAAGGCACATAATTGTCAGATTCACCAGGGTTGAAATAAAGGAGAAAATACTAAGGGCAGCCAGAGAGAAAGATCGGGTCACCCACAAAGGGAAGCCCATCAGACTCACAGCAGACCTCTCGGCAGAAACGCTACAGCCAGAAGAGGGTGGGGGCCAATGTTCAACATCCTTAAAGAAAAGAACTTTCAACCCAGAATTTCATAACCAGCCAAACTGAGCTTCATAAGTGAAGGAAAAATGAAATCCTTTGTGAACAAGCAAGTACTCAGATTTTGTCACCACCAGGCCTGCTTTACAAGAGCTCCTGAAAGAGGCACTAGACATAGAAAAGAACAACCAGTACCAGCCATTCCAAAATCACACTAAATGCTAAAGATCATCAACATAATGAAGAATCTACATCAACTAACAGGCAAAACAGCCAGCTAGCATCAAAATGGCAGTATCAAATTCACACATAACAATTATTAACCCTAAATATAAATGGACTAAATGCACCAATCAAAAGACACAGACTGGCAAATTGGATAAAAAACCAAAAGCCATCAGTGTGCTGTATCCAGGGAACGCATCTCACATGCAAGGATGCACAAAGGCTCAAAATAAAGGGATGGAGGAAGATTTACCAAGCAAATGGAGAGCAAAAATAGCTGGAGTTGCAATTCTCATCTCTGATAAAATAGACTTTAAAGCAACAAAGATCAAAAGAGACAAAGAAGACCATGACATAATGGTAAAAGGATCGATACAACAAGAAGAGCTAACAATCCTAAATATATATGGACCCAATACAGGAGCACCCAGATACATAAGGCAAGTTCTTAATGACTTACAAAGAGACTTAGACTCCCACACAATAATAGTGGGAGACTTTAACACTCCACTGTCAATAATAGACAGATCAACCAGACAGAAAATCAACAAGGATATCCAGGGCCTGAACTCAGACCTGGAACAAGCAAACCTGATAGACATTTACAGAACTCTCCACCCCAAATCCACAGAATATACATTCTTCTCAACACCACATCACACCTACTCTAAAATTGACCACATAATTGGAAGTTAAGCACTCCTCAGCAAATGCAAAACAACTGAAATCATAACAAACAGTCTCTCAGACCATAGTGCAATCAAGTTAGAACTCAGAATTCAGAAACTGACCCAGAACCGCACAGCTTCATGGAAACTGAACAACTGGCTGTTGAATGTTGACTGGATAAACAATGAAATGAAGGCAGAAATAAAGAAGTTCTTTGAAACCAATGAGAACAAAGACACAACATGCCAGAATCTGTGGGACACATTTAAAGCAGTCTCCAGAGGAAAATATATAGCAATAAGTGCCCATATGAGGAGAATGGAGAGATCCAAAATTGACACCCTATCATCAAAATTAAAAGAACTAGAGGAGCAAGATCAAAAAAGCTCAAAACCCAGCAGAAGACAAGAAATAACTAAGATCAGAGCTGAACTGAAGGAGATAGAGACACGAAAAACCCTTCAAAAAATCAATAAATACAAGAACTGGTTTTTTGAAAAGATCAACAAAATAGACAGACCACTAGCCAGATTGATTAAAAATAAAAGAGAGAACAATCAGTTATTTCTTTACTGTATTATATTACATTATTTTAAAAATGTACTTTTAAAAAGTATATTAGAACCCTGGAAATTTAAAAACTTTAACGATTATTTTTACTGATTATATTGTTTATAAAATTAATAAGGATTAATAAGCATTCATTATAGATAATTTGGATGCCATTTTAGCTTGTGATAAATATTATACATGTTAATACATTTTAAAACACTCAATATTTTATATTATGTAATACCAGGATCAGGTGTGGTGGCTCATGCCTGTAACCCCAGCAATTTTGGAGACCGAGGTGAGCAGATCGCCTGAGCTTGGGAGTTCAAGACCAGCCTGGGCAACATGGTGAAACCCAATTGCTACCAAGAATACAGCAAAATTATCTAGGCATGGTAGCATTCATGTGTGGTCCCAGATACTCAGGAGCCTGAGGTAGTAGGATCCTCTTGAGACTGGGAGGTGAAGGTTGCAATGAGCTGAGATTGAGTCAATCCACTCCAATCTGGGAGACAGAATAAGACTCTACTGAAAATAAATTAATAATAGACAGTCAGACAGACAGATAGACAGATAGATAGAAAGACAAAGTAATAACTGTATTTTTAATATATGTAACAAGGAAAATCATCCGTAGTTTATTCATTAGAAATTGTCAATATTTTGATATATGCTGTTCAGACTTTTTCTATTATATCAATTATGTTCTCTGTAATATATAAATTGATACATATATTTTATGCTCTATAATATATAAACTAACATATGTATTAGTTTATATATATTATAATATATAAACTGATAAATATATTTTCATATATTCTATATTATATGTGTATCTATCATCTACCTACTTACTTAGCTACATGGCTATTTATCTAAATTCCCAGGTATCAATTCTATTATTTAGCCTTTAAGATGCAGATAAAATTGGATTGGTTTCTATATATTATGCAAAGTTCATTGACTTCCCCAAGCTGGTTACTAATTCTTGGTCATGTCAATTTCTGATAATCTTCTTATGACAAATATCTTAATGTGGAATTACTGAATAAATGTCATAAATGTTATTAAGGTTTCTGATTCATGTTAAAGTGTCATAAAGGTGGTTACTAGTTCATACCTCAAATAGGGTATATTGGTGATGTACATTTTACTTACCAATGTTAGGTTCTGTTATACAAATATACTTTTTTTTACGTAAGATTTTTCTAAGTAAATATTAAACTGATTTTATTTCCTAAATCATATACCGACTACAAAAGAACATAAGAGGAGAAAGGAACTGTGCTGGTACTTTACATATCTGAACTTCTTTTGTTTTTTTGAGATGGAGTCTCTGTCACCCAGGCTAGAGTGCAGTGGCATGATCTTGGCTCACTGCAACCTCTGCCTCCCAGGTTCAAGTGATTCTCATGCCTTATCTCTTGAGTAGCTGGGACCACAGGTGCAGGCCACCACACCTGGCTACTTTCTTGTATTTTTAGTAGAGACGAGGTTTCACCATGTTGCCCAGACCTGTCTCGAGCTCCTGACCTCAAATGATCAGCTTGCCTTGGCCTCCCAAAGTGCTGGGGTTATAGGCATGAGCCACTACACTTGGCCCTTGCCTTTTCCTAAAGAAAAAAAAAATAAAATAAAATAACAGTATGCCTAAATGACCCAAAATGTCCAACCTGTAATATAAAGCATTTTAGGAGCAGTGGTATGACACAATGCCTGTGATTTACTTTGGATGTATGCCTATAACTGTCATTAGTAATAATGAAAGTTAATGGAATGGTCTTCAATGTTTGTAACTACTTGCTGTGGTAGAAACTATTCTGTATTGTCAGTGGGTGTCAGTTTGTAATTACAGATTGCACAAACACTATGGATTGTATATATTTTGCCAACAAGGATTAACTTGGCATTTAGAAAAATGCTTCATTTTCAGTGCCCAAGAGAAAAAAAATCTGTACTTTTTAAAGGAATAGATTTGGAGAGTAACTAAGAACCCATGAAATGTAACTTGCAGTTTTCAAATTTAATGGAAAACGTGTTTTTGGATTTTGTAAAGTTTAAGTGATCATTTACTAACATTAGAGTGAGTTTTCAAATTTTAAAAAGGTCTGTAGTTATCCTGAGCTTGAAAGTCACTTATGTTTCCAGGCCAAATATAATTCATTCAATTTTGCTTGTAACCTAAGGATTTAGACTGATCAAGTAAGCCTTTGAAATACTTTTTATCATGGTTTGAAGAATAATGTTGTGGCTTGCTGACCTCTGGTTTTATATTTGGTAAAAGGGGCTAAGTAGGCTGAAGAACCAACTAAAGTAAAAGATATACAACTTTTTTTTCTTTCTTTCTTTCTTTTTTTTTTTGAGACGGAGTTTCGCTCGTTACCCAGGCTGGAGTGCAATGGCGCGATCTCGGCTCACCGCAACCTCCGCCTCCTGGGTTCAGGCAATTCTCCTGCCTCAGCCTCCGTAGTAGCTGGGATTACAGGCACTTGCCACCATGCCCAGCTAATTTTTTGTATTTTTAGTAGAGACGGGGTTTCACCATGTTGACCAGGATGGTCTCGATCTCTTGACCTCGTGATCCACCCACCTCGGCCTCCCAAAGTGCTGGGATTACAGGCTTGATATACAACTTTTAAGAGCTAAATAGATTGAATTCACCCTCACCTCCTCTACTGTTCTGCTCACTCACTCTGCTCTAGTCACTCTGGTCTTCCAAAGCATACGAAATTCCTTTCCACACCCCAAGATACTCTCTTTTTCATTCTCCAATAATTTGCTTCCTTAAGCAAGCCAATTTAAGGACAATACCCCATCTACTTTTTCTCCTCCCACCTTTCATTTTGCTTCCTTCATAGATTTTACCACAGCATCGAATTCTGTACTCATCCTTCCATTTGATTATTCAATTTGAACCTTGGCATTAAATGATGAACTCCATAATGTCAGAGATAATGTCTAGCTTTCTAACTTTCTGTTCTTAATACCAGCCATAATACTGGGTGCACATAGCATGTGCTCAATAAATATTTTGTTGATTTAATTCAAAAATTAAGGACCAAATGAATGAGTCAGAAATATATACAAGTGTAGGTCTTGAGGTTGATCTATTCAATCTTACTGAATTTTGTTGAAATACAACATTTTGCAGTTTTGATTGTCACATTTTAAATAAGGTGATAACATTTTTTTCCACCAGATATGAGCAGAAAGCTAAAAGAAATGCTGAACCTGCTATATATCTTATTGCTTATTCTTTTTGTTTATATACCTAAGATATTAAAATGTCATACTTAGTACTAGAGATGTATTTCTTATTTAGAAAGTATCATATGCTCACATTCATAATTTAAGGTTACCTTTAAGTTATGCATTTTTAAAGTGTTATGAAATTTTACTTTAAACTAAGAAATAGAAATGTATGGCTTAAAGTTCTAAATATGCTTATTGAATGTTCCAAATTAATGTTCGGCATTCACTATTTTACAACCTTATTTTTTATTAATACTGTTATAAATAGTGTAAGATATGATGTATTTACGGAAGACTTTGTTATGTGATGATGATGTTTTATTTAGGAAAAGTTGATAATATTTAAAATAGCAGTGCTATTTTCTTTCACTTACAAAATACAAATGTCTTGGTGAATCTAAAATATATTATTGAAAGAAAAAAACTCTTTTCTCTAGGGAACTTTATGCTTTTTATTGCTATGTTAGTATATTTTATAGTTGTCATACCATAAGGCTTTATTTGTTTTAGAACACTGAATTAGTTCTGCAGCAAATAAAGCTTAGGAATGTATTGGTTTATAAAAGTGGCAATGATATTTAAATACTTTTAATGTGCTTTGATTTTATAATTCTTATGTCTTTATCTTTTTATTTTATCCTATTTGTTTTCCTTTTGGAGAAAATTAGTTAATTTTGCAGAAATCATTGCTAACTTGTAATACTGAACATTTTTTCTTATTTCTGCCATTAAATTTGTTGTTTTCAAATTGGAGTATTTTATTTGTGTTAGATTTCAGTTATAGTACATACTATGACTTATATAGTATAACTTATATACAATGTTAGGTTTATAAGCTTCATATAGACATATACTCCATTGTAAGATCCATTGAGGTGGGGATTGTGCCGCAAAACCTACAATAGTGCCTCCCAGTGAATATTTGTTTACTTTCTTAATCAGTTAGTGGATGACAGGACAAAAGTGAATTGATATTTTAAGCAGAAGAAAGGACTAGATTGACTATCCTTGTTTTTTGGTGTTTTTTTTTTTTTGAGACGGAGTTTCGCCCTTGTTACCCAGGCTGGAGTGCAATGGCGCGATCTCGGCTCACTGCAACCTTCGCCTCCTGGGTTCAGGCAATTCTCCTGCCTCAGCCTCCTGAGTAGCTGGGATTACAAGCACGCACCACCATGCCCAGCTAATTTTTTGTATTTTTAGTAGAGACGGGGTTTCACCATGTTAACCAGGATGGTCTCGATCTGTTGTCCTTGTGATCCACCCGCCTCGGCCTCCCAAAGTGCTGGGATTACAGGCTTGAGCCACTGCGCCCAGCCCCTATCCTTGTTTTTTATGATATTAGAGGTATCATTTATATTATGGGTAATATAACATTTATATAATGTGTATTTTTTGGTTCTTGGATTCTTTGTAATTTTCACCTCACATATGGATATAAGAACTTGAAACACTTTAAAATGAAATGCTTTGACCCAGGAGTTAATCAAAGCAATGGTAGATATTGGATTAAAGGCCATAAAGTAAGTTCTATCTTCTATCAAAATGTCAGTATTGATTATGTATACATAGAAAGGTTGTGTTTTCACCTGAAGAAAACCAACTGTTGTGTGTTAAATTTTTAAAAACCAAATGAGTTTAGGGATTCAAGATTCTTAGCAAAGTATAAGTCTGTAATCATAATGATAAGTTAGAATTTATGACTCACAGATATGTGGGATTTATGTAAATAGGAGATATTTGAAAATTCTTATTTTTATTGCTGAGATTTAAAGCAGTCTGTAGGTTTTCTAGATAACTATGCTGTTCATCTATAGAACTAATTTAATGGAGCAGAAAGTTAACTAACTTTTTTAAGTTAAGGTGACTTTGTGGAAAACTACTTTTGGTGAATGATTTTCAACATGATCGTGATGAGTTTAAATATGCTCAATGAAGTTTTATGTCTAATTATTAGTAAACTTAAATAGGTCAACTACATATTAGAAGAAAAAGTGTGAACTTGTTTTTCCTTGGTAGTATGCTTGTCCTCCATAATTGATGGAAAGAAAGTACATACAAAAAAAGCAACTATGTGAAAGACTAAAATTATTGTTGAGAAATTATTATCCTTCAAAGACCTTATGTTTATTGACTTCATGTTATTAAAATTTCACAACCAGGATGTAGATTCCAACTTAGCTGTTTGCCTTGACCAGGTTGAATATATCTGTAAATTCATTTTACCAATATGTACTTTGCAGGGTTTTAATGTAAAGGAATAGAAGATATTCCAAGTGTTTAGTTCACTGCCTGACCTGATAAGTGTTATTTATTATTACGTATTAGTCTTATTACTATTTATTATTAACAGTACTTTAAAAATTCTGATAACTTTCTTCAAATTGTTCTTTTCTCAAAAATGGGGATTACTCCATTTTTTGAGATAATTATAATGCTGAATTACTTTAATATATTAATGACAGGGATTTTTTTCTCAGCTTGAGAACCAAATTACTTGACTATCATATCAGTACAGATAGAGAAATAATAGAGCTAATAGGAACCATCTTGAACAAAATAAGTATCTGAGGAAACCTCTCAGCTACTTCAATCTGCATTTCAGCATTAATGTGTGATTCTACTCAAATTTGGGATATTTTAAAAATTCCACTAAATAGGGAGAACTTTTCTCAACATCTGATTTTAGGTAATTTTCAAAACTACCAAGGGAGTTTGAGGACTGAAACTAGTTTTTCTAGACTATGTCATTAATTAAAAATTAGAAGAATAATTAATATTATGCATATTATGTGAACTTATAAATCATTATAGTAAGCATTTTTTGGTTAAATTACTTATACCAGTTATCTGCTTATGACTGCAGATTGCAAAATTTGCTGCACAGATACTTAAATGGCAACATATGTCACATTTATCCACTCAATGGCCACACTTTATTGTGTATAGACATATTCCGATGGGCTTTACATTCAATTTGACAAGTGAGGCAATTACCAGTCAACATGTCCTATTTGATCTGCATCTGGCTTACCCATTTGTACTATTTTTTTTTTTAAGCAACAAAAGCTGAAGAAAGAACTAGAGTAACCTAATATGAAACCTGGCTCTAATGCTTATTAGCTGTGTGACTATGGGAAAGTTTCTTAGCATGTTTTTTTTTTTTTTCCCCCAAGACAGGGTCTCACTTTATTACCCAGGCTGGAGTGTAGTGATGTGATTTCTGCTCACTGCAACTTCTGTCTCCTGGGTTCAAGTGATCCTCCCCCTCAGCATCCTGAGTAGCTGGGACTACAGATGTGCGCCACCATGCCCAGCTAATTTTTTTGTATTTTTAGTAGAGACAAGGTTTCCCATATTGGTTTCACCACAAGTGATCTGCCCACTTTGACCTTCCAAAGTGCTGGGATTACAAGCCTGAGCCACTGTGCTGGCCAGTTCCTTATCATCTTTAAATTTTAGTTGTCTCATCTGTAATATTGTGATAATGACCAATGTAAGGAAATATTACATACTTATAATTTTGCAAAATTAATGAAATTGATATAGGGAAACAGGTACTCTCCTATACTGTTGGTAAAAATGTTCATTATTAAAACATATCTATGAGGCAACTTGGTGCCACCTAATACATATTGAAAGATACATTCCCATTGAGTCAGCAGTATCATGTCTGGGACTGTGCTACAGAAATGCCTTGGTACAAAAAGATACACACACACAGACACACACACACACACACACACACACACACAAACACATAAATGATTGTTCGAGCATTATTTATAATAGTTAACTTTAGACATCCTTAAATATTATAATTAGGGAGAAGTTAAATGAATCTTGGTGTAGTCATGCAATATTAATGTGAATGTACTGAAATAAAAAGATTTCTGAGACATAGGAAATAAAAATGGAAATAAATGAAAGTGATTTAGACAAGATATGGGAAGTATAACATTATGTAAAAGTATAACAATATATATGTAATTAATGTGTAATTGCATATTATGTATCATTAATGCATTTTATAATTCCTGTGAATTGTTATAATTACTTTGAAGAGCACTACAGTGATACATACTCACTTATTAAAAGTGGTTCCTTCTGGGAAGAGACTGATAGGATGTCTAGCTGTCAGGGACTAGTGAATGCTTTCAAATTCAATGTGTGAATAGACACACTAAAGACAAAATAAACAAAGTTTTTCAATGGCAATAAACGTTTTTTCTACTATTATTAATCCCCTTGCCATCATTCTAGTTCAGGGTTTTCATTATCTCACTCAAAGTGGAAGATGGCAGGATATTCTAGAGCATAAATAAATTCTATGGAGGACTTCAGGATTTTTTCAAGCTACATTTGCCATCTCCCTTCCCAGCTCCTATTCTCATTTCTCTTCCCCAACACAGGATAGCTACTCTAGTAAGGAATAACAGATGGAGGTGGGGGTTGTGTGTTGTAGGTGATAAGAAGTAAGAAGGAGTTAACCAAATAGGGGAAAGCCAGAGGCTCTGGCATTATCATGTCGAACTCTGCAGAGAAGTCAAATACCTTAGGTTTTTTTCATGTTTTTGTGTTTGTTTTGTTTAGCACAGAGAGCAATACTTATTGATCTTGCTGACAATAGTTACAATGGTAGTGGGAGAAAAGGGTATAAAAAAACTGATGAGCAGGAGGTGAGAGTGCAGATATTATAGACAACTTCTTTCCAAGAATTTGGCTATGAATGGAGAGGAAAAAGTGGGGAGAGAGGCACTGCCCTACATTTTGTTGCATCTTACTGATTTTTGAAGACAATTTTAAATAGTGTGTCAGCCTATCTAAAGTCATTATTTTTGGTAGATATCCCAGCTTCAAGTGATTAACTAAAAAAGCAAATCAATTCCATTCCTTAGGCATACATTTTGTAATTAGTTTTTCCTGACAGGCTTCCAAAAAAGCTATGTTACTCTAGTTTTGACATTCTTCTGAATATTTTGCTGAGATTTTTGATGGTCAGAGGAGGTAACTTTATAAATTTCACAGTATACATTTATTGCATTCATAATTTATGTAAATTTTTGAGTGTTTCTTCTCTTTTTATGGCTTAAACAAAATTCCTCATGTTCTTTTAACATTTTCCCATTTCTTAATTAGTAAAAGTTTGACCTTACCTAAGACCTTTTTTTCCGACCAAACTCTATGCCTTCTTCCATGCCACAAAACTAGGGTAGATTGTAGAAGCAAACAAGATGGTTCAGGAGGAGCTTGTGGCAAGACAAGTGAGGCTTATCTGTAAATATTATGTAGAGAATATCTGGGAGGTTCAAACTATGGAGAAAGCAACTTGTAGCATTGTTTTTTAATTCAGAGACTTATCCCATAAATTATACAAAATTGAGAACCAGATATTTCTAAATACTACTCCATTTAATTTATAGGTGAATAAACTAACACTACGTATCAATATAACATATATAAAGTGAAAAATGGGTCATATTCTGAACTGCATATTTATCTTTGGTCCTACTTAAGTTATTGCAGTGATCCATGAAACAACTGAAATATTGTATTGTATTTAACATACTTTCCTGAGACATACACAACACATATTAAAACTTATGTTAGAGTCAGATATTTCCTTTTCCATGGATTTTGAAAAATTTATAACTGATTTGACTATTTTAGGAATCTTGAAATCATAAACTGCCTCATAGAACCTCCTTCAGAAAAATCACTTTACATATATTATTGCTATTATTTTGGAAGATCTGTTATTTAAAAATGTGTTTGTATTAACCAAAGATATAGCTGCTTTAATTTGGGGCACTTGATTTTAATATATATGCTAATCCATAAAGCAGAAGAGTTAACTGATTTCAGAGATATAATTTGGGTGTTGCCTTAGAGATGTATCTGTTTATTGTATGTATGCTTAAAAAAATCCCATGATGTTATTCTATTCATACATTAGAAATAATTCCTGTTATTCTATTCACACATTAAAAATGTTTATTGAGTTCCCACACTACCTGTCAGGTAGTATACTGGGTGCTGCTAAGATATCACAGTATTTTTCTCAGAATTTTCCTATAAGGACTCAGGCTATGTTTCTTTTGGAATGTCAAAGATTGAGAACTTAGCTTTAAAAAACATTCCCCAAAACTTTAAAGTTAAAAAAGATGTTCATACATTGAAACATTATTCGGTGGACATACATTTGAATAGATTGTAGCTAAACCAAAGATGAATTACAGGATTTTAAATATGGATAAAAAAGTGCAAGTTGTAGAAGACAGCATAGAGTATGTTTCCATTTTTGTAAAGCTCAGATAGAATAAAAACTAAGCTATATTTCATTTAGCAATATACAAATGGGGTGGAAAGCTATTTTTAAAGAGGAGGCAGGAAGAATGGTAAACAGAAAAATCAAGATAATGCCCCTAGAGGGGTGGCAGGGGGCTGATGTTGGGGAGAAAGTAGGTAATATTCTAGGATTCAAATTGGATCACAAGTTAGTGTCATCATTATGCTTCATAGCTTACATAGCATTTATTATTTTGGATGCATCAAATATTAGAAAATAGAAAAATAGTAGAAGACAATATTTAGTTTTCTGCCTGTTTGTAATTGTATGTGCTTTAAAAGAAAGTGATAAAGTAGAAAATTTAGAGAATTAAGTGGTTGTTATGTCTACATGAGACCAAATAATAGCCTTACTGACTGTTTTTTTGGAAGGACTAAGAAATCCTGTTTTAAAGAGTCATGTTTTAAGTTTCGCTACTTAATTTTTATTTCAGTGACAGGACCACTTCAGGTCGGTTTAAGGTTTATAAGAAAAAAATAAATTTAACAAATGTTTATTGAGTTTCCACAGTACCTGTCAGGTAGTATATTTGGTGTTGCTAAGCTATCACAGTAAATAAGATAAATTTCTGCTGTTTGATACCTTTAAGTTCAGTGGAGACAACAGGATAAATGTGTCTATTAATCCATTAGTACAAATTCTGAAAGCACAGAATGTTACATTTAAATTAAGGATGTTCCTAAGTCATCCCTTAATGTTATAAAAAATTCATGACCAAAACACCAAAAGCATTGGCAACAAAAGCCAAAATAGACAAATGGGACCTAATGAAACTCCACAGCTTCTGCACGGCAAAAGAAACAGTCACTAGAGTGGATCGGCAACCAACAGAATGGGAAAAAATTTTTGCAGTTTACCCATCTGACAAAGGGCTGATATCCAGAATTTACAAAGAACTCAAACGGATTTACAGGAAAAAAAACAAACAAGCCCATTCAAAAGTGGGCAAAGGATATGAACAGACACTTTACGAAAGAAGACATATATGAGGCCAACAATCATATGAAAAAATGCTCATCGTCACTGGTCATCAGAGAGATGCAGATCAAAACCACATTGAGATACCATCTCACGCCAGTTAGAATGGCGATCATTAAAAAATCTGGAGACAACAGATGCTGGAGAGGATGTGGAGAAAAAGGAACACTTTTACACTGTTGGTGGGAGTGTAAATTAGTTCAACCATTGTGGAAGACAGTGTGGCGATTCCTCAAGGCCTTAGAAATAGAAATTCCATTTGACCCAGCAATCCCATTACTGGGTATATATCCAAAAGACTATAAATCGTTCTACTATAAGGACACATGTACATGAATGTTCATTGCAGCACTGTTTACAATAGCAAAGACCTGGAATCAACCCAAATGCCCAGTGATAATAGACTGGATTGGAAAAATGTGGCACATATACACCATGGAATATTATGCAGCAATCAGAAATGATGAGTTTGTGTCGTTTGTAGGGACATGGATGAATCTGGAGAACGTCATCCTCAGCAAACTGACACAAGAACAGAAAATGAAACACCGCATATTCTCACTCATAGGCAGGTGATGAAAAATGAGAACACATGGACACAGAAAGGGGAGTACTAAACACGGGTCTATTGGGGGAAAAGGGGAGGGCCAGTGGGAGGGGGAGGTGGGGAGGGATAGCCTGGGGAGAAATGCCAAATGTGGGTGAAGGGGAGAAGGAAAGAAAAGCACACTGCCATGTGTGTACCTACGCAACTGTCTTGCGTGCTCTGCTCATGTACCCCAAAACCTAAAATCCAATAAAAAATAAAAATAAAAAATAAAAAAAAGTGAATAAAGCAAAGCTTAATATAACAGCTTATATAGAAAAGATTGACTTTTTGTTAATTTTGTCTAATTTCTCTTTGTTTTGATTATTTCATAGGCTTATATATTATCCAACATTTAGGAGTTTTCTTGTCAAGATACTAAGATGTTAAGGCAAATGCATCAATTCGGTGAAGTAACTGTGACATAGCTTGTTACAGATAAATCTTTATGCTTACTCAGATATCCTTGGCCTGAATGACACTGTAATTTATTTTTCTTTAATAAATGTCCTTCTCTAGGAATCAGTTTGGTATATTGAAGAGTATCATATTTTAGAGAAACTTTGTTTGAATTTTATTTCTGACATGCTTTATTCCATCTTTATGACTTTAGATAAATTAGCTACCTTTGGCAAGGGTTAATTTTCCATTTATAAAACGGAGTTGGTAATATTGTTCAGATAGAGCTGTGAGGATTAAATTTTATGATGTATACAAACACCTAACCAACTAGAGCACAGTGACTATTATGTGTTTAAATCCAGGATAGTGCTAAATAGGATTTAAGACCACTTAAGGATAAGGCCTTCAGTGTTTGCAAATTGGATTTGTTTTACTCTGTGATTAATTTCCTAGTCCTAGAACATTGTGTGTGCTGAGTTACTGAAGTTTTAAATGAATTAACTATTAAAAGCTGAAAGTCAAAAGTGTTTCAAGACAGCTCTCTAATTCAACTCACAGAAAATGTCTTTTGAAACAAAGTGTGCTGCTCTCTTTTTATCCTGAATTGAAAGATTAGGAAGAAATTGTGCAGACACTCAGATATCTGCCTTGTTTCTCTAGTTTGAGATGGAATGGGTACAGAAAGGAAATTTTCCAGGTAGAAGATGAAGAATTTGGGAAACTTTCCATCTGTGTCTGAGTTAGACATTAATGTTGGCTTTGTTATTTAGTTCAAAGTCCTGCCTGTAAATTGCAAAACATCTAGGGTATTCATAATCAAATAGAAAGCAACACATGCGTGCTCGCTTCAGCGGCACATATACTAAAATAGGAATGATACAGAGACGATTAGCATGTCCCCTGCGCAAGGATGACACGCAAATTCATGAAGTGTTCCATATTAAAAAAAAAAAAAAGCAACACGTGCATTCCAAATGATATTTGGATTATTCACAAATTGGTATTTTCTGCTCTCTTACTATGCTCTCTCAGTATGAATCAGTGGAATTGACTGTAGAAATGTCACCACTGTATGCAGAACACAGTGCAAAGAAAATAATGTACATTTTGATCTCTTCCTCTCATCTATTCTGTTCAAACTTTTTCAAAAAACCAAATATTCATAAAGTATTTTAAACTCATATAGTTTGATTTATTCCTACTTGTTTAAGAAATAAATGTGAATTTCTTTGAAATATGTATTTATTTAATTTTAATTAACTGGCTAAGTTTTTCTGTAATTAAAATCAAATTTATAAGTATACTTTAAATTCCACCTAAAAGAGTATTTCAGTGTTTAAAGAGGTATAGATAAACATTTCAATGACATTAAAGTGGTTTACAGTTTATTATTTTTTAAGCAAAGGACTGGAATGTTTTAGTTGTATCAAACACCTCCATAAAAAGTGGTTTTTGTTTTTCATAGGAGAGTGAGGGCTCTTTTGCAGGTTTAACAGAAGTGTTGTCAAGGGTTCAGCTATGGGAAGAGATGAGAGGCTTATCATGCAAGGATGCACTAGAGTGGGTATGATGGTGATTTTCTCAGGCTTCTGGTGGTCACGGTTGAAATGTTGCTTTAGCATTTCCAATCCCATCTTCTTCTCAAAGTTTTCTGAAACTGCCTTCCTTCCCACTTTCTCAGCAAAAGTAATTGTGTTGTATTGGCTCACAATCATTTTATTTGACTAGGTCAGATCATAATCTCAGTTGGGGAAAAGTTTTGTTGTTTTTGTTGTC
Source organism: Callithrix jacchus (assembly GCF_049354715.1). NCBI lineage: Eukaryota > Metazoa > Chordata > Mammalia > Primates > Cebidae > Callithrix > Callithrix jacchus. The sequence continues at coordinate 107,640,204 of NC_133505.1, forward strand.
GTATTTGAGACGGAATTTCATTCTGTTGCCCAGCCTGGAGTGCAGTGGCGTGATCTCGGCTCACTGCAACCTCAGCCACCCGTGTTCAAGTGATTTTCTTGCCTCAGCCTCCTAAGTAGCTGAAACTACAGGTGCCTTCCACCACACCCAGCTAACTTTTTGTATTTTTAGTAGAGATGGGTTTCACCATGTTGACCAGGCTGGTCTCAAACTCTTGACCTTGTAATTTGCCCACCTCGGCCTCCCAAAGTACTGGGATTACAGGTGTGAGCCACTACCCCCAACTGGGAGGAGATCTCTAAACCAAAGAATAGGGCTGCTATTACTTAAAAAAAAAAAAAAAAAAAAGTACAATGGATACCAGGCAGGCAATAAACAATAAATATCCAATAGAGTAGGGTTTATAAAACAGAACAAAATTATTGACCAACAGATGAGATGTTATGCTTTTTATAACACAAATAATGGGGAGACTTTATCAAATCAGATATTACATTGAGCGGTAACAGTACAGGAAACTTGTAGGACTTTTTATAAACATCCAGTTATCCGGGCTTTAGGGAAGTTGCTTTAGCATCAGGTAAATAATCTTTGGAACTGGGTCTGATTGTAAGTACATTACAACAAAATAAATACTTTAGGAATTTATGATTGGAAATTCTTTATCCCAATAAACAAATCATTACATTTTAATTTGACCTTAGATCTCATCCATTTATGCATTTTTTTTTTTTTTTAAGACAGAGTTTCGCTCTTGTTACCCAGGCTGGAGTGCAATAGCGCGATCTCAGCTCACTGCAACCTCCACCTCCTAGGTTCAGGCAATTTTCCTGCCTCAGCCTCCTGAGTAGCTGGGATTACAGGCACGCGCCACCATGCCCAGCTAATTTTTGGCATTTTTTTTTTTTTTTTTTTTTTTTTTTTAGTAGAGACGGGGTTTTCACCAAATTGACCAGGATGGTCTCGATCTCTTGACCTCGTGATCCACCCGCCTCGGCCTCCCAAAGTGTATGCATTTTAATGGGAAAGTACTGGATAAGATTTACATGACTTGGCTTCTTGTGATTTAACTAGCAAGTTTCTCCATCTTGACTTCCTTGTTCATTAAGTGAGGCTGTCAAGAAAGATCTTTAAGATGCCTTACAGTTCTGTAATATATTATAATTAGATTGCTCTGAGTGGCACAAATAAAATTAATGTTTAGCATAGTAAAATCTATTATAGAGAGAAGGAAAGTTTATTTAATCTTTATTTAAAATGTATATATACAGCTCATAGCTCAATATATTAAGCATTTTGGACACCCAAGTTTTTAAAATATATAAATAATAAATTTACATTATTAGAAAAACAGTTACAAAAAGATTATTGTCGTAAGATTTCTCTGTAAGGAAATTAACAGAACACAAATAGAAAATGGTAGTTTTATCGCTTCTCACCCTGTTGGCTAGGATCAAGTCAAAATGGTAATTCTGATTTCTAAGACCATTTTAAATTATAGTTATATGAGAAAATGGCCTTCAAGATAATTTAAATAATCTTATGATTGTTATTGCATTGGTTAAAATGATTAGTTTGGAGAATGGTTCAAATTAGTAGTGAGTTTTTTATGAACTCACCTATAATCAATGATTGAATTTCTAGCACGATTATTAATATTTTGAACTATTGGTTATGCAGTAAAGTAGAGCTAGTAAAATATCAATGGAAACAGCATCTAAAAAGTTAGTCTCCAGAAGTATTATTTATAATATATATTCTTCTAAAAATATTTTTATTGAATACCTCGATCTGTAAAAAATACATATATACATACATACATATGTGAATACTTTAAACAGCTTTAAGGATATCGCCATTATATTCATTTATGGATTCTATACCTGTCCTAAGTTATATATATTATACAATATGTAAGATATAAATTTAAGAGAATAAGATAAAGATTAAATAATTGATATTTTAAAAATTTAGTTTCATGGTATGCTTATATGGTATGATTTATCTATATACAGTATGGTATTTTTGTTTTGGCTAAAACAGAAAAGAAATCAGAGGTAATACAATTGAATATGAATCACTGTTTTTAAAAAACTTTTTGAACATTTTGAATTGTAGGAAATCTGATACTATAGTTTGATTTATTGATTTTAATGACTATAGGACTGAAAAATGCTTCCTCACAAAAATATATAGATCTAAGTGGAAAATAAATTGTTGGCTAAAAATTATGCTAACATTTTTACTCAAATCAAACTGATGCATTTCCATCTCACTTGCAGTTAACTAGTTATTCTTATGAAGTAGTCACATAATGCTAAACTTAAACATTTCTGGCAAATGTGTTCAGAATCCTGTGAAATATGTCAATAATTAAAATATTTCTACGCTTCCACTTTTACCACATTCTTTTCATAGTATTAACTTTTTTTCAGTAACGACTTTTTTTTATCATTTGTTAATCAGCAAAACGGTGTGTGGAATAAATGACATTTATGATCTCCTACATGTCAGTACAAAGTATTATAAAGATTAACTATATTTTAAATGTCTTGTTTTCAAGAAATTCACTGCTTTAACAACATTCTGTCACACTTAAGAAAATTTCTAGCTTCATGTCTTGTCTTAATACCTTGCTTATGATTAATGTAAATAATTACTTTCATGTGGGTAGGACTATTACTGTTTTCTTGCTTTGCTATTTTTTTTTCCTAGTCTGACTGAAACCCTGTCACTTGTTATACAGTCTTTCCATTAAATATTATTATTTTATTTATTTATCTTTAATATTTGAAAAGATTTATTTTAAGCCAAATATCAGTGACCATGGCCCATGGTCTTCAGAAAGTCTTGAGAACATGTGCCTAGGGTAGTTGGGGTGCACCTTGGTTTTATACACATTAGAGAGGCATGAGACATGAATCAAATACATTTAAGAAATACATTGATTTGGTCCAGAAAGGCAGAACAACTCAAGGGTGTGGGGGAGGTTCCAGGCTACGGTGAATTTAAATTGGTTGAGTTTGTCTAAAGATTTATAGAAAGGTAATATTCTAGTTAAAATAAAGATTCTGCAGCTCAAAGTTCTTTTGAAGTCTTATAGTGGCTGTCTTAGAGACAATAGGATGACAAATGTTTTCTATTCAGATTTTAGGTTATTTCCTTAGGATTGGGAGGGTCTGGATGAAAAAGATCTACCTATTTTAGTAAAGATTCTTCACAGATGCAAATTTTTCCCCAAAAAGAACAGCTTTGCAAGGCCATTTCAAAATATGGCAAAGAAGCATGTTTTTGGGTAAAATATTTTGATTTTCTTCTTTACCTTGTAATATTATGCCAGAGTCAGGTTGGAAAGTAAATAATAATATATAGGGTTAAATAAAACCAAATCTTTATGATGAGAATTTATGATTTGTAGGGCATAACTCTTCAGACTTCTTAGATAGGAATTTGGACAAAATTTTTAAAAATTAGAGTTTAGTCCTTAATTATTTACTAGAATTTGTGAGATATGATTAAAGTGATGCTGTGAGAGAAATGTATATCCTTAATTATTTATATTAGCAATAAAACTATGATCATTACTAGGATAAGTATTTATCTTAAAACATTATTAACTGAACAGGAGAGTAAATCCAATAAAAGAAAAAGGAAGAAATAATATAAATGAAAGTGAAAATTAGTACAATAGGGAAAAAATGATAAGGTAGAGATCAGCAAATCCAAAAATTTGTTCTTTGGAAACAAACAAAAATAGATAAATTACTAGCAAGACTGATCCTGAGAAGAAAGGAGAACACAGAAATAGACATTTTATGAATAAAAATTGGGCATCAATATACAGTAGAGATTACAAGATAACCAAAGGTATTTATAAGATGCATAGGTAGTTCAGTGGGGGAAAGATAATCTTTTCAACAAATGATGCTGAAACAACTGAATATCCGTATTTTTTTAAAAAAGAAAACCTTGGCCGGGTGCGGTGGCTCAAGCCTGTAATCCCAGCCCTTTGGGAGGCTGAGGCGGGTGGATCACGAGGTCAACAGATCGAGACCATCCTGGTCAACGTGGTGAAACCCCGTCTCTACTAAAAATACAAAAAATTAGCTGGGCATGGTGGTGCGTGCCTGTAATCCCAGCTACTCAGGAGGCTGAGGCTGGAGATTGCCTGAACCCAGGAGGCAGAGGTTGTGGTGAGCCGAGATCGCGCCATTGCACTCCAGCCTGGGTAACAAGAGTGAAACTCCGTCTCAAAAAAAAAAAAAAAAAAAAGGAAAAGAAAAAAAAAAGAAAACCTTGATTCTTACTTCACACTCTGCATAAAAATTAACTCCAGATGAATCATAGATGTTAAGTGATACTGCTTAGATGAGTGGAGGAACACCAGTCTTCTTGGTCCTCATGCTGGTTTAGATAAAACAAGATGGACACACGTGGGGTGATTTTAAGAGTCAGATTTTAATAGACAAGAAGGAAGGAGAAGGCAGAAGGAAGAGGCTCCCCCATACAGAGACAGGGTGGTGATGGTGCTCCAAAGCCAAAAGAGGAGGTCCCTCTTAAATATTATTTATTAAAGAACTCATTTAGCGTTAAACTTACAATTTCTCTAATATAGTTTTCCGTTAGGTTAATAAAAAGCAAAATATATATTTCCTTATTTAAAAATTTAACTGATATTCCAATCTGAACTATATGGAAACATTGGTGTTTTGAGCTAGCTGTGTAGCAATTCTACCACTTATGAGAGAATGAAAGAGGAATAGAACAAGATCATAATGTTAAATTACCCCTTCAACAAAGATACACACTATGGAAATGTATAAAGTGATGATATGTCTTTTTAAGTTCGTTTGAGAATGAAGCAAGGTAGCTCTTTTATGTAGATTCATAGTAATATTGAAATTTTAACATGTATAATTTTTGAAGTCATTTTGAAATCGTCAGTTCCTCATAAATGGTGGAACAGAGAATGTTTTCTTTTTATTTATTTTGTTTTATTTTTTAGTACATTATTGGGGTACAAGTGGTGTTTGATTACATAAGTAAAATTTTTAATGGTGACTTGTGAAATTTTGGTGCAGCTATCACCTGAACAGTATACACTGCACCATATTTGTAGTCTTTTGTGTCTTGCCTTTCTCCCGCTCTTCCCCTCAAGTCCCCAAATTCCACTGTATCATTCTTATGCCTTTACATCCCATAGCTTAGCTCCCACATATCAGTGAGAACATACAGTGTTTGGTTTTTCCATCCCTGAGTTACATTACTTAGAATAATAGTCTCCAATCTCATCCAGGTCACTGCAAACACTGTTAATTCACTCCTTTTTATGGCTGTGCAGAATTACATTATTTATGATATATATGTATGTATATATATCATATATATACATTTAAGTAATATATATACATACATATATATGATGTATACATATATATCATATATATTAAATATAATATACATATATATCATATATATTAAATATATATACAGATTTAAGAAATATATATGATACATTTAAGAAATATATCATATTTTACAAAATATATATTAAATGTATATATATCATACACACATATCATATATAATGTAATATATATAGTGTGTGTGATATATATCTCATATATACATATATATACATGTGTGTATATATATATACACCCACACACATGTATCACATATATATGAGACATATATCACACACACACACACACACACACACACACAGTTTCTTTATCCACTCGTTTATTGATGAGCATTTGGGTTGGTTCCATGATTTTGCAATTGTGAATTGTGCTGCTATAAACATGAATGAACAAGTATATTTTTAGAAAGATGACATATTTTCCTCTGGTTAGATACCCAATAGTGGGATTGCTGTATCAAATGGTAGTTCTGGATCAAAAGGCAGGCCTCGTAGTGATGAAATCTCTCAGCAATTGCTTGTTTGTAAAGGATTTTATTTCTCCTTCACTTATGAAGCTTAGTTTGGCTGGATATGAAATTCAAAGTTGAAAGTTCTTTTCCTTAAGGATGTTGAATATTGGCCCCCACTCTCTTCTGGCTTGTAGGGTTTCTACTGAGAGATCCACTGTGAGTCTGATGGGCATGTGGGTAACCCAACCTTTCTCTCTGGCTGCCCTTAGCATTTTTTCCTTCATTTCAGCCCTGGTGAACCTGACAATTATGTGCCTTGGGGTTGTTCTTCTTGAGGACTTCATGACTAAAACACCAAAAGCATTGGCAACAAAAGCCAAAATAGACAAATGGGATCTAATTAAACTCTAGAGCTTCTGTACAGCAAAGGAAACAATCATTAGCATGAACCAGCAACCAGCAGAATGGGAAAAAATTTTTGCAATCTACCCATCTGACAAAGGGCTAATATCCAGAATCTACAAAGAACTAAAACAGATATACAAGAAGAAAACAAGCAAACCCATTCAAAAGTGGGTAAAGGACATGACAGACACTTTTCAAAAGAAGACATATATGAGGCCAACAAACATGAAAAAATGCTGTCATCACTGGTCATTAGAGAAATGCAATTCAAAACCACATTGAGATACCATCTCATGCCAGTTACAATGGTGATCATTAAAAAATCTGGAGACAACAGATGCTGGAGAGGTTGTGGAGAAATAGGAACACTTCTATACTGTTGGTGGGAGTGTAAATTAGTTCAACTATTATGAAAGATAGTGTGGCGATTCCTCAAGGACCTAGAAATAGAAATTCCATTTGACCCAGCAATCCCATTACTGGGTATATATCCAAAGGATTATAAATTGTTCTATTATAAAGACACATGCACTCATATGTTCATTGTGGCACTGTTTACAATAGCAAAGACCAGAACCAACCCAAATGCCTACTGATTATAGACTGAACAAGGAAAATATGGCACATCTACACCATGGAATACTATGTAGCCACAAAAAATGATGAGTTTGTGTCCTTTGTAGGGACATGGATGAATCTGGAAACCATCATTCTTAGCAAACTGACACAAGAACAGGAAATCAAACACTGGATGTTCTCACTCGTAGATGGGTGTTGAATGATGACAACACATGGACACAGGGAGGGAGCATCACACACTGGAGTCTGTTGTGGGGAATAGCGGAGGGATAGTGAGGAGTATGGAGGTTGGAGAGGGATAACATGGGGAGAAATGCCAGATATAAATGATGGGGGAATGAAGGTAGCAAACCATCTTGCTATGTATATACCTATGCAGCAAACCTGCATATTCTGCACATGTACCCCAGAACCTAAAGTGCAATTAATATATATACACACACACACACACACACACACACACACACACACACACACACACACACACATATAAAGTAGTTCTTCTTTTAGTTCTTTAAGGAATCTCCACACTGTTTTTCATAGTGGCTGTACTAGTTTACATTTCTACCAGAAGTGAAAGTTCCCTGTTCATGGCATCCACACCAACATCTACTGTTCATTGATTTTTTGATTATGGCCATTCTTGCAGAAATAAGGTGGTATCACATTGTGGTTTTGATTTACATTTTCCTGATGATTAGTGACTTGAACATTTTATTCATATGTTTGTTGGCCCTTTGTGTATCTTCTTTTGAGAATTGTCTATTCATGTCCTTAGCACACTTTTGATGGGATTTTTTCTTACTGATTTGTTTGAGTTAATTGTAGATTTTGGATATTAGTACTTCATCAGGTTTATAAATTGTGAAGATTTTCTCCCACTCTGTGGGTTGTCTGTATACTCTGTTGACTGTTCCTTTTGCCCTGCAAATTCATGAGTTTAATTAGATCACAGCTGTTTATCTTTTGTTTTCATTGCATTTGCTTTTGGGCCCTAGGTCATGAAATTCTTGCCTAAGCCAATGTCTATAAGGGTTTTTCCAGTATTATCTTCAGAATATTTATAGTTTCAGGTCTTAGGTTTAAGTCCTTAATCCATCTTGAGTTGAGATGATTCAAACAAATGGAAACACATAGTATGCTCATGGATGGTTAGAACCAATATCGTACCGCCAAAAGCAGTCTACAAGTGCCATGCAATCCCCATCAGAATATCTACATCATTCTTCACAGAGTTAGAAAAAAAAGCAATTCTAAAATTCATGTGGAACCAAAAAAGAGACCACAGAGCCAAAGTAAGAGTAAGCAAAAACAACAAATCTGTAGGCATCATACTACCAGATTTCATACAATACTGTAAGGCTATAGTAACCAAAACAGTGTGGTGCTGGCATAAAAATGGTTACATAGACCAATGGAACAGAATAGAGAACTCAGAAATTAACCCAATACTTACAGCCAACTAATCTTTGACAAAGCAAACAAAGACGTAAAGTAGAGAAAGGACACCCTTTTCAACAAATGGTGCTGGGATAATTGGCTAGCTATATGTAGAAGAATGAAACTGGCTCCTCATCTTTCACCTTATATAAAAATCAATTCAAGATTGATTAAGGACTTAAACCTAAGACCTGAGAATGTTTTCTTAATGGTACAGTGATCCTTTACAGTTTAAATAACCTAAAAGGAAACTGCCTATATTTTATACACTGTTCATTTATATGCATATAGCTATAATAAAATATAGACTTTCTTAGATTCAGTTAGAAATTTGGCTGCCTTCCCAGCAAAATGCAAGTATATAAAAACTGAATTTCCTCATCTGTTTAACAAGTTGGCCTTGTCAACCCTTATATATATATATATATATATATATATATATATATATATATATATATATATACACACACACACACATAGATATATATATATATTCAGTGATAACCCATCTTTTTACTGTTTGAAAAATTCATATGCTGAAAGATGATCTATGTTTTGACACTGAAAACTAACTGTATGATTTTTTTTTATCCCTAGACTTCTTTCATGGAGCAAATTGGGTAAATTCTCAGGTCACTACATAAGCAATAGTCTATTTCCTTTTTTTCTGGAGTATGTTTTCTGTTCCCTGCTTTTTCTAATTGAACACATTAGATTAAGGTACTCAGAGTCATCATTTTTAATTTTTTATTTAACAAATCTTCATATTTAATAGAAAATGTTATAAAACTAAATGGTAGATTTTGTGGGAGGGCATAAAAATGTGAAGGACAGCCAGCATGTTATAGTGGAAGAAAAAAGACAGGTTTAAAACCAGGTTACCTCTGAACCTGAAACCCAAACTTGTCACTGCCTTGCTGCAAAACTTTAGGAAAGTCACTTACCTTGCATAAGTCTCTGTTTTTACATCTGAGAAAGGAGGTTAAGTGTTAAGCAAATTAATCTGTAGTGTTTGAAATGGGGCCTCCTGCACCCTTCCATAGCTCAGCTGGTAGAGCAGAGGAATATAGACTGTAGCAACATCTGTGAAATGGGGTCCTCAGAGTAGACAATCAGGAATTTATATCTGTATCTTATACAACAAGAAGATTAGAGATAACTGATTTTGTTCAACTTTTACTAAAATATTAAATATGGTATTTATCTTGTGTAGGAAATTTAAGAATTGTACAAAACCAGCTATAAATATATTGTACTTTAAAACAAGCAGCATGATGTGCTTCCATCAGACAAGTGGGCAAAAACACATTTGACTTTTAGGCCTTTGCTTTGATTACTGAAAATGTGTTGTCTTCTAAGCAGATACTGAGTAATATTTTTTTCTTCTAAAGTGGTGTGCAACAACAGTTGTGATTTGACTCATTGACTTTCAGTTTCTCAAGCAGTATTTGGCTATGTAATACAGAATCTTATTAATAGTCTAAAGGTATTTTAAAAGATATATGTAGGGAGAGAGTCAACCTGGTCTGAATAGTGATAGCACATATCAACCCTATTGTCTTTTACAGCTCCCGTAGTTATGAATTGACTCCCTGGGGCTGTTATCTGCCATACAGTTATGTGAATGTTTTCATTGCAGCCTTTCCAACTTAAAGCTAATCTTCTTTAAACATGAAAAATAACTTTTATTCCTCACAAAGAAAAGCCATTATTAAATGTTTTGAGACCCCAAGTGTTTTTGAGTTATTCAAATTATAAGATGAAGCATTTATTGAAATGTGTCTTGTTGTTTAAGACTAATATGTTGGCAATAAAGTTTTAAAAAATTGCTATGGCAAGTGTTTGCTTAATTGTAGTTAGAAAAACAGTCACTGTTAATATACTACAGCATTTAATGACACTTCCATGTGTGATAAAAGCAAAAAGTACTTTCATTAGTTAAACAGATAAAAATGGCTTACTTTCTCATGTGCTCTCTTTGAACTTCTTGCATATATAACTTTCTTTTGTTAAACACATAATCTGTCAACTAATCAGCAAAGATTTGTTGTACTCCTTTTCTGCAGTGTATGTTGTGCTAGTTCTTACACAGAATAAGACAAAGTAAGTGGCTTCCCATCACATTGGAGAGGTAATCAACTCTCTAAATGAAACAGACAGTAATATTAGCTGATGTACGAGTAAGCAACAATATCAGAGGTACCAAATAGCATGTCCCAATGTATTCTGTGAAACATTATTTATTTAAAATGAGGTAAAAAGATTCTACAGCCAAATGTGTTTGGGAAATGTGCCCCAATATACAGCTCTTTTAAAGATTTATAGTGTACTCCAGCATATTAATGGGTCTGAGGAGACCTGCAGTAAAGAAGCCTGTAAAAATCACTTGACTAAGCAATTTTCCAAGTTTATTTTTCCATGTGCTGAGTATCTCCTACAGGAACCCACTTTAGGAAATGCTCCTTGATTTAGAATCTTTAGAATCTAATTAAACATAGTGTCCCCTTAAAGGGTGGGAAAGCCTGCTTTTTAAGACTAAATGTTGGTTTTAAAACAGTGTTACATTTATAGATGCATTATTGAGGTCAGTGGAGACTGTTACAACTTTTCAGGAGGAAAACTTGGCAAGACATGTAAAAGTATACAATGTAAATGCTCTTTGGCTTAGGGATTATACTTCTAGAATTTACTCTTGTTCTAAAGATCTTTATGGCTAAGCATGGCCTCTGAAGAATAATCTCATTAGCCTGCCATTTAATATCATCCACAACATTTCCTTAATACAATTTGGGATATACCAATATGTGCAAATATGTGTTATATAAATGAAGAGTAGAGACATATTTATAGAGGCTAGAAAGTTTGGGAAAAGATTCATGGAGCAGGTAGAAGTTAGAGCAGCCCGATTATATGAATGGTATTTTGATAGAAGAGAAGTCATTATGCACTTGATACTCCAAATTCTAAGTTCAAAATGGGCAATTGGCACATTGTGGAGTTAATTAAATATTTGTGTGTGTGTGTGTGTGTGTGTGTGTGTGTGTGCTGGTGATGCTACTATATGTCAGGGTTCTAAGAACTTTATTATATCATTTCACAAAACCAACCCATTATATAAATACTATTATTTTTTTATTTTATTGACATGAAGAAACAGATTTCACAGTTTTCCTTGGGCCACATTGCCAGTGAAAGTTTGAGATTGGTAAACGCATCTCAGAGTCTGAATTTTAGCCACTTTGTTTCATTGTGATCAGAATGTTGTCTAATTAAGCCCCAGAATACAAAATACCTTATAAATCTTGAGAGTCTGAGATTTTTTTTCCATCATACCGAAATTTACATTATTTGATGGAGTTTTTGATGGATATAAAACCAGGAGACATTATGAACTATCGCCATTAATTAAATTGTAATCATACCTATGCATTCAAAAAAAAAAAAAAAAAACAGACTATGTAAATTCTGAACTTCTCTTGGTTGGAAGTAAAACCAGTCAAATTGAGTATCTACACCTTCACATTTGACTCTCTGTTAAAGAATTTAATGGTTTCCAACATAGGTAGGATACATACTGAACAGTTATGATGACTTGCCTATTTGTTTGCCTTTATCATATAATCAGTAAGACTTGAGACTGAGGCATTTGTGATGCAAGCTAATCTATCCTTTCTCACAGCAGAATACATGAGAAGGACATCTATCTTAAGACATTGACTGGAAGACATAGATTGTCTCAAGATCACAAAGACCCTAAGGGCATTCCAAAATTAATTGTTAATGTTAAGGATCTGTTAGTGTTAATAAGGATAATGTATAGAATCCTCAATTATAGGAGAAATCTTATTTTTATTATCTTATTACAAATGAAAGAGAAATATTTTTCATTGTACAAAATTCTAAAGAAGTATCATTTTTTTCAAACTTTTTCTTAAATGTATTAGTTAATTGCTATTAGGAAAATTTCTTTAATATTGAGTGTCTTCTGTTTTTTTTTTTTTTTTTGCAAGCACTGTCATGGGAGAGTGTCTTCTTTATTATTTGTTTTTTCTTTCATACATTAATTAGGCTAATACCTGAAGTATTTAATAAAGTTCAGTAAGCAGCAGAAATAATATGTACAGAGGACAGAGTAGCTATTAATAAACAGCTATTATACATTCAGTATTATTGGTACTGGATATGCAAATGAGAACAGGAAATAAATTACACATAAGAAATAGAACACAATCAAAACATTGGTTGTTTTACGTTTTTAAAGCACTCAGATCTCACTGAATTCAGTAAACAGGCCAGGAACTTCTTGTTTATCTGGTATCCAATTTCATTTGGCATTGTGTCTGCAACTTCTTTCTGAGAAAATAGTAGACAATCTGAAGAATTTAAAAAATCAAAACAAAAGCCAAGTGATGACATAGATTTAGTAGAATATAACACAACCTCCTAAATATTTTCTATAATACAATACTATGCAATGGCAAATGACATTATTGCAGTGCTATATTTGTCCATTCACTGAGTATCTCCTACAGGAACCCACTTTAGGAAGTCCTCCTTGATTTAGAATCTTTAGAATCTAATCCAACAGAGTGTCCCCTTAACGGGTGGGAAAGCTTCCTTTTTAAGACTAAATGTTGATTTTAAAGCAGTGTTACATTTATAGATGCATTATTGAGGCCAGTGGAGAATGTTACAACTTTAACAGAGTTCAGTAAGCAGAGCAATGTCTTATGGTCTCAGAGAAAAACTCAAGTTTATGTATGATTGTTTTCATGGAAAATATATTCAATTATATTCAAAGTTTTCAAAACTGATTTATGTATGTGTTAGTATATTGTATTTTTTATACATAGGAAGTTTGATTTCCAGAAAAAAAAAAAACATAACATTTAAAAGAAAACTAGTTGATCAAGTAAAAGAAGCAAATGTGTAATATTTGATCATGGGAGTTTTTCATTATTCACATAATTACATATATGAAGTTTCAAAAATTAGAACTTCCAGATTAAAAAGCTTGCAACCATTTTCTATAGTTTCTCTAAAGAAATAAAAGCATAAATAAATACAGTTTCAAAAATAAATGCTAATCTTAATTTTTAGTATCTAGAATTTCCACATTTATTTTTGCTGGGAAAAGAGAACTATTATATATTGTAAACCATAACCAGCTTTAATAGACTTTGTATTGTGTTTTAATAGCTGGTCTATTTATTGAGATTTATTAAAATTAAAACAATTAAGATACATAATTAACTTTATTAGCAAATTCATACAAGATTTTTTCTGTTTCAAAAAGTATTATTTTTGAAACTGTTTCTTCCAGAAGTCAGCCATTTAAAGCATCTTCATGCAGATATTTATTTGTGGTCTTTTGTTATGTCTATTCTCAAATCTTGTACTATGTTAATTGACAATATTAATCTGTTTCCGTAATAATTACAGTTTTTAAACTTCTTTTGTGCAAGATTTAAAAATTTGTAAAACACATTGCTATTATCAGAATTTGAATAGCATAGAATTGTTTTATTTTAAAATAATATGAAATACAGTAAAATAAAAAATACTTTTTATTTTAAAGCAATTATTATACAGGGGATAATAGCTGTCTAGTTTTTCAGATTAATAAATATTAATAGATTTATTCTTAATTAAGTTCTGGTTGTACATTGGTGTAAAATGTCTACTACTTCTCCCTTATTTTTTTCTGGTTTGTGCTCTTCAGAGAGAAGATGGAAAATAACCAAATATAAAGAGTTCAACTTTATTTTAATTCATATATAAAAGAAGAAAGTTTATTATTCCAGAGAAATGCATTGTTTGGATTTAGTTTATTATCTAAACAGTAAAGTAAGGTATTTAAAATAAAGTGTTTCTACTTAAAGAAACCTAATAATTATTTTAGGCATTTGTTTTTAATGACTATTTTCAAGGTATTATAAGGATACTTTCTCCTTAAAAGTTGCATAACTGGAGATTTAATATATACCTCGAATCTCCTTAGCAGCTATCACAATTTTAGGACTAAAAAAAGCACTTTGAGCAAAACTTCTAGAAACTCATTACTTAGATGCTTTAGCAGCAATTTAAACCATGAAGTTAAGTCTACTCAGCTTCTCAAAAGCCCCTATTGTCTCTGACCTAAGGCTTTTGTCGCAGTTGATCCTTTTGCTTAACACACCAGCTTTTCTCCCCTTTCCTGCTCTTTTCATTTAGCTAATCACTGTTTATCCTTTTGAGTCTCTGTGTAGTAATCTGGATAGGTAATTTGATGATTCATTAAAACAAGGCCGGGTATGCATGCTCATGCCTGTAATCCCAGCACTTTGGGAGGCCGAGGCAGGTAGATCACAAGGTCAGGAGTTCGAGACCAACCTGGCCAACATGGGGAAACCCCATCACTACTGAAAATACAACACCTAGCTGAGCATGTTGGCAGGCACCTGTAATCCCAGCTACTCTGGAGGCTGAGGCAGGAGAATTGCTTGAATCAGGGAGGTGGAGGTTGCAGTGAGCCAAGTTTGTGCCACTGCACTCTAACCTGGGCAACAGAGCAAGACTCCACCTCAAAAGCAAAACAAAACAAAACAAAAAACAAAGACCAAATCTTAGTTACTTGGCATAACGAGCTTTTTATTCTCATTCAAGCAAGCCCTATTGTGGATTGACATGATTGTCGGTCATGGACTGCTGTCATTAATGTGGTGTCGCTTTCCATTTGTTCCTTTGTGATACTTCCATCTTAACATGCAACTCTTCAATAGCTACACAGAGGATGACAGCATAAAAAATTATACAACACTTTTAAAGTACTTATTTCTGGAAGTATAATTTGCCCAAGTATTCAGGAAGGAGAGGATTGGTGGGCATTACTAATGTCTACTAAGCCTCGCATAAATAAAACATTTTCTTATCTTTTCTTGATCTGTTCTGCCCCCAACCTTCTCCAGCTGCTCACATAACCGTGTGTTCTTTCTTTTTCATAGTCATTATCATAATGAATTGTTTGTCTATCTTTTTCCTCTCTATATTGTAAGCCCCATAGTTCCTTGACTTCTGCGACTACATCTGTTGTTGCTCACCACTTTGTGCACATTAACTGTGAAACAGTAAGCAGCTAAATATATTTATTATATATTAAATATATATTTGTTATATACTTATTTATTGAATTAATAAACTAATGACTTTCTATGGCTTTCAGTCTTCCAATTAGAGTGTGAAATGCTTAAGTTGGATTTATGTTGATTTCTTTTGGATCTCCCATGGTTTCATGTGTGATTTTCACATAGTATGCAACAAATACATTATTAATCTATGAATCAAGCATGTATTTAAAACATCTTATATGCTTGACACTATTTTGAAGAAATCTGTCTTAGGGGATTATTGTCTCTCAGTATGAGTAAGAGAAAACTTTGACTTTTGGCAGCCAGAAATAATTTTTCCATAAGATATTTTTGTCAACCTCCTCCCTCATCCAATTAAAAAAAATCCTTGTTACAGACCTACCATGGTAAAGACTGTGTTAGAAATTTGCTGGAGGAAAAAAATGGGAGAAGGCATTTCAAAGGAATGAGGCATGGTCTCTGTCCACAAAGAGTTGACCATCTCTTAGGAATAAGATGTATATAGAATCATAACTGTTGAAGAAAGAAGTACAGCATAAGGAGTAAGAGCTGGGACTATGAATTCTGGATCAACTATCAACTGTAGCTTAAAGCGAGGAATATTAAGGAAACCTTTATGAATGAAGTAACATTTGATCTGGGCCTTAAATGCTTGGGCATATTGAAAGGGCAGAAGGCCATTCCAAACTGAGGAAAATACAAAGATCTTCTACTATAAGTAGTTGTAGAAACAAAAATAGTGTCCATCAACATTCTAAGTTCTTTTCTCTTGACTACAAAAATGGAAGATAATGATTCCTAACTCATCTTTTTTTTTCTAGTTTTTTTTGAGATGGAGTCTCACTCTGTCACCCAGGCTGAAGTGCAGAGGCATTATCTGGGCTCACTGCAACCTCCACCTTCCAGGTTCAAGCAATTCTCCTGCCTCAGCCTCCTAAGTAGCTGGGATTACAGGTGCGCACCAGCACGTCTGGCTAATTTTTGTAGATTTTTAGTAGAGATGGGGTTTCACCATGTTGACTGAGCTGGCCTTCAACTCCTGACATCAAGTTATCCTTCCACCTCGGCCTTTCAAAGTTCTGGAACTACAGCCATGAGCCACTGCACCCAGTGGATTCCTAGGTTGTTTTATGCTAGGTAGGGCCATGTGACTAATTCAGATAAATGAGCTGTTTGAAAATGGTATTTCTTGTTTCTGGGACAAATTATGAAAGAGGCTTGATTTTTGTACTTTATTTTTCCGAACTTCCTTCTTATGTCTTTAACAAACTTGAAGCTTTAGGTTGAGAAAGGGTTTCATAACATGATGGAGAATCCATTAGCATAGATCGTTGCCAGTGTGAATCAGAAGCCTTGCACCAGGAGCAAGAAATAAACAATTTTTGCCTAAAACCAATGGCATTTTGGGGGGTTTTATTGTTACCAAAGCATATTTGAGTGTATCCTAACCAATAGCAGAAACATGGTCAATGCTCCATTTTATAGTGTGTGTGTGTGTGTGTGTGTGTGTGTGTGTGTGTGTATATATATAATGACAATTAGAGATATGGTCAGTAGAAATATAGTCAAGGTTCTGTAGAAATATGGTCAACAGTAGAAATATAGTCAATGCTCATAAACATACACACACACAATGGGAATTGGTGTTAGAAAATTAAGATATGACTCAACTTTATTCACTATATGTATGGCTGACACATTGTGCTTCTAGCTTGCTCTCTTCTTTAAATTTAAGACTATGAGATTTAATAGATACTTAGAAGAAACCTAAGGCCCACAGTATGGTACCCAAATAGCAGACAGTAAGTAGACTGCTAATTGTTTGGCTTACATTTGATCACCTTGATTCACGATATTTTACAAATTGATTCCTCCTCAGATTAGTCAGAAAGAAACTTAAGACTTGCATTATCTTTTTTTTTTTCTTTGAAGCAGAGTTTTACTCTTGTTGCCCAGGCTGGAGGCAATGATGCCGTCTCGGCTCACTGCAACCTCTGCCTCCAGGTTCAAACAATTCTCCTGCCTCAGCATCCTGAGTAGCTGGGATTACAGGTGCCTGGCACCACGCCTGGCTACTTTTTTGTATTTTTAGTAGAGACAGGGTTTCCCCATGTTGGCCAGGCTGGTCTCGAACTCCTGACCTCAGGCAATCTGCTCACTTCAGCCTTCAAAGGTGCTGGGTTTACAGGCCTGAGCCACCACTCCTGGTCCCGACTTGCATGTTCTTGAAAGCAGTATGAAACATTCAACTCACCCATCTAAGTGGAGTTTTTATATACATGATGCCAAATTATTGAGTTGACAGGCTTTTAAAAACTGAAGGGATATAGTTTTATATAAAGCAGATGAGAAGTTAGATGAAAGAAACTTTACAAACATACATTTAAATGTTAGTCTAAGAAGAACACAATTTAACTGCCTTTTCTCACATATTCAATTACACAAAAATGATAGTTTAGGAGGGATCTATATTATCAGTAAGATGAATACTCATCTTGGAGGCTAATATTTATGATCAGCCCTATGGGTAAAAGACAGCTACAGGAGTTACTGAATCTGAGGTTTCAATGTTATGATGATGATGGTGGTGTATAAATTCTTGGTAATGGAAACAAATTAGTACCTTAAAAGGTTCTGATTTCCAAATTAGAACCTTTTGGAATATTGAGTCCTATGATAACAGATACATAGGAAATAGTAAAAATAGGGGGAAAACCATCTGATACAACATATAGGATCTTAATTAATAGTTCTCTCCTTATTTTTAAACTCCTGAAACATTTAAAAGACCCATTCTTGAAATTCAGGTGAGAGCAGACTGCTGAAATCATTCATGTAGTTTTATACTCTGGTTTTAATTTCCTTATGCGTTAGGATGAGTCAAACTTCCTTGTTTTACAGCCCCCACTATATAAAAAATAAGTTCATCATGAATTTCAAACATGACCTGAGTGAACAACTTTATGAAAATAATGTGCATGTGTAATTACATGCTGTCAGTTCTGTTATATGAGGGAGGATTATCAAGTTTGCATATTAATCATGCTCACAGTTTCCCACTTTCTTCTCTGAGTACAGTGCTATTGTAAGGACCATACAGTGTGATGAATAAAATGGAAGGAAACAAATACTACCTATGCTATAGAATGTGTGACAGGGTGAAGAATAAAATGGGAGGAAAGTATAGCAAGATGCATTAGGATCATGGAGATCTGTGTGGATAAACCAAAAGATGCTTTTGAAATGATGTCTGGAAAAAGTAGCAGAGCAGAATTGATTCCTAGATGCAAACAGACCAACTACTCTATATATGCCCCATCTCGCTGCAGATGTCCCACTTGGTGTTATCCTGCACAATCAACCTTGACTTCAATCAGAAAAGAAAAAGCCTTAATCTCTGTGATCATTATTAATATTCTTTTTAGGGTATTAATTTGCTTCTCTTTTTACTCTTGTAACACTATTCATGATTTGTTAACTCTATATAGGACTTTTAAAAACTGATACTAACTGATAGGATTTTTAAAAACAGAAATCAGTTGGGAGAGTTAGGCTAGAATTGCTAATAATTAGAGTATATTTAGAAACTATATTCAATTGCTTATGTTTAAATGTTAAACTAAAAAAATAAACATAAGTCAGTGAGTTTCAGTACCTTTGCTGAGATAACTTGTTGAATAATCAAAAATCACAAAATGTAGCTGCTTTACTGTATTCTCTCACCTTAAATGTGGCAGATTGAGTAAGGGATGATATATAGATTAGCACTAATTTTCTAACTTTAGTTGTATAGCTTATGAAGATTCATTTTCTCTAAATGTGTGATGCTATAAGGAGGGGTGATGCCACTTAATGCTGCCAGTCACTTCTCACAACACACAGAGGAAAAGAAGGGCAAAAAAGAAGGGTTATAGTGTCTCATATCTATACAGAGGTTGTAGCAAAAACTGATACAAAGTAAGTGGAATCACCCCCTCAGATCATGGGCCCTGTAGAAAGCTGAATCCTCTCTGGGGGTACAGAGCAGGCAACACTTCTACCAGATTCCGACAGATGCACACCATGAGACCTGTAGAAAGCTTAATCTTCTCTGGGGGTTTGGAGGAAGCAACACTTCTAGCAGGATTCAGTGGGTGCACAGCAGTGTCACAGACATGGCTTATCTCCCATACCCTTAGGCTATTCTAGAATGAAGTTTTTCATGTCCTTTTATTGTTGCTCCCAGCAAAGTTTGACACCTGTTCTTTTAGAGAGTGTACAGATTATAAGCACCAGGCATCTGATCATATTAAAGGTTTCAGGGAGATCTGAGTCTCAAACTCTGCTGCTGCACTGCAGGAAAAACAATCTGCTCATCCCTTTAGAAAAGTTAACTCTAAATCAGTCACACATTTAAACACAGAGTACTGTCATCCAAATGAAAACTGCTATATTATTATTTTTTCTTTTTTTTCCTAGAATGCCTTCTAAAACACAGGAAATTGATATATTATAATCAAACTCCACTTGCCAGTTTTCAGATTAGAAGCCCATAGGCTTTCCTTCCTTCAGAAACAAAAGAAAGGAGGTCTCATAATTAAATGATTATGAGATTTAAGGATCTCCCCAAAGCTCAGTAAAAAAGGACAGTCTGAGGGACCTCTTATCAAGAAAAATATATTATAGTGATGACATATTTGGAACTAAAATGAACTAAAATGTTCATTTTCAGTTACCAGAGGAAATTTTTTTTTTCAGAAGATGTCAACTGCTTCTTGACTTTGTGATTTTGATGAATGTCAGCCTTACCTGTTTGTTTCCATCTCTTTGTGGGTTAGAGCAAGTCGTGCACAGTGGTATTTCTGGTGTTTTTCAGGTCTCATTAGAAGATGCTGGAAGTAGTCATCTTAAGAGCTTGCTCAAGGGCTGTACGTTAGAGGTACAGTCCAATATGCATAAGCCAGTAGTATTCTCTAGAAAATAATAGAAAAATATGTGCTCTTTTCTTATCTATCCACTCTTTTTCTTAAGAAAATGTTGGCAAAAGGGAACTAGTGGAGATTTTGTCTTTTGTTTTTCCTTGTAGACCAAGGAAAATAGTTAATTCTTAAATAGTCAATTCTTCCAAAGGACAGGTAAATTCAAAATGTGTTCCAACAAAGGATGAAGGGGTGGCATGGATTTGTTATGTCTGTGGGCTATGGCATAGGACTGCTGGGTTCATATCTCAGCTCTACCAGTTAGTGCTGTGTGAGTTGCTGAACCTACTCTAACTCAATTTCTTCAACTATAAAATGTATATAATCATAGAGTTCTTGCAAAGAAGAATTAAATCTTAAGTGAGCTAATTAATACCGAGTGTTTAGACTAGTGCTAGCATAGCATGTAGTAAATATTAGCTATTATCATTACAGGTCCACAGTCATTCACATAAAATGTGGGGCCAGATGAGTTTTGGAGTTAACAATATTTTAGATTTTAGAAGTTGCCTATACTCTATATTATATAACACCAGCTGTAGGATTTGGGGTAGAAACTCTTAATCTAACACTTTAATATTTCTGCAGCCAAGTCTGTAAAATAGTTACATTAGGTGGGATGAATAAAAACTATAAGTAGCTCAGGTCAATTAAGGTTAGGTTTTGCTACTAAATTAGTTAGCAATTTTTTTTTTGTTGTTCAGGCTTTTTAGACTTTGAAATTTCAGTTAAGAAATTTGAACCTCTATTATATTTGCTGATGTTCCTTAGTCAAACCTGACTCTATCATAGAATGACAAGCATCCATGAAGATGGGAACAAACCCACCCTCTGCAGTTTTCAAGGTGTTACTGGCTCAGGCTCACTTCCAGATAAGCTGGCTTATATCAGGGTCCTAGTGTTCAATTAGAAGTGAACACAGATCACACATAAAATAAAATTATTTCTTACTTACACCTCTTTGTTTTGTTTGATTCTCAGAAAACACATTCTCATTAATCTGGCCTTGCTTTACTATATCAAATATTTTCTTCTATCAAAGATATATAGGTGTCCATTAACCTGGATCTCATATTAACAAAGGCAGCTTGCCTTGGCTTATACCATTTTCTTTCAGAGAGCTTCAGGGCTGGGCTGATGCCAAGAGGTAGGGGCTCAGCTCTGAATTCCCAGCGCCTAGGTCCTGATCCCATGTTGCTGTGCCATTGCTGTTGGAAGGCAGAGGTAATGCCTATGTAAACAATAAGATTTAGTTAAATGGTTGACTTGAAATTTTGAATAAGAAAATGCCAAACCTGCTTCCTAATTATGATATGTCCAGAAACCATAACTTATTTTGTCCTTTTCCTCCATTTCCTATATGCAGTACATGATGATACTACAAACTCATATCATTCTTTTGGTTATGAAATTTAAGATAAGATGAGGAAGGGATTTTCTGTACAGTGCAATTGGCACTGAGAAAAGACAACTTGCTAAAGCATGAGGTTGAGTGATCTTATGGCTTAGCCTATGAATATCTTCTCTTAAGGGCAAAATCTATGCCTTTCACTCTTTTTGATTGATGTTGAAGATGGAGTATTAAGCTAGATTTCTTTCCGATTAAGAAGAAGCAGGAGTGCCTAGGAGCCTCATGCCTGCAGAAATTGAACTTGAATTGCTATTTATTTATCTGGTAGTTCTTTAAATTTCAAAATTATCTTGGGGTCTGCTGATCATGGCAAAACTCCAAATATAGTTTACACTGTTCAATTTATGTATCTCTGGTTTTTTAGCTTTCATACAGTAGTGCATCATCAGTGAATGAACCTTGTAGAATTTTGCTTGGCATTTAGAGAAGTGAATGTATTCTTACCCAATAATTCCATTATAGTCTCCAAGGCTCACCACTCATTAGTTGCTTTTCTAACTGCTTTATGAGAAATTGCTATTTGATAGGTTTTTCTCCTTTTTTTTTCTAATGTCATTGACAGTTGCTAATTTAGTTACTAGATAATTTAGGGTAAGTTACATAATTTATTTGAGCATTTACAAATCATTTCAACATGCCAAATTCTGAATTGCCCTTGTGATATAGTGTTCTCTGTTCATCTATTTTTTTGACACTCATTAATTCAACCATTTATTCTACAAACAAATTTTGAATGTTTATAATGTGCGAGGCATTGATCCAACGACTGTGGAATATACAAAGAGAGTTGTTGTCCTAAAGGAGCTTATATTCTATTAGGGAAAGAAGACTGAAATAATTAAAATCCAAGGTCGAAAGTGATGAATGCAGAGGCCTGGACAAAGTCCTATGGGAATTCAGAAGAAGGATGGTGATCATTTTTGGCTGGGGACTTTGAAAATGGTTTAACAGAAGAAATTGTGTTAGCAGTATATCAAAGCATAAATACAATTCATTTTTATTAAAAGTTGATTAAAATATTGTCTTTTGTGTATCAAGAGAAGATAGCTTAGGTAAACAATGACATGCTTCTAAAATTAGAATTATACACTTCCAAAATTAGTGTGACATTAAAAAATATGCAACAGCCACTATAATGTATACACTGACAATTCAGAGTAGGTGTTTGACTTTTTAGGATGGACAGATGCCAGCCTGTATCCTCTTCTGGTACATACTGACTACATATTGACTTTATATACAATGGGAATATGTGAGATGATTCAAATAACATTTTCTTAAACATGGAAAGATAACTGCAACATGCTGCTACATAAAAGAGAGCAAGTTAAGCAGCAACAGTTATAGAGTATGAGCTATTTGTCTAAAATTGTATGCATATGTTGAAATCTAGAGAATTGTCTGAGTTTGAACTATAAAATTTCAAGTGAGTTTTATCTATTCTTTGTATTTTTCTGTTTGAATCATTTACAGTCACTATGAATCAATTTTATAAAAGAAACACATTTTGAAAGCCACATCAAAAAATCTTTGTGAGCAATAGTTTAACAGAAAAATTAGTGAAAGACACGACAATTAGAAGGAAATTATAGCTATGTATAGGCTATATATTCATGAAAATAATATAGTTGGTAGAAGTAGAAATGAAATTTTAAAAATAAGGTAGATAAATGTGGATGAAATAAAGGTGGAAAACTAGTTGGCAAATCCTGGAAAACCTTGAAGAATACAAATTTGACTTTATTTTATAGGATAAGGTCATGTAGAGATGGGGGCAGTTGCAGAGTTTGAGTAATGATTACTGAAAAGCCCTTATTTAGAAGTTTTTCTGGAAACAACCTTTAGAAGAAATTTTTTTGTGACTGACACTAGAATTATGGATGACATTTAAGAGGTTGCTGCAATAATCTACAGAGTCAAACATGACATGGAATCTGACAGTGACAACAGTAATGAAAGTGCAGCAGAGACACCAAAAGCTTTTTGGAGGGAGGATGAACAGACCTTACAGACTGTGAAAGGATAAGGAAGGCAAAGGGGAGGAAAGAGTCACTGACAAATGCTGGTAGCATTCGCTTAAGTAAAGCAATTTCAAAATAGCTACACATTTGTGAGAAAGATTCAGAGAATCAGAGAATGTGATATCTGAAAGTAATCATTTTTATTTCCCTTATTTCATGGTATGTAGGAAAATAAAACTGAGGTTAAATGATTTATCAAAAGTTACACAGTTAAAGCTTGAGTTAGTTTTAGACACATCAGTTTGAAGTACCATAGAGTATCCCAGGATATCTGATAAACCCACGAGAAATATGGATTGAGAGCTCTGTCAAGCCCCATCTTTTCCTTTAGTCAAAATTAATGACTCCTCCATAGTCCTGTGTAATTATACATACTTCTAATATATAATTTATGAAATTATATTTTATTTGCTTTTATTACTGTTTTCCTCTAAAAGAAAAGAACCAGGTCTTATTGTATATACATAGCCATACATGTATATGGGTGTGTACATATAGCTGGTAGTGACTATAGGCACTCAAAATTGTTTTAGATGAATAAGTAAAAAAGAAAAGTGACAAGTAACATATATTTGAGTGTCTTTGTAGAAGTTGTCATGGAAGATAGGGTAGTTTAAGTCCTCAAGGGATCAAGGGAGGACTCTATTGTAATTATGTAATTACAATAGAGCTACTTACAGTTTTATATATAGTTAGTTATAGTTTTATATAATTACAATAGAGCTTCCTTCTCCTACTTGAGATACCCACCTACATGGATATAGGTATATGGGTTTATAACCTATTACTGGGGACTTCCAAGTATATATTTAAATCTCAACTCTTTTCTGTATTGCAGATAAGCCAAATGACATTATGAATAGTTCCCTTATAATCAAGAATTATAAGATTGAATTTATCTTGCCTCTCCACCTGCAGTCTGTTTCTCCTCCCTAAGCTCTTTCTTGGTTAATGGCACCATATACAGGCTATCAGAAATCTGGATGTTGAGCTATTCTCATGTCCTAAATTTGATCCTTGTTCTATCACATTTACTTCCTGAACATCTCACTAATGAATATCTCATTCTGCCCCCACAATCTCCTACTGGTACTTATTGATTCCAATTCTCATAATTGCTCATGGAACATTGCAATAAGCTATCAAGTTGTCTTCTTGGCTCCAGTTTTACCTATGTCCCAAAGCCGGTTAGAAAGTGAAATTATCTTTATAAAATCCAAGTATTGTTTTAAATTTTCTCTTTAAAAATGCTGCAAAGACTATTAATTTCTCAGTTTTCAAATCATACTCTTTGCTGTGGTGTGTGCCAGTTGTGTTTTGGTCTATCTCTCTAATTTCAATGCTCTTCCACTTACTGCTCCAATTATATTGACCTAATCATACCTCCTCAAACACTGTGCTGTTTCGAGCCTGTTTACTTCCTTTCTCTATAATGCCTTCTATCCTGAAGAATTCCCATTCACCTTTAAGAACAAGCTCAATTAACACCCTTATCTGAGTAGCATTTTCTAACCTCACCTAATAGATCTGATCACTTCTCTTATGTACCTTTTGCCATATGTAGTTTCCATTATACATTATTGCATTTACATGGCTATAAAAGAGAAATTTACACTATAAATTCCAATAGAATACTGTCTTAGTTATTTTAGTCCTGCACCAGGTGCAGATAGCAAGCATATAATAAATATTTATCAACTTCTGCATAAAAGAATTCTGATGTCTGAGGAGACATCTTTGTTTAAAGTTTTTGTGTCCTTAATATAACACTTTTAAGAAAGAGCTAGGAATAGGACAGATTTCAGAAGTTTAAGGAACAAGATAGTAAAGAATCATATTTAGTAAATGTGGTAAAATATATATTATGATGGAATACACACACACACACACACACACACACACACACACACACACACACACATATATATATATATATATATATATATATATATATATATAATGGGATTTTAAAAGAATCTCAGAGTCCTAAAGAGATCTTGGAAGACCTAAAGAGTATATGGAAATTGGAAAGAAACCAATGCAAAATTGCAGACTTGAGTTGAAAGAAGTGAGAGGACGACCAAGAATGAAGATGAAAACAGAAAGAACTTTGTCTTACACGTTTTTGTATCTTTAGTACTTTGCACATAGAATCATTCAATATATTTACATAGAGCTGGAGAATATGCATGAATATGAAGAAAAGAAGAAAGGATGGCAAAGACACAGAAAACGGATGCCAAAGTTAAATAAATTGAGGAAATTTATATTTAACACAAAATAACAATTAGGTCCAACTGATCTTCAACTTTTCCATGACATTTTCAACATAGGTTCTATTCTTCCTTAGCTTTTAGCATGCTTATCATCCACAATCAGATTGTGAAACTACTTTGGGGCCAGTTTATAGAGGTTTTTAAATACCATGATAAGCACTTTGACTTTTAGATCTCTTATGCAAGGGGATGCTCTTCCTATTTTGTTTAAAATAAATGTCCTTTAGGAAATGATGCTTCAGTTGGATTAAGTTTACCTGACTACAATAAGTGAGAAAGTCTCTAAGAAGTGCAATTAAGAAGGGATAATACAAGTCTCTAATATAAAACCATAAATAACAATGTAGGGATTAATGTATCAGTGAGAACAAGAAAAAGGCATTGATGTGAAGTATATCAGAGAAAAAAATAGGCAGAAATTTAAAATCAGTTACCTTTTGGGCTAGAAAAGAGGCATGAGTCAAGTTTGGGAGAATGATTTCTTTCATACCTTGTTGTACCCTACCTCTGATGCCCTTTATAGGATATCATAGTGCCAATGAAAGCATTTTTGGTCTACCAAACTATTCAGAGAAGGTAGTCCTGTTTGGAAATTTTAAATGGTCTTTCGACGTAGCTGAGATCTCATGGGAGTCTATCACACCTTCCATGCTGACAATGTTTTAGGCAAGTCATGCTAATAGGGCAGTATAGAGGTAATATGAATTGTGCTCTGGTTTTGAATGTGAGTTCCTAGGTACAAGAGTTCAGTGATTTTACTGTGCAATGGCCATTGAACCACTTACTTTAATTATGAGGGAAATTAAACATCTGCCCTCAGAGTAAAACATTCTCTATGACTATGCAGTTGTTGCGGTTACTGGAATTTATTGAATATAGCTTTATAATATTTCTGCATTTATTTTGCATTTGTCCTTTTCTAGTAAATTTCTGATTTTGAATATCATACACCCTCTTTCCTTTCATACCTTTATGCCTCATTGATGTTACGGGAAAGAAACCACATATTTGAGAAGCAATCCTTAGAAAAACAGTTCATGCAGGCCAAGATAATACAGATATTTTTCTCAATCATTAAAGTTATGGATTAAGTTAACCAGAAGTAGCAGTTGTGATATACTTTGTTTTATTTTTTCAAATATAACTTATACAATTTAGTGGTATTTCCAGCTTTAGTCTACTTTCAATAGAAAGACAGATCCTTGCAGCTGTGTCTCCATGAATGACTGACATGAGATTTGTTTGATGTTGTTGACTAGACACTAATATTAAAAAGCAGTATTCATTGTTTTCATTTTATGCTTTAATACAGAAAAGCTTCAGCCAATTTGTGGTGTTTAGATATCTGAGAAAGGAAATAACTTTTTAATTCGTGCTGTTTCTAAATACACTACTTTTGTTTTCTTACCCACAAAATACTAAGCCTACATCTGATTACTGTGATAAATGGTTTCAAAGTCAGCCCAAATGATCTCAAGCATGTGTAAAAGGAATCTGGTCTTCCTTTTACGTGGAAAGCACCCCTAATGCAATCTGTGGAAACTCTTCTGAACATTGGCATGGATAGATGACTTTATGTACAAAATTCCACTTATTGCTTTTAGCTATAAGGGTTATTTTTAATGAAGTTTGAGGAAGATAGTCTATGTATAATTCCTTTGAAGCATATTATCCTGCAAACTCTGAAAAATGGTAGCATATCTTAGAGCTCCAAATCAATCATTCTAACTGCACTAAAACGTAACAAAACAGCTCACCAATTAAAATGCCATCAATGAAATCTTAATATTTTTCTCTGACAGAGAATAAAAGTTCACCATCATAGTGACTTTTTTTCAATGTTTTTGATTTTTCTTTCCTCTTTTTTTTCTTACTCTACCAGTAGGTTTATAAGCTGTGTACTTGAACAGCAAAGCCATTTGCCATTTGGTAGAACTGGCTGACATTTCATTTTTTCTGGGCAGATTGCAGATTAGTTTGACATTATTTTGCTGAGATCTGTGCTACATCATTAACATATTGCTTATGACTAAAAGCAAAGTAGTTTCATTTTGTGGCATAATACCCCACATTCTCTATAAGTAGCAAAATGTATGATTTTTCTCTGAAAATGACTAGGTATTACTTCGGTCTTGTAAAAAAAAGAACCCAGAATTCTATTAATGTAACAAAATGTATCACTAAAATGGTGTGTCAGAGGGGAACAAAAACCTCCATAAAGGCATGATGTGTTTACTGTTGATATCTCTAAATCTTGGCTAGAAATGAGAAACATTCATGAAATATTGGACTTAAACTGAGATTACATCAGTGTGGTAGTAATATCGTACTTGTCAACTAACAGAATATAACTGCCTGGTTGTACCACATGAAAATGAAAATCCACTTTTTGATCTAAGGCATAATTCTTTTCCTGTCCATGTTGGATAACTTTTTGTTTTCAATGTGAATAAAGTAAGGTCTAGGCACTGAATCACAAGATGGCTTTGTTTAGGAAATCGGGGGAATAACAAGCTGCTGATCATTTTTTAATTAAAGTGGTAATCAAACAATTACCAATGCATTTATTTCAGTTGTTAGTATATCTGCTCACATACTCTTTCCCCCACTGAATTAACTGTAGTATGAAAATTTAAAAAGCCACATTGTACAATTGTTCATTTCTCTTTTATTCAAGGAGCAGTTGTAGTATTATAATTATATATGATTTGGATGAGTTATGTTGAACAATTCACTTGCTGTGAATTTTTCCTTTTTTTTCATTATGTTGACATAGTTTATGAAGACAGAACATCTCATTGCTGCAAAATGCTGCTTTTACTGACAGCACCTAAATGAAGTATTATGCAAATGTTTTGGTCACATACACCTTAATGTTTAAGCAAAACATCAAACCAATTAGCAAGCCATTCTTCAGAGATAAAGTATATAGCCTGATAGCAGGTTCTAATGTTTTTTTTTAATCTCATTAAGCTGATGAATTTAATTCTTCTTAGTTTTATGGCAGCAGATAGAAAATCTTGAGGGACAAGCAATAATCTCATGGTCATCTGAGATTATAATACTAATTACCTATTATTAATTCCATTTCTCATTCATTTTGTTGAGATTTTGAAAGTATGAAAAAGGTTTGTGTGTGTATACTTCGTTTTAAACCCCCACTATTTTTTAACAATAAATGTTCAGAGATGATGTACATTGCTTCAACATACTCTATTAATGTTGTACGTCAGAGATGACCTTGTTTCTACAGTGTCTTAGATAGAATGCTATTAAGCCAGAAAAAAAAAAGTATCAAATTTTCAAGAATGATTTTAGGCATATCTCTTTTTTTGTTCCAGCATTTTTGTCTTCTTCTGATTCATCTTATATGTTAGGTTTGATCTGAAGGAAGTCTACACATTCAGTTTTCTCCAGGTACAAAATCTAGGAGTTGAGGTGTAAGGGATAGGACTACACAAAAAGCTGAAGACTTAGAAAAGACATTAACAAGAGTTACATTTCTCTGATTCTAATTATCTTATTGCTATTAGATTTGTTCTGCTTTATTTTATGTTGTAAGACATAAAAAATATACACAGACTAAACTTTCAAAAACTTGAGAGATAAACAATAAATATGTAAATAGTATTTGGAAAAAAATGTGATTTTACTTCTGGTTGCAAAATTTCCTTTTGTATTTTTCGATAAATATTTACCAATTTATTTTGTATTATAATCAGATTATTGATATGGTTATCAAAATTTTCATTCAGTGAATTTGTTCATACACATTCAGTTAGATTCTTCCAATGGATAATAATTCTTAGTTAAAAGATCAAATTTATTCTAGTTTTAATGTCTCATTATTACAATCTAAATGAGCTTAACATTACCCATGAATATTATGTTTATAATTTTTATCTTCATCATAAGGAATAAAAGATAAAAATTCTACATATATGGCTTTTGAAATTAGTGGTATGTTGTTTCTTGTAGAAATTGTCAAAATACTTTGAGGCATGCTAGCTGTTTTAGTTTTCTGGAGTAATGTTTAGTATCTTATTCTGATAGACCTAGAAGCAATATCCAAAGAGGCCAGAGAAGTTAAAGTGCTTCTGAAACTGATCTACTTATTCCAATTGAGCACTATTGGATCTCCATGTTGGCACCTTGTAATTTGAAATTCATATCAAACATAATTCATATTAAATACTATTCATTCAATAAAGACTAAATAGGAAATTTTCCCCTATATTGTTGACAAATCAACTGAAATAACTTTGTTTTGCTTAATGAATATTGGTTTCAGCCAGATGGGCTCATTGCTATTTCCTCAAATGCCAGTGGATGAAAACTAATCAGCATTTTAATAAATTGTTTGATGTCCCCAAAATAAGAGTAGTATGTGTTTGTGTGTGTGTTTGTGTTAAAGCAAATAAGGGAGACAATATTTCAGGGGGAGACAGAGGCTAAAGCAATAGCTTTTTAGTTATTTATTTATGTTCCAGTATTTGTGGCTAGATGGGTATTTGTGCTACAGAGAGAAGGTAATATTCTTGGCAAAAAGAAATGACCCGAGAGGATTTCAAATTGCCCTATGAACTTAAGAGAACTATCAATAGTTTCTCTAGCTTTCTATTTAACTGAAGAAATAAGACTAGAGTCGTTAGATGACCTTTACAAACCATTAATGATGCAGTTGGAGAGGAATTCTAAGGCTCCTATTTTCAAGTGGACTGTTTTACATATGCCACTGCCATTAAACAAAGCAATTTAACAATGCTAGAGGTAACACCTTGCTGTGAGCAGATATTTCTTAGCACATGCCTATCATACTAACATTTTTCTAAAACCATCTGCATAGTATTGTTTGCAAGAAATTTCTGAAATTTGATGGAGATGAACTATTCAGGTTTAGAATGACTACAGTAAAAGCTACAATAAAGGGAGCTACTCATTGCCATAGAAACGAGAGAGTTTGCACAACAATCGAATTTGAAACCAACAAGACTCTTCATAACAGCATATCATAAGTTAGCATCTTTTGCTTGCAGCATGATTTTGGTTTTGTGTTATTACTGTAAAGTACACCAGTGGCTTATGTATGCAGGACTAGAACTGTCTCAAGATACTGTGATGCACCATTGCATTGTCCAGAATTTAGAATCAATTAATCTAATCTTAAGGATGACAACTGAATTTCCAGGAAATCATATAAATTTGACAGAGGTGTGGATTTCCGAAAACCTGTGCTGATCTCTGTGTTTATCTGTGGCATTGTGCATTATTTGATAATGCCAGAGAACATGCTAATTTCTCAGCCTAATTTTTCTTATAATTAAAGTTACCATTTTAAGCATCTGTAATTTTTTTACAAATGAGTAAAATTTTAATTGCTCATAATAAAGTTTGATGATAGGCATTATATTCTTACTTGACTTTCTTATACACAATACAATAAACACATTTAAAATTTTTCTTGACAGCCTGAGCTCATGATATCAATGATAATATTTTGATATCAATGATAGCTCATCATGACTATCAATGATAATATTTTGTCATGACCCACAAATGCCCTCAGTAACTTTTTTTTTTTTAAATTTAGCCCTGCTTGTATTTGCTCTAAAGGGTTCCTGTCTGCTATAGTGTGTCCTTCCTGTCAACTGTAGCTTCACTAGGGTTAGTGCTGGTTCTTTATTTTATTCATGTAATTACTATTTGTGAATATGTCACTGTTAGAAATGTCTGTGAAACAAGGACAAACAGGTTCTGAATAAATATCTGAGATTTTCCTGATAATAAAATTGTAAATGTCTTGATGAATGTTTCGTGAAATTTATCCAGTAACCTCCTTTGTCAGCTTCTAATTCCAACCAAATTTTATGTGGTAGTGAATGCTGCATTGCTAACTTGTTGATAAATGTGTTATTATTATCATTTGAAAGTATCAGATATAATATCACACAAAGGAAAAATCTGGCATGTCGAATAAAAGAGACAGTTTTAGCATTCATCTAGCAAATCAATTAATTAATATTGAGTCAATCAACTAATAATCATTACTTAGAGGCAAAGAAATTGAACTGTCACTTTATACCATTTGTTAGATAATGATTAACACAGACTCTTGAAATAAAAAATAAAAGCTTCTGAAGGTCCTTTCACTTCCGTTAGAGATAGTAAATTTAACCTTTTAGTTTTATTTAGTTGTTGGCAAAAGTTATTACCAGATTGTAATAGTAACCCTGCATAGTA
This sequence comes from Callithrix jacchus, assembly GCF_049354715.1. Lineage (NCBI taxonomy): Eukaryota > Metazoa > Chordata > Mammalia > Primates > Cebidae > Callithrix > Callithrix jacchus. The sequence continues at coordinate 107,672,538 of NC_133505.1, forward strand.
GAAACATAAATATTTCATGAAAAGCCATCTCCAATAGGTACATGCAACAAATATAAAGTACTGTAATCTAAACTCCAAATTCCAAAATGCTAATAAAGCCATCATGGGAAAGGAAGAAAGGAAGTAATCTGAATACTTGAAGGCTTTTAAAGTGTTACATGATAAAATCAGAACATTGAGTATTTATAACAACTATAATATATCATCACTTTGCAGCAAAGTCATCTGCCTAGGATGGGATAGTAGTAAGTGACAGACAGTCTACATTTCTTCATGTGGGTTTCTAGTGGACATCCTTTTTTCTTTGCTAAAATGAAATCTACAAGTACATTATTATTTTTGTGTTTCATACTTTGCATTCTACTTGGCTGAGTCATAAACACAATTCTCAAGGTCCTAAGTCATGTTCATACAATAAAAACTTATTTTTTGGTTGTGGATTTTTTTTTTTAATCTTAGCACACCAGAAATTTTACCTTCAAGCTCTGAATTTTCAAAAAGTGGTAGGAACTTTATTTCGAAAATGTTCCTTCTCTAATGAGGTAGAGGTCCTCAGTTTTGTTGCAGTTCATTGATAGGGTTTTAGCTACATTATCTCACAAGTTTTCCACTCTAAGATTTATTGATTCATATTAAGAATTGGAGAATAAGTGTGTATCCATTGGTATTTGGCCTTTGAATCTGTTCTACCTACCAAGAAATATTACTTTCTTGGCAGCTTGTGATGAAAGTTCAGCGCTTCTTGGCATTTTTTTCACCTGATTTAAAAATATTCATTCAAAAGTAGTTACTTTTCTCCGTGGTCAGAATTGTGGTTTATGAAGATGTGCATTCTTTTGCAACTCCATCTTATAGAATTTTGAATTTATTCTGAAAATTTACTTTGATGCGTATAAAAAGACTGGTGGGCTAGGTGCGGTGGTTCACGCCTGTAATCCCAGCCCTTTGGGAGGCTGAGGCGGGTAGATCACCTGCGGTCAGGAGTTCAAGATCAGCCTGACCAACTGGTGAAACCTCATCTCTACAAAAAAATACAAAAATTAGTGGGGCATGGTGGCAGGTGCCTGTAATCCCAGCTACTCAGGAGGCTGAGACAGGAGAATCACTTGCACCTGGGAGGTAGAGGTTGCAGTGAGCTGAGACCACACCATTGCACTTAAGCCTGAGTGGCAGAGCAAAACTCTGTCAAAAAAAAAAAAAAAAAAGGACTGATTGATAGTGCCGGTGTCAAATTAAGTTTAGATCTTTGTAGGACATGGCAAAGAACATAATTTTCATTGAAAAACTAAATAAACATTATAAGTCCTAGTATTTGAAAACACAATAGGATTACCATAGTCAATAAAAATTTAACTACACATTTAAAAATAACTAAAATAGTATATTTGGACTGTTTATAATACAAAGGATAAATGATTGAGGAAATGGATTCTTCATGATGTGATTATTATACTTCGCATGTCTGTATCAAAACATCTCATGTACCACATTTATACACCTACTATGCATCTACAAAAATAAAAAAGAAAAGTTAGATAAAAATGTATGAGGAAGCAAACTTTAAATTGGAGGTCTTTCCAACAACTAGAAGCATGAAGCATACATATATGAAACTACCTGTCTTGTGCAGTTAGAGTTTCCCATTAGTGAGTACATTCAGGGAGCTGTTCTAGTTATAAGATGTCTTCTAAAACAGTGAATGAGAGACTGGATGACTTTGCCTGAAACTTCTTTCTAATTTAGATTTCTGTGATTTCCAGATAAAATATAATTATATTGACCTTGGATTTTTGCTTAAGTAAGGCTTCCATAAAGAATTAAGTTCAGAACATCTGTCTTTCTGCAGTAATACATGGAAAAGTAGTCTTGATACTTTACATGATATATTAGAGCCATTAATATGCCATAATTTTAAGACCAATTTAAGTAGTGTAAGCAAGAAAAATAGATCTGAGGGAAGGATATCTATAGTTTGCAAAATTTAATGAAAAATGAAAATCAAGTCTTGAGGAAAGATGGGAATTATGGAAGCCCTGAATCTCAATAGTAGAATTTGCAGACTATTTATAGATGACCCAGTTTTAAAATACTTCTATTGCTATGTGTCTGTGTTCAGTATTCAAAATTTCATGGAAAACCAATTGATTTAAATTAAGTCATAATACTTCTGTGGCCAAAGCAGCCAGTTGGAAATAAGGTTGGTAGGAGTGGAGAACCTAGGTACTATGATTTCCAGACCCACCAGAAGCAAAGTTCAGTAAGAATATTGGGTAAGACTGGTATATTGAAGATAGAATGGGCTAGCAATTAGAAGTTGCCCAAAGGAAAGAGTAAAGATCTTATACCCAACCTCACAGTAAACACACACACACACAACACCCCGAAACAAACCCCAACCAACCAACCAACCAACCAACCAAACAAACAAACAAACAAACTGGGGTGGAGGTGAGAAAGGATGCTGGGCAGATAAAAGTTTGTAATTTTTTGATCTATTTTTGTCTCCCCAGTGACCTCTAAGATCCTTGAAGTCAAAATTATGTCTTGTTCACTATCATGTTTCCAGCTTCTACTGTGTTCCATGGCACATAGATTTTGTGTAGTTAACATTTTATTAAAAAACAAATGAATAAATGAGTAAATGTACTTAAGTAATACAGTTTAGAAGCTTATTGGGCCCCCTTTCATAGATATGTGGGATACAACTTAGCAAGTTACTGATCCCTTGATCTTCTAAAGCTATTAAAATACATGCCAGCCACTGGATAGTGATGGAAATGCAAGCTTCATCTTTTCCTTCTTCCCTCTTTTTTTGTTTCCTTTTCTTTATTTTATTCTTTCATTCTCCCTCCCTCCATCTTTCCTTTGCTCTTTTCCTGCTTTCCTCTAATATGTACTATTTAGCTACAGATCATAAAGACAATATAAATTATTTTTACTTATTAGCAAAATGCAATTATACACAATGATATTTAAATGATAGTTATTCTGTTTGTATTCTCATAATAGTTGAACACAGCAGATGGACTGTAAAATACTGCCAAAAAGTCTTGGATTCTAAGGTGTTTTTACTGTTTCCCATGTTTCTAGGGAAACTGTAATAATCAAGTTTTTCATCTGATTCCTTTAAAGCTTTGATGAAATCCAGTTCAAAAGTAGATCTAATCATAGTTTATAATGAGCTTTGAGAGATTTTTCTTGTATATTCAAAGAAAAAAGAATTATAAGAGAATTTCAAATGCTGCTAACAAGACTGAAATTTTTGTAAAACTCAGAAAATAACTCTTAAAAACAAATTGCATATATACATATATATATATATATATATACATATATACACACATACATAAAGTGTATCCATATTTGAATAATTAACACCAGCAACTCAGGGTTCTTTGCATTTTATGGTCAACTAATCTCTATAAATTCTTCTGTTTCAATAACAAACATATCTAAAAAATGGTCACTATAGCAAGAAGATTGTTTTGATGCACAAAATTTAGAATAAATTGTAGTATCTTCCTTTAAAACACATTTTAAAACTTGGGTCAGTAATTATGCAAAAAATATAATATTGGAGTTTGCAGTATTTCAAGTACTGTGCATCAGTTCAAAACATTAACAAGTTAGCAATTTTTAGACCCTACTTACAAATAGCTGGTTGGGAAGAACATAAGCCATTTGGAGATTTTTGAAATATTTTTATTATTATATAATAACTATGAGAGTCTAAGTGATCTTACAGTTCAAACAGAAAATTAACTAAATTTTGAAAAATTAATGTCTCCATATAAAATGAAAATTCAGGAACGTTGCATCAATGACTATACTATGTTTTGTATGTCATCAGATGCTATTTAAAGATTGTTACATATTTAGATTCCAAGCCCATTGTGTCAAGAAGGGTAAGAAAGTATAAATAACCACTAGAATGATACCTTCTCTTAATGGATTATTACATATATGTTAACCACACAATGAAAAATATTGTGTTGTATAGAAAATTGAATTATTTCCTGTGTGTGCTTTTGTAATATATGCTTAGGTACACATAAGCTTAATGCCATTTAAAAAACAAGCAAACAAAAAAAGGACAAACCCAGAAAATAATAGATTTTCTGCTCAACTGGAATAAATCAATGTTGTAAACACCTGAAGAACATCTAATGCAGGCAAAAATCAATGTGACTCCATGAACAACATTTCTTGTTGGATGAATCTAATTTTCTTCTGTGCCAGAATGACAAACTGAGATCCATCAGAAGTCAAAGTCTCAATGTACCTTCACTTAGTGAGGCTTTTCTTCTATTCTAAACCCTATCCCAGTTAACAGCCTGGAAAACGTAAACCTTTCTAAAGATAAGCAAAATGTAGGCAGTAGTTTTGGGCAATGGGGAAATTTCAAATAAACCCTACCAGTACCAAATATATTCATACATGATCTGAACAATACCATCACAAAAACAAAGAGTATCTAACAATTGTTTATGCCTTCCCATATACTGGGTATTATTCCATGGTATTTACATGTATTAACTCATTTAATCCTATTTGAAGGGCAACATATGGTACTGTTTAAAGGCCTGGCCTCATGATCCTTGGTTTAAACTCCAGCTCTACCATATGGTTGTGTGGCCTTAGGCAAGTTATTCAGTCTCTCTGTGACTGGGTATTTTCCTGTGTAACACGGGGACAAGAACTCTTAGCTTTTAGAGTTAGGAAGATTAGATGAGTTATTTTAAAGTGCTTAAACAGTGTCTGCCCCACAGCCAATACTACATACATTTTGTTAAATAAATGAAAGTATAATCCAAACAATAAATTGTCAATTAGAGAAATGCCAAAATTGGAGATGGTCAAAATACTGCTTTTAGTGATTAGCTCCAAACAATATCCAGTGATAGAAAATGATTGAGTAAGCAGAGTATAATATAGCAGAAGAAATGCTGTGATCTCAGTGGGACACTGGTTGAGCATATGTCAAGAACACAGGGCTGTAATTACTTAAAATAAACAGACACTAGGTTTTCTTGATAGAAGAGCGTTAAAACAACACTAAACCTGATTCTGGTACTTTCACCCCCTTTTTACTCCATTGTAACTAATTTAGCTTTGTCTCTTAATATTTCTCCATCACCTTTTCCCTTTCTTCCTTTCACCTTTTATTTTTTCAATAACAATTTGGAGAAAAGAGAGATCACTCAGTGGCAATGTTTTTATTATTGAAAAGTATGCTGGGGAAAATAGAGTTTGAATTAATAGATCATCTGTGTAAGATATTGTGTATTCTAAATGCAAGTTTAAGTGATTCTTGTCACATGTCATTATTTAACACAAAGCAGAATGAACCTCCATGAGAATTATATTCCCCTACTGAACTAGGCCTTCTATGTACCCTGGGGGGAATGAAAACCAGGTTTTGGTCCTGACTTGGAAGTGTGTGCATGACTCAATTTGTTGTTTCTACAAGACTTTTAACGTTGCTGTGGATCCTGTACGAAGTACCACTGATGTGCTTCACTTTATTTCCTCTTCTTTCAATTATTATTTTATTTTGGCTCTGTTCCTGTAATATACCTTCTTCTTTATGCTATGTCTAAGTTTTTGTTCAAATTCAGCTAATCTTTGAGTGCCTCCTCTATGCTATGCTCTATGCTCTTATGCATTTTAAATCACTTACTCCTCATAATAGCACTTTGATATTGTTATTCTGCTCATTATACCGTTTGGAAAACTGAAATTTAGAAAAGTTAGTTTGCTCAAGGCCATCCAATGAGGTTGTGGTAGAAGTGAAATTAAAACTCTTCTTACTGTTACAATCTGCCAATTTCTTCTAAACCTTTTGTTGATGTGCTCATGAAATAAATATAGAGTAATGCCTTTAAATATAAAGGAGTTTTTCTGCTCCTTTGTAAACTAATAAAGACCACCCTAGCATGGATCCTCACATATATTTTCCATTTCTCTAAGTAGTATGTTCAAAGCTGAACATTTATTTCTTCATCTTTGCCATTCTTTCCTCCTTTTCCCCTGAAGTTTCTCCTCTCTTGAACATTTTAAGACATTTCCTCAAATTGTTTCTTAATTTTAGACTATGTTCATAATTTTAAAATATTTTTTCTGGGAATATTTAGTTATGCCACTGGGGAGATGCTCATGAAGAGTTTGCCTGCTTCTGACTGCTTAAATAGATGAGTGCCTCTGTAATCTACCTCCAAAGTGTACAGAAAGCTCTAACGCACTGTCTCACTAATATTTCCTCTCACAAAACAAAGTCAAGCAGTGCTTATTAAACTTTGTCTTCTAAGATCCTCTAAAAGCTGTAGGCCGTGTATGCATTTCCAGTTTGAGTCATCTAAAGTAGCTTATTTTAAGAGAAAATTTCTTGGAAGTCTACCGTTTTCTCTTTCAAATTGTGTGCACATTTTGCATTTTACTGTGTGATACAGAGTTTGTTGAAAGGTGAAAGTAAAATGTTACTCAGATCTTCAAGAAAATGTGCATAGCTAGATTTGTACATCTTTATCCTGCAGTCTTAGGTATTTTAGCACAAGAGTGTGGAAAAAATATGCCACTCTAAAAACACAGAACTCAAAAAGAGCTATGTTTCATCTGGGAACCTGCATAATGAGATTATTATGGAAGCCCTTCTGAGAACATATGACACTTTGTAATTATAAAGTGTATGAGTAGGCTTATTTGTGTTTCATAGACATTTGGCTTCATTTTAGAGAATGTGGAAAATATACTGTGAATTTGTTAAGTGATAAACAATAGTGCCAACATGTATACTATTCTTTCATACAAGCAACTTTTTACTTGGCTAAGATTTTGAGTTAACTTGAAAGACTAAAACTAAAATTATATTACACGATCCTTGGGTCACAAACCTTAAAGTTGTTCTCAAATATGATATATTTGAATATATATATATATATATATATATATATATATATATATATATATATATATTTGAATCTTATAATTAGCTTTCCCTTTTACAATTAGCTGTATTATATATCTGATTTTTGACTCTTTATTTAACTCCTTTCTCCTATTTCCAAGCGGTTAGAATTCTTATCTGTGCTGCCATTTAGTTCTCGACATTTTTTTTTCTGAGCTGATCCCTCCAGCAGTTTCATTGTCCTGCACCCAGTGCCCCATTCATCTCTCCCATGCAGCTGAATTTAGTTAAATGTCTACCTTACTTACTTAAATGTATTGCATGAACTTTTTATGGTTATTCACTTTTAGATTTTAAGCTCTCCAAAGGGCCTGGATTATTTATGTTCACGCTGAATTATTTCTGCCAATGATTCTACACTATAAGCAAGAGTAATACTAAGCTGGAATACCAAATAATAGACACTAGAAAACTCTTTTCTAGACTAAACATCTTTATTATTAAAATGGGAACATAAGATGTTGCAGTTCTCTCCAAAATTATTTCAGAAAAGGTGATACATGTTTCTGTCTTGGGGCAGAATCTACTCACATTATTAAGCACTGCGTAATAATCGCCCTTAATGATTAACTGATGCGTTTATGTTGGCCTTTTATTTGAGAATTTTCTATATCTCCACCCATAATTTGTTTTAACCTTTCTATTAAGTATTAAAGATCTCAAAAGATATTTTCTTTCATATATCTAGGGCTTTGTAGCAAAGCAGTTAAGAGCAAAGATTAGAGACAAACTGAAGGTATTAAATCCCGGTTTCACCACTTATCACCTAAGAGACATTGAACAAATGACTTAATCTTTCTATGCTGTAGTTTCAGAGGATGACAGGAGTTCTTACTACACAAGAGTGATGCAGGGATTAAATTAGTTCTGTATCTTAAAGAATATAGAACAATGCCTGACATATTCCAAGTGCTGCCTATGTATTAGTTAATATTGTTCTATATTATCTCCTTAATTAAACTGATAATTCCATAGTTCTAGTGCCTCTTAAAAGAGCTGGTTTTATACACTGGCCTTTCTGTTTTCCTCCAACTCAAATATGTTTTTGTTTCTTTAGTTCATGCATCATTCTGCTCTAAACTTCTGCCATCTACATTATTGTATTTCCCTTTTACAACATGTGAAATTAGTGAAAACAAAGGATGAGTGTACTACTCTAATTATCCTACCCAAATTACAAACATATAATAGTCTGTGCATTGTTTGTTAGCAGGTTCTTTTATCACCATTATCATCAACATCATTATCATTATCACTGTATCATGATCATCCTCTCATTATGTATAGTATTTATTGACTGCTTAGGATCTGCCAGGAACTAGTCTAAGCACTTTACATTTATTGAATTACTTAATATGCACAAAAATCATATGAAGTAGGTAATATTACTACTTTATTAATACTACATATTCTACAATACTACTACTACATATCCTCATTTATAGGTATGGATATATAGAAGTATATTATCTCCTCTTGTTTTTTTTTTATTCTCTGTATTGCCTCAGAGAATGCTTATAGTTTGAACATCTCCTTATAGATAGTCCATGTTCCCTTCCCTATTTTGAGAGTCCAGATGATCATTGAGTGGATGATGCTATGTTTATCATTTACCTCAGGAAATATTTGAATTCCTGATCATCTCTGAGGATAGGAAAAAAATTGAGGATTAATTTAGGGGATATTAAAACTATTCAATTCTTGAACACATGGATCAATGTGATTGGTTTTGTCAGTCACTGAATTAGAAGAAGCAGCACATACAGCATACATTGTGGCATGAAAGAGAATGAGTTTTTGTGTGGGATGTCACATAATGCCTCTGTGGATAATCAAATAAAGGAGGGTTAGTAGTGATGAACTGAGAAAAAGAAGATGGGATGTAGTATTGCTCTGTGGTAGATGGGGCCAGCCTGGTAGGGTGAGAGGAGGAGACTTGGCATTTCACAGAGACAGATGCTTGAATGGATTTTGCAGGTGGTTTTATGTTAGTTCATGGTGGGCTTATTGGCAGATCTTTCCCTTGGCTCTTTTAGTTCAATCCTGGATCGAGATGACACTATGTGTCTCTGCTGGCAATATACATAAAATGACCTTGCTCACCTTTCCAGTATTTTTCCATATACATTAGGATATGTATATATATATTTTAAATTTTATCTGATTTTAATGTAGCATGTTTTTGTTTTTGTTTAAATTTTTAGAGAGCCACTTTATGGATGAAATTTCCTTGATGCTGTTATGCATCAGCCATCAAAATGCCAGAGTAAGAATAGAAATTTAGTTCTCTTCTCTTTTTTGACTTAACTTAAAACATCACATGTAGTACCAAACTAATAAAAGCTAACACTTATTTGAGTGGTCATGGAGTGTCAATGTCTTGAGTGTTTTGCATAGTTTGGTGTTTTAATTCTCACAACAATCCAATTAAGTGAGAACTATAATTGTCCCCATTTTGCAAATGAAGAAAAGAATATATGGAGTTGTCAATAACTATCCTGAGGCTACTCAGGAGGTAGCCAAGGTAGGATTTGCACCCATGCCTCTGCCTCCAGAACCCATGCTCCTAACCATCACACCCCTTTCTGTTGTACAGTTTTCTCTAGGCTGAATGCTTCATTGCAAAAACTATTTTCTATTGCTATCAAGCACAAACTGAGCCAAAAGCTCTTTTGCCAAGATGTATAAAATCATAACTTGAAACTGTTTTTCTGTGTTCTCCGCTTTTTACTAGTAGGAGAATAGGAGACCTTAGTTTTTATTTTAATTAGTAACATTGAAATATTTTAAATAGAATCTGTGGTGGCAGCTGTGTATTCTCACTTTGACTTGAAAACTACATTCATTTATATCCTTTTAGTCTTTGGAAAGAAATTTATTGTCCATTATAGCTGCTACTGCTCTGAACCCTTTTGATAATTGTTCATGCAAGAGTCTGTTCTCTCTCCTTTGAGAAAATAACAATGGCATACTGTACTTCACAGGTGCAAAAATGAAATGATTTGCTCCATCATTTAGTTTGCTTAATTTACAGCTTTTTATGTTTAATTATGTCTATTGTTCATAGATTGGATATTGAGGATCCAACAAAGATGATATTTGAATCAGCTTTGTAATGTCATTGAGTAGGTCTTAACACTGCAGGATACTTAAGTCTTTTCTCCAATTGTGACAGTTTGGATATCCTCAGGGGTTCCGAGCTGTCTTCAATTATGCCAGCTGTCTGAATGTGGAATGTAAAACTACTATTACAGTGGGGAATTAAATATTATTTGGCCCAATTTTACCTTTCTATTCAACAGTGAATAGCATGTGCCTGTATATACACTGAAAGTAGACTGTAGTGTGATGTGCTAACGTTCTATGGATACAGTTTTTCTTTAAAAGCATATATGATTGAGAGAGATACCCATCTGTCACTAATAAGTTGAGTAACCTTGGGTATGCTTCTTTATCTCTCTGATTTCTATTTCTTCGCCTATAAAATGAAAGCATTATTTTAAATCTTTTGGAAGCCATTTGACATAGAATCATGCAGGTCTTATTATTTGGGGAATTTTATTGTTCTCTTCTTCACTTCCCTGCTCTGATTACTTAAGGGAGCCTCAGCCTCACATAAGTCTCACCTCATGACTATGGTTTCTGCAAAGATGAGCAGCTATAGCAAGATCACTGTAATCTCAAACTTCTCCCTACTCCGTTATCCTCAGAAATGCATGTTTCCTGAGAGCTTTTTTAGAAACCAGTCAGAATGAAATTTGCAAAAATATCAGATTTTTCTTTTGGGAACTGGTGTACAGCCAGATTTCAGCTGACTGTTTAAGGTATGGTTCTCATTTGGGAGAGCTTCATATAGTACTTGCAAATAGGAGTTTTAGGTGATATCCTGACTCTAAAGGATGGGGTGGTGGTGACTTTCTTGAGCCCACCAATCCTTCTAGCTTATATATGAATGCCATCCTAGGTATGCATATTTTATTATATAATTTCCTTTATCACTAGACACAGACAAGGGAGAACTAGAAATTGGGGGTGGGATAAAATTTTAGAGGAGTAAGAAGACACTGTGGGACACTTATTGTCTAGGACCCTAAATATTCTTCTAGTTAGTCATTGGACATGGCCATATTTGGACCTGGATGAATATCAGTTATTTTTATTGATTGATTTAATAAACAAAAATTTGTTGTGCACTCAGCATGTGTCAGGCACTGTTCTGGGCTCTTGAAACATAGATGCAAACAAGGAAGACAACGCCTCTGTCCATATAAGACTTAAACCAAAAAGAGTTTAACACCGAGAATTTGAGCTTACTTTCACCTGAGCATTATCTTTATGCCTATTTATGTAATTCTCTCCTTCACTTTGCACTTTTTGAGTCTTGAAATTCTATCTTGCCATGAAAGCCAAATAGATAGTGCAAAGTTTCAGTATACTGGACAAAACATTATTATGTTATCGCCTCTTGCTTCCTGATACGGTGGTAATAATTATGATTGGGGAAGATTAGGGTAAAGCTTCTGCACCAAGCATAGTGCTGACCTAAGGCAGTAATGCAATAAATAAGTTAATAAATGAAAAATATTGGCTGAACCTAAATTTGGTCTGTCTTCAGCCTTGGTTGTAGTGGAGAGTAATTGGGAATGAGTGGATGCATGTGTAGTTCTTTCTAGTATCATGACTAGAAGGTAGTAGAGGAATATCTACTGTGTTTTAGGAAAGAGGAGACCTTGGAAGTAGGAGTAAATTCAAGATACAGCACAAATCAACTCAGAAATTCCACCATTTGGCAGTTGAGGAAATTTGAGCCAAAAGGTTTTCAAATAATTTGTCAGAATTATACAGAAATTCACTGGGCAGTTTTTGGTGCTGGAGGGTTGAAGTGATGGTATTTAGCCTCCTCAACTTTCCAGCTTTAAGAGGGAAGTCCTCAACTTTAACCCAAAGAATCTCTGTTCCTTGCTTATTTCTCTGTGGTAATGTCTTATGGGACTCCTGTGGCATATTTTTCTGCTTATTCTTTGGGTGAGTTTCTTTAGGGCAAATCCTCTGGATACCCTCCAAGCCCTGCATTATTTCTAGAGGGAAAAAAATAAAAGGGAAAGAGATGATAATCATTGGAAATTCTTAAGGATAATCCTCCCCATTCAAGATTTGGCCTTACTCCTTCTTGGCATTATATATGGGTGGGAAATATTGATGTGTGCATTTAGCTTTTTTGGCCTTTGAGATGTTTCACTGAGCATAATGTGGCACTAATCACGATGCTCTGCCCAGCACAGATGTATCTAACCTGCTATCTGTGCACCTGGGAACTGGAAAGGTGATGCACTCAGCATTCTATTATAAGCTTATTTCTCTAGGCACTTCAAAAGTGATGAATGAAAAAGTCTCTTCTGCCACCTGAGGCATCCTTTTACTGTTTCATTGGTTTTTTAAAGATAATCAATAGGAAATACTCTCAAAACACTCTATGTCTGAAGTTCAGACTACTAGATTTTCATAAGTTTAGGTAGCTCTGCCCGACCATAATGCTCTTTAACTTCCACTTGTAATCATATTGAAAACGTACATGACCACATTACTTATGCCTCAAAGCTATCTCAGTGAATATTTTATCCTCATTCATTTAACAGTCAATGCTAACTCTCTGTCAGACATTGGGAGGAAAAATAAAATGTCTTTAAGAAGGACACATTTTTGGAAAGAATGCAGAAAAAGAAAATAATTGAAGTACAATGTCATTAACAGTATCATAGAGTTATATACTGAATATTATAGGTTTAATATGGCACAGCAGATGTTCATGATGATTGTCCTATTTCATTAGAATATGGTTAAATATTTTCAAGATTCTTGATTGAAAGGTTAGGGTGTATCAAATGCATTATAGAAGGAATTACTTTAAAATGTGTTAAAGGGATATGTTTGAATTCTTGGAACTGTCATATTTCAAATGTTTTCTTTTGTAAAAATTTCTTATTCATGAAGAATTTTGTTTATACTCTGCTATAAACAAATTTACATTTTCTGGTAGATAGTATATGTTTGGTAGATGCCTAATGAATGATTGAATAGTTCTTTATATGAAAAAAATACCACTGTCAGAGTTTGATTATAAAATTATAGCATAAATGATTCACAGGGAGTTTAAACCCAACTGTAATTTGGTTACTAGATAGAGACATTGACTTAGGTGGTCTGTGCACAGAACTAATAAGGCCAAGATCAAATTTTCCTTCTTTGTTTGAGCAAGTTAAGTTTGTGTTGTGAAAGACAGTGGGGCAAAGATGTTTGGGGATTTACCTAAAACAATCTTGTTCTGCAGAACATTAGATAAAATTTTAGAAAATTGAAAAGAGTCAGAACTCTAAAAGTTAAAGTAATAAGAACAAAGGCAAAAACAGGGGAAAATAGGCTTTTCCTCCCTGGCTCTCTAACGATAGGCAGCCATCACGAATGACACAGTAACTATCCACACTAGAAAGTTCATGACCAACCTACTACTTCAAAGGAAATAAATGGTCATTGATGTCTTTCACCCTGGGAAGGCAACAGTGCCTAAGACAGAAATTCGGGAAAAACTAGCCAAAATGTGCAAGATCACACCGGAAGTTATCTTTGTATTTGGATTCAGAACTCATTTCGGTGGTGGCAAGACAACTGGCTTTGGCATGATTTATGACTTTCTGGATTATGCAAAGAAAAATAAACCCAAACATAGACTTGCAAGACATGGCCTGTATGAGAAGAAAAAGACCTCAAGAAAGCAACAAGAGGGATGCAAGAACAGAATGAAGAAAGTCAGGGGGACTGCAAAGGCCAATGTTGGTGCTGGCAAAAAGCCAAAGGAGTAAAGGTGCTGCAATGATGTTATCTATGGCCGTTCTGGATTTTGCAGAAGAAGCTTAATAAACTAAAAACTTTCATGTGTTAAAAAAAAAAAAAAAAAGGAAAAAACAGAATGTGCCTTTTTCCTTATCAGGAGAAGCCTCAAATCACAGTACTCACTTTGTACTTGCCTGCCCATACCACCTTCCAGAGAAACTGTCTACCTACAGGCACAGCCATCTCAATGGATAGGTGTCGTTTGGGCCACTTCCCTGTCCATAGTTGACTAGATCTGGGTGGAATTTTGACCCAAGAACAGCTAACCCATTCTTCTATATGTGACCTGGCCCCAGAATTTGAGCTCAGTGTATCTGTGTAAACAGAGAGAGTAAAACTGTAAGGAGTAGGAACAGAATCAGCAGTTATAGTTGAAATTACAAAAGAGAAATCACAAGAAAAAGAGCCCAGTTTTACAGGAAGAACAGAGACCCAGTGTGAGACCCAAACAGCCCATTAGACACACAAAGGGACAGAGTTACCAAAGCTCCTGAAGGTTGTGTTAGTGTCTGTGTCCTTCAGATTGTGACCACACCAACACGCACTCACAGACACAAGATTTTTGTTGTTGTTAGAGGTGACTAAAGTGACTTTGTTCTTTGCAGCACACCCAAAGAGTCAATTAAAATATTTACAAATGCTAATTTATTGCTGTTAGGAGACTAGGTGGAATTAATTAAAAAGATGTATAGGTTAGAGCATCACTAGCAGAATATATAAAGGAACAAAAAGTATTCAAATCCCTTCTAATTGCCCTCTGCCTTTATATCTACTCCTGCCTAGGTCAGGCGACCTCTGAAAACTGTCCATCAAACTCTGGATATATCACTATAATGGCAATCAATATAGCTCTGAAATTCTCTCTGAATGGGACTTTATGTCAGTATTCTCCACTAGACTGTAGGCTTTTAGTGTTAAGTTTGTGAATAATTTATTCTTCCTATTTTGGTGTCTGTAGTACCACCAAAAGGTTCTGAGTATGTTCTTGAAGCATGCTTGCTGAAAAAAATTGTGCCTGCACATAGGAAGGATGCTCTTTATTATTAAATAAACTGATTTAAATACTTTTTTTAAAAAATCAACCATAGGTATATGTAACCACTCAAAAGTGAATAGCTAATATGTGATAGAGCTGTGGTATACCTCACTGACCTTACAGCTACATAAAAAATATTTTAAAATAGCCAAGAGCGGTGGCTCAAGCCTGTAATCCCAGCACTTTGGGAGGCCGAAGTGGGTGGATCACGAGGTCAAGAGATCGAGACCATCCTGGTCGACATGGTGAAACTCCGTCTCTACTAAAAATACAAAAAATTAGCTGGGCATGGTGGTGTGTGCCTGTAATCCCAGCTACTCGGGAGGCTGAGGAAGGAGAATTGCCTGAACCCAGGAGGCGGAGGTTGTGGTGAGCCAAGATCGTGCCATTGCACTCCAGCCTGGGTAACAAGAGCAAAAACTCCATGTAAAATAAATATATATATATATATATATATATATATATATATATATATATATATATATATAGTGAATTGCAATTATATTTAATTTCCACATAATTCCTGATCAACTTTTATACTGTCAACTGAAAAACGTCAATAAAGTTGAAAGTAAGTATGCTGTTGAGACTCCTTTTACCACTTACAAATTAGTGTTTAGATTTCCTTCTCTGCACCAGAGTTTGATATTTGGATTTTACTGCTTCTGTTGTGGTAACCTCTATTACTTTTATGCTAGTGCCTCAAACAAAAGTCCTGTTAGTCTTCAGAGTAAATAAGCTTTTCACACAGTAACTGGGCTATGCAGAGGTGTGCTGTACCAGGAAGTGGCTACTGCCCAGACACTTCTCTGTTTTAATTATAAGGTCCTTGGTAGGGTTAGTGGAGCTTATCCCTTTATGGCAAGCAGCACGCATGTGAAGCCTGTCTTGATTTTCAAAAAAGCATCTGGCTCAGCAGTTCTTGGCTCTTCCTTTCAATGTCAAGTTTGACATATTTGCATATGAAACATGCAGATATTTTAGAATAACTCCTGTATCCAGAAAATTATGCACTTTAAGGATAGTCAGGAGCAAGGCACATCTAGAATTTAAAAATTTCATCTAAAATTTCATGTAATAGTCTTTCTATTGGGAACATTGTTTCCCTCTACAAAGAGAATTTATAAAGCATATTTATTTAATCCATAATTACAATATTTGTAAAACCTTTAAATGTGAATTGTTCCATTAATTGTTACTTTTTCAATTACATTTTCATGACTTAATAATCCATAAAGTGGAAAAAACATTATGCACTTGATCTTTTTGACTGCATTATTTCATTTTATTTTTTATCTGTTTTTATTGAGGTAAATGCAAATAAAAACACTGATTATCAGTGAAGAATTTTAACAAAAATGTCTTATGATGGGGTAACAAATTCCTAACTAATCACTAGGACAGTGTGTATTAATATGAGAAAGAAAACCAAAATAAATTATTTAGTAATGAAGGAGAAAGAGGACAATCAGAACAATGTTATGAAGTTTTCAGTAATTTATTACAATATTTAATGTTAGCATTTTGTCAGTAGGCTCTCTTGAATTAGTACATTTTTATTTTTAGTGATATGTATACCACAGATGTGTCTCTAAATTGCAAATATCTTTATATCTCCATAAATGCTCATGATAAAGGCATGACATTTTCAAAATTTTCCAAAGATATTTTTTCTATAAAATGTTTTAATAATAAACATGTAATGTTAGTTTTCCTACTGTTGTTAGCAGATTCAGCTAACACTATAAATATTTTTAAGTAGATGTGTCAAGAATACTACTATTGCACTATGTAATGTATTGGTAATATTTTAAAAAATTGTTTCACAAAATGAACAGCTGTTTTTCATTTGTATTTTATCTTTAAGAGTTCAATTACAGAAGAAACATGTCAAAGGAAAATTATTGAACTCTAAGAAGTTATTATTGATAATAACAGCTGCCATTTACTGAGAGTTTACCCTATGCCACATTTCTTATTAATGCTTGACATGCAGCAGATTGTTTTATCCTCATAACAAACCAGTGAGATTGCTGCTATTATTCCCATTGCATAAAAGATGTAACAGGTGTGGGATATTGTAAGCATCTGGCCAAGATCACTTAGCTTGTAAATAGTGGCTTGAGTATTAAAACAGGTCGGATTAATGCCAAACCTTAGGCTCTTAACCACTCTACTGTATTTTAGAAACTTCTTAATGGTGATATTTTTAAAAATATAAATGATTTGATGAATTTGTGGTACTTTACAATGGATTAGAGTAAGTAAAAAATATGTCATTGAAGTATGAATAAATATTTCTAAACAATATCTACATTAGATTTTACTTCACATCACTGTTTTTTAAAAAACTCTCTTTTAGACGTTTCATTCTCTATATATTTAACCCACATTTTTCTACAGAAGATAGTTTTAAATGCTTAAAAGGTTGGCTTTGGAATGAATATAGTCTAATATTTTAAAAGAATAAAAATTGATTATAATAAACATGTTTATATCATTCACTGTTAATTATTTTTTCCAGATTTCTACTGAATTTTAATTTTTTGGCTTGTATTGTTAGACCATTCAAGTACCATAAAAAATAAAGATAATTCTGACTCTTAATCAGATTAAGATTCTGAAGTTTCATTATGTAATAAAGATAAAGTGAAGATTTATGTGCTTTTGTTGTTAAGGGCAATTTTTTTAAAAAAATCTCTGGAATAGTTATTAAACTACTTTATGGTTTATACAACTCTCTATTAACTGAGATGTTTTGTTAACTAAACTCCTATTATGTATGAAAGAGATGTAAGGCTTATTGTTTTGCTACATAGCCACAGAATTTTCAAATATTTGTGTTTTAGTTTAATGAAGTGGTTTTTTCTTTTATTTCTAGACAATATAATCATGTAGCCTTCTTTTCATATCCATCCCGTTTTTTAATATTTTCTTTTCTAACTCCTACACTCATGTTTGGCAGCATACATACCCCTTATTCACAGAAGCCACTCTATAGGCATAGAAGTCTCTTAATTTTTCCCATCTGTGAGGGAAAATTACTATGGAAACACCTCCTTTCCTTTTACCTTCTAATCTGAGGAGGAATTATTCCTGTTTTCCTTCAGTTTCCTGTTCATTTAGTACCAAAGCCTTCTTTATCTCTCCCTAACATTACACAATTATGTCTATTATTTAACTTTTTATGTATATTCTCTCAGCTTATAAATTTCCTCATAACTTCCCTATCTTTAAATTCCTTCCCTTATGCTTCGGCTGAAAGGAAACTTTTGGTTTCCTTAAAGCTACTCTCTCATATCTCAACTGCCCTTCTTCAGTAGCAAGTTGTAGACACAGTGATCTTCAGTTTTTCTTCTGTAATTACCACCCACTCCTCCCTTAGTCTTTTATTATCTGGCTGCTACCCCGGCACTACAGTGCAGTTGTTTCTCTAAAAGTCATTGCTTCCCTCTAAATAGCCAAATCCAGCTTCTTAATCTCTGCTTTCATTGTACTTAACCACGCAGAAGCCTGTGTCATTACTACTCACCTGAGAGTCTTCCGCATTCAGTAAGCATTTTTTTTTTTTTTTTTTGAGAGGGAGTCTCTATCTGTTGGCCCAGCTTGGAGTGCAGTGATGCAATCTCTGCTCACTGCAACCTCCGCCTCCCAGATTCCAAGAATTCCCTGCTTTAGTCTCCCAGGTATCTGGGATTGCAGGTACCAGTCAACCATACCTGGCTATTTTTTATTTTTAATTTTTAGTAGAGATGGGCTTTTACCATTTTGGCCAGGCTGGTCTTGAACTCCTGACCTCATGATCCACCCACTTTGGCCTCCCAAAGTGCTGGGAATACAGGCATGAGCCACATCACTCGGCCTCAGTAAGCATTCTTTAGGTGTTTATTAGGTGGCAGGGCTTAGGGTTTAGAATATGGCTAATGCCCGCATATGTCAACCTGGAGTTTCTATTTAAATGGAGGAGACAGATACAAAACCAATTACCGTACCAGGAGCTGAGTGCTCTAACACAACTGTGTGCCAAGTAAGACACTGTGGGACAAAGAGTGGAGAAAATTTCAGAGGAAGTGACATTTGAAAGAATTAGTGGAGAGTGAGAATTCCAGGCATGTTAAGTTCTCTTGTACTACACAAGGGAGCAGAGAATTGAGAACAAGTACAGCATGTTTGGAAATAGTGAGTGAAGTTATAACACTTGGGGAAGTGGTAGGGGTGAGTGTATGGTGGAATTTGGAAATGGTTTAGGATTGAATTGTCCAGATTTAAAACTTTTTTCTATTGCCTTTGTTCCTTCCCTTTGTTGCTGCCTCTGTTTTTTTCTATGTTGACTCCTATTTTTCAGACAATTTTCTTCAAAAAGAGTTATTCTATTATATGAAGTCATTCTATGTTCTGTCCCAGGTGATATTATCTATTTTGTGTCTTCAAACATTGTATTTTTCACATTGCAATTTTCTAAAATCTTCCTGTCTCTGATGACCTCTCTTCTGAGTACCAAATATGAATTTTTTTCCTTTTCTGTGTGTCACTTCAGCTCAAACCCGATATGGTAAAAATAAAACAGAGCACTGTATATTTATGATTTTGCTCTTTCTAATTTTTTATTTCATTCCATAATCTCCACCTTCCTTTTGGTTACCAAGTGGGGAGGCATTATATTAATTTTTACTTCCTCTGCTTGGATGACTCCTAACATCCAATCAGTCATTTTCTTAAAATACTCATTGTGTCTTACGATCCCTATTTTCATATTCATTTAGTTTATGCCATCACGTTTTGCCAGCACTAGTATTTAAGTATTTTAATGATAATTTCATCACTTGCAGCCTCTTCTCCAGTCTACTTTTTATAGCAGAGCTAAAATATCATTTAAGTAAGTATAGCTAAATGTATTTAATAAGTTATAGTCTAAGTTTTTTTAATCTTCCATATTATTCAATTATCTACAGAATAAAACCCAACTTTGACATGGTCCAGGCCTGAAGCTATTTATAATCTTGTTATAAATCTTTCCAATTCTAAAATTCCCCACATAAGTACTCTTACTTGATATGGCATTAATTCATTGATTGATAGATGCAACCTTCCATTAAAATTTTAATGCTCCTTGGGTTGACCATAGGTATCTCTGTTATTTGGAGATTACAATTACGTGAGATAGATTTATTTGACTGTAAGTACCTAAAAGACAGAGACTTGACTATATTTACAATTAACTACTTTCAAGAAGGTTGGGAACATAATGTGGTTCAAATATTTATTATTTAGTACCTCCATCCTTAACTGCCTTATAATTTTAATAGCAATGAAACAGAGATGTTGGCCAGGTATGGGGGCTCACGCCTATAATCCCAGCACTTTGGGAGTTTGAGGCAGGCAGATCACGAGGTCAGGAGATGAAGACAATCCTTACTAACACAGTGAAACCCTGTCTCTACTAAAAATACAAAAAAACAAACAAAAAAAATAGCCAGACATGGTCACACATGCCTGTAATCCCAGCTACTCAGGAGGCTGAGGCACGAGAATCACTTGAACTCAGGAGGTAGAGGTTGTAGTGAACCAAGATTGTGCCACTGCATTCCAGCCTGGGCAACAGAGCAAGACTCCATTTTATTATTTTTATTTATTTATGTATTTTATTATACTTTAAGTTCTGGGGTACATGTGGAGAACATGCTGGTTTGTTACATAGTTATACATGTGCCATGGTGGTTTGCTGCATCCATCACCCTGTCATCTACATTAGGTATTTCTCCTAATGCTATGCTTTCCCTATCCCCTACCCCCAGGCTATCCTTATCCCAGCTCCCCACCCCCTGACAGGCCCCAGTGTATAGTTTGTAATGGGCTTAAACTGATTCCAGTCCAAGGAAATTTACAGAATTGGGAGCTATAAAAAGTAGATCTCATGGAGGTAGAGAATATACTAGTGGCTTGGAGAGGAAGAGAGACGGGGGGATGAAGAGAAGTTGGCTTAGGGATATAAAAATAAACTTAGAAGGAATATTTTCCAGTGTTTGTACAGTAAAGAAATTATAATTAATAATAATTTATTATAGATTTAAAAATAGCTAGAAGAGAAGAATTATAAGGTGATGGATATCTCAATTACTTTTATTTGGTCATTATACATTGTATATGTTTATCAAAATATTGCATGCATTCCCAGAATATATGTAACTATTATGTATCAATAAAAATATACAAAAAAGAGAATATACTGGAGGAAAATTTGTTGAACTTGAGGACTAGAAGGAAAATCATTAGGCATGCAGGAGGGAGTAATTGGATTTGGATGATTGGAATTTGGGAGAGGGTCAGAGAAATATTTTGCAATATAAGGAATTTAAAAATATTTTGGACAAAGATTAGCATTCAAATTTGGGCTCATGTATTTTCCAGCATGCCTGCGGTATCAAGTGGAGGTCTCCAGTTGGCAGGTAGATATTAAAAATCAGAGAACATTAGATTTATCTGCACTAGAAAAAATATTTGGGAGTCATCATTGTAAAGGGACAGTCAGTCTAATGGTTTAAATTAGTTGTAGTATAGATAAAGGTCAAGAAACATTACCTGGAATTTGTGGTTTTTATCACCACTACTCTGGCAGAACTACAGAAAACAATAGCATAGCTTTATTCCTATCCTTATTTTAATTTCGGCTCAGTGCATGTCTCTGGAAAGGGGGAAAATCTATTGTATATTCTCATGCCTCTTCCAAGTTAGCTCTTGAAATATGCACAAAATAAAATAATTTAGATCTGTTATCATTCTCCAAAAAACATTTAGGCGAACTATGTATCCTGATTTTTATTTGACTCATAGTGGCTTATTCTCCAGGATGACAGATGACAGTTCTAATGTAATGGACACGGGATCGCACAGTTTGAGTTTTTGTTTGTTGGTTTGTTTTTTGAGACGGAGTCACATCCTGTTGCCGAAGCTGGAATGCAGTGGCCTGATCTCAGGTCAATGCAACCTCTGCCTCCTGAGTTCAAGCAGTTCTCCTTCCTCAGCCTCCTGAATAGCTGGGATTACAGGCATGCACCACCAGGCCTGGCTAATTTTTGTAGTTTTTTTAGTAGAGATGGGGTTTCACCATGTTGGCCTGGCTGGTCTTGAATTTCTGACCTCAAGTGATCTGACTGCCTTGGCCTTCCAAAGTGCTGGGATTACAGGCATGGGCCACTGTGCACGGCCAGTATGAGGTTTTAGCAGCTGTTTGGGAGCAAGTTTCTTCTCTGAGCCCGTTTTCTCATCTGTCAACTGGGAATTTTATCTATCCTTCAATGTTCTGACGATTAAATTACATAATATATGTAAAAGTCAGGTTGAGTGCCATATACTCAACAATAATATTTTCCAACTCCTTTTCAAGATAACATTTTTAGTAGCAATCCAATAATTTCCTTTTCATGTAATTGAATTAGAGTATCTGTCTGTGGTCTCTGTAATTTTCTTTTTTGGTTCTGTGTAATGATTTTAAAATAAAACTAGCAGAAATGAGAAAAGGGATAATGACGCTTTATAAGCTACTATGCTTGCAATGGGGCTGCTTAAGAGATCAAATTCACTAAAATAGGTGTTTGATAGGACAGCTGCTCCTATCAGGTTTTTGAGAATGCCATCAATTTTGATCCTTGATCACTTTCTCTTCTCCTGATGAAATAATACTACTTTTTCTATCTGCTTATATGTAATATATGTTTTTAAGCACAGTGAACTAGACAAGTGAAAACTGAAGCATGAAGAATGAGACAGTGAACCATCAGGCAGGGTATCTTACCTTTAATTGTGCTTTTTGATTCTATTAAGTATCTTATAATGTCAATAGCAAATTATTGATGAATTTTAAATGATCAAAACACATGTTCTGAGAGCAGAAAATATATTTTTTCAGTGAAAACATAGTTTTCATTATAAATGAAAGGAAGCAAATATTTCCAACAAACATCTTAATAATTCCATTTAGATTTGTTGAAACATTATGTTGTCCTATATTGTAACATGTAGAGCATTCATTTTAATAATTTAACTTCAGCTGGATGCTTTCCAATGATGTACTTAGGTACTTACATAATTAGAAAAATAAGAGAGTTTTGCAAATGTTTTTACCCCTTTCTCTCACACAATTTTTCCATTTATAAACTATTTTTAAAGGCTGAAGATCTAAATTTTTTAAATTAAGAGAGATATGATAAATTATAAATGTCAAAGGAAAAATATAAGTCATCATACTCTAGATTTTTGTGTAAAACATTTTAAAATTTGAATTTGGAATAATAGGACTATCTAATATTTGTATGATGTTTTAAAGTTTAAAGTACCTTTTTATCTACATTATCTAAACACTCTTCCCGTAAACCCTACAAGGTTGATTTAGAGAACCATTATCCTTGTCTTTCTGATTTTGGCATATTTTAGTCTTCTGTTATTTTCTTTTATGGGAAGCACAAAAAACATAAGCTTTAATGATTTAAAAAAATGCAGGCCGGGCATGGTGGCTCATGCCTGTAATCCCAGCACTTTGGGAGGCCGAGGCGGGTGGATCACGAGGTCAACAGATCGAGACCATCCTGGTCAACATGGTGAAACCCCATCTCTACTAAAAATACAAAAAATTAGCTGGGCATGGTGGCGCGTGCCTGTAATCACAGCTATTCAGGAGGCTGAGGCAGGAGAATTGCCTGAACCCAGGAGGCGGAGGTTGCAGTGAGCCGAGATCGGGCCATTGCACTCCAGCTTGGGTAACAAGAGCGAAACTCCATCTCAAAAAAAAGCAACATTGGTCTATGTCTCTGTTTTGGTACCAGTACCATGCTTTTTTTTTTTTTTTCCTGGGTCTTGTAGTATAGTTTGAAGTCAGGTGGCATGATGCCTCTGGCTTTATTCTTTTTCCTTAGGATTGTTTTGGCTATACTGGCTCTCTTTTGGTTCCCTATGAAGTTTGAAGTGGTTTTTTCTAGCTCTGTGAAGAAGGTAGTTTGATGGGGATAGCATTGAATCTATAAATTACTTTGGGCAGTATGGCCATTTTCATGATGTTGATTCTTCCTAATCATGAGCATGGGAGGTTTTTCCATCTGTTTGTGTCCTCTCTTATTTCCTTGAGCAGTGGTTTGTAGTTCTCCTTGAAGAGGTCCTTTACATCCTTTTTTGGTTTAATTCCTAAGTATTTTATTCTCTTTGTAGCAATTGTGAACTGGAATTCACTTTTGATTTGGCTGTTTGTCTGTTATTGGTCTATAGAAATGCTTGTGATTTCTGCACATTGATTGATCAACAGTCATCTTTGACAAACCTGAGAAAACGAAGCAATGGGGAAAGGATTCCCTGTTTAATAAATTTTGGGAAAACTGCCTAGCCATGTGCAGAAAGCAGAAACTGGACCCCTTTCTGACACCTTACACTAAAATTAACTCCAAATGGATTAAAGATTTAAACGTAAGACCTAACACTATAAAAACCCTAGAAGGAAACCTTTGCAAAACCATTCAGGACATAGGCATAGGCAATGGCTTCATGGCTAAAACACCAAAAACATTGGCAACAAAAGCCAAAATAGACAAATGGGATCTAATTAAACTCTAGAGCTTCTGTACAGCAAAGGAAACAATCATTAGAGTGAACCAGCAACCAACAGAATGAGAAAAAATTTTTACAATCTACCCATCTGAAAAAGGGCTAATATCCAAAATCTACAAAGTACTAAAACAGATTTACAAGAAAAAAACAAACCCATTCAAAAGTGGGCAAAGGATATGAACGGGCACTTTACAAAAGAAGACATACATGAGGTCAACAAACATAGGAAAAAATGCTCATCGTCACTGGTCATTAGAGAAATGCAAATCAAAACCACATTGAGATACCATCTCACACCAGTTAGAATGGTGATCATTAAAAAATCTGGAGACAACAGATGCTGGAGAGGATGTGGAGAAATAGGAACACTTTTACACTGTTGGTGGTAGTGTAAATTAGTTCAACCGTTGTGGAAGACAGTGTGGCAATTCCTCAAGGACCTAGAAATAGAAATACCATTTGACCCAGCAATCCCATTACTGGGTATATACTAAAAGAATTATAAATTGTTCTATTATAATGACACATACAAACATATGTTCATTGTGGCACTGTTTACAATAGCAAAGACTTGGAATCAACCCAAATGTCTGTCATCAATAGACTGGATAAAGAAAATGTGGCACATAAACACCATGGAATACTGTGCAGCCATAAAAAACGATGAGTTCGTGTCCTTCATAGGGGCATGGATGAATCTGGAAACCATCATTCTTAGCAAACTGACACCAGAATAGAAGAAACAAACACCATATGTTATCACTCATAGGCGGGTGTTGAACAATGAGAACACATGGACACAGGGAGGGGAGCATCAGACACTGTGGTCAGTAGAGGGAGGCTGGGGAGGGACAGCTGGGTGGGGAGGGATAATGAGGAGAGACATACCAGATATAGGTGATGGGGGGATGAAGGCAGCAAACCACTTTGCCATGTATGTACCTATGAAACAATCCTGCATGATCTGCACATGTACTCCAGAATCTAAATTACAATAAAAAAGCAACAAACAATATAAAAATTCAATGGAAGAGATGTAATATTCAATATTTCTATTTTACTATGCTATTTATGAATATTACAGTAAACTATTTCATTATTTGCTTAATACATGCAACTTGGACCCCCCCACGAAGGCTGAATACAAAATACCACACACTTATTTTTTACATTTAAATTATCATTGAGCTAATTGCTAATCTCTTCAAGTCACTTTTAAATTGGTTTTGAAAGGTTTCTAGTGTTCTGCTTCATATGTGTTAAAACAAACACATTTATTTCTTATTTTGTTACAACAATACCACCTCCACTAACAGTGACCTGCAAGAAGAACGCTCTTCTGTTGTGCATACGTGTGGCATGGAGATGGAATAGGTGAGGCTCTCTCTTTGAACACTTCCTTATAAACTTGGCACAGGCTTTCCTACTTCTTCACGGAAAACTTCAGATCACAGACTGAAGTGAGACTGTATAAAAGCCTTTTTGAAAATATGAGAAAGAATAACATCAACTGAAACTGGCAAAGGCTCATCTCAAGAGCCAGATGCCCAACCTGAATTAAAGTTCCTCACTGTGCCTCTAAGTCCAGCACAGACATCAGACAGGAGTCATCTTTCTCCCTAATGTAAGTGTTTCAAATGTCTGCTTGCTACAGAGTGTTGACCAAACTGTCACCTCACTTTCTACCAGACACTGGAAATAAGTTAAGGCACTTTTTTGCCCTATATAAACTCCTCTGCACTTCTCCACCAGATTAACTTCTTCATTAGATTATTCCTTCAGGAGTAATCTAGCCCACAGCTCCTTCAGCATATTATCTTGTACCGTGGTTCCAATGTGATCCTCTTGGCCCAAAGTAACATTTCCCAAACTCTTGATTTGTTCGAGTTAAAGGAACGTGTGCACGGGACAATAGCACTCTGATGTATGTTACAGTCTGCCAATACAATACTGCTAATTTCATTCATTCTTTAGGGTGAAGGAATGGAGCCTCATGATTTTACTCTCTGTCCCTCCTGAAATTATCTCATCTCTATTCCTCAATATGTTATGAAAAATTATGTTTCAGGAATGAGGCTATTTAAATCTATAGTTTTAAGATTTAGGAGGAATATATTTAACATAATGTACAGGAGCTGAATTGTCCTGAAAGATGTGACAATTACATTACCAAACACTTTCCATTTCATTTTGAAACATCTTCACTTGATTTACCTCACTGCATTCAGACCTTCCCCAAAAGAAGTATATATAGAGATCTAAGAGAAAAATAGGCCTTTCTAGAGTGGTTTCTCGAACAACAAAGGATAAGTTGGTTACCAATATAATTCTGCCAATTTTTATCCTAGAAGCAGAAAATATTGATGGCTCTTAACACACCCTTTTCCCAACCTTTGTAAAGAAAGTGTTTCATTCAGTCTTTACCAGTCAGCACAATATATTTATTTTAAAATTCTCTAATTTTTTCTACTCTGAAAAGTTTCTAAATGAATATAATTCTAAAGATAATATGCATTTTTTATATGTTCTTTGAATTATTCAGTTCACCCGAGTGTAAAATATGATGTAAATTTATTTACTTCACTTTCTTTTTCAGTGTGCAAATTATTTAATATAGAAGATTACATTGAAGGTATAAACTGTAAGGAAATAAACTTCTAAAAGAAATTTCATGTCAATCAATGAAATTAACCTGCATTACTTTATTTTAGGAATTAGATTTAATCAAATTCCATCTGTGTCAGAAATCCAGATGCAGTTGACTCTTGAACAATGCAGGAGATAGGAGTGGTGACCCCCCCCCGACAGTTTAAAATTCATGTATAATAATTGCCTCCTCTAAAATGTAACTACTATTCACCTATTGTTGACCAGAGCCTTAGCAATAACATAAACAGTAGATTGACCCATATTTTGCATTTTATATGTATTATATACCTAGTCTAATAAAAAAGCAAGCTAGACTAAAGAATATGTTGTTAAAATTATAAGAAAGAGAAAATATTATTCATTAAGTGGAAGTGGATCATCCTAAAGGTTCTCATCCTTGTCTTCATAATGAGTAAGCTGAAAAGAAGGAGAAAAAGGAGGAGTTGGTTTTGCTGTGTCAGAGGTGACAGAGCTGGAAGAAAGTCTACATGTAAGTGAATTTGTGCAGGCAAATATTTAGATGTAAAGCATAGCTTTAAAAATATTCCTGTTCCTTACAAGTATGAACTTTATTGATCTTATTATTCTTATCGATCATTATCTTAGAAGAATTTTACAGACTATACATTGTTTATCTTAGTAAATTAAAAAAAGAAATACTTTTGTGTCTAGCTTTTTTGTCAAATTAATACTATACATATATGTTAATCTTTTCTTTTAAGAACTATTTCATATTATTTTTTCATTTGATTTTCTCAGCCCTCTCTACTGTACTATAGGGCATATTTCTGTTCCGCATTCTACATTAAGCATAAACAAGGACTAATATCAAGGTAACCTAAATCCTTTGTGCTTCTCTGGGCACTAGACATTCTCACAACCATGGGTGCCATTTCTATTAAATGCAATTACCCAACTGGAAAAGTTGCAAATAATCTAATGAGTGAGAAATGCAGATTTAATCGACTCTTTGCTTACTACTACTGATTATAGTATAAATCCTGGTTTGATCCTAACCCTTTTACATGACTATCCTTTCTTCTGTTTGTCTACTTTACTAAACAATGTCCTCTAGGATATAGACTGTACTTGTTTTCATATTATGTGGAAATCTTAGAATTGCATCTGGTTATAAGAAGATGAATAATAAATTTAATTTGAAGATGTAAATGATGCTACTAAGGATTTTAAACTCTAAACTCTTGGCAATCTTATCGTGTAATGCAGATGCCAGCCATAAAATTTATTTTTATAGACTTGTGACCCACTTCTATCAATCTTAAAAATTATTAAAATTTTCCTTCAACACATTTTTATTTAGGTGATTTTTTTCAGTTCTTTAATAATTTATTTTTAAACTTTTTTTTTAAAAAATTCTGATAACAAGTCTATACAGTCACATATGAACGTCTACAGAAAACAGTGCAGCATGCAACTACATTATTCTGCATCAATGAAAGCTGTCATGTTCTTTCTCACGATGAAAATAAATTTGCCTGGAATCCTGCGTTTCAACAGACTATTACAGAGCTGAAGTAGGAGGTAATTAGAAAGATAAGGACCCTCCACGAAAAGCCCTTGCTTTAAGAGCCATAATACTAATATTTGTCCCTAACTATGAATGTGTACCAATAGAGGAGAAACTTCTGAAATTATAAAGAAACATACATTCTGTATAAAATCATAGCTTTGTTATTTCTGAGTCTTTCGTAACAGATATAGCTTACATGAACTTTAGCCTCCCAGATAGTTTTAATTTTACTCCAAAAACCCTACTTTTTGATATTGAAAAGTATAAATAATAAACATTTAATGACATAAATTACATAAGGGAAAAATAAAATTAAGCAAAAATGCTGACAGTCTCAAAAGGTGTTTTTAAAATTATAATGTTATAAATAAAGCTTTTAAAAGTAATTAAGTAGATGTTAAACTTTATGGTCCAAATGAAATTGCATTCCCAATAAAATTTCTTTTATGGATGATACCTTGAAATATATACAGGGAGTAAATAATTTGCTTAGTAAATTCATAAATATAAATACTGTAAATCTGCATGGCTTAATGTTATTGCTGAATTATTCAAAATATATTTAGTGTGTTTGTGAATGATATACAGTGATTTACATATGCAAGGATCTAATGTTTATACATTTTTACTATATCTAATATATGTTACCCAAATAACAGAATGGTCCAGTGAATTCTTTATATTCATGTTTATGTAGATATTTCTATCCAAAGAATCACCAAATATTTATTTAAACAAAAACGCTAATTGCTTATGGAGAATATATATTAACTAGAGTAAATCTTAGTCACCTAAATCCTTTCAGAAAGAATGATTGTAGAAAGGCAAGTAAATTTCTTGATAACTTAAGGTTAGCCCGTTATGCCTGGATATATTTATTTTCAACACTATTGCTAGAAATCCTTTCGAATTACTTTCTTTCTTGTCTTCTTAAACAAATAGTATGTTGACTTTAACGCAAACATTTTTTATTGAATCAGATTAATATTTGAACTTTGTTTATTGTGAAGCACTAAAACTTCAGCTACATGTAGTAATATAGATAGAATGAAAAATGGAGCCAAATGGCTACGATGCTTGAAACATGCAAAAACAGCCTAAGGCTGTCTTCCTCAGTATTTGATATTAGTGCAATGGTTGACGGAACAGCCTTTGAAACAGGCTCAAATTTGAATCTCAGACCTCCCACTTCCATGCTCTCTATGTAGTTTGGGAAAGATCATTTCACCTCTACAAATTTACTTTTTTATCTGGCAAAGTTGGGATAATATTAATCTTGTAGGGTAGGTATAAGGAATAAATATGATAATCTGTATAAATCACTTAAGCCCACTGGCATTTAATAAATGCTCAAGAAATGGTGATGGTATTCTACAAGCAGCCGATAGAGCACTGTGAAAACTAGGGAAGGACAAATCAGAATAAATAGTTTCCTTCCTCCTTTGTCACTCCTCCTGTCTTTCTTTCTTTTTTTTTCTGCCCAGCCTTTCCTTTCTCACCCTACCAGCTCCCTCTCTGAAGGGACAATATGGCCTCCAGTGAGGGATGTCCCAAGTGAAGGAAACACCTTTGAGTACCTTACTGAAAATTAAATGGCAGTTCACCTAAGAATTTCTTTCATGTACCTAAACTTGGAGGATCATCAATAGAACCACTAATTTGAGTTACTCTTCAGTGCTGGACATGATTCACCCTGACTTGAACCGCAACACTTTAGCAGACATTTGCACATGTTTGATCAGGGTCAAACCTTTCACTGTGGTCTCAGAAGAGTGAGCTTGGGTGACCTTCAGGGCCTTGGATGGGAGTCTTGACTTTACTGACAGTTTAGTAACTTTCTCAGTTAGGCTAATGGTGGGAAGACTTGTTTGGAAAAGTGATTACTTCTTATGAACTTTTCAGTGAAAAATGACATGAAAAGATAAATTAAATGCCAAATTTATTTTATCTGTGATCAGTTTTGAAGAGAGCTTTTATTTAATCTTGTTTTTTTCTTCTAGCATTATTTAATTTAATTTAAAGGATAATTCTTGTGATTTTTCTGTACATTTTGATTAAATATTCTAGACTGCTATGCACACTATTTTTCTGCATTGTGAGATTTAGATATTTTGGAGTATCTTAGAAAATTATCACGTTAGAATTAAGTTGACATTTAAAAAGAAACAATTTGTGAAAATGAAAGCAATGTCCTTTAACTTGCATGTTTAGTCACAGTGATCAGTATTGATATGTTTGTTAAAAACGGTTGATCTGTTTAAGTGCACTGGTGGTTTGCTGCACCGGTCAACCCATCATTTACATTAGGTATTTCTCTTAATGCTATTTCAGAATTTAAAGTATGTATGTGTATGCAGGTATATATATGTGTGTGTGCGTGTTCGTGTGTGTGGGTGTGTGTGTATATATATAACATATATATACTTCTATTTTTAGAAGGCTACACACACATATATTCTCTTAATGCTATCCCAGAATTTAAAGTATTTATGTGTATGTAGGTGTATATATATGTGTGTGTATATATCACATATATCCTTCTAAAAATAGAAGAATATATATGGTATATAGACACATATACACACACACAGTTACGTAGGTGTATATATGTGTGTGTGTATACACACACACACACATATATACACACCTACATACCCGTACATACTTTAAATTCTGGGATAGCATTAAGAGAATATATATATATATATATACCTACGTGTGTGTGTATATATGTGTGTATATGCCATATATACACACACACACACATATATATATATATATACATACAACCATTTAAATATATGTATGTGTATATGTATATGTGTGTGTGTGTGTATATATATATATATACATATGGGTCATTTTCTTAGTGCCATGTTTTAAATTTACATTTATTTTATCTTTTCACTGACAAGCTTGCATTAATTTTGCAAAGGGAAGAGCTAAATTGATTCTGTACAAGAAAGATATTTTATTTCCCTTTACTTCTCCAAAATAGCTAGTGATTCTGGCCTGGAAATGCTTTAACCCAAATTTTATAACTTAATAAATTAAAAGAGCATATATGATGATGATGTTTTTAAAATTTAGTATAAATACTTTGGGCAGATAATTCGTAGAACTATGCCTGCTTGAAGATGGTCTATATTTCCAAAATTCAGGAAATCAGTAGGGAACTACTTCAAGTGATCCACCCACGTCAGCTTACCAAAGTGCTGGGATTACAGGAGTGAGCCCCCATACCCGGCCACTTTAAGTTTGATAATTTACACATGGTGATGGTGGTGGTATCTGTTGGTGGTTAGTGAAGGTATTACCTACTAAAAGTCTTTGGCATAAAGGACAGCCTCAAATTTTTCTGTAATCATCTTTTATTGTATATGTTTGTCTTTTGTAGTTTATTCAGACATCCTTGGGGTTGCTTAGACTGCTAGTCATAGATTGCTCAGGAGCAGATTTCACCTTGAGCAGCCAGGAGGCAGCATGTTGATGGGGACAAAAGCAGTCTGAAAGAAGCAAAGCTAATGGTTGAAAGAAGCCACAGGTCTTGAGATACACATTCCTCTATAATTATTTTGCTGAGAATCCGCTCTAGTACTCATGTTGTTCCATAATCCACTTATTTTCCTTCTATAGGATTTCTCCTAATCATTTTCACGTATCTGTGAACAAATTCTAAAATTTGTTTTATTTGTTTATAAATCTCTGGGGCTCAGCAAAGTGCTGGATACACTGTGACAAAAATATTTGTGATAGATCTATTTCTGCTAAATCTTACTCTTTCATTTTATGTGCATATTTTTTTCAAGGGTGTTCAGTTTTACAAACCACTTGAATTCTTTCATGGGACAACACGGCAGCTCAAATAACATGTAAATACAAATAAGCCTACAGTATTTATCCAATATAAATTGAGAATTAGGGACAACAAAAGTGAAGGAGTGTTTTTCTTCTTTTCTGGTAGAATTTAAAGGCTTAGTCGAGAGACATTTTCTTTTAATTTATCAAAACCTTTTGTCAATAATATTAAACTCTAATGAGACTTAATTTTTTCTCCTTAAGAAATCATGTAACTTGCATGCAGTTACCATTTTGTTACTCTTTTTGCTTCTCCTTAATGCACTCAAAATTTTAATTAATATTGTGAATAGAATTTTAGGTCTTGATTGTATTTGCTATTGAAATTATATATAAAAATATTTCATAGTATATAAGATGGAAATATTTTGGAGGATAAATTATGGGTGTTTATATATACTATTTATTAAAAATAGAAGGATAATAAAAAGTACCTGAAAATTTTAAAACAGCAAAAGTGAGCTTGAATTCCAGTTGTGGTAACTGTTGTATAAATAAGCTGTTAAAGTGTATGTGTGTGTGTATTTATCTATCTATCTATAATAGATATATAATTACCTCTATATCTATCATTATTTATTATATATCAATATAGAATTATAGATATATAGATAATATAGATATAATTATATATCTATAATTATGTATCATATAATAGACATTATATATGTATCTATAATCATGTATCATATATAATAGATATATATTATATATAATGTCTATTATATATGATACATGATTATAGATATATAGATAATTATATAGATATGTAACAATAATTATATAACAGATAATTATATAGTACCTTTTTTAAATTTTGACTATTAAGTTAGCTGTCATTAGGCTATATAATTTAGAACAATGTTTGTTTTTAATACACAATTTTTCTATTTATTGAAAATGCTTCTCTTTATTATATGCTGGGGAAATTATATTGAAATAAATATCTCTAACAACATTATCAAGAGTTAATTCTTTCAAACACATATATGTTGTACCTGGTATTATTTGTCATATGATTTATTTATATTTTAGAATAATTTTATTGCCTTCTACTTGTAATTTATGCCACTTTATTTTCATTATTTTCAAAGATAAGGGTGGGACAAATTGAAATTCTCTCCAACTCTCAAAAAATTAAGTTCCTCTATTACAGATGGTGATATTGTAATAAGAGAGTACTATGTACTCTATTCAGTGTATACAATTTATAGTTATAATACTTTTCAAATAATTTACAAATATTTTTCTAATTTTTTTGTAGTAGATCAAGTTTTCAATTAACATGGGCAGAAAAATTAGACATTACTTTCTGAATAAAAATGTTTAAATAAAATCTAATATATGTAGGCAATAGCATAAAGTCCATAACATTTATATTGTCTCCATTTAGCAGTTTTTGAGACATTTTTGTGGAGTAACCATTCTACATTAGTAAATGTACCTATTTTGTTGTTAATCTGAAACTAAACATATCTGAATATGGCTTTCTTGCATATTGGGTGGTCTGTTTTTGTTGAATCATGATTTCACCTAGAAAACATAGATACTATTTTGTTGCTTAATTCTATTAGTTGAATGTATTTCTGGGACCATCTCAAAGATGTGGTAATTTTGTTTTTATTTTTATTAAAACCATTAGGCCCTAGCTTTATAATCTTTACATGCTAAACCTTAAGATTAGTTTATGGGCTTTGTGACTGGTCTAACTTTGCATTATTGTCTTAAATTAACATCTGCAGCCTGGTCTGCATGTCCTTTCATCATCATTTCTGTTTCCATTTGTGCCTGCACCTGGAATTTAAAGGTTCCTTCTTTTGTGTAACCTGTGTAAGAATTGATGTTTCTACCCCATCACCCCATGTTCTTTCAATTTAGAGATTTTTCTGGAAAGCCTAGTTGGTAAATAATTGCCAGGCAGCTAAACAACCAAGAAGTTTGAGTCTAAAATTCGTGTATTTAATAGGGCATATGATATAATAAACATGTTTGAAATTATATCATAATCATACTATGACAATATGGCATAATATGATGTTATAGTACAATAAACAGGTATATTGGGGTGTTTATTTTAGGTTATCAAATTTCCACACATGTTGTACAGATGGTTAGCTACCACTGATAAGGAAGGAAAAACGTATCCCTCAGCACTTTCACTGTCAGCAGGTATCGGCAGTGGTTACAAGGAATTCACTATGTCTAAGGGACATTTCAAACCAGGACTCTTGCTCTGAATTTTTGAACCTGAAATAATTTTGGAAATCTACATAAAAGCCTCAGTCAATGCTATTATCGTGGTGGCATTTATGATGTTTTTGAGTTGAAAATTATTAAGACATGAAAACCTAATATTCTTATAAGTACAAATTAATAAAACCACTATTCTTTTTTTTCCTTTTGCCAGAGGGAATTTTGATTTGTGATTTGTAAGTATGCTTTACCCTGGCAATTGTATGCAGGAAATTGACGTGTTTGCCAAGATTTAAAAAAAATATATAAGGCAATGCACATTGGACAAATATCTGTCATATTATGCATAAAAACAAATTTTTATATTGGTTTTCAAATGTTAAGTAAAGCTCTTTCATTATTTTCCTACCAGAATCAAACATATTTAGGTATCTATTTAAGAAAAATGGCATTTATGCATTACTTTTCTGTGTAACATAAGATACCTGAACATACAAAATTCTTACTATTGGCTTGTTGATTTTTTAAAATGTACACTTTTATCTAAGTGTTTTGTTGTGGCAAGTGCTAAAGAGAC
This sequence comes from Callithrix jacchus, assembly GCF_049354715.1. Taxonomy (NCBI): domain Eukaryota; kingdom Metazoa; phylum Chordata; class Mammalia; order Primates; family Cebidae; genus Callithrix; species Callithrix jacchus. The sequence continues at coordinate 107,707,825 of NC_133505.1, forward strand.
ACAAAAAAGATCTATTTCAGAAAAAAAAAAGTCCTTGTGATACATAGCAGAAGCCACATTGAATAAATATATAATGAACACATCATATTTTTATATTTGCTAATCTAATCAGAGCATCTTTAGAAGCAAATGATGAGGATTTCAACCTTGCTTAAGAAAGGTCTTCATAGTGATGCTTAGGCAATAAATGCTTGATGTCTTAAAGATGTCATTTGATATCAAGTACTAGACTAATAATTAGATTTTGTTTGCTTTCTTTGATTGCAGTTAGTTCCATACAGGTACCAAAAAATAACATCAGGCTAAATGTAACTTTGTATCTGACATAGGGAGTTCTTAAGACTAATAACTTGGCCATTTTTTCACTATTAAGAATTTTAATTAAAGCGACTTATTTTTTAGGTCAGCAATATGTCATACAAGGCTACATAAATGCTGGTAAATAACATAATAACAGCTTTTCCTGAATGCTTTTAAATGGCTTAACATTTTTATGAAAACATTCTCCAAATCATGACAATTATTTAAGAAGCATTTAGAGTAATTCACATATTCTCAGAAACCATATTTTTTCTTCTAAATAAGAAAATAATCTATAATTTGACCTCAAATTAGAATACATATAATAATTCAATGAATCTTCAATCCAAATATTAAAGTTTTAGTATAAAGTCAATTATTTTATAAAAATAGTCAACAAAACAAGAGTGTTGGCTATTTAGAATATACATAGTGGATCTGTTTATCTTAAACAGCATTATAAATCAACATAGGTCAGTACAACTAACCAGAAGAATGCATGACTTGTTAAATTTATTTTCCTTGATATGATAAAGTATTTATTAAGATATTACTCAGGTCTTTCATTACATTGGCTGAGTTTTAGGCTAAGATAACACAATATACATTTCTTTCCTTCTATTCAGATAGCCTTGAGAGACAGGGACCAAAGGAAAGATGCCATTAATCTAATGAATGAATGAAGAGCTCCTGTGTTCCTGGAGAATGGGGAATGGGTGGGAACAAGGTAGAAAGTGAGATGGGAATGCCTGTGAAAGTTTTGAGTCTGGATCACAAACTTGGCTTCCAGCATGCACTGGCAGCGCATCCATGCAGTGTGATGAGTGATACCTCCAAAACCAATTCTTCACCTCAGGTTCTCCCTTAGAAAAGACTAGGACTTGTGTGTCTTGATCCAGGAGAAGACACTGTACCCCAGAAGCCACTGGCTGTATTTATTATCAATAGTGCATTTCACTACAGCCAGGGATGCACAGGTTTATTTATTCATAACACTAAATACTCTCCATTCCTTCTTTTCCTGGCTAATATAAAGATGTGCCCAATTTAGAAGAAATGAACTGAACAAGAGAAAACTGAAATATGCTCTGTGTAGTACTGAAGAGATACCAGGAACCCTCCGGCAGTACCAGGTTAAATCTGAACTCTGCCTATGTATTTTCTCTAATGTTGAATCAAATTAGAAGATCAGAATAGTCTTGGCATTGAACTGACATTTCATTTTGTTTGAGTCTCAGTTCCACTTTATAAAAGAGGACCATAAGCCAGAAAGCAACCAGCTTAGATTGGTATGTGTGCTGGTGCCAAGAGAGCTAATCACAGACTAGCATATGGGGCATTTGAACAAGGAAATGGATGTTAACTACCTGGTTGTGCATTTGGACTGCTTCAGAATCATTTGGGTTTTGGTTGGTATTCTGAGAGGTAGCCAGGAGGGGATAGAACAGCTGTGGCCACTCTACCTGTAAGTGTCTAAATTATACCCTTTGGCCTTCCCACCTTCCCCACCTGAATATCCCTCTTTGGCTTCATGGGATGCTTTTTTTGAACTGCCTAAGAGATATTTGATGAAGCCTTATTTCTAGATTCAGGAATAAAATTGTTGTTGATGTACTCTATTCAAATTCAGTGAACATTTATTGAATATCTACTATGCATCCAGCAACATACACATTGCATCCATTTAGATGCAAAATAAAGCAGTGTTTAAAAGCAATTCTGAAGCCTCATCATACTGGTTTGAATCACAACTCCTACCATTTCCTAGGGTGTGACTGCAAGCATCTAACTTTTTTAGATGTGTTTCATTTTCCTCATCTGTAAATGTAACAGAAGTTAGAAAAATATTGTTAAATGAAGTAAATTTGGGGTGCATGTGTATACTTAGACCAACACCAGGCACATTAAGAAGACATAGTAAATGTCTGATGTTATACACACACACACTCACACTCACACTCTCTCTCTCTCTCTCTCTCTCTCTCTCTCTCTCTCTCTCTCTCTCTCTCTCTCTCTCCCTTAATCATTTTAATATCCCTCGTTATACAGATAGTGTTATTCTCCTTTTGCTGATAAGACAACCGAGAGACAAAGAAATTAAGTGTATATTCCCATGGTCATGAATTTAGAAAGGGGAAGTTAAGATTCAAAACAAAGGTTGGATATTTCGTGATTTGTTTTCTTTTCATAATGCAACAGTAACCTTAAGGTATTTCCATCTCTAGTCAGGGAGATTGCTTCCAAAATGCTCTGTAGGCAGCTTCATCATGCTCTCTTCTTTCCTTTTCTTTCTTCCCTTCCTTTCCCTTTCCCTTTTTTTCTTTCTTTCTTTCTCTCCTTTTTTGCTTTTATTTCTCTTTCTTTCTTTCCTGTTTCTTTCTTTCTCTCTCTCTCATTCTTGCTCTTTTTCTTTTTCATTTTTTTCCCTGCAATGGCTGTCCCACTTAGCCTATCATTCTAAAAATTTAAGGTGCATTTGACACTCTTTCTTTTGGAAACATTGTCTTCTCTGGGCTTCTATGGCCTTGCTCTTTTTTTAGTTCCTTTCCAACTTTATGACTGTTTCTTCTCATCCTTCTTTTGTGAGTCTTCCTTAATTTATACCTACATTTTTGAAATCCCCAAGGCTTGAAGTCCTTGGACTTCTTCCTATATTATTCTACATTTTTTTCTTCCAAAAATGATTATATCTAATTCTTGTGACTTTACTGTCACAATATGATGACTTCCAAATTAGTATCTTATCTCTGGCTCCTGCCCTATAAGCTAGATTCTTATAGCCAACTTTCTATATGACATCTCAAACTAAACTGTTTTATTCCTTACCAACCCAGAGTTTTTTGTTTGTATGTCTGGTTGGTTGTTTTCTTTTTCTTTTTCTTTCTTTCTTTCTTTCTTTTTTTTTTTTTGAATCTACCCTGATTTAACAAATGGCTACTCCACTTCTCAGTTGTACAGGCTCAAAACATTAAATTATCTTTTCCCCTACACCGAATGTGTGATCTGTTAGTCAAATCTGTCAGCTCTACCTTCCAGTTACATCCAGAATCTGACCACTTTTCACCATCTCTTCTGCTACCTTCCTACTCTAAGCCACTATTAGTTCACACCTCCATTGTTACAGGAGCCTCCTATTAGTCCACCTGCATCTATCCATTGTTTCTTTTGAACACAACAGTCAAAGTGATTCTTGTAAACTGTGAATGGCACAGCAGCATTCTTCTGGAAAAAGCCAAAATCCTAATAACCACCTCTAAGGCCCTAACTAACCCCCCACTTCCCACCCAAACCTCTTTGCCCTCAGTTTCTACTATTCTTTCTCTCCCTTTCTCAGCCTCTGTGACCTCCTTGCTCTTTTCTGGACATGCCAGGCATGCTCCTGCCTCTGGGCATTTACGCTTTTCTGTTCTTCCTACCTGGAGTGCTCTTTCTTCAGTTATCTGCATAGTTCCCTCTCAATTCCCCTCATCCATGTCTATTCTCAAATTTTACCTTCTCTGATAATTTTCATGTCTACTCTATTTAAATTACTACCCAATTTGTAGCACTCCTAATTTTTCTTCTGTCCCTTATTCTTCTTCATAACAATAATTACCCTCTCTCATACTGTATATCTTCCTTATCTATCTTATTTTTTCCCTCGATAGAATTAAGTTCCAAGAGAGTAGGAATTTTGGCCTTTTTCAGTCACTACTGTATCTCTAGAACCTACAATTAATGACTTCCAAATTAGTATCTCATCTGCCTCCAGCACATATTAGGCATGTATTAGTCAGGGTTCTACAGAGGGACAGAATTTATAGGAGATTATCTATCTATCTATCTGTCTATCTATACACACACACACGTGAGTTTATTAAGGAGTATTGACTCACACAATCATAAGTTGAGGTCCAACAGTAGGCCATTTGCAAGCTGAAGATCAAGGAAGCCAGTCTAAGTCCCAAAGCTGAAGAACTTGCTGTCCAATGTTTATCAGCAGGAAGTGACCAGCACGGGAGAAAGACGAAGGTTGAGAGGGTGGGAGACTAAGCCAGTCTAGTCTTTTTATGGCATCCTTCAATCCAGTCAAAGTGACACTCAATATTAGCCATCACAAGGCACTCAGTGAATGTTTCTTGAATTGTTGAATTAATATATTCTGTGACAACTTACTGAGTATTAACTATACAACACTAGCCTAGGTGCTGCTTAAGACAGAGATGAAATAAAAATACTCCCTGCCTTCCAGAAAATTAAAATCTGGTTTAGGAGATGAAACACACAGATACCTGTAGTAAAGACAGAACATGATAATGACATAAAATGTTAGAAGTAAAATACTAAGGGGAAATAAGGTTGGTGTCATTGAGAAATGGACACTTAAAAATGGGTCCTGAGTGTGTTGTTGGATTTCAAACAAAAGAGATAAGATGGTGACATGGCTTGGCCCTGCATCACCACCCAAATCTCACCTTGAATAGTAATAATCCCCACGTGTCAAGGGCAGGACCAGGTGTAGATAATTGAATCATGGGGATGCTTTCCCCATACTGTTCTTATGATAGCGATTGAGTTCTCATGAGATATGATGGTTTTATAAGGGGTTTCCCCCTTTGCTCAGCCCTCATTCTCTCTCATGCCACCCTGTGAAGAGGTGCCTCCTGCCATGATTTTAAGTTTCCTGAGTTCTCCTCAGCCATGTGGACTGTGAGTCAATTAGATGTCCTTTCTTTATAAATTACCCAGTCTCAGGTATTTCTTCAAAGCAGCATGAAAACAGACTAATACAATGGGAATTGAAAGATTTATAAAACAAAAGGTACAACATAAAGAAATCTACATAGACATGAATGTACAGAGAATAGTCTACATTTCAAATTGTGTTGAGCTTGAAATACATAAAGCCTAGGTGCTGCTTCAGATAGAGATGATAGAGAAGGAACTGGCATTATGGATAAGTACAATAGATTATATCTATCTAAAGCAGCTTGTTTTTATGTGTGTATTTCATACATAAATTGGAGATAATGTATAATGGAACTGTATAGTTCACATAGTTTCCACCAAATGGAAGCTTCTGTGTACCTATTCTGTGAGCAGGGGAAACCATGTGGTTTTCCTTTTATTTGCCCATTTTTCTAACCTCTTTCTTGTCCATAGCCAATATAATCCATAGTGGGCAGAGTCCTGTGAATAGCCTGTTGTGGAAAGCCCTGTTCCCTCAAACAGTACAGATTACTCAGGTGAATGAGGTTTTGTCTCATGAAAAATTGAACAATGAAATAAGGAGACAATCAGGCAAGGCCAAGGGGAGCATAACAGAGAAAGGTCAGGAGGCAGAGAAAGCCCACAAGGGATCATTAAAAGCGGAAGTTATAGGTATTTTCAAGTACAGAGAAACTGATTAAGCAAATGTTTAGTGAATGTTTGAGAAAAGATTGATTTAGATAAGAAGATAACATAGACAATAAAGGGGAGCCTGCTGGTAGAGAGATAATTAGTCAAAAAACACACTGAGAGAAGCTGACACTTAGTGAATACCTAAGCCATGGTAATGAAGGTGTCCTAAAGTTAGGAAGATGCACCAACTCCAGCTCTTAGGGCTTTTGGAACAAAAAGTTGAGAGAGAGCTATGTGGATCCTGAACAATGTAAAAGTTCTCTTCTGTGATTCCTATGAGAATTTTTCCTGCCTTATTGCCATGTGTAGGCTACAATAGAAATCTCTGTTATTTAAGATTGCTTGAGTGAATTGCTGACACTTACAACTCAAAGAGCCTTGTACAATTTGCCCTCTAGTACTTAGCTTCCTCAACTGTGATGCATCAGATGAAGTAGACTTGCTACATGTTTTCTAAGATCCTATATAGTGATGAAAAAAATTACGATTTTTTAATTGGATGATTAATTGCATATTTTACATATAGAAAGTATTATTGCAAACTAGCCCATTGTTATATTTTGACAGCTGCGGACAGAAGAAAACTTGATTAGTGAAAACTAATGCAACTGGCTCTTTTTCCCTTTCATTTTATTTGGTGCTTTTGTTTGATATTGTATGTCTTGTCCATGAAATATGCTACCATCCTGGAAAGATGGGAATTTAATTGCTCTCATCAAACATGTTGCCTAATAAATTGCTTACTATGGCAGAGAAAATTAGAAGCAGCTTTAATATAAGCAAAAGGTTTTTTAATATGGCAGATTTATATGATGTAGATGTATATAACTAGATTTCTTTATATCATATAACATCTGTCATTGAGTATTGGAATGATGGCTGCGGTTGATGTTGTATGCCTAAATACAAAGATAAATGGATCTTGTTTTGCATGTATGAACCATTTTAATTTTTTTCTGTTAAAATATGATTATAATATTTTGAAATGGATTTGTATTTATAAGATAGAGAAAGGTTTTAATTCAACTTCATTTGTAATACTTAGTTTTGCTTTCCTGGTTTCAGTGATGCAAATCAGGTCACTTAAAAGCAGTATTAATATAAATCAAACTTTCTCCCCTCAGTTGTGCCCATCTACTCAAATGCAATTCAAATTATTTTCTGCATTAGTAGAATTTGTTTCTTTCATTCTGAAGGAAGGTTTTTCTTTAAGGCATCCAATTCTTCTCATGTTTTCAAATAAAAATGGTCTAGTGTAATGCAAATTCACATAACTTTTTTTTCCTCATAAGAAGACTAAAAATGTCTACTGCTTTGTACATCAGGAAACATTTCCTTAGCATTAGGAGACAGTAGCAAAACTAACATTTTAGAAATGCTGTAAGAAATATGAATATAGGAGTATTTGAAAAACAAACTCTGGAAGAATAAAGTCAAAAGAGTGAATCATATCTTCTGTCAAGTGAATTAGCGTCAGTTATTAGCTGCTTCTTTACCGTACAGTAGTTTTAAATTTGTACATAGTTAGAGAGTATAACAGTAAAATATTCTAAATTAGCATAGCTACCTAAAGTTATAACATGATACCTAGAAAATACCAAGAGAAAGAGAAGGAACCAGCATTATGAATAAGAGCAACGAGGTATTCACAACTAGTTAGAGTTGTGATTTACTTACCAATATGTATACATATATGTCAAAAGTTGCAAAAATACAATATTGTAGAACCTTTTAGTTACATAATCTTTTATGTAGTTACAGCTCCACTTACTGAAATTTCAACATTTTAGTAAGTGGAGCTGTAACTACAGAAAAGAGAATTCTTGTTAGTAAGTCAGCATTTCTCATTTCCTAAGCCCTGAGTAAGTACTTTTTCATTTGAAAAGTGAAGTAGAAAAACCCACCAACTCAAATATTTACTTATAGGCTATATAAATAATTGAGCAAGTTTATAATAATGTCCTTATAACCCTTTGGCATGATAAAGAATTGAGATTTCTCCAAAATAATCAACATTACTAAATTAGTCAGAGACATTTACTCCAAAGTCATTATTGAATTTTCAGAATCATTTGTTGCTATGTGTTTTTGCTAAACTCTAAAACAGTTTTTTAAAATAAGACTGATATAAAAATGTCTAAAATTGTGTATGTGTGTTTATGTATATTCAATGTATGAGAATGTTAGTCCACTGTTCCACTGTGATAAAAGAAATTTAAGTCTTTATTCAGTAATTCACTCATTCAACAAATAGAGGCTACAGTCATATGTACTATGCTATCTTGTAATGATGAGTAATTTACATACCATAATCTTAAGCAGTTCATAGCCTAAAGGGGATACAATACAAATAAAGAGGTAGCACAACACAATGAGGTAAATATGATATAGGGTATTCACAGGATTGTTTCCACTTGCAGAAATAACATATGCAATTGATGTTTGATATAAAGGCCCTAGTGAATATGGTGCTCTAGGCAAAGAGCGTAAGTGAGCATGGATTAACTTCTGAAGAATGCAATGAAAGAAGAAATTGAAACCAGGTAGAAAAAGGTGACACATTATGAGAGATGGTGAACAAAGAATTGGCAAACAAATAGGCAAATATAAATAATAGATGGTTTAGAAAATAAAGACAATAATAAAATATAAGACAGAATAATTGTATCATTAGAGGTAAGAGCTGTGCAATTATGTGGTGGAGCAAGCTAACATAAAATTTTTCCTCCTGGAAACAACAAATAATGAATAACTTTTAAATAAGGGGGGAAGTATATTTTAAAATTACTATTATTAAAGTATAAAATCAAAGGAAAGAAAGAGGGAGCTTAAAGCCAAAAGCATTAACACTGCAAGTTACTATAACAGTGGAATGCTGGGTTTTAGGGTTGAGGTTTGGGAGATTAGTCCTGATACCGGGCCCTTATACCTAGCCATGTGTGCTTTTATTCTCATCCAGGAATAAGAAGCAATAGGTCAGTATAGGGCATCAATTTGAAACGGAAACCCCTGCAGAAAGCCAAAACCTGAAATAGATGAGCCTTTCATGGAGCAGGGACAAAAAATTCTCTACTTACAGAATAAGAGAAGGAAATGTTTGACAGTGCCCAAGAGTGTGAATAGGGAAAAAAATCCCTTAAGAAATAAAAATTCAAAGCTTGTTTTCACATAGCATATAATGTATACATTTTGCTCTTCTCATGGTATAGAGATCTCCAAATAGACATTGTAACATAAAAAGTGACCTTGGGGCAATGAAACACCTTGGACATTTGGTAGAGTCAAATCCAAAACTACTCTAAAGAAACATTTCCAACCTACCTATACATGGAGACCCACGGGGGGAAAAAAAATCCCTTCTCTTATCAGTACAACTCCCTCTCCACCCTGCACCATGACAAAAGTCATTGACAAAAGTCATTGACTCTCAGGAGTTAGAAATTCCAAGTAGATGCCTGTAGTCATAGCACTTTGGGATGCTGAAGCAGGTTGATTGCCTGAGCTCAGAAATTTGAGGCCAGCCTGGCCAATATGACAAAAGTCCATCTCCACTAAAAATAAAAAATTAAAATTTAAAAGTTAGCCAGCCATGGTGGCACATATCTGTAGTCCTAGCTACTCAGGAGGCAGAAGCATGAGAATTGCTTAAACCCGGGAGGCAGAATTTTCAGTGAGCCAAGATCCTGCCACTGCACTCCAGCCTGGGTGACAGAACGAGTCTCTTGTCTCAAAAAAAAAAAAAAAAAAAAATCACAAATAGAAGAGTGAACTACCATGCCTGAGAAACTGAACTAATGGGACAGAGTGAGAAAGACCATAAAATATGAATTTAAACTCAATGGCAGCAAGAATCTTTTTGTCCATTTTATTCACAGTGTTGAGAATAATTCTAGAATTTGTTGAATGGATTGATATGTTTAAAACTAAGAAATGTAAAAGAAAGTAGGGTTTTAAAAAAATGAATATTAAAAAGAAAACACACAAAATTGGAAAAGAACAAAATAAACTGCTGGAATTGAAAACTATGGATACTAAAATTTCAAAACATAAGGGACGGTTTAAAGGGACAAAGGGACAAAACTATGCCCAAGAAGCAAAACCTGTGAGTGACACAAGTGAAAAAGAGGTAGAAAGTATGATAGCATAATTAAGAGATATGGAGAATAGCCTGAATCTGTCTACCTACTTACCTCCCTCCCTTCCTATCTATTTGAAATAGGATTTCCAGAAGGAGCTGAGAGAGACCATGAGGAAGCAGTTATATTAGGGAGCTAATGATAGAGAAATTTTCAGTGTCCATAAAATATATGAATTCTCAGATTGGAAACCACAGTTAATTAGCAGATTATTATATAAATGCAGATTTAAGTAGATATGAACAAATTAATTATATAAATGCAGATTTAAGTAGATATGAACAAATAAGTTATAATCAGTTAAACAACAGAGGTTTTCTAAACCAGTATTGGAGGCTAGAAAACAATAGAATGGTATCTTCAAAGTGCCGAGAAGAATAATTGTCAAACTAGAACTCTAAATCAAGAGTTGCTAAATTGGTGATGAAAATTGAGGCTACAGTACAGTTATTTTCAAGCAAACAAAGACTGCAGAAATTTCTATGCGCAAACACTCTCTGAACTACTACTAAAGAATGCACTTCAAGAATGCACTTGAAACCAGGTGGAAAAAGGTGACATGAGTAATGGTGAACAAAGAATTGGTAAACAAGTAGGCAAATGTAAATAATGGCTCAAAAATAATTCTGGGGCAGCTAAAATAAGGAAGAAAATACAAGACAGGAATAAGAGAATATTATTATGGGCAAGATCAGTACAAGCATTCTCAGCTCTTTGTGTTAGGGAGGAAAGTAGATATTTCCATTAGTCTTTTTTATTTTGTTAGGATAAAATATGAATACAACTTAAAATATAAAGATCATCAGAATGTAAATAGATGCAACTATGAAGCTAATAGATAGAAAGTGGGAGAATTAAACAATTGATCAAGTCATTGGTAAGAAAAATAGAAAAAAGCATGAACTAATAAGAACCAAATCTGAGGAAAGGCGTATATGTAAAAGCCTGAAAGCCAGAAAAAGCAGTCACATGTGAGAGCTGCAAATAGTTCAAAATGACTGGAGAGGAGGCAGTTTGAGGTGTGCAGGGGCGGAGTAGATCAGGGTACAATTCAGGATAAATGTAGAAAGGTGATCAAGAGCCATAAATATCTTTATATTCATATCAAAAGCCACAAACTTGTTTTAAGATAAGTGGAATAGCCAGGTCTGGTGGCATATACGTGTAGTACCAGCTGGTTGGAGGGCTGGGGCAGAAGGGTCACTTGAGATCAGGAATTTGAAGCTGTAGTGCACAGTGATTGCAGCTGTGAATAGCCACTGCACTCCAGGCTGGGGAACACAGGGAGATTGTATCACACACACACACGAAAGAAAAAGAAAGTGAAGTGGCCCATATTTGTGTGCATTGAAAGATCATTCTGGCTTAAGTGAACAATATATGGAAAAGACAGACTGAAGGCAAGAATACCAGTGAATCCAGTGAAACACAAAAACGACACAACATAAGGTGATGGCAGTGTTATAAAGGCAAGTGACAGATTAGGGAAAAAACAAAACTTAAGAATTAATATAATGATTATGTCATTTATAATTAATAAAGTGTGATTTGCGAGGTGAAGGGGCAGAATAATGCAAGATGAAACCTACCTTTCTGGCTTGGGTAGTAGAGTAGAGGGGGCTGCGATTCACTAAGACGCTGGACAGGTAATTAGGAACAGTTTTGTTTGTTGTAGTTTTCATTTTAAAATTGACCGATAATATTGTGTGGGTTTATCATGTACAACATGATGTTTTGAAGTATGTATACATTGTGGAATGACTAAATCTAGCTAATTAACTTTGCATTAACTTGCATAGTTATTTTTGTGGTGGCAACATTTTATATCCCTCTTTTAGCATTTTTCAAAATACAATATATTATTAGCTTTAGCCACTATGTTGCAAAATAGACCTCTTGAATTTTTTTCACCTATCTAACTGAAGTTTTGTAACCTTTGAGCAACATCTCTCCAGCACCCACCCACCACTGCAGCTATTCTAGCTGCCAGTAACCACCATTCTACTTTCTACTTTGATGAGATCAACTCTTTTAGATTCTATATCTGCGGGGTATCATGCCATATTTGTTTTTCTGTGCCTGGCTTATTTCACTTAACATGATGTCCTCCAGGTTAATCCATGAGGATTAGCTTTGATGGTTATTAAATTTTCATAGCTTGAAAGAGGCCATGTTGAGAACATTTACACCTCAGAAAATACACTCAGGGTTGCTTTTAATTTTTTGGAGAATGTGTTTACTAGCTCATGACTGGGATTTGGGCATTGAAACTGGGAGTAATGAGTGGACATAAAAATAGCGATGCTCAGTAGATTATAGATTAAATATATCTGGAGCATAGAGAGAAGTAGTTAGAAAATAAAGATTTGGGACTCAAGCACTTTGGGTAACTGGATTATTTATTTACTAATTCAACGTTTTTACATATTTGAAGAGAATTCTTATAATCTAGACAAAGTAGCATCTTAATATTTGATGTACTGCAAAAAAGTAGAGTGATTTTTGCCTTTGCTTTATACTGTATATTGTATATATAACTCAATGTATGTTTCTGTCTATGGAATATACTCAGGATACATTTAAACATATTTCTTTGTTTTAAAAACAGCATATTTGAAGAAAACTCAGGCTCATTTTTCCTCAATGTGTTATTCTTTTGTTTATGATCTCATTTACCAAAGTTAATTTTGTGATTGACTGTACAGTTATCTGCTTATGGCATCTTAGCTCCAAATCTATCTACCCTTCTTTTTTCCTTCTCTATGATACTAGACAGACATTTCTAGACATGATACCTACAGACAGTTCTCCTTTGTCAGGTAACTCAAAGTTAGGTTTTTATCGATAAAGAGCATTGGAGAGCAATGTACTGTATAGCAGAGGAAAAGGCTTCTCTTCCAAGTTCTGGTATGACTCCCTTTTCCGTCATAGAATGCACATGGGGATGGGCATATGGGGAGCCTGTGGTGCTTGACCTTTAGTGTGTTCTTCATTCAACACCTGGAAAATTTCTCTAGTACCCAGCAGTGATTGGCTGACTCCATCCTATGGGATCCAGAAGGCAGGTTCCTATATACCTGCTCCAGCCCACAGTGCTTCAGTGAACATTGTAGGTAACTTGCAAGTCAGCTTTCAGCACACCAGCTCTGACCCAGGATACCCTCACACACATTTTTGCCACCCTGTGTGCTATAGTCATACTCTTCCTAACAAGATCTTAATATGATCTTTCTGGAAGAGGAATGGGAGAGCTTACAACTTGGCCCCTCCTTTGGTTTTTTTCACATAACTCTAAAGTAGAATTTTCTCCCTAAATTTGCAATGCCTGTATTTTTTAGACATTTTTAAACATTCCTTTTAGATATTAACTACCTTCTACTAGTTAATAATTCTTCACATAAAATTTTTCCTGTTTAAATTATTGGTGTGGTTTCACTGGACCCTGACTGACATATAGACCATGTAAGAAGTTGGTTGAAAGGCAGAAACGTCCCTGTGCAGAAAAATAAAATACCCTTTTTTATGAAATAAAGAGGATGCTTTTGGACACCTGTTAAAATAATAATGAAGGATGTACATAGAATGTCTATTATATATGTTGCATTTTTCTAACTTGCATTTTTAAATTAATGTGTTTTTCAGAATCCTCTGAGAGGTTCTGACTTTCTGGAGGCAGCAATGATTTCAGAAGCAATGGTGAATCTTTTTGTTCTAGTTTCTTTCTTTTTTGTAAATTTTTCCATGTAAGTCTAAATAATGGTCACTTCTACCTTTGTAACTTGGATTTATTTTAATTTCCACTTAGTATTTCTCTCCTTTTTTTGCTCTTCCAATGCTTAGCATCCATTATGGTCTAGCTCAGGTCATCATTCTTTCCAAGCTTATTACCTTCCCCTCATGAAGATTACTACTCCTTTATCTCCGTCTGCCAACTCCTATCTCAAGATCCATCTCAAACCAACTTATCAAAGTATTTTCTCATGTTTCCAACTAAATATTAAACCATGAGCCTTTGTGGAATTTTATACTTCTTTAAGTGGAAGTTATTTTTTTCTCTCCTTTTCTTCTCTTGAGACTATTCTTCCTTTGTATATATTTTAAAAAATGTTTTAAGACTGATTTTGATAAGAATGGTACATAATATTCACATATTAAAATATAAGGAGTGGATTAACAGTGATATTAGCAGTAATAAATTTACTGTTATGCTAACAGTGAAATTAATAATGAAGTATGTGGGGAAATGACTATAAAGCAAACAAACTAACAACCTTAAATGAGTTTAAGGTTTAGATAAGAGTTTCTGGGAGTCAAGTAAAAAAATGGGCTTTCAAAGATTATATTAATTGGTGATATGGTTTGGACATGTGTCCCATCCAAATCTCATGTTGAAATGTAATCCCCAATGTTGGAGGTGGAGCCTGGTGAGAGATATTGGATCATGGGGGCAGATTCCTCATGAATGGTTTAGTGCCATCTCCTTGCTGGTGAATGAATTGTTGCTCAGTTAGTTCATGTGAAATGTTGTTTAAAAGTCTGGTGTCTCCCGTTAATCTCTTTCTTGCTCCCTCTTTGCCATCTGCCATGATTATAAGATTCCTGAGGCCCTCACCAGGAGCAGATGCCAGCACCGTGCTTTCTGTACAGCCTGCAGAACAATGAGCCAAAATTAAACTTTATAAATTACCAAGCCTCAGGTATTTCTTAGCAGTGCAAGAAAGGACTAGTACAATTGGAAAGCAGACTATGAAGTGATATTAGTGTGCAGGAGTTTCTGTAGGGAAAAGGAAAGAGGGCAGGATTGGACAAAGGGAATGCTGCAAAACTTTGATGACCCCTTCACAGTTGTCACAAGTAGGGGTGATAGATCTGTGTCTTTATGTCCTAGCATCCTGGCATTGATCTGTTATTAGATGTGAGTTGTCTATGAGGGAGGTGTGCTTTGGGTAAGAAACTTCAGCTGAGGCAATTCCTGGGAGGACCAGCTGACAACATTTTCATCAACTGAAGGAATATGTCCTTCAGTGTTTAAAGGGGATCTAGAAGACATAGGATAGAATTGCTAATATCATATACATACACACACACACACATATACACACGGCTTTTTACAAACAAGCGCTGTGTCTATTGTCTGTCTTTAGCAGGAAGGACTTGGCTTTGCAGAATTGTTCAGCAATAAATTTCTAGGATTGAATTGAAGGAAAATTAAATGCATGACTCTAGGGGGCTGGCTGTGGAAAGAAGTGGAAGATTAAAATGCAGTGTTAATTTATAACGGCCATTGATAACTCATTGAGAGATTAGAAAATGGAAACTGTATAAAGGAACAGAAAATTTAAGTAACAGTTTGATGGAACAGCATAACAGATGCTATAAGGAATTACATTACATGATTAATTGCCAAATGAGCCACATTAATTCTTTGCTGGAACAAATAAAAATAAATTACCAAATTAATGATTTAGGCAATTGTTGCTACAGGAGTTTAGCTGGAGTGGAGAGTCAGAGAAACTGAAAAGTTGGAGATAAGGCTGAAATACTTCCAAATAAGGAATTTAGACTGCTTCTGGGATCCTATGGGTGTTTGAAGGTGTTTGATACAGTGATTGTGAAGATCTAAGGAAGGATTTGGTTTGGTGCTGGCATAATAGATTTAGAATAGGAGGTAACTGGGGGCAAGCAGATCACTGATAGGTAATTTCCAGTCTGCATATAAAGTGATGGAGGTGGTGATAGGAGTAGGAGCAACTTCCTTCATAAAGATTTCCCTAACTCTCTGCTCTAAGTCCATTTATCCCAAAGACCTCACTATGTTTCATATATTCTGGTCTTTATTAAATTTGCTATCATGTAATGAACATCGTCATCATCATAATTAAGATTTCTGTAGTTATTTATATTTTACAGATTGCTTTCACTGTTCCTCTGACTCTTTCAAACATACTATAAGCTAGGCAGGACAGGAATTTTTATCTCCATATTTATATGTGAAAACTAAAGTCCAGCTGCTTAATGGTATTATTTCTCTCTCACAATATTATAAACTCCTTCAAGTCACAGAGTCTATTTCTGTTATTACAGAGCCTAAAATGGAAAGGCAGTCAACAGATTTTAGTGGGATGTGTGGGAGCTCATATTTGAGGCAATACAATATCATAAAATTAGGTGTTTTAGATTATGCTGCCAAAAGATGACTCCAAGTAATATTAAAGTCGACTTTTTCATTTTTACTTCCCAATGAGCAAGATTTAGTTTCTGAGAAGATGACAGTTTCATACTTTAGGTGTAATATCACATCTGGGGGATATTTCTTTTTTCTCATGCTACTGGAAAATTTTACAGAATTTTCAGCTAGATTGTGCTGTATTTCTTTAAAATGAATATGCCCCTGCCATGAAAAACGTATGTATTTCGAAGGATACCTACATCACATGAACAAAATCTTCCAAGAAATGAAAGTGTATGTAAAAAATAAAAAGTATATTATGAAATGTCGGGTGTTGAGATAAAACATTAATTTAAATTTACAATTCCTGATAATCCACAATAAGTGAGTTTTCTAATTTAATGAGTCATTACTTTATTAAGATACCTTGAAAAGGAAAACATTCCATAACAATTAAACAATATAATAGAGGTAGCATTAAAAGGTTGAACCAAACACTGGAATAAGCTTGAGTGTGCCAGCTTTATCAGTAATTTATTCTCTCAACATAGGAAAGCCAATGGGATTGGAATAGATGATCTCTGAATTTTCTTTCATATAGTAAATATATCTGTTTCATTGCTATTTAGTATTTAACATGTAACTGATGCTGGAGACACAACAGTTAATAAAAAAGACATTTTCATATCCTCCTGGAGTTATAGTTGATGGATGTATTGTATCACAACTTGGAGTAGAAAGTGCTTGTGCCACACAAAAAGCAGTTTTTCAAAGAAAGCACAATTATAAAATGGGTTTAGGACAAGGAAATATATAGCATATGTTTGAGGAAAAGTTGTATTTTACTTAGTGGAATTTTTAGTCTCAGAAAAAAATGAGATTAGTGTTTCAATAAAGATATAACAAAATCTCTTACCAAAATTATCTTAATGAGGAACAAAGAAAATTGGTGATGAGTTGGCTCTTGGTAGCTTCTAAGTAAAATTCAGTGGAGTAGCAAGGCAAAGGAAGGTTGAAGGAGTTTATAGTGTAAGTGGGTGGTAACAAAGTGGAGGCAGTGACATATGAGTTATGTTTAAAGAAATATTTGTAGTTTAAAAGCATGGTTGAAGGCAGACAGGGTGGTAAATTATAGGAAGTCAGAATTGGAGGGATGTCTTTATGTGTGTTTTTCTCTTTTTTTCTTATGTTTTATGCTTTTATGTTTTTAAGGGAGAATAGAGAAAAATTTTAGACAAATAAGCATATGGGCAAGATAAATCTGGAAACTCTTATATCAGCGAAAATGTGGGTGGCTAAGCTTGGGAACATACAAATGAAAGAAAGGAGGTGAAGGTACAGAAAAACCTCAAGTAGGCATTCATAGATTTTTCAATACATTTTAAAATTCTAGAAAGCTTAGAAGAGCCACTTTTGGCAATGTGTTGACCAGTGAAAAACATGAAAAAAAGGAATAAAAAGGAAAAATTGAAGTAATGAAAGGAGAAATGTAGGAAAACAGGGAGAGAAGAAAGGTAGGAGAGACAGACAGAATGAGGGGAATGATGTACAGATCAGTTAGCAAACCGTGAAGGACCAGGACTAGTTACAGACTTTTAGAATTTGGGGATATATGGTTTGTTGCAACTATTCTACTCTGCTTTGTAAAAGCACAAAAGTAGCCTTAGACAATGAATGTATAAGCCAATGAGTGTGGTTGTGTTTCAATAAATCTTTATAAAAACAGATGGCTGCTGTGCTTTTGGCCTAAAGGCCATAAATTGCTGACATCCCATCCAGATGGTGTCAGATTCTGTGTGGCTAGAAACAAGCCATATTAGCATTGTCTTATGACTTTCCTAAGTGTAAGAATAGGAATTATGTATATATACACAGACACAAACACACGTGTATATATATACATATAGACATATATATAAACACACATATCTATATGCATATATATTTACATATGTGCATATATATACATTTTCATAAACAAATACACATATTAGAAGTCATCTGCAGTCTCTAACTCCTTGAATCTGAATATGATCAGTCTGTCACAGACCCAGTTTTTACAGGCCTTATATTTTCTCCATCACCTATGGTTCAGATTTTCTTCTATACCAGTTTTTTCTTCCTATAAAACCCTTTTCTTTACCTCTGCCCTGATGTTAAGCTAAATATAATTCATTTCCCAAAAATTTTTGCTTTTTAAAACCTCAGCTGCAAATCCATGAAGGCAAGCATATTGTGTGGAAAATTTCTTTTACAAAAATTATGAGGGTCGCTGGGAGTTCTAGCCCCATGAATCACATAGCAAACAACTTCAAATTTTAAACCGATTTTAGATAGTAATATTTTCACAAGGCCTTTGGGATATCATACCACCAAGACATTCTCAGTGATCAACTGACCCTTGCAGAATTGCTTTTAAACTAATTCTTTTTTTTCTTGCTGTGTCCCTCTTTTTTTTTTTTTTTTTTTTTTTGTCTCAGGAAAAATAAATGAATGGATGGCATCACAGAGAATTCAGCTAACCTTTTCATTATTTATATATTTGCTAACAACCATCACCTAAAAATTTACCTTTTTACCTGAGAATGTTAACATCTAAGAAATATTGGTATTTTTTTTCTTTCATAACTAAAGTCTAGCATAGCTAGGTTATTTATGTTATCCCATGAGGTCACAACTCTGTATTGTATGGTACAATAAACTCTTTCTTAAGGGGTGAGTGAGTGAAATTTAGAATTTGGTGTTTATGAGAATTGAGCTTGATGATATCCTAGATTTAGATGAGAAATAATCAATAGCACCTGATTTACTTTCTCAGAAGAGTAATTATAAAAACCCCTAAAAAGAGGCAATGTTTTAACTGTGTGGAGAAAGAAATGGAAGCAGTAATTAAAGCTCTTCTAGAGCCCAGAAGGACTTTTCTTCAATAAAAATGCAGGTGATCCCTGGAACAGTATAGTATAGCCAACGTAGATAACTCCTTTTAAAAATGTCTTGATGTATAACTAAAAATAGAACTACCATTTGAATAACCAATTGCATTATGGGCTATATACCCAAAGGAAAGTAAATTAATCTGCCAAAAAGACACATGCACTTATATGTTCATCACAGCACTATTCACAATAGCAAAGGCATGGAATCAACCTAGGTGCCAGTCATGGTAGATCAGATAAAGAAAATATAGTAATTATACAACATAGAATACTATGCAACCATAGAAAAGAACAAAATTATGTCCTTTGTGGCAACATAGATACAGCTGGTGGCCATTATCCTAAGTAAATTGACACAGAAAACCAAATACCACATATTCTCACTTATAATTAGATGGTAAATATTGGGTACACACAAACATAAATTTAGAAACCACGGACACTAATAGAAGGGAGGAGGGAGGGGAACAAAGGTTGAAAAACTGTCAGGTACTATGCTTACTACCTGGGTGATAGGATCATTTGTACCCCAGACCTCAAAATTGCACAATATACCCTTGTAACAAGGCTGCAAATGTACCTCCTTAATCTAAATAAAAGGTGAACAAATGTCTAAAGTATGTAAACTTAAACAAATCCCTATCTGAACTTAAGTTTTGTGTTGATTTTAGTGTATACTGAAAAGTCAGCACTTGGTTCACTATTATTTTTTTATTTTTATTTTTTTTGAGACGGAGTTTCGCTCTTGTTACCCAGACTGGAGTGCAATGGCGTGATCTCGGCTCACTGCAACCTCCATCTCCTGGGTTCAGGCAATTCTCCTGCCTCAGCCTCCCGAGTAGCTGGGACTATAGGCGTGCGCCACCATGCCCAGCTAATTTTTGTATTTTTAGTAGAGACAGGGTTTCACCATGTTGAGCAGGATGGTCTCGATCTCTTGACCTCGTGATCCACCCGCCTCGGCCTCCCGGTTCACAATTATTTAAGATTGTTAGTGGTTAATACTGACTGAGAATTTAAGCCCATTGAAATGTAAACGTCATGAGCACAGGAATTTTTATCTGTTTTGTTCAATGCTCTATACTCTGACACTAAGACGATTCTGAATACTAATTTGTTGAATGAATTAATTTAGAATTTCTTCAGTTTGAAACAAAGTTAATGTGAAATCTTTAGAGCCCATTTGGTTTCCCGCAGGGTTCCTGCACATGCCCTGTCACCAAGGCATCACCCTTTCTTCCTTTTCAGAGCAAGGATGTTCTCTGCTTTTAGTAGAAGAGTTATTAAAAAGATAGCATTGAAGTATAACCAACATGTCATCAGGGCCACTCAGTCTTGTCAATATCTTTGAGGATTCTGTCCTAGGGGTGGCCTGGTATTTTACCGAGTCACCTCTGGCTATAGTTGCTTTCTCTGAATTCTCCCATTTCAATCTGGTCGGGCAGCTGTTATGACATCACCCCAAATGTGAACAAAATCTCTATTTCTTGATTATCCCAAATACCACCCACACAAAGACATCAGTTATGGCAGAATGTGGTGAGTGACTGTATGGCTAGAAAATGTTTCGTAACTTTTCAACTAAACTGAATATTAAGGCTTTCTATTTTTAAATTTCATTTGGATAATGCTCTCTCTCTCTTTCCTCCTGCATTTTCACTTGTATTCTCTCTTGCTTGAATATAAACCCGGCTGTTGCTGAACTAGCTAATCATGACAATACTCCCTTTTCAATCTTCTTCCTAGTACATTTGCCCTTGTATACAACCTCCTTTAATGCTTTATGAGCAGAGCAGTTGTCTTTCCTTTGTCTCAACTCATCCTGTGGGCAACAGCAGTTCAATATTTAGAGATGTGTGCTCCGGACTGAGCCTTAGTTGGCACAAGTCCTCCCCTACTTTATTAGCTTTGTAATACTAGAAAACTTACTTAACTTTTCTCTTTCCAGTTACATTTTTATTTGGTTTTTGCAAGCTTGTAATGAATTGGTGAATGTAAAGGATTTAGAAAAGCATGGTGTGGTAGAAAGCTCTCACTAAATATTATTTTCCATTATTGTCTTGCTCTAGGGCCCTCTTCTTTAATAATTAAAAAAAAAAAAAGGAAAAGGAAAACCAAAAGAAAAAAGTGTTCTACAATGACTTTCACTAAACAGATACAAATGAGACCACCACAAGGAATTCAGTGATCAGCAGTTGAAGTAAAACGATTTCTTCCCTGCTAAAGAAGCAAGTAGCAGTTTTTAACACCAAAGGTTATTATATCCTCATTTTGGTCAGTTAGTTTTCTCGTTCCTGTGAAAAGTGATCATCACAATTTTATATTTTAGGGGTCAATTCACTATTATTCTACATTAAATTGTATAATTAAAAATTAGTTTTAACTTTTATTTTATATTCAGGGGTACATGTGTAGGTTTGTACATGAGTATATTGTGTGATGCTGAGGTTCAGAATATTAATGATCCTTTCACCCAGATAGTGAGCATAGTATCTAACAGTTAGTTTTTCAACTCTTGTTCCCTTACCTGCCTCCATCCCCACTATAGTAGTCCCAGTGTCTATTGCTTCCATATTTATGTCCACAAGTACCCAATATTTAGCACCCACTTATAAGCGAGAACAAGTGGTATTTGGTTTTTGGTTTCTACATTAATTTATCATGATAGTGGTCTCTAGCTACATTCGTGTGACTGCAAAGGACACCATTTTTTTTTTTATTTTTTATGGCTACAGAATATTCCATGTGTATATGTATTATATTTTCTTTATCCAATCCCCTATTGATGGGTACCTTCATTGATTTCCTGTCTTTGCTGTTGTGAATAGTACTGAAATGAACATGCAGGTGCATGTGTCTTCATGGTAGAACTATGTGGTTTCTTTTGGATATACCCCCAGTGATGGGATTGCTGGGTCAAATGATAGTTGTGTTTTAGGTTTTTCAAGAAATCGCCAAACTGCTTTCCACAATGCCTGAACTAATTTCTATTCTCACCAACAGCATATAAGCATTCCCTTTTCTCTGCAACCTTGCTAGCCTCTATAGTTTTTTGACATTGATAATAGCCATTCTATTTTAATAATAGCCATTCTCAAATACATCTGTGAGATGGTATCTCATTGTGGTTTTGATTTGTATTTCTTTAATGATCAGTGATACTGAGCTTTTTTTCATATGCTTGTTGGCTGCGTATATGTCTCCTTTTGAAAAGTATGTGTTCACATTTTTTGCTTGCTTTTTAATGGGGTTGTTTTTTGCTTGTTCAATTGTGTAAGCTTCTTATAGATTTTGGAATTATACCTTTGTAAAATGCATGTTTTGTGATTATTTTCTCCTATTCTGTAGATTGTTTGTTCACTCTGTTGATGGTTCCTTGTGCTGTGCAGAAACTCCTTAATTTAATTAAGTCTAACTTGTCAGTTTTTGTTTTTGTTGAAATTGTTTCTGAGGACCTATTCATAAGTTCTTTCTCAAGGCCAATGTCAAGAATGATGTTTCCTAGGTTTTCTACCAGGATTCTTACTGTTTAAGGTCTTACATTTAAATCTTTAATCTGTCTTGAGTTAATTTTTGTGTAAGGTGAAAGGTAGGAATCCGGTTTTATTCATATAGCTAGTCAGCTATCCCAACACCACTTATTGAATAGAGAATCCTTTCTTCTTTGCTTATTTTTGTCAACTTTGTTGAAGATAAGATGGCTGAAGGTATGCAGCTTTATTTCTGGGTTCGCCATTCTGTTCCACTGGTCTATGTGTTTGATTATCTTCCAGTACCATACTCTTTTGGTTATTGTAGCCTTATAGTATAGTTTGAAGTCAAATAATGTAATGCCTCTGGCTTTGTCCTTTTTCTTAGGATTGCTTTGGATTTTTGGGCTAATTATTGGTTCTGTAATTAGCTCCAAAATGTAATGTCATTGGTGGTTTGAAAGGAATAGCACTTAATCCATGGCTTGCTTTGGGCAGTATGACCATTTTAGCAATACTGATTCTTTCAATCCCTGAGCATGGAATGTTTTTCTATTTGTTTGTGTCACTTGTGGTTTCTTTACACAGTGCTCTGTAGTTCTCCTTGTAGAGAACTTTAACCCCCTTGGTTAGATGAATTGTATTGGTCTTTTTTGCGGGGGGCGCTATTGTAAATGGGATTGCATTCTTGACTTGGCTCTCAGCTTGAGCATTATTGGTATATAAAATGTTACTGATTTTTGTAATTGGTTTTGTATCCTGATAGTTTACTGACGTTGTTTATTAGTTACAGGAGCCCTCTGGTGAAGTCTTTAGGGTATTCTAGGCATAAAATTATATCAATAGTCAAGAGAGATTGTTTGATTTCTTCTTTTCTGATTTGAATGCCTTTTATTTATTTCTCTTGCACGATTGCTCTGGCTAGGACTTCCAGTACTGGCCTAGCTACAGGCAGTGCTGTGTTGAATAGGAGTGGTGAGAGTAAGCATCCTTGTCTTCTTCCAGTTCTCATCAGGAACTGTTCAAACTTTTGCGCATTCAGAATGATGTTGGCTATGTGTTTGTCATAGATGTCTCTTATTATCTTGAAGTATGTTACTCTGATGCCTAGTTTGTTGAGGTTTTATATCATGAAGGATGTTGGATTTTATCAAATGCTTTTTTTGTGCCTGTTGAGATGATTACATGATTTTTGTTTTTAGTTCTTTTTATATAGTGAATCATATTTACTGAATTGCATATGTTGAACTAACCTTGAATCTCAGGAATGAACCTTACTTGATCGTGGTGAATTAATTGTTTGATGTGCTAACGGATTTAGTTTGCTGGAATTTTGATTAAGATTCTTATGTCTGTGTTCACCAGGGATATTGGGCTGGAGTTTTACTCTTTTTGTTGTATCTCTGCTAGGTTTTGGTAGCAGAGTGATACTGGCTTCATGGAGTAAGTTAGGTAGGAAACTCTCCTTCTTGAATTTTTGGAATATTTTTGGTAGAATTGGTACCAGCTCTTCTTTTTACAACTGGTAGAATTTGGCTGTGAAGCCATCTGGTCTGCAATGTTTTTCAATTTGTAGGTTTTTATTACTGCTTCAATTTCAGAACTCAATATTGATCTGTTCAGGGTTTCAGCTTCTTCCTTATTAAATCTTGGGAGGTTGTATGTTTCAGGAATTTCCATTTCCTATAGATTTTCTAGTTTGTAGGTATAAAGGTGTTCATAATAGTCTCTGAGGATTTTTTTTTTTTTTTGTATTTCTGTGGGGTTCATTGTGATGCCACCTTTGACCTTTCTGATTGTGCTCATTTGAAGCTTCTCTTTTTTCTTGGTTAATATAGCTAGCAATCTATTGACCATGTGTTTTCTTTCAAGGGACAAACTTTTGGTTTTATTGATATTTATGTGTGGACTTTGGGTCTTAATTTTATTCAGTTCCTATCTAATTATAGTTATTTCTTTTCTTCTGCTGCCTTAGGTTAGTCTGTTATTGTTTTTTATTTTCCCTAGGTGTGATATTAGATTGTTTATTTGAGATCTTTCTAACATTTTTGGATAGGCATTTAGCACCATAAACTTTACTCTTAATTCTGCTTTTTCTGCATCCCAGAGATTTTGGTGTATGTTGTGTATCTCTTTTCATTTATTTCACATATTATTTTGGTTTCTCCCTTAATTTTATTGTTTACCCAAAAGTAATTCAAGAGCAAGTTGTAGTTGTTTAATTGCTATGTAATTGTGTGGTTTCAGGAGATCTTCTTGGTATTGATTTCTATTTTTATTCCACTATGGTCTGAGAGTATGATTGGTATAATTTTAATTTTTTCAAATTTATGAAGACTTGCTTCATGGCCAAGCATGTGGTTAATCTTAGAGTATCTTCTGAAGTTTCATTGTATATACACAGTATATAGGGTTTTACCTTCCTGAACAGAAAATCAATTCTTTTTCTAATAGTCTAAGACATAAGATAATACCTCTTAAGCAGAAATTATTTCATTATTTCTTAAGTTTTAAAAATTTGAATTATACTGATTCAGAGGGAGAGAATAAATGAATGTTTAGTTTTTTTTTTAAGAGATGGAGTTTAGTTTATTGAGTATACAGTGTATCTCCCTACATTGTACAAATGAAGACTTTGAGTCCATTGGTTAGATGACTTGCAGAAGGTCTATGTTTCAATGCCTGGATTGGAGCCAAGCACCTCAGAATATTTTTGTACCTGCACCCTTTCTTGTTATGTTATGTAACTAGAATAAAATAAAAAGCCAGTAAGTAGTGTTTAACTAGAATCAGTATAGAAAGAAACAATCCTGATTCCACACTTCTCCCAAGGGACAATGTTTAATATAATATGGAGTCATCTTCTATTTGAATTGTTGAGTGATTTTCAACTCATTAGTCATAGCTCTAATCAAAGAAAATTATTTTTCAAAGCAAGATTGTTATCTCTGTCTTCTCCATATCTTGTACTTTCTTATTGCAGGGTCTTACAGAAGTGCTCAATCTACTTCTAAATGAACACATTCCATTGTTGCCTTAGTTTGCCTTATTGGTGTGCAAATTATTATTTTAGTATATAATATTCCTTTGAGCAGGCATAAGTCAAATCAATGACATAATCCCTAATCTTAAAGATCTTATCATTACCTGAAAACACTGGATGTAAAATAGACCTAAGATAGTAAATAATCAACATGTACACCCACAGTATCAACTGAATACAATGGAATTTTGCAAGTTCCCATATATTCATGTCAAGCCAAAGGGATAAGTAGTTAATTTACCTAACTTAATCAATACCTTAGAAGGAAGTGAGAATTTTGATAGAGAACTGAAGAAAGAGGATAGAAGTATGAGTTAGTGGATAAGAGAGGGTCTTGTAGATCATTGGAGGAGAGAGGAATACATAACTGTGATTTGGAAAGCAAAAATTTTGGTTGGGATACTGAAGTTCATGTGATAAGAAAGAAGAGTCACTTAATTTTAAGAATGGAGTGAGACTGGGGCTACAGCGATTTGTGAAAAAACTTAAAGGCCACTCTCCACAAAGTCCGAACATAATTTTATGATTTAACATGCTTTTGCTTTTTACTCTTTTGACGAGCCCTTTCTTCATAAACTGAAAATAACTCATGAACGAATTATAACTAGTATCTTTGCATGTTTTAGAAGCTCCATGAATTTATAATGAATTCTATTCTTGGTATTCTCTGTTTGAATGATGAAATGACCAGAAGAACAATTTATAGGTTAAATGATATTAGAGAACTATGTATTGTATGACATATTTCATTAAAGCAGAGGCTATGAGCTGGGGCTTTAACAACCAGGAATTTCACACATCTGACCAACAATCTTGTTCATAATTACTTTTATAATTGCTAAGAATAAGAAAAAAGAATTGTGTGCATGCATTTTTTTTTAAGTTTCACAACTGTACTTTCTATTCAGAGTGAATTTTAGTGGTTAGGGGATACTGTGCCCATATAATATGTAAATATAAAGTACAATAATTACCTTGATAATAATCATATAAAGTAAAAAAAGGTTTGTCTTTATAAATTTCCTGAAAATATATAGTAGCTTACTAGTACTGTACTAAAAATAAAATTCTTTCAAGGATTTATCTTTGTTAGGAATAGAAAAGGTTAGTTACAAATTATCCCAGAAAATTAAAAAGCATATTAAAACCCTTGTTTCTCATTAAAAGGTTAATACAATTGGAAAACTTTGCTTAAACTCTCTCATAAAGCATTTTAAAATAAAAAATATAATATGTAATTGTAATATAACAGCTGCATGTATATGGATATATCTAATGGATAATATTGACAGCCAACAGTAAATCAGTTTTAAAAATTTTAGGCATCTTCCATTTGCCCTTCTGGAATTATGAGATTTCTTGGGAGCCTAATTTAATACACATGAAACTATGACAGAAATAAAGAACAAGGCAAGACAATGTATAATTAAGTGATAAATGGCATAGCTTTAAGTGCTGTTGGAATTTAGCAGAAGTAAATATTGCCTTTAAGAAGAATAGACATTTTCCAAAATTTGTAACACTCATTTTATTCATTTTAATCAATGGCCAGAGGGAAGTTTCAGAGCCGAGGATGATAAACTATGCTATTTGAAGAGCTGTTAGAAGACAAGAAGATTGGTTAATCATCCATATAATGATAGTTTAAAAAGCCAATAATTTATTTAGATACATAAGGACCTATTTGATGATAAACACTTTGCTCTTTGCTAAGCAAGATATGATATCTTAATTTCTTTATAGTAATAAGTAACATTTAAAACATAATATTGACTACTTTCTTTTTTAGGTAAAATTAAATATAAGTCCTCAAACCAGCAAGTAGCTTGAACATTCAAATTTAAAACAGGCCTAGAAATTAGGACAAGTGACAAGAATAATATAGTAAAATGGGAAGGATTTATCCTTGCTAATGATTTTTGGAGTCTTACATAATTAGCGGATGAAACAATTTCATTAATTTTGACACCTCCCTTTTGACTGGATATCATTCTATGACAGATGGGTTGTTACCATTTTTGTTCTTTAACTCTATTTCTATTTTGTGCTACCTCTCAACACAAGACGTATGTTGTGGCTAAAATGCAAACGAAAGACTTGATGCTTATGTTCAGAAGACCAGAGTTTAAGTCCCAGCTATATTGCATCCCTTTTGTGTGATCTTAAACAAGTCAGTTAATTTCTCTGAGTGAGACTTGATTAGTCATCTGAAAAATGGATCACTACTAATACTCTCCTCACCCAGTGGTAAATCCATGCATGCTTATGGAAACAGTGTTAATTACCAAGTGCTTTGCATTTGTTAGTTCTTTCGATATTATTTTCTCTTTCTTCTTTTCCTCCTTTCTTCCTTTTTCTTTCATTTTTTTCTCCTCCTTTCCAATATCTATCCATATTAAAGCAGGTATTTAAAATAAAAATAAAGCTTAAATAATTATATTTTAAATTGCTAGATGTTGGATGTGATTTTAAAAATCTAACTACCCTGGACCTGAGAGGCGAAGGCTGCGGTGAGCCTAGATTGTGCCATTGCACTCCAGCCTGGGCGACAGGAGCAAAACCCTGTCTCAAAAAAAAAAAAAAATCTTTATCTACATTTTTTGCTTTTTATGTAAATATTTAGATGTCATGTTAGTACAAGGTGACTATATGCCTTCAGTGATTGCCTTTGTGGAGGCTCAAATCAGTGTTATTTCTTTTTGTTTTTTTCTAAGCCTGAATAAAAGCCATAGAGAATGACTTTGTAGAGAGCAACTGATTAACATAATAATATCACGGGGTAGAAATATAATTACTAGATTATTTCAAATACACTTTCTGTTTCTAGAAAGTAGTGCTCACTTCCTATTCTTGGATAAGATGTGGCATTAACAAGAAAGGCCGTAGGCTGACAGAAATCCATAGTTATAGTTTCTGCTGTTCAGTACAAGGTCAATGGTTAATTAAGTCACCACCAGTGGAAATTTGATCACAGATGAGGTCTGCAACTTTGCCCATATTACTGGGCTCTCACTGGATGACTCAGCTAAGTCGTTATATTAACTTTGCTTTCTCCAGACAGGTCCATCCTCAAAATGAACTGACAGGGGACTTAGGTTGTGGCACTGTAATATTACTTTCTAGACACTATGATTTTCCACTTCAGAAAAGACACATTCTTCTTAGAAATAGGATTTAATTATAAACATGATGTTTGTTATGAAAATTAGTCACCTAATGATAGATAAATTAGATTGGCAAGGGTCTTACGGGTACCTTTATTCACTGATCTGTTAAATAATAACCTCATTCATTTCCATGAATATTGGAGTCACTGAATATCCTTTACATGCTCAGCATTGTTCTGGGCAGTGGAGTTAGGCAAATAAAATAGTACAGCGTGAGCCTTTTTTCCCTGGAGTCCTTCAAGTTCCTCAGATCACAGCTAGGTAAACTAAGGCCAAGAACATTTAACTGACTTGCTTAAAGTTCATTTGGCTAATAATAGCAGAACTAGAACTAGAGCCCCAGACTCTGAGCCACCTCCTTGTTAAGCACTTATCATAACTAAGATGCCTTTTATTTGTTCTTGTGAATTCATTTAAGTATGGTATACTATGCTTAGACACCTTATATTTGTATCAGCACTTAAATATATAAAATTTGAACAAGAGGTACCAGAGAAAACTCAGGTGGATTTAGATGCAGTCAGTGTACATAACATCCCAAGCCTTTTCCTGCATTAGAGGAAAAATGGCTTTGTTTAAGTTTGTACCATTTTCTCAGTATCTTTATTCCACAAATCTGTCCATAAATAACCTTTTCTTTTTCTCCGAGGTGTACTTTGTGCCATGTTTTCTGTGTCACAAACAGGTATGTGAGAAGAAAAACAAATGGTGCTTTTACTCAAATTAGGTATATGGGATATTTGTTGTCCTCTGATAAAATCTAAATACATATTCATGGCATCCTACAAAAGTAGTAGAAATTCCATCTTTGCCTCTAGGCTGCCTTCAACTAGGTCACACTAGGCAGATAAGGATATATGTTAGCTCTTATATGTCTATTGGGAGAAATCCATTTTTGAAAGTTGGGTTGAGAAACAGTTTTGGTTGTGGCTTATGTATATTTATAGTGCTTGCATTTACTCTTTTGCTGTTCCCCTGTGTGAAGTGTTGTATGGGTTCATTTTGACAGTATTGGATGAGGCACAATGTTTTAACCTCTTTTCTCTTGTAATTATATAAACATGTACACTGTACACGGTGACCGGGGAATGATGAACAGAACATCTGTTATAATAACTGAAACGGTGAATGAGAGTTGATTTTTGAATTGTAAAGCAATAAAAGTAACTCTTCTGATCTGCGGCTTTATGCAAATGCAAATGTTTGAAAATGCTGCTGAAACATGTTATCCTTTAACTTACCAGAGGTAGAAAGAGAGCTTGCTTTTTATTGTTCTCACATGGGTGCTCCCAGCTAGGGAGTTATTTGTCTTTTTTAGAATCAATTAAATTAACCTTTACAGCAATTTGTTTAGTAGTTTAAGCATTCTAGAGGCTACAGAAAAGTGTCTATTTAAAGTAGCTGATAATGTCAGGATAACCTTATGTTAGAAAGACATCTTTCACAGTAGTTCTTCAGTACGCAATCAGCATCACCTACATAGGCCCTTGGTAAATTTTGGATTAAGAAGCCAAGAGCCTTTGGGTAAAAATTAATAACATAAATGTTACTTTCATCATTCTTTTCCCAAACTGAATGATTAGTTGAAGACCCTACCCAGGGCAGACCATGAACTTACTTTGCAGAGGAACCTCTGCCCATTCTTCTGATTCCATGCAAACCTTCTTCACCACACCATGATTACCTTTCTCAGATGAATTATCATTGCCTTTTCCAGTACCAGCTTGGCTGCAAGCAGAAGACATTTTTTAATATTATTTTACAAATTTATAGCTACTTCAAAACACTGGTCTGTACTTGGTTATACAAATAATGTGGCAATTTTTTCAATAGAAACTGAAGTATAAAAAATTGATTTGCCTAAGGCCACTTAGCAGAAAGGCTGAACTGGACTGTGAACCCAAGCCAGCTGACTCCAAGAGCCCTTATCTTTAATCACTACACAATATTTCCTATTTTATTGGCAATATATTCTGAATGTTTTTCCTTGTTACTAAATATAAGTTTAACTGTGCATTTCAATGATTGAACACTATTGCTCTGGTGGTTTACAATGCTATTCTAGAAACACCTCCCAGGTGATGCACATTCAGATGGTTTTGATTGTATTTCATAATTTAAGATAATTATTCTATGAATATATTTGAGCATGTGTAATTTCTAGTACAATTTGCCTAGTCCTTCAATAGCTATTGTAGTTTGCCTTTCTTACTAATAGAAATATTCATTATTCCTTTACTCTGAGTATCAATATAATTATATTAATGCAAAAAAACACTTATTGAGCACCTACCATGTTACAAACACTCATCTAAGAGCTGCATATCCAACACAGAGTAAACGCACAAGAGGTCATTGACTAATAATTCTCATTAATTTTAGAACAAATGCTTTAAAAACTTTGCTTGTGCAGCAAACCACCATGGCATGTGTATACCTATGTAACAATCCTGCACTATCTGCACAGGTACCCCAGAACTTAAAGTACAATAATAAAAAAAAGATTTAAAAGGAAATAAAAATTTAAAAAAAATTTTTTAAAGATGTATCTTATTAAAAAAGGAAAAAAACCGTTGCTTGATTACAGTTACACAGTTCACTTCTCAGGGAATGTTTAGGAATATTATCATTTTTAATGGAAATCTCTCAGGTGTGTGTGTGTGTGTGTGTGAGACTCACTCTCCACCCTGAACACACAAAACCTTCTAGTCTACAGTTGGGTTATTTCATTTGATCTTGAGACATTTGCTTAAGCTATGTCTACACAAAGTTAGTGTAAACATTTTGGTCAGTAACCTACTGCTTTGTTTAACAGTGTCTGACAGCTGTATTTTTTTTCTTGACTGCTTTCACTTTGGATTAACTAGGTTTTTAAAGCTTTCTTCAGACTTGCTTTTGTATGAGTCCTTGTGGGTATGCATCAGTTTGCATGCATACTCATATATATATGTACATTTCTCCTGCCTTAGTTTTCTACTGGATTAGCCACATTATCTACAATTCAAATTTCCACAATCAGTTTTTAAGTTAGATATTCAGAAAAGAGTTACTAAACTTTAATTCTTTACTTACACATTTACGTTTTCCTTGGACAGTTTTTTACATTTTTTTCCCACATCTGCTTTGGGTTCTTTCTGTTTTTCAATTTCACAGGAAAAGATAAATATTATTATATGCTGAAACTAGTTCTGAAGAGTAACAAGTTTTTAAATAAATTCTAATTAGCATTAGATATGTAATCCTCTATTCCACAGACCATTCTAATTATAAAAATATGTCATTTTGTAATTGACAAAAGGCTTCAGCAAATACTGAGGCTTACTGGATTTCTGGAAGGAACACAATGTGATCCACATGATTCTCTTAGTTGCCTGTAAAAGAAAAATAATGGGCATTTGATCAATTTCTACAACATTTTTGTATTATGTTGCTATAAAAATATGGCTTTAAAACTTCTTTCATTTTGTTTTAATACATGCAACACTCTTATATTCCTTCTCCATATTAGTGACATTCTCCAAACATTTATTAAAAACACGCACTACATGGGAGGCACCAAGTTAAGTCCAGTAAGTCACAAAAGAGTAAGCCATCAAGGAGTTTTCAGAGGAATCACGTATGGTAATAGAAGGCTATATCTTTGGTGCTGCCAGAAGTACTAGAAAAAAAGAACAGAAAAGATGTCCTAAGAGGGAGCTTGATATGTATCAGAGGAATAGATGGATATTTGTGGAGAACTAGGCTTCTTGAAGGAGATGGTGAGATATTATTAATGTAATATAAATGTTAAACAATTTTGAGATATTTTAGTTCTGATTAATATTATAGGTTTAAAAAGGGGGAAACAAAAATAATTTTAAGAATTTTAAGAAACTTGTCAAAAATTGTAGAAGTAAACAGTTGTTTTGCTCTTCTTTGCTCTTTCATTTAAAACCAAATGAAATAATAAACATATAAAAATATATGTTTACATATAATAGTAAATATTCTACCTAAGAGAATTAAAATATTAAAGAAACTACAAAGTAAATAGGTAAGAAGAAATGAAGGACCTATCTTAAAGTTACAGTCATATAAATAATATAGATTATTTTGTAAGTAATATCAAATACATATGTAGATTGCTTTATGAATTATACGATTACTATTAAGTTAATTTGCAATTTTATAAAATATTAACTTGCTAGCCATCTTTTAAATTACTATTTCTGGATTAAAACTCTAGAATGTTTAATACTTTAATTTTAACCTTGCGATTTCTAAATCCTTTTTCTAAACTCAAAACATATTTGCATCTACATTTTTATTGATTTAATTTCATAATATTTTGGCATATATTTTCTCAAATCAATGTATTTTTTGCAAAAGGTGTGTTGTTTCCCATATTTGAAAGAGATTGTCATTTAACCAGATCATCTGAAATTTACAATCAGTATTCCTCCACAATTTACTGTGCAGTTCTTAAGCTGTTTTAGAATCATTAAAGTGTTATAAATCTCTGATATTCAGATCATTTCACCTGCTCCCTTCATTTTTCAGAAGACATAATGTAGGTCTGGGGAGTGAAGAGGCTTGCTCAACCAGCCACTTGTTGCCTTTTATTTTCATTTGGTTGACTTTTTTTTTAAAAAAATAGTATGATTAAAACGCATGCTTTTTATCTTCAAATTGTTGGCATTATTTATAATTCTTATATGATGATTATGTGACTGCCTTTCCTGTTATTTCAGTTTGATCAGTTCTATTTATATCTTGATACTATTCAAGCTTCTCCCTTCCCAATCAGTATGCATTCCTTCTAGGTCGTAAATTGCTAACACTTAAGTAGCCATTTCCCAATTTTCTTCTTAGTGTGTAGTGCCCCTACTTTAAAATTAATATTATTTGCATGTGTATTTTGAGGTCTTCCCTTGGATTTTAATGGTCCATTTATAGAAAGAAAAATCAACACCTCTTTTCCATCCACTACTGAAAAATATGTTGGAAACAGTAGGAGCTTTGTAAAGTTAAAAGCGTATTTATTTTTAAAATAGGAAAGCACATTTACATGCCAGAAAACAACCAATCTTTGTCTAATAGGGCACTTACACTACTTCCTGTAACTTGATTTCAGTGTATATGCTTACTTCTAACTCATATTCTTCATTCTGGACTGAATCAGCAACTTCACAACTTCCTTTTTTCAAATGCCCAGGACAAGTCTGAATTGAATTGAATATGATAGATGTAGGAAGATGTATGCAAGTGGACTGTTAACATCTTCTATAGTTGAAGTGCAAAGAGTGCTAAAACTTCAAAAATTCCAGGACATTCTGCAGACAAAATTTTCATTGGTTACCTATTTGTATAGTTTTTATTTTACCTGAAGTATTGACAAAGTGCTAATTTGTATGCTTTGATGAGATAACTTAGCAACAATGAAGAAGGTTATTGTCATTAGAAATAAGGATGAAAATACTGGAGCTAGGCTTTATATTAAATTAGAAATACCTGTTGGTTCATGGCTCAAATGAATCAAAAGCAAGTGGGAAGAGTGGGAGGTATTTCTCAGCGTGGAGACCAGTCACTGCTCCTCCCCTGGAAAATTAATACATCATGCTATGTACTTTTTACATAATCATCTTTTGGGAAGCTCTGACCTACTTATTTATTATTCCACGGTGTTTCCATGGGTGACATGTATATGTTTTTTGTTTTTATTTTTATTTATTTATTTTTTAGATGGGGTCTTGCTCTGTCATCAGGCTGGAGCACAGTGGTGCAGTCTTGGCTCACTGCATATGTGTGTGTGTGTGTGTGTGTCTGTGTGTGTGTGTGTGCACGCACGCGCGTAGGTAGGTCAGTAATAAGGGGCTGGGCTCCTGGGCAGATGACCCTCATTTGGAAAGCAATGGAGGCATTTTATTTTGGTTCATTCAGAGAAACATAACTGATTTAATATGGCTGTAGGACTCAGGAAGTAGGAGTGGTAAGAAAAGAGGTTGGAAAGGAAGGTAGAAGACAAATTATGAAAAACAGAAGGTAAAGAAACACATTTCACATAGCTTTGAAATATTAGTAAATTGCCTAGATACGTTAGATGTTGAATAAGTTAATAATAGTTGATGAGAGAATTATGAACCAAGTGATTTTAGTTAGAAAATTAGACCAACAGTAAGTAGATGATATATATATATATAATATATATCATATATATTATATATATAGTAGATTATATATAGATATTATATATATAGTAGATATTTATATATATATTATATATATAGTAGATATATAAAAAAATTATATATATATATATATATTTTTTTTTTTTTTGAGGTGGAGTTTCGCTGTTGTAACCCAGGCTGGAGTGCAATGGCGCGATCTTGGCTCACCGCAACCTCCACCTCCTGGGTTCAGGCAATTCTCCTGCTTCAGCCTCCGGAGTAGCTGGGATTACAGGCAAACGCCACCATGCCCAGCTAATTTTTTGTATTTTTAGTAGAGACGGGGTTTCACCATGTTGACAGTAGATGATATTAATTAGTGATACTTGTAAAAAAAAATAAAAGAAAAATAGCACATCACAAACATAAACTTTTTAAACAGTAAGCTTAAGATGAATGAACAGTATGATACTGTACTGTTAAAAATCCCACTATTCATTTTATCTATATTAGCTTATGGAGCTGGCCACTCTATCATAATTTGATTTGCTTGGATACACTTGAGTATAACACTGAGCTGTGGGTACACTGAACTGTGATCAGGAAAAAAAAATGCTAGAAAAATGAAAGGATCAGAATAGTCATATTGCAAACAGTCAAACAATATGACAGTGTTAGATTAAAAAAAAAAGTAGTAGGAAGATGAAATCTGTTTTCAAATTCTGGAAGATGATCATGTGAAAGTTGGTCTTAAATGTATCCCAACAAGAAGAAATGATTAAAACCTTTAGGAAAACAGATAATGGATTAATATATGGGGCAACTTTGTGCTGCAGCTCTCCAGAGAGTTGAGGAACTGCTTCAGATGATAAGTTTGTCATTCTTGGAGGCCAAAATATAGTAATAAAGGCAATCTAAGTATCTGAATGATGGGTAGACAAGATGATTTCTTGATTGTGTTTCTTAGACTTCTCCATCTTTTATACTCATGATAATAGTGCAATTTTAGTTCATAGTACATGTAAATATTTGGAGGTTAATTTAATGATCGTTTTGAGAGAACTGTTTAAAATATGCATTAAGAACAAAATGTCTATTGGGGCTTTATTTCTTCTTGTCCGTTTTTTTTCCCCCAAAATTTTTATTTTGAATTTTTAAATGTACAAAAATGTTCAAACAGTAGTATAATAAGCACTCATATATTCAGCACTTTGATTAAACAATTGGTAATATTTTTCCAGTTTTGTGTTTATGATACTTCTTTAACTGCAGATTTATCTCCTAAGCATCAGTATATTTTCTTATATAACTGCTATATCATTATTTTGCCTGAGAAAAAATAATTCCCTAATGTCATTTAATATCCAAAGGCCAATTTAATATTGTCCTTTGGCATTATATAAAAATTAAAGAAGCTTGATAATTTAATCCTTTGGATAATGATTTGTACAAAATTAAAATGGAGAGGCCACCTTTTACAATTGTTTAGATAGAAAATAAGATTCATATAACAATTGATTGAGAAAATCAACATATCTTTTGGGAAGATAACAGATGATGTGTCATTTAGAACATCTTATTTTTAATTAAAGTCTATGAAACACAGATTGTACCCACTTTAAGGTAAGACCTATTAGAAAAGTCTCAGAGGTTAATGTGACATTGGTTGGTACATCCATCATAGGTTTATGAGTCATGCACTCCTCAGTAGTAGTTAAAATTGATTTAAAAGAGAAAAGCATTGACTAGGCTTTAGCAATTGACTAATAAATCTTTTATTTCAAGTCTTGAGTAGTGATATTCTTTTGTGAGTCAGAGACTGTGACAGGAAAAGTTTTAGCACTGAGTGTTCTATGTAAACAGGGATCCCTTGACATTTGGTTTCCTATCTACAAAACAGAGAGCAATTATACCCATGGAAAATAAAGGTATTTTACTCTCCTTTTTTCTTCCTTTTATAGTGAAGAGAACAGTTAACTTTTAATATAAGCTTGGAAAAAGAATTATGGGCATTTTATGGTTTGATATAGAGGTTATTTGAGATATGATGGCCCTTCCTGAATTAACAAACAAAACAATGATAAAGCTGTGAAAATAACTATCTTAGATAATTTTTTGAATCTGAACAGTTAAAGTTAAGTATAAGAAAGCAGTACATTTTGCTTGTGTTGTATGGGGAATAAGGAATTCGATGATAACTACATTGGAGTCTCTAGATTCTTGAAAATGTGAAACTGAGTGAACTTGAGTGTAAGTCTAGGGAAAGCACATAGTTATATATTACTAACATGCTTCTTTCTTTAAGATCATATAGGCCTTATATGTTCTTTAGTATTCTGAGATGTATTTTACCCATCAAACATGATTTATGAACTCTTAGGAGAGCAATTCTCTCTTCATGGATCACATGCTTATGAAATGCTGCATACAATCCTGACACTTCATAATAAAAAGAATAATACCAGAATCAAGCAGTTTTTTACAAGATCGCCAGTGCAAAATGGATATTGTTTTTGCAAGTCATAGGAAGGAAAAACCTCTTGTTTAAAATCAAGTGAACAATTATCTTTTTGCAGGTTCATGAACAGGTAGGAAAAAAGGCTTTGCTGTTTAATTTTATAATAGCAATTTTAAAATCAAAGGCATTCTTTTAAAATTATAAAAACCAGCTGATTTCTTCCTCAGAGAATCAAATATATACAGCCTTATATTTCACTTCACAAAGAAAATATATAAGATATCTATGCCCTTGATTTCCTGCCCATCTCCACATCTACAGATTACAGATAATTGCTCCTTGCTGGAGTGAGTAAGGTCCTCTTCCCCTACTTGCCATGCTTTGGATTTGATCCTCTCTTGCTCCTGAGACACCTGGCTCCATTACTAATCCCTTCTCTTTTCTATCTTTTAGCTTTCTCTTCCTATTGGTTCTTTCCCTCTGCATATAAATGTGTTGTCTCTCTCATTATAAAAGAAACAAAGGCACAAACACTCTGAGATTTTATCTTTTTATTTAATTGTCCTGTTTTCTGCTATTTTCTAATATTCTAGCTTCATTTTGAAGAATAGTTTATTCATTTTTTTAAATAACAAGATTAACATATGTCCATTATTAGCTATTTAAAATATGCAAATAAGCAAAAATCAGAAAATCAAAACTAAATGCCTATCATCTAAAATGAACCAAAGTTGGTATTTGTTATGCATAAGGACATATTATAACTACATGTAAAGCATTTTGTCATCAAATATCTTCTATAGAATAATTTTAAATGGCTAAATATGTAGTATTATATAAACTATAGTTTCTGTAAAAAGTCTTTTACCATTGTATACTTAGAAAATTTTAAATCATCATGTTCCTATAAATAAAGAAGTGAACAACCTTCCAACTAAATCAGTGACATTTTCCTTAAAGTTGTATCCTGTAAATAGAATTAGTATATTTAAGTGTGTGGTATTTTTAAACCTTGATTAATTTGAAAACAGATTTCTATAAAGTTTGTGTCAATTTATTTTTCTATTCAACTGTGCTTTTTCTTACTCCTCAGTACATTTCATTTGATTCATAAAGATTCTATCTCATTGTTTTAATTAACATTTCTCTTTTCCTGTTTTTCACCATTTTCTTACATTCAGTGATTATTTGCATTTATTATTTATGAATATTTTCTACTTATGTCTTTTTGCCAATTTTCTACTAGAGTTGTGTTCTTAGTAGCAGTTCTTTTATTTATTGAATATATGAATTATTTTATTTTAAAATATATTATGATAACATACTTTCATATATTTTCATATTCTTTAGTTATTTTATGTTTGATGCAAAGATGTTTTTCAAATATTGAAGCTACATTTAGTAATGGTATCTTTATTTTTACTGCTTTTGTTATTAAACTTAGAAATTCCTTAGCACTTTTATACAATTGTTTTTTAAAGTAAAATTTGATTAAAGAATGATCTATGTAAAATGCACACGATGTGAGTGAAGTTCTAGTAATATGTATCCAAGCACTCAGTTTAAATAACAGACCATCACTAGGATCCCAAAAGCACATGATGCTCTCTTCTTACCACTATTCCCACCATAATCATTTTTTGATCTTTTTGAAAAATGAAATTATATAGCAATATTCTTTTGTGTTTGGCTTCTTTCAATCATTTGTTTGTGAGATTCATCTCATGTTGTTGCATATAGTTCTTTATTGATGCAGGTCTTCTTTGTTGTTATGAATATTCTTGCATGTGTGTTTTGATGATGTACAGTATCCATTTATCAGATATTCCAGAGTGAAGTTTCTGTGTCACAAAATTTATGTATTTTCAGTGGTAGAAGATTCAGACACTCAATTTTCACTGTGGATTGAGCCAATTTGTCTTTTTCATTTTAGCCATGCTGGTATATATAAAATTGTTTCAAATTGTAGCTTTTCATTTTCCAGAATGCCATGAAATTGATCACTTTTCATATTTACATTGTCTGTTTCAATTTATGTTTTGGGGAAACAGATTTCTACCTATTTTTTCTATTGGTTTGACTGCCATTTTCTTTTACTGTAGACTTTTAAGAGATGAGTCTCTCTCTCTCTCTCTCTCTCTCTCTCTCTCTCTCTCTCTCTCTCAAACACACACATACACACATATGTGAATCTATCTACTAAATGTGTGTATATATATGTATGAATCCACTAATTCTACCTATAGGATGTATCATTAAGGAAAATGAAATATATACATATATATGTGTGTGTGTATATATGTATGTGCATTTTTTCTTTTCATTTGTTTATGACACAAATATACATGTGTGTGTCTGTGTTGAGTGTGTGTTTGTCTTTGATTAGGAAGTTCTTAATTTTAAGGAAGTCTAGTATGTCACATTTTTACCTTTATGAGTATCACTTTTTGTTTTCTTTTAAAAAATATATTCTTACCTAAATTTTTTTTGAACAACTTTATTGTTTTAATGTCACATTTCAATGTATGATTAAAATAATTTTTATATAATTATCTACTTGATCCAGAAACATTTATTGAGAATACAGTCCTTTTTTATTAGAATGTAGCATTTTCACTTTAATATTAGTGTCTATATAGATGGAAAACTGTTTATGGATTTTGTGTTTTATTCTACTTATCTGTTTTTCTCTATTAATTTTTTATCATATACTATTTCACTATTGGTTTAGTCTTTGTCCTAGAATTCGAAATGCATTCTTGAATTACTAGTTCAAACAATTATGTTACCTTTTTTCAAATACTGCTAAAACATTTTAATCTTTTAATTCTATTTATGCATTTTTTTGCTTTTTTAAATTATACTTACCAAGCACTTTAATTCTAAATATAAACTTCATCAGTCATTCCTGTTCTTTCTTTTTATAGTCCAGATTTATTGATATTCACCCATGCATTTGTATTTTCTCTTATACTTCACATGTTTAAGCATTGTAGTGGCTTCTTCTGCAATCAATAATCTGCCTATAGAACTTAATTTTGTGTTTGTTTTAGTGGAGGCTTGTTAGTGATACATTCCTTTGATTTTGGTATTTTCATTGACATAGTCAAACATATTTGGCAAAACACATTTGTATCTCTTCTCTGTATATTACAAAATAAAAAAATATTAAAGAAGAGTGGATTTTGTAGATTTTATCTTTTTCCTGACTTTAATGGGAACTTTCTTCTTTTGTATATAACATTTACTGTTCACTTGTGATTTTTCAACTTAATAAAGTGACATTTTATTGTTTTCTAAAAAGTATTTTTAAATAAAAATAATTATCAATTGCCTTTATACTATATAGTACGATGATTATACTTTTCTCTTCTTGGAACAATTACTAAGCTGGATGATAGTAGAACATTCCAAATTGTTAAATAGAATCAAAAAGGTTCTTTCTCCTCAATAGTTTGTGACATCAATCCAACTTTATTTGGAAACCAATTCTTTACTAGATTTTTTTTTGCCCTCTTGCACATATTAAGGGCAATAAGCTGTTCAGAATTCTTCTCATTTCTTGAGTTAATATTGTTGGGTGGCTATATTTTGTCTTAAAATGTTGCATTATCTGAATGTTTTTGTTTATTATATATAAAATTTTAAACTCTGGCTTTAGATTAATAAAATTTAATTATTTGTTTTTTAATTTAAGATAGAAAATGAGTTATCCTAAGGAATTAAAAAGATTTATTTAAAAATTTAAACTGGTAACAAATATGTAAACTTAAAGTGGAATTTGAATTATTTATTTTAAAGATTGATAAAGAATAAGAAAGTTTAAATTTGCTGTTATCAAATATTGATTCAATATTATAATTGGTAAAATATTGACCCAAAATTACTAGCTATGATCTTTATTGCATATTTTTATCACATAGAAACTACCATTATGAACTGAAAAAAGTAGAAAATTTTCTTATTTTATTTGCTAATATGAATCCACTTATGGCTTGCATTTCTATAATTGCCTCTTTATTCCTAATTAACTTTACAAGTACCTTACAATTAGTCAGTTATGTTTCTGCTTCACGTATAAGATCTTACATTTTAGTTACATCTTATTAAGTCATCTTATTGCATATTTTAGGAAGTTTTGTATATTTTTCCTGAATAAAATTTTGCAGAAAACTACTAGTTTGTAGTGGAATAGACAAGCACTTTGAAGTCAGGCATGAGCAGATTCTACCAGTGGCTCTATCACTTGATAGCTGTGTGATCTTTGACCACAGGGGTAATTCCTGTAAAATAATACTATGTTGGGTGGCTTTGAAGGTTCATTGTGACCTCAAACACTTGTTGAGTGCTTACTCTGTGACAGCTACTCTTCTAACTGTTTTGTACTTGCTAATATTTATTCTCTATTATAATTCTATGCAGTAGCCTCCCTTATCATTCTTTTTTAAGAGATGAGGCAGCTCAGACTGAGGTTTTAGGCAACTACCCAAAATTATACAGATAGCAATTGGCAAAGCCAGAATGTAAACCCAGTTTAGCTCCAAATAAATGTATATGTAAGAATAAAGAGTAAAGAAGAATACTACTGTTCCTCTCCTCATACACAGAAGGAATCTAGCTTGGATCTTTATACCCATTAGACAAATAATTAATTATTATTCTTCATAAGTCACCAAAGATTTCAAAAATATTGAGTGCTATTTGACAAGTTGATTGTTTTAGTAACTATACCATCAAATTGGTTAAAATCCAGAATTAGAGAAATATTTCAAACTGATACAGCATCAAATAACATTTTTCTCTTCTTCCTGAATATAAATTTGTCTCACCCTCTCTAGTCTCTTCTGAGTTCTAATTCCTCATAGTTAGAGGGATTATTACAACACTATGACTTCTCACTAATTTATAATAGGTACTTTGCTAATAGTATAGCCACCTGATATACATGTGTCAAAATATCTTTGATGAGGTATGAATTGCTAGATGTGGAACAGGCTTATTCAAGAAAGTTTAATTTATGAATGACTGTGCTGGGAGTACATGGTGTGAAATTTGAAAGGAAGAAAAATAATGTTCCACATTTTTAAAGTACTAGTTTCCTAAGGACAGAGGTTGGAGGGGTTTAAGGATCAGGTGCTCTACCTTTTATTTCATTCTCCAAAGCAACCATGATTCTTCTGGGAGCAAAGGTCGCAGTTAGGTCACTCCCAGTTAATAAGAGAGTAATGATCGTAGAGAGAAGGAAGGCTGTGACAAGAGTGAGGGAGCTGGAATGAGACAGAGCTGGTAGAAGGTCACAAATTGAAGGGACATATTTAAAAAATATACTCCTACAACTTATGGCCAAAATTATATACTACAGTTTTATTCATCGATTAAAAGAGTTGGTTTGTTTTGGAGAGGCATCCTTCAAAAGTGTCAAGTGTCTTTTTAAAAGGGACTTAGAATAAAACAATTAGCAAAATACTCTCTCTTCTCCCAAGCAAGACACTGAAATTTGCAAATAATTTGGGCTTTTAACACAATAGGTGCCGTAAAAATTGTGCCACCGGGCACCGGGCATGGTGGCTCACTCCTGTAATCCTAATAGTTTGAGAGTCCAAGGCAGGCAGATCGCTTGAGCCCAGGAGTTTGGGACTAGGCTAGCCAACATAGTGAACCCCCCAACTCTACGAAAAATACAAAAATTAGCTGGGCATGGTGGTTGATGCCTGTAGTCTCGACAACTTGGGAGTCTGAGGTGAGAGGATCACCTGAGCCCAAAGAGGTCAAGGCTGCAGTGGATTGTGATAGCACCTCTGCACTCCAGCCTGGGTAACTGAGTGGCTCTATCTCAAAAAGGAAAAAAGGAAAAAAAAATGTGCAAGAGAATTTTGATTTCTGAATGGAGACCACATTAATACAATATTTTCACTGCTTAATTTTATATCAATGCAGAGGATTGATTAATCTGGAACTGTTTACAAATTTTGGAGGAAAATTTTCAGTACTTAAGGCAAGACCTCTATATACCTAGGCCCAAAAATAAGTAATAACTAAAGAAAAAAAGTCAAAATCATATTTGTATCATGTTAAATCTTGGCAGCAATACTAAGGCAATTTTACCAGTGTAGCTGTGCCTACAAGAGAATATCCCAAAGTTCATAAAGCAAGCACAAACCCCCTATACTTAAATCTCTCTCTCTCTCTCTTTCTCTCTCTCTCTCTCCCCCTCTCTCACTCACACACTCTCTCTCTCTCATTCACACACACACACAAATACACATGCACATATATAAAAGTACAGAAAACGTCTGATATTTTCTTTATCTTGTAAAAATTATGTGATTATTCTCTTTCTTTTTGCCAGGTGGTATTTTTGAATATGTGGAATCTGGCCCGATGGGAGCTGAGGAACTTGCATTCAGATTTGCCGTGAACACAATTAACAGAAACAGAACGTTACTACCCAATACTACCCTTACTTATGACACCCAGAAGATAAATCTTTATGATAGTTTTGAAGCATCCAA
This sequence comes from Callithrix jacchus, assembly GCF_049354715.1. Lineage (NCBI taxonomy): Eukaryota > Metazoa > Chordata > Mammalia > Primates > Cebidae > Callithrix > Callithrix jacchus. The sequence continues at coordinate 107,751,544 of NC_133505.1, forward strand.
GAAAGGTAATTGATAGATTTTTAACATCTTTTTTTTCTGGAATTTAAATTTCTAGATATTCTTAAGATATTTCTTATTTTCAACATCTAGTTAGTAAGTTGTTAGGAATATTTGCATGCAAAGATTTATTTTCAAAGTGCACATAAATTTAATCAGAGAAGATAAAGTGGTATAATTACCTATTGCAAAAAATCGGCTTATAATTTGAAATACAATTACATCTGTGATAGTGAAATTGGCTTTTTTTCTATTGCTCCTTCTCTCTTATTATTGAAGCATTCCTATTTTCAAGAACCCACAAAAATAGAATATATATCAGTGGATTTTACCAAGTTTTGCAATTCATTCTTACATCTTTATTTGTATTATCTGTCAATCCCACTATATAATTACTGTGGTCTCAATTTATTGGCTACCTTGAAAGATATGTGGTTCTAAGTGACTTCAAAATGCCGGTGTGATATTGAAACTTAATTGGAAAATTTTAAGAAACCATTAGTTTATGTATATTTCCATGTTTGTATTTTAACCAATTAATATTTCTTTTTGTAACTGAAAATAAATAGCTGACAGTGTAAAAACTGGATTATATGAGGAAATAATTAGAATACATTATGACTTTATTTCTGTGTTTTAACTGTTAAATGTCAAAAATACAGAAAAAATGTTTAAAAAAAATAATTTTGTGGAATAAAAATTTAACATTTATATATGAAGAAAGGCAATAGAGAAAACTGTTATTACAGCATTTATTTTAACCAAACAGCATTCAGTAGTAAATGTGTTTGAGAGGTGTTTCTATAGTCTTATGTTGCTGATCTTTTCTTACATATGTAGATGATCTTATAGTAGGTGATCTTTCCTTTTGCATAGTTAGCATTTACATATCAGGGATTAAATTTTATAATAAAGATTTTTCTCAAAAGAGAAGGCTTACAAAATGTTTAATATAACATTATATTTTTAAACAATGTTTACCTTTCTTTAATGCTAACATGGTTTTACTCTAGCTACTTTATATTGATGGAAATATATATACAATTATTTATAATTCCAGGTTAGCGCATTTTTTTTCTAAGCTCATTAATATTAATGGTAGTTGACAAGGCATAATATTTCTCAAGATGAAAGTATCCTTCTTTCCCCACAGCAGCTAACTAGTGTTTATCAAAGCCATATTCTGCATGCCATTTGAATTCATTCATATCTTTATGAATACAAATAGGTTTCCACATTTCAGAAACATGTTAGGTGATATAAGGTTTTGAAGACTGAGAAAAAGGTTAAAGGTAACTGTGAAATATTACATTTGTCATCATAATTGCAAAATAAATCATTAACTCAAGACTATTACATTTGATTAGTGGCATAGTTCATGATTGTTTCCATTAGTAAGAAGAAGCTCTGCCTCTAATGAAAGCATTTTGATCAAAGAATATGGTATATAAATGCAGTATAAATAAAATATTTCTAGATTTCTTAATGGTGATTTCAAATGACCAGCATGAAAAAACACAGGTTCGAATGTTCTCACAACAGAGTACTATTCTAAGAATGCCCTAGCAAAATTATAAAGTGAGAAAGTCATGTAGTTTGACCAAAATATTATAAGGAATTTACAAGCTTTTTTAACCAATAAAAACTTACTGGGAATCAAATCCATCAGTTCACTTTGGATTGTAGCTAGGAAAAGCTCAAATCACTGTATGAGTATCTTTCTTTGTGAATGTCATGGTTTGGATTTTATCTTCTGAAGCTCTTGTTTGTTGAGTTATTATTGCTTGGGGGATAGAGCAATACATAAAAACAATATAACAGAGAGAGCCAATATCGGTTTTTAGCTTTATCAAAAATGTATATATTGATAATATTGTTAATGATTAATTATGAAATAAATAAGTTAGACATTAAAACATTTTAATTATTTATCCAATACAAAAAATTAAGAAATGAAGGGTTACATTTTGACATTTTATCCATTTTTTCTGTTATAATTTTAATAGATAATAATGTTCTGCTCAATTAATACTTTGATGTATTAGAGCTTGAATTATTATTTGAATCACATATTTTTTTAAGTAAGTTTTCTGATCACTGAAACCTCTAATATTGCTTGAAACACACTTAGAGACATTTTAAATAACCTAAAACACTGTTTTTAGCTTTTTTGGTTTGTGATTTGTCACAAATCTGGTGAAAGAAGATCATTTATCTTCAATATAAAAGAATTAAAATCTCATGTTGAGTGAAAAATTCTAAAGTCTATCCAGCACTTATACTAATTTAGAATTCCAATTATTATTTAAAAAGTAAGAATCCATGTACTTAAAAACAGTTTATTTAGATTATATTGAATTTTTAAGAATGATTAAACAAATTTTTAAGACAATAATTTACTTAATTATTAAATATTACCATGCTTAATTCACCTATAATATTATATTTTATGCAGAAAACAGAGAGAAAATGACAGAAATTTTCTGAACACCAAATTTATACCTAAAGCTCAATAACAATCCTTCTCTGTCCTTTAAATATTTGCAGTGATGGGCAAACCATTGCCTTTTGAGGAAGACTGTTTCATTTTTGAACAGATTTTACTTTAGTTTTTTTTTTTGACACACAGGTTTGGTCTGTCACCCAGGCAAGACAGCAGTGGCACCATCATGGCTCAATGCAACCTCAATGTCCCAGGCTCAAGTGACCCTCTCACCTTAGCCTCCCAAGAAGCTAGGACTATGGGCACATGGCACCATGCCCAGCTCATTTTTTGTGTCTGTGGTTTTTTTTTTTTTAGTTTTATTAGAGAGGAGGTGTCACTATGTTGCCCAGGCAGGTCTCAAATTCCTGTTCTCAAGCAATCTTTCTGCATTGGCCTTCCAAAATGCTGGGATTACAGGTGTGAGCCATGGCATCTGGCCATTTTTAGAATTAAAAATAGTAATAATAGGCCAGGCATGGTGGCTCATGTCGGTAATTGTAGCACTCTCGGAGACCGAGACGGCAGATCACAAGGTGAGGAAATCAAGACCTTCCTGACCAACATGGTGAAACCCTGTCTCTACTAAAAATACAAAAACTTAGTCAGTCATGGTGGCAGGTGCCTATAGTCCTAGCTACTAGGGAGCCTGAGGCAGGAGAATTACTTGAACCCGGGAGGGAGAGGTTGTAGTTAGCCAAGATCATGCCACTGTACTCCAGCCTGGGCGACAGAGTGAGACTCTGTCTCAAAATAATGATAAACTGGTTAAAAAATCATGAGAAGCTTCTATTTTTTTTCAAATTCCTCTTTGCCCATCAAGTGAAACCAATTTAAGCTTCTTTCACATGTTAGGTCTTCAAATATTTAATGATAATTTTCTTGTTCCCACTAATTATGCACTTTCTAAGCCCAAGCTCCCTCTTTGTGTCAGCGTGCCTTGCAGAAAGTTCAAGTCACGGCAGTCTATTTTAATCTGAATACCTCTAGTTTATTCATGCCTTTCTTAATTACTGTGGTTATTATTGATGTGAATAAAATTTTCTGTGAGTAAATACAAACTTTACAAAATAGTTTAGAATAATATGAAACACTTGCAGCATCCATAAGCTAAATATATAAAGATGACTGAGTACTTGTCTAATGATTTTGATGTTTTCCTACTCAATGAGACTGATCCATATGAAATCACCCTCCAAGAGCCATAGCAGGTTTCATGTGGCTGAGTACCTGCATAACCTGACCTGTATCATTGGATATGTGGAAATAGCTGTGTGTGAGACCACAGCTAATTGCACAATAAAGGGGGAAACACATGGCTTTTGATTAAGAAATGGAAAATGTAAAAGCTGTTCAATGAATTTCAGAAGATGTGTTATTCCCTCATCCCCCTCACATAAACTTGTCTTCTAAAACAAGCACTGTCCCATTAAATTAAAAAAATATTAATCTTCTCTCTCCTTCCATCTCTCCCTCCCCAGACATTATTTATAGAATTATTTGAACATTGAGCTGCAGGCATCTGAGTGAATTAATTCCCTTGTAACAAAAGGAAAATGTTCAGTCAGACACAATTTTAAATTAGTGAAAAGCAGATATATTTAAAAATAATCTTTCTTCAGGCTGATACCTTTGGGTTTAAGATAATGTGGTATCTGTTGGCACACTGGCATCTCTCATTATTGACAGACCTTTATCTCCTCTTCAGCCTGTGATCAGCTGTCTCTTGGGGTGGCTGCCATCTTCGGGCCTTCACACAGCTCATCAGCAAATGCAGTGCAGTCCATCTGCAATGCTCTGGGAGTTCCCCACATACAGACCCGCTGGAAGCACCAGGTGTCAGACAACAAAGATTCCTTCTATGTCAGTCTCTACCCAGACTTCTCTTCACTCAGCCGTGCCATTTTAGACCTGGTGCAGTTTTTCAAGTGGAAAACCGTTACGGTCGTATATGATGACAGCACTGGTAAGAAAAATTAGTAGCCTTTGGAGCTATGCTTTAAATATAGATGATTTTCTGAAGCCCATTCCAGGTTCTTATTGTATTCTTATAGGGTTTTTTTTGTGTGTGTATGTGGTTGTTATTTTTAAATTAAACTAAGGGGTGGAAAGACAGAATCAAACACCACCTCCAAACAAAGTATACCTATATTGCATACTTTTTCTCTGTATTTGAAAAATAAGCATTTTTTTTTTTATTCCTGTGAAAGATCAGCTGGTTTGGTAGGTTGGATGAAGGATAGAGATAGTATGCAATTTTATATGTAAATATATATATGTGTGTGTGTGTGTGTATGTGTATTAGAATTTCAATCATTATTTAAAAAGTAAGAATGCATGTATTCAAAAACAATATGCTCTAACAATTTAGATCATATTGAATCTCATATATATATAGACAGACAAAATGTAATCCCAGAACTTCGGGAGGCCAAGGCAGGTGGATCATTTGAGATCAGGAGTTCGAGACCAGCCTGGCCAACATGGTGAAACCCTGTCTCCACCAAAAATACAAAAATTAGCCATAACTGGTGGTACATGACTGTAATCCCAGCGACTTGGGAAGCTAAGTCAGGAGAATCACTTTAACCTGGGAGGCGGAGGTTGCACTGAACCAAGATCATGCTATTGCATGTCAGCCTGGGTGACAGAGTAAGACTCTAAAAAAAAAAAAAAAGTAACAATAAAAATGAAATTTTAATTTTAATTTTATTGGAAGCTATATTGGTGAAGCAGCTGCATATGATTTTGCTTACTATAGAGTGATAATTAATTTTACTTTAAGATGTTTATCAAAAATATAAACAGTACTCTTATAATTAGAACATAATAACATTTTATATGGGGACACTTCACTATACTTTCATAATTACATTGAGATTGAATTTTATTTGAATTTAATTTCTCTCAAAGTATGCCAGGAGCACATTTTGCTCATGCATGTAGTATATAGAACTCTGAAGAAATTTGCCCAATTGCCAATAAAATTGATCATCTGCAAATTGATAGATAAGAACTCTTTCAGGGAACAGGAAACTGGGAGCTATAGGATTAAAAAAAGTGAAAATAATTTCAAAAGCATTTTTGTTTACATAAGAAAGGGTGAAATGCGTCTAGATAGAAATTAGTAGAGTTATTTTGTTTTCTTATTTAAAAATGGGATATATTTATAAATAATTAAAAATTAGAAATACATCATTAAGATTCCTTAAAAATAAGTATGTTTGATTTGTCTTTTAGCTCAGATTAAACCTATTAAATTTATTATATTGTTTTCTTCCTAAATAATTATTGTCATTGGTAACATTCTGTGTGCCAAATTTGTAATGCCAGTTTCTACAGGAATGATATCTCTGGGTATGTATAATAAAATGATCCAGGGCATTCTCAGTTGCAAATTGGTCCACTTAGGTTTATGGATGGTCATCTACAAAAATATATGAGTATAGATGCATGTGTATTGTTAATCTGTGGACTGTTTCCGTTTCCTTCTCCATTCCTTCCTGATGTGATTCAGGTATATGAGGCCCAAACGTCATCTATCCTTATAATGTATACATTATATACCTATATGTATACACACAGATATGTACATCATACATGTGATATTTTGTGTTTATTCATTATTACCCTTGAACCCCTCATAGGAGGAAAAAATTGACAAGTGTTCAAAATGTCTATAGACATATTACCTTTCTTCACTATCCCGTGTGTGTATGTGTGTGTGTGTGTGTGTGTGCGCGCGCACATGCACACATGCACGTGTGTGGCATTTTAATTTAATACATGTGGTTTTTAAGTGATTGACCAAATAGTAACGGGATTTGCAATCAGGTTCTATAATAATTTGGTAAAATACAGCCTCACGTAATAGATCTATCCTTGCTTTAAATTATGTTCTAAATTATAGCATTGAGGCAAATATAAATAGGGAAGTATGTATAGCTAGTTGATTATATACATTTAACACAGTCCTGACCTCAAATTAAATTTATTAAAATGTTTAATATTTAGTTACTAGTTACTGTTTAAAGGAAACTTTGCCATTCCTTTGGCTTTGAAGGTGACATAGATACTTGGAAATTTGAAAGGTCTGATTATTTAAGTAGTAATGCTAACTTAGAGTTGTTACAGAATTATTCATAGAATAAGTATGTATTGAAATCCTCTGAAGAATAAAACTTATTACTGTTAGATTTTATGCAACATTTAATTCAATGAATTTTGATTGATCACCTGATACATGCCAGGGAGAATTATATGCCAATAAAGGAATTATATGCCACTAATGGAAACAAAGGCCCAGCCCTTGTTGAGCTTCTAATCCCTATTGAGGGACATGTAATTACTCATATTTTTAATACTATTGAATGGGATAATTACACTTGTAACTGACCAATTGTTGCCTCTTACTTTACAGCATTTTTGAGAACCTGAGTGTTTTTCATTATTTAATATGGTAGAACTGACTCTAAGATAGGCAGAAAAGTCCCTTTGAAATGTATTTATAAATATGTAGTAGACTTTTTGTATTTTCATTTATGTTTAAAAGTCTCAAGGTAGAATTTTTTTCAACTTTTATTTTAAAGTCAGGGAGTACATGTGCAGGTTTGTTACAAGGGTGTGTTTTACATGATGCTGAGGAGTGGGATACAACTGAATTCATCACCCAATCAGCATGGTACCCAATAGGTAGTTTTGCAACCCTTATGCTCCTCTCTCCCTTCCACTCTCATAGTCTCCAATGTCTATTTTTCCAAAATTTATTTACAGATTTGCCAAATGTTTAGTTCCCACTTATAAGTAAGAAAATGTAGTATTTTGTTTTCTGTTCCTGTGTAATTCACTTAGAATAATGGTCTCCAGCTGCATCTGTGTTGCTGCAAAGAAAAAAATTTTGTTATTTTTTATGGCTGCATAGTGTTCCGTGGTATATATGTACCATATTTTCTTTATCCAATCCACCACTGATGGGCATCCTGGTTGATTCCGTATCTTTACTATTGTGAATAGTGCTGTGATGAACATAAGCATGCATGTGTCTTTTTAACAGAATCATCTATTTTCCTTTGTGTATATACCCAGTAATGGTATTGCTGTCAAATGGTAGTTCTATTTTTCGTTCTTTGAAAAATCTCCAAACTGCTTTCTACAATGGCTGAACTAATTTACATTCTCATCAAACTCTGCAAGCATTCCTTTTTCTCTGCAAACTTGCCAACATTTAATTTTTGACTTCTTAATAGTAACCATTCAGACTATTGTGAAATGATATCTCACTGAGGTTTTGATTTGCATTTCTCTGATGATTAGTGCTGAATATTTTTTCATATTTTTGGCTGCATGTACATCTTCCTTTGAGAAGTATCTGTTCATATCCTTTGCTCACTTTTTAATGGGTTATTTATATTTTGCTTGTTGATTCATTTCAGTTTCTTATAGGTTCTTGATATTATACCTTTGCTTGATGCATAGTTTGTGAATATTTGCAAGGTGTAGTTTTAATGATAGAATTCAGCAAAAAGAATTTGTAAACTTCTCAAGAGAGCAAGATGATTATTTGACAATGTGATAGGAAATCTGATTATAGCTAGGATTGTGAAACAAAATGGGAAAAACTTCACATCATACACAATAAGATAAACATCACAGTCTTTATAATGGACTTATGTATCTGCAGTTTACTGAAAGGCACACATGTGCCATTTTGTTTACATGTTCCCTTTTTTCCTTTCCATATTTATTTATTATGTGTGCTATTCCTCCCATTTATAGTCATTTCTATTTTGTTGTATTGTCCAGTTTGATACATGATAATTATACTTCAATCCAGTCTTTGTTCCCACCCCTAAAACAGATGGAATGATAAATGAAACATAGTGCTGGAGTAGGAGAAATTCTTAAAATGATGTTAACAGGAGCTATTTATTTTTTATGATAATTAGCATTTGTTGTTGTCATGGATGAATGCTTTTAAACACCCTGAAAGTCTGTTATAGCTCTGAATGATGTCCAAAAATGATGGAAAAGAATTGGCTTCAGAAACAAAGCTGTGTTTCTGTCAGTCATTTTGGAACATATGATTCATTTTAAATATAAACTAAAAATAAGTTGGATAGCTGACAGCTTGTAAGCAATTCCAGGATAAGTTGTGCATATTTGCTTTAAAATCCCTGTGTTTCATCTTTGTTTATAGATCAGCAGTCCATTAACAAAAGAACTCTGGACTGGTTAAACAGAAGCCTGAGATTTTAGTCCCAGTTTTGCTACTAAATTACTGGTACAACTTCAGAAAAGACAAGAAGGGAATGGAAATGACTGCAGAAATGAGTTATAATGCATTACGGACTGACATTGTGGTAGTTGCTGTCACATAAACTATTTCACTTAATCTTCAAAACAGTTCTGAGTCCCAAAGGAAACATCTAAGCCAGTTGGTATGCATGAGTGTGTTCGTGAAAATATGCACATGTACATGTGTGCACTTGGTGACTCGGAGGAATAGGATCAGAATTAGGTCTTTCAGGGTGAACAGAATATTATTTTCTACAACTATAAGGTGTCTAATGGCTCAAATTGAAATAAGTTAGTGAGGGATTTAGACTCAAATATCATTGGAATTTGAGGTTATCACGGCATCATGACTGTTACCTCCAGTGACTGGCTCCCCTGCCCACCAAGCCTAAACCAGAAAACGTGAATGTCTTCCTTGATTCTTTTCTTTTTTAGACTCCACAATTGGTTGTGAATTCTATACTTCTATGATCTCTAAAATATTTTATTTCTTCCTACCCCTTACCACTTCTTAGGTCACAATCACCTTCCTCTGTCATCTGGATTATTACTAACAGCCTTCTAACTGGTCTCCAGTTTTGTAGTCTCTCCACTGCAGTTAGTATAATTTTTAAAAAAATACAATTCTGATGCATTCCCCTCTTAATAGCTTCTCATTTCTCTACGGCATTTTTGAGAAGACTTATGATGTTTGATGTGATCTACTCCCTGTACTTTTCCAATGATATTTGAGTCTAAATCCCTCACTAACTTATTTCAATTTGAGCCATTAGACACCTTATAGTTGTAGAAAATAATATTCTGTTCACCCTGAAAGACCTAATTCTGATCCTATTCCTCCGAGTCACCAAGTGCACACATGTACATGTGCACATTTGCACGAACACACTCATGCATACCAACTGGCTTAGATGTTACAAAGAAGGGTTTCCCTGATCCCTGCTTTCAAGTCTGGGATAGGTCTCTCCAAACACATCCAGAAGCACTGTAGAAACTTCCATGACCATCCTCACACCCCTGAGAACTCTCATCACACTCTGAATGGCTTTTCTTGGGTGCATCTTCTACTGGATCAACAACACATCTGAGCAGCGTGAACCCTAAGGCTGCTCACTGTTTTATCACCAGCATCTAGAATGTTGACTGATTGTATACTTCTTAAAAATAGGAAGATGTTTATATCCATTTTTAAGCAAGATAATTCCCAAGAGTTAAGTATTCTGCCCAAGGTCAAATTTGGTTAGGTAACCTTTAAGGGCTTGCCATTTAAGAAATAGATTCAGCCATAATTTTCAGATATATGGACAAAATTTTTGTTATAATTTCAAAAATGTTATAAGAAAGTTAGAGTGAACTGTGTTTATATTTGATTTCAACTGCTATTAAACATATATGTATATACTTATTTGAGCAATCATTCATTAAATTTCCATATACAAGCTGCTATCTTAGGCAGAGTAAACAAGAATTGTAAATAAAACTTGACGCTCTTCATGGGCTCAGAGTAGAGTAAATTGGGAGAGAATAACGCTATACTCTAGTACAACAAGTGCTCAGAGAGGCAAAAAAACAATATCATGCAGTTCAGGAGAAGAAGCTGGCTGTAAAAGATGGAGGAGAGTTTTAGAGAAAGTGACATTACTATAAAATTATTATGAAGGATAAGTAAAAATGCTGCAACTGAAGAAGAGTCTACAGGGTTCAACGTGTAAATGTGAGCATGCCTGAGGGAGCCAGTTTGTCAGGAAATTGCACGCACTTCATTATGACTAACAGAAACAAGGAAGATGAGGAATGATCAGTGAATTTTTTTAAAAAAAGCTAGCATAGGAGACATCACAAAGAGATTTGTACTACCGAGTCAAGCTTTTCTTGGCTACCCTGCCCTGGAATCTGCATGGTTATAGCACTATCGGTGATGTTTGTGTGATATGAGCCTGCTTTTCAAATCACCATTGAATACCTCAAAAATGAGCATATATCAATTCATTGTTTTCCTGGAAACTCAGAAAAAGACATAGAGAGAGTGAGGTCTGTCAGTCTAGACTATTGTGGTTACTATGGTCTTTGATGTGAGAACATTGTAGATTGAAATCCTGGCCCTGTTGTGTAATTTTTAGCAAGATATTTGACCACTAAAAGTCTGAGAAGTGATGCATGTGTAAGGTGAAGATAATATATATCATACTTCTCAGGATTGTTGTCATGTATAGTGCCTTATAGAGCAAACATAATAGGAATTTAAAACTGTCAATGATATAAATGTTATGGGCCATGTGCCATTTTTTCTTCATTAAACTCTGTGCTAAAGAAATTATTATTAATCTCATTTTTGAAATTGATACACTTATTGTAGCAAATTCAGGAATTACAATAAAATATAATAAAAATAAGATAAAATAATCAAGGTTTTTACTATCAAGTTAATGATTTTAGATTTCTTTCCAGTCTATTTCTCTACAAATACATACATACACATGCACACGTACACAGAAAGAGCATATCACTTAGAGTTCTGGGCAAGAAACAGAAGAAACACGTAGCTTGTAATCCCACATTTTTAACATGAGAAAACTTAGATGCAGTAAGTTGAAGTAATTTACGCAAGGTTACATAGCACATAAGTGATAGATCTGGGTTTTGAAACTAGGCAGTCAACTCTAGAATCCACTCTGTTAAGTACTGTGACATGATATTAGTTGATGTTTTATTTGGTGGGACTTTTTTTTTTTGCTCTTTTTAAAAATTATTATTTTTAGCAAGAAAGTGCTATGATTAGAACTATTTTTGTTAATGGCTTTCTGACTGCAGTGTGGAAAAGGTGTTGGGGTTATGAAATATGGAGAGCATTAGGGCAACACCAGGAGGAGGAGAATTTCTGAATTCGCCAAGTGGGAAACAGATGACAATTTCAATTAAGAAGGTTTTGAGGTCGGGTGTGGAGGCTTACACCTATAATCCCAGCACTTTGGGAGGCCGAGGCGGGTGGATCACAAGGTCAAGAGATCGAGACCATCCTAGTCAACATGGTGAAACCCCATCTCTACTAAAAATACAAAAATTAGCTGGGCATGGTGGTGCACGCCTGTAGTCCCAGGTACTTGGGAGGCTGAGGCAGGATAATTGCTTGAACCCAGGAGGTGAGCCGAGATCGTGCCTTTGCCCTCCAGCCTGGGTAACAAGAGTGAAACTCCGTCTCAAAAAAAAAAAAAAAAAAACAAAAAAAAAAAAAACAAGGTTTTGATGAAATTATGTTGAGTTGAAGGATCCTAAGAGGACTTTGGAGATACAGATTGTTGCAGAATTTAGTAAGTAGATCCTGGGAAGGAATAATGAAAACAGGATACAAGAATGATTCTACATTTCTAGGCTGGGATACTGATCAGTGGCACATTTACCTAGAAGGGGAAAACAAGAATAAGAGCTTTGAGAGAGAAGATGGTGGCTGCTTCTTAACATATTAAGTTTAAAGCAGCTATGAAATGTTCACTCGGTATCATTCAGTGGTGTTGGGGGTCTCATAAACACATCTTTTAGAATAGTAATTTAGTATGGGCAGGCATATAATGCATCCATTGGCATTTTGCTGTGCCCTTCATTTGAACTTCTTTGTAGTATTAGAAAATGAAAGGTTGGGCACAGTGACTCATGCCTGTAATCCCAGAACTTTGGGAGTCCAAGGCGGGTGGATCATGAGGTCGGGAGATCGAGATCCTGGCCAACATGGTAAAACCCTGTGTCTACTAACAACACAAACATTAGCCAGATGTCGTGGCATGTGCCTACAGTCCCAGCTACTCAGGAGGCAGAGGCAGGAGAATTACTTGAACGTGGGGGCCCAGGTTACAGTGAGCGGAGATTATATCACTGAACTCCAGCCTGGATGCCTGGATGACAGAGCAAGATTCTGTCTCAAAAAAAAAAAAAAAAAAAAAAAAAAAAAAAAAAAAAAGAAAGAAAGAAAGAAAGAAAGAAAGAAAAAGAAAAAAAGAAAATCAACAAAAACAATGAAACAAAAATAGGGTGATAGTACAAAAGGATTGAGTTAATTAGTGGGTAGTCATGGAGATAAAAATAGACATGAGAAGATTTTAAGGTACAGAATGTACATTTTTTTAATGATGGAAAAGCAGTAATCTTTTTAGGAATTGTAATATTTGCCAGCTTGAGCCTTGAATAATTTCTGTAATATGATTATATAAAAAAAGTCAAAGCTTTTATCTTAAGCAAAAGCAAAAATACTCTCTTTAAATGCTAACTTTATTCATTTGGATGAAGTATATTTACAGACTGCTTTAGATACATCTCTCTGTGTTTTTGGATTTAGTTTAATGGAAAGTCAATTAATAGTGAAAACTCATTTTATTTTACCTTGTACATATATTTAAATAGAATAAAATAAAATTAAAATTAATATAAATTATATATTCCCCGAAGACACTAATTTTTTAATAATATAACAATTTTTGTATTAAAAAGCATACAGCCAAATGAATATTATTTCAGAGAGTGGGCTAATTTGGATCTAAGATGATTATAGGTTGTACATTTTAAATACAAGCTTCAAGTGCTGTGTTCTCTAATTCCAAGTGCAAATACAATTAGCAATTATTAGTTAAACTTAATTATTTGGATATAGTTGATTACATAGCTTGGTGTAGTATTATTTTCACACAGTTGGTTATGTTGGAACTTATTTTTTTATTGCTATTTAAGCAATCATAAAAATGTTTTAGGAAAAAAAACTCAAGATGGATTAAAGACTTAAATGTAAGACCTAAAACCATACAAACCCTAGATAAAAACCTAGGCAATACGATTCAGGACATAGGCATGGGCAAAGACTCCATGACTAAAACACCAAAAGCAACGGCAATAAAAGCCAAAATTGGCAAATGGGATCTAATTAAACTAAAGAGCTTCTGCACAGCAAAAGAAACTATCAGACTGAGCAGGCAACCTACAGAATGGGGAAAAATTTTGCAACCTATCCATCTGACAAAGGGCTAATATCCAGACTTTACAAGGAACTTAAATTTACAAGAAAAATAATCCCATCAAAAAGTGGGCAAAGGATATGAACAGACACTTCTCAAAAGAAGACATTTATGCAGCCAACAAACATATTTAAAAAAGCTCATCATCACTGGTTATTAGAGAAATGCAAATTAAAACCACAATGAGATACCATATCACACCAGTTAGAATGATGATCGTTAAAAAGTCAGGAAACAAAAGATGCTGGAGAGGATGTGGAGAAATAGGAATGCTTTTACACTGTTGGTGGGAGTGTAAATTAGTTCAACCATTGTGGAAGACAGTGTGGTGATTCCTCAAGGATCCAGACCCAGAAATGCCATTTGACCCAGCAATCCCATTACTGGTTATATATCCAAAGGATTATAAGTCATTCTGCTATAAATACATATGCACACATATGTTTATTCCAGCGCTATTCACAATAGCAAAGACTTGGACCCAAATGACTATCAATGATAGGCTGAATAAAGAAAATCTGCTAGATATATATCATGGAATACTATGAAGCCACAAAAAAGGATGAGTTCATGTCCTTTGCAGGGACATGGATGAAGCTGGAAACCATCATTGTCATTAAATTAACATAGGAACAGAAAACCAAACACCACATGTTCTCACTCATAAGTGGGAGTTGAAAAATGAGAACAAATGGACACAGAGAGGGGAATATCACACACCAGGGCCTGTCAGGGTGTGGGGGAGCTAGGAGAGCGATAGCATTAGGAGAAATACCTAATGTAGGTGATGGGTTGATGCGTGCAGCAAACCACCATGGCATATGTATACCTATGTAACAAACCTGCAAGTTCTGCACATATATCTCAGAACTTAAAGTATAATTAAAAAAAAGAAAGAAAATTAATCCTTGGGTTCTGATTAAACGATAGTGAATATTTCCAAATATGTTCATAGGACTGATTCTCTAAGTTTTAAAACCTTTAAAATATAGGGCAACACTAAAGGACAAAAATATAGTTTCAAATGCTTAACAATCACACAATTCATGTTTCTGCAGATAGTGAAATAAATACTAGATCTAAAAGTATGGAAGGAGCATGTTTTTTACCAAACCTCAATAATATTTGCCTTTATAGTGGGAAAAACATGAAGGAAAAGTAATTCCCCTGGTGATGGTCAAACATTGCCGTTTTTTATTTACATGTTTCTAAATTTAAGCATATCGACATGCACATTTTTGGTAGATACTGCCTCCTGCCCCCCACAGACTTTCCTTGTTCTTGGCTATCTTCCTTTCTATGGGGCAAAGTGAGAAGGATAGTTCTTGTATCACCTGTCTGAAACACTTGACAATTTTGACTACTCCTTTTTTCAGGGCAAAAATAAAATTCTTTTGCTTTGTCTTCTGCACTGTCATTCTATCCGTGTTATCTCTTTTTTGGCCATTTATTCCCATTCTCATACTCTTAAATTCCTTTTTCTTTTCCTATTTCTTAACTGATGATGATGTTCATGATTTTATTCCCAGCTATAGACTCATCCATCTGCATCTTCAGTTGTTTGTACTGACCTCTGTACTCAGTTCCAGCCATCACTGACCATCTTTATTTGGATGTCTCAGGTACATCTAACCCAACATAACAAAAGCCAAACTCAGTATCTTTGCTCCAAATTTTCTTTTTTTCTCCTGAATTTCCCTGTTTATTGGGCTGCCCTCATTAGATCCCTAGTGATCATTCTAGAGTCTTTCCTCTCTCTCATCCTCTATTTTCAATTGATCACTTAGACTTCTCATTTTTTTATTTTACATTTCTCAAACTTACTCCTAGCCTCTATCCCTGTCTTAGTTAATATCCTTATCATTCAGTGCCCAAACCATGCCCTACCTGCTGCTCTATTTCAGTGCATCTACCTGACATACAGAAAAGAGTCTTTTTTGAAATGATAGTCTCTTGATGTCATTCCCAAGCTTAAAGCTGTTCATTGTCTCCCCAGTCAGAGAAAAATGAATTGTTCTTCAGCATGACACATACAGTGCCCATCACTGACACTGCCATACCTCTGTGATTTTAAATTTCTCGTATTCCTTCTCTTAACATTGTGCTACAGCTCTCCTTGAATAATTATAGTTCTCTCTTACAAAGCATGCTCTGCTTTCTCAGTCTCTTTGCTCTACAAAAGTTGAGTTCTCTGCCTGATGTGCCTTTCCCTTTTGGTGACCTATTCATCACATTTAAGATGTACCTTAAACAGTCTTGTGAAGTAACCATCTCTGACTCCCGTCCCTGTGTGAATGGATAACTCTATACCTTTGTATGTTATCTACTAAAGTAAGTCTTGCATCATGCAAGAATATTATAATATTATTTCTAAATATTTAGAATATTCTAAATATTAGAAATATTAGAATAAGTAAATATTAGAATATTTTAAATATTTGTAAATTATTTCTAAATATTAGAATATATCTAATTTAGAATAATAATTTAGAATATTATTTCTTGATACAAGAGTTACTTTAGTAGATAAAATAGTTAATCTTCATTTCTGTAGTAAATCTTCTTTTCAGCATCCTCACGTAACTAATTTAGCAGGGGTGATGCTATCCTAGGCATGGAAGCTCTAAATATCTTACAATTTATTTATTTGTTTGTTGTTTATGTGTTTATTTATTGCCTTATTTGCTCCACAAATAATTATCAATATCTATTATTTGTCAACACTGTTTTAGTTACTGGAGATAGATAAGTAAACAAAACAGTCAAAAATTCTTTGCCTTAAGGAGCTTACATTCTAATGTAGTGTGATAAGCAATAACAAAATACATATGTGTATGCTAGAGTATCAGATATGATAGGTGTTGTGAAGAGAAATAAAGCAGGAGATATGTGTAAGGAGTACATGGGAGGGAATATTGCAGTATTAAGTAGGATTGTCAGAAGATACCTTTCTTAGAAAGTGACATTTGAACTAAGACTTGAATAAACTAAGGAATTATGCCATAGAAATATCCAAAATAAAAGTGTTTTAGAAAAAAAGCAAGGAGGAAAATAATAAACCAGGGGAAAAGAGACTAGGAATTTTGAAGCAAAGGAGCCATGTTTTAGCTTTGATGATGAGTTTTTGGAAAATCTAAAAACCAAAGGAGACTATTGTGACATATGTCACTTGTTTTATATGTGTACATATGTATATATGCATAGATGTGTTAATATATGATTGCATATGTATAGGTTTCATTACTGTTTTAGTGACAATAAAGTCATTTCTTTTAAAATTGCTTTGTGTAAGCCTGGGCAACATAGTGAAACCTGGTCTCTACAGAAAAAAAAATTAATTAGCTAGGTGTGGTGGCACTCACCTGTAACTCCAGCTACTCAGGAGGCTGAGGTGAGATGGCTACTTGAGCTCAGGAAGTTGAGGCTACAGAGAACCATGATTGCACCACTCTACTCCAGCCTGAGCAACAAAGTAAGATTCTGTCTCAAACAAATACACAAAGAAACAATAATTCACTATAAATACTTTCCACATAAAAGTTTATTTTTATATAATAGTTGCATAGTAATGATTGTGGTCCATAACACTGGCCTCTGAAAAGTTGACAGCATTGATTTTTAACTGCAATAAGATTTTGGATAAAGAAGAGATATGTCTGACATTTATTCATTTCTGCAAGATGTAATAGGTCATTTATTAAATGCTTAATTAAAAATAAGTGATTCTGTAACAGAAATACCTCTAAAAAAATCTGTATTCTATCTGCATTAAATTTAAACATAGGTTTGTTACTTGTGATATACTAGGTTTTAAAACCAGTTTTCTGACTGGGAACGGTGGCTTACGCCAGTAATCCCAGCGCTTTGAGAGGCAAAGGCGGGTGAATCACTTGAGGGCAGGAATTCGAGACATGGCCAACATGGTGAAACCTGTATCTTCTACAAAATACTGAAATTAGCCGGACATGATGGTGCATGCCTGTAATCCCAGCTACTCGGGAGGCTGAGACACAAGAATCACTCTAACCCAGGAGGCGGAGGTTTCAGTGAGTCTAGATTATGCTACTGCACTCCAGCCTGGGTGACAAAGCAAGACTCCATATCAAAAAATAAACAAATAAATAGTTAAGTAAAAACAGTTTTCTGATTCCTGGGACCTAATGTTTACTACTCAACATTCTATAAACATTTACCTTGTTTTAAATATATGGCATATAAGGTATATTCAGATGCAATATTATCAAAGAATCTAACTTTTTCAGAATGCAAGAAGATAATTAAAACTCAAATTCTAGACAGGCTAATTGTCCATTCCAGAATTCTTTCAAGTTAGAGGTAGAACAGTGTCCACTAGGATAGTATTTCCTAGTGACTCAAAAAGGAACCCCCAAAATAAATTTTTTTGGATGAATGCATTAAAAGCATACTAATAATGTCTCGTTACAAACAGGATTCTGACTAACAAACGCTAATGAAAACATAAAGCCTAATATGCACTTCTTCTTATCCCCAAAGGAATTATTTTACTATCACAAATACTTGTATTTTTGTAAGCCCAATAATCTTTCTTTTGAGAAAACAAAACTTACTATGTAACATATATTATACTTATAACTCAAAGCACTGGTTTTGAAATTTAATTCATAGTAGAAAATAAAATTACTACCTGAGCTATTGTTAAAACTGTAAATTCCTAGGGAAATCTCTATGATTCAGTAATAAGTTATATTCAGGAGCTTGCATTTGGCAATATAGCTAATTGTAGTAGGCATTTCTCACATTTACTAATATCTCTGGTTATCTTCACTTCTAAACCTCGAAGAGTTGCAGTTTCCCAATACTCTGTGTGGCCAAGTGGATTGCTTTAGCTGATGAAATTCTCACTTCCAGGTGGCCACATTTAATTACCTTGCTCTTCCTCTCCAACTCGTTCATTCCCTGACATAGCGATTGTGCTACAAGTTCAAAGCATCCTAAAATACTAGCAAAATATCAAAGATTTCTACCGTGGAGAATTGTCTGAATCTACAGCAAACCTAGCTTATATGAGACATAAAATTTTGTTCTGTTAAATCACTGTAATTTGGGTTGGGGGGTGATTTTTTTTTTCACCAATAGTTTTTATTTGTGAAGCTTCCCCCAAAATAATCCCACTGGGCTGTGTTCAGGTTGCCTTAGGGGACTGAACAATATTTTTGTTTCCATCATTTGAATTTACTAAATTGTCTCCCTTGTAAATGAAGAGTGATAGAAATTAGTACATGTATTAGATATGGAGACTGATTTCTAGCTAAATTCTATTCTTCAGTACTTATATTTTTAAATTATAATTTTAAAAAATCTTATGTGTTTAGGCCATTTTCTTTCTTTCTTTTAATTATACTTTAGGTTCTGGGGTATATGAGCAGATCATGCAGGATTGTTGCATAGGTACTTACATGGCAAGGTGGTTTGCTGCCTCCATGCCCCCGTCACCTATGTGATATTTCTCACCATGTTATCCCTTCCCAACCTCCACTCCCCACTGTCCCTTCCCTATCCTACCCCAACAGATGCTTCCCTCTCTGTGTCCATATGTTCTCATTCAACACCTGCCTATGAGTGAGAATGTGTGGTGTTTGATTTTCTGTTCTTGTGTCAGTTTGCTGAAAATGATAGTTTCCAGATTCATCCATGTCCCTACAAAGGATACAAACTCACTGTTTTTAATGGCTGCATAGTGTTCCATGGTGTATATGTGCCACATTTTTCTTGTCCATTCTATCATTGATGAGCATTTTGGTTGGTTCTAGGTCTTTGCTATTGTAAACAGTGCCACAGTGAACATATGTGTGCATGTGTCTTTAAAATAGAACAATTTATAAATTCAAAAGTGGTCAAAGTATATGAACAGACACTCTTCCAAAGAAGACATATATGAGGTCAGCAAACATGATAAAATCCTCATCATCACTGGTCATTAGATAAATGCAAATCAAAACCACATTGAGATACCGTCTCATACCAGTTAGAATGGCAGTCATTAAAAAGTCTGGAGACAACAGATGCTGGAGAGGATGTGGAGAAATAGCAACACTTTTACACTGTTGGTGGGAGTGTAAATTAATTCAACCATTGTGGAAGACAGTGTGGTGATTTCTCAATTATCTAGAAATAGAAATTCCATTTGACCCAGCAATCCCATTACTGGGTATATACCCAAAGGGGAGTGATTTTTACTATAGTATAACCTATTCTAGTGGTTGTTGAACTTCAATGTGTATTAAACACATTAGGAAGGCTTGATAAAGCACTGCTTGCTAGACTGACTCCCAGTTTCTGATTTTATAGGTATAATTTTGGCCTAATAATTGTTATTATTTTCTACTAAGTTCCCAGGTAATCATGATGCTGTTAGTTTAGCAACCCCATTTGAGAACAGCTGATCTATCCAATCTTGAATAATATGCAAATTTTCACATTTTGAAAGAAATTGACATTAAGTCAAACTTGTCGATATGATAAACAAAGGTCTCATTTTTTATGTAAAAATAAATATAAAATGTTCAAGCAAGCATATTTTTAGTGATTAAACAATGACAAAATTATTAATACTTCTTAAAATCACTTAGTTGTCTGAACTTCAACACTGAGTAGCAATTATTCTAATAAATATTCTTGTCCTTAAGAGTATTTGAAATAGTTTGAATTAGCTTTAATATGGAGTAAGAACATTCCCTTGTAAATACAATAAAAATTGTGAAGCATAATTGAGATTTTAAAAAATCTGGTGTTACTATAATGTTTTATAATAGCCACTTCATATAAATTTATAAATAGTTTTACTTTTTAATTTAACTTAAAGAATTTACAAAAAGTACTAATTAATTATATGTGTAATGATTCTGACTTGTCATTTAAGAATTTTTTTTTTAATCTCTGATTCCACTTTCACAATGAACTTTATATACAATTGAAATAATTGAGTTGGCATTAAAGCAAGAAAATTAAGTCAGCCCTTGAAATCTTAACACTAACTTGTTAATTACCCTATTAATAACACAGTGAAAAATGACAAGCTATAATTCCTTTTCTAAAAATATGGCTGAAGGTCAGAGAGCTTTCTTGATGGCATATTGAGAGACCAAAAATTACAAATAATGTTTTTTTTTCTTATAAATAACATCAGATGCCATTAGAAATTCAACGAAGAGATTACATCAATATTTTAAATATAATTTTAAACATAATTGTTTTCTAGTATTAAAGAAAACAACTACCATATAATAGGAAATAAGCCAGCAAAGATATTTGTATTTGTGTGTTAAGAAGACAAGGCTAAAGGGTTTCCAAACATTGTCCAGGTTTGAGCTTTTAGACTATTGGGAAAGGATTCCATATGCTTTTCACCTACAGTAAAGATCAAAGAGCATTCATAGCGCCTATTGGCAAACCAGAGATAAATAGAATGATTTTCTCTGTCATTGAACAATAATTCTTGAAAAATCACTATATTCTTTTTTGTGGAGTGGAGTCAATCCAAATTATGCAGGGCAAAGTTTACATGCACAGTGAGTGACCTATTGTGGTATTGTTTACATATTTATATATGCATTTTTTTCAGAATGTTTTAATTTATTGGTGTAACTGCTTTATTATTTAGGAGAATAGAATTGGTTCCCAAGGACTTTGTAAAAGTGACAACAGTTCTATAATACACATTTCATATAGATTTATAAGTGGTTTTACTTTTTAATTTAACTTTTAAAGAATTTTTCAAAAAGTACTAATTGCTCGATTAATGATTCTGACTTGTCACTTGCATTTTAAAAAATCTAGTTCATTTTCACAATGAACTTTTTATCCAATTGAAATAATTGGGTTGGCATTAAAGAAAATTAAGTGAGCCAAATGTTTAAGTCTGTCTCAGAGTAAAGACAGACTTGAACATTTGTGCAAAATGTAGTTTTCTTAGAACATGTATAACAATACCATAACCTGGTATTCAGATTTTTAAAGTTTGTAATGGTGGTAAAATGCAAACACAATTTGCCATCTTAACAGTTTTTAAATATACAATTCAGTTGTGTTAAAAATATTCACATTGTAGTGCAACCAATCTCCAGAACTTTTTCATCTTGCAAAACTAAAATTCTATATGCACTAAACAACTATTCTCCATTTCTCTCTCAGTAGCCTCTGGAATCCACCATTCTGCTTTGTTTGTATGAAATTAACTACTGTAGATGTCTTATATAAATTAAATTATACAGTGTTTGCCTTTTTGTACTGTCTTATTTCAGTTAAAATAGTGTTCTCAAGGTTCATTGATGTTGTGTTGTAACATGTTGAAATTTCCTTCCTTTTTAAGGCTGAATAATATTCCATCATATGTATGTGTCATATATTCTTTATCCATTAATTCACCAAATAGTTGGTTGCTTCCACCTTTGGCTTTTGTAAATAATGCTGCTATGAACATGGGCAGACACATATCTCCTTGAGATCCTGTTCTCAGTTCTTTTCAATATATACCCTGATGTGGAATTGCTAAATTTTATGTTCAACTTTTTAAGGAACCGTCATGCTATTTTCCATAATGAATATAAGATCATTCTTACCAACAGTGCACAGGAGTTCTAACTTATCCAGATCCTCACCAACATATATTTTTTTAATTGTAGTCATGTTGATGTGTGTGAGGTGATATCTAACTGTGGTTTTGGTTTGCATTTCCTAATGATTAATTATGTTAAACACATTTCCATATGCTTGTTGATCATATGAACACTTTCTTTGGGGAAGTGTTTAAGTTGTATGCTGACTTTTTTATTTTAGCTGTTTGATTCATTTGTTGTTGAGTTTCAGTAATTCTTTGTATATTCTGGATATTAACCTACTATCAGATGTATGATTTGCAAATATTTCTTTCATTCCATGGATTGCCTTTTCACTCTGTTGATTGTGTCTTTTGATGCAAACTTTTAAATTTTGTAATCCAGTTTATTTTTACTTTGTTTTTACCTATACTTTTGCTGTCATATCCAAGAACTCATTGCCAAATGCGATGTCATGAAAATTTTTCCCCTATTTTTTTTAAAGTTGTATAGTTTTAGATCTTACATTTAGGTTTTATGTTTTTTGAATTAATTTTGTTCTATCAAGAAGGGTAAGAGTCCAACTTTATTATTTTATATGTGGATATCCAGTTTCTCTAACCCTATTTATCAAAAAGACTATTATTTTCTCATTTATTGACCACATATGTTATTGTTGAAAATTATCTGTTGAAAATGAAAATTATTTTACCATGTATGTGAGAGTTTGTTTCTGAGCTGTCTGTTTTATTCCATTGGTTTATATGTCTGTCTTTGTGCCAGTACCATACTGTTTTAACTAGCTTTGTAATACATTTTGAAATTAGAAACTATGAGTTCTCCAACTTTGTTCTTTTTCAAGATTGTTCTGGCTAGTCAGGATTTCTTGAGATTCTATATGAATTTCTAAATAAATTTTTTTGTTTCTGCAAAAAATTTTATTGGGATTTTAATAGAGAGTACATTAAATCTATAGATCACTTTCAGTAATGTACTTATATTTTTAAAATCCAGGCAATTTTGAGTTACAGTAAAATATGCTTCATAGGTAAAATATTCATTTGTCAGTTTATTAGTCTATTTAGCAGCCAATCAGCTAACATGGATTCTTTCTATAGCAGTAAATTTGTTGCTTCAGTTAGGTTCCACCACATTCTTTAATTTGGGCTTACTTCCTTATTAGTTTAAAAATTATTTTTTCTTTATAAAATTTACATAATGATGGCATATACAACTATATAGAGTAATATCTTATTAAGCACTTTCTTGGCCAAAGAAGAACCAAACATGAATAAGATGTTTTAATTCTCCAAATACTTAAACACTGGTGTTACAAGTAAATTGCAATACAGTATGATAAATGCTAAAAGAGAGTTACATAAAAGTATTATGGCAAACTGGAAGTTGAAATCAAGGAGATCCAGTTGGTTGGAGAGAGTAAACAGAGATGACATTTAAATTGAGTCTCAAGTAATGTTAAGAGTAGGTAAGATAGGAAATGCAAATGTACAGAGCTGTGAAATGGTATGGTGAACTGGTAGCATGATGAAACATCTACTGTGTTTGATACACAAGACATCAGCTAGAGATGCCCAAGAATAAAGAAAAGTGGATCAAAAGATATCATGCAGGGACTGGCAAGACTGAAAATCAGAGCATAGAACCATGTAAGAGTTAGGTAGATTAGTCACCAGCAACCCTGTAGAAAAGGCTGTGGCTAATTTGAAATTATTAAATATCACTGGACAGGTTGGAGGCATAAATAGGTTCCAAAGAACAATTTTGGTTTGGGCTTCATAATGTTGCTTACCAAGAAGCAAATAACTTTTTAGGAAAAAGTGATACAATCAATTATTAAGTTCAGAATTTTCAATTCATATAATATATTTAGAACATTAAAATTTACATTTTATAGTTATTGGTTCTATTTACCAAATATATCTGGCTTTGGTCTCAGGCATGGAACAAAATTACATTTTCTCACCCTCTTTGAGGTTAGGCAAACTATGTGATTTTCTTTTGCCAGTGAAATGTAAGCAAAAGTACTGAAATATTTCTTGGTGAATGTTTTAAAACCCAGTTATCAGTCAGTCATATTTTCTTTCCCATGCTATAATAATGATGAGAACATGACTCTAGATGGAGGTCCTGGAGAAACTGCAAGGAGAAAAACCACCGTACCAATCCATGCTGGACAAGGAATGGCAATAAACTTGCCTGTTGTTTAGCCCCTGAAACATGGGGCTATATTTATGTAAACACAACTTACCTTATCCTGACTGTATACAAGTAAGACATAATGACTGTAGAAAGCCTTAGAGAATAACATGGAGAATAAGAAAAAAAAAACTAAAATCAACCATAATCTTACCAAATTGAGCCATTGTAACTACTTTGATATTTACCTCTTAACCTATATTTAATGTTACATAGGAGCTTAATTCATCATGTCAATTATTTACTTAATTGTGACAGATGTTTATTTTGCCAAAGGAATATGCTGTTTTATTTCTCTCAGGAGATTAGCTTTCCTTTCAGCAGCTATTGTGTTATAACTGGCCATCATCAATTTTTCTCTTAAATTGGGAACTATGATACATAACAAGGTTGTTTTGAATCTCATTTGAGACAAAGGTATATAAAATATGTGGCACATAGCATGTTAAACAATAAAGATTGGAGGGGCTGTTTGTCTTTCCAAAGGTTTACTTATCAAAATTTTAAAATACCTGATACGCTTAAGATATAAACCATTTTTGTTCAACAAACTAGAGCATAATGTAATAATACCCCATGACCCTTAAGTATTCCACTTGTCATTTTGTTCTTTTAAAGTAAATGAACTTGTTCAATTAGTTGAAAATTTTCTTTTATAGACTTGATTTTACAAGTCAATGGGTTTTATTGCACTATTACATAAAAAAGCTTGAACTTCATTGCTCTTGATTAGTCCTTATCATCCTTCTAAGAATTTTGATGATAATAGAATATTTTAAGATGTGTCAATGCACATTTATGTAGAATGTGAGTATCCCTTCTGCTCCTCACTGTTTAACACTATAGCTAATAATAAAAATTTAGCTTTATTATTGAAGCCTTATTATGCATATATGATATTTATACATTTGTGGTGATAAATTCTATCACTGCTTAGTACTTTGGACAATGTTTTATATTTCTGCCATTTCTTTTTACATTACATTAAGAAATGTAAACTGTGACTCCTCACTCTTCTCATAAGATTTTTAGTTTGTTTCTTCTCTCCCCAGTAAGTTATTCTACAAGTGCAGAGAATTTATCTTCTTTAGAACTGTCCTCACCTCCTGGAACAGAACATGGCTTATAGTAGATGCTTCATGCACATTTTTTGAATTAATTAATAGATAAAAACTATGTAGTTCTGAATCCAAGAACTCATATCCTGACACAACTATATCTCCCACATGGATTTTAAAAGAAAAAGATTTTGTATCTTCTTGATGATCTAATTATAATGCTGCATATCTAGTTAAGCCAGAATAAGATTTACTTATATTGATCTAAATCTAGTTAATTCTTACTTCCTGGACTTCGGATAAGGTAAATGTAAGCATAATTACAAAGGGCAGGAGTAAATCTTAGTTATGAAAATATGTATTGTCTTGAGTATGGTAATTATATCATGATGTCTAAATCAAATTTTCCACTTTAAATACATACATTTTAGTTTACTTCAATTAGAATAAAATTGAACTCAAAAACCAAAAGTAAGAATAACATATCAAATTGATTTATAATACAACAGCAATATTTCTGTAAATATTCTTCCTCTACATTTCAAAATTTGCAAAAGATATCACCACAGAAAATTGAGGATTAGTTTTGAGATTCTTTGTCAGTGGAATGCATTAAATCTCCTGCCTGGTAGAGAAATTAAAACTGCCATATTTCTGTCTCTGCTCATCTTAAAGTGTTCATCCCTCAAACAGAAATAGATGGCAAGGAGAGATGAACAGAGACATTTGTAGAGAAAATTATCCCATTACTATGAACACAGAGAAGAGAGACAAGAAAGAGATGTAAAACATGAGAGGTAAACATTAATAATAATCATTATGACAATAACAGCTATTGAAGGCTTGCTGCATGCCAGTGACAGTCTAAATACTTAGCAGGCATTCCTCATTTTTCTGTTTTCATAACAACTCTGTTTAGTGTCCCTATATATGAAAATGTAAAATCTGAGACTTAAAGACATTATGAAACTTTTCTGAGGGAAAGTACAAATATAAGGATTTAAACGAAAAATATTGAATCTAACAGTGATTTTATTCACTAAACTCTATACCTCTTCATAACACACACATTTTTTTAAAGAGGTAAAACAAAAACAAACAATCCTCTGTGTGTATTGGCAGATGAGGAGAGACCTTGCAGCTGATGCTAAACAAGAGGCAAGGGTCCACAGCTATGTACACATCTCCTCAAGACAGAACTCTAATGTAGATGGTTAACTCCAGGTAGAGAGAAGTTAAGACATGTGGAAAGCATTAAATAGAAGCAATCGTTTGCTATAATCTTTACCACTTTTTCACTGTATGCATTTTTGAGGATCCAAAGCTTTCTCTCAGGCTACAGAAGTGCACTTTAAGCCAATATTTTGTTTTCTGAGATATAAGAAATTACAGTCACATAAAAATAAGGCACAAGCAGAGATGAGTAAATGGTATATAGGATCTCCAGTTTTAGAAACGATTATATCTGAACAGCATAATGTCACTACAAGGAGGATGTATAATGTCGTAAAAACATACTTCATATGACTCAGTCATTTGGGTTTTTTATTTATTTGTTTGTTTTTAACTAAAGATGAATAGCTTCTGCCATTTTTTAAAAGGGCAGGCAATATATAGTTCAATCATAGAAAATGTACCTAAATGACTGGAATGCACATCTTATGAACTAGTATATCAATCATTCAGTATAGGAAGCAGAAGACAACATTACATATCACTGTGATGTGCTAAGTGCTAGTCTCAAATATCCATGGCTTAGCAAGAGTTTATCAACCTTGGGGCGTTTAGTTGAAGTCATGGGGTGCTATTTTTTGTAGAACGTTTATTAGCATTCCTAACCTCTACCCAGTAGATGTTAGTAGTAGTTCTCATTCCCAGTTGTGAAAATTAAAAATAACTCCAGACTTTTTGCCAAATGTCCCCTGATCAAGAATCACTGTCTTCATTTGAGTGTATGTCTAATCATTGTTTTTCATTAAATATGTATGTTTCAGACTTGCAATGAAGATACGCTATAAATTAAGATATGGTTTAGAAGTCTATATCTTAGAAGCTGCTATAAATATACTCAGTACAATTGGAATTGGACTACCAGTGATTATATTCATTGGTCACATAAACATTTGTTAAATACGCACTAAATGCCTGTCACTGTTTCAGGTTCCGGGGATACAAAAATAAAGGACACGTTCGAAATCTGCATTACACCAAAAGTCATATAAACTGTTTCAAAATCTGCATTACACCAAAAGTCATATAAACTGTTTAGTCATTCAGATTTTCCAAGATCTACTTTTATATTAATTTCACCTCAGAAACTACAAGTTGTTAGGCTGTATTACCTTACATCTACATAGAAATATTTTTACTAAGTTATCATGGTTTCTCTGGGAAGTGAATATAAAAATTTCCTTTGAAATATTTTCTATTTTTTTTTAAATGATGAGCCAAGAAACCCTGCACCATGCTTTTCATTGTCTTCAATGACAAGAAAGATTTACATGATAAACTAAAGCTTGAGTTCAAAGCTATAAAGATTGTTTATCAATCCATGATTTTATGTATTTACTGTTTGAGATAATATTTCTGTTTTTAAAATTATTTATATTGCTAGAGAATTAGAGAAAAAAACCATATTATTCTGTTCTCACGCTGCTAATAAAGACATACCTGAAACTAGGTAATTTATAAAGAAAAGAGGGTTAATGGACTCACAGTTTCACTTGGCTGGCGAGGCCTCACAAACATGGTGGAAGGCAAAGGAGAAGCAGAGACATGTCTTATTTGGTGGCAGGCAAGAAAGCTTGTGCAGGGGAACTCCCATCTATAAAACCAGCAGTTCTTGTGAGACTTATTCACTACCACAGGAACAGTATGGGGAAACTTCTTCCCATGACTCAATTATTCTTCACCTGGCCCCACCCTTGACATGTGGAGATTATTACAAGTGAAGGTGAGATTTGGGTGGGGACACAGTCAAACCATATCAGTAAATGTTCTTAATACTTACCAGAATCATTCTTTCCAGAAGCTTTCTTCTAACTGTGCTCTCTTCTCTCCTCCTTTTTGGAAAGGGAGGGTCACTGCCAAGGTCCAAGGTGAGTTCACATGCAGACAGAGCCCTGCAGCCCACACCTCTATGGCCAGGTGTGCTGCGCAGGATGCTCCGAGGGGACAAGGGCAGCAGCCCAGGGCACAGGAAGGAAATGCAGTCCCTCAGAGCTGGGGTGAGAGGCCGGAGGGGCAGTTGGGGGATGATGGCCACCAGCAGGAGGCAGCCTCACAGGCCATTCTTTGCCAGCCTGTATACCCACTTCACCCTGGCATAGGGCCCCAAGGAGTCCTTAAACACAAAACCCCAGAGCACCCTCACCCACAAGTAGTGCTGCAGCAGGTGGTCGTAGTACTTAGGCGTGATCTTTTGCACCAAGGGCAGGTTACAGTCCGGGACGCTGGGGAAGTTGTGGTGCTCCATGTGGTAGCCCACACTGAAGGTGACAAACAAGTGACATAATACTAGTTCCAGGAACATTGATAACATATTTTATTTCTACCACCTCAGTCCTCTCAGGAAGTGGAGAGAAATCAGAAGAGCATTGAAGAAGTAAAGAAGTTATGCAACATGCCCCGGGTCATGCAATGCTTGGTATCCATGTTTGATTCAGTTTTAAGTCCATGCTTTTGTCATGTCACTACTTTGCCTCTGGATCACAGCAGACTGGAGTAATATTAAAAATGTTTAACAACTGATCTTGCAGACAGCAACCAACAGCTAGCACACCATAGAAATGTTTACTAGCTGATAATCAGCTTTCATCCTCATAGATGTTCCAGTCTACATACAAGTACAAGCCACATTCTGTTTCCTACCTGTATTCTCATAAATTAGTAGAACTGAATCTCCTTTCTAAACTCTGGATACCCTCCTTGTAATCATCTTGGATATTTAAGACTTATAGCAAACAGGCAAATGAGTTTACAGAATGTTCAAGGCACCAGCAAGGTTACGGTGCTTCAGGGTAGAGTCAGGGAAATTAGACCAGGTGCCAGCTAAGAGTGAAGGAAGGAAGCCCATATGAGTCCTGGATCACTGACAGCTGATGCTGTGGGCTAAGGAAGGGACAGACCCCCTATTGAAATAAGAAAAAGTGTGCAGAAGGGTGAAAGTGGGTGGAGTTGGGTGCCAAGTCTGAGCAGAAACTACATATTAGGAATGCAGAGGAGAGTAGTAAAAGTCAGAAGATTCTTTTTGCCATCTCTAGATCATCCAGAAATAAATTTCACACAGTTAAGGCTAATTCAGTGCTACTAGACAAGCTCTTTGAAACAGGGTTTCCTGGGAAGTCCAGACAAATTACATTTTCCTTTGACCAAAACAGCCTGAAAGCAGGTTGGAGCTCTTTCTTAGAATGAATATAGGTACTTAAATTCTCCTTTCCCTTCCAGAGCAAATAGGATTTTCCTGACCACAACTAAAGAGCAAAGGTTTAAATACTAATAATCCCAAGAAAGCAAACATGTTAGAAACCATTTAGTAAGGATATTCATCTAAATGACCAGAAAGAAATTTTTCACTGTTTGGCTAGAAGGAGAGGAAAAAGACATGCTGACCTCTTGGTTTCTGAAGCACCAGAGGGGTTACCAATGTGAGGAAAAGGATAAGGGAGGGGAATCTTAGAGCAAAGATTTTATCCACCTCCTTTTCAGTTTAAGTCCCCAAATCTCGCTGTCAAAGAATGCTCAGTCAACAAAGAGAAGCTGAACCAAAAACCGTTTCATTTCGTAATTAGCTATGCCCATCTGCTAATGCACCTCGCCCCCTGCATCAGAGGGTGAGGTGCATTAGCAGAAAGTCAGATCAAGCCCCAAGTGAAAGTGATGGTTGGTAAGCCTAGGGTCTCTTTGAGGAGACTCCCAGCACCTGCCCTCCCTCTTTGCTCCATTAGAAATAATCACTCCTAAGTGGCCCATTATCAGTGCCAGCATGATTTTTTTTTTCACATTTGCTAAAAGCTTTTCCCTTTTAGTTTTTCTTTTGTTTCTAAGGAATTATTTTAATTTTCTCTCCCCTTTATTTTGCAGTTAAACTGACTTGAAAAAATCTGATTTGAAATGGGGCTTACAGACCAATTTCTTCTTTCCTTGGGTTTATCCCACCACCGATTCCCCACCCCCTAGCACCTAGTAACAGTCATTGCATATGCATTAAGTGAAAGATCCATTAGTGGAGCATTGTTTTGCACTTCTGCAGACAAAGAAGAAAGAGACCTCCAGTTGGAATGAACTCTTTTTGTGTTTCTTTCTTTCTTTTTTTTTTTTTTTTTTTTTGGCAACAAATAGCTTTCTTTTAAATTCAGAAATGAAATGGCATTGAGGCCCTAAATTGCTCTCATCTAAAATGTTTCACTCTCATCTTCACTTTCCTAGATTATGATCAATTTTCCCCCAGAATGAATAATTCAAATTGAGCCTAGTCTTCTGAATCCTTAGAAAAAACAATGCCTTAGCATTTTTGGTCTATTCTACTCACTTATCAGTTGGCACATTTTGTTTGGTACTGGCAGATACTCTTTTTGCAACATATAATTTATTTTTCCAAATGAACTGCAAGCTTCTCAGGATTAAAGATCTTTTCACTCATTTATTTATTTATTCATTCATTCATTCATTCATTCATTCATTCAACAAATGTATTTGAACTTCTACCATGTGTTAAACATGTGCTAATCACTTGTAATACAGCCAAGAACTAGTCAGACAAAAATCCCTGCCTCCCTGGAGTTTATATTCTAGTGGAGGGAGAAAGAGAATAAGAAATCAGTGTCATAAATATGTAAATTATAGAGTATGTTAGAAGGTGATAAGTACAACAGAAAAAAAAAATAGAGCAATGCAAAAGGAATCTGAAGCTTAAGACAGGGCTACAATTTTAAATAGGATGGTCATGGGGAATGAGAGTAAGCCTTGTGGATAAATAGAGCATTCCAGGCAAATTTCATACGCTAAAGTGAGGACTTAAAAAAATGGAGTTGCCATCAGCTGACTGGGAAGGCTGTGTTTGAATATGTTAAGTTTTGAGTGCCTGCTAACATCTCACTGGAGATCTGATGAAGCAGGAAGTTGGATATAGGAGTCTGAAGATCCTGTAGGGTCTGGGATGAAATATTCATTTGAGAGTAGCAACATGAAATTGGATGCAATTGGATGAGAAATTGGATGAGATCATCACAGAAGTGAGCATAAACAAAGACTGGGAGATGACAGAAAATGATCTCTAGGATAAGAATAAAACGAAGAATATGAGTATCCTGAAAGTCAAGTGAAGAAATTATGTAAAAGAAGCAGGGAATAATACTGCTGACATGTCAAGTAAATGAAGGCTGAAACTAGGCTATGGAATTTAACAATCTGGAGGTCATTGATAATCTTGACAAGAACAGTTTCCATGGAGTGATGGAGGTAAAACCTTGATTAGAGTGAGTTTAAATAAGAATGCAAGGTGCAATAGATCAAATGTTTCTGTTCCCCCCAAATTCATATTCAAACTTTCATCTCAATGTTATTGCACTTAGAGATGGGGCCTTTGGGAAATAATTAGATCATAAAGGTGGAGCCCTCATGAGTGGAATTAGTACCCTTATCATAGGAGGCCAGAGAACTAGCTCAACCTCCTTCTGTCTTGTGAGGATACAAAAAAGGTGGCCCTCTCCAACTTAGAAGGACGTTCGACTAGAACCTGATGATACTGGCATCCTGACTTCAAATTTTCAGCCTCTAGAACTATAGGAAATAAATATCTGTTGTGTATAAGCCATCCAGTCTATGGCACTTTGTTTTACCAGCCTGAACTAATTAAAGCAGGGGACCGGGATTTGATGATTATAAATATAGACAATTTTTAGAATATTTTCTACAAAGAAAAACAGAAAAATGAAGTGAAAGATGGCAGGGGAATTAGTGTCAAGATGAAACTTAATTGAAATTAAATATATAACAGTATGTTTATATTCTGCTGGGAATAAACAAGTAGAGAAGGAAGACCTAATAATGCAGTATTGAGATCATTGTGACCAAATGTAACAATACAAAGGAAATGTTATTTTTTATAGCAGGTATATTTTATATATCTCAAACGAGAGACCCGATTTGTGATTTCTTTGATAAGCCTACTTGGTGGATAGGCCTCCAGGACTCTGTCAGCTGGTGCTTAAGCTTGAGGAGTTAAGATGAGTTTGTTTGCCATAGGAAAGAGGAAAAGAACTGGACAAGAAGACTACGTAGCACATAAACAAGGAGACAGATGTGGGGACTTGGGAAGTACATCATGGCTTGTTATATATGCCTTCTCCTCTGTCTCTCTAACTTTTCAGTAAAATCTACACTTGTAGGTTTGCTAATGGAAAAATGTCAAGATGTGCTAAAAGTTGCCTCAAGGTTGCAAACAGATTTAGAGTCAAAGTAGAGCCTACCCATGGAAGGACAAGACATGGGGGTTACAGAGTGGATTCTCTTTGACAGACTTCTGTTACCATCGCTTGCCCCAGACAGCTCTCACTTATTTTGTATCAAATTATCCCTTCAGAACATCATACCTGTCTCATTCTTCAAAGTCTTGCCTGGCAACACATACTATAGACTCCTAACTTACTTAGCTACCGGATCTTGACTTTCGGAGCTGTCATCCTTTGCCTATATAATGGCACAGCCTCCCCACTCCCCACCACCTGATCTCTCACTACCATATTTCCTCCTTGATCAATGCCAGGCAAAGTGAACTATTTACAGTTCCCCAAACTCATCATGCTATCTCATTACTAGGGTCTTTGTGCATTAAGTTCCCTCTGCCTGAGTATTTTTTTATTCCTCTAAGAGTCAGGCCCTCCTCTTTGCTGATTTGACTCAGACTACTTTAATATTTTGCCTAGAACAGCTTCCTTTTTTTTTTCTTACCTGTTGCCCAGGCTGGAGTGCAGTGGTGTGATCTCAGCTCACTGAAATCTCCTCTTCCCAGGTTCAAGCAATTTTCCTGCTTCAGCCTCCTGAGTAGTTGGGATTACAGGCACCGCCACCACACCTGACTAAATTTTTGTCTTTTTTTGTAGAGAAAGGATTTCTCCACATTGGCAAGGCTTGTCTCAAAACCTGACCTCAGGTGATCCACCTGCATGGGCCTTTCAAATTGCTGGAATTACAGGCATGAGTCACTGCATCAGCCACTTTAAACATCTTTCTAGTGGAAAATTCTGCCAGCTTCTGCACTTCTCTCATAGTGATACTTTTCATAATGTGCCACAACGGATGGCTTATTTTCTATCTCCCTGTATAAACTGTGGGATCTCTATCATCCTGGTGTTTTTTCTATATAGGATAGTGTCTGCTTCATAGTAGCTTGCCTAATAAATGTTTGTCAAAAACTGAATAAAACATCTGATGTCAAAAGTTGTGAGTACCAGGTAACTTAACGTGAGCCCTGGCCCCATATGAATGGGGGTTAAAGTTCATCTGCTTCTCTAAAATCAAGGTTATTGTATGTAGTAGCAATCTCCGGTACTCACAAATATACAAAGATACAACTTGGATCCTGATGTTTGTTTGTTTCTATTTTATTTTACTTTTTCCTTTCCCAGTCCTCTATTAGAACTAGAAACTGATTGGCCCTGAATCACAACTAATTTGGCTGGAGGCCTATCCTTGAGATTAATTCTTTTGATGTGTGCTTCTATACCTCCAGGTAATAGAGGCTTTCCCAAGATTGGGTAGTTGGCCTATGTTCTCTAGAGCCTGAATGGCTAGGAGACCAAGATTGCACAGCATCCGCAGCTATTTGACTCTTCTCTCCCTAATTATCTCCCCACTTGGTAACATATTCAAGACCAGCACCAGTCTGCAATAAGACATATTTTATGATTGGATTTAGGCTCCTATTTGGGAAGAAGTATTGCTGTACTATTGCATTAACTTTCTATCTCAACTAGGCTACTTCCAACTTACACTTCACTCCTGTCCCATTCACGCAAGATGTCAGTACATCTCATGACTGAGGCCTGGGTTATTGTTCCACTTTAGCCTCTATACCTGATGTCCAACATTGGCTCTGCCATTACTTCTGCCTTCTGAGTCTTTTTGCATACCCAACCGAGTCTCCTATCCACCTCTGCTCTGAAATCTTTCCCAATTCCCACTCTTCACCTTGCATGAACTACTCTCAGCTCTTCTTTGTGTTAACAACTTAGTGTTTTTTTATTGAAATTATAAATTTTATCAGGAAGTTGGAAATGCAGATGACATATGTATGGGGATTGATATCCTGGTATAACTAACTTTGACCTTTGAATACTATAAAAACTATAGCTATGGAACTTTGGATGACAAATCAGTGATTCTTACCTCTAGTTCTCGTTCCCAAAAGACTAATAAAAAGTTAACAATTTTCCACATTTCTCTGATTTTAAGGTACTCATTTAATGCTCATTCCTTTTCTTAAATCTCAAGTTCATAGGTTTTCTCCAACTATCTGGAAGATTAAAATAGAGCAAATATGATAAGAGTATTTTAGGTTTGAACACATGGATTGCAGAATGTGTATGCTGCCCAGAAACCTTACATGAATTTCTGGTGGTGTAAAAATTTTTGTAGAAATTTATTCCACACATCATGTAAATGGCTAAATTCTTCTTAAGGCAGACTATTATCTAGATATTTTGACAGATTTGGCAAAAAAAAAAAAAAAAAGACAATCCAACCTAATTCAATTTATTTTACTACCTATTCTTAAGAATAATTACTCACAAGAAAAAATACAGCTGCACCAATGAGTAAAACCCACACCTGCCACTTATTAAAGTAATTTTCAGTTTGCTCAAATCTTTGTGCCTCACTTTCCTTCACAAAGAGAAAAAAAAAACACTTACATGTAGTAAGTCATAAATATTATCAAATATCATTCTCAAAACTCTTGAGTTGCATTAAAGCAAACATAAATAATTAATGTTTTTACTTATTTTTACTTTCTTTTTAAAATGTAGAATAAAACACAATGGACCATAGACATGCACTTAAGGTACCAACCAGTGGGCACGACAAGATAATGTAAAGCTGATAGAATATAGGAGTAAGGAACAATGTATAACTATCTAAATGTGGATGGGAAGGGGTGCTAAATAGCCCCAATTTTCAATAGTTCCTTATAGAATTACAAGGATTACTGTTTAACATCAGTTATGAGAGAGGCTATGCAATGTATCAGCTTATTGTTTGGGAAGAACTTAGTAGAGATGGACCCTTTTCTCATTAGGACTGAAAAATTACATTAGTTTACTTATGGGAAAATGGTAAAGCTTTGAAAAGTGATGGAAATGATAAATGACAGACCGGGCATGGTGGCTCATGACTATAATCTCAGCATTGTGGGAGACCAAGGTGGGTGGATCACTTGAGGTTAGGAGTTAGAGACCAGCCTTGTCAACATGGGGAAGCCCCATCTCTACTGAAAATACAAAAATTAGTAGGGCATGGTGGCACGTGCTCATAATCCTAGCTACACGGGAGGCTGAGACAGAAGAATCATATGAATCTGGGAGACAGAGGTTGCAGTGAGCTGAGATTCCATTATTGTACTCCAGCCTGGGTAACAAGAATGAGACTCCGTTTCAAAAAAAAAAAAAAGAAATGATAAATGACAATCAGAAAGGCATAAGAGAAAATATTAAAGACACTCCTAATGAAGAAAATATTAAAAAGTTTAAATTCTAAAAATATTTTGGAATAGGTGTTTAAAAATAAAAAAAGATTTATGCTTAAATACAAAGCTAGACTTTTTATTTCAGCAAATAGGATAGTTATACTGTCCAAATATAGGAATAGATAAAATTCAACCTTCAGCACAAACTTAGTAGCCATTGTCATTGTTAAGGGCAAAAGTAAAGTATTTTGGAAGCATTTGGAACTTAAATTGCCCTTTGATAGTTAATTTGTGAAACTGACACATAATGAATAACTATGAAAAGTTGCAAAGCTACCTTAAAAAACACAGAAAGCTTCCCAACTAAGCAAAACTTCATCACATCTTGACTGAAGGTACTAATATAACCAAAAAAAACGAAGAAAGAATATGTCTATCACAAAGAGGATTTTACTTAAGTCAGACATTTAAGTTTCTTAAAAGCAGAGGGTTGCAGGGAAAACCAAAGACAACATTTCTCCAAAATTGTTAATGGGAAATAGATCCTTATGATTTACTACAAATAAGTCCAATCATATTGCACTCTGGATGCAAAGACTGAGTCCTAGATTTGGAGAAAGACTTCCAGGGTTTAAATCTGGCACTGCTACTTAGTAGCCATGGGCCTTTGAAAATAGTATTCCACTGCCAGGCATGGTGGCTCATGCCTGTAATCCCTGCACTTTGGGAGGCCGAGGCGGGTGGATCACTTGAGGTCAAGAGTTTGAAAATAGTTTGGCCAATATGGTGAAACCCTGTTGAAGAAAGAAGAAGAAGAAAGAAGAAAGAAGAAAGTAGAAAGAAGAAGAAGAGGAGGAGGAGGAGGAGGAGGAGGAGGAGGAAGAGGAGGAAGAAGAGGAAGAAGAAGAAGAAGGAAGAAAGAAGAAAGAAGGAAAGGAAGAAGGAAGAAGAAGAAAATATTCCAGATATCAGTGTTTTCACCTCATCTGCAGATGGGGCTGAAAATATTGCATCTTCATAGAGTGCTTGTAGATAAAATACACCTGGCTTATACACACACACGTGTGTGTATGTGTATACATACTGCATTTTAGGTTTTGGGGTACATGTGAAGAACATGCAGGAATGTTGCATAGGTACATACATGGCAGTACGGTTTGCTGCCTTCCTCCCCATCACCTATATCTGGCCTTTCTCCCCATGTTACCCCACCCCCTGCTGTCCCTCCCTTAGTCCCCCCACAACATACTTCAATGTGTGATGCTCCCTTCCCTGTGTCCACGTGTTCTCATTGTTCAGCACCTGCCTATGAGTGAAGACACGCAGTGTTTGAT
The DNA here is from genome assembly GCF_049354715.1 of Callithrix jacchus. Classification (NCBI taxonomy): domain Eukaryota; kingdom Metazoa; phylum Chordata; class Mammalia; order Primates; family Cebidae; genus Callithrix; species Callithrix jacchus. The sequence goes on from NC_133505.1 coordinate 107,789,180, forward strand.
TTTCTGTTCTTGTGTCAGTTTGCTGAGAATGATGGTTTCCAGGTAAATTAGTTCAACCATTGTGGAAGACAGTGTGGTGATTCCTTAAGGACCTAGAAATAAAACTTCCATTTGACCCAGCAATCCCATTATTGGGTATATATCCACAGGATTATAAATCGTTCTATTATAAAGACACATGCACATGAATGTTCATTGCAGCACTGTTTACAATAGCAAAGACTTGGAACCAACCCAAATGCCCATCGATGATAGACTGAACAGGGAAAATGTGGCACATATACACTATGGAATACTATGCAGTTATAAAAAATGATGAGTTTGTGTCCTTTGTAGGAAAACACACACTTTCAAGAAATGTTACCTATGATTATTACATTTATTGACTGATATGGATAGGCTTTGTGTCCCACCCAAATCTCATCTTGAATTGTAATACCCTTAATTCTCATGAATCTAGGGAGAGACCTGGTAGAAGGTAATTGGATCATGGGGCAATTTGCCTCATGTTGTTCTTGCGATAGTAAGTGAGTTCTCACAAGATTTTATCAGAGGCTTTTCTTCCTTTGCTCCTCATACTTCTCTCTCCTGCCACCATGTATTATGTGCCTCTTTGCCTTCCATCATGATTTTAAGTTTCCTAAGGCCTCTTCAGCCATGGGGAACTGCAAGTCAGTTAAACCTCTTTCCTTTAGAATTATCTTGTCTTTGGTAGTATCTTTACAGCAGTGTGAGAACAGACTAATACAATGAGCCAATTCCCTTTATTCTGATTTCAAATGAATATCTTCAGATTATGATACAGTTTCTTGCATAACTTGAGAAAGTAATGGCCAATTTGAGTTTTGCCATGCCTGGAATAGTGTCATATTTTTATTATCAATTAGTGGATTGGATTTATACTGTTATATGCCAGTCTTATGATCTTGATTGTTTTAAGTCTTATTATGTTAGCAGTATGGCATATGCTTCATAGCAACCCAAAGGTCTTTTGAGCTAATGTCAAGATTCAAAAATTCAACATGTTGCCTCAGTTAAATTCTTTTTTTTATAAGAAATTTTATTTCCAAGAAAATAAATAATAGAGAATGCATGTAGATACATGGTAGGGTATCAGTCAAATACAGAATAAGGTGGAGTATAGAGAGAATTCTCCCTCTTCTTTTCTCACTTATGCTGATAGAGGATAAAATGCAAGATGACCTCCTTTCTATTAATATCATGCACTAGTTCAATATACCCTATTTTATCAACTCAACCTTAGATATACAATCAAAATGATCTTTGTAAAAAAATTAATTATTTTGTTATACCTTAAGTTCTGGGATACATGTGCAGAACATGCAGGTTTTTTACATAGGTATGCACATGCCATAGTGGTTGGCTGCACCCATCAACCTGCCATCTATGTTAGGTATTTCTCGTAATGCTATCCCTCCCCTATCCCTCTAACTCCTATCAGGCACTGGTGAGTGATGTTCCCTTCTCTGTGTCCATGTGTTCTCACTGTTCGACTCCCACTTAGGAGTAAGAATATGCGGTGTTTGATTTTCTGTTCATGTGTTAATTTGCTGAGAATAATGGTTTCCAGCTTAATTTAACTCATCCTTTTTTATGGCTTCATAGTATTCTATAGTGTATATGTGGTAGATTTTCTTTATCCAGTCTATCATTTGAGTCTATCAAATGCCCATCAATTGAGTTGTTTTCAAGTCTTTGCTCTTGTGAATAGTGCTGTAATAAACATATGTGTGCATATGTCTTTATAGTAGAATGATTTAAAATCCGTTAGATATGCACTCAATAATGGAATTGCTGGGTCAAATGGTATTTCTGGTTCTAGATCCTTGAGGAATCATCATACTGTCTTCCACAGTGGTTGAACTTATTTACACTCTCACCAACAGTGTAAAAGTGTTCCTATGTCTTCACAGCCTCTCCATCATCTGCTGTTTCCTGACTTTTTAATGATCATCATTCTAACTGATGTGAGATTGTGGTTTTGATTTGCATTTCTCTAATGTCCAGGGATCAGTGTGATGAGCTTTTTTCATGTTTGTTGGCCACATAAATGTCTTCTTTTGAGAAGTGTCTGTTCATATCCTTTGCCCAGTTTTTTATGAGGGCATTTTTTAATTGTAAATTTGTTTAAGTTCCTTGTAGATTCTAGATATTAGCCCTTTGTCAGAGGATAGATTGCAAAATTTTTTCCCTATTCTGTAGATTGCCATAGTTTTTTTTTGCTGTGCAGAAACTCTTTAATTTGATCCCATTTATCAATTTTGGCTTTTGTTGCCATTGCTTTTGGTGTTTTAGTCATGAAGTCTTTGCTTATGTCTATAACCTCAATAGTATTGCCTAGGTTTTTTTCTAGTATTTTTTTTTTTTTTTGGTTTTAGGTCTTACATTTAAGTCTTTAATCCATCTGGAGTTAATTTTTGTATAAGGGGTAAGGAAAGGGTTCAGTTTTAGTTTTCTATATATGACTAGCCAGTTTTCCCAACACTATTTATTAAATAGGGTATCTTTTCCCCATTGCTTGTTTTCATCAGTTTGTCAAAGATCAGATGGTTGTAGATGTGCTACATTACTTCTGAGGCCTCTGTTTTGTTCCATTGGTCTATATATCTGTTTTGGTACCATGCTATTTTGGTTACCATAGCCTTGTAGTATAGTTTGAAGTCAAATAACATGATACCTCCAGCTTTGTTCTCCTTGCTTAGGATTATCTTGGCTATATGGGCTCTTTTTGAGTTCCATATGAAATTTAAAGCAGTTTTTTTTCTAATTCTGTGAAGAAAGTCAGTGGTAGCTTGATGAGAATAACATTGAATATATAAATTACTTTGAGTCACATGGCCATTTTCATGATCTTCGTTCTTCCTATCCATGAGCATGGAATTTTTATTTTATTTTATTTTTTCTCTTACTTCCTTGAGCAGTGGTTTGTAGTTCTCAAATCCTTTGTAAGTTGTATTCCTAGGTATTTTATTTTCTCCATAGCAACTGTGAATGAGAGTTCACTCATAATTTAGCTCCTGTTTGTTATTGCTTATAGGAATACTTGTGATTTTTGCACATTGATTTTGTATTCTGAGACTTTGCTGAAGTTGCTTATCAGTTTAAGGAGATTTGGGGCTGAATTGATAGTGTTTTGTAAGTATACAATCATGTCGTCTACAAACAGAGACAATTTGACTTCCTCTCTTCCTATTTGAATACTCTTTCTTTCTTTCTCTTGCCTTATTCCCCTGGCCAGAACTTCCAATACTATGTTGAATTGGAGTGGAGAGAGAGGGCACCTTTGTCTTGTGCTGGTTTTCAAAGGGAACACTTCCAACTTTTGCCCATTCAGTATGATATTGGATGTGGGCATGTCATGAAGAGCTCTTATTATTTTAAGATACATTCTATCAATATGTAGTTTATTAAGAGTTTTTCCATGAAGTGGTTTTTAATTTTATCAAAGGCCTTTTCCGCATCTATTGAGATAATCATGTTTTTTGTCATTGGTTCTGTTTATGTGATGGGTCCTGTTTATTGATTTGTATTGGTTGAATCAGCCTTTCATCCTAGGGATGAAGCTGATTTGATTGTGGTGGATAAGCTTTTTGATGGGCTGCTGGATTCAGTTTGCCAGTATTTTATTGAGGATTTTCCCATTGACATTCATCAGGGATGTTGGCCTGAAATTTTCTTTTTTCATTGTGTCTCTGCCATGTTTTGCTTTCAGGATGATGCTGGCCTCATAAAATAAGGTAGGGAGGTGTCCCTCTTTTTCTATTGTTTGGAATAGTTTCAGAAGGAATATTACAAGCTCCTCTTTGTACCTCTGGTAAAATATGGCTGTGAATCTGTCTGATTCTGGGTTTTTTTGGGGGTGGGTAGGCTATTAATTACTGCCTCAATTTGATAATTTGTTATTGGTCTATTTGGGGATTTGACTTCTTCCTAGTTTAGTCCTGGGGAGGATGTATGTGTCCAGGAATTTATCAATTTCTTCTAGATTTTCTACTTTGTGTGCATAGAGGTATTTATAGAATTCTCTGATGGTAGTTTTTATTTTTGTGGGATCAGTGGTGATATCCCCTTTATCATTTTTATTGTGTCTATTTGATTATTCTCTCTTTTCTTATTTATTAGTCTGTTAGCAGTCTATCTGGTTAATCTATTTAAAAACACAGCACCTGGATTCATTGATTTTTTGAAGGGTTTTCTGTGTCTCTGTCTCCTTCAGGTCTGCTCTGACCTGTTATTTCTTGTCATCTGCTAGCTTTTGAATTTGTTTGCTCTTGATTCTCTTCTTCTTTTACTTGTCATGTTAGGATGTCGATTTTAGATTTTCCCGCTTTCTCTTTTGGACATTAGTGCTATAAATTTCTTTCTATACATTGCTTAGCTGTATTCCAGAGATTCTGGTATGTTGTGTTTTTGTTCACCTTGGTTTCAAAGAACTTACTTACTTCTGCCTTAATTTTGTTATTTACCCAGTAGTCATTCAGGAGCAGGTTGTTCACACTCCATGTAGTTGTGCAGTTTTGGGTGAGCTTCTTAATCCTGAGTTGTAATTTGTTTGCACAGTGGTCTGAGAGACTGTTATGACTTCTGTTCTTTTACATTTGCTGAATGTTTTACTTCCAATATTGTGATCAATTTTAGAATGAGTGCGATATGCTGCTAAGAAGGATATATATTGTGCTGACTTGGGGTGGAGAGTTCTGTAGATGTCTATTAGGTCTGCTTGGTCAAGAGCTGAGTTCAAGTCCTGAATATCCTTGTTAATTTTCTGTCTCATTGATTTGTCTAATATTGACAGGGGCGTGTTAAAACCTCCCACAATTATTATGTGAGAGTCTATGTAGGTCTCTAAAAACTTGTTTTTATGAAACTGGGTTCTCCTGTATTAGGTTCATATTTATTTAGGATAGTTAGCTCTTCTAGTTATGTTGACTACTTTACCATTATATACTGCCCTTCTTTGTCTTTTTGATCTTTGTTGGTTTAAAGTCTGTTTTGTCAGGCTAGAATTGCACCCTGCTTTATTTTTGCTTTCCATTTGCTTGTTAAATATTATCCCATCCCTTTATTTTGAACCTATGTGCACCTTTGCATGTGAGATGGATCTGCTGAACACTGATAGGTCTTGACTATCCATTTTGCCAGTCTGTGTCTTTTAATTGGGGCATTTATTCATTTAGATTTAAGGTTAATATTGTTATGTGTGAATTCGATCCTGTCATTGTGATGCTAGCTGGTTATTTTGCTTGTTAGTTGACACAGTTTTTTCATACTGTTTACAATTTGGTTTTTGCAGTGGATGGTATCAGTTTTTCCTTTCTGTATTTAGTGTTTTCTTCAGGAGCTCTTGTAAGGCAGGCCTGGTGGTGACAAAATTTCTCAGTATTTGCTTGTCTTTAAAGGATTTTATTTCTTCTTCACTTATGAAGCTTAGTTTGGCTGGATATGAAATTCTGGGTTGAAAATTCTTTTCTTTAAGAATGTTGAATATTGACCCCCACTGTCTTCTGGCTTGTAAGGCTTCTGCAGAGAGAGCACTGTTAGTCTAATGGGCTTTTTTTTTGTGAGTAACCCAACCTTTCTATCTGGCTTCCCTTAACATTTTTTTCCATCATTTCATCTTTGGGGAATCTGACAATTATATGTCTTAGGGTTGCTCTTCTGGAGGAGTATCTATGTTGTGTTTTCTGTATTTCCTGAATTTGAATGTTGGCCTGTCTTGCTAGGTTTGGGAAGTTCTCCTGGACAATATCCTGAAGAGTGTTTTTTTAGCTTGGTTCCATTCTCCCCATCACTTTCAGGTATATCAATATAACATAGATTTGGTCATTTCATATTGTCCCATATTTCTTGGAGATTTTGTTCATTCAGTTTCATTCTTTTTTCTCTAACCTTGTCTTGAGTAGGCAGTTTTCCCCTCACCAAGAAAACATAGCCATGAGGAAGTTCAAACTGGACAATAACCTTTCTCTCTTGCTTTATTTCATTAAGTTGGATATCAGTCTCTGATATCCTTTCTTCCACTTTATCAGTTTGACTATTGATACTTGTGCATACTTCAAGAAGTTCTCATGCTGTTCTTTTCAGCTATATCAGGTAATTTATGTTCTTCTCTAAACTGGTTATTCTAGTTAGCAATTCCTCTAACTTTTTTTCAAGGTTCTTAGCTTCCTTGCATTGGGTTAGAACATGCTCCTTTAACTCAAAGGAGTTTCTTATTACCCACTTCCTGAAGCCTGCTTCTGTCAGTTCATCAAAGTCATTCCCAATCCCGTTTTGTTTCCTTGCTGGCAAGAGTTGTGATCCTTTGGAGAAGAGGCATTGTGGTTTTTGGAATTTTCAGCCTTTTTGCACTGTTTTTTTTTTCTCACATTCATTGAGTTATCTACCTTTGGTCTTTGATGTTGGTGACCTTCAGATGTGGTTTCTGTGTGGACATCCTTTTTGTTGATGTTGATGCTATTCCTTTCTGTTTATTAGTTTTCTTTCTAATAGTCGGGACCCTCTGCTGCAGGTCTGCTGGAGTTTGCTGGAGGTCCTCTCCAGTCTTTGATTGCCTGGGTATCACAAGCAGAGGCTGCAGAACAGTAAAGATTACTGTGTGTTCCTTCCTCTGGAAGCTTCATCCCAGAGAGACACCTACCAGATGCCAGCTGGAGCTCTCCTGTGTGAGGTGTCTGTGGACCCCTGCTGGGAGGTGTTTCCCAGTCAGGAGGCACAGGGGTCTGGGACCCACTGGAAGAGGCTGTCTGTCCCTTAGCAAAGCTTGAGTGCTGTGCTGGGAGATCCACTGCTTTATTCAGAGCCAGCAGGCAGGAATGTTAAAGTCTGCTGAAGCTACACCCATAGCCACCCCTTCCCCAGATGCTCTGTCCCAGGGAGATGGGAGTTTAACTATAAGCACTTGACTGGGGCTGCTGCCTTTCTTTCAGAGATGCCCTGCCTAGGGAGGAGTAATCTAGAGATGCAGTCTGGCTACAGTGGTTTTGCCGAGCTGTGTTGGGCTCTGCCCCGTTTGAACTTCCTGGTGGCTATGTTTACACAGTGAGGGAAAAACTGCCTACTCAAGCCTCACTGATGGCAAACACCCCCCACTTAACCAAGCTGGAGCATCCCAGGTTGACTTCAGTCCACCGTGCTGCAGCAAGAATTTCAAGCTAGTGGATCTTAGCTTGCTGGGATCTGTGGGAGTGGAATCCACTGAGCTAGACCACTTGGCTCCCTGGCTTCAGCCCCCTTTTCAGGAGAGCAAATGGTTCTGTCTCACTGGCATTCCAGGTGCCAGTGAGGTATGAAAAAAACATTCCTGCAGCTAGCTCAGTGTCTGCCCAAACAGCCACCCAGTTTTGTGCTTGAAACCCAGGGCCCTGGTGATGTAGGCATCCGAGGGAATTGCCTGGTCTGTGTGTTGTAAAGACCATGGGAAAAGTGTAGTATGGGGGCTGGAATGTACCATTCCCCACAGCAGAATTTTTCACGACTTCTCTTGACTAGGGGAGGGAGTTCTCTGACTCCTTCTGCTTCCCAGGTGAGGTGGTGCCTCAACCTGCTTTGGCTCACCCTCTGTGGGCTGCACCCACTGTCTAATCAGTCCTAGTGAGATGAGCCAGGTACCTCAGTTGGAAATGCAGAAATCATCCGCCTTCTGCATTGATCTCGCTGGGAGCTGCAGACTGGAGCTGTTTGTTTTCAGCCATCTTACCAGCTGCCAAAGTGATCTTTTAACAAGAAAATTTGTTCATATCATTCATAATTTCTTCAGTGATTTCACAGTGGGCAAGGGAGGTATTTACCTAACTCACACAATAACTCCAGCTTCCTCACCCTCAGAGGTAGGGCCCAGTACTGGGTAATGTAATTTCATACATTAAAGTAAGTCTGTGTACAGTTGATTAGATCAAAAGTTAAAACTTCTGGACCAATTATATTCTTTCTTCTAGAAATTTGGAATTGTGATGAAGAGAGATTAGTTGTTCTCTTCCAGCTGCTAGACTCAGTAGTTGAATAATGGCCATGTCATCTATGTGAACTGTGAAGCAGAGAAAGCTGGTCTAGTTTGAAAGAAAATAATGTTTCTTTCTAACTAGAAACTCCTTGTTTCTGCTTCTAAGGACTTACTGAGTTCCCACACTTGTGTTTCATGAAACTGCCTAGATTTTTCTGCTTAAGCAGAAATTATTTTTAAGTATAAGCCTGGATTATTTTTTAACTAATTGCAACTATGATATTCATTCTCTTGGTAAATGCAATCTAACATGATGCCCTTCATAAGTGGTCTTTATCAACTACTAGTCCAGCCTCACTTCCTACTATGTCACAGCTTCTACTTGATACCCCAGCTATCCAGCAAACATCACACAAGACTTTTTCATCTTTCTATATTCTCATACAATGGTGTTTTGTATGTACATTTGCTTGTCCACTTGCTAACTGGTTACCCATCCTTAGGTATTTTATTCTGAACACTTCTTTTATGCTTTGAAGACTCTTACATTATTGTGCATAAGTCATTGAAGAAAAGTGATTTGCATATCTGTCTCACCTATAATCTCACAGGTGGTTTTATTTTTGTGTTTATATTTTTGTATTTCACTTCTGTATTCTCAATTCAAAATACACAATATTTGCTGTCATTTATTCTTGATATACTTACATTTTTAATCATTCATAAGATGTATATTCAATAAGCACAATTACTGAGGACTTTGGGGTTGATGATATTATTTCTGGGACAAAGAGATCAAAGAAAACCTGAGATTCTAAAGAGTTATATTCTACTTGGCATTCCCACCAGGACATAGAAGTTCTGATAATTATTGTTAGTCATGAGCCCAGCAACATAAAGCATCATAAGCTGTTTCATCAATGTCAACTTTAAATCATATTTGATGTATTAAGTGCCAGTATAAAACCAATAACAGCAGCATCCTGGGACAGAGCCAAAATAAGAGCTGTGAAGGATCATTTGCTGTTCATAACGGCATTGACTTGAGCACAAGTGGGGATTAAAGAACAGCAGGCTACCTAATCAGCCACTGTCTGGAGAGCTGAAGTTGGGTTATCTCAAGCTGAGAGGGCAGTGAGAGTGACAGAAAGACAGGTGTACATCTGAACAGGTTGTCAGGAGACAAAGGTGCCTGCAAAGTGGCCGTCAGAATTGAACAATGAGGTATGTCAGCCCCACTGAGGGTGAGTCAGTCACACCGACAAGATAGCAGGTGATGAAGTATGTATGATGAAGTATGAAATGTGCTGTGAAGTAGAAGGAGAAATACACAGAACTCCCAGGTTGTCCAGGATGTTCCTCAATTATGCTTGTTGTCTTTGTCTAATTGTGAAGCAACTACCTCTATGTCGTCTGCTCTTAAAAAGATGCCAGTTTGGTGAAAAGTAAGAGTGACTGACTATAAACAACAATTGAATCAAAATATTAGCAAATACTGGACACAGACCAAAGTTACGATAATCTTGTTTAAAGAGTTCCTAAAACATTGCTGTGATGCATCTCTGGATTGTGTTTGTGTGGGTGTCTGTGTGCCCAGAATCCTTTCAAGGGAATCTTCTCAGTCCACATGTTTCAGGCAAGGCTGATTTTCTTCTTTAGTCACCCACTCATGACATTCAGTAGACAGCTAACCTAACTACAACTCTCTACTCCCACCAAATCATGCCAGTCCGGGACAGAGGCCTTCCTAGAATACTGACAGAACTTTTGAGGAAAATGTATTTTTATGCCTATGAAATTCTGTTAGTCATTTGTGCTATCAAATGGGAGAAAGGGAAGGAGTAATTAAGGTAACAGAGGAAAAGAGAACAGAGAAACAAAGAAAGAATTCCTTGTTTCAACCATGCCTGTAGTTTATTCTTAATTATGGGAGACAGTAAGTTTTGCTCAGTGTAGTATGAATTGGACCTGCACATTTTACCAAGGGAGTCCTTACAAATACAAATGCTTTTTCATTAAACTGCCCAACTTTTTACCTCCCCCATCTCATTATATCAAATATAAGTCCACACAAAGCAGCTGTACAAATAGGACAAAAAAGAAACAGAAAATTTCTTTTTTGAGTCCAGGCTTTAGTCAACAAAGAACTAAGCCACTGTCCATGACTGGTGTTCCAGTAAGCACAGCTCTTTCATCAGTCACTAATGTGCTTATTTCTCTCATGATCGAGAGGCAAGCAAATTTTAATAGCAATAAGCAAAGAGACAGAATTAAAATGCAACATTAATTTTACTGGTTTCTCACAGACTGAAATATTCTGAACAGAAAACTGACCTTAGCACATATGGAGCTTAGACTAAACTTGAGAGGCTAAAGGCTTTTAGCATTGGCATGACCAAAAGCACTGTTTACTTTTGATAATGGCATAATTGCTTTTTTCATATCAGTGAAAGTAGAAACAGAAACAGCATATTTTTGTATTGGCTTTATAAGTAATAATCAGGCTGGTGGCCTGGATTAGTCTGTTCCCATGCTACTAAGGAAGACATATCCAAGACGGGGTCATTTATAAAGAGAAAGAGGCTTAATTAACTCACAGATGACTGGGGAGGTCTCGCAAGCATGGAAGAAAGTTAAGGAGGAGTAAAAGCACATCTTTCATGATGGCAGGCAAGAGAGCATGTGCAGGGGAACAGCCCTTTTATAAAACCAATTCTTGTGAGACTTACTATCATGATAACAGTATAGAAAAATCATCCCCCATGATTTAGTTACCTCACACTGGGCCCCTCCTAAGACATGTGGGGATTATGGGAGCTACAGTTCTGGATGAGACTTGCATGGGGACACAGCTAAACAATATCATAGACCTTGCTTTCCTTAACATTTCTCTGCTGGAATCAGATACACTCCATATAATACCTTAGTTTAGTCCTGGCCATGACCATGGGGTTGGTGTAGAGCTAGTCTTGCATATTGGACCCAGCCTCAAGCATGTGATGGGAGTTCTGGCACTCACTGTCCACCTCATTTTCCTTAATCCTACTGCTTTCCCCATCCAGAACCGGAGACTTCTGGTTATATCACTAAGATACCACCTAGTAGGATTGCATTCTGTTCTCCATGCTGTTTTCTGTACAATTGTCTATGAAAAGACTGGTTGTCTGGAATCACAGTAACTCCCTCCACTTGGTCAAAAGAAGCATAGCCACTGTCATACTGTATCTATGCTTTGGAGTTCATTGTATATTGAGTGAAATCTAAAATTTTATATTGGAAGACACTGAATATGGTTTCACCTAGCTGCTTTCATATATTTAATACTACATCAAAACCTCCTTGGCAAGTTCCTGCCTTCTTTATTCCCATGTTTCCATCACTAAATTCACCATATTTAAAAAATAAACCTTAAAGGTTATGAATTGCTACTGAATATACAAATATATAGGAGTAATACTAGTTAGGAGGCTTTTGTTAGAATCCATTTGATAGATTGTGATAGTTTAGTCCAGTATGCTAGAAGAGGTAACAGTTGGTTATTTTCTAGGTATTTTTGAAGATAGATCAGATAAGATTTTCTAAAATGCTGGATGTGGCTTGTGCCAGAAAGAATGCCATCAAAGGTGACATCTATGTTTTTGACTTGAGTAACTGGAAAGGTAAGTTGCCATTATCCTGCTTAGAGATGACTGAGGGAAGTGCAGCTTTGGAGACTACAGAGATGGAGAACTAGTTTTGGAATACTGTTTGTAGTATCTACTAACCATCAAAATAAAGATGTAACATTATTTAGGTACCCTGAAGACCACCCTCATTTTAACACCAACTGCAAAGTTCAAGGGCTTCCAAGGTCACCTTCACTTCTGACACCAGTTGCAATTTCAGGGGTCTCAAAGATCACTCTCAAGTTTGATAATTTGCAAGAATGAGTCACAGAATGCACTGAAAGCTGTTATACTCATGGATACCATTCATGACAGCCAAACAATATAGGTTAAAATTGGCCAGTGGAAGAAGTGGATAGAGCGGAGTCCAGGAGAGGTTCATGCTCAGACCTTTCAGTTGTTCTTTCCCAGTGGATTTGTGGACAGTGCTCACTTCTCCAGGCAATGACCTGTGACAATTTGCATGTAGTATTGCCAACCAGGCAAGCTCACTAGAGCTTGAGTGTCCAAAGTGTTTATTAGGATTTGATCATGTAGAGATGACTAGCCACCCAGCTGGCTGACCTCTAGTCTCTAGGCCCTCCACAGGTTGAGCTGATGCCTTGAATGAATCACATTGTTAGACTAATCACATTGTTTGCCCAAGGTACCCAGGTAAACAAAAGCACTCTTATTAGATAGGGCATGCAAAGGCTTAGAGATTATCTCCCAGGAGCTAATGGCAAAGGCCAGATCTTTCTTTAGGTAAAATTAATTCTTTATTACACAGATGTCAAATAGAAAAGTGAACGTAGGCATTTCTAGAGTTCAAGAAAGTGGACTGGTAAGAGGTATACCAATGTATGGACAGTGTATTAGTTAGAGTACTAGCAGAAAGTAAAATTCACTTAGATGGTTTTAATGAAAACATTTTGATAAAGACACCCCTTACAGGACTGCAGGCAAGATTTTGAGATCAAATACGGCCTGTTGAGGCATATCTATACCAGCATACCCTGGGATCCAAGGAAAAAGCAGTTAACAGAACCAATGAAAAGGGTTAACAAGTGCCAAGCACATTGCTAAGGGATTTGTATGCATTAGCTCATTTGATTTTTCCTATATGGTAATAATAATTATTATCAAATGCTTATGAAGGAGAAAACTAAAGTTTAGAACATTTGAATACCTTTGTCTGTATTTGTTCAGGAGAGAGTTAATGAACTGGGATTCAGCCCTAATCTGCCTGCCACAGGCTGCCATGCCACTGACATGATTCCAAAATGTGACATTGTTGTGCCACATGTAAGATCATCCCGTGGGTTTCAGTCTCTCTCCAGGACTTACCAACAAAAGCCTGTCTAGTTAGTGACTCTCAACACTTAGGCTTTCCTGGGAGACTTCTGCGTTGCCAGATCAGGGTTGTGAGCATTTCTTATATGGAAGTTTACAAATGGGAGCAGAAAAGAAAAAAACAAAAATATCATGGCCTAATTATCCTGTGGAAGGAAGTTAGGGCAGAGGTAAATTAGACTTCCTAGGAATATAGACGCAAAGGAAGCATGTGTGTGTATTTTTCCAAGTGTATACACACATGTGCATGTATTAAGTGTCAAAGTGTGTTTTCAGGATTTCAGTGTGTTTGAGAAGAGAAAAACACTACAGGATTTTAGTTGCATCTGGCTATAAATTTGTATGCTTTTAAAATGTTTTCATGAGATTTTAAAGGTCAGAATTCCTATTGGGATGCTATTTATTTGAATGTATCATGGTTCAAAGTTGCCATGTGTCCTGGCTTCAAAGAGAACGTAGCGCCTAGACTGTATTATTATTATTTTTTGTTGTAAAACATGGAAGAACTTTTCCATCAATAAAACAATATGATTTAATATCATAAAAATGAGCAAGAGATTTTAATATGGAGATAACCATTATATAATGCCACCATGCCTATATCACCACCTGTGGTCAGATTCCACATTGAAACTAGACACAGAACTGGACTCAAAACATTCTTGGCACAGTGCTTCATTTAGCTACAAACAATCAATTGACGCTGACATGCACATTAAAATTCACTTGCCACTTGATTTATAATGTATCAAGCTAGAATGTTTTAACATGTTACGAGTCTTCAATGTACTAGGTTATATCATAATTTTAGAATAAAGAAAATTTCAAAGAAAGAAGACAATATATCTGTAAAATCAGGGTTAGGATTTGAGTATGTCCCAAGGAGACTAGTCCTCCAATTCTGTTTTGCATAGCTTTCTTTTCCTCTTCTGAGAAGTTAAAAAACTCTTTGAAGGTTTCCTTTCCTTTCTCTTTCCCTTCTATTCTCTTCTTTCTCTAAGCTCCAATTATCTCTGTTTTCAATGTTCGTTGTACTAAATAAATCCACCTCACTCTCCCAAGAAATTTGAATGGCTGATACAAATTTGTAGACTAGATTTTGTTTCAGTGCCAATCTACTACTCATGTCTAAACCATTTAAAATTTTCTTATTATAGTTAGTGCTCATCTCTATTTTTTCAGTATTATCATACATTACAAAGTCCAGAGCTGGTACATATACACTGTTTAGTTTGCCTTAAAATATTTCTGTAGCCCACATACATTCTACTAAAATTAACTCTTTGAAATGCCATACTTTGGCCTCTCAATAAATTATTTTTTCTCAACTGAAAAAAAAGATGATGAGGAAACATGAAATGTACATGAGTCATTTTTGTATAGTTTATAATACAATGCATTTTGGGTCGAGTCTGAACTTGCACAAAGACTGACTGAAATGATAAATAGGCCTGTTGATTAAGCCAGGTGGCAAATCACTAGTTTGTGTAGCTGCCGAAATGGATACCTGGGTATGGGAGGAAACCTGGGACTCCCTTCCTGCGGATAGGGTAGACGAGGCCTGCCGTAGAGGCGGTGTGATTAATCTCTTTAGAAGGCGGTGCCAGCTGCAGTGTGCACAAATGGCTCCTTCTGGATTCTCCTTAAAAGCTAAATTGATGGCAATCTCTGAAAACAGCAGCTCAGACCTCTGTTCCTGTAAGATAAAGACAAACCTTGATTTCAGCTACGACTGAAATAAGTGAAAGTAGAAAAAGCTTAAAAAAAAAAAACAGTACTGTACTCTTAAGGGAGGAATTAGAGGTAATAGAATGTTACTCATCTACCAGAATATAGGGATAATTGCAATGTGGTGCCTTTTTTTGTTGTTAGATTTTGTGGAGCCCATCTGTGCAGATTATTATTGTTATTTTTTTTACTATCACTACATCGATTAATTACATTAGGGAAGAAGGGGACATTTTAATTAAAAGGCTGTTTTAAAGATTCTCCTCTGTCATTAAATAGTTTAACAATTTAACTAGGCACCAAATTTGTTAGTAAAGAATAATTCTGAAAATGTTTGTTTGCAAATTATTAGCCACATTTTCCACAAAATTAATTTTGCCTTTATTTTTCATTAAATCAATGTGTCCATTAATTTCTTCATTTTGACCAAAGGACTGTAGGACAGCAAGACATGTAAACAGTCTCAATTATTTTGAGAGACTTATTTTTTCCTAAAAAAAGAAAAGAAAACCTCTCATTTTACAAAGTATGCATATTTGCTTTTGTCTGATTAGGGCAATCTTTTCTGAAATTGGCATTTTTAGAACATGATGAGTTGGAAAAAGAAGACATGGGCGAGTGAAAACATGGATAGAGACCCACAGAAATAAATATGCAACCAATCATGTAATTAAAAAAAATTGCTGCTACTTAAGTCCATACTTCTTTGCATAAGAAACTTCATCCACACAAGTTATATTACAGGAATGCCTTCAAATATTTCACATAAACTGGGTGGGTAAACATCTATTCTTAGGATGTCTTCAATGCATCTTTCATTTTGTCAACCATCTTCCATTCTCCCAGAGTGTGCTCAATAATAGAATTCAGAGACTTGTATCTAAACGAAAGCAAAGGATCAAGAATGAAAGTAAATATGGTATATTAGAAATACCATGGGACAGAACAAGGGAGACTTAGAAGCTAAGAGAAGATTCTAAGCAACTCCTGGTGCAGGAGTTGAAGGAAAGTGATAATTTAAAAACCATGATTCTATTTCTGTATTTAAACAGTTTTCTAGACTGTTTCTGTCTGTTTGAAATAGTGAATAATTTTTATTTAAAACATTGAATTTGAAAAGTATTATAGAAATTACTTTTGTATTAAAAAATGCCAGAGTCAAACTGTATCTCATGCAGTTGAAGACTGAATAAATACTATTATTCTAGTCATTATATTTATCTAGAATCAGCATCTTGCACATAGTAGATGTAGAAAATATATATGTGGAATGAATGAATGAAGACAACATTTCACTCAAATTTTCAAGTAGGAGATGGCAGGTCTTACTAGTAGTGAGGTTTTTATTATTTTTTTTCACTCTTCAGTATTATTCCCAAGGGAAGCTGGCAAACTGAAATCTGTTACATTAATGCCAGTAGAGATGTATAAGTGTGAAGAGAGTAAGTAAACATTTATTGTACCTGATGGCTCAATGGACTATCCACATGAGCTCTTAAGAGACTTGAAAATACTTGACAGTATTTATCCTTAGGATGAACTCCACAAAAACTGTTTGTGGATATTATTTTCAGAAAATTTCTATTTTAAGTTCAGTTGAGATTTTTCATTTCAAAAGTGATGACCTAATATGTAACTATATAGCTCCTTTACTTTGGTAATGAGTTAATTTCTTAAAATATATTTTTAAATTCTGATGTTAGGTTTTCTGTCTAAATCAGTGTCAAATTATCACCCAAAAATAGATATAATCACTAGGACATTTTTAATATACTGTTTTCCCATGTTAGCCAATAAAATGATAAGGACAAACTGCCATTTATTGAAGGTCTAATATGTGCCAGTTTATTTTTCAGTGTTTTACATGTTAAACCATAGATGATTCTACATTCTTATAGAGAAAAATACATCAAAACTAAGAGTAATATCATGCCTTGCACAAAGTCACACAGATTGTAAAGTTTTGAACTGAGATTCAAACCCAATATCCCAGCTATAATAGACTAAATCCCCCAAATTTACATTTGACTCACAAAATCTTGTGAGATAAATAGGACAAAAGCAGTTTTATTTTCTTTATTTAGCTAGGGTTGCTATTTGATTATTCTGCATTTATGGAAATAGTTTTGGAGAATGAAAGAAATTTAAAATAGAAACATTTTAGGGGTAATCCAAATTAGCAACTCTTAGACATTTTAGTTTTAGTACCACTTTATATCCTTAATAGTTATTGAAAATCTCTAAAAGCATTTAAAATACCTGCTATATTTCTTGATATACCACATTAGCATAAAAAGTAGAACATTCAATTTATTGTTATTTAATAACAATAAACTAATTACCTGTTCACATAAATATTATATTTTTATGATAAGTATCTAGATGTTCCCAAATAAAAAAAAATAGTGAGAAGGGTAACATTATTTCAGATATGTATAAGTCTTTTTAATATTTAAGTTAATGAGAAGCAGCTAGATTTTCATATATGCTTCCTCATTCAATTTGTTATAACATCACATATCCTGTAATGTCTGGAACACTCCACTGCACATGTGTGAGAGAATGAAAGTTAAAGAAAAGGAACTACTTAGTAGTATGATTAAAAAATAGCTGGGCCTGAAGGGTACAGTGTCTTTGGAGCCACTTCAAGAGCTGCTGATCTGGATAAAACTTTCATTTAGAAGACATGGAAATTAAGGTGTCTCATGGATCTCTTACTGATGATCGATTAGAGAGGGACTGATTCTTTCCTACAAGTGTATTAGCTATGGCTAAGATGGATGCTAAAACTGTATCGTGGACATATATGAAGATGATTTTGAGTGGAGGTTTGTATTTCACCTCCCTCCCACTGATGGCACAACAACCTACCCGCAACCTACTGAAAACTACCTACAACCCTACTGAAACTACCCTTCCCTGGAGCAACAATGATCTTATATAGTTTTCTCAACGTATAGTTTTTTGTACATATGTGTTTGGAAGGATGTCAGCCCAGTGTTAAGCTCTAGCAGGTGTTACAAGTTCAAATATCTATTTTTGTTTTTGTACAACTCAATGTTAACATCTGTGCTCACTAAACACATGTTAATTCTCTAGAACTTATTGTAGTATGTTTAATGGATACATTTAATATCAGTTTTTTAATGTAGTATTTAACTATCATTAGTAAATATTTAAATTTGCAAAACAAAATCTGATAGTACTATTTTACCATGCAATTTTTGTAGCTGTTATATGTTGAAGCTGTTTATGTAGAATTTTACATGGCAAAATTCTAAAATAACTTATAGTGAAGCAATTTTATGGGACCATGCATTTTTAAGACAAAATATACTAAGTATATTTGTAACTTTACTTTTTTTATTGTTAATTGATACATAATTTCAATGTTTATGGGGTATAATGTAATGTTTTGATACATGTATATACATACTAATAAAATTAGAATAATTTTATATTTATATAGTAATTATGTATTACTATATACATATAGTAATATCCATTACCTAGAACATTTATCATTTATTTGTGGTGAGAACAGACAAAATCTTCTTTTCCAGCTATTTTGAGGTAAATAAAACCCTATTGTTGACTACAGTAATTCTTCTAAGCAATAGGACACAAGCATTTATTATTCTTCCTTTCTCATTGTAACTTTATACCTGCTGACCATCCTCTCTCTGTCCCTCTCTTCGCTCTACCCTCCTGAGTCTCTGGTAACCATAGTTCTATTTGCTACTTCTTTAAGATCAGATTTTTAGATTCCAAATTGGAGTGAGAACATGTGGTATTTGTGTTTCTGTGTCTGGCTTATTCACTTAATATAATGACTTCAGTTTCATCTATATTGTTACAAATAAGATTTCATTTTTTGTGGCTGAACAGCATTGGAGTGTGTGTGTGTGTGAGTGTGTGTGTGTGTGTGTGTATGAGTGTATGCCACATTTCTTTATCCATTTATTCATTGTTAGATACCATTTAGGTTGATTTTATATGTTGGCTATTGTGAATACTACCACAATAAACACGGGAGTGCATATATCTCTTTGACATACTGATTTTTATTTCTAATGGATAGATACCCAGTAGTGGGGTTGCTTTATCATATAGTAGTTCTATTTTTAATTTTGTTAGAAACCTCCATGCCATTTTTATAATGGCTGTGCTAATTTACATTCCAATCAGCAGTGTGTGAGGGTTACTTTTTCTCCACATCTTCACCAACATTGTTATTTTTTGTCATTTTGAGAATAGCCATTTTAGTTGGAGTTAGATAATATCTCATTGTGATTTTAATTCTATTTCCCTGATGATTAGTGATGTTGAGCATTTTCTGCAAAACTGTTGGCCATTTGTATGTCTTCTTTTAGGAAATACCTGTTAAAGCCTTTTGCTCATATTTTAATCAGGTATTTGTTTTTGGATATGGAGTTGTTTGAGTTTCTTATATATTCTGGATATTAACTCCTTTTCAGATCTATAGTTTGCAAATATTTTACCCATTCTGTAGGTTGTCATTTCACTCGATTGATGAATTCACATATTTTTAAAACATGCATCTTATTTGAGGATAAAAATAGTAAAAACTTACTAAGTTGTTAATTTTATTAATATTAACTATGTTACAAATATGCATATGACATTACATATGTAAAAATATTTATTTAAATTGAATTAAAAATTCCCAGAATTAGATTTTTTTCAAGATTTTATGTTATTTTGATACACAATAGATTTTTAGTACTATAGAATTATATTTATTTCTGTTTCCAAATAAACCTAGTAACAGGTATGTATACATACAGACAGACAACATGTGCACACACACAAACACACACACACACTGGATTATTTACAAATATTTTGCTTTATCATTGTTTCTCATTCTGTATCGAAGGTAGTTTTTCGGGGAAAATAGACATAGATAATAATATAGACATGATATTTTAAGAGTCAAAGGCAAAAAGAAACTTGGTTAATTTGATTCAAGCTACAATATAATTGGATGACCATTTTTTCTTTTCAGACTGTTTAACATAGTGGCTCTTTTGTGTCAGCTCTTAAATGTGTTTCATTACTTAAAGATTGTATAAATGAATACATTCAATAATTTGTTTCTTATTTTAAAATTCATCACAGTTATAGGATTTATTGGAAATATATCTATTAATGTGATATATTTTTACCTTAATTAGCAGCTATTTCTCTATGAGAATGCTTACTTCATAAATGTGTGCAGGTATATTTACTTTTGAATTTAATGTTATTAACTAGAAAACAGTACAAAAAATGTTAGCTTCATTTCTTAATTATGGTTCAGGCTATTTAAAATCTATTTTATTAAAGAAATTATTTCACTGTTACATATATACCAACTTATGCTTTCAGGTTATTCACCAGAGCATTACTTGTTACTTAAGATGAAAAAAAGTAACCAGACTTTCTAATAATAGGGAATAGTTACATAAATTAGGTACATGATAAAACAGAGTGTTCATTAAAGGTGAACAAGAATAATAATAACTGACTTACAATGCCCTCTAAGGCATTATCACAAAACAACTATTGGTGTAAAATACAATTCCAAACAAAGCTATGTGTGTACATGTATAAATGCACAGAAAGTGTTATGGAAGAACAGTATTTCAAGCCATTAATAGTGATAACCTGCAGGGGAGTAGGACTGAGGTATAAATAGTGATAACCTGCAGGGGAGTAGGACTTGGGTATAAATAGTGATAACCTGCAGGGGAGTAGGACTGGGGTATAAATAGTGATAACCTGCAGGGGAGTAGGACTGGGAGACTATTTTACTCTATGTCTTTTTATACATTTAAGTTATTTATATTAACTTTTACTCATGTGTTTCTTTCATAACTTGAAAAATGCCTTAAAGAATTTGAGAAATGTTTATTTTAACAAAAACAACAGAGGATATGAAATTCTGTTGAAATAGAAATTTCAACAGTTGCACCATTAAATACATATAATGGTCAAAAAATATGCATTCTTGGCCCTATCAAACTATCTCGTGTTATTTATAATATACATACCTACTATGTACCCACAAAAATTAAAATTAAAAGAAGAAAATCATGCATTGTATTGAGTGTGTTCTGATTCTTTGGCCTACTCTATTTTTTATCTCTAATATTCTTTTTTTCCCATTTTAATTAAAGGTCTCATTCGTTTGCAAGAGCTCATCAAAGCTCCATCAAGATACAATCTTCGACTCAAAATTCGTCAGCTACCTGCTGATACAAAGGATGCAAAACCCTTACTAAAAGAAATGAAAAGAGGCAAGGAGTTTCATGTAATCTTTGATTGTAGCCATGAAATGGCAGCAGGCATTTTAAAACAGGTAACCTTTAAATTACTTAAATTCTTTCTTTCTTTATAAACTTGCACTTAAAATATAATCTTTTAAATAAAAATGTTATTGTTATTCAATCAATTATAACAACATTAATGTAATTTTATGATAGAAAGTCTGACAATTGCTTTTAATTGTCTTCAAAGAAAAGTAATGTAAATATTGATGATTTTCAAAACATGTTGGAGGTTTTGAAGTTATTTTCAAATGACTGCAATTCTGTTGGTTAATGAGATAGCTGATTAATGAGATAGTTATTTCTGTTCTGAAATGAGGGAAGGAACTAAGAGTCAATCACTGAGCAGCTCACTCATTGCAATCAACCAACAGGAAAAAGATGTAATAGATTTACCATTTACCTGGTATCAATTTAAGAGACTTTACATATTTGATCTTATTTTATCATCATTACAACCAAAAGAAGTAGAGACTATCTACTTTATGGCAAAAAAAAACTGAGTCCCAAAATGAGGAAGTAACTTGACCATGTCAGATCATAGAGGGATTGATATCCAACCTAGTGATGTTAACAAGTATTCATTCCAGAATAAAGCATTGCCTGCCAAAAAAAGAAAAAAAGAAAAAAAAATCTATCAAACAAAACAATTTGTAGCTATGAAATCTCTTAGTATTATGTCAGACCTAACAACAAACTGGAAAACAGAAATTATTATCAGTCCATATCTTATAGATGAAGAAACTGAAATTGGTAGTTAAATAGCCAGAACAAGGCCATACACTTACTGTGTAGTGGAGCATAGATTTGAACACAACTTTTTAGATTTTGTTTCTTAAACTCCATTATGCACATTGAGCTCACACCTTGGTAGCTTGGAACTAGTCAGCTGTTTAGAACCCTTTCATGTATAGGATAAAATATTTCTACTGGAGAGTTATGCAGATTCAGATGTCAAGTTATATCCTATTGAATATAAATGCCAATAGTAAATCCCTGTTATAGCATGGTCAATTTATTGAGCAGATGTTTGTCCAGTATTTCAATATAAATGTTGATTTTAACAGTAAAATATTTAATTAGATTTGAAAAATTGCTATAGTTTTATCTTAGGATAATAAAGCATATGAGGATTTTTTGTTTTTTTTGCAACAAATAAAATAATGCACTAAAACTGAAATATAGAGTTAAAACTGATTTATTTTTACATAATTTCCAAACAATTCTTGATCATTTTTAGAATACACAGGCTTGGAAAGGAGACCTTTCCTTTACTCCTAGAGTGAGTTAGCACTGTGCTATTTCAGTGACATAGCTTTGGTCTGCTTTCCCTAGGCTTCAAATAAGTATGTAAATGATCAGTTGTCTTTTCTCTAAAGAACTAACTCTGACTATTTTGCTATCTGGAAGGTAAGAAGCACATCACCTTTAAAAATAGAATTTGCATGCTGCCTTCTACTAGATATATTTATTACTTGTTTTCTTATATGTTCTTTGCAAACATGATTTGTTTGTAAAACAAAAACAGAAATAATAGAATGTTTAATACATATAAGAGAAAAATGTAATTTTAATAGTCAATAGATAAAAAATTTAAAAATGGGTAAAATGAGAATGTGAAAGTTAAGATGAACCCTGAATGACAGTATTATACAGAATGCATCCTCTGAGGTCCTAAACTGGAAGACCACAAATGTGGTGGTATTACTTTTAACTTTCTCTCACATATGAATTTTCCTGTTACTCTAGAAACCAAGAGGAAAGCAAATAGCTTCTAGGAAATTCAGTAGGGACCTATTTTGTGATTTATGAAAATTTTCTAAGATTTCTGAACATTCACTGATGTTGAAACTCCCAAGACATGGTATAGGAATTGAGCAAAAATAGATGAGCTATTCTGGCTTCATTCAAGAATGAATATTTGGACTCTCCATAAAAAGAAATGGCCTTAATTAGTTTATTCTTGTGTGTGTGTTTGTGTAATTTATTTAACTTACTTATTTAAACTGATTGAGCTTTTACTAAATACTGAACAACAGTGAATTTGAAGTTTTCCTGCTAGAAAGCTTTAAAAGTGAGTGGAGCTTAGGGTTGACTAAATTTCCTCTGAGGCAAGTTGAGTACACTAATTGGCATGCATGCCTCCATAGCAGATGATTCTACTGCCATCCAGATTTATCAAAGAAAATACCCTAGGGCAGAGCCAAGATGCTCTGAAGTAAAACCTCACAAGGATATTCTATCACAGGGAAAAAATAGTAATCAAGAACTTCAAAGTTTAGATCAGAGAGTGTGAAATAAAAACTTTTAGCCTGGAAAAAAATATAAAAGAAAATGCTAATAAAATCCTACAGCAGAAAGAAGTAAAATAAAATTAAAAATGAAGAAATGCTTATAGACCCCTTATTATTGTTGACCTTGAGCAATATAATTTCTGGATCTTACCTGAAAAATAAACTGGTTGCAAATTACCTGCCTAGATAACTATGTGTGTTAATTTGTCATATCACATTGTTAACAGGACACCAGCTTAATTTTGGGATCTCTAATAATATTTTGATTTTAGAAAAATTAATCTGTGGTATTTCTTTTAGGAGAGATGATATCACAACTACTTTTATATTGAGACAATTATTATTTATGCATAAAAATATACTGATTTTATTTCCTCTGATGTGTTTGAAGTATGTGTACAATTCATTCAAAAGTAGCTGTAAGACATGCAATAATTAAAAGCAGGTCCAGAGCAAGTTCTTTTTTTTTTAAATCCTACTGGAAATTATTAACTAATCTTTTAAGAGAATATTCCAGTTGTGCACTTTTTTTTTGAGTAAGGTTACAGTGTAGGTACTTAAAAATTGCTACTATTTCTACCTCTAGCTTTTTCTACATCATATATCATGGTATATAACTGATCCTTGTTTTCAAAATCAAAAACTGAGAGAAGATAAATGAAAGCCAGAGTCAGACTGCAAACACCCTTATAGATTTATTCTCAGGGTGATGAAGAAAAAACCTGTAGCCATTGGAAATATATATGTCAGAACTAATTCTCTTTTCCCAATCATCTCCTCAACTCCTCCCCCTACACCAAAGCAGAATTTGATGTACTTGCCTGAGATGTCCATGTTTTCAGATTATCAAGGAAGAAACAGGCAAAAATTTTAGAATACATGGAGTCAAAAGTTGTTCCAAATCTGTGGGAATATGAAATATGCCATTTTAGAAAATGACGTAGATTCCAAACTCCACATTAAAGACCTGGAGTCCATGTTTACTCACTATCTCACTTTGTTGGACAGTTTATTCATTCTTTTCATGTCCTAGTTTTCTCACCTGTAAAATGAACATAATAGTAGAGCTGACTTCTAGGGTTTTTATGAAGCTTAAATATGTAATGAGCTTAGAATAGTATCTGACACATTTTAAGCATTATATAAGTATTATTTTTAGTTATACTTCTGAATCATTATTTCTTTCAATTACCTTTATCTCTATTTCTATACCTACAGAGTTGATAAAGTAAAAAAAAAAAAATGCCAAAGATAATTCTGAGCTGTCACTGAATGGTACTGGAGATAGGGTGCCATCTGAACATGTCCATCAGGAACAATGAATGCCTTCTACAAAGATAATCTTGTAAATGTGTACTTAATAAGGGAAATTCTGTCTTATTCTACTTGAGATGAAAATTTAGTCAGAATATTATTGGTTTATATAATTATTACCCATTCAAGAAATATTATTTGGTAATTTGATACCTCAATTTCCTGTGCTCAATTCTTTGATGCCACCTTTTGTTAACCAATGTTTCTCCCTTTTAAAATATATTTTATACATTCCAAACTTTTTCATAAATATCTATTTCTTCTTAAAGAGCTCATGTTGAAGAACTGCAAATTTGATTCTACCTAACTGGTTAATGCCAACTTATGAGCATAATGCTTTTCTTATTTTTTTTTCAAATTTTAAATTGTTGTTGGTACATAGTAAGTGTACATATTTATTAGGTATATGGGATATTTTGATACAGGCACGCAACGTGCAATAATCACATCAGGGTAAATGGGATATCCACCACCTCAAGCATTTATCCCTGTTTTTGTTTATTTCTTTGTTCTGAGATGAGGTGTTGCTCTGTCCCTGCAGCCTCAACTTCAGGAGCTCACATGACCCTCTCAATTTCAGCCTCTTGAGTAGCTGGGACTAAAGGCACGTGCCACCATGTCTGGCTAATTTATTTCAATTTTTTTTGTAGAGATGTGGTCTAGTTATGTTACTGAGGCTGATCTTGGGCTCAACTAGTCCTCCTGCCTTGGTTTCCTGAAGTCCAGGGATTATAGCTTTGAGACACTGCACCCAGCCAGCATTTATCCTTTATGTTACAAACAATCCATTTACACTCTTTTAGTTATTTTAAAATATACAATTAAATTATTATTGACTATAGCCAACCTGTTGGGTTATCACATACTAGATCTTTCTCCTTCTTTCTATTTTTAATGCCCATTAATTTCCACAGACAGAATGTAGCTGAGGCAGCTACTTCCTAACTGAGTTTTTGAACTTAGTGGCTTGTGAAAGACTATTAGATGAAACTGAGAATAGTTTCCTACTAAGAAGTCTTCATTCAACTAAAAATATGTTGTTTTTTAATTATCCTTGCCAACTGCTGTTCATTGATAAGCAGTTGTTTCAAAACCATTCTCTTATTTTCAGAGAGAAAATGACATGGACATTTGTATCACTGAAAGTTCTAACCCAAAATTCCTTGTTTTAAAATTGACAGTCTAAAACTGATGAGGACTATAGAAGAGTGAAATGAAACATTATAATTTGTGATTTATTAATAACCACAAACACATTTCTTTAATTATATGTACTTTTTAAATAAGAGTGGTGATTTACATTTCCTTCATTAATGCTATGGAAATTTGTCTAAAGTGCCACAACAAATGCTTGTTGGCATTGTGTTTTACAGCAGTTTTCCCCTAATTCAGTAATATTGTTCATTAAAATAAAATGGTGTTCCTCATTAGGGTATATGTAGTGAAGACATTACGAATGTAACAAATTAAGATGTACTAATTTCAGGTTTTTGTCAAATTTAATACCTTCTTTAATGTGTTAAGCCATAGCTTTACAATTGCAAACATCCAACTAATAGCTTTTCTATCTAGAGAATTGCTTCAGAAATTCCTTCAGAAACCACTAATCTTTAACTACTGGGAAAAGATTTAGTTTAACCTAATTGTATGTAATATGAATATTGTAGATTGATTCTTTATCACCTCCTACTATATTTTGTTCTCACTTGTATTACTGACATACTGTCTTTCCTATAATATGTACCTTCAGTAATTTTTTTATTTTACTTTTTTTTATTTCTTAGGCATTAGCTATGGGAATGATGACAGAATACTATCATTATATCTTTACCACTCTGGTAAGTATGATATTTAAACATAATATTCTAGATTTTATTATTAGGACTTTTTCAGATGAAAAATAGGTTGTTTAGTAAGAAGTATTATGACTTATTCCTTTGTAGTTATATTTTAATTTGATAACACCTCCCAAAATTATCAGAGAAAATAACTCTTAATAGAAGCTGATGATTTTGAAATAATGTCATTTTAGATATCAATTCAAAATATTTCATGTCTTATTTTTATGTTGCTTTAGAGAACTTTCAGAACATAATGGATCTTAAAATTAGTTTGCTGAGAAATCAATGCTTTAGAAAAGCACAAATTCAGCCAGGAGTGGCGACTCATGCCTTTAATCCCAGCACTTTGGGAGGCTGAGGCAGGTGGACCACCTGAGGTCAGGAGTTCAAGACCAGCCTGACCAATTTGGGGAAACCCTATCTCTACTAAAAATACAAAAATTAGCGAGGCATGGTGGATGAGCTTGTAGTCTCTGTTGCTGGGGAAGCTGAGACGGGACAATTGCTTGAACCTGGGAGGTGGAGGTTGCAGTGAGCCGAGATCATTCCATGGCTCTCCAGCCTTGGTGAAAGAGCTAGACTCCATCTCAATGAAGAAAAAAAAAGCACTAATTCTTATGTTATCTCAGCTCTATCCACTTTTTGAAAATCTGATTTATTTTCTTCAGAACTGGTTTGTATTTCGAGCTTCAGTTACCACCTTTGTTCAAATGAGGTCTAAATGTTCCATGTAATATTCATGAATTACTGTATACTGCAGAACAATTTTAATTGTTGTGGCATTAGACAATTTCAAAATATTTAAACTTTAATGTCTTCTGAATTGACCACCTTCTGATTATCTTAAAAGTTCCTGCTGCTTTTGTTCACTCCTATATCACCATCAAAATTTTACTGATTTTTCCTTAGTAATGTCTCTAGCATCTATCTTCTCCATTCCCATAACAACCAGTCTAACCAATGTTCTCTCTGTTAACTTGAAATTCTTCTAGTTAGTCTCCTTGCTTCTAGGAGACTTGAAGCTACCAGATCAAATTACTGATATGTAATTGATTTCAATAACTTCCTATGACAACTCTCACCTCCAAAGGAGATTATTCATGCAGTAAGATGTATTTTACTTATAAATACAAAAGGCTCTGCTATATCTGTACATTATTTCCTAGCAGACAACTTTTTGCAGCTTGTAAGAAACTTAGCGGTGGGCAGGTGGAGAGGGAGTGAGAGCATCCCCTTATCAGCAAATTATATTTCAATGCTGTTACAACTCAGCTCCAGCATAAGCATAAGATTTTGAGGAAATCAAAACTATCTCTCAATAGGAAAACAAATGAAACAACTAAATTAAGATACATAGAACTCACAAGCCTATATTTAAAGGCCTTTATACTTTGATCCTAACCAAAATTTCCCATTTCCTTTTGCCGCTATTCTCCTTTTTGAATTCTCTTTTATAACTGAACTGATGTAGATCAGTCTCCTTATTAGGTTTTATGTCTTCTAATTTTTGTGTCTCCACTTACACTTTGAATTCTCTTTATGCCAATCAATAGCCTAGTCATTATTAATGGCAGCTATAGGGGAGCAAAGATTTCTTTTCCTCATGCATCATGAGGTTCAGGCCTGAGATCTCTATAACAAAAGGTAGGTTAACAAGAGAAACGTGTAAAATTTTAATATAAATTTTATGTGACACAGAAGCCATCAGAAATGAAGACTCAAAGAAATTGGAAAATCTGGTTATTTTTATGCTTTGGTTTGAAAAAGAGTAGATCATTACATAGGAAAAAGATTGAACAAAGGGAGGTTATGATCTAATGTTCAGGTTCTTCTTGACCTCCAGGTATAGGGCAGGATCCCTCTGGAACGAGAGTCTTATAAAGCTCCCTTCTCTGGAGGTAGGTCAGAGAATTCTTTTATGGCCCACTTCAGGGGAAAAAGGTGGGACAAGTTCATATAGAGTGATCTTTCTGCTTCTGTGTCTTCTCAATTTCCTATAGCCAAGTACTGTATTTGGGGGTGGCATGTTCTGAACCCCATAACAGCTAAGATCCCATCTGCTCTGTGAAGTTTTTCTTGATCATGAAAATTGAAAGTGACCGGCTTTGCTTCTGACTTCTTTTGGACTTATGATTTCTACTCTTTTACCACTTAGCATACATTGCCATGCATGATTTATTTACTCCTTGAATATATCCTATCTTCTTGGCTAGATTGTAAACATAAAAACAAAACCTAAAGATTCCTTATGTTTTTCATAGCATAGACCACAACTCAGGCCAGTGCCAGCTGCTTTCCACTAAATTGCATTTCTATTATCTCGCCTGTGTAGGTATATAAGTCTGAGGCAAGCTGTTCATAGAACCAATAGCATTAATCTTGCCTTGATTCTCAATATTGTCCATAATATCTGAGAATTAGCTATGCCAACTAGAAAGAGGGCAAAACTCTCACATGCTGCATGTGTTCATGGTGGCATCCATTCCCATGATACCTTTGGCCTCACGTCTCCTGGGAAAGCTAAAGGGCAGAGCAAGAACATTCACTATTTGCAGACTAGAAAGGACAACAGAAAGAAAGTGTTTATTAGGAACTTATGAGACGTGAGATAGAAGAACTGCATTGTTTCTACAACCCAAACCACTACTCTTCTTAACATTTTTTCCACACCTTTCATGTAGTTTCATTACGTAGAAGCCATATTTTGTGACCTAATTTCTAAAACAACAATCAAACAAAGGAACAAACACTGACAAAACAAAATTTTAAAAGTAACAATAACCAGGCAAGGAAGCAAAGCAGGGCAAAGAAAAAATTAAAGTAAACTATGGATACATAAAAAAAGGGTGAATACATAAAATACGGGCAAACTATTCTTAACAGAGAAGAAAGCTATTGCAAGTCTTAGATGTAAGTTATGGAATAGCCCGTTGTTTCACTGGTGTTTTTAGAATAAAATATATACATGGATTTTTACATACAGAGGATATATCTCTGCAATGCCAAAGCATGAGGACAGTCTCTTTGAATCTTAGTGATTTGTGATGTTTAACGTCACTTGACACAATGATGTTAAGTGACCTAAGGAAGGCAAGAATAAGTGACTATTTCAATAATACATGCAGTGAAGATACTTTGTCGATAATAACACAATAACATTTGTCTTTCAGGACCTCTTTGCTCTTGATGTTGAGCCCTACAGATACAGTGGTGTTAATATGACAGGGTTCAGAATATTAAATACAGAAAATACCCAAGTCTCCTCCATCATTGAAAAGTGGTCGATGGAACGATTGCAGGCACCTCCGAAACCCGATTCAGGTTTGCTGGATGGATTTATGACGGTATGAATACCACTTAAAGATCAGTTTGTGTGTTTCTAAATAGAATTGTATACATATTAACTTCTGGGTCCAAACTTTAGTTAATTGTTTGACATTAAAAGCATAATATCAGAACTACAATGCAAATAATTCTATTAACCATTTTCTAAATCAATTTTATATGAAAAATTTATGCTTCCATCCAAGTATCTTAAAGGGCATTACAACTATCAATAGGATACTACAACATAGGAATTTCTATAAAGTTAATTAGTGCCCTACATGGGAAATGAGAGACTGAAAAGAAGACATTAATCTCATAGTTATCCTTCTGACCTCACCTACCAAGTATGAACACTCTTCAACATGATGATTTCTGATATCAGATGTTATGCAAATGACTTACATCAAACAAAATTCTCCCCTGAGCTTACTCATTCTTTAAGGCCAAAGACTAATCAATAATCACATTTGTCATTTTTCAAGTCGCAGTTTAAACCTAGAAACTGCACTAATCCATAAACTATAAAAGAAAAATATATTCTTGTATAACTTTGTTGTTTATGCTAAACAACTTTAGTTATTTATACCAATGCTTACATTGAAAATCTAATGGCAAGAAATACATAATTTTAAGTTTTCTTATACTGTGTACAAAACATATACCCCAACAGGTAAAAATCAATATTATTAGTTTTATTTAAGCTACTATGTCAAAATATTATTTTTAAAATAAGTAATAAATTTAAAAATTATGACTGAGACATTTTATATTCTTTTTTCCTAAGTCTTTGAAAGATGGTATGTATTTGACATCGTGCATATGAATTCAGAGTAGTCACATTTCAGTCATATTTGCTCAGTAATAGCCAAATGTGGCTAGTGGCTACCTTATCAGACCAGGTAAGTATATATCATGTTGTTTTTTTAAATGCCTGATGTTTTCTCATTAAATCAATTATCTACAGACCAAACTATCACTATAATTAAGGAAATAGCTTAGCAGTCGGGTAATATTTACATTTCATAGGTAATTACAACTTGCTTTTAACGAGTATTAGTCTAAATGGATAATTTATTAACAAAAATGTCCTCTATTCTTAAATATGGAAAAGCTTTTTCTATTATGATTGTAATTTTTCCATTAGTTGTTTCAATGGGCTTCAAAGCATATTTTTGATATTGCAGGGATAAAAGGAAAATTTGATTTTTTTCCCCTTAGAAGATTTAGTAATACAAATTGAGTGCCTTTGTAGAGATTATGAAGAAGAAATGGTTAGCCTAAAGGCATCAACTTTCTGATGGAAAGAAAAATACACTTTATGTTTGAGAGAAAAATAACCTACTAGAATTTGAAAATATATCCATATCAATTTTTTAAGAGAAACAATATAAGGGGAATTTTATTCCTTTATGTATAGAGATAGTTGACCAGTTCTTGTAGTTCAGTTTTAACTTACAATATGTTTGAGAATTTTTATTGGTAGAAAAAAACCTAAATAATTTAAAAATGAAAATATTTTTCTTCAAAGTGGAGCCAGATTTAAAATAAAATGCAATCTAGAGAAAATTATACATGTTATATTTTATTACCAATTTAAATATGGTGAATCAAACTTTTGAAACTTAAGACAACGTGATTTTTAATATTACAATGTATACTATCCTTTAAATTGTTGGTATAATCATGGAATATTTTTTTCTGTACTTTTTCTATAATACCTTTCTTACAGTTCTTTGATTTCAGCATAAATATCTTATTTATTTTCAATATTATTATTAAATGGTTTTATAGAAGTAAATCAGTAACTGTTAGGACAATTTTACATTTTTATATATTGACTTCCACAGATAAATAAGTCCAAGGATTAGTGTTCCCCTTTATGTATCAGAATCATAAAAATTCTCCAATTTCACTTGGGTACTCTGTGTGTAGCTATGTGAGTCCCTCTAGGACTTTACACGTTATTCCCTGAAATGAAGTTTATTTCTGGTAACTTATGTAAACTATTGAAAGACAGAAAAGTACAAGGAATAATGTATTAATTTCCAAGGTAGAAGCTCTTAGAAGGAATTAACCTCTACAACATGGAAAAGGAGACAGGGTATTAGGATAATTACAGATTTGGGTTCTATCTTTCTAGCCACGAGTCTATTCCTCTTCTGTCCTGCCCTGTTGAACTGGCAGATGATTTCTTGGGAGGGGGAAGGCTGTTAAAATCAAAATGGATGGATGAAAAAATGTATCTATTAAAAATCCTGGGCATTGTATATAAACCATGGATTTTGCATGATTTAGAAGAATTTTCAATGGAATACTCTTCCCTTTGGTATAGTCCTTAAATCTAAAATAGATATGAGGTTTGTCATTAAAATAAAAGTTTCTTTCAAAATATTGATTTTGTTTTCACAATTCCCTTTTGGAAAATTAATATATTTTAAAATTTTTTTATCATTTAACATTATGCAAAAATACAAAAATTACAAACTATTTTCATTATATAACAGTAATTCTTAATTACAAAATAGCATATGATTATTAAAATAAAAACAATTGAGTTCTATATTAAAATATTACCATATAAGTATTCCTTTTTCTATTTAAAATTGTATTGTAAGCATTTTCACAAGTCATTAAATGTTTAGGAAAAGAATTTAATAGGCCATTTCCACCATGAATATAGTCAGTAAATTAAGAGGATTCTAGTTAGATAAAAAAGAATAAAGAATTATAGCCTGGCATTGTGGTATTGGCAACATTCCCTTAAGTCAATGCATGAGATCTCAGTGTTTATGTATCCCTTGTTCTTTTTTCCCCCTATGGTCCCATAAAAAAATGGGATTATCAGCAAAGTCTCTAGTGCTTAGAGCAAGACCTATTATTATTAGTATCATAATCATTTGCCATTGTATAAGATCATAGTGCTTAGACTTTGACATCCTTTCTTCATGTTTGAGCTATAAAAGGAAACAGTAAATTGGATTCATGAGAGTTTTTCTAGTTGAGTTAGGATTTTAAATGGCTCTTGAGATAACTTCATCAGTTAAATGACCGCTGAATACAAAACCACTTCTCCTGCAATTGTAGTTTCTTTCTCTACAGTCTTGGGTCATTGTATTAAAGATGTTAATGTAGTAATTCATTACAATTTTTAGTTTTACTTGGTATAAACCCAACCAAGAAACCAACTCACACAATACTTCCAAGCCTGATCTAGTCAAGGAGGAAGAAATAAAACTCAACACTCTTCCTTTACACATGAGGATTTTCTTTTAACATGTGATATCCCACTTTTCTCCATTCCTACACAATGCCATCAAGTTAGTGCTCTTTTGTTCCCATCTTTTCATTCTCCTGAAGGTGTGCAAATATCTTTCAGTGAGCATTATTACTGTTCTTTACTTGACAATCAGATAACATCTTCCCCAGTCCTCTGCCCAGATATTGTCTCTTTATACTTACTAAAAGATGAAAATTCACTTTTGAACCAGTGTCAGTCAGAGCCTGACAATGGTGATACTTATAATTGATTTATTGAGTTTACAGCAATTTCATGTCAAGACAATCAAATCAGATACAAACACCTCAAGGTACATTTTAAACCATCTTGCATTATCCCAGAAATCCTTCTCAGTGATTCCAGTATACATATACATATTAATACCACCATATCTGTAATCCATCCAGTAGCTTAGTAATTATCAATATCATTTTTCTTGTGCTGATGTATAAATTTATTACACAAATCAATAATAACCATATTGGTTGACTATACCATTTGGATTTCTATAGGGATATTATTGTTTTAGAAGTTTAAACCCTGAATACCAACTGCTCTCTCCATTTCCATTCTCCTCAAAAATCATTAAGCACTGTCAATTTTACTGTATCAGTATTTTTCTTAACTACATTCATCTTTTCAACCCAGAGCTTTATCTTAGTTATGATCTTTCCCCTGGTTGTTGTAATAGTTTCCTCATTGAAATCCTACTCCTAATGTCTCTCTCCTACATTCACCTTTTTTTTAGTATGATTTTTTCAGAACTTTACTCATGGCTTCTCATCACTTACTAGGGGTAATTTGAGCTCATTTGCCAAACCTAAAACACCTTCTGTGACTGGCTCTTTCCAACTTGTCCTGCCTCATATTTGCTTAATCCCTGTTCCTCCAAGCTAGCCCCTCATCTCACCTTTGATGTGTCATTACTTATCATGTATCATCTATTTCAGCAGAGGATACTTCCATTGTTTGAACCACCTATCTTTTTTCTGAATGTTTGGTATATTCTTACTCATACTCTAATTTTCAAGTCTTCTGTTACCTTTTATACTGAATGTACCCTGAGTCTTCCAGATAATTTATGTGTGGTTCATTATATATGCACTTTATGTATAGTTCCATGTTGAAAGTTAACTGTAGTGCTTTAGTTTGTCTTTACATCACTTTCTCATAGACTGTAAGCTCTTACGAAGCAAGAACTAGATATTCTCATCTGAAATCCCTATACCTAGTTTAATGTCTGAAGGAGCTCATACTGAGGGAATGACTGCCTGATTGAATAAATGTATTTGTTAATCAATTTAAATCATATTACATCTATGTTCTAATCACTAGTTCCTCTCATTTCCCCAAATACATTTTGGAGAGCATGTTATTTATCCTCTTGTACTTTATTATCAAGATATCTAATCATTTGGAAGTTGCAGTGAAGCTAGTCTCAACTGTTTTTCAGCTGGAGTCTTACTCTGTCACCCAGGCTGGAGTGCATTGATACCATCTGTGTTCACTGCAACCTCTGCCTCCCCTGTTTGCAGAGATTCTTGTGCTTCAGCCTCCCAAGTAGCTGGGATTACAGGCACGTGCCACCATGTCTAGCTAATTTTTGTATTTTTAGTAAAGATGGGTTTTCACCATGTTGGCCAGGCTTATCTCCAACTCTTGACCTTAGGTGACCTGCCCATCTTGGCCTCCCAAAGTGCTGGGATTACAGGCATGAGCCATCATGCCTGGCCATTAGAAATCCTTTTGATTAAATAGTGAAAGTATAGTGAGTTAGAGGAGTAGTTCTCATTCTTTTTACAAAGGAAGGGAGAATGTTTATGAGAGGTTTGTGTGTGTGTGTGTGTGTGTGTGTGTATGTGTGTGTATTATATTTTAAGTTCTGGGGTACATGTGCAGAACGTGCAGGTTTGTGACATAGGTATACACATGCCATGGTGGTTTGCTGCACCCATCAACCCGTCATCTAACATTAGTTATTTCTCCTAATGTTATCTCTCCCATAGTCCTCCATCCCCCAACAGGCCCCAGTGTGTGATGTTCCCCCAATGTGTCCATGTGTTCTCATTGTTCAACTCCCACTTATGAGTGAGAACATGTGGTGTTGGGTATTCTGTTCCTGTGTTAGTTTGCTGAGAATGATGTTTTCCAGCTTCATCCATGTCCCTGCAAAGGACATGAACTCATCCTTTTTTATGGCTTCATAGTATTCTATGGTGTATACATGGCAGATTTACTTTATCCAGTCTATCATTGATTGGCATTCAGGTAAGTTCCGAGTCTTTGCTATTGTGAATAGTGCTGCAATAAACATGTGTATGTGTCTTTATAGTAGAATAATTTATAATCCTTTGAGTATATACACAGTAATGGGATTGCTGGGTCAAATGGTATTTCTGATTCTAGATCCTTGAGGAATCACCCCACTCTCTTCCACAATAGTGGAACTAATTTACACTCCCACCAACAGTGTAAAAACATTTTTATTTCTCCACATCCTCTCCAGCATCTTTTGTTTCCTGACTTTAATGATCACCCTTCTAACTGGCATAAGATAGTATCTCAATGTGGTTTAGATTTGCATTTCTTTAGTGACCAGTGATGATGAGCTTTTCTTCATATGATTGTTGGCTGCATGTCTTTTTTTGAGAAGTGTCTGTTCATATATTTGCCCACTTTTTTGATGAGGTTGTTTGTTTTTATCTTGTAAATTTGTTTAAGTTTTTTGTAGATTCTGGACATTAGGTCTTTGTCAGATTGATAGATTGCAAAAATTCCCTCCCATTCTGTAGGTCGTCTTCTCACTCTGATGATAGTTTCTTTTGCTGTGCAGAAGCTCTTTATTTTAAAGCCCTCTGAATAATTATTTCTTTATAACAATAGGTCACAGCCGTTAGACTTTATAATTTCCTTTTTTATTTAAGTATCTTAAAGATTGACAACTTGTATATACATCTTACATCAGGAAGTTAGCTCATTCACTAAGGGGACACAAGTAATCATTTGTTACTGTATAAATATTTACTTTTATAGCTGGGTGTGGTGGGGCAGGCCTACAGTCAGCTATTTGGGAGGCTGAGGTAGGAGTATCACTTAAGCCTGGGAAGTTGAGGCTGAAGGGAGCAGTGTTCATCTAACTACAGCCTGAGTGACTAAACCCCAGCCTGGGTGACAAAGAAAGACCCCATCTCAAAAAGAAATACACTTGTAGCTTAGTGCATCTTAGAAGATTAATAGGTACATAAGTAAAAAGTAAAAAAAGTTTTCTAAAAAAACTTTTAGAAAAGGCAATAGAAATAGTACCATAGGGAAATAAAGTCTGAACAGGCAGGCTTTCATTTACTGCTAGAACTGCAAGCCCACCTTTGCTGCTATTTGCTTGTCTTAATTAATTGTAGCTGTTTTTCTTTAATACATTTGAAATGAATATAAATATAAGGATTTGGCAAGTAATGGATCAAAACAATTTGAAATTTTTTGAATCGCTGAAGCATTTTGAAAAACTTGGCTTCATCTTATATTATACTAAATCACATAAATAAAAGAATAAAGAAGCTGGGTGTGGTGTTTCATGCCTGTAATCCCAGTACTTTGGGAGTCCGAGGTGAGCAGATCATGAGGTCAGGAGTTTGAGACAAGCCTGACCAACATGGTAAAACCCCATCTCTACTAAAAATACAAAAATTAGCTGGGCATGGTGGTGCACACCTGTAATCACAGCTACTCAGGAGGCTGAGGCAGGAGAATAACTTAAACCAGGGAGGTAGAGATAACAGTGACCTGAGATCACTGCATTCCAGCCTGGTGACAGAGCGAGACTCTGTCTCAAAAACAAAAAAAAAAAACAATAGCAACATAATGAATTAACTACTGTTTTAAAATCCGTTTTAATACTGTGTGTATTGTATGCAACACACAAGATTTGATGCTAGGCACTCAGAATTTGCTGATGAAGACAATATCTCTATTTTATCAATGTACTAAGGGAATTGACAGAATCAGAATATAGTAATTATTTTTCTGACCACATCTCAATCTTTGTTGGTACAAAAATTATGTTTAAAATGTGGTGTTGATTACGTCTTAATTTTGTATTTTTTTATCTTCTTTCCTGTCTTCCTGATAATTCTTGTTAAAATTTCTTGTTTTCTGTGATTGTTTAAGGTAGCAAGAGACACACATATATTTACCAGGAATTGTACATAACTTCTTAGTATTTTGTCAAAAAATGTGTTAACATTTCACAAAATTTATTAACATAAGTGGTATAACTAACTTTATTTTTGTTGTTACCTCAGAAGAAACATTTTGGGGTCCGTAATATAATAAAATATGGCAAAAATATTTGCATATTTCAGAGTATGTTATGAACTCATAAGTACAACATTTGTTACATTATATGTACTTGATTTAGTGAATGGTAAAAGGACATGGAGCATGGAGCATGAATAACAGAGTGGCACTGTATTTCTTTACTTTCTGTACCTATTAATCTTCTAAGATGCACTAAGCTACAAGTTAAATCTAAATACAAATAATTGAGATGACCTAACAATGTCCATTGTTTTATTAACAGAAAATTTCATCTAATTACCTTTTCTCATTGACAGATTAAATAAGCAGCATTTATCTAAAGTTGATAAAAAGATGGAATTTCTACTTTAAGTAGTTGTATTTTACATGAAAAATGGCAGTTGTGGTGAAGCATTATCTTAATGGTCATGTTATTTTTATAGGTCAATTTTCAAATTTTCTGCTAGGAAAAAGTAAGGCTAAATCAAGAGAATGTTTTTCCTTCATTCTGAAGAGCAAAATTTGTCATCAAAGCATTGATACAAGATTATGCAACACAAAATTGTAAAGAATAAATACATTTCTGCACACAATTTTCTTAAGTCTCAAAGTAGGGGAGAAAAATAAACCAAAACCCTTTCCTCTACCTGTCAGGTTTGTCCATTGTCTGGAGCCTCTGACAGAAGACAGACCAACATGAAAAAAATAACAGAAGTTTATCGCAGTGTGTAGTACCCACTCACAATGAAGAACTCAGATGTGAATAGCTCAGGGGGTGGTTAGAACTTGGGCTTATATAGCATCTTAATAAAGAAAAATATATTTTTAGAAAAGTGACAAGACAAAGGAAAAGTGATTTAGGTTTTTAGGAGTGGCAAATTATGAGCAGGTAGATATATAAATATAATATATATGAAAATGTTAAATTATATATATAATATGCCATTTGTAGGATTATATATATGTTGTAATCACATGTATCATATATGCTAATCATATATAGTATCATATATACCAATCTCTCACACACAGACACACACACACACACACACACACATATGATCCTACATGTGACATATTTTGGGGTGGCATATCCTGAATTCTCCTTCAACAGCTATATAGTTTTATATGGATGTGACCAATCACCAATGATATGAGGCAGTCTAGCTAGACAGAAATTTGTAGTGTTCATGAAGGAGGGCCCCTCAAGAGATAGTCAATGTCAGGGACACCCAGAAGAGGTGATGCCCAATGCCCAGACGAGTACAAAGGTCAACTTTGTAGAGTCTGAGAACTGGCAACATTCTGAGATTTAAGAATCTACATCTGGATCTGGACTGTGGCATCAAGGTAGAGTTGTTAAAAGCAATGAATGTAACCTTGAAAAACAAAAATGCCAAGAGAGTTATTGAGGTAACAAGGCATTGAACTTCAGAAAGCAAGTACAGGGCACAAAGTAAAGGAAATACAGAATGGTCAAGAAAATAAGCGATAGATTATTTCACTGGAGTACACACTCAGGTTAGAATGAAGTTAACAGCAAGTTTGATGTAATGTTCAATGTGATAGGTTAAAGGAGTGGATTGGGAAACAGTGGTATCTAAATCTAGGATAACATATTTTCATGCTAATGAATTAACAAATAATTATAAATAGTCTACATTTAACATAGAAAATCAAAGAGCATAAAATACTGGTTGAAATTATTAAAAAGGAATAAGAGATGGAATTGAGGCCTAAAAATAAGAAATCTTATTTAAATATTCATAATATACTACAGCAAAGTTCTAGCTAAGGAAGTTTAACTATTACTGTAATTAAAATACTTTCTTATCATAGAAGGAAGAGTGGATCTGTTTTTAAAATGCATAAAATATGTTTTCTGGCTATTTGTTTGCATTCAGAGTAAAATACACCAAACTAAGCTATCTGTTGTATTTGGGATGAACTGCGAGGGAGTAGACTGGTGGCAATTATTAAAACTATAGATTTTCCTATATTAATTCAATTTTATGAATAATTTTTGGAATTCATTTTTGGCTTTCCCCCAAAAAAATTTAAAATCGATACCA
This sequence comes from Callithrix jacchus, assembly GCF_049354715.1. Classification (NCBI taxonomy): domain Eukaryota; kingdom Metazoa; phylum Chordata; class Mammalia; order Primates; family Cebidae; genus Callithrix; species Callithrix jacchus. The sequence goes on from NC_133505.1 coordinate 107,828,618, forward strand.
GATAAAAAATACCTTGGCCCCACCAGTCTTTAAATTTTGCATTTAATTGAATATTTACATATGATATTTACATATGTAATATATGTAAATAAAAATAATATAAAATAGGAAAATAAATATATAAAATATCTAATTCTTATTTATATATAAATTTATATTATCTTAGGTAATATCTTAGTATGTTTGTGCTGCTAGGACAGAATACCTGACACTAGCTAAATTAATAAGTAACAAAAATTTATCTCACAGTACTGGTAGCCAAGAAGCCCAAATCAAGATATTGGCAGGATTGCTGTCTGGTGAAAGCAACTGTCTGCTTTCAAGATGGCAATCTGTTATATTCTCTGGAGGGCAGAAACTCCCTGTCTTCACATGGTGAGAGAAACTAAAGGGCAAGAGAGTGTTACTTTCAGTCTAGAGTTTTTTTATAAGGAGGCTAATCTCTTTCATGAGTGCTTGATGCAGTGATGACAACTTAATCACCTCCCAAAAGTCTCACCTTTTAATTCTATTTTATTGGAGATTACGTTTTAACATGAATTTTGGAAGGGGCACTCTTAAACCATAGCAGGCACTTTTGTGAATAGTAAGCAATGTTCATATTTATCTATTTAATCATATTCATACTCATTTTATCTATGTACTAAACTATACTATCTATACATATCTATACTCATATTTACTTACTAGAAAGACAGTGTCACTGGTCACTATAAGCATTTATAAAATATAGCCTCAGTACGCTCAATATATGCAAATGCTTTTTTACTTATGACAGGGTTGCATGTTTATAAACCCATCATAAGTTGAACATATCACAAGTCAAAAATGCACTTAATATACTTAAATGCCTAACATCATAGCTTAGCCTTACCTACTTTAAACATGCTCAGAATACTTACATTAACCTACGTTTGGACAAAATCATTTAACACAAAGCCTATTCTACAACAAATTGTTGAATCTTTAATGGAACTTATTGAATGCTTTATGGAAAGTGAAACACAGAGTGGTTGTATGGGTACTTGAAGTACAATTTCTGCCTTTTGTATATGGCTTTTACAATGTCATAAAGTAAAAAAATCACAAGTTTAACCATTGTTAAGTAGGATATCACATTTTGGCATATTTTTGTTATTAAATATTAGCTATAAACTATAAAAATATTTATTAAAAAACATATAGCACACTTAACTGTAGATTGCATCAATTTTAGACTCAATATGTCTGTAAGAAATTTAACAATTTTCTCTACTGTACTTTATAATGAACACATTGCAGCTTTTTTGGTCATGCTCAATTTTAGAAAAATTTTATTTAAAAATAGAGATGCCAAAAACTATCATAAAGAACTTAGCATACAATAGAATTTATATTACATATAGTCCACAATAATTCTACCTCTTATGTTTTAATATAAATATATACCTCAGTAGATATATACATTCTTTTTGTTTTAAATTATCTACCTCTGGATCCCACCAATGTAGAATTTCTCCTGCCTAATTGATCCAAAAAAGTACTCAACTCTGTTATTAGAAATAATAGCATATACATATATAAATAATATAAATTTTAAGGATGTTAGGATGTGTACGGTAGCCTTAGGAATAGTGAACCAAACAATGACCTTATACAAATTTTGAGTCTACCTACCAGCAAATATTACTATTTGTATTTGACATCCAATATAAATAACATAATTGTGAATTGTATTTAATGCTTACTATATTTTACTGCTGTCTCCCTATTATTAACTCATGACATCATGGGGCAGTTATCATCCTCATTTTATAGATGCAGATATGTAGAATAGGCAGATTATATATAAAGTAAGATACCTAAACTATTGTCAGAATTAAATATAAAATAATCCTTAAGCATCTAAAGTAAAAAAGTTGAGCATGATGAATTAGAAACCAGAAAAAAAAATTACTTTTGATATACTGTCAGATTTTGTGCTTCTTTTTTAACCTTATAGAATTTCACACTAGTTTTGGGTAAGTTGGAAACTAGTTGGTCTACTAAACCTTCTTATTTCTTTTCCTTACAGACTAAATTCATAAATAGAGGTCAGAAGCCACATTTGAATCTCATTCCCAAATCTTTCTAATGCTGTTACTTTAGGCAAGTTACCTAACCTCTTTGCGCCTCCCTTGTCAAATAGAAGAAATACATTTTAGTGGGTTGTCCTAAGGATCAAAAGGGATAATGAATTCACATATAAAATGTTGAAAACCTATTTGGCTTTTTATAATTATATTATTGCCATATCTTAAAGGCCCCGTGACTTATGGCATAGAATTTGACAGAGTGCTTGTAGTTTAATTAATCCATTCATTATTTCAGCATTATTTATCATCTGTTGTATGCAAAATCACTGTAGTAGAAACTTAGGGCATACATGTGCATGTGTGAGTGTGTGTGTGTGTGTGTGTGTGTATGTATGTGTGTTAGATGCAATCATAAGAAACTTTCATACAGAATGTGTTTAAACTTGAATCTAGTAGTCTTCTAGATTCAAGCTTTAAAATGAGCCTAATTACAATGATTTGAAATGTGCTATTAGAATAATGTATCCCTATTTAACAGATATTTAAGTTGAGTTAGAAGTTTATGAAAATGATATGTGTCATTCATTGTTTTTCTCAATGGCAGATCATTTTGTTTATGGGTTAAGAAGATGGCCTATTGGACACAGAATTAAATGATGGGTTTTTCTTGTTTTTTTTTTTGTGTGTGCATGCCATGGAAAACTATTCTATTTCCACCTTACAGCAAAAGCTTTGTGATCAGAATCACTTAACTGTTGAAAACAGTCTGTTTATTACTTCCTTTGTAAACTTCTGCCAACAGTTTAACATTTCTGAGCCTCAGTTGCCTTAGCTATTCAAGAAACCAGCCTACATCACAGTGTCACTGTGAGGATTAAATATATAATTTTGATACCACTTGACAACAATGCATGGCCAGTAGTGGATTCTCCATAAATGACATCCATTTGTCTCAAGATAAACATGCTAATTTCTGCACAAATGTGCCATTTCTGCATATTAGTTTAAGTGCTATTAAGTTCTGAGTACAGTTCATCATTCTCAAAGGATCTTTTGATCCTCGTTTGTACAAATGTGACAATTGAATAAGAATGCAGTTGTGAAAATGTTAATTTATTTACTTTTAAATCTAAGAGTAGGTAGTTGCTTATTTTAATGGTCTAGGTGAGGTTAACTGAATGAAAGAACATGACTCATAGCTAGTTTTAATATCAAATTGTTGATTTTTTTAATGATTTTGTTATTTAAGTAATTATATTTACATTAGAAAGACAAATTTTAGAAAGTGTAGCCTATGCAGTTTGGTGATCTAAAGGCCTAAGAAATGGTCAAGAATTTAATCTGATGCACTAATATCTAAGATAAGCTTGGTCAATACTTTTTAAATCCACATTAACCAATCAGAAGAATGTTTCAGACAAAAATGAAATGAAGAGTTTTTAGGTGAATTTGACTAAAGGATATTAGGAATTCTCCAGCTTTATTATGCAGAGAGGAAATATTATGTTGATCTTTCATTTGCCTATCCAAAAGAACTCATACATATTTTATTGATTAATCTTCAGAATACCCTGTGACCAAATTGAACCAGAAGAGGACAGTAAAATTATTAAACAGACACATATGTTGAAATGGAACCAAATCACTTCTCCATAAAAAAATCCCTCTGTATTCTATTCATTCATTCATTCTCCAAATATTTACTGAACATCTACTCTATGTAGTGTATGATATTACATCATGTGAAGGATAAGAAAAATATAAATAAATAGATAGATTACATGATGTTTGCATCAGTTTAATAAGAAAAGTGAAACATAGCCTTAAATCATTGAAAAAAAATGCTAGCATGTAGTGAGAAATGTGTATAGAAAACAGTGCATTTAGATGAGCATTTTTTTTTCAAGACGGAGTTTTGCTCTTGTTACCCAGGCTGGAGTGCAATGGCGCAATCTGGCCTCACCGCCACCTCCACCTCCTGGGTTCAGGCAATTCTCCTGCCTCAGCCTCCTGAGTAGCTGAGATTACAGGCACGTGCCACAGTGCCCAGCTAACTTTTTGTATTTTTAGTAGAGACGGGGTTTCACCATGTTGACCAGGATGGTCTCGATGTCTTGACCTCGTGATCCACCTGGCTCGGCGTCCCAAAGTGCTGGGATTACAGGTATGAGCCACCACGCCCGGCCCTAGATGAGCATTTATCTATTTTTTGTTTAGGCTGTAATTATAACTTTACAGAAACATACAACATGAGAAGGTTATATGCCCAATTAAGAAGAAGAATGGTTCACTTCCTTTGTAGTTACCTCACTGCACTTGGAAAAAAAACTATATTCCTGTGATAAAGAAACTCAGAAACATGAGCATGTTGAGCAAGCTGGTTGATAGAACCACAGGTTTCATTGTAAGATGCTCAGCACATACATACTCTATTCAAGCTAGAGAATTTTATAGCTGCCACCAGTTTGAAGTACTCCAAAAAGTGCTACCACAATCCTAGAGTTACTGCCAAACCCAGGCTCCTGGTATTTCTGCTGAAAACATAGCAGTCAAATGGTTCTCTCTGTTCCTTCTTTCTTCCATTGCCTTGAGTGTTGAATGCTGTTTTTGCAAATTGTCTCCCCACATTCCGTCTGGTCACTCACCACTAGAATCGGGTCTCAAATTTACTTTCAAATTGACCTGGACTCCCACTATTCCAGCTTTTCAGTTATCTGGTTCTTTAGTTCATGCAACAAAAGGCACCTCTGAGTCTGCCCATAGTGGCTGAGTTAGGAGCCCCATATCAGTCAAAAGCTATTTCCAGATCCTGCTCTTTTGTGAAACTCTCAGGCCTTGTCTACACTGCACTCACTTTCAGCTGAGAATTGTGTTCTCTTACCTAACTACACTTGAGCGTCCTCAGTCCCTCAAAGGTATCCTGGATTGTGGTCTTGATTGTTTTTCTCCTAGGAGTTTCTTTGGCTCCTGGTAAATTTATCCACTTTCTTCCTAGCAACTTTCAAGTCCTGGGTACTGCTGAGGAGTGAAGGACAGAGCAGTGTTTGTAAATACATGTATACAATTGCACTGTAAGGAACAGAGGAGAGAGCAGTCTTGGTAAAAACCAAATATCTGTGGCCACCAGAGAGAAGGTGCAGAGTTGGCTTTAATCTACTTTAAAAAAAAGTGACTAGATGGATCTCCTAACAATATGAAAACCTACCCTAAGGGGACTTGGAGGCTCATGCCTGTAATTCCAGCGCTTTGGGAGGCCAAGGTGAGAGGATTGCTTGATTTCAGGAGTTCAAGACCAGCATAGGCAACATAGTGAGACTCCTTATCTACAAACAAAATGGAAAAAATTAGCCTGACATGGTGGCACATGCATGTAATTCCAGCTCTTTGGCAGTCTCAGGTGGAAAGATCACTTGATCCTAGGAGGTTGAGGCTGCAGGGAGCCATGATCATGTGATTGCACTCCAGCCTCAGTGACAGAGAGAGACTCTGTCTCACAAAACAAACCAACCAACCCTATACAAAGAGAATTTGATGTTTCTATCTTTTGACATAGAGCTAAATTAATAATGATAATTAATTTTTATTGTTATTGTAGCATCATCAAATACAGGGCACCCCTGCTATGAATGTTATAAAAATTTGACAGTTTGTTGTCATTGGGAAAGAAATTTGGGGTGAGATAGGGCTCAAACTGGATCTTGACTATAAATATAAACATAAAATAGCATTTTGATAAAAATAGATGAGAGTAGGAAGGCCATATAGGAAGATCATGGAAATCCATTAAAGATATTAGAACAGGAGAGTGCAATAAAAGCAATATCATTTACCATTCATTGCTAAATATCATGCAATTTGTGTTGATTATATAAAGATATATTTGACTTACACTAATTCTAAGTCTCACACAAATGCTATGAGATGAGCATTATTTCTTACTTTACAGATAATGGAACTGAGGCACCAATATATTTAGTACATTTAATTAGTAAGGTTTAGGCTGAGCATTTAAGATCCATCCCTTCTAACTTGATAACTAGTACTTTTCCTGCTCTGTCCTGCTTCTAGAAAGACACATCTGGTGGCTCTGTGCAAATGCATCAGACACATTCCAGCAGGTAGCAGGAAGCGGCAATTCATGCCTGCATTAATAAGGACTGGTATAGAGCACAGGGGCTCAAAGGAATGATGGAATGGGAAGATCCATAGGGAAGATCCATATTTTGAGATAGAGAAGGATAATACAGAGACAAAAGAGGCCTTAGAGATTTGGAGCTTAGGTGACTGGGAGGACTATAAGGCTTTTCACAGAAAGGGGGCTATTGGAAAAGCAGGTGGCTTGAAAGGGAGATGGTATTGATTGCAAACAAGAAGTATTTAAGATGATGGTAACACCTTAAAAGAAGAGAGGTCCAACAAACAGCTGGAAGCTGAAAAATTGTTTCAATAATTTTATAAGCCATTTCTATAATGGCTCAGTTTTCTATTTGTTTCAGAAATGGAAAAAAAGCTTTTTAGACTTTTGGGAGCATAGGTTTACAATTCTTCAGAGAAAAAGACTTAGTCAACCTCTTTGGCCACCTAGACTAAATGACTTTAGAAACTGAGAGAATTTAAGTAGTATTGAATGTCAAAGAATTACTGCATACTTATTTCTCAGCAGTCATGCCAGAAGAGCCTCTGGCTCCATAGCACATGTCTCAGGAACCTTAGGAGTAATGCCTTGGGAGAAGAGATGTTAATATGAATTCTGGTTCTGGTTTTCAAGCAAAATATTACTCTTGCTAAATGTTGTCTATAAAATAAACTCAAGTTTCATTCGCAGCCTTCAAATATTTATTCCTATTTCCATTTTTTCACTAAATCAAAAGGAAAAGGGAAATGAATAAGTGATAAATGAAAGACTGCAAGATATCTTTAAAATATGAACTTCTCTAGCCCCTAAGGCAGGTGCACATAAATTTAACTGACAAAAATTTGCCTAGTTTTTCTTATTTGAAAATCTTAACTGTTATTTTAACTAAAATTTGAAACAAGGAAAATCTCAATAAGGTAAATTTAGATGTTACTTATTCACTTTTTAAAACATCATAATTTGAATATTTACTATTTAAATTTTATTATATAGATGATACATACTGTAGAAAATTTGTAAGCTATAAAAATATGTGGAAGGAAATTAAAATTTTCCATTAATTAACATACCAAGCAAGGAAAATGATAATTTTCATTTTAAGGACCAGTAGAAATGCTCTTAACCTACCTTCCCTTAAATTTGGAAAGAGTAACCAAAGCTCTGTATCCACTGGTTAAAATATACTGATTGATTTCCACAGAAACCAGAAAATTCACCATCAATAGGCTCCTATCATGTTTCTGTATTTTGACTCCATTGTTTGGTATTCTTGAAAAAGGTCAGTATTATGCCCATCAGTGATAGACTGGACAAAGAAAATGTGGCAAATATGCTTCATGGAATACTATGCAGCCATAAAAAATGATGAGTTTGTGTCCTTTGCAGGGACATTGAAGAATCTGGAAACCATTATTCTCAGCAAATTGTCACAAGAACAGAAAATCAAACACCACATGTTCTCACTCATAGGCAGGTGTCAAACAATGAGAACACATGGAAAGAGGGAGGGGAGCATCATACACTTGGATCTGTTGTGGGAGGGATAAGGGAGGGACTGCAGGGGGTGGGGAGGTTGGGGAGGAATAACATGGGGAGAAATGACAAATATAGGTGACAGGGGATGTAGACAGCAAACCACCTTGCCATGTGTGCACCTATGCAACAATCCTGTATGATCTGCACAAGTACCCCAGAACCTAAAGTAAAATTATTTTAAAAAGTCAGTATTATTTTTTCTACAACCAGTTATGCTTGTTGTACCTACTATAATTTATAATTCAATTAAACATCACATAAAATAATTAAGTACAAGTGTGTGCCAGCATAACATTGTTTCTATGAAAACTCAAATGACTGAATGAACAAAATGACAAATACTTTGCAAGTATTTCTTTATTCTTGTTTCACTTAAAAGAAACAGCTGAAAATCATAGATAATCCATGATGTTTGGAACGTAAGCAAAACAAGAGGAATTCCAGTCAGGAGACCCATGAACAGGGTCTTGGCTCTACGTTAATACATTTAGGAATATATTTACAGTTAGATGTTTTACATTAACATAAATTTTGAAGTATATGTGCCTTAGTTGTTTAAATTAACTGGACAAATGTTAGCTATGATTACTTTGGAAAATTATAATAAATTTTCTGTGCCCTTGTACATATTTTATTATAACTAGAATCTTATGATATACACAGCTTGCTTAATGTTTTCTTACATTAATTTATCATTCATTTAAAGTTTTCTATGTCTCAGGCACTGTTTTGGAATAGAGCTATAGTGGTGAATGAGTTAGAGTTCACCTTCTATGTGGTATATATAATATATAAACAATGAAAGAAAACAAATTAGGATAAAAAGATGGAGAGTGATTTAGGAGTGTGGAGGGCCCTTTAGATAGCATTGTGGGAGAAAATTATATGTGGAATAAGTCCTAAGGGATAAGAAATAGGTAGCCATGCAAAGACTTATCAGAAAAGCATCTCAGGTAGAAGAAATAAAGTGCAAATTTCTGAAGATGGAAAAAGCAAATGCATCTGAGGGAAAGAAATAACTCAGCACACTGATAGGTTATCTTTCTTTCATAATTTGGGATGAAAAAAATTAAGGGTATCCTTCTGATGCATTATATTTTAATTGCCTATTAGATATCCAAGAGGAAATATGTGGATTTGTTCACTGTTGTATTCTCTGAGCCTTTAACAGTATTTGGCACATTAATAGTCACTCAATCAACGTTTGTTGAATGAAGGAAGGAATTACTTTGCAAAGGAAAAATTTTGAGATGGGTAATGTTTTATGCACTTGAAACTCAGGTGAAAGGATTGTAGAATAAATTTGTGAGTTGTTAGCACATAGATAATATTTACAGCTAAGAAACTGGATAAGATCATCCAAGGACATAGTGTGCAAAGAGGAAGTCCAAAGAGTGACCTTAAAAATTAAGAAGAAAAAGAGAAGCAAAGATGATTGAAGGTGTGAAGTAAGGCAGAAGGAAAACAAAAAGAATATGATTTCTGGAAGCTTAGAGAAGAAAGTGTTTTGAGAAGGATAGTGGTCAATTTTGTCAAATCAAGCTATGAGCACTGCTTAATTATGGTAAGTTTGGAGAACTAATCATTTTCACTTGACACATAAGCATTCTTTTTTTTGGATTTGGAATTTTTCTTTCTTTTTTTAAATTGCATTTTAGGTTTTGGGGTACATGTGCAGAACATGCAAGATAGTTGCATAGGTACACACATGGCAGTGTGTTTCTTAGTGACCTTAATACAATTGTCTTCCTGGAGTGGTGGGGACAAAAGCTAAGCTGGATTGTATTGAGGGAATGTGAGGTGAGAGAGAAGAGGCATCAGGTCTAACCAGCTATTTTGATGGGGTTTCAATTTAGGATACCATAGAAATGAACCTGAAGAGACACATAAAGTCATGGAATTTTTTTTTAATGTTGAGTTTTTAAGGCATGTTTATATACAGGTATAAATATTCCAGTAATGAGGGGAAATTAATATTTGTAGAAAAGAACGGACATACTTGCAAAGCTGAAATCTAAGGAGGGGACACTTAGAAGGAGTTAGTCTTGGTTAGAAGCAGGGATTGGTTTTTCCCTTATAAGAAAAGAAAAGGCACAGTATGAAAATTCAGATGAAGGTAGGTGGGTAAATTTGGGCAGGGCAGCTGGGTAGATATTTTCTCCATTTTGTTAGTGAAAACTGAAGTTACTTTACCAGCAGAAAAGACAGTGAATTGGGAGAAAAATTTAGAAGGTTTGAGAAGGGGTAATAAAAGCAAAATTATCATTTTGGAAAGTGGGAAAGTGAATATTCTAGGGAAATATAGAACATTGTCTGGGTTTATAGCACACTTGTGATTAGGGGCCATAAATGTTAAGTGAGTTCCTGCTAAACCCAGAATGACAGTTAAGTCAGCAAATAGTTAAGTTTAATGAGCTTAATTTCTCTGAGAGACCATGATGGAGAATAAGAGGGAAAAGAGATGCAGGTATTTATAAACAAATAATCATAATACCAAACCACAGAAATTAGATAGGAAGTGAGGGAATGTGAGAGGTGTTGGACAGTAAACATATGGATTAAATTTCTCCCTGGGGGTGAAAAATAAGTGGAATAGGGTCATTTGAGTCATTGGGCTGGGAGAATAGGGTATGGGTTAAAAATGAGCTACATGCAGAATAATTGCTGGGTGAAAATATAGATGCAATTAAATTTTATTAGATAATTTAAAATTGTTTTCTAAAATTTCTGGACCACTTTATACACTCTCCAGTGTGTGCTGGAGTAATAGCATAAGTATGCTATTACTTATTATGTTTTTAAATCAATAATAATTCTTAGGAAGTTATTTGGACTTATTTGTTTAACAATTTAAATAGAATTGAATCTCACTATTGATCGATATACTTGTCTTTTTTCAGAATATATAGCCTCCTCCCTTCTACCCATCCCCAGAAAAAAAAACCCATCTAGTGAAAACAGTAATACTGAAAGAGGTTCTATCCATGAAACAAATGTAGAATTTTAAAATATGAGCCTCTAATGTTTTATCAGCCATAATTTATTCACACTTCAAAGATATCAAGCATTTTATTGCAACTAAACAAGGAAACATTGAGTTCTATCATATTCATTTTAAACTATTAAGATTATCTCAACAGCTAAAATTAATAAATATAAATTGGGCTTTATTTTATTTTTATACATAAAATATATCTAAATCCACATTCTAACTTTCATATATATTTATATAATATATTTATATATTATATTTATATGTATTCATATACTTATGAATGTTATAATATATATGTTTGCAGAATTTTATCTCCTCCTCAGCAACCATGTCATAGATTTTTAAACACAGACTACTTTTCTTCTAACTCGGCTTTTAATTTGGAAGCAGTAACTTGGCATTATTGTGTATAAAATAACCTGAATTGTTTTTTCTTTCCTTAAGAAATGTACCCTTGTCTTGCTTGCTTAGTAAAGCAGTATACCTCAATTCAGCTTTGTTAGTCTTCTTTAAAAAAAAAAAAAAAAACTGTAGCCTATTTGGTAATTCCTTTTTACTGTGAAACATGTATAAAGTCCTACAAAAATGCCAAAAATTTTACTATATTTATTGCTAATATTTGCTAAATTTATTTTACTATATTTATTGTTAAACAGCCTATTAGAAGTGCGACCTGCTGAACACAGTGGTGTATGCAAAGGGTACATACGAGGTACATATGGATTAAATTTCTCCCTGGGGGTGAAAAATAAGTGGAATAGGGTCATTTGAGTCATTGGGCTGGGAGAATAGGGTATGGGTTAAAAATGAGCTACATGCAGAATAATTGCTGGGTGAAAATATAGATGCAATTAAATTTTATTAGATAATTTTAAATTGTTTTCTAAAATTTCTGGACCGCTTTATACACTCTCCAGTGTGTGAAGGACCCTAGAAGCTGTCCTTCATTTACACTCACAGTAGCAGTTTGAATAAGGCATCTGTATAGTCATCAAATGTGTATATTTTCGGCCTTTCCGTGAAGTTATTGTAAACAGGCCGGGCGTGGTGGCTCAAGCCGGTAATCCCAGCACTTTGGGAGGCCGAGGCGGGTGGATCACGAGGTCAAGAGATCGAGACCATCCTGGCCAACATAGTGAAACCCCGTCTCTACTAAATACAAAAAAATTAGCCGGGCATGGTGGCACATGCCTGTAATCCCAGCTACTCGGGAGGCTGAGACAGGAGAATTGTTTGAACCCAGGAGGTGGAGGTTGCGGTGAGCCGAGATCGCGCCATTGCACTCCAGCCTGGGTAACAAGAGCTAAACTCCGTCTCAAAAAAAAAGAGGCTATATATTTTCTTTCTCAATTTTCTCTGTATGCTATGTTACTTATCCTCACATCATTAGATGAAATGCATATGAACTCTCCTTACAACTGGGTATTGAACTTGACTGGTCATTGCTTATTAGAACTTTTTCATTTAATGATAGTCTCTCTTTATAAGACATAAGTGTTACTTTGGAGGGGGGTAGGAATAGCTCCATGGAAAATATATGTGTACAAGTGGTGGAATTTTTCCTGAAATTAAAGGAAATAAGGAGTTTGGTCAATGCATCAAATAAATTAAAATAGTGATGGTTAATGCAACCAAATCTTCTGTCTTATTATGCTATCAATGTAAAATAGCAATCATTTATAATTGTCATCAAATGACTAAGTGTGATAAAAATATTTTGCATACCAAATAATTTCTCTCTCAGTTTTGATACTTTAAATTTAAAATGTTGATATACCATTCTTTAAACTGCATTGTTTCTGTTTATTTAATGAGCTGTTTAAAATAAATTTTTTAAGAAGTGCAATAATAAAAAAATAAACCAGCAATGTTAAAAAGTATGTGAGGAGACATGCAGATTTTAATCTTCTTGTTGCTGTTGTATTCAATATTTTGTTGTTATCGAAATGTGCCCACAAGAACACAGCTGGCCAGAATATGCTTCTGTGGTCTTAAGTAGTTCTGTATTGTCCTGTAAATGACTCAGCTACACATCAGTGAATATGCTTCAAGTTTTGATTTTGTTTTTAGTTCAAAGATGTACATCATGAGGACATCACCCAGAGACAGATGTATCATATTTTGTTTCATATCTCATAGTGAAAGCTAAATTTTCTTGTTTTTATTCTACCAAATACAGTGCTATGTACATAATAGTTTTAAAAATTAAACATTTTTGAATATGCTAGAGAATATTAACCAATGCATAATAAAATTAAATCAAGTAGGTGTGTGCCATCACATTCTATAAATATATACCACCTGAGACATGTCGGTTGGGATATTTGTTATTCAAATATTCTCTCTCATATTGTTGTATATTTACAAATGTGTGTCTGTACTATGCAAACATTGATTGCTTTTAAAATTTTATATTATTATGAGGACATAATAGGTCATCAAATATATATCAAATATTATCAAATATCATCAAATATTGTGTCTGTTTTGCTCCTTTGAGAAACAAATGACAAGATGAGATTAAATGCACGACAGATTTATTGGCAGACATGCCTGTGAAAGATAAATAGGCAGGAGGTTAAAATAGACAGAGTTTTCAGACTGTGATATAGGTCTGAAACCTGTAAAAGGAGACAGTGCCAAAATTCACAGACAGATCAATGGGGATTCTTAGAGCCACAGCTTTTCATTAGAGGAATTTTGTACAGGAATGGTCTTGCTCTAGCAAGGCTGCCAAGCTCAATCACTGGCTGGAAGCAGCCTATCGAAGTGTGGCCCATTGAACACAGTGGTGTATGCAAAGGTGCAGAAGCTGGAGGTTGTCATTTACTTATGTTCCCAGGAGCAGTTTGAGCAGGGCATCTCCATAGTCATTAAATATATGTATTTTGGCCCTTTTGGTGAAGTTATTGTTAAGAGGATATGTATTTTCTTTCTTAATTTTCTTAGATAATATGTTCACCCTGATGGGCTATGTCCTATAAGTGTTTAAGTGTAAATACATAAGAGAATGATGATGGATTCTGTAGCTGCACCCTAGGCTCTGAATTTAAAAAACAACAACAAAAACCCAACTGAATCAAATCTCAAGATATATGCCTCGATTATGGGGCAGTATGGGCTTATATATCTTTGCAATTGAATAAGGACATATTTTAATTTGACTCATAATGCTATTAAGAAACAAATGTATAATTGTAAGAGAGTTATTGCATTTCAATGAGGAATGCCAGCAATGTTCAATGAAATAGAAAAACCTGTAAGCAATATGAAAAATAGTACAATCAGACAGCAAGGTACATAGATTTAATAATTGAGTTAAGAATAGCCATATTACTTATGTGTGCTATATATATATATATGAATTGTGATAGTATAGTCTCCCAGAAGGTAAAAGTCTACAAGTGGGAAAAGAGTGAATAGGAACTCATACACAGTGAGCTCTGGAAAGGTGCTCAACTTACTTGATGTTAATTAATCGATCACAATTTAGCCTTTGATTTATAAAGTCTTTGATTCTCAGCCAAAAAAAAAAAAAATCAGAAAGATTGCAAGATCTCTCAGTATATCTAGATGAGAATTTATTATTGTTATTTTTGAACTAGTTATCATTGATCAGTAACATAGATGAAAGCTCAGTAACAGGATACATGAATGCTCATTGCATACCAACCATTGTGTTGGGTAATGTTGATAAAATGGCAAGCAAATCAAGTGTTACCCTTCCCTTGTTAATTAGTTAAAATTTCATGCATTCACTCCTTAAACAAAAATAATAATGTTTCCCAATTGCTTTTCTGGGCACTGGGGATACAATAATAAGTAAATGAAACAAACAAATGAATGAATAAATAAACAAGTGCCAAAATGCAACTGGCTAGCAGCTGTGTAATCTTTCTTAGTAGATGGAATCTTTTATTCCACATTTAATACTGTTGAGTTCCTTAATAGATTATACTACAAACTCTGCATTATAGACCTTAACTTGAGATACAGATTGTTTAAAAGACAATAAAAATATCTCTGAAGAATTTCATTGTTTAAAAAAAAGGAAATCAGCATTATTCAACATTTCTTACTGTACATCTTTAAAATTATCTTAATCAGTTGCTTTTTGGGATACTACATTATTATTTTAATAAAAAGACATATAAAATTATATAATATAACTCTTCAAAGATACTTCTGTTAGTGATTTGATAAGTTTTAGTGAGCAAATCCATCCACACATACATTTTTACATAAATTTAATTTCATGCCCATTGTCATTCTTTAAAATTTACCTTGTAAAATTACTACAGTATATGGGCATATGCTAATTTACTGATAAATATGTAGATTGTTTTCCATTACTTAATAAACAATTCTAAGAAGAATATACTTTTATATTTATGAATCTCTATAAGAGTTGTTTTTTTTTAGGTGAAATTTTTAGGAAGAGTACACTTGATCAAAATTTCTACATATTTTACTTTTTTGACAAATATTTTCAAATGGCTATTCAATCCTTGTCTAATAGTTTTCCAGTTTTTCCTCTGTTATAGGTTGATTATGTCACCAACAAATATATTTTAAAATCCTGACCCCCAGGTACCTAAGAATGTGACTGCATTTGGAAACAGGGTCTTTGAAGATGTTATCCAGTTAAGATCAGCTCATTAGGGTTGGCCCTAATCCAGTATAATTGATTTTTCCTTATATAAATTATTACATTACTTTATACCCCATAAATATATTCAACTATAATTTGTCAATTTATAACTTTAAATATTAAAAATAATTTTAAAATAGATGTTATAACAGAAGAGGGAAATTGGAACACAGGCATGCATACAAGGAGAGCACTGTGTGAAGACACAGGCAAACAGGGAGAATACGAGGTGAAAAGGGAAGCGGAGGTTGGGATTATGTCACTGCAAGCCAATAAGTAGTAGTTGGCAAACACTGGAAACTACAGGAAAGACATGAAACAAATCCTTCTCTAGATCCTTCAGAAAAACCATGGCCCTGCAGAAACCTTAGTTTGGACTTCTGGCCTCCAGACCTGAGAAAACAAATGTCGATTATTTAAGCCATGCTAGTTTGTGGTAACTTGTTAAGGCAGTCCAGGAAAACTAAAAACCACCTCTAGCATTTGAGAGTGCTTCTTTATCCTCATAGTCACCACTGAGCATTCTCACTACTTTATTACTCTGTCCATTAGAAAAGTAAAATGACAAAGATACCTAATACATTTAAAACTAAATGAAGATCATGATATAAAAGGCAGAGAAGTATCACATTATTTGTATATATGCATGTTTGTCTATTTACCAACATACTTACCTGTTAATCCTTTACTTTGTTTGATGAAAAAATTTAAGCAGTTATTCTCTAGTTAATAGAGAAAAAAAATGCTTTAAAAAGACAGGAAAAGAATCTTCCATTAAAGAAATAGATAGCTAAGCTCAGGTGTCATCCTCCCAGCCAAATAACTGGGCTTTTCTCAGAGTAGGTATTTAAGTTTATAGCTATAGCAGTAACTGGATTGCAGGGTTCAAACAGTATGTTTCTATTTTCTGGCTAGCCTCTTATCTCTCAGCTTCAGGGTTTGGCACAGACCTAGGATGGCACAGACTCATCTGCCATTTCTATGAGATAGAAGTCAGAGAAGCCACTAATGTTCAGCCTTTCTCTCATAGGGGTTTGCCTCGCTGCTAAAATATGCAGTTGGTCTAAATGAGAAATAGCTTTCTGACAGTGTCAATTCAAGAATGTTCTGGGTTTATTATTAACTCTGGGGATTATATCATGAGAGGCAAAAACTCCTACAAATCATTGATCAATGCCACTGTTTAATATGGTTGGTCTTAGGTTGATTTGATCAGAATGACATTTACTATGTTTTGAGTACAAGATGAGACCTCTTATGTTCCTCATTGTGGAGATAATTTCAAATAGAATGTACCGTAAATGTCATCTCCTGAGATGACAAGGCAGTTTCAGAGTGTAAGGTAGGAAAGTCGAGATGGTAGAACAGGGGATTTGTAGTCAGAAGTCTGCATTCTGGTTGTGGCTTTGCTGCTTACTGGCTGTGGGCATTTGGAATGGTAACTTGAACTGTGTTCTCATCAGTCAAATGGGCTTATAACGTATACCTCAAAAGATGATTGTGACGATCAAATGTGACCATATTTATACAAATATTTTGGAAATAATCTAGTGTTAAATATATGTAAAATGTTTTCAGGTCCCAAAATTTTAGTTTGAATCAAGAGTGATGGGACTTTGACACTTCTGTTTTCTCTTTTATAAATCTTTTCATCAAATTTAATCTAAAGATTAAAATATAAACACTTTATAATAATTAAGAGTTTGTTGATTTGGGGCTGGCTTTGGGCAAAAGAGTATTATCACTGAGGGCTGCTCCTGTAGCTCATCCATTCTTTCAATTCTACAATTTCCCTCTTTTCCATGTAGGCTCAGTCTTCACCTGGGGTCACAAGACTTCCCTGCCATGCTTAGCACTATGCTTTGTTGAAGCACCAGCGTAGAAACATTATTATATTTTCTGTGAAAAAGATGAGGGAAATTGAGATAAAAAGGGGAAAGTTATTTTTTATTCATTCAGTTATTTATAATCTCACTCTGTCACCCAGGCTGGAGTGTAATGGTGTGATCTCGACTCACTACAACCTCTGCCTCCTGGGTTCAAGCAGTTCTCTGACTCAGCCTGCCAAGTAGCTGAGATTGCTGGTACCCACCACTGCACCAGCTAATTTTTTGTATTTTTAGTAGAGACAGGTTTCACCATCTTGGCCAGGCTGGTCTTGAACTCCTGACCTCATGATCCACCTGCCTCAGCCTCCCAAAGTACTGGGATTACAGGTGTGAAGCACCGCACCGCGTCATGGGAAAAGTTACTTAAATAAGTATGTTCATATCTGGTTTCTAAGCCTTTGGAAGCTTCTATGAAGAGCTATTTTGTTTTACTCAGACTTTTTATTTTGGTTGACTATGATACCTGTCCGCGGTAACATTGAAGTTGTTATTCAGTGGATGAAACCTTGCTGAAGTGGCTCTCTGGACACCCTAAAATAGCCACTTCCCCCTTGATGAGTACACATAAGGATTCTTTGGAACAGTAGGAATCTTTAGGGCAATGCATGGAAGTTCACAAGAGAAAAACACATTTTCTATGTTGGCTTTTGTAATTGCACCTATCTATCCCAGTTACCATTTTCTGGTTTTTACATTGGTAGCTTAATTGGCTGCTAAATTTTAGAAGATAAACTCTGAATGTTTATGACTAAAATTAGAAAAACTTAAAAATATTATTTAAAAGAAATTCAATGTGATAATAAAATTCACTGACTGTATAGCAAATATGTTGTCAAATATAAATGCCCACAAAATAATATTTTTAAAATATTTGAAACTAACATTTTTTCCATCTGTATCCTAAACTTCATTCCATAATTTGAGATACAAAAATTCATTATTTTAATATATAATCTGGAAAGTAATATTCATGACCATCTACTTAGATATGATCTCTCTATGTAGTTGTAATATTATTAATAAACTCTATAATGCAATAATTTGTATTAAATAAGATGAGTGAGCTTAAATAGCTTTGTTCTTACTTACACTTTACTTCCTTGGGAAACCAGTGACCTATATCCAAACCCTCTGAAGCAAAGCATTGAAATAAAATGTTTGTAATGCTGTGATGAGAATTTAAATGTCACAGAGTGCTGTTGACATACATGTAAGATCAAAAGAGGAAGTGTGTTATGACAGATAAATCAAAATAGTAGAAAAGTCTGTTAAGGCCTGAACTCAAAGTATAACTAAAAATATATAGTGGCATTTTCATGTATTCTGGGCACACAAATCAGCTACAATTGGCCAAACTGTTACATGATGAAAGCCAGCAAACAAGATTTTTTTCCTCAAAAATAGTAGACTGTGGCATTATACATGACATTTAGAAAATCTTCTTATTGTAGCTGTTTCTATCAGTATTTCTATTAACAGTTGATTTAAAAATTGTATTTATTTTGTACCTCAAACTTTCTTCAAGTGGTAAAATAAGAACTACAAAAAATCCCCTATATGGGTCAAATTACTTACCCCAAATGATTGAGTAAATTTGCAACAAAGCTGAAATTAGATTTTTTTAATCATCAAAAATAATTGAAATTGAATGGAGCCAATCATAGAAAAATGTATGTTTAGCTCCTCAACACATTAAAGTTCCTTTTTGGGCCATAGGATGACAGTCTGTTGCTATCTTTTAGAGCCTTGCTACCCTGTGTGTGGTCCACTGGGCAGCAGCATCAACGTCAGTGCAGAAATACAGAATCTCAGGCTCTAGCCCGTACTTACTGAATCAGTTTGTCTTCTAACAAGATCCTCAGGGATTTATATGCCTACTTAATTTGGAGAAACATTGATTTAAAACATCACTATATACTTTCTCAATTTTTTTTCTTACAGGCAATAAATGTAATTTACTAAGGTGGACTGCAATAAAAATATTAATTTTGTCATAAAATGTCAAATATTCATTTCGGTATTTATATATGTAAGAGTCTGAGAAAGCCAGACTCCAAAGAGTGAACCATGCAATATGTATTTTATTTTCTACTAATAAGGTATTGATTTTTGTTACTGGTAAAGATTTAAAATTATCCAAATACTGCATTAAAGTGGTAAAGTGTTTGAGAGAAATAAGGCCTCAGAGCTGAATTTTTACTTTGATCACCACTGAGGAGCACAGCATTCTCAAATGCATGTAATATCATTGTCTGACTAGAATGTTCTTGCTCAAATCACTGTTCAACAGAATACTGTTTAGATCTTATTTACAGTTTCCAATTGGACTTTAGGTAGGAAGTTGTTGTAGGCTATGAATTCCACACAAAGGCACAATCACATAGTCATGACTCTTTCTCCTCGAATATTTTGCATGCTATCTCATAAAATGTAGAGTTCTTCAAAAGATTAGGCCTATCTCCCTACCAGTATTGAATTGGGTGTATAAACAGAAACATACTTTTAAATGTGTTTGGTAAAGATAAGTAAAAAAAAAAAATCTAATTTTTTATTTTACAATGTAGACTTGTCACAAAGAATAAAGAATAGGAGAAGAGATGAAAGCAGTGCCTCTTTCTAAGTGTAGGTGGGCAGGCTGTCAGGAAAAAGATGGAAATATGACTAAAGGTCAACATCTACTGTCTTTCAGTTTGTGAGAACCATTCATTGTTTAAAAAATTATATCATTAATAAACTTAGAGACATGGTGACTGTCATCACTACTGATTTAAATCCATGAAAACAATCTCCCGAACTTTTCTTTTTTAAATTTTATAACTCATGTGAATTCGTTTTTTTTTAAGGACTTGTGAAATTTGCTATGGCTATCCTGGTAATTCTGAATGCT
Source organism: Callithrix jacchus (assembly GCF_049354715.1). NCBI lineage: Eukaryota > Metazoa > Chordata > Mammalia > Primates > Cebidae > Callithrix > Callithrix jacchus. Next base: position 107,848,765 of record NC_133505.1, read on the forward strand.
AATTTTCTTCTCATGATTCAATTAGTGAAGATCAAAAGTCATTATTTGTTTATAAACACCTAATGTCATTGATTAGTTATGTTTAATAAAAAATAGATATTACTCAAGAAATAAGTTTATCAAAGGAAAGATTCAAGGTGGGCTTTATAATCTTCAAGCATGAAGTCTGTTAGGAAAAATAAGATATTCAGTAAAGGATGATGATAAATCAGTTTCTCTTTATTGAAGCTACTTTTACATTTTCATTCCAGCTCAGTCTAAGTCTGCATGACAAACAACTATTTCTTGCTAGCTTCTGTAAAAATGTTTAAACTCTTTTTGGTAATCAGGACTTTTAAACATTTTTAATAATGATTTGGATAGAAATAAACAAACTTATAATTACATTTGTGACAGAAAGGTGGACCTTCTAATACAGGTATTTTTAAATATATCTCTATCCTGAACCAGTTAGAACAACCTAGCCATTCTTTTTCTCCTCATCTGCTATTCTCTAAAATATGAACATGAGATAAAAATGAAGTATATGCTATGTTTTTACCCTAAGCTTGAATTAGGAATTGCTTTCTTTCCTTCATATCAGAGTAAGTTAAAATTATTACATTCTTTTTATTTAAATTATCAGTTAAAATGTGCTGCTTTTAAAATATGCTTTCTTTTTAGTAAAATAAAGATCCACTCTTCTTTCTAATTTGAAAATGCAAACAAATATATATATTTTAAAGTAAAATGTACATTTGTTATTTGCAGGGGTCATATAGAATAGAGGTAGGTTACCAGAGTGCCTCTCCAGAGCTGATAAAGCACTTTAGCATTTGTAAAGTTCTTTTTTAGTATCAGGAGAACCAAAAGCACATACTTCCAAAATTAAAAGGTAAATCATATGTCCAAAACTAAAATAAATTTATGAGCTAAATTTTACTATACTTATTGGAAATACTTCCCACAAGACTTTTGTAATCTTTATTTGGTGGGCCATAAGCAATCAGAAATGAATATGTTTTTGGATTCCCAGACTACCATGCTTCAAATAAATTGATGTTATCTTATTTTACATCTCTTTCTCTAAGAAGAGTGTTTAACAATTTTGAGCTTAAAAAAAATAGACTTTAATGTTGTATTTTAGATAAATTCTTTTAAAATTCTAATATCAACTTTTAAAATACTATCTTCTGAATTATCCATGGATTGTTTTCCCCTGGAGGCTCACTTTAGAGATGATCACACACAACTGCTTGTTTGACTTAGATAAAGCACTTGTTCTCATGTTCTCACATAAGTTTTATCACGTACAATGTCTAACTTTTAATACTTCACTTCTTAATTCCTTTTTCTTTGTCACAGTCCTACCTTTGTGGCTTTTTGCTTATTTTTGCCTTTAATGTGGCTTACCTTTGCAGTTAAAATTCTTAGAAATTATTGTTACTTTGAATTTCAAATCAGATAAATTAATTTTAAAATAGTCTATAATGCAAACAAATTATATTGAAAAATTAAAAATCTGAAACCTTTCACAAGTTTAAATGGCAATTATAATATAAACAAATACAGTAATAGAAAATATATAAAATGTGAGTAAAACTGATATTAAGAGAACATTTGAATAGCTTCAATATTGACTCTAATATTATTTTATATAAAAACTTATTACAATTTATTTCCAGAATCAGGAAAGGAACCATATAAAATACTACAAAATATATATAGGCTTTGCTGAAGTGTTATAAGTGATATTCAGAAATGTTCATGAAATTTACAAAGTTTCTTCTCAGTTTGTTTAAGTTCAGAAATGTCATTAAAATTTGTATATTTGCTCACCTTTTTGGTAGGCACAGACTAAATGAAGATGAAATAATGTAATATTTTTTCCAAGTGTTATGACCCTGCATAAACAGTCCTAAAGACAAATAAATGTCATTCAGGATGCTAAGTGCTTATCCAGATACAGGTCATGATAGGGAGAAGCAATCTAGAGATCCCCCAGCTGAACTGAAGGAAGTCCTGGAAGAGGACTTGAGACTAACCTGAGACTTGGAAGATGCATAGTTCCCTGACAGACTGGAAAGAAACTGGCTTATCCAAAGTCATGGGGACACAAAACGGCACAGAATACTTAGGAAACTGCCAGTGGTTTAATTTGGTCTACATCTAGGGACTTAAAGATCAAACCAATATCTTTAAATATATAAAGAATAAAATACAGCCTAAACAACTGCCCATACATGTTCTAGATATGTGGGAGTTTTTGTGTAATCTTTATTAATCCCATGTTTTGAAAATAATTCTTTGAAAAAGAATTATTTCTTATGTTGCTGCCTAATCAGCATATTTGCAAGTGAAGGAAGGAAGATGGAAGAGGACTGGAAATAACTACCGTGATTTAATATGGAAGAACCACAGCAAGGGAACCCTGATATTTTGGTTCTAACTCCAGTTTAGTTTATAAGCCTGCTTCGTATTCTAAACAAGTCATCATTGACCCTATATTTTCTAACTATAAGATACTATTTGGCCTAAATATGTAGTCTGTGTTTTAACAAAACTGTGTTAGTCAAGAGAGAAAAATACAGTGTAATTGTTGGAAATGCTTAAAGAAATATTGAAATTCAACCTCCTTCATCCTATAGCTTCCTCCACTTCCACCTTCTCTACCTGCTTCCCCTTCTGTCTTCCTTTTCCTGTGTTTCTACTTTATCTATCTTCCTATGTCAGCTCCTGAGCGTCTATGAATAAACCTAAGGCTTCATAAAATATTGTGGAAATTATTATCCTGATGACTTCTAATGTTCTTTCAGACTATATTTCTCCATATCTGAATGGTGTTTAATTAATAGTCAATTAAAAGTAAAACGGAAAAGGAGGAAAAAGGAAAGAGGTAAATCTAAGGGACTGTGACAACAAATATAGTTGGTTTCATTGGCAGATCTAATGAAGATGAAAGATATACTATAATGAAAGAAGGCAGTAAATAAAATCTGGAACTGAAATAGTAATTTTAGATACTATCTATGAATTCCTTCCTATGTGTCAGATATTTTAAATATTTGGTCTTGTTTAAATTTCCAACCATCCTGAGTAGCTAAATTGTTTCTTGTTTATACAGAAAAGTATGTGAGCCAAACAGGTTAAAAGAATAGTTTCTTACTGACTCCACTGACAACCTGTGGAGAGACAATGCTTTTGTACTGGGCCCTTATATATGTTTAATCCTCAGAGCCTAGAAAGGGTTTAAAGTAAGCACATTCCCATTTTATAGCTAAGAAACTGAGATTCCAAAAGCTTAAATTAATTGCTCAACCTGAGGGCCTCTGGCTCCAGTGCTCATTCCTATGCATACTTTACTGCTTCCTCAATCACCACAGGAATCATTTTCCCCTTTTCTATCAGCCTTCAAAACCTTGTTGATTGCTCTCTAATTATAAATACTTGGAGAAAAGTGTGTAAATTGATATGCAAATGATCTTTTCCCCTTAGCAAATTAGCACTTTACTTCCATCTAATTAAGTAGCTTTGTGAAGGAAATGGATTTCTGAAAGAAGAATGGAAAGCATTTGGGTTTCTTCTGGGGGTGTTTGTGGTTTAACAAGCCTTGTGAATGAGTTATGGAAAAAGGAGTAAAGAATGGGAGCAAACGATGAAAGCAGAGAAGAAAGGAAAGGGGGTTGGCTGAGGAAAGTTAAGTGTAATGACTGACAAACTTTCAGGGGAAAGTAAACTGCCTTTCATGTTTCATGCTCTTCAGTGTTAACACTGACAATATATTTATCAAAAAGGAATATATTTAAGCCTAAACTGCTAATTTTTTGGAGATGCTCTTGGGAAGAAATTAATTTCTTGAATATATTATAAGAATTTCCCTTAGGAAAGAGTCATTTGTTGCAATTAGAATTAGTAAGATATGGCTTTGCCATTATGTATATTTAGTGGTATTAGAAGCAAGGAGTGTATATACTGGGTTCCTTCCATGATTGGACTAAAGCAGTTGCCTGAATGTTATCTTTAATAATTGCCAGTGAACAGCAATTCAGTACTTACTATGTACTGAATTGAATATGAAGTACCTGAAGTAAATGGTGTCCATTTAAATTTCTCATTGAAACTATGGCAACTGAGATTCACAATAGTATAGTAAATCTTTAACAATCCTCTAGCAATATGTTTTTATGAATTTAACAAAATGTCCATGCTTAAGTAATTTTGTTGTATGTGTTTGGGGAAAGCCTTTTGTCTTTATTAAATTATACTACCCAAGTTCATAAACAGCTAGTTCTTATAAATTATACAATGCCATATTAAGTTATATTAGCCTTTCTTCTTAATAATGAAAACATTTTTAATAATAAAATATTATTTACACTCCTTCCTATGTTTCTTTGCAAGGTATTATATTATTGTCTATACCACCAAATTATTTTTGGATTTACAATGTTTATTTTTATGTTTTATTCATTAAAATAAAATAACTGAAAACTGATGCTAATTGAATACCTTAGGAAAGATCAACTCTGCTATTGGAAAATTCACTTATCTTATTCTGGTTGCCCTTTAAGAAAAATAAAGAGAAGTCATCTTGGCTATTTTCTAGGTGATTATAACACATTGGAGGATGGAGAATCGTTATAGCATAAAATAACTAAAAAAATCATTGAGTGTCAGATATAAATTATGATATAAATTATAAGAACCATTTTATTATAAACACTTCTATGGAAAAGTTGCAAATATCACATATCAGAGAAAAGATCAGACATTCAGATCTTAATTTGTATATAAAAAATCTTTACTATTACTGAATACTGATATCCCAAGAGTAATTGAAAAAGTATGCAAGTACTATAAATTGCCTCTATGCTACAACATTTTTTTGAAGGAGAAAAGATTATAAATTCCATATTCCCAACCACTGTCATCCCTCCCTTACCTAGACTATGTCCCTTCCAGTGTATTGTGAAAAAACCTTGAGAGATCATGTTGCCAATGTGTCGAGGATTCTACTTTTTTGCAACAGGTAGGGACTTTTGATATCAAACAGTTCACCACCTTTGCTCTTAGAGGAAGACACTGAGGTCTGGAGAGGACACTTGAGTTTGTCTTGTTGTGTTCTTAGAAGTGAAGATTTGATACCAAGTTTGACATGTGATTTTCAACCAGGTGAGGGTTTCAGCCTTGACTTGGTGTCTTCATGCTCTGAATAAAGTCGTCACTTTATTATGTAATTTATCTGATAACACAATTGTGTCTGTAAAGAAAATAGAAATGGAGGAAGGTTTCTGCAATTATTAAGCAAGCAGAATATAAACTTAAGGATCTAAAAGGCATGTGTTTCTCTCAATATTTCCATCTCCTCTTTCTCAAATTCAAGGTTTTCTCAGTGTTCCTCCCAAGAACAATATATATGATGTTTAAAATTTGAATATAAAGAAACCAGTTAAATGTATTTTTTGAAATGTGCAACATGCTTCAAGGGTGGTTTTTTTTTTTTTCATGACTACATAATTGTCCGAGGCCATTTTAATTTGTTGCATGGCAGATTTCCTGAATCAAATAGCAGCTGTTTGGGGAAAGTATCAAGTGCATTTTCTCCAGGCCCATTGGTTGCTGTTTTGTTTTCATGTTCTCTCACCATTAACTATACAGCAGCTAGAGCAGAGGAGTTGTTAACAAAATATTCTTTCATTGCTAGCCAAACCATACACAACTTAGTGGTAATATTTGATTTTATGTCCTTTACTTATGTCTGTGTATGTCTTACACCAAGGGACTAACACCCAATGTGAGAAAGAAAAAAAGAGAAAATTAAGTAACTGTAAACCAACAAATAGGCTCAGAGAAAATAATAAGCCTTCAACAAGCTGGAATATAATAACATTAGGACCATGGAGTTCGGTGGGCAGTTAGATGCACTAATGGCACTGCTGTGCTGGGAAAACATATATTTTATTTGGAATTTTTGTGTGGAGGTGATTGCACATTATGATATGAATAGGTGTGCTAAATGCATGGAAGTTTTCTGCCAGCATAGGAGGCGGTTAAGGCCCCCTCTGCTAGATAACAGCTCACTGGAGGGATGTAATGGTAGCAAAGTAAAATCTGAAAACAGATGATTTCCCATTTAATAGTCCATTGACTCTCCTCCTAGAGCGACCGTGGTGATGGTGCTATTCTTTATTTTCACTTCACAAAGAAGCACAAGTTGTTCCGAAATATTTGAGGTCATACATTTTATTTAAAAAAGAAAGAGAAAAAAGATGAGAGAGAAAAAGAAAAAGAGAAAGAACACCAAAATGCAATTGATTCAATTATTCACTTTAAGAAAAAAAGGAATTTATTTTTGTTTTTATTGAATGTTCATTGTAGTTCAGAATGATTTCTTTTGTTTTTGTTTTTCCATTCTCCTCCCACCCCCTCATTTGTTTCATTCATCTTCTAGGGAGCTCTTTCAAACTTACAAAAAAAAAGTACTGAATTTTTAATGTATTTGCAACATGATTATGAGACAGACACAGCCCACACTGTCAGAAAAAAAATAAATCAATAAAAGGGTTTGTCCATTCAGACTGCCATTTAGGTATAAAATAGCCAATATACTTCTATCATTTAAAACATTTCCCCATTAATTAATTTTTCTCTTCTTTATCTTTTATGTGTTTTAAATTCTCATACTATGTAGGTTGAATGTACTCACTTATCTCATTTCACCATTTGTTTAAGCATAGCAGTTTATTTGTTTCCTTTTAAATATTCTCTTTAGCAAACAGAATTTTGATTTATTTACATTAAAATTAAAATGTATAAATGTAATGTTGTCTGTTAATAATTCTTAGCATTTCTGTGATAGGTCTTGAAAGTACCTTGGGCCATTGTACTGGTATTTCTCCTACAAAGACATTCCAGACTATTTGTCTTTATTTACTAATATCATTCTCTGTCATACCACATCTATTTTTATGTGCTTTGGAAAATTAGACAAGAAATGATTCAATCATCCAAGATTTGCTTAGGTATAGAAATATTAGTCTTCAAATAGCCTTATAGTAAGATACGTTTACAAGCTCCTAGTAGGAAATAAAAGTTTTAGTTAAACTCACTTATTCGAACACTACTAAAAAAAATAAAATACAAAACTATACTTCACCCACCCTCATTTTATTGCTGGATGAAATGGCTTTGTAGTCAGAATTATTTTCAAATGCTATAAATTATTAAGGCCAGAATCTTACCATTTGCATTTCTTATGTCAGATGTACATTATTTTGAGTCTAGGTTCCTTCATCTTAAAAATAGAGTTCACGCCAAGGTTTGGAAGATTGTTATGCAAGGTGGCGATTAAGCATAGCAACACTGAACATATGGATGTAATCATTCAGATAGGTGGTTCTATCTAATATGTCCATTTGCTTTTCAGGATGAGATATATTTAATAATTTTTAAAATTCCTTTAATCAGGCAGCTTCTATATAGTTACTCAGGACAGTTTATTTTATTGATTGTTGCTTCACTTTTTGCTGTCAGAACTTGTAGATGTCTTTTTTCTATCCTAAAAGGCAATTTTTACAGTAACAAATGGCATGCAAGTAAATTATAAAAATGTTTTTAGCTAGGTAGGGTGACTCACACCTGTAATCCCAATACTTTGGGAGGCCAGTACGGGCAGATCACTTGAGCCCAGGAGTTCAAAACCAGACTGGGCAACATAGGGAGACTCTCTTCTCTACTAAAATAAAAGTAAAAATTAGCTCGGTATGGTGGTGTATTCCTATAATTCCAACTATTTGGGAGGCTGAGATGAGAGGATCACCTGATCCCAGGGAGATTAATGCACTCCAGCCTGTGCGACAGAGTAAGATCCTGTCTCAAAAATAAATAAATATGTTTTTATTGCATATTCTGTTCTTTATTTAATAAGTTTTCTACACTTTATTTTTCTTTATTACCTCTTTTAAAATTATACCACTTTTTCTGGTCTTTCCGCTATTAGCATTTCGTGACATTGACTTTGCTTAACACTATGGAATTATGACATACTTACATAGATTATATAATTCACTAAATGTATATATCATTTATTTTACTTGCCTTTAAGAAATTCTAAATTTCAATGTGTTTCATTCTTTTCAAGGAACTCAGTATTTACACTTACGCCTTTCTTTTCTGATTTATTTTTGCAAGAAAGTTGAATCTATGTCAACTCTAAAAATACTTTAATACATCTGTGCTTTAATAACCTCATTAAAGGGGGTAGGAGTAATTAAATGATGTTTTTACTTTATTAAATATGCTAATGAGAATTACATATTGTGGTTTTATAATTGTTATTATTCTCAACTACATCCTGAATATTTCTGAAAATTTTATAGTGATTAGTAATATTATTCTTTTCAAGAGAAAAGAATTATGGTATGAAGAGATTGGTAACTACCTAAAGATTTTGTTATTTACCTATAGCAGGAGTAGGCCAGAACTCCTAAATCTTTCTATTAGATAGTCCATTAAAAAAAATCACTTCTGTAATTTGGCCTTATACTGCCATATTGAATTATACTAATTATGACTGTTTTGTCTTCATTTGACTTTCAGATCTAAGTAATATCTGTGCATTTGAATCTCCATGATCTAATTGTATTTACACTTACGTCTTTCACAATTTTTACTGAGGTTGTTAGTATAAATATAGTAACTAGATCTGATAACTCATACTTCTGAAATTTATATATATAGTGTTAATGAGCACATGACTAGTGATTCAAACTAAATTTCTAGTTCCATTTTATAACGCTTCACCTCCTTCTCAATTAGACAGTGTATCTGGACTATATCCCAAGAAGGATAGATGTAAAAGCCAGTTTTGGAATGTGTTTTTGTTTGGCAAGATGAGGACCAAAGGAATAAAACGCCATGAGATGGTAGAAAAGAGGGAAATGTCTAATTCCTAGTCTAAGGAAATATGTAAGATGATGGAACAGAGTCAGATACCAAGGAAGTCTGGGGCCAAAGCTGAGAGAAAAGAACAAATAAGATGCAAGAGCAAAGGACTTAAGATGTGGTCAGTATAGAATCATCTGGAAGAGGATGCTTTCATTTTTACTGCCAGTACTTTTAGAGGTCCAGTCCTTATCAGGACATCTGCCCATTTTAAAAGCATCGTATTTAGAAATTGCTTTCTGATACTAGACATCTGATAGAAAGCTGTGCTTAGTCATGCCTGGAGTAGGTAAGACTGAAAGAATGAGTAGGTAGTTCGAATCCATGCTCACTTTTAGAAAAAAGAATTCAAAGCATATGCACTACTTTGAGTGAGTCAGTATTGTCATCTTCAAATACAAAGATGGCAAGTAATTTCTCCAAAGGCCAAGGTTGATAAAGAAGTGACTCATGTCAAAGACTTATCTTTTTCTCTCCAGGTCTAGTGTTTCACAAAAAATTAAAACTATATAACCTGCAAAAGCAAAATTTTTATATATGGACAACTAAAGACAGTGTTTATCCATTCCATTATAGACATTGTACAACTATGACTCATAGTGGCAAAACGACAAATTTTTCCCCTGTAACATCTGAGATGAAAAAAAATTAGTAATCTCAAAAATAAGAGTAGATTGCAAAATACCTTGCATCATTTTTTGAGTAGGCCAATTACTAGAAACTGGAAAATATATTTATCTGAGAAATACCTTTCAACTGCCTTCCTCCGGCTCTAAGATACATTTTGCACTACACTGCAATACCTGTAATTTTAGGACTATAATTCTAGGTTGGAAGGAAACTTATTGATCAGTTGATTTATCCCTTCTTTTCGCAACTGGAGTATCTAACAACTAAGCTGGTTAATGAATAAATAGTAAGTGAAGTCTAATAAAACATGTGTGAAAGCTAGTAGCATCTATATATTAAAGACTAAATAGATATACATTCTAAATATGACTTTACTGTTAGGCAACTAAGATAGCTAGAGGAGAATTTAGACTTCTCTCTTGGTAACTGATTGTCATATCTTATAGAGGAAATTCTCAAAGATAATGTTAACATATGTCAATACAAACCCTCTCTACCTCTTCTTGCTATCTTTTTCTTATTTTAGATTATGCAGCATTACAAATGTATTTGTACAACCACCAACATATTTTAGGTGCTTTATGAAATTACTATTCTTTTCTCTCAACAAAGTTTTAGAGTAGCTGTATTTATCTTAGATTGAAGATAATATGTTGTTTTGCCCTGGTCATTTCTGGTTGCCTTAGTGTAGTAGTTAATAATGCCTCCTTCCACTTTTCAAAATACTTCAGTTTGGATATAAGTTATATGGCTACCCTTGCCTAGGTATAATTGTTTTAAAAAATAATTTTAACTTTTATTTTAGATTCAGGGGGTACATGTGCGGGGGCATAACATGGGAATATTGTGTGATGCTAAGGTTTGGAGTATAAATGATCCTGTCACTCTGATAGTAAACAGAGTACCCAGTAGGTAGGTAGTTTTTCAGCCCTTGTGTCTCTCCCTCTCTTCCTCCTCTGGTAGTCCCTGATGTTGATTGTGTTCATCTTTAAGTTTATGTGTACCCAATGCTTAGCTTCCCCTTATAAGTGAGAACGTGTGGTATTTGGTTTTCTGTTCTAGAGTTAATTTGCTTTGGATAATAGACTCCAGCTGCATCCTGTTGCTACAAAGGACACGATTTTGTCCTTTCTTATGGCTATCTAGGATTTCATGGTGTACACGTAACACATTTTGTTTATCCCATCCACTACCGATAGAGAGCTAGATATAGTCTTTATTCACCATTTAAAATGGGTTTATTTTATTCATAAACTGTGAATAAGAGCATTTTGGTAGGTGAGGAGGCATTAATGAAAGATGATCCAGACACAATTCCAAAATTTAGAAATTGGTATGTGGTTGAGGAGAGAATAAATACTTTAAATGATTAAAACAATACCTAATGAAGTGACAGAATAAGTGATATGGCTTACAAGTCTAAGAGTTCGGAGAAGTAGGAGGCTTGAGGGCTGAAATGATGAGCATTTCCATCTTCTCTAACATTTTCTTACCCCATGGGTATCTCACTGAAGGACTCCTGTGACCTGAACCTAGCTTTTCTGTCTCTTTTTCACTCTATGGCTCTTTGTACGTTTCTCTGCTATGTTCCCATTGCCTATAGCATTAAACCCTCATAAAAGTTATATTTTCTTTCACTTTGTGAATTCAATAAATCTACTGGCTACTTTGTGACAATGATCCAGGCTTAGGGCTTTCCACAGGTAATAATCATTCATGTATTAAGTGACTGCCCTTTTATTAAACTAATCTGGTCCTTCAAAGTGAACTTTTGCAGCTGTTGATTTCCTTCCTTAGTTCTTGTACCTTTTTACCACAAAGTTGGATATCCCAAGAGCAACACCATTGGGAAAACGTTTTAGTAATTGATTGCAATGAACTTTGAAGGCTATGCGACCTTAGTTCTGTGAGATTACATACATCTTAATTCTAGAGTCCTCTCTATTATAATTTCTGAAATACCTTCTTTAAACTACCTCTACTGAATATGAACTGACATTGTCTTATAATAGGAGAAGATATTATTCAAATGTTGAGGAAATTTCTCAGGAAATCCTAATTTAGCCATTTGTATTTGCCTTGCATATCTGTGGGACAATAAACATGTTGATTTAGTATTTTTCACTGTTTTTGATATAGAAGACATTTTTCTTTTATGTTCATAAGGAAATCAGGAGAAAAGACGTAATATTTTTATGTTACAGGTGGCATAACTGTAAGAATGACTCAGGGATTAGTTTTGACTTAAATACATGTTTACCTTAGCTATGCTAAGATTATATGTACAGTTTTAATCTTCAATATCTATAGGCTTCCAGGTTTCTGGACATAATTCAAGAGAGTACCATTTTGTACTGGTCACTGACAATCCAAAGACTGTCATAACTCTGATGCTTTTAAAACGACATATTGTGTTAACCTGAATGTTTGACCCAACAAGGAAAATGAATATTTATTCTATATATTCTTAAATAAGGGAATTTTTCTTTTGCCTTTCATAATATAAATTACATGGTGATAGCCTAAAGTTTAATTGAGATTAGTTTATAACAGTTTTTTGTGTAAATGTAATTAACTAAAATATCTAAATCTTGAAGTCAAACAATTAATTTTAAATACAGTCATTGATTTTTCAGGACTTTTAAAACCTCAGAAAGACTAAAAACTGCATATATATATATACAATGCTAAGATAGGCCTTAGGTAATTATTGTAATTTTCTCTTCATACAAGATTTGAAGAATAATCTTCATGTGTTGGATGACCCCTTGTACAAATAGTGCCCAGAGAAAAGATATCATCCTCGTTAAATGTGGTTATGCTTGCTTAGCCTCTTTATTTAATGAATCAAGACTTGCTAGTGCAAAGATAGTATCTGTTGATTCAGAAGATTATAGCAGTGATTTCCCAGATGCTAATGAAAGGTACTAAAATGAATTGATAATCTAACTGGTTCATTTGAAAATGCTTAAAGAAAACTTAATAGGTAATGTCTTCATGAATTGCTTATAGTTCTGTTTTGATAACACATTTGTAACTCAGATATGCATATAAACAGGAATCAATTGCGACAGCAATGAGCATGAACAGTTATAATCACTTGCTTTTATAAAATCTAAACCTGGCCAGGCGCGGTGGCTCAAGCCTGTAATCCCAGCACTTTGGGAGGCCGAGGCGGGTGGATCACGAGGTCAAGAGATCGAGACCATCCTGATCAACATGGTGAAACCCCGTCTCTACTAAAAATACAAAAAATTAGCTGGGCATGGTGGCGCGTGCCTGTAATCCCAGCTACTCAGAAGGCTGAGGCAGGAGAATTGCCTGAACCCAGGAGGCGGAGGTTGCAGTGAGCCGAGATCGTGCCATTGCACTCCAGCCTGGGTAATAAGAGTGAAACTCCGTCTCAAAAAAAAAAAAAAAAAAAAAATCTAAACCTATGACAGTTACGTAGATGATTAGAGTATCTACACATGAAGACAAGTAGAAATTAGAACATACCTCCAAAGTAACATACTGTCAAAAATACCCAAAAAATGATTGCATGTTTGAACAATGTACATTTAAATATTATAAAATTATGTGAACAGTATATATTTTTAGCATCTTATGTGCACAGCTATCTTCTGTTAAGTCAAATTGCAAGTGTTTTACATATGCTCAAAACATAGGACAGTATATATGATACAAAACAAAAGTTTACATTTCTAAATAAAAACTCTTACTTGTTGATCATTTTGTTTTTTATGTCATCTTCACAACATAGGAATCAAATCATGAAAGCAGAGAGAGTAATGTTATATTCTGAAGTTATTATGCTGTTGGCCTAACTGGCTTCTTGAGACATAAACTCTCTACCTGTTTGAAAGTAATATGTATATTAATTTTTGACAATATTTGCCCTAAATTGCATTTTTCTCTTAGTTTTTAGTATCAGACATTTTATATTCTCAGATCAAACATTATTTTGCTGTGGTAAAAGGTTAACATTTTTATCAATTCATTCATATGTGTGTATATATATATATATATATGTATATATAACAATAAATATTTAAGTGATTGTGTATATATGTGTGTATATATATATATATGTATACATATACACACACAATCAATTATTTATTAAAAATCAGGAAATAAGCTATATTTGACAAGTGAGCACATTAATTTCTCAAGATATGTTTATTTAACCTTGAGACTATTAATTCTGATTTATGTGCTCTTTATGTTTGATATACAGAAATAGGCAACCCTTTGGAGAATAAAAAATCGTAGGAAAATAGATGCTATACTTCATATTTCAAATATACTGTCCCCAGTAAGCAGAGCTAGTAGAAAATAGAGCAGGCTGCTTGATATTGGAATGTACTTTAAGAAATAAATTCTCGGAGGGCATAGAAACCTTATCAGGACAGCAAGTCTTCAAAGATTCCATGTAGGCAATCTGGCCTGGTTCTCCTGTGCTGCCGATCAGCTTCTTACAGCTCAGCTAGCATTGCTCATCAGACAACTACATGATAGGCACATCACTTGTACATTTTCTTTCAGCTTTTTATCTTTTAATAATTGTCCGGCCCATTTGTACATTTCCTGTGAGCAAAGGGAGTTATTGGAAAGTTTAGTTTCAGAGGTTTGTAATGAGGGTTCAGTTCACCTCGCATTCAGCTGTGCACCGACCACGAAATACACAACGCTAGAGAAGAGGTGATAATATGAAGTGAGAAGTTAAGGGGAACAAAGGCCATGTGACTTCTATTATAGAAATGAGGGCTTAAACATGTATAGAGACGTTATAGCATACAGATAATTGAGAGTTATCTACATGCATGGGAAGCAATGTGTGCATATGCAGATATATTGGAGGTGGGAAATGTATACAAGCTAATGATTAGCACAAAAATGATAAAGCATTTATATTTATTAAGTATATGAAAGCCTAATTAAGAAATGACTCCTGCAGATGATTATGAATAAATTGCCAAATGGAACCTGTCCAAAAGTAGAAAAAAATTGATTTTAAAAATAATTCATATAATTATTTTATTGGGTAATAAGAAGTATCTAATTTGAAAGCAAAATGAAGATATTTGAAACTAATTTGGTTAACTTATCCCAGGTATGGTGTAATTTGAGTCAGATAACTGACATCAACTAAGTAATAATAGTAGATCAAACCATGGAGTATATACTATGTGCTAAATAAAACGTGTGTCTTATATCATTAAATTATATCAACAACCCTGCATGGTAGATGCTTGCATTTCCACTTGTTACATGAGAAAACAGAACTTACCACATCACACAGTAGAATGCCACAGCCAAAATTTGCAGCTGTATCTCTGACATTGTGACATTTATTTTAAAAAGAGAAAATGAAATTAGTTAAGTACTTAATAAAGTGGTTGAAAGCACAGGCTCTAAAGAAAAGCAGACAGGTATGAATTCTGATAAGCACTCAAATACTAGCTGTGTAGGTTACTTAACTCATTGGAGCCTGGGTTATCTCATTTATAACATGGAGATAATAAAACAGAGTAAGCACTCAGTATTGTTATTATTAGGATAGATTTGTTGCCTTACTTGACTGAAATATCTGTGACAAATATAACTCTGTTATATTCATCTGGATATTTTATTTGTCTTCCAATCAGGAACATTGTAACCATAACCTGCCCAACCTCAAACTAATTACTGGAGCTATAAAAGTTCTTACCATTTCTTTCTATGCAGTTTCTTGCCTTGCAATAGGTGTCTTACGACTTTGGTTGGCAATATTGTTAATGTAATATAGATGCATTAAAAGCAACTTTTTTTTGACAACCCTTTATTAGCAGTCAGCAAGTAAATATATTAAGATGCCTTGTTTTGCAAACTCTTCTAACCACAGAACACTAAAGATGTATATGTTATAATTACAATTATCCTTTCTCTTCATTGTCCTGCTGAGGAATGCACTGTAATTCTGGCAGCTAGACTATAGAGTTGGCTTGCTTTCCTTGGATTGCAGATGTCTAATTGCAGGCAACCATTTCATTTAAAATGGCTCATTAAAGTAAAAACCATTTAGCATCAGTAACATGAATCAGCATCCATGATTATGCATTTATTTAGAGAAGGATGTTTTCCCCTCTTTTCTAATTTTTCTATCTATAGATCTACCTATCTATGCATCTACCCACACAGATACACATAGACACACATGTGCAGATTTATACAAAACTTGTCTTAGACATTAATTTTACGATTTGGTCATCATTACAACTCCTTGGCTAATTGCTCCATAGAGTATGTATAGAAACTACTCATTATAAAATTATAGAATATGTTGTTACTCAATATAAGTAAATTGCCTATTGAACATATAGGAATTATCTTTCTGTTTTTTAGGCTTTTCTAGATATATTATATTTTACCTTAAAAATATCTTAATTTACTAACTGAAATATTACTTGTTTATTATCATTCCAAATAATTGTCATATCCTGAACTATTTAGTTTACCAATCACTGAAATAAGACCTTGGTGTGGGGAGAGAGAGAGAAAGACAACTCCAATCTTTCTTATTCTCATGCATAAAAGTTAAATCATAGAAGCATAGTTTTGATGTGATGGTAAGTCCTGTTATTAATATTGTGAAGATAGTTTTGTCTATCGATATTTGTTCAGAAATAGAACATTTGGAATTTTTAAGCATTATGTTTAATAATGACATTTTTAAAAACAGTTGAAGACAACACACATTATCTATATCATAATTCCACTAAACACCAGTGATGAATTACAATTATTCATTTACTGAGTCAATATTTACATAATTATTTGTAAGTTATTTATAAATGGCCTCAGGTTTTACAGATCTATAAATTTCAATGAATGGAATGTCATTTAGAGACATTCATAATATTAAATAAGGATAAACCAGGCTGTCTTTTATTAGCTTGTTTTTCATTTCATTAGAGAAAAACACAATTTACTTTGGCAGAATCTAGATATGTTGATGTACTTTATCATGTTCAAATCAGAGGTAGTGAAGAACTTTCTGTTGGGAAAGTCCCTAGTCCTTAAAGAGTAGACTAAATCAACAAAGGATCACCCAGAAATAAAAGTCACATGCTAAAGTATATTTGTGCATTTATGTGTCAGTAAGAATGAAATTAAGACTGAGATATAAATTAAGAATACATAATATAAAACCTGCTTCATTCCTGTCCTATAGGGCAGCCAGGGGATGGCCTCATGAATTCAAGGTTAATGGGTCTCTATGGGAGTTATTTACTTTCTCAATGGATTTTTTAATGATATTTTTTTCCCCACCAATACTACTGAATTAAAAAGAGAAACAAATAAACAAAAGCAGTGCTGGCAGGTATACTACTTATTGCCCAATGGAAAAGTTATAATTAAGTTATTACTGCTGTATAATAATTGTTATGCACTACGTGATATGTGCAATTAATTGTTTTATGCTGGTAACCTGTCACCTTGTTCCTTTTTTCTTTTCTTTCTTTTTTTTTTGGTCACATTCTTGATATAGATCAGAAGCCAGAAAAGAAACAAGTGAAAGTGGAAAGGGAGGAAATAGAAAAAAATAAAGAGATAACAGAGAAAAGAGAGAGGAACTGCAGGAAAAAGAGAGAAACATGCTTCACAGCTGGGCAAGATTCGGATTTTTTTTTTTTAAATAAGAGGATCAACCAGGATTTGAGAGAGTAAGAATACAAAGTTAGTATTTAAAAAGAGTGAAGGGAGAGGAGGAAGAGAGTTGTTTTGAGTTTGAAGTGTCAGTAAACTATGCTTCTCACATACTTGAAATTTACTTGAATGTTAGTCTTCAAAGTGATATTAAATCTTATCACTGCTTTGAAATGCAAAGTAGATGATTGATTACTAGTCATAGTTCTTCAACTTTCTTTCCAAGCAGCTCTTCAAGTACTTCTATGCCGTTTTAGTCTTAGTAGCTAAGTCTTAGAAATTATCTGAGCAGTGAAGAAAGTATTACTCATCTTTAGGAAGGAATGTATTTAAACTAAAAGTGAAATCATGTCTCTTTGATCAATGGACAATTCCACCCTAATCTAGTTGCTAAAGAAACTGTTTTGATTGATTGATTTATTTTTTATGCCTGCCCTCAGTTACTCTATTGCTTTTCTGCTGAGTGCTACAAAGGGGACGACCATCAAAATTTCTTTGTACTAAGAACTTTAGGAAGGAGTGAAAATAAGGTATAAACAGAGTCTCTGACCTAGTTCATTATAATTGGGAAAATAAGGTAAACATGATTATACAATTCATGAAAAATGTCAAAGACTATATAATGAAATAGAGTGTAAGATTTAGAATAAAACCCTGGAGAGACAAATGACAGAAACATTTTCACATAGGATTTCTTTTAGGGAGTTTGGCAGCAAATAAGCTATACCATATCTATTACATAAGCCACAGAATACATAATAGTGTTTAAATAAAAAGCTATAAATCACTAGTCTTGTGCAGATATAAAAATGAACACATGCTAAATGTTTTATTTAACTCAGGGGAACCAGGCACAAATGTTATAATCAATTTTAAAAAGAATCTAAGGAACAGACAAATGTGTAGAGTAAGAGTATGTAAATGGCATCAAAATATTTTCCACAAAAACTCATATGAAAGTCACTTAGAACCTCTAACAGACAAGACAAAATTTATAAGTATGTCAGTTACCTACAGTTTAGAGTTTTAAACTATATCCCATAGAACCGTAATCTTGCCCTGCCAAGACCAAGAATGCTATAGATAATACATAGTGTTTCTTTGAATTACAAATCTTTTCTCTAAAATAGTAAGGTTAAGAACACAGAGAACCATAATAGTACCCATTTTATCATTTTCAAATGAGTAGTGAACAGCGTATCTTGAATATTATAAAAGATAGAAACCCTAAATACAAAAATTATTATATAACATAGTTGTCAGTTCCTTGTGTTTATATACACACACACATACACCCACTTTTTCCTAGTATGATAATTGCTTTATGTTTTGGTTGTTCCTTTTACATCAAACTTAATATTTCATATAATCTAATCAATTGATCTAGTCCTTTAGGATGCTGTCTTGTCTTTGTTCTACTAATGAGACAAATTAACCTCCTATTTGGATTTTAAAAAAATATGTAAGGGTTTGATTAATGGTAGAGTTCTGGGTAGAGGAAATGGTATTATTTTAAAATTAAGTAGACTCAATTTTTAGGAACCATTACTTTATTGACATTTTTATATTAAGTGATTACCATCTTTTTTTTTTTTTTAGTTTTCAAAAAAGAAAAGACTTGGTTGTTTTCTACTATTTTAAGGGTTAGTTTTTTTGTCAAAGTAATATATACATATATATCTTTATTTCATGGTTCATTTTTTAATGCAAGTAATGCTCTGTAGAATTTTTCCCAATGTAAAAGATCAAATATAGAGTTGGCCAAATATTTATACTTTGCCTCTGTGTTTTCATTAATGGAGTAATTAAAATGTAACATTTGTTTATATTTGCATTTTGGAAAGAAGCATGTCTAAATCCAAACCTTTCTCTTACATTATCCTTTTAAAAAGTCAAGTAAATCTGAGCATTCACTTTCCTGTTCAATACCCTTCAATCGCCTTCTTTACCGAAGTCTACCACGCTCTGCTTGATCTGCCCTCTGCAGACTCATTCTCCCTATCTCCTCACCCTGCTCCTTGCTTTCTTCCTGGCTTACAAACAGCTGCCTCTTGCTGGGTTCTCCCATGGTGGAAAGAAAGAGAGAGCAAGGTCTCTAGAATCTCCTCTTATGAGGATAATAATCCTAACATGAAGGTCCCACTCTCAGGATCATATATAATAAATCTAATGACTTTCTGAAATCCCCAACTCTATGTACTGTCACATTGGGGAATTAGGCTTCGACATATAAATTTCGAGAGGACACAAGTCAGTCAATAGCACTCTGCCCCTGACATTCCAAAATTCATGTCCTCACATACAGAATACATTCATTTCACCCAAACAGCCCACAGTATTAACTTGTTCCAGCAGCAACTCTAAAGTTCAGAGTCTCATCTAAATATTATCTAAATCAGATGTGGGTGAGACTCAAAAGTATGACTCTTTCCTGAGAAAAATTTCCTTTTTTATAGGAACCTGTGAAGTCGGACACATTATATGCTTTCAGAATACAATGGTGGAACAGGCATAGGATAAACATCCCTATTTCAAAAGGGAAAAATAGAACAGAAGAAAGGGATGGGGGAATACCAAGCAAGCCCGAACCCTAACAGGGCAAATTTAGGCCTCCTTCATTCTGTCCTGGTTTCTCTGTTCCTTTTAGTTCAAACTGGCAGTGTTTTTGCTGAAATAATCCTGTCTTTATTCCAAGACTCTGCTGGAATGGCTGATTAACTTCATCACAAGCATTCGGGATCTCTTTATTAAAGGTTTAGCCACATCTTTAGTGTTCTCTTTAGAACAAGCTCTCTCTCTCTCTTTCTCTCTCTCTCTCTCTCTCTCTCTCTCTCTCTCTCTCTCTCTCTCTCTCTCTCTCTTTCTCTCTTTCTCTCTCTCTCTCTCATAATATGAGTAGGCCGAGAATTTTCCAAATCTTCAAGGTCTGGTTTATTTTTGCTTAAAAAATTCCTGATTTAATCTCTCTTTCTTTTTCTATATATTACTATAAGCAGACAGGAGGAATGAAACTATCTGCTTCTTCAACACTTTGCTTAGAAATCTCCTCAGCTAATTATCTAGTTTCATTGTTCATAGTGCTTCCTTACACAAGACACTAAAACACAGTTCAACCAAATCCTTTGCTAATATATAACAAGAATCACATTTCCTGCAGTTTCTGATATGTCCTCATTTCCATCTGATACATCACCAGAATTGCTCTTAACACCCATATTTTTATGTTTCTTTAAAATTTGTTGCAACTTCCTATTATCACCACTGAATTAATGCCCATATTTTTAGTATGCACTTCAAACTCCTACAGCCTCCTGAGGAGTTCCAAACCCACTACTGAGTTCCAAAGATGCTTCCACATAAGTAGGTATTTGTTACAGCAGCACCACACTGTTTGTACCAAAATCTGTATTAGTCAAAGTTCCCCGGAGAAACAGTACCAACAGAAAATATATTATAAGAAATTGACTCAAGAAATTATGGAGACTAAAAAGTTCCCAGATCTGCAATTGGTATGCTGGAGAGCTAGGAGAGTTGGAGTTACAGTTCTAGTCTAAAAGCCAGCTGTCTCAAAACCTAAAAAGAGACAAAACTGTAGCTTGACTCAGAAGGAAGGAAAAAAAGCATCTAAGCTCAAGGCAGTCAGGCAGGAGGAGTTCCCTTTTCAGCACAGGAGGGTCATCAGCTCTTTTGCTCTATCCAGGCCTTCAATTGATTGGATAAGGCCCACCTGTAATATATTAGTGAGGACAATCTGCTTTACTCGGTCCATTAATTGAAATGTTAATCTCATCCAAAAACACACCCACAGATGACCCCAGAATAATGTTTGTCAAAGTATTTGGGCACCTGTGATCTGGTCAAGTTAACACATATAATTAACCATCACAAGGAGCCTAGAGGTAAAGACCTTGGGTGAGGGGAGGCAGGGAATTAGAGAAAGAGGATGGAGCAGATCCTATAGGGCTTTGAAGGATCCATTAAAGAATTTGGAACTTGTCCTAAGGAAAATGACATGCTATTGGTGAATTTTAAGGAGGCAAATAAGGTAAAGTGATGAATTTTTTTTTAAAGGACATGAAATGGGGCCAGGTGCGGTGGCTCACACCTATAATCCCACCACTTTGGGAGGCTGAGGCAGGAGGATCATGAGGTCAAGAGATGGAGACCATCCTGGTCAACATGGTGAAACCCCATCTCTACTGAAAATACAAAAATTAGCTGGGCATGGTGGCACATGCCTGTAGTCCCAGCTAATCAGGATGCTGAGGCAGGAGAATTGCTTGAACCCAGGAGGTGGAGGTTGTGGTGAGCCGAGATGGTGCCATTGCACTCCAGCCTAGGTAACAAGAGTGAAACTCTATCTCAAAAAAAAAAAAAAAAAAAAAGGGCATGAGATGGGTTAGGTTGTTGAGAGGAAAGGCAGAGAGGAAGGTGATATTTTAGTTAGAAATTGTGGTTTGATATCAACTTGTCTTCATGGAGAAGAAAGTGGAGTTCCAGCTTGGTCCAACTTGTCTTCATGGAGGATGGGAGAGTTTTGAAATATAGTGACAGATTGACTTGAGATGAGGAGAGAATAAAAGGGAGGGGTCAGTCATTGTGTCTGGTGGCTAGATTTAGCAAATATCTTTGTAGTGTGTTATTTACTGCAAATGAAGAAAGGAGGAATTTTTGGAGAAAGAGGATGTCTTTAGTTTCAGGTTTATGAAGTTAAAGTGGTGCAGGTCTGAGGTCTAGAGTTGTAGTCTCGGGTAGACTTACATATTGTAACTGGCCAAGATTTCCTAGATAGAGAATGTAAAGAATGTAGAGATGAAGGATCTGATGAAAAGGCACACAGTATTTGATGGCTAAATGAAGGGAATACCTGGAGGTACCCTCAACTTTTTTTTTTTTGCTCCTATTGTATTCAATATATCAACATTTATATGATATCTCAGAAATATCAGGGTTTAGAAGACATAGCATATTAGTCTATCTTCACTCTGATGATAAAGGCATATCCAAGACTGGGCAATTTACAAAACAAAGAGGTATAATGAACTTACAGTTCCACATGGCTAGAGAAGCCTCACAGTCATGGCAGAAGGCAGGGAGGAGCACGTCACATCTTACGTGAATGACAGAAGGCAAAGAGTGAGATCTTGTGTAGGGAAACTTCCATTTTTAAAACCATCAGATCTTATGACACTTATGCACTGTCATGAAAACAGCTTGGGAAAGACCCATCCCTATGATTCAGTGATCTCCTACCAGGTTCCTCCCACAACACATGGGAATTATGAGAGCTATAAGATGAGATCTGAGTGGGGATACAGAACCAAAACATTTCATTCCACCCCGGCCCCTCCCAAATCTCATGCCCTCACATTTCAAAACAAATCGTGCCTTCCCAATAGTACCCCAAAGGCTTAACTAATTTCACCATTAACACAAATGTCCACAGTCCAAAGTCTTATCTGATATAATGCAAGTCCTTTAGGCCTATGAGCCTGTAACATCAAAGGCAAGTTAGTTGTTTCCTAGATACTACAGTGGTACAGGCATTGGGTAAATACAGGCATTCCAAAAGGGAGAAACAGGCCCCATGCATGTCTGAAATCCAGCAGGGCAGTCAAATCTTAAAGCTCCAAAATTATCTTCTTTTACTCCATGTCTCACATCCAGGTCATGCTGATGCAAGAGGCAGGTTCCCATAGTCTTAGGCAACTCTGCCCATATGGCTTTGCAGAGTATAGATTCCCTCCCAGCTGCTTTCATTGAATGTCTGCAGCTTTTCCATGTGCACAGTGCAAGCCATTAGTGGATCTACCATTCTGGGGTCTGGAGGATAGTGGCCCTTTTCTCACAGCTCCACTAGACGGTGCCCCATAAGGGACTTTGTATGAGGGCTCTGACCCCATATTTCCCTTTTACACTGTGCTAGCAGAGGTTCTCCATGAGGGCCCTACTCTGCAGCAAACTTCTGCCTGGGCAACCTAGTGTTTCCATACATCTTTTGAAATCTAGGTGGAGTTTTCTAAACCTCAGTTCTTGACCTCTTTGTACTCACAGGCTCAACACCACATGGGAGCTGCCAAGGCTTGGGGCTTGCACCCTCTGAAGCCATGGCCTGAACTCTACATTGGCTCCTTTCAACCATGGCTGAAACAGCTAAGATGCAGCGCACTAAGTCCCTAGACTGCACACGGCATGGAGACTCTGGGCCTGGCCCACAAAACCACTTTTTCCTCCTAGGCCTCTGGGCCTGTGATGGAAGAGCCTACTGCAAAGACCTCTGACATGTCCTGGAGATATTTTCCCATTGTCTTGGGGATTAACATTCATATCCTCATTACTTAGGTAAATTTCTGTAGCCAGCTTGAATTTATCCTCAGAAAATGGAATTTTCTTTTCTATTGCATTGCCAGGCTGGCTGCAAATTTTTTGAACTTCTATGCTCTGCTTCCCTTATAAAACGGAATGCCTTTAACACCTCAGTCACCTCTAGCAACTTTGCTGCTTAGAAATGTCTTCTACCAGAAACCCTAAATTATCTCTCTCAAGTTCAAATTTCCACATATCTCTAGGACAGGGGCAAAATGCCATAAGTCTTTTTGCTAAAACCTAACAAGATTCACCTTTCCTCCAGTTCCCAACAAGTTCCTCATCTGCATCTGAGACCACTTCAACCTGGATTTCATTGTTCATATAATTATCAGCATTTTGGTCAAAGCCATTTAACAAGACTCTAGGGAGTTCCAAACTTTCTCACATTTTCCAGTCTTCTTCTGAGCCCTCTAAACTGTTCCACCCTGTTACCCAGTTTCAAAGTCACTTCTAAATTTTCAGTATTTTTTGGCAACACCCCACTCTACTAGTTCCAATTTAAAGTATTAGTTTTCATGCTGCTGATAAAGACATACCCAAGACTGGGAAATTTACAAATGAAAGGTGTGTAATGGATTTACAATTCCACATGGCTGGGGAGCCTCATAATCATGGCAGAAGGCAAGGAGGAGCAAGTTACATCTTACGTGGATGGCAGCAGGCAAAAGAGAGAGCTTGTGTAGGGAAATTTCCAGGTCTTATGAGACCTATTAACTATCTCAAGAACAGCAGGGGAAAGACCCACCCCCATGATTCAATTGTCTCTTACCAGGTCCCGCTCATAACACGTGGTAACTCTGGGAGCCACAAGTTGAGATCTAGGCGGGGACACAGATCCAAACCATATCACATGGTATCATGATGAAAAATGTAATGAAACCATGACTACATTTGATCTATAGGTTTGCTCTGTGTTTTAATTAGAGTTTCAACTTTTATTGCTTTTATGTTGATTTTTACATCTTTCCACAAAATGATTTTTCATAGGCTTTTGGTTTTTCTTGCTTTAGATGTGAGAGAGAATAGTGCACTGTGAAAGAAAAGGTTGAACAAAAATCAATTTATGTCAGAATTGATTAAAGTCAGAAAAATTTCCAATGTCAACAGGATATTTAGGATGAGCATAATTAAATGAGCTCTGGAGGCAAATGAATTATTGATTACCGACAAATATCAGGCCTAAGAAAATAGAGACTGAGACATGTGTCTTCTTCTTTTCTTAGTGAGGAAAAACAGACAAAACTCTTCTAATGTATAACTTGATATGAAACTGTTGCAAGGAATAATTAGGAAATGATCTTAACATAGGCAAAAAATATATAATTGACACTTTAAATAGTACCTATATATGTATATATGCTGTTGAAAATCATCCCTCTCTCTAATTCTTTCCAGAAGCAGCTTAAATTTACATAGATAAATTGCTTAAGTAGTTGATAATACAATGTCAGTTTTCGCCTATTTTCAGACTTTGTACTTAGATGCTATAGTACAGTACAATGCAAAATACAAATTGCAGTTTTGTATTTTTCTCCTGAGAATTTTACTAGTGTTCCACCTGCCCTATCCTCACAGCTTTTTTATCCCATTCCTGCTTACCCTTTGAAACGCTGGTCTCATTTATTCCCTCATCCATTCATTTATTTATATGGTAAATATTAAGTGAAAGAGATAGTCTCTGTTTCATAAATCTTATATTATAGAGCAGAATTTCTCGACTTTGGCACTATTGACAATTTGGCTAGATAATTCTTTGCTGTTGAGAGGGGGCTGTCTTACGCAATGTAGGATTTTTAGTAACATCCCTGTTCTCTACCTAGTAGATGCTGCTAGGGCCCAAATAAATGTCTCTTGGGTGGGAAAATCACCTACTGTAAAGAACCATGGTTCTAGAGGGAAGAAATAGTCAATTAAGAAACATAGTATAACACAATCTTAATGATGTAATATAGAAAATGGGACTGTGATAAGAGAGGTAGCAGAAGCAAGGGTTCCAAGCTTTCTCAAGGAGAGCAGTCTGCATAGTGCACAGACGTAGAAGCCTTGTTTCTCTTTTTTAACTGATGTCTGTCATTCACTGAGAACCTGTCCATGAAATCACCAATTAAGGCAAGATCCTGATGTATTATTTACACGATTAAATTATTTCTGGTTCTTCACTATTAACAAAATGTCACAGTCACAGTAAGATTTTTTTTTTTAATATGTTGAGTATCTCAACTGGATAGAATTAATAATTTCAAATGGACTATTGCATGCTATTGATTTTACTGTCTTGTTTTGGCCACTGGAGAACATGAAGATCAATAAGTCACATAGGCCCTCAGTGGATGATTGGAGGGTACATTTACTTAAAACCATTCCATTGATTTTTGTTTATTATATTATTTAATCTGTCCTATAGCTGGTCTGCCATTTTTGTGGGTTTCAGAATTGTGAGGACTGGCTCAAGGACCTGGGGAAAGCACTTCACCTCTGGGCATCTCCTCTTAAATGTGGACTATTCTACCTTCTTAATTTATGTCATTGTTTTCAATAAAGAAATGATATAGTAAATATAAGATCATCTTTTAAAATGTTATATACTTTTTTCTTCAAAATATCAGGTAAACATAAGGAAGATTTATATGTCTCAGATATTCTTGAAGCCAAGGAAGCACACCTGTCACTCTTTCCGTCACTTGATATTTCTTCTCCTCTAACCTACTTAAAAATTGCTTGCCTCTGAATCTCCTGGTAAATCTCCCTCCAGTTTGCCAGAATGTGTCATGTTTCAATGCAAACCTAATGCAATTGTTTATAAGATGTGTGACCTAACCAGAAAAGTATAAGGAGGCTCTTAGATCTGTGGTTCAGGAGCAGGGAGTCTCTTTTTCATTATCACCGCCCCCCACGAACCCTCAAGGAGCCTTTATAGACATTGTTTTTGTAGTTGCCCACCTATGAAATGCTAACATCACAGATATGTCTCCTGCCCTTCCCAGAATCAACTTTGCTCTCTGAGAGTGATATGGTGGAGAGAAGGAAAGCGATTCCCCTTTCTCCCACCCCTGCTGAATTGAGAATTCATGTTTGACTCAAAGTTGGATTCAAAGGCCTGTCTGGACTCAAAGTTGGAGTCTAAATTCCCAGCAGCTTTTTGGCAGATCCAACCCAGTCCAAACCTGCTGTGGCTTTGTCCTGTGGGACCCTGGCTCAGCTGGTAGGATGTGGTACTAAATCCCTGTTCTCTGCACTGGCTTATCCTTCCCAGGTACTTCATGTCTCTAAGTGGTTCTTTGGCTGTAAAATAGCATTATGTTCTCTGTTACTGAGGTTGTTGTGAGGATTAGTTGTGATAAACAGAAATGTTCATTTTTGTTGATACCCAATAACAGCAATTTTAAAAAGCAAAGGAAAAGGGGGAGAGGAGAACTAATACTTTTAAGTTTCATAATTGTATTCTATAATTGTGCAGTAGTTATTTTCACTTTATTTTTAAACTGTGTTTAGAATATAACCTTTGCTCCTGTTTTTTTTTTTTTTTTTTTGAGACGGAGTTTCACTCTTGTTACCCAGGCTGGAGTGCAATGGCGCGATCTCGGCTCACCGCAACCTCCGCCTCCTGGGTTCAGGCAATTCTCCTGCCTCAGCCTCCTGAGTAGCTGGGATTACAGGCAAGCACCACCATGCCCAGCTAATTTTTTGTATTTTTAGTAGAGACGGGGTTTCACCATGTTGACCAGGATGGTCTCGAGCTCTTGACTTCGTGATCCACCCGCCTCAGCCTCCCAAAGTGCTGGGATTACAGGCATGAGCTACCACGCCTAGCCTGTTATTATTTTTATTTTTTATTTTTTTATGTTGAGTTTGACCTCATGTTTCAGTCTGGGTATTAGTCTCTTTGGTGTTTTTATAAAGGAATACCTGAGACTGGGTAAATTATAAAGAAAAGAGGCTTCTTTGGTTCGCAGTTCTAAAGGTTGTATAAGAAGCTTGACTCTGGTCAGCACCTGCATCTTGTGAGGACCTCAGGAAACTTTCAATCATGGCAGAAAAGGAAGGGGAGCTAGCTGGCAAGAAAAGAAGCCAGAGAGGGTGGTGCCAGGTTCTTTTTAGCATCCAGCTCACCCGTTAACTAACAGAGGAAGAACTTACTCTTTGGCATGGGTAAAGCACCAAGCCATTCATGAGGGTTCCACCTGCGGACCCATACACTTCCCACTAGATCCCACCTCTAACATTAGGGATCACCTGTCACCATGAGATTTTGAGGGACCATTATCCAATCTATATCAGCCTGACATCTTCAAATTTAATTGGTTTTTGTGTTTCTCACTCAAGGTAAAAAACGGAAACAAAAGACAACCACTACTTTGAGGAAGACGGGGTTAGGGAAAGCCACAAACATGCAAGTATGCAACTAGAAATTTTCCCTGAGGACACTGGCTGTCAATCTTGACTGTATAATTTGGACTGAGGTATGGCTGAAGTGTTGGAATTTTAAATAATTCACCAAGTGATTTATTGGGAAATAGGGTAAAGAACTACCACATACTTAAATAATAAGAAATCCACGCAGATAGACCAACAATTACTAGAGTTTTCTCAAATTCTCTGTTGAAATCCAGATACACTTGTCTGCAGAATTCATCTGTTAGAAAGGAACATTTCCTCTATGATCTAAGGTTCAAATGGTTGGGGTCCTAAGAATTAACTGACAACAGATAGATTCGCAGGAAAAAAGACAAGGTGTATGTATATATACATTGTAAACCTTCAGGAGTACCCAGTGATGAGTAACTCAGTGAATTCTCAAAAATAACAGTTTATATACCATTTTAACAAAATGTGTGCATGTGTGTTTTATAAAGGACATCAGTGGAAAGGTATGGAAGGTTTACTGGGCTTTTTGATGCTAGTGAGAATAGGAAACCTGTCTCCATGGCAGCTGAATTTACAAGAAACTCCTTGCAGGGGGGTTAATGGCAGCTATATTTTCAGGACATTCTGCTCTAGTCAGATAGGGGAAATTCAGATAAGATTTCTTTTTCATTTTCTGTAGCTCAAGTGTTTTCACTTTAAAATAATCTTCAGGCCAAACTGTGATCCCTTTACATGTGATAACTTAAAATGAGAGAATGACACATAACTGCATCAAAAAAGCAAATAATTTAAGTGTTTCATTACTGAGTGCTCATTCTGTCCCTGTTCTGTTCACCAGGGCCAAGTAAAGTGTCCAAAGCAACAGCTAATAAATAGCAGAGCTCAGAACACACCCAGGTTTACCTGACTCCAAGGTCAACACTCTATTATACCACACCGTTCTTAATATGCCCTAGTGGTAACTGCCTCTCTTTAGATTTCTACTGAGGTTAATAAGCTATCATACAATTCTGCTTGAGAAGATTATCAGAATATACTTTTTTCTATTTTTGGAAAAAGCAAGTGTATATCTTTTTAATAGTTTTTAGCTTCTTAGCAGTGATACTGAACCAAGCCTGGTGTGCCCGTTGTGCAGTATGCCCAGCACTGCGGCGACAAGTTTGCTGCAGAGAAAGAGTTTATTCATGACACAGCCAAGTGGGGAAGCGAGATAACAGGTCTCACATCTGCCTCCTGAAGATGTGGTTTAGGGATATTTGTGGGATTAAAAAATCAGGGTGGACTAAGGTGTGGGGTAAGGTGATTGAGGTGTCAATGAACAGAGTCAAACTGTGTAAAATATTTGGAGAGATTTATTTGGAGCCAAATATAACTGACTGGCCCATGACACAGCCCTCGAGAGTTACTGAGAACAGGTGCCCAAGGTGGTCGGGTGCAGCTTGGTTGTATACATTTTAAAGAGGGATGAGGCATCAATCAAATACATTTAAGAAATATATTGATTTGGTCCAGAAAGGCAGGACAATTTGAAGCAGGAGCTTCCAAGCTAGAGATAAATTGAAACATTTTTTAGTTGACAATTGGTTGAGTTTGTTTAAAGACTTGGGATCAAATAGAAAGGAATGTCTTGGTTAAAATAAGAGGTTGTAGAGACCAAAGTTTAACCATGCAAATGAAGTGTTTAGCTATCAGGTTTCAAAGAGAATAGGCTGTAAAATGACTTTTACCAGACTTAAAGTCTGTGTTGAGGTATAATGAGGCATGTTAGACCCCTACTTCCCGTCATGGCCTGAAACAGTATCTCGGGTTAAATTTTAAGATCCTTGGCTGGGGAGAAAGTCCATTTAGATGGTTGGAGTGTGAAGGGAGGCTTAGAATTTTATTTTTGGTTTATAGAAGTTAAGGAAAAGTGAGGCAACTGGTGATCTACACAAGCATAGTCAAGCTTCATGGCTCTTTCCGGGAATCATGTATACAAAATGGCACTGTTAGCATGATTCTAGGGTGGAGTTTTTATCCCATGGATATCAAAAGGTCAACTATTGGACATCTACACGGGCCCAATTAGAGAGTTAGTGGTCTCAGCCAGTTTGCATTAAACAAAGGCTGACCCTAAGTTCCTGAAAACAGCTTAAACAACCATTACCATGGTGACCTATAGTTCAGAGATGTTGTCTAATAAGAATGTTAGGAGAAATTTAGTTTATATCACTCAGCTATGTGACTTTTAGCTACAGAGGTTTTGAAATCAACTAGAAGCAAGCAACTAAAAGCAAGCCAAATAGGTTGTTTGGTGGACCTCATCAGATCAGCTCTTGTTTTAAGCACGGCTTAATCCATCTTACCTGAAAAGTTTCTTAACACATTGAGATGTGATTTACTTCCACACGGAAACTCACTTAGACCAGCTAATAGCTGTCTTTCTAATGCTTCTTTACCTTGGCTTTTAGAGGCTCCCTTCCATAGTCTTTTCCATTGTTTTTTATCTAAACCTTTTTTTCTTTGCCACAGAGAAAGTAATCAGAATGGAGTTATGTGGTCTCCTGTTCCCCTTACTGTTTTTAACAGTAACACCAACCCTCAATTTCATTCATAATACCAAGTGCCCTATGTAGTAGGTCCTTTCACTTCCGTATTTTTTTTGTTACTTTAAAAACAATAAAAAATTACAGATACTTAAAGCAAGTGTTAGGTAACCATTATGTTTGCTTAATATGAGCACTAATTTAATTTTAAAAAATTTAAAAAATTATTAATAGGTTTTTGGGGAATAGGTGGTGTTTGGTTACATAAGTAAGTTCTTCAGTGGTGATTTCTGAGATTTGGGTGCACCCATCGCCTGAGCGTTGTACACTGTACCCAAGGTGTAGTCTTTTATACCTTGCCATCCCCCACTCTTTCCTCCAAGTCTCCAAAGTCCAATGTGTCATTCTTATGCCTTCACATCCTCATAGTTTAGTTGTCACATATGAATGAGAACAAATGATGTTTGATTTTCCATTTCTTCCTTATTTCACTTAAAATAGCGGTCTTTAATTCCATCTAGGTTGCTGTGAATTCCATTATTTCCTTCCTTTTTATGGCTGAGTAGCATTCCATGGTGTATATGTGTGTGTGTATACACACACATATATAAACACACATATATACACACCACAATTTCTGTATCCACTTGTTGATTGATGGGCATAGGAGCTGGTTCCATATTTTTGCATTTGCAGATTGTGAGCACTGTTTAATTCTATACTTCCTTGTAGATAAGGCAAAAATCAAGCAGAACATTTTAGACAATTCCCATAACTAAAGGAAAATTATTTATTATATTTGTTCATTTGAAAAGATATTTTTTATATTATAAAAATTTATTAAATGAATGCTAACATAAGTATGATTAAACATGATCTTAACATTCTTCATGTAGTAATTTAGTTTTTTCATAAAAAGCTGAGGTTATATCAACTTATTATTCAAGGAAAGGATAACTATCGGTAGTGAAAAGTGTTATAAACCTGATCTAGATTTGGAGATCAAAATTTTAGATTTATACAATTTAGGGAGTATATCAGAATGAATAGTCTTCACATCACATTGAGTACTCTTTGAAGAATCAGTTATATGAGCTGGACTTTTGACCAGATCCTCCTAAAAAACAGCTGAACATGATGGGCCTGGCATTCTATTGATGATTACTAATACAGTCAGGTATTGCTTAAAAAGCATCTAGAGAAGTTATACATATTAAAAAGGTGGCCAGGTGCGGTGGCTCATGCCTGTATTCCCAGCACTGGGAAGATGAGGCGGGTGGATCACCTGAGATCGGGAGTTTGAGACAAGCTTGGCCAACATGGTGAAACCCTGTCTATTAAAAATACAAAAATTTGCTAAGTGCGGTGGTGGGCACTTTTAATCCCAGCTACTCAAAAGGCTAAGGCAGGAGAATCTCTTGAACTTGGGAGGCAGAGGTTGCAGTCAAGATCAAACCATTACATTTCAGCCTTCGCAACAGAACGAGACTCCATCTTAAAAAGAAAGAAAGAGAGAAAGAGAGAAGGAGAGAAGGAGAGGAGAGAAAGAGAAAGAACAAAAAGAAAGAGAGAAGAAAGAGAAAGGAAAGAAAGAAGGAAAGGAAGGAAGGAGAAAGAAAGGCTTATTGGTATTCTTGTTGAGATGGATTGAGAAACATGTTATATGTGAATAATAAATGGGCAATATGAAATCACAGTGTAAATTTTAGTTTTCTTTCAACTAGTTGCAGTTTCATGCCCATTACAAAACTAAAAATAAGAAAAAAGAAGTTCCACTCCAGCCTGGCCGACATAGAGAAACACCGTACTAAAAATGCAAAAAAAAAAAAAAAACAATTAGCTGGGCATGGTCTTGGGCACCTGTACTCCCAGCTACTCAGGAGGCTGAGGTAGGAGAATTGCTTTAACCTGGGAGACAGAGGTTGCAGTGAGCCGAGATCACGCCATTGCACTCCAGCCCAGGCTACAGTGGGAGACTCCATCTCAAAAAAAAAAAAAAAAAAAAAAAAAGAAAAAAGAAAAAGAAAAAACAAAAACAAAAACAAAACAGTAACCTTAACTCTTCAGGGTGCTCTCCATGGAGGTGCATTTTTAGATATTTCCCAGTTTCCCTCCTCATCAGAATCATTAATGATTGTAACATTTCAGTTTTTAAAGAACTCCGTTTTAATGCTTTGTGATTCAGCTATTTCACCTATATGAATCTTAGGTCTTTCTGTTTTCTGAAAGTTTTGAAATATGACTTGAATTAAAGTGTAGTTATATCCCACAATTCTCCTCTTCTAACTACCCTTCCCCAAGATAATTCAATGTGTCAAGATGATAAGTTATATTTATGGAGTCTCATCATTCCAACTTCATCATGAGTGTTTTCTTATTGACCCAAAGTAACTTCACTGCTTTCTCTGGTGTCTGAGGCATTAAATTGCCAGCTAGGCATGTGAATAAATTATTTAGTAGAATAATAGTTCTAGGAGAATTGAGTGTTCTTTTATCTTTCTCCTTTCTGTTGTTTAAGTAATTCCTTTAACATTTGGGGGTGTAAATACAGAATGGTCATCTATTTTAAACATCTAACCAGATAGTGTATATCATCCTCACAAATAGTGCAACTTAGATTCCAGTCTTATTAACATCCTCCCACCTCAGTTTTTGTATGTTTATTATTATTATTATTTGATATAGAGTCTCTCTTTGTTGCCCAGGCTGGAATGCAGTGGCACAATCTTGACTCACTGCAACCTCCGACTCCTGGGTTCAATCTATTCTCTTGCCTCAGCCTCCCAAGTAGCTGGGATTATAGGCATCCTCACTGTGCCAGACTAATTTTTGTATTTTGGTAGAGATGGGGTTTCACCAGATGTTAGCCAGTCTGGTCTTGAACTCCTGGTCTCAAGTGATGAGCTTGCCTCATCCTCCCAAAGTGCTGGATTACAGGAATGAGCCTCTGCGCTGGGCCTACCTTCAAATTTTTGTCTCAGTGGATAAGATAGATTTTGTTATCCCTTTACTTCTTCAAACTGACTTGTTTGTTCTATTAAGATGTATATTTGGACTGCCACTTTCTAACATTGAATCCCTCAATTTCTCTTGATAAATACATATGTGCCTGTGTATGCACACACACATATACTCCCAAACATACCCCTGTATTTTTTTATTATTGTAATACCCTGCTTCCTGATATATAGTTGTTGGAGGACAAAAATATTTTCTGTAATACAGTTATGTTCTCCTATGAATGCTTTGGGAGATTCCCTAATGTCTTTATGTATCATATCTATTATGTTCTTATAACCCTTGTTAATATTTTAATAATATTTTTATTTTTTCATAAATTTTACGTTTAAGTCTTCTGAATTAGTATTTCACCAGGGATACTGCTAAGTCACAAATCCCTACCAATTTTGGTGTTTTAAATCATGATTCTGCCACCATCTATTTAACCAACTGCTCAGCATTTTTTCCTTTCCTAAATCACACATTGAATTGAAGAAAGAATTTTAAACAACACGTGGGTCCCAGGAACCCTTTAGCTTTCTGCCTAGGATGTCACGAATTCTAAAAATGGTTTGGATGTTTATTACGATGGCATCATTCATACCCACATGAATCAGCAGGCATGGGGTGTTGTCAGCAGGTGCGATAAGGCTCAACAGTTTTTCCATTATGTCCTGGATACATGCTACAGAAAGACAGTGCCCTTTCTGTTTGGCCATGTCAATTCTACATAAAATTTACTCTTTCTCCTTGGTGAATGACTAACTTTGTTCAGTTAGATGGCCTTCATTCTTTTCTGAAAATAAACTGTTATTTCATCCTAAGTAATTAATATCTGAATTTTTGGATCTTTTGGAATTTTCATGTTTCATATATGTAATAAATAAAGTTTAGATATATATACTGTCTTAATTTATTGAGTCAATATTAATATATTTCAGAAATAATTCAAAGATTAATAGCACTGTTTTATAACAACAATCTCGACATTAATTCACTGTTCACTGTTATTTGGGTGGTTTAAATTATATCTGAGTTACTGAATAAGAATTAAACTTAGACAGAAAATAGAGGGAAAGAGCATCCCATATGGTGCCATCTTTGCAGTGACAGCTCATGAAAGAGAGAAAACTGCGAAACAGACTTTATCTTTGCGCATTATTTCACAAAAATTTTACCTTACTCTGTTCTGTGGCTGGCAGGCCATGTACTATAGAGGCCAACAGCCAGAATCTCTGCAGGAGGATTTCAAATAGTGCCAAATCAGAAAGAGATAGCAACCAAAGGGAATTGGCATTGCGATTGCTAGAATTTCTCCTGAAAATGTTCATATTTTAGACAAAAATAAGCAAAATGATGTTAGTGAAGTCTTTATCATGTAAAACAAAGGACAGTCTTGATTGGGTTAAGTTATAGCCTGATGTTAAGATGGAAAGTGCATATCTGAAAGATATTCATGTAGTCAAATTAATAAAAATGTTGGAATAAGCTATTTTTTATTCTAGAGATTGTTAGAAATAAACAGACTAAGATGCATTCTCTGTTAGGGAAAGTCATAAAATACAGTCATAATTTGGTTCTATAATTCCTTTCATCAGATTAGCACAAAACAGATAATTAAATAAAAATTATTTAGTAGTGATAAGATTTGTATTCTGGGGGTTAACCATCCTTTTTAAATTAAAGGACAAATTAATGTTGGGAAATTCTAGGACAGGTAAAAGACATTAAAAAGGGTATTAAGTATATTAATTAAACCATATCAAATTGCCATCTTTTTAGTAAAAAATAGTTGATATTTATAATTACATATGGTTCAATTTAAGTAGCATTTAATTTATTTCTTACATTATAAATATTGATAAAATTTTTTTCTTTTTCCACCAGACTCAAAGTCCTGATAGTTCAGGATTACTGACATATGTATCACCAGTATATACCACAGTATGTGACACTCTGTAGGTGTTGAAAAAATGTTGGATAAGAAACTGAGACTATTCTCCAGGGCAATTTTTTCCAGCAGTTTGACTGACTATTATTCAAATGTATGTACATGTATTGACTTACAAATTATGTTATAATTCATTATATGTGTTACATCATAAAACATATATATATATTAAACATTTTTAAAGATAGTTTTATTTTGTCTAGGAAGAATACATTGGCTTAGAAAAACTCCAGTATTTTAGCTTGACAGTAAATACTAAATTTGCAAGTGCTTGAAAAGAGCAAAAGTACTAATTTAAATCTGGCTTTTTATCTTTCTTATTTTAAAAGAACTGAATTAGGGAAAAGAAAAGGAACTAACTTTCATTAAGCACCTAGAATAAGAAATATAAATTTATGTACATTATTAAATTTATACTTTTTAAAAGAAGTATTATTTTATTTATATATCTATATGTTTTTTGAGACAGAGTCTGCCTCCGTCACCCAAGCTGAAGTGCAATGGTGCGATCTCAGCATACTACAACGCTCCACCTTCTGGGTTCAAGCGATTCTCCACCCTCAGCCTCCCGAGTAGCTGGTGTTATAGGCACCTACCACTATGTTGGGATACTTTTTATATTTTTCATAGAGACAATATATCACCATGTTGGCCAGGCTGGTCTTCAACTCCTGACCTCAAGTGATCCACCTGTGTTGGCCCTCCAAATTGCTGGAGTTACAGGCATGGGCCACTGTGCATGACCCAAAGTATTATTTTTGCTAAACAGATTTTAAAACTGAGACTCTGAGAAGTTAGATAAACTGTCCACAGCCATTATCTAGTTCCTAGTTCCAGAGCCTGGCCTAAAACCTGGCCTGAGGTCTGGCAATGAAGCCTAACATGTGAGTTTCCTTCCTAAAAATGATGTAGTAGTCTATCAACGAGGGTTAAAAATTCATATATTTATGCATTTTACTTCTATATGATCTGTATAGAGAAAAGTGATTTTTTCTTCTTGGCGAATAAGCAATACTCTTAAATCAAGGCAACTATTTATTGTTTCTAACGTTTTCGTTTCTTTTTCTATATATTTATTTATTTATTTTGAGACAAACGGAGTCTTGCTCTGTTGCCCAGGCTGTAATGCATTGGTATGATCTCGGCTCACTACAACCTCCACCTCCTGGGTTCAAGCAGTTCTTCTCTCTCAGCCTCCCAAGTAGTTGGGATTACAAGCTTGCACCACCACACCCAGCTAATTGTTTTGTATTTTAAGTGGAGAGGGGGTTTCACCATGTTGGCCAGTCAGATTTTGAACTCCTAACCTCAAATGATCTGCCTGCCTTGGCCTTCTGAAATGCTGGGATTATAGGCGTGAGCCACTACACCTGGGCTTGGTTTCTTTTAATAGCAACAGCAGCACAAGCTAACTATTGCTTATTGAACACTTGTGTGTACCAGTTTCTTTGTGTGTGTGTGTGCATGCATGTTGTTAGACAAGGTTTTACTCTGTTACTGAGATTGGAGTGCAGTGGCTCGATCTTGGCTCACTGGATCCTCTGCCTCCCAGGTTCAAGTGATTCTCCTGCCTCAGCCTCCCAAGTAGCTGGGATTATAGATGCTTGCCACCACATCCAGCTAATTTTTGTTTTTGTTTTTTTTGATAGGAACAGGGTTTCACCATGTTGGCCAGGCTGGTCTTAAATTTCTGACCTCAAGTGATCTTCCCACCTACGCCTCCCAAAGTGCTGGGATTATAGGTGTGAGTCACCACACCCAGCACTGTGTACCAGTTTCTATTACAAATATTTAACCTAAAGTTGCCTCATGTAGTCCTCATAATTACCCAGTTGAAGTATTATTTTTACCATTTTGCTCTTGTATATACTGAGGCTGAGAGGGACCAAGTTGACCAGGGTTACACAGTAGGTAAGTGGCAGGGCTAGGATTTGAACATTAGTTTCTCAGACTCCAAAGCCCCTTCTCTGCAATCACAATAAATATTTCTGCCCTTCTGAAGAGCCAGATTTTGTGATATATCCATGATGCTTCCTTTTTTAACCCTTCTCACAGAGACCCAGATAATGTATTTGAAAATCATTCAGTCATACCCATTGGAAATTGTATGATGAATGAAAGTATCAAACCTTGTAGAGGAATCCTTTGTCCTCTCAGTGGCATTGCTACTATTTCTTTCATGGGTGGCTGATTAATGGCAGACAAAGTAGCATGCCTATTGCGCACATCCATAGCACAAGTTATAGTAACAAGACTCATCAGTGTCAATGCGGCATCAAGAAAAAGCATTGAGGGAGAATGATGCAATTATTTTTCTGTAATTACTGGCTTCTTGATTTTGGAAAGTTAGTAGCTGAATGCTCAGGTAGAGAGAGAGAGAGAGAGAGAGAGAGAGAGAGAAAGAGAGAGAGAGAGGTGTTGTAGCTATATATAGTTTGGTTAAGCCTTGTGGATTAGCTGCACTTGGACAGGAGCTTGGTAGAGGAATGATGGACTTTCCATATTCTTTCATTCAGGCTGACTGGCTATTTCATTCACTGCTTTTTTAACTTACATTTCATGACTTTTCTAGAATTAACAGGGCAAATGATTCAAGACTATTTCTCCAAAAGGATACTGCCAGTTAATTTCTAGGTAATTTAAAATTCTCTCATCATTGTAAGATATTTTAGTATAATGAAAAAGTACTGTATTTCAAAGCAAAACATTGAGACCTCTTTTACCATGTACTAACTATAAATTTTTAAGGTCACCTCTATTTTCTAAATTTCTTTTTTCCTATTCCTTTATTTATTTCTTCTAAATTTTTTTTAGAGATGGGGGTCTCGCTGTGTTGTCCAGGCTGGTCTTGAACTCCTGCTCTCAAGCTATTCTCCCACTTCAGCTTCCAAAAGTGCTGGGTATACAGGCATGAGCCACTGTGCCCAACTATTTTCTAAATTTCTTTTTTTTTTTAAATTTTAACTTTTTATTATGGAGAATTTTAAAAATGTACAAAAGTATACAGAATAGTAATAATAAACCCTTATGTACGATACCCAGTTTCAAAAATTATC
The DNA here is from genome assembly GCF_049354715.1 of Callithrix jacchus. Lineage (NCBI taxonomy): Eukaryota > Metazoa > Chordata > Mammalia > Primates > Cebidae > Callithrix > Callithrix jacchus. Next base: position 107,887,275 of record NC_133505.1, read on the forward strand.
AACTCACTATGCCATCTTATTTCTTTGTCCCTTCTCACTTTACTTTTCCATTTTTTATCATAATAAATCCAAGATATTATATCATTTTATTGATACATATTATATTTTTACTACTAAAAATATGGGCTTTAAAAAACATATATAACCAATATATGGTTAAAAACATATATATACCAGTATACTACCTAAAATTAACTAGTAAATTTTTAACCTCATCAAATATACAATGTTCTAATTTCCAATTGCCTTACAAATTTCATTTTTTCCTTTTTATCGTAGGGTTTTAAAATTTGGGATTCAAATAAAGTCCATCATTACAATAGGTTGAAATTATTTTGCCATCTGGATTTTGCTGATTGCATCCCCATGAAAAGCTTTAACATGTTCATCTGCCCTCTATATTTTCTGTAAATTGGTGGTTGGTTCTGGGACTTAATCACTCTTACGTTGGATATGTTTGTTTGTTCTTGTGCAAAATTACTTTATAGATGATATTGTCTTCCATCAGAAGGTTATTAATGTTTGTGTCTCTTGTGATGTTAGGAACCACTGATGAACAATGTTTAGATCCATTAATTCATTAGGGGGTAAATGAAGAGATTGTATTTCTTTTACTTTTACCTCACTTATTGGCTGGAATATTTCTAAAAGAAAAACTTTCCCTATCTACTATTTGGTTTCCCATTCATACAATTTCATGTCGGAAAGAAAAAAATAAATGCTTTTTTTTTATTTACTACTTTTCAAAATGATAAATTGGTTTGTTATCATCTTACAATATCTTATAAGTTTAATTTTATATTATTACAAACTACATTTAAACATATTTATTATACATTTATTGTGCTTCAATCCGTTTCTATGATTTTTCTTTTTGATGTTTAATATTTTATTTTGGTCATTGCGAATTTCTTCAAGAGTGCCTCAGAATAATTTTGACTCTGACCTATCTCTAATTGATAGTGAGTGTCCTTTGTTCAGAGTATTAACACAATTTTCCAGATTTATCTTGTATCTATTTTTGCCCCAGCCCTAAAATCAGCAATTTATCAAAGTAGCTTGGTTTCTTTTGGTGGGAATTATTACATCAAAACGATAATATAGGCACTGTGTTACTCATTGCGATTGAGTTAGTCACAATTGATAGGCTTCTCTGTAGACGAAGCTGGAAAATATTTCATTACATTTCATTTTAAATTATGAAAGCCATTAAGAGTTTATTTTGATAATTACAATTCAAATTTAGAACTACAAGGCTTTTTTTAAATCATTTTTTAATTTTTTATTTTTTGGTAGGTTCTTAGGGTACAGTATGGTGGTATTTGGTTACATGAGTAAGTTCTTTTTTTAAAAAATTATACTTTAAGTTCTGGGGTACATGTGCCGAACATTCAGGTTTGTTACATAGGCATACATATGCATATGGTGATATGCTGCATTCATCAACCCATACCTACATTAGGTATTTCTCCCAATGTTACCCCTCCCCTAGGGTCCTACCCCCAAAAGGCCTCAGTTTGTGATGTTCCCCTCCCTGTGTCCATGAATTCTCATTAGAACTACAAGATTTTTGGAATAACGCAAATGACTAGATGATATTCTCATTCTACCACTTCTGTTATCATTGAAAACCTAAGTTTTCACTGTCAGGGTTTTCAATGAAATAGCAGTGGTAGAATGAGAATATCATCTAGTAGTCATTTGCATTATTTTAAAAACAAACATAAGAGTGTCAGGATACCAATATTAACACTAACGTGTTGCAACAGTAATAAATATGACCAAAAATATTGTATATTTAAGAGTATAGTGTAAATTCAAAGTTTTGTACAAAGTTAAGTAGTTTTAAAATATTATCCTGAAAATACTTTGGATGTATTTCCACAAATCTCCATAAGAGAAAATACTGTTAGACATATGATACAAACTGACACAGTAACATATTAGAAGGTAAATTTTGAATTGTTGGTCTGCAATATTGTAAAATTGAACATTTTAAATCAAGATAGAAAATAACAAGACTACCACCATGTCCAACTTCCAAAACACTTTTGTTGCAATATTCCTATGAATATAGCAAGATTTCCTAAGAAGCAAGGGGATTTTAAAGAGAGAAATCATTTTATTCTTTCTTAAGATCTAGAATTTAAATTCACAATATAATCTGATGCATTATAAGTTATGGAGAAGATAAAGTCTTTTGGGGAAAATGAATTAAATGCATAATTATGAATACAGTGTCTGAAAGTTAACTCATTGTTGCTAGATATACTTAAGAACTCTCATTTTATTTCTATGACTTTACTTTTAAAGGACTCTTTGAACATTAATAATTACCAACCAGTTAAGTTTTATATTAATATTAATTTGGCAAAGAAAAAGAAACAAAAAGAACAGAAAATTTGTGGTTTATGGTTCTGCTGCATGATGATAGTTTTCTGACATATTGATAAGGTGTTGCTGGGGTTTTTTACTGTGTAGTATAATATAAAATATTAATAGCATAGAATATATTAAAATAATAGTACAAATAAAATCAATTGAAATACAGTCTTATGCTACTGGATGCAATAATTTTGTTAATTAAAATTATGTTAATTTTTAAGAATGTTCTATATATTATATTTTAAACCTTTAATTAATGTTTTTGAATTAATAAATTGAAGCTATCAAATATTGTAATTTATATAAATTTAGCTATGGAATGAAGTATCAAGATAAATTACCTTTCTTAAATAAAAATAGAAAATATCTAATTAATATTTGCTGGAGAAGAAATTTCACAATATTTCTTAGATTACTTCTTCTCCTGTAAATATATAGTATTAATGATATAAGATTTATGTTGGCAAAGTGATTGATTTATCTTCTTTTATTATGTATTTTCAGAATTTAAGACCTAGTTGTAAAAATATTCGTATGTTGTAATTAGTCTTTAACAAAGGTTAAACGCAAACTTATCCCAGAAGATACCTTAATTTGTATCAAAGTAAATCTCTTTGGAAAGGTAATATGTGCCTAAGATATGTTTATGTATAATTAGATTGTTCTATCTCAAATTTACTTAAGGAAACAAAATTATTACTTTGTAGGAGATAGTAAAATGGATTAAAATAGGGGTTCTGGGTTCTAGTTCAGATTTTCTGACCTACATAGCTTTCGGAACTGAGGCCTTTCAATTATCTACTTAACATTTTCTAAGTGTTTACTTGACAGCAGACCTATGTTACCCATCACAATGTAAAGGTAACCAAAAGAGCTTTAATCCTTTTCCTCACAGAACTTTCATTCTCCTGAGGGAAATAGACACATGTACAATTAGTATCCATAAAATGTGATGAGTGCTATGTAAGGGACAGGGCTCTAGGTGAGCACAAACCTGAGCTCCTCACTCACATCCTGGATGATCAGGGAGGTGCAGCCTATGCTAGCTAGGAACTGGACCACGGGGACAAGGAATGAATAATCCAGATAGCAGGAATGATATGTGCAATGGCTCAGAGGTAAGAAAACCTGGCTCCTGTGAGGAAATGAAATGTTATTCAGTATGGATGTATCATAGAAATCAAAGGACTAAGGGATAGCAGAATGTAAACAGAGACAGATGAAAAGAGGCTAGACTTCATATGAAGGGTCTCATAAACCATATGGGAGAATATGGACTTTATCCTTTCAGCGATGAGGCCCTCTTGAAGGTGTTTAAAATTAACTCTGCTTGAAGTGTACCTAATGGTTGACACCAGCAGGTTGGTCCTGAAAGCAAGGAACAAAAAGAAAATATGTGAAAACAAGTCACCTAAACTCACTGTTCCTTATGATGGGATTAGCATAAATCATTTCTAAAATCACTTCTAGCCATGTTATATGAGTTCAGAATCTTTCTACCTAGTCTAGACTCCAGAGAGTTTTCAAGAAGATTTTTCCTCATTGAGATATAATGGTAGAAAATGAGTTCTATCTTCCAGATAAACTAGTGTGTTATCTGCCTCAGCTTGTCAGATATATGAGAAGTCAGACTACACACTAATAAAAACTAATTTAAAAGTGTATCAACTAAGTGGGTATGACAAGTTTTTGAAATTTGGAACAGAACAGTATCAGATGCAGCACTATAGTAACATTAATAAAATACGACAAAGTGGTAACTAAATATTGTGAAATATATTGTTCTCTTATAGATGTGTGTCTAGTCTATTGACAAAACTGATTTGTATAGTACATTTCATCCTAGGAAACCAATTTTATAAAACATTATTATAATGGAAATTGTGTTTTTTCAATTAGTTGTTGAATGCCAAGACTTTAACTCCTGGGGGAAAATGTTTATAAGGAATACTTTCTGTTAAGAGTGGGCATGCAGGCACTTCATTAGGAAGGATTTATACTAGAGGTTTTATAGGTGGTGTAAAACTCCCTCCCCCCAGGTTTTATGTTTTTCAATAACATCTGAGGCCAACATGATGCCACTCCTTGTTAGTGCTGCTGCTAAACAGTTTCAGACAAGACAAGCGAAAGAGGTAAGTTTCCCTAAGGGAGTAGTTACAAAATTAATTAAACTGAGGGAGGCACAGGAATATTTAGAAAACAAATTAGAGTCAAGACCAAACATACCCAAGAACAAAAGGGAGCAATAAGAACCAAGGGAGAACAAAGTTTAACGCGTGGCCTTCCCTCCACTGTCCTAAACAGACTCTGGACAATATGAGTTAGGAAATTAAGTTTCCTATTCCTGCAATAATCTACATATATAAATGGTTATATTTATAACATTTAAACATTTTATTCCAACACTGTTTAAAAGATACGTTTTCTCCTAACCAAAGCCTTCATCCCAAGCATGAATCTCAGAGGCTGTTCTACTAAGTGTCATTTTGAAGGTTGCCACAAACTCTTTACAAAGGACAAGTTTATAAGGGCTTGAAATAAAAATCAGCATTCAAGCTCTTTCTGAAAATAATTTGTTCAAATGACCATTTGAAATGAAAAGTAAGTCTTCTTTTTAGTCTTGAATTAACTGCAAATACAAAGTACTGCAACTTCTTAGATAAGTAGGCTTTAGTGTATTAGTTTAAAATAGAGTTGCCTTGCTGCCAGTCAATATTTATGAATTTGCTCAATTTTCATGAAGTCTGATAAAAAGTTGGCATTTTTTTTGCTATTGTACTCACTAAGAATTAGTACTCACTAAGATTTATTGTACTCACTAAGAAGTTATCACAATCTCTGAATCAAATAAATATCTTTAAAAGCAAAGACAACTTATTAGATATGCATTTAATTTTGAAAAGTGACCTTCTAAAACTTGTAAGTAATTGCTTGCTAAAAACTCTAGTGGCTGAGATTCACATTTCAGAAAAATGCTGCTTTAAATAGCTGATGGCACATACATGGTTAGCATGGAATGAGAAAAGAAAACATTTGCCCTGTCATTGATATTATATTGTTGGATTATTATGCTTTGTGGCCTTTGAATTGATTAATATTAGACCCATTTGTTACATTTTATATGAAAAGAATATATGTTTAAATATGAGGATTGAGGTTTAGGCAACAATTTTACAAATAAACCAATTAAAATTTATATAGTACCTAATGTGTAGTGGAAGAAATTTAAAAGTTTAGGTCTTCATGGAACACACAATGTAGTAAGGAAGAAAAATGAATATGTTAAATTATTAAAATATATACCAAAATTGGACAATTTTACGTAGTGATAATAACCACGTTTCCATGAATGTTTAGTCTAGTGAAGCACTCTGCATGCATTATTTCATTTAAAATTTTACAGTGAGAATAAATTTAACTTATTTTCTCATCCAAATGAAGTAAATACAATTGCCATTCTATTTCGTAGATTGGTATATTGAGGTTCACACAGGATTAGCAATTCACCTAAGGACACAGAGTCCAGATTCAAACAATAAAGTCAGGGTTCCTAGCTGAGTAATTTCACAATCTAGGTTACTAAGGCCTCTCTTTCATAGATTCAGGCATGGGTTCTGGAGATCCTGAGTTAATGGAATTGAGAGCCTCCCAGGTACTGTTTGAAAAGTCTGCTCTAGTGGTCTGCAAATGGAAAAGAACATTTTCTTGATCTCTTTTAAAAAAGCATTTTCTCTAATGTTTTGTCTTTTACTTACTTCAGTCTATCTACTTCAGTAATCTTTTCTGTTTAGAATTGGCATCTGAATTATAAATGTTAGATTTATTTTTGGCTTTAAGATATAACCATGACTGGGTGCAGTGGCACAAGCACTTTGGTAGGCTGAGGTGAGAAGATTGCTCAAGTCTAGGAGTTTGAGACCAGCATGGACAACATGGTGAAACACCTTTACAAAAAATACTAGCCTGGTGTGGTTGTGGGCACCTGTAGTCCCAGCTACTTGGGAGACTGATATGGGAAGATTGCTTGAGCCTGGGATGAGGAGGTTGCAGTGAGCTAAGATTCTGCCACAGCACTCCAGCCTAGACAATAGAATGAGACCCTGCCTAAAAATAAATAAATTAATTAAAATATGTTGCATATAAAGTATAGTGTATAAATGATGAGTAAAGCATTTTAATACATTTCTTTCAGTGTATTTCAGTGCTTAATCTTGCTTTAACAAAGCCAGAACTTATGATATGGGGATTATTATTCATTTGATATATTATCCTCCTTAAAATATAGTTTATATAATTCAAAGCATATGTGGGTTATTAAGTGCACATTGTTTATAGTTAAATGACTTGCTGATGTTCATCTATTGCTCCCTGTTGGAAGATACTCCAATGGTGAAAGCAAAATCTCTGCTGTTTTTGTAATTGTGCCCCAGGGTAGAGTTGAGAATGTGTCTAGAAGTGAAAGAACACCAGTTTTAATAAGAATACAATGCAATTTAACAGTTCATAAAACAGTAAAATTTAATCCTGAACTGAGAGATTTATTAAATTTCACTCAGCAGAATAGAGTATGAGATATAAGAGCAAATGAGAATTAAGTGAAATGATTTCAGGGGTAATAGATTTTATTACCTGATAAACTGGAGGAATCATTCTTTTTTTGAAAAGCTATTTATTCTTGATTCATTCTTTGGAAATAATTGTCTTACATAGGAAAGTTTTTAGAGACAAAATAAATAAATGTGAAACAAATAAAAGCTTTTATTTAACTTTATTTGTTTAATTTCAAAAGAGTAACACTACTAAAATTCTAACAACATTATGGCTAAAATATTTTAAACTGTAAGTGAAAGTATTTTGCATTCAGGGAAAATGGACCAATCTTCTTTTTGTAATATTCATTTAAAGTCCTCCCAAACTAAATGATGCTTGACAACATGCTGTCTCAGAGAGTTTCATTTTTGCATGTCAAGTAGCATATTAAAAAAATTCTTGGGTATTTTCTCTGCATCTATAATGATCAATTCCATTGGAGCTTTACCTGAAATGGGCAATATTTTATTTATTTTATTTTTCCCTATCTTTTAAATTATGTAAAGAAGCATTAAACAGTTTGAACATGCTAGTGAAAGTATAATGAGTTACATTTGTAAATTTTTCTCAACTGAAAGACCTACAATTGCAATTTTTTCCCCTTTTTTTGTAAGGGTTTACAAAAATTTTCTTATTAAAAGAAGCAGACTTCCCCAAAGCTAGATGTCTCTTTATTTGCATAACAAAACAGCAGCAACTATTCAGTGTGTAGAGATTTAACTGTGTTTACATACACATTGTATCCATGCAGCTTCATTATACCCTAGTGTAGTAAGTAGGGCAGATATTATTGCATCTATTTTATACCCGAGAAAAATGGGGTTTGGAGAAGTAACTGCTTACCAGAGAACATATGACTGTTAAGTGCAGAACAGATTCAGCAATGGTCATTTGAGTTCAATTCATAAAAACACCATGAAACCCTTTGTTATGTATTAAGCAGTCAACATTTAATATTAGTTTTTAAGGATATAAAGAATTTTATTATGGTCATAATTTTATTTATAATTATTAAAAATCCATGGATAATTTTAATAATAATTTGTTGTTTTAAAATAAGATTTTAAAAAATAAAAAAGATTTGTCTTTTAGTAATCATTAGCTAGATAAATGTGGCATTTTGTTTTTTAAACAAAAATATGTATATGTAAAAATGTTTAACATTATTGAGTGATGAAATACTTTTGAAAGTTTTTATAAACTACCTAAATATGAATTCAGTGATAATTAAATGCATGTGAGATTATAGAATTAATACACACACACACACACACACACACACACACACACACATAATGTCAAGGTTAACAAAAAATTTGCCTCTTAAGCTATTTAATGTTTTATGTTGAGATTTTTGCTTAGCAAGTACAATCTATGAAAAGTTAACATTGCCATACAAAATTAATTTTTCGCCTCTTGACTTTGACAGCTGTGTGTTGTCTGTCTCACGTGAGACACTTAATACATGTTAAATAGTAATAAGAATGAAATGTCAGCTTTTACTTGATGGACACGACATGAAGTCTCAGTGATACTTCAGAAATGAATCTGAACGAAATTGTCCAAAGACAGCTAAATGACCCAGAAATCTCCAATATGGAGTGTTCTCTTTTGACTCCATATGGACAGATCTTAGCATTCAGGGAGAAGAGGACTGATGGGTCACACATTAGTCTTTTCACGCATACCTGTACACAGAAATAGTCTCTAGGGCTACTGTGATTGAATTCTATGGCTACAAATGGAAACATTATGAACTGTTGCATAGCCTTTGTGGTATGTCTGGTGCTGAGCACTAATAAAGGAAAATGAAGGGAAGTAAGAGCACTTAAGTCTGTGTGACTAATGATTTCATCTGCAATTTCTTCTTCCCCCCCCCAAGCATCTATTTTAGGTTAATACAGGTTCTTCTAAAGACAAATATAACTGACTCATTAGGAAATCAGTAGAGGAAAAAATATTTTGCAATTGTGGCCCCACTCCTTCATTTCTCCAGAGCTCATAATAGCACACGTACTATCTCTGTTGACTATGTTTTTACAGTTTTCCCACACTATAACTCTACACTGAGCCACAAATCTCTATCTTACACAATTATTAACTAAAATAGGACCTTAAGATATTTTGCCTTTCTTCTTCAAACTCAGTCTGTAAGCTTTTCTGGTTATGATATTTCAAGGTTATATTTTTAACAAAACCTGATGCAAAGGTTTTACCTAATCACATTTTACAATAATGCCACCTTCTCCCTTTCCCCTTCCCCCTTCCCTCCTTTTCCATTTTCCCTTCCCTTCCCTTTCTCAGAGTGTTGCTCTGTTGCCCAGGCTAGAGTGCAGTGGTGCTATGATAGCTCATTGCACTTTCAAACTCCTCTGCTCAAATGACCCTCCCATCTCAACCTCTCAAGTAGCTGGGACTACAGGTGGGTGCCACCAAACCTGGCTAATTATTTTTATTTTTATTTTTTTAAAGTCAGGGTGTTGCTATGCTGCTCAGGTTAGCTTCAAAGAATCCTGTATGAGTCTCCCAAAGTGCTGGGATTACAGGTGTGAGCCACCATCTGGCCTCAATTTCTTTCTATTTTCTTTCTTTCTTTTTAAAATTAGGTCCTTCCTAATTACTTCTGAATGAGAGTGAATGACTTAGCTTCTTATTTGCCTTTGAACTTAGGTATTCAGGGTGACAAGACCAACATTTGTCTGGTTTAGTTTGATAAATGACTGTCTAAAATAGTGTCATTAGGTATGCGCCTAGACAGGATTTGAAGGTTTTTTTTTTTTTCTAATTCAAACTGCTAATTACAGCTTTCTTGTCCAGTTAATATTTAGCTAACCAGTACATATGTTAGGCAGGCCAGTTTCAGATACTCATGAGGTTAATCTAGAAGCAAACTAAGTGACTATCAAAGTGTGATGTTTTCAGTACATTTTTTTCATGTATTTTTTTGAGGATAAACTTCTTTATGACTGAATCATCAGACTTAAGAGCTAGCTTTTGACTGTATTTCTCCTAGAGTCAGCCAAGACAGTCTCAGCAACAGGTATAGATCCCAGGGCTGTCTACAAGAGGCCACAGTGCCAGGACAAATCATGCTGGGTGTTCCTTGGAGACGCTCATGTACAAATGAAATAATGTTTCAAAGAACATCAAGGCCATCCTCCAGAGGAATAAGAAGTGACAAAAGGACAATGTACAGATTGAGGGTCTTGGCAGAAAATTAAAGTGGCTGACCCTACTGCTTTGATTCAATGACTGTATGGTAAGAACATTGGAGTAGTAGGATTTATTTTTAACAACTGAGTGATTTCCTGGGTACTAAAGCTCTGGGTCACGTAATTGTCCTAATTCATTCATTCCTGAAAAACACTTTGAATGTGAGGTTTCTAGAAATGGCACATAGGTCTTATTTAGTCACTCTTTGTTAGCTGCTGCTACCTGATTAAACAACATAAAATAACTAGCTGTTGCATTATGAATGTTTATAGCTCCCAGAAGATACACATTTCTCATCTAATTTTCCTTACTATATGGAAGTTAGCATCTTATTCAATTTATTAACCAATCAAAATCATCTGTGATTTTTTTACTCAGATCAATCCCCATTTGAATTCATCTCATGCCATTAACTAAGTAACCAGGGGAAATTATTTTTCTTTGTTCTCTCAAGGTTTAAGAAATTTGGCCAGATGAAATAGTGCAAATCTTTTTTTTTTGGTGCTCCTTTTGGTTGCTTTTTTATTTTATTTTTTTGATTGCATTTTAGGTTTTGGGGTACATTGCAGAACATGCAAGATAGTTGCATAGGTACACACATGGCAGTGTGTTTTGCTGCCTTCCTCGCCTTCACCCACATTTGGCATTTCTCCCCAGGCTATCCCTCCCCAGCTCTCTCCCCCTCTGTCCCTCCCCTATTTCCCCCCATAAACCCCAGTGTGTAGTACTCCCTTCCCTGTGTCCATGTGTTCTCATTTTTCATCACCTACCTATGAGTGAGAATATGCCCATCGATGATAGACTGGACTGGAAAAATGTGGCACATATACACCATGGAATATTATGCAGCAATCAAAAATGATGAGTTTGTGTCCTTTGTAGGGATGTGGATGAATAGTACAAATCTTTTGTGAAAAACAACATATTCCTGTTAATTCATCTAAATTTGGTTGAAATTTTAAAAATTTATATTGTTTTCAGGATAGTTTCGTGGGTGTGTGATCTATATAATCACATGGGACTTTATTTAATTTTTAATATTATTTGGAAAAGAGGCCATACATGTTTATTTTGTACTGTGCCCTGCAAATTATGAAACCAGCCTTGTTTGCTTCCAGTATTTAAATTAAGTCTAAGAACAAAAACAACTTGAATGTATTATCTGATTTGACAGGAAGAGAGATCAACATTTGTCTTTAAGGAAGGTGAACCCAAGATCAGAAACTTAAACAAGGTTTTAAATCCTGTACTTTGGCTTCCCTGACACCAATATCTCCTGGTTCTCTGTATTCACTGTCTCTTTGTCATGTTCCTCTTCCTTCATCACTTATATGTTGGTGAATCTCAGAGCTGTCTTCTCTCAATTTACCTTTATTCCTGAGTGTCATTTGATCTTGTTGTTCCAATGCTTCTCCTAAGTTTATGATTTCCAGATTTATTACCCAGGCCCATACCTGTCCTTTGAGCCATGAACTCATGTACCTAGCCCATCTACCAGACATCTCCGCTTGCAAGTTTGGAGACACAATGATATCTTCCCACCTGAGACCTCTTGATTACTGGGGATACAGCAGTCAAATACAGTCTCTATACACATGGAGATTATGTTTTACAGGAGGGAAAAGATAACTCTGTGTGTGTGTATGTGATCAGAAAGTGATAAGTGCTCTGAAGAAAAGCAAGATGAGAGAATGAAGAAATATGTGAAAGTGTATCTTTAAAAGCAGTTATCTGCATTAATTTATCTCAGTGAATATTATGACCATCTTCCCTTTGGCCCAAACACTAAACAATCTGGAAGTTGTTGTAGCATCCTCTCTCTTCATCGTCATCATTATTGTTATTTTAGAGACGAGGTCTCACCCTGTTACCCAGGCTAAAGTCACTAGGAGTATTTTTAACAAGTCACCTGAAGGATCTCCTGCCTCTAATTTTATATCAATGTGCCTGTCTTTTGCCCCACAAAGGAAGTGTTCTTTCCTAAAAGTAAGTGTGATCTTGTTCTGTCCTCTGAAAATACTTTAATGAATTCCCCTCATCCTACAGATAAAATCTACACTCCTAGGCATAGCTGATGAAATCTTCATTTTTCTTTAATTATTATTTATTACTTTCTCCAGGCTTATCCATTATCACTGCAAATCCACACTTTTATTGGTGCTTCAGCTATAAGGAACATTTTTCAGCTTCTCAATACGGTCTTCTTCTCTCTTGTTTCTGAGCTGTCACATCTTTCTTCTCCACCTAACTCTTACACTTCTTTAGTGTAAACATCACTTTCTCCTGACAGCCTTCTTTGAATCCCCCAAATTAATTTCAGTGTTTTTTGTATGTGCATTCTATAGCACCCTGTTCCTTATTTCAGGTTTAGCATTTATTAACCTTAATTTGTACGATATCTTCAATTGGCTACATTTTACTGGACATGAAGTCCGTAAAGGCAGGCACTACATATGTCTTGCCTATATTTATACCTCTAGCATTAGCTTAGTGCCTAGCATAGGGCAGTTGAGTACTGAATGCATGTGTTCTGTTTCTGTGTGTTTCACTCTGAATTCCTTCTGAATCTACATGACATTAGGTAAATGTTAATGTATGAACATATAAATGACAATGATGATGGCTATTGGACATATTATATTTTTTTTTCTAGGAAGAATAGTGTAATGGTTCAATTATTGCAGATTGCATTTCAGCTTTGGAGACTGAATTTATTTTCTCTTTTGCAAAAGCTACTTGTGTTAGTCCCAAAATTAATCTGCCTAACCCAGAGGCAGGTACCTGTTATGCTCCCTGGAGAAGTCACATGAAAACAGTCAAGATATTTTTTTCTTCAAGGAGTGTTTTCTTATGAAACCAATCCCTGTCTTTCCCTCTTTATGAAGCAGAAATTAATCTTATAATATGTATTCTTGAAAGTCTGTATAAATGAAAGACACTCTTTTAAAGTAGGGTTTCATCTGCATGCATGTGATTAAAACTACTCTTCATTTAGAAATTAGAAACATGGCAAATAGCAAATTTGGATTTTCTTATACAGCTACTTAAATTTAATTTCTTCAAAAATGCTATGAGTCATTTTTATAAAATCCTTTATTTTTTTTTGTTTCACAAGGCATAAATTTCAAAAATGTTGCATATGAGTTTAATATCATTGACATTTGAACAGTTCTTGATTAAAGCATGTTAAACTACTTATGTTTTGCAAGACACATTGATTAGAATAAGAATCCAAACATCAAGCTAAAACATTTTTTAATATGACGAAATTATTTTAAGAAAATGATGAACAAAATCTGGCATCATTGGAACATATTTCCCTGATATATTTTATGCACTTATTTCATTTATGTATATAATAACTACTCAGTGTGTTTGGACTTGTGTTCAGGTTGCTTTTCGAGCAACCTGAAAAAAATAAATCATAATATTTACTAGAAGTTTTTTTTTTGAGATGGAGTTTGCTCCTGTTACCCAGGCTGGAGTGCAATGGCACAATCTCGGCTCATCACATCCTCTGCCTCCTGGGTTCAGGCAATTCTCCTGCCTCAGCCTCCTGAGTAGCTGGGATTACAGGCATGCGCCACTATGCCCAGCTAATTTTTTTTGTATTTTTAGTAGAGGCGGGGTTTCACCATGTTGACCAGGATGGTCTCGATCTCTTGACCTCGTGATCCACCCGCTTCGGCCTCCCAAAGTGCTGGGATTACAGGCTTGAGCCACTGCGCCCGGCTGTTAGAAGTTTTTTTAAAATGAAGTAGCTGTATTTTTTTTTTTGAGACAGAGTTTCGCTCTCGTTACCCAGGCTGGAGTGCAATGGCGCAATCTCCGCTCACCGCAACCTCCGCCTCCTGGGTTCAGGCAATTCTCCTGCCTCAGCCTCCTAAATAATTAAGGATATCAAAATGATATCCTGAACAGTTCCTGAAATATTTAAGCACTAAAATAATGCTTGATGTAAATGAGCACATCTTAAAGTTCTATAGCATTCAGTTGGTATAATAATATCTTCTAAACTTACCTCAAATTCTTTTTTTTAATGATAAAGTTGGGTGTAAAACATGAAACAACTATTTTAGTTTAAAACATCTAGTCATGACAGGTAATTGTTAAACTGTGTTCTAGGTTACTACAGCATGTCTTTATGGCCAACTGCCTTCTGGGAGTTTTGTCCTCTGGAGTTGAGCGTCATACTCACAACTCTGCTCAAGACAGAAAGAAAGTGTATTTGTCCTCTTCCAAATGAGCCCCACTCACAGCAAGTGCTGCTGTAATTTTATTTAGGTTTAGGCCTTCACTTGCAGGAAATAGATATGATTTTAATGAACAGAACAATGTTTGTGAAAAAGCTTTATGATACTACTTGATTAACCACTAATTTCCTTTGATGTTCATTTTTGGAAAATAATTGTGTATGTCTCCTGACACAGTAGATATGATGGCATGGCTGGTTGTTTGTAGGTGTCCACAGGGGTTGTCTTTAGACTAATGTGGCTTTTAGGCAGTTCTTTTTATGTATCTAGTAATCTTGATGTCTAACTCCTACTTCTGGTTGAGTTTACATATGAAAAGAGGGAAAATTTGTAAACTGAGAAATTAGAAATAACTCAGTTAACACTGAATACTATTTAGAATTCAGAAGTGATAACTGCTACTTTTAATTGAAATTTTAATTTTCTTTTGGTCCATTAATTCTACAGTTTATCAGCACAATACTTTTATAATTCTTAGATATCATGAGTAAAATTTTACTTAATTGTTTATTTCTTCCAAAGAGTAATTACTTCAACTTTTTTTTTCTTCTTAAGAGAGTATTCTACTCACAGAATGTAAAAATATAAAGAAGAAAGGTAAATTTTTCTGTAATCCCATTGTCATTATAAACATTTTGGATTTATTATGATCTCTTTTTCTCTCTTTATATATTTATGAAGATAGATGGATAATATATGTTTAAATTAATATGAAAGTCATAGTTATATTTTGTTTCACACCTAAATAATGTGCATTTTAAGGATATGTATGGAGGACAAAAGAAGATGGCCCCTTTAGGAGCAGCTCAGGATTGCAGCTCCCAGTGAAAGCGTGGAGAGTGAGTGGACACCGCATTTCCAGATGGATCTTTATTGCACACAGACCAGGAGATTCCTAGGTGGAGGAGTCCTATGGGTCGCCAGTGCGGAAGTTTTTGCTGGCATGGCTGTTTTAGCCGGCGTGGTAGCACGGCAACTCTCTGTACAAAATACATTGGTCTGGTTGCCCTTTTAAGCTGGCCAGGAGATTCCTGGGCAGTGCTATTGTTTCAGCTGATGCAGTGGGTCACCACATGGGAAATCACACAGATCTCAACGCCCTTTCAGCAGGCGACTGGAACACCTAGGAGAGAGTCAACTGTTCAACTTAAAAAAAAAAAGGCTCTGAGGCAGGGAGCCAGGTGATCAGGCTCGGTGGGTCCTACCCCCACAAAAACAAACAAAAAAACCTAGCAATTGGAAACACTCCAGGTTGAGAGTTTCAAGGCAAGCACAGCTGAACCCAGGGCGGTGCAGCTCGGTGGGGGAGGGGCATCCGCCATTACTGAGGCACTCCACTTCTACGGAGGTAGTCCGCCCTTGCTGAGGCAGCTTGCCATTGCTGAGGCAACCCCCCATAATAGAGAAAGTCTGCATTAGAGAGGCGGGCCAGCATTGCTGAGGCAGTTCTAACCACACCCATATAAACAGGACTACAGGGAAGCTCAACGGCAGTGGGGCAGAGCTCAGCAAATCCTCTGCAGGCAGAAAGTGATTAGGCAGCTTCCTTGCTGGGCAGGCCAGCCCTGAAAAAAAAAGGCAGCAGCCAATGGACACTCATAAATAAAGTCCTAACTCCCTGGGACAGAGCATCTGGGGAAAAAAAGGCGGTTTATGAGTTCTGCTGCAGCAGACTTAAACGTACCTGCCAAGCAGCTCTGAATGAACAATGGAGCTCACAGCTCAACACTTGAGCTCCTATAAAGAAAAGACTGTCTCCTCAAGATGCTCCCTGACCCCCATATATCCAAAAAGTCACTTCACAAAAGACTGATCAGTCTGTCATTTGGTGGGCATCATTCTGGGACAAAGATAGCAGAAGAAGAAACTGGTAGCAACTCTTACTGTTCTGCAGCTACTGCAGGTGATCACCAGGCAAGCAGGGCCTGGAGTGGACCTGAGCAGTTCTACAGCAGAGGGACCAGACTGTTAGAAGGAAAACTAAGAAACAGAAATAACTTCATCATTAACATCCTGGATGTCCACTCAGAGACCCAATCTGAAAATCAGCAACTACACAGATGACAGGTGGATAAATCCACAAAGATGGGAATAAACCAGCGCAAAAAGGAGGAAAACACCCAAAACCAGAACACCTCTCCTCCTACAAGGGATCACAACTCCTCACCAACAAGGGAACAAAGCTGGATGGACAAGGAGTGTGATGAAATGACAGAATCAGAATTCAGAAGGTGGGTAATGAGAAGCTTCTGTGAGCTAAAAGAATATGTTCTAACTCAATGCAAAGAAACTAAGAACCTTGAAAAAAGATTTTATGAAATGATAACAAGAATGGACAACTTAGAGAGGAATATGAGTGAGTTGATGGAGCTGAAAAACACAACATGAGAACTTCGTGAAGCATGCACAAGTCTCAACAGCCCAATTGACTAAGCAGAAGAAAGGATGTCAGAAGTCGAAGATCAACTCAGTGAAATAAAATGAGACAGCAAGAATAGAGAAAAAAGCACAAAAAGGAATGAACAAAGCCTCGAAGAAATGTGGGACCATGTGAAGAGACCTAATCTATGTTTGATACATATACCTAAATGTGACAAAGAGAATGAATCCAAGCTGGAAAATACTCTTCAGGATATTATCCAGGAAAACTTCCCCAACCTAGCAAGGCAGGCCAATATTCAAGTGCAGGAAATACAGAGACACTACAAAGATATTCCAAAAGAAGAGCAACCCCAAGGCACACAATCATCAGATTCACCAGGGTTGAAATGAAGGAGAAAATACTAAGGGCAGCCAGTGAGAAAGGTTGGGTTACCCACAAAGGGAAGCCCATCAGACTCACAGCAGATCTCTCAGCAGAAACTCTACAAGCCAGAAGAGAGTGGGGGCCAGTATTCAACGTCCTTAAAGAAAAGAACTTTCTACCCAGAATTTCATATCCAGCCAAACTGAGCTTCATAAGTGAAGGAAAAATAAAATCGTTTGCAAACAAGCAAGTACTCAGAGATTTCATCACCACCAGGCCGGCTTTACAAGTGCTCCTGAAAGAGGCACTACACATAGAAAGGAACAATCAGTACCAGCCATTCCAAAAACATACAAAATGGTGAAGAGCATCAACAAAATGAAGAATCTGCGTCAACTAATGGGCAAAAGAGCCAGCTAGCATCAAAATGGCAGTATCAAATTCACACATAACAATATTAACTCTAAATGTAAATGGGCTAAATGCACCAATCAAAAGACACAGACTGGCAAATTGGATAAAAAGCCAAAGCCTATGGGTGTGCTGTATCCAGGAAACCCATCTCACATGCAAGGATACACAAAGGCTCAAAATAAAGGGATGGAGGAAGATTTACCAAGCAAATGGAGAGCAAAAAAAAAGCAGGAGTTGCAATTTTTGTCTCTGATAAAATGGACTTTAAAGCAACAAAAATCAAAAGAGACCAAGAAGGACATTACATAATGGTAAAAGGATCAATAAAACAAGAAGAGCTAACGATTCTAAATATATACAGACCCAATGCAGGAGCAGCCAGATACATAAGGCAAGTTCTTAATGACTTACAAAGAGACTTAGACTCCCACACAATAATAGTGGGAGACTTTAATACAAACAAGCAAACCTGATAGACATTTACAAAACTCTTCACCCCAAATCCACAGAATATATATTCTTCTCAGCACCACATCACATCTACTCTAAAATTGCCACATAATTGGAAGTAAATCACTCCTCAGCAAATGCAAAAGAACAGAAATTATAACAAACAGTCTCTCAGACCACAATGCAATCAAGTTAGAACTCAGAATTCAGAAACTAACTCAGAACTGCACAGCTTCACAGAAACTGAACAACTGGTTTTTGAATGTTGACTGGATAAGCAATGAAATGTAGGCAGAAAAAAAGAGGTTCTTTGAAACCAATGAAAATGAAGACACAACATACCAGAATCTCTGGGATGCATTTAAAGCAGTCTTTAGAGGAAAATATATAGCAATAAGCGCCCACATGAGAAGAGTGGAGAGATCCAAAATTGACACCCTATCATCAAAATTGAAAGAGCTAGAGAAGCAAGATTAAAAAAACCCTGAAAACCTAGCAGAAGACAAGAAATAACTAAGATCAGAGTAGAACTGAAAGAGATAGAGACACGAAAAACCCTTAAAAAAATCAATAAATCCAGGAGCTGGTTTTTCAAAAAGATCAACAAAATAGACCACTAGCAAGATTAATTAAAGAAAAGAGAGAGAATAACCAAATATATGCAATAAAAAATGATAAAGGGGAAATCACCACAGATCCCACAGAATTTCAAACCATCATCAGAGAATATTACAAACAACTCTATGCACATAAACTAGTAAACCTGGAGGAAATGGATAAATTCCTGGACACTTGCATCCTCCCAAGCCTAAACCAGGAAGAAGTCGAAACCATGAATAGACCAATAACAAGGTCTGAAGTTGAGGCAGCAATTAAGAGCCTACCACACAAAAAAAGCCGAGGTCCAGATGGGTTCACAGCCGAATTCTACCAGACACACAAAGAGGAACTGTAACCATACCTCCTGAAACTATTCCAAATAATCCAAAAAGAGGGAATACTTCCCAAATCATTTTATGAGACCAACATCATTCTGATACAAAACCCGGCAGAGACTCAACAAGAAAAGAAAACTTCAGGCCAATATCCATGATGAACACAGATGTAAAAATTTTCAATAAAATACTGGCAAGCTGATTGCAACAGCACATCAAAAAGCTTATCCACCATGATCAAGTAGGATTCATCCCGGGGATGCAAGGTTGGTTCAACATATGCAAGTCTATAAACATAATTCACCACATAAACAAAACCAAAAACAAAAACCACATGATTATCTCAATTGATGCAGAGAAGGCCTTTGACAAAATTCAACAGCCCTTTATGCTAAAAACCCTCAATAAATTCGGTATTGATGGAACGTATCTCAAAATAATAAAAGCTATTTATGACAAACCAACAGCCCATATCATAGTGAATGGGCAAAAACTGGAAGCATTCCCTTTGAAATCCAGCACTAGACAAGGATGCCCTCTCTCACCACTCCTATTCAATATAGTACTGGAAGTTCTAGCCAGAGCAATCAGGCAAGAAAAATAAGTAAAGCATATTCAAATAGGAAAGGAGGAAGCCAAATTGTCTCTATCTGCAGACAACATGATAGTATATCTAGAAGACCCCATCGTCTCAACCCCAAATCTCCTAAAACTGATAAGCAACTTCAGCAATGTCTCAGGATACAAAATCAATGTGCAAAAATCACAGGCATTTCTATACACCAATAACAGACTTAAAGAGAGACAAATCAAGAATGAACTGCCATTCACAATTGCCACAAAGAGAATAAAATACCTAGGAATACAACTAACAAGGAATGTAAAGTACCTCTTCAAGGAGAACTACAAACCCCTGTTCAATGAAATAAGAGAGGACACACTCAGATGGAGAAACATTCCATGTTCATGGTTAGGAAGAATCAATATCGTGAAAATGGCCATACTGCCCAAAGTAATTTACACATTCAGCGTTATCCACATCAAGCTACCAATGACCTTCTTCACAGAACTGGAAAAAATTACCTTAAACTTTATATGGACCCAAAAGAGAGCCCGCATAGCCAAGTCAATTCTAAGTAAAATGAACACAGAGGGAGGCATCACACTATAGGACTTCAAACTATACTACAAGGCTACAGTAATCAAAACAGCATGGTACTGGTACCAAAACAGAGATATAGACCAATGGAACAAAACAGAGGCATCAGAGGCAAGACAGCATAGCTACAACCATACAATCTTTGATAAACCTGACAAAAACAAGCAATGGGGAAAGGATTCCCTGTTTAATAAATGGTTGCGAAAACTGGCTAGCTATGTGCAGAAAGCAGAAACTGGACCCTTCCTGACACCTTATACTAAAATTAACTCCAAATGGATTAAAGACTTAAACATAAGACCTAATACCATAAAAACCCTAGAAGAAAATCTAGGCAAAACCATTCAGGACATAAGAGTAGGCAAGGACTTCATGACCAAAACACCAAAAGCATTGGCAGCAAAAGCCAAAATAGACAAATGGGACCTAATCAAATTCCACAGCTTCTGCACGGCAAAAGAAACAGTCATTAGAGTGAATTGGCAACCAACAGAATGGGAAAAACTTTTGCAGTTTACCCATCTGACAAAGGGCTGATATCCAGAATTTACAAAGAACTCAAACAGATTTACAAGAAAAAAACAAGCCCATTCAAAAGTGGGCAAAGGATATGAACAGACACTTTACAAAAGAAGATATACATGAGGCCAACAAACATATGAAAAAATGCTCATCATCACTAGTTATTAGAGAAATGCAAATCAAAACCACATTGAGATACCATCTCACACCAATTAGAATGGTGATCATTAAAAAATCTGAAGACAACAGATGCTGGAGAGGATGCGGAGAAATAGGAACACTTTTACACTGCTGGTGGGAGTGTAAATTAGTTCAACCATTGTGGAAGACAGTGTGGCAATTCCTCAAGGACCTAGAAATACAAATCCCATTTGACCCAGCAATCCCATTACTGGGTATATATCCAAAGGATTATAAATCATTCTACTATAAGGACACATGCACGTGAATGTTCATTGCAGCACTGTTTACAATAGCAAAGACCTGGAATCATCCCAAATGCCCATCAATGATAGACTGGACAGGGAAAATGTGGCACATGTACACCATGGAATATTATGCAGCAATCAAAAACAATGAGTTTGTGTCGTTTGTAGGGACATGGATGAACCTGGAGAACATCATTCTCAGCAAACTGACACAAGAACAAAATGAAATACTGCATGTTTTCACTCACAGGCGGGTGTTGAACAATGAGAACACATAGACACAGGGAGGGGAGCACTACACACTGTGGTCTACTGGGGGGAATAGGGGAGGGACAGTGCGGGGTGGGGAGTTGGTGAGAGTTAGCAAGGGAAGAAATGCCAGATATAGGTGAAGGGGAGGAAGGCAGCAAATCACACTGCCACGTATGTACCTATGCAACTATCTTGCATGTTCTTCACATGTACCCCAAAACCTAAAATGCAAGAAAAAAAAGAATATGCGTAATTGAAATACATTTATATGTTGAGATAATGAGGTATATCTATTAATACTAACTTGGAAAAATATATTCTTTAGTTTTCTTAAAGTAAATCACACTATATTTTACTTTTTATTAAAATAATAAAAATAAACACTATATGTATGTGAATGTGTCTGTATAGATCCACATTGTTGAGAATAACTAATTACCTCTGAGGAAGTCAGGAGCATGGGTGGTAGGATCTGAAATGTTTTATTAGATATAATTCTGTACTTTTACAATATATTATAAGAGGAATATATTATTTTGTAATATGAATATGGAAATTTTAACATCCATCCTTATGAAATAAATATAGCTCTAGATAATTATTCTGAAATAATTATTTTATTTTTATTTTTTTGAGACACAGTCTGGCTTTATTACTGAGGCTGGAGTGCAGTGGTGCAATTTCATCTTACTGTAACTTCCATCCCCCAGGTTCAGGTGATCCTCATACCACAGCGTACCGAGTAGTTGGGACCACAGGCATGCACTACCATGCCTGGCTAATTTTTGTATTTTTAGTAGAGATGGTGTTTCACCATGTTGCCCAGGCTTGTCTCAAATTCCTGGGCTCAAGTGATCCACCCACTTTGGCCTCCTAAAGTGCATAGTTAGGGAGAGGTAAAGGAAGACAGAGGTTTTCAAAGAGAAAAAGCAGAAGGATTATATAATTCTTCTGAAATAATTATTTTTGGCTATAAACATTAATAACTATGGTGTTGCCAATCTGAGTTTAGACAGGCAGTTGCTGGGCAGATGCCCTTGTCGAAATATATTTTGTGTAAGGTTCTGATGGCCTTTGTACAAGACTGTGGTTTTTGTTGTATTTTTTTAGTTATCAGGCATACAAGAATGATTATCTTCCCTATAAGGCTGTCCCTGGTTCTATTTGTCAGGTGTTTTTGTTTGTTTGTTCATTTTTTAACATTAGTGACTCTTGATTTTGACACCTTTCACAAGTCTATTGTTACTGCCTTGTTTTTTTGGAAACCTCCTTTTGTTTTTCTAACAAGGATTCTTATGCTTTTAAAAACATTTCTAACATCTCCTTGTTTCTTATTTATCTGTGGAGTGGCTGTTCATTCTGGTTTTCCTCTGAGTCCTTGCCCATACATCACCAACCTGTCTTGCCTGGGCTGCAGCTGTTCAGTCATCAGATCAAGCAGGTGAAGGTTATCAAACTATTATTTCTCCGGAGTAAAGTGGCATCACCCTCACCTACTGCTCTTTGTCTGCTTTGAATTAATTTCCTAAATGACAAATGATTCAGTGCAAAAATTGTTGTTGTAATGAAAGTCTTTTATGTCCTGGTTGGTGATGTATAATGTGTTTCATCAAGTATAAAACTCAGAAGTATAAATGTCAGGAGTTAACTGATACAACTTAATCGGTCATTTCCAATTTTGATGTTAGTCTATTAACCTACTGGCTAAAAGGGCATTGTAGAGTATTAGTTTGCATTTGTTTCTGGAGTCCCCTATTTCTTTCTTTCTTATTAGTGTTCACAGCAGTGTACCATTAAAGTTCTTTGCTTCAGTACACATTCTGATTATCCCTGAACCTGCATAATCACAACAGGAAGAGTAGTGTTGATTCAAACAAAATTCAGATCCATGTATTTTTGGCAGGTATAGTGTGTTCTCCTGTGTCAACTCACATGTGTTCCATTTTATGCCTTTACGAAACTATAGGAATAGCTTAGTGATTATCCAAAATTTTCCTACTAAATTGAATGCTTTTCTACAAAAAAAGTCTTAATAATTAGAAGATAATTATATTAAGAAAATTTATTTTATATAACTATTATGTTCTCTAGTACTTTCAAATGTATAATTATTTATGGTTTGATTTTATACACATCTTCTAATTTTTCTTAAATGTATGTTCTAACTCTATATGGAGATAATGGTAATGATCTCACTTTGCCTTGAAGAAACCAAACTCTAAGCCTGTATTATTTGATTCTTTCACTTTCAGCTGTCCAAAATTTTATTAAAAACAGTTAATAGCAAAAATAAGCATATTAGTTATCTTTCTTTTAAAGTACAGGATAATTGGTCTTCAAATATAGCTGGATCCAAGTGCACAAAGAAAGTCCTTATCAACCGGTTCCTCTTCTCCCACGTCCTCTTTTGTCTCTACTGGCTTCACTCTCAGACACAGATATAAAGATGGCATCAAGGTTTATAAGCCACCAGTCTGGGATCCCACGAGAAAGAAAGTACCTCTTTCCTAATAACTTCCTCCAAAAGCCTGGGTTTAACCAATGAGCCGAGTTTATTTCACTGGGACACACCTGAAGCAATAGCTGTCAAAAACTTGAAATATATGTTTATAGGTGGAGTTAGGAGATGAAACCAGGAAATGGACTGAAGTGGAAGAGGATTCTGCTGCAATAAGAAGAGATGTTGAGAAGGCAAAACAACAGTTCCCACCGCAGATGCTACTGAGTTACCAGGATCACACTCCTGGTCTTCTGGGTTCCATGTTCTGCTCTTTGAGTCTTTCACATGAATCATTTCTAAGATGAAATAAGAATGAACTTAAATAAATCCTTTAATATTTATCCTCTAAAAGGAAAAGTATATTTTAATAACCTGAAAGCAGATGTTAGGAATCTCAGAAAATGAATAATCTGGAAAATAACTAGTGAAACTTCTGGTTTGACCTTTTTCCTAATGCCACTGTTCCTCTCAACCTTTGATTCTTTAGCTTTTTTTCCACTCCTTTTTTTTTTTCTTTTTGAAGCTATTGATTGATTGAAAAATCTTTGAAACAAAGACTACTTTCTAACATTAATAGATAGGAACTACTCCAGATGAAATTAAATAGCCTTCTATTACCTTGCATATGGCATTGTATTAAAATTTTGGTTTACTTGTTTGTCCCACTAACCTACTCTAAGTACCTCAAAGGTCTAAATTATCTTTGATTTCCAAGTTTTATTGCACAAGCAAATAATTATATTTGTTGTTAGTAACACACTAATAACATAAATGTTGTTGAATGACCAAATCAAACTGTAATGCACTTACAAAGGAAAGAATATAGTGAGAAAGTATATGTTCATATAGAGAAAGGATATTCAAGAGACCTAAGAATGAGCAAGCAGAGGCATTTCCTCATGGCATAATGATTAGTTAAAGCAATATATTTTCAAAATAGGAAAAAATTAAAATAATGAAGAAGGTTGGGCATGGTGGCTCACACCTATAATCCCAGCACTTTGGGAGGCTAAGGTGGGTGGATCACAAGTTCAGGAGATTGATTCATTCTGGTTGACATGGTGAAACCCTTCTCTAATAAAAATACAAAAAAATTAGCTGGGTGTAGTGGCAGATGCCTGTAGTCCCAGCTACTCAGGAGACTGAGTCAGGAGAATTGCTTGAACCCGGAAGGCAGAGGGTGTAGTGAGCTGAGATCATACCACTGTACTCTGGACTGTGCAACAGAGTGAGACTCTGACTCATAAAAAAAAAAAAAATAGTGAAGAGATAGAAGGTCTTTAAGTTAGGAATCTGAGGTACAGTATAATTATGAGTGTATAAATCAATCCTTATTTAAAAAATGAAACCAAAAACCTCTGTCCCATCTAAATTGATATTATCAATTTTTTTTCCTTTT
Organism: Callithrix jacchus; assembly: GCF_049354715.1. Lineage (NCBI taxonomy): Eukaryota > Metazoa > Chordata > Mammalia > Primates > Cebidae > Callithrix > Callithrix jacchus. The sequence continues at coordinate 107,912,521 of NC_133505.1, forward strand.
ATTTTATTGTATTTATTTATTTTTTTATTGGATTTTAGGTTTTGGGGTACATGAGCAGAGCATGCAAGATAGTTGCGTAGGTACACACATGGCAGTGTGCCCTGCTTTCCCTCTCCCCTTCACCCACATTTGGCATTTCTCCCCAGGCTATCCTTCCCCACCTCCCCCTCCCACTGGCCCTCCCCTTTTCCCCCCAGTAGACCCCAGTGTTTAGTACTCTTCTTTCTGTGTCCATGTGTTCTCATTTTTCATCACCCGCCTATGAGTGAGAATATGCGGTGTTTCATTTTCTGTTCTTGTGTCAGTTTGCTGAGGATGATGTTCTCCAGATTCATCCATGTCCCTACAAACGACACAAACTCATCATTTCTGATTGCTGCATAATATTCCATGGTGTACATGTGCCACATTTTTCCAATCCAGTCTATTATCAATGGGCATTTGGGTTGATTCTAGATCTTTGCTATTGTAAACAGTGCTGCAATGAATATTCGTGTACATGTATATATCCAAAAGACTATAAATCGTTCTACTATAAGGATATTATCAATTTTTAACATACTTGAGGTTTTCAGTTAATTTGTTTTATAATTATGACATACTTAAAGAGCTTAATAATCCACGCTTTTATAAATTAACTTTATTATTACAACAACTCTGAGGTAGATTACTATTTTACTTATTTTAAAGATGAGGAAAATGAGGTTAAGAAAGATAACATGACTTCCCATTGCCACCAAGAAATTACAAAGCTAAAACTCCAAATATCCTAATCTTTCTATGAAAATTGTACTTTTCCAAAATTTTGTGAGAAGTTGCTATTACAGTTTTTATAGAGTAATGAGTACAAGATAAAATCTAAACATACAATAAGAACATAAAAAGTCATAAAGGGTACATACTGATATGTTTTATTTGCATATATATATATATATATTTTTAGAAATATCTGTCATCTTTTTAAGTCATCTTCAAAATCATGCTTACATTAGGCCTTTGGTATACTCTAATTTTTTAGGTTATCAGTTTTTATAGGTATTTGAAATTAATATTTACATGAACGTTTGAACTCATGAACCCAAATTTCTAGTGTATTTTTGGTTTGCATAAATCTAGGTTCCAAATTTAGAAAAAATCAGTCTGTTAAGCCATAAGTCTGTTTTAATTCATCATATTGAAAAATGTAAATATAAACAATATCGATGAATATAAATTTTTAAATGCAAGAAGCTAATTTGAGCTGCAAATATCAAGATAATTGAATATATTGGAGACCAGCTGGAAGTGTAAAGAATACTTGCCCTTGATATTGACTCTTCTCTAGATCAATAGCAGTTCCAAATGTAGTAAAAATCAGGCAAGATTTAACAGGTTCTAAATTATTAAAGCCAGTGCATTGTTGCTAGAGAGTTCATTAACAATCTCATCAATACAACGTGGTTCATGGACATTAGTAAGAGCTTCGTGTAACATTTTAAAACAGAACGAGATATCTCAATGGACTTACCTTAGTGAAAAAAATTTAATTAGGTAAGAATAATTACATCAGTTAAATGGAACTTTTAATTGAAAACCTGTTGACATTTTCTAACCTGTTTTACAGCTGTCCTTTAATCATTTATATTTAAAAAGTGAACAGTTTCTCTACAGGATGTGTGACAATTGTCTAAACATCTTGGAATTTGTGTATAAATGTTTAAGGGAGTTTAGATAGCATGGCAGCAAAAATAAATAGGACTTTCTGAAGGAGAATGGTACTTTAAAAGATATATATGACAGAAAGAAAAGTTATAGAGAAAATATGTATGGTAAGTACATACTATTCTTGGAAAAAAGGCAAAGTAGTCATCTTCTGAAGCTTTAACTTTTGTAACTTTTAAACTTCATGTATTGAACATCATTCCTGATGAAGCTTTAAAATTATACGGGGAAAAATACTGCTTGTAAAATAATCTTGCTGAATGTTGTTAAAGAAAATGACATCCAACAAGAGTTTCTAAAAGATTGAAAGCCCATAATTGTGTAAGATAAACATAAAGGGCCAATGAAAACTCTTATTGTTAAAACTAGTGTCAGCCACATTTTAGGCTGTATTTACTGGTTGTTCAAAATAAGCTAATTGACAGTCACTATTTTTTGGTAGCTTTCAGCTTAAGCCAGAGAGCACTGGTTTGGAGAGACAGAGACATTTATTCAAATTCACAGGAACACTAAACAAATGGATTTGTTAATTATTCATGGCATTAATTCTGTCCCAGACCATTTCTTGTCGGAATCCCAGCAACCACTATCACTCAGTGCTGTCTCCTTTACTAGATCTTCAGAGCATTGCTGAGTTTCAATATTCTTCCTAAGTCATCAATTTGTCTCTTCTTTTCAGCCCTCATGGGTACTCACTGCCATACATGTAGAGACAAAAAAAACTTAATATACGTATATATGTGTGTATATATACATACACCTACATATATATAGAGAGAGAGGAAGAGAGAGAGAGAGAGAGAGAGAGAGAGAGAGAGAGAGAGAGAGGGAGAGGGAGGGAGAGAGGGTCTTACTTCGTTACCCAGGCTGGAGTGCAGTGGTGCAATCTTAGCTCACTAAATATCCACATATATGTAAAGGTATTCCGTTAATGAAATTTCTGATTTTTAAAATTCAATTAATTTGTAATAAAATTTCTCTGGTTCAAAAACATAAATCATAACCAGATTTATTTTTTCACTGTGTAAGAGGAGGCAAAAGAAGGTAGAATGCTGTAATATTAGAGAATGACTTTGGGTAGGAAAGAAAGAATTCTAGTTTTCTTCTTCAGAGAATGAGGAGGCCAGGCTGCGAATGTGCATGAAAAGTTTAACAGTTTTGAAGGAGAAACGACAAAGAAAAAAACTATAATATAAATATTGGCAGGTTTTATTGGTTCAGGCAGTAATTTGTAGGACATGAACACAGGCAGTGGCCTAAGAATAATGACCTTTGATTACCCTTATTTATTAATTTTTATGCAATGTTGATATAATAGTTTATTAAGCAAGCACACAACATTATAAAGAATTATGGAGAGAGACAGACATCTGTAGAATGTAAAGAATAAATATGGAGAGAAGACAGACAAATAAATATTATGGTTATATTATAAACCAGTATAAAATTATAATAAAATGTGGATTCTCTACTAATATGAATGTTAGCCACAGGACACCTTAAAATCTTCCAGTTCAGTCCCCTCCGTTTAAAGATGAAGAAACTGAAGACCAGAAAAAAATAAAAGTCATACTTATTCAAGTTTACATGCTGGAGTGAAATTATCTGTCCAATAGCAGTACTTCAATTATATTAAATACAAGACATTATAATATTTTACCACTTATCTTTATTCTTGAATTCCAAATTTGCCAGTAACTCATATGTATTCAATTGTTTTTCTTTTTTGAATTCTAACTTCAATTGAATTATAGCATCATGTACATCATGTACATTGCATAGGGATCAGGCTATTATATGTTAATATCCTTCTTGTTCTTTCACCTTCTAGAACCTGATATGCTGTCTAAAACAGCATAAGGCCTATTCTCCCATTTAGGCTAACAGTGGGCACAGAAGATTTGAAACATTATAGTTTCTAAACTGGTTCCTTGTTCTGGAGAGTATCCATCTGAAGAGATTACCGCTCTTCTGGTGATCATCACCATCATCGTCCAACACCTGCCTATGCACCATGTGCCAGGAATTGTGCAAACTGCTTTAATGTATTATCTCATGCAGTCTGTGCAGTCCACACAGCTGCTGGTAAAGAACTCTGTTTCAGACTAACACAAAGAGCCAGCAACAGAGAAAGCATAATGGCAGCTGCAGTGTAACTGGGAGAATTGTCTCTGACAATTGGCTCCCGACTGGGTCTAAGGGCATTTCTTCATCAGTCCCTCAGTTCAGCTAGCAGCTACTGCACACCTGCTCTGTGCCGGGCAGAGTGTTCAGTGCAGTTTGCCAGCTGAATGAGTGAGCACCAGCCTGTTCTCCATGTGTGACCTCCCACTTCTTGCTCAGAGGGATGGGCAATTGTCTGTCCCATTTAGGCTTGTGCTGACTGTGCAAGGGAGATCCCGAGGTCATGATCTACCCTTTTGCCCATCAATGTTAATATCCATATCTTCTAACTAACGAAACAACATTTGTGTTTTTTTTTTCCTGGAACTATCTGATTTTTAAAGTAATTTTTCAAACAAGAAAATCATCAGATTATCATTTTTAATTTCCAATTATAAAATGAGGAAACAAGACAATAGGGATTAATTTTTTATTATTTTCTTTAGTAAAAAGATTAAGTCAATGAAAGATTCAGAATTCATAAACTTCTATTTATTAGACTAAGTAGTTCCTTTTGCTATGCACAGTACCTTAAATGGGAATTCAAAAATGAGCAAAATCTGAGATATAGAAGTTCCAGAATGGATCTGCCATTTGCCAGCTAGCATTCAGATCTCAAAGGGGACCTGCCTGCACTTATTTAATGGGAAGATAAATGTGTTCAAGGAACTGTTACTATAAATTCATTTAGAAACAGGACAGAGGCTATACTCACATTCCTCCCTGGTCTGAGCTGCTGACAGATTTGGTTCACTGTACCTCTGGGAGGTAATACATTCTAGCTAGATGGCAAAGTGTGATTGTTACTCAGAGTTCCCAAATACCTATTTACTTTATTGTTTAAATAAATGTTGTGATTGAATTTATCCATTTATTGAAAAGCACTTTTATACACTTACTACAGGCAAAGCAATGTATGAAATGCTCTTTGAAGTATCACAAAGATAGACATTATTATTATCCACAGGATGCTTTTGGAAAAATAAAAGGCAGGAAAATATAAGCAATTTTGTTAAAACTAGAATGTAAAAAAAAGAAAAAAGATACAGATCAGTGATACTTAATTTGCTAGGATTCTAGATAGTTCTAGAATAAAATGAAATCAATGGATCATCTAAGAAAACTGCAGAATCACTCTTTAACTTCTAATAGATATATTAGAGTAAAATGTACACATTATAAACTGCTCATGTATAAATTACTCTTAAGAGTAATTATATTTATTTGTACATCATTGCATATAACATTGGGAGCACTTGTAGCACAGGCCAAGAGTGCTAATAAACAACAAGTCTTGAGCTAGGAGTGAAATGTTATCACAAATATAACCCTGCTTGGCACAATAGACAGAGTAACCTAGAAAAGATTGTGTTCTAAGTTCTCCTGGTCAATATTGAATGGAGGTGTCCAAAAGTCATTCCAAAAGAATGACTTCTTACCAGAAGAAAAAATAAACATTTTTTGATGGATTTTTGCTGAGAAAATTACATACTAACATTCTGTGTTTCTACATAGTTTGGAATTGTTTATTTTTGTTTTCTTCATGCTTCTTTCAAATAAAAGCTATGTTTTAATTTTTGTGTAACATTTGAAGCACCTACTTTAGACCTTTACAAAGGAAGTGTATAATGTGATGGGAATCAGAAACAAATAACATATGCATTAAACATGGACATTGATAACTTGGTAATTGCTGGGTAGTATCAGATTATTCTGTAAGTGAAATATAAGTACATATAAATATTTTAACTATTCACAGCATCCATTATTTCTGTTTCTTTTTTTATATTGGGAGATATTTTAATTCTATATATTTGAAATAAAAATATTAAACAATGTCAATTTTTATTATTGTAAACTTTTTAGAATGTCTAATTTCTTAAATTCTTCAATTATTTAAAAACATGTACTGAATTTTTCCAGAGTATAAGGAAAATGTAAGCATATATAGATTTTACTGTTCTTTTAATATTGTAAAGACTCATCAGTCATGATGTTAATTAGGATACACAGAATAGTACTGGGCAACTAAGTCTATTTCTATGGCAATAGCTCAACCATAGAAATTAGCATTCATCACTCTTCTGCCTGTTTCTCTGTTATATATTCCATTCTTAAAAGTAATTTGACTAGGTATAAGATACACCAAGCAATAAGTTAGTAAGAAGGTTAATGGATATTTAAATATATTTACAGACATTTCTCATGTTCTTTTCAAGCCAGCCATTTGGAAAGATCACTGTAGTTTTACTAAAATATATAGGACCATATTGCACAATTTTAAGGCTTTGCAAAACAAAACAAGTTTTTGGTTGACAAAATTTTTTGTAGGTTAACTAACTTATTTTGGAAAGAAAATAAAGCTCCAACACCAATCTAGTATGATTTAGGCTCTGAAAGGCAGCCCACATTCCAGTTGACAGATGTTTGAACTAGCAGTGAAGGGCATGTAGGGCTGCATTTAGCTGTCACAATAGCCTGTCTGGTTGGTACCCATCGAATCTGAGCTTTCTTCTGCACTATACCCTCAGTGGGAGCAGATATTCTCTTCTAGCTTTCCAGTAAGTGTGGCCCATATATATGTGTGTGTGTATGTGTGCAGATGTGTATTATATGATATACATATAATCCATACACATATATACACATATATAATTATACTTGAAGAGAGAAATATATATATATGTATAATTTTAGTTGAAAGAGAGAAAATAGAAAAGATTGTCTTCATTATTGCCTTACTACTAACTCCTGTTTAGCTTTTGTCTTGCCTTTGTAGTTTAGGATGTAAATGACCACAGATTTATCCAACTGCCTCATGTGGATTTTAATAACCAAATGGTATTGATATTCAGTTTTAATTTAATTGGTTATAGTTTGTTAAACCCTGATGCTTTCTTTAGAGGCAGCTATAATGTATAAAGAAAAAGGTAAGATTTTACTTAGGAACTAAAATAATTTTTATTGTAATTCCATCTCAGAGACATATTCTCTATGGTCTGTGGAACCATACTAGCCTGGTATGCATAAGACACCCCTAAACTACAAGATCTTGTACTAGTTTCCCTCCTTTGCCCTTCATAGTTTCAGTGGGAATATGGCCTAGGGGAGGCAGGGATTATGAGGGTTTAGACAATGATTCTAAGGGTTAGAATTTGCCTGAGTCTTACTTCTGCCAACCTTTGATGAGACCTTGAAAGAGTTACTTTTAACCTTCCTAATCTTCAGTTTCCTGCTCTCAAAAACGTTTGTAATAATATAATTTAGAACTTATGGTCTTTGGGAGAATTAAATTAGATAATGCATGTAAAAAAGTCAGCACAGTCCTGTGGCACAAAGTAAGCATTTAATATAATTTGAATTAAAATAAGTATGGTTTTATAATAATAATATTATTAAAAGGATAAGACAATTTAACCTGTGTTTCCCCTGCACTTCTCTCCTCCTCTGTTCTACCCCCTCTTTTTTCTCCTGTTTTCTTCTACTGAGAGAAGAGTCAAGGCAAGAGATTATAGACTGAATAAGAGAGGATGAAGATTTAGCAAAAGCTGATAAATCAATCTCTAGATTTGGGTGTAAGAGATGCATCTTAAGCCCCAGCTTGAAAGATATTGTAGGACCTTTGCCCTTTGAAAATCTTCCAAGCAGCAACTGGATAGAAGAAAACTAGAATGTCAAAGAAGGGCTTTAAAAGGTGTTATATTGCTAGGAGTTAAAATAATGTCCTTTGACACTCATGAAATAAAGACTAAAATTGCCACTTTTTAAACTTACTTTGTCCTTCTGAACTAATGTTTGCATCTGCTCAGTTCAGGATTTGTAGAATTATATTGATGCTATAATTTCTTTTTGTAGTCTAATTTGTATTTTTTTTATTTACTTCATGTATTATTTTTTCAACCATCTTTTTCTAGGTATTGTTGGGTCTTTATGTAATTCCATACTTATATTTTATATAATCATTTACAGATACTTCTTTCTTATCCTTATACTGACCAGATTTCACTAATAATTGGTCACAATCGGTGACATTATGAACCTCTGAAAGGATTTTAATGGCTCTCTCCAGGCCAGTGACTGGAAATGTGGGTTCCTGATATGACCATTCCTGTCCATACTTGATGATTCAAATTATTATACCTCAATGTTCCTTGAGACAAATAATGTTTAAGCTTGATAACTTTTGATTTGTAGAGATATGTATTGGGGGTATACTATCAATTTAGTGTTGCCTATCAAAGTGCTTAATGTTTTTAGAAAATTATATTTAACAGTCATCATAATGTGGTCTGACACCTCTGGTATATACATACATACACACACATATGTATATGTACATGTGCATGCATGATACATTCTATATGTGTGTATATATATTTACCTTTTCTGTTTCTAAATTTTTAAATATTTTAAAAATACAGTTTTCTGGATTTATGCTATCCCACTATCCTTCATATGTTCAGAAATCTATTTTTTAATGAAATTGCTTCTAGTTAATATTATTAACTTTCTAACCCACCTATTATTTAACCCTATTCATATATTCATTTTTTTTTTCTAAAGCAACAGAAATTTATTCTCACAATTCTAGAGGTTCAAAGTCTGAGATCAAAGTGCCAGCATGGGTTCTGATGAGCGCCCTCTCCTAGGTTCTGGACAACCAACTTCTCATTGTATCTTCATATGGCAGAAAGAGGGCTAGAGAGTTCTCTGGAGTCCCCTTTATTTTATTGATTCATAATGTATGTACATATTTATGGGGTACATTTGATCATTTGTTATACCCATAGCATCTGTAATGATCAAGTCAGCATATTTAGGATATTCATTACTTCTAGCATTTATTATTTCTCTATGTTGGGAGCATTTCATTTGTCTCTTCAGCTATTTTAAAATATACAATACATTGTTGTTAACTATAGTTATTCTACTCTGCTATTAAATATTAGAACTTTTTTCTTCTAACTAACTGTATGTTTATACAGATTAACCAACTTCTCCTCATCTGCCTTCTTATACTCAGCCTCCCTTCCAAGTTTCAGTAGCTATCATTCTACTCTCTGCTTCCAGGAGACCAACCTTTCCATAGCTCCTACACAGGAGTAAGAAATGTGATATTACTTTTTGTGCCTCAGTTATTTCACTTACCATAATAACCTCTAATTCCATCTATGTTGCTTCAAATGACATGATTTCAATAGTTTTTCATGGTCAAATGATATTCCATTATGGATATAATCTACATCGTCTTTATTCATGTGTTGATGAACACTTAGGTTTATTCCACATTTTTGCTATTGTGAATAGGGTTACAATAAACATAGGAGTACATGTATTCCTTTGATATACTGATTTTCTTTCCTTTGGGTAAATATCCAGTAGTGAGATTGCTAGATCACATGATAGCTCTGTTTTTAGTTTTTTTGAGTAAGCACCATGCTATTTTCCATAATGGCTGTACTTATTTTTGTTCCCACTAATATGGTTTGGCTCGGTGTCCCCACTCAGATATCATTTTGAATTGTAATTCCCACATGACAAGAAAGGGACCTGGGGCAAGATAATTAGATCATGGAGTGGTTTCACCCATGTTGTTCTCATGATAGTGAGGGAATTCTCATGAGATCTGATGATTTTAAAAATGGCTGTTTCCCATATGCATGTTCTCTCTCTCTCTCTCTCTCTTGCCACCATGTAAGACATATTTTGCTTCCCCTTTGCCTTCTGCCATGATTGTAAGTTTCCTGAGGCCTCTCCAGCCATGCAGAACTGTAAGTCAAACATCTTTTGTTTTTAAATTACCCAGTCTCAATTAGTGTCCTTAGAGCAGTGTGAAAATGGACTAATAAAGAGAATTTGAACTGAATGTAGAGTAATGCTATAAAAATAACCTGAAAATGTGGAAGTGACTTTGGACCCGGGTAACAGACAAAGTTTGGAGTAGTTTGGAGGGCTCAGAAGAACACAAGACGGTGGGGGAAAGTTTGGAACTTTCTAGTGACTTGTTGAATGGTTTTGACCAAAATGCTGATATTGATGTGGACAATGAAGTCCAGGCTGAAATGGTCTCAGATGGAAATGAGGAACATTTTATGAGCTAGAGTAAAGGTCTCTCTTGCTATGCTTTAGCAAAGAGACTAGTGGCATTTTGCCCCTGCCCTCTGTAGAACTTTGAACTTGAGATAGATTATTTAGGGTATCTGGTGGAAAAAGTATCTAAGCAGCAAAACATTCAAGATGTGACCTGGCTTATTGTGAAAGCATTCAGTTATATACATTCACAAATACATGGGTTGAAATTGGATCTTATGTTTAAAAAGGAAAGCAGAGCATAAAGTTTTGGGAAATTTGTAGCTTGATAATGTGATTGAAAAGAAAAACCCATATTCTAAAGAGGAACCCAAGCCAGCTATAGAAATTTGCATAAGTAACAGGGAGCTGAATGTTAACAGCCAAGAAATGGGAAAAATGTCTCCAGGGTATGTCAGAGACCTCCACAGCAGCCCCTTCCACCACAGGCCCAGAGGCCTAGGTGGGAAAACTTGGCTTCCTGGGCCAGGCCCAGGGCCCTGCTGCTCTATGCAGCTTCAGGACTTGATGCCCTGTGTCCCAACCAATCCAGCTCTAGCAGTGGCTCAAAGCGGTCAAGTTACAGCTCAGGCTGTTCTGGGTACATTTGCCCAATGTCTGTGCCTCCATTGTATCTTGGAAGTAACTAACATGCTTTTGACTTTACAGGCTCATAGGTGGAAGGGACTTGCCTTGTCTGAGATGAGACTTTGGACTTGGACTTTTAGGTTAATGCTGGGATGAGTTAGGACGTTGGGGGGACTGTTGGGAAGGTTGGAAAAGGTGAAAAGGGCATGAGATTTCTGAGGGGCCAAGGGTGGAATGATATGGTTCAGTTCTGTGTTTCCACCCAAATCTCATCTCAAATTGTAATCACCATGTTTCAAGAAAGAGATCCTATAAGAGTTAATTGTATCATGGGGGTGGTGTTCCCCATGCTGTTCTTATGATAGTGAGGGAATTCTCAAGAGATCTGATATTTTTCAAAGTGGCAGTTTTCCCTGCTCTCTGTCTCTCTCTCCTGCTACCATGTAAGACATATCTTGTTTCCCCTTTGCCTTCTGCCATGATTGTAAGTTTCCTGAGGCCTCTCTAGCCATGCAGAACTGAGTCAATTAAACTTTTTTGTTTATAACTTGCCCAGACTTGGATAGTATTTTTACAGCAGTGTGAATATGGACTAATATACTCAGGAGCAGTGTATAAGAGTTCCTTTTTTTCTCCACATTTTTGATTTGCATTTGTTTCTGTCTTTTTGATGAGAACTATTATAGCTCAGTTTAGATCATATTTCATTGTTGTTTTGACTTGAATTTCCCTGATGATTAGTGATGATAAGGGTTTTTTAAATACCTGTTGTCTACTTTTATGTCTTTTTTTTTTTTTTTTTTGAGACAGAGTTTCGCTCTTGTTACCCAGGCTGGAGTGCAATGGCGCCATCTCGGCTCACCACAACCTCTGCCTCCTGGGTTCAGGCAATTCTCCTGCCTCATCCTCATGAGTAGCTGGGATTACAGGCACACATCACCATGCCCAGCTAATTTTTTGTATTTTTAGTAGAGACGGGGTTTCACCATGTTGACCAGGATGGTCTCGATCTGTTGACCTCGTGATCCACCCGCCTCGGCCTCCCAAAGTGCTGGGATTACAGGCGTGAGCCACTGCGCCCGGCCTACTTTTATGTCTTATTAGAGAAATGTCTATTCACCTCCTCTGCCCACTTTTTAATGGAACTGATTTTTTTTCAACTGCTGAGTTGTTTGAGCTCCTTCTATATTCTGAATATTGCTCCCTTGAGAGACAAATAACTTGCAAATATTTTCTCCCATTCCACACATTGTATCTTCACTCTGTTTGTTGTTTCCTTTACTGTGCAGAAGCTTTTTATGTCTCATATGGCTTTTTGTGTCCCATATGTCTATTGTTTTATTGCCTGTGCTTTTGGATTCTTAGCCATAAAGTATTTGCCTAGACCAATGCCCTCCTAGAGTGTTTCTCTGTGTTTTCTTCTAGTAGCTTTATACTTTTAGAACTTACATTTAATAATTTAATTCATTTTGCATTAATTTTTGTATATGATGAGAGATGGGAATCTAGTTTCATTCCTTTGCATACAGATATCGTGTTTTTTTTTTCAGTACCATTTATTGAAGAGCCTATTCTTTTTCCAATGTGTATTCTTAGCTCCTTTCTCAGAAATTAGTAGGCTATAAATATGTGAATTTAATTCTGGATTGCCTCTTCTGTTTCGTTGGTCTATATGTCTGTTTTTTATGCTAGTACCATACTCTTTTGTTTATTACAACCTTTTAACATATTTTAAGGACAGGTATTATGATGCCTCCAGCTTTTTTTTTTCTTTTTGCTCAGGATTGCTTTGGTTGTTCAGGCTATTTTAGTTCCATATGAATTTTAGACGTTTTTTATTTCTTTTCTGTTTCTGTGAAGAATGTCATAATTTGTTGGTAGAAATCGTATTGAATCTGTTAATGGCTTTGGGTAGTATGGCTATTTTTTACAATATTAATCCTTCCAAAACATGAGTATGGTCTTTTCATCTTCCTGTGTCCATTTCAATTTCTTTAATCAGTTTTTTCTATGTTTCTTTGTAGAGTTCCTCATCTCCTTAATTAAATTTATTACTAAGGTTTTTTACTTTTTGTAGATATTGTAAAGGACAGTATCTTGTTGATTTTTTAGCTGGTTATTTGCTGGTGTACAACAACATGACTGATTTTTGTATGTTGATTTTGTATTCTACAGCTTTACTGAATTTGCCAAATAGAGTTTTTGGTGGAGTCTTTTTAAATAAATTTTAAAAATTATACTTTAAGTTCTGGGGTACATGTGCAGAACTTGCAGGTTTGTTACATAGGTATACATGTGCCATGATGGTTTGCTGCATCCATCGCCTTGTCATCTACCTGAGGTATTTTTCCTAATGTTAGCCCTCCCCAATCCATGCACCCACTGTTTTCCCTCCCCTAGCCTACCCACCACCTGATAGTCCCCAGTGTGTGATGTTCACTTCCCTGTGTCTATGTGTTCTCATTGTTCAACACTGATTTATGAGTGAGAACATGCAGTGTTTGGTTTTCTCTTCTTGTGTCAGTTTTCTGAGAATGGATGGTTTCCAGCTTCATCCATGTCCCTGAAAAGGACATGAACTCATCCTTTTTTATGGCTGCATAGTATTACAGGGTTATATGTGCCACATTTTCTTTATCCAGTCTATCATTGATGGGTATTTGTATTGGTTCCAAACCTTTGTGAACAGTGCTGCAATAAACATGTGGGTGCATGTGTCTTTATAATGGAATGTTTATAATCTTTTGGGTATATACCCAGTAATGGGATTGCTGATCAAATTGTATTTCTATGTCCAGATCCTTGAGGAATCACCATGCTGTCTTCCACAATGGTTGAACTAATTTACACTCCCACCAACAGTATAAAAGCATTCCTATTTCTCCACATTCTCTCCAGCAAATGTTATCTCCTGATTTTTTACTGATCTCCATTCTAACTGCCATGAGATGGTATCTCAGTGTGATTTTGATTTGCATTTCTCTAATGACCAGTGATTAGCTTGTTTTTTTTTTTTTTTTGTTGGCTGCATAAATGTCTTCTTTTGAGAAGTGTCTGTTCATATCCTTCACCCACTTTTGAATGGGTTTGTTTTCTTGTAAATTGGTTTAAGGTGTTTGGAGATTCTGGATATTAGCCCTTTGTCAGATGGGTAGATTGCAAAAATTTTTTTCCCATTCTGTTGGTTGCTGGTTCACTCTAATGACTGTTTCTTTTGCTACACAAAAGCTCTTATGTTTAATTAGATCTTATTGGTCTATTTTGGCTTTTGTTGCCATTGCTTTTGGTGGTTTAGTCATGAAGTCTTTGCTTATGCCTGTGTACTGAATGGTATTGCCTAGGTTTTCTTCTAGGGTTTTTATAGTGCTAGGTCAAATGTTTAAATCTTTAACCCATCTTGAGTTAATTTTTGTATATGGTGTAAGGTAGGGATCCAGTTTCAGCTTTCTGCATATGGCTAGCCAGTTTTCCCAGTACCATTTATTAAATAGAGAATCCTTTCCCCATTTCTTGTTTTTGTCAGGTTTGTCAAAGATTAGATGGTTGTAGATGTGTGGCCTTGCATCTGAGGCCTCTGTTCTGTTCCATTGGTCTATATCTCTGTTTTGGTGCCAGTACCATGCTGTTTTGATTACTGTAGCTTTGTAATATAGTTTGAAGTCAGGTAGTGTGATGCCTCCAGCTTTGTTCTTTTTGCTTAGGATTATCTTGGCTATGTGGGCTCTCTTTTGGTTGCATGTGAAGATTAAGGTGGTTTGTTTCACAGAATTGGAGTCTATATGGTGGAGACTTTTGGTTTTAAAGATCATGTCATTTGCAATAAGGGATAATTTGACTTCCTGTTTTTGCAGTCTCAATGCCCTTTATTTCTTTCTTTTGTCTGATTGCTCTGGGTAGGACTTTCAGTACTATGTTGAATAGGAGATATAAAAGTAGGCATCATTGTCCGGTTCCAGATCTTAAAGGAATGGAGTTTAGCTTTTTTCTATTCATTATATTATTTGTAGATTTGTCATATATGGCCTTTACTATACTGAGACATGTTCCTTTTATGCTTAGTTTGTTGAGTTTCTATTATGAAGTAATGATGAATTTTATCAATTGCTTTTTGGTGTATATTGAAGTCAATTTTTTTTAACCCTTTATTCTATTGGTGTTATATATAACGTTTATTGTTTTCAGCAGGTTGAATTATCCTTGAGCTCCTGGGATACACTGCACTTGATCATGTTGTAGTACCTTTGGCAGGTACTGTTGAATTTAGCTTGCTAGTATTTTGTTGAAGAATTTTCCATCTATGTTCACCAGGGATGTTTGTCTGTGAACATAGATGCAAAACATAGATGTTCACCAGTTGTTGTTACTGTTGTGTCCTTGTCTGGTTTTGGTATCAAGGTAATACTGGCCTCATAAAATTAGTTAGGAAGAATTATGTCCTCTTATTTTTTAAGAGGTAGTTTGAGTAGAATTGGTGTTAATTCTTCAAGTTTGGTAGAAAAATGGCTTTTATTAAACTTTTCTGGTACTGGGATTTTCTTTGATGGAAGACATTTTATTATTGATTCAATATTGTTACTCTTATTAGTCTGTTCAGGTTTTCTTTGTCTTTCTAATTCAATTTTGGTAGGTTGTGTGTGTCTAGAAGTTTATTCATTTCCTATAAATTATCCAGTTTGTTAGTACATAGTTTTTCATAATAGTCTTTCAGGATTCTTTTTTTTTTGTATTTCACTGTTATCTATTATAATGTCTTTTCTTTCTGTTCTGATTTTGTTTATTTGGGTCTTTTATCTTTTTTTTTTTTTTGGTTACTTTAACTGGAAGTCTGTCATTGTGTGTGTGTGTGCCTGTGTGTGTTTTTTTAAAGGTTTCTCATTTCAATGATCCTTTGTATTATTTTTAAGTCTCTACTTCATTCAGTTCAGTTCTCATTTTTATTATTTTTTTCTTCTACTAATTCTAGGTTTGATTTGTTCTTTCTAGTTCCTTGAGGTGCATTGTTAGGTTATTTTAATCTTTATATTTTCTTTATGTAGACATATATTGCTATAAACTTCCCTCTTAACACTGCTTTTTGCGATATCCCATATGTTTTGGTGTGTTGTGTTTCCATTTTTATTTGTTTCAAGAAATTTTTAGATTTTCTGCTTAATTAAAATTAGGATTCAGAAATATATGTTGTATTCTTTATTTTTTATTTACTTTTCAGAAATAGATCAAAACTTATGTTGGCAATAACTGCTAGGGTATGTATAATCTTATACATTGCATATTAATACAATTGCATATTAATCTTTAAAAACTGTGGCAAATAAATATGAAATAAAAAATTCTATTCATGATTAACTTACAAGAGCTAAACATTATCATGTTATTATGTTTTCCTACTGTTGTTGTTCACATAGTATATAGAGGTGGCTAAAAGTATTCCTAACAGAGAGGCTGGACTTCTTCACTTGTGAGCTCTGTGACTTCAGTTAGTTACTTCACTTCTCCCTGCCTTGGTTCCTTATTTATAAAATGTGAACAATAGGAGTGTTTCATTATACTATTATTTGGAGAATAAAGTAAATAATACACATTAATTACTCATATATAATTATACATATATGTGTATTTAATATATTCTATTTACTTCTAAATATGTATATTGCCTTAAAAAGTAATACTTTGTATTGTTCTATTACTTTATAAATATGTATTATTTATAAATATGTGTAAATATTTATGAATATGTACTTATGCTGTATTTCCAGCATTAACCACTATATATATTATTTAAATATATGTAAAATAATAGTTATACATTAATATAATGTGTAGCATATATATTAATTATATAATTATAATTTAGTATTTATATTATATATTGTAATATATAGTAATATGTATTATAATTACATATATCATTGTAATACATATATAATATATGTTATTGTAATACATATATAATATATATTATTGTTAAACATATTATAATTATATAATATATATTACTATATATTACAATATATAAGTACTTTATTATATATTATATATTTATATTATATATAAAAACTTTATATATTTATATCATGGTTTGTCCTGAAAATACAGTTCTGTGTAATCTAAATCTAATTTTACACAATGCCATTTAAGATGTATTTAATATAAATCTAATTGAGTATTTTTCAAAGAATGATTTTTTTAGTGCTTATGTAAGAAAACATTGTGAATTTATTTAGACATTTCCCTATTTGGGTCACTCAGTAGATTTCCACCCTTAAAAAAAAAACAAACAAAAGAAACAGTGGATATGTAGCCTTTGTTCTTATCTCTGATTTTCTTAATGCCAGTTCCAGAAAGAGGAATTACTGGGTTAAAATAAACAAATATTTTAAGGGTCTTTTATGTTTTCTGCTACAAAATTGCACTTTCTGCATACTTTTGTTGACAGTGATATTTTAAACATTCAAAATGTATCTTTCCAATTCTGGTGATGATTTTTGTGACCACCTGTGTGATATATATAGTATGTCCTCTGAATGTTAACTCAGGCCAAAGAGAAATATCAGTCTAATCCTCAGGCTTAAGATGTATGTCTCCATGACTCCACTACTAGTTTTCACTATGCAGCTATCAGAGTATGTGAAAACAGTCAGTAAAATTTATAAAATGATGGTTAGGAATCTGAGTTCTATTCCCCAGAGGTTTATGAACTATAAAATGGTATTATTATTATGTTCTATCATTGCATTGTGCTCTTTAGCCATCTTCCATTTTATGTGGTATAGCTCCTTAGGATCCATTTGCTTGAAAGCTACTGTGTCTACCCATTTTGTATTGTATTGTGGTGAATGCTCTAATCTACAGGGTTTCTATTCATTTTGGAATTCATTTCACAGATCACTAATTGTGTGAATGAGAAGAGAAAATATATGCTTTTATTCTAAAGCATGCCAAGCAGATGGTCAAAGTTCATTGCTACCAGCACTGTCAGTGTGGATGTCTCCTTTAGGTAGTTAGCCTGGCATAGATCTGTCACACACAATGTGAGGGTCCATTTAACACAGCATTTGACAATCACTGAGCCTGTTTTGTTATGACTTATAAACATTTTATTTTTTTATCATCAACCTCCAAAGTGGTCGGTCATTTAAGCAGGTGCAAACACAGTAGAATTCATATTCATTTTACTTGAGAAGCTAAATGAAATTTTATTCATATGGAAATCTTGGGGAAAGAGAACAGTGTAAGAGATTAAGCATAGTTCCTTGAAAAGGGGGTAATACATGTATTGAGATTCAAAACTGCACCATCATTTCTGAGATTGAATCTTTTGAAAATTTGAGTTGAAGAAAAAGATCAGGGTTTATATCTTTTAAAGCTAAAAGATGAAAACAATTAAAGAGTTTAAGGTTTTAAGTAAATCTCCCTTAAAATCTGTTTCTTCCTAAACAAGAAAACTGTTTACTTACTTTTATATACAATATGTAATTTATGGGATCACTAAAAATGTTAGAAATTGTAGTCATTGTGTGTGTGTGTAGTAAGACAGAATAAGAAGCAGAGAGAGTGACAAAAATGTTAAAAGACTTGTCTTCATACATTTCCTATTTCAACAGCAATACTAGGACCATATGTAATTGAGTTATCATTTCAGGAAAAGTAGGGTAGGTCAAATTTTCTTATGGAGCTGATGTAGTAATTTGATAATAATGTCTTATTTAAGAAAACAAGAGCATGTTGGAGATAATGTTTTCTTCTTTATACAAAGAAAAACGAGATATATATTTCCTTTGCTCCTTCCTTCTCTCTCCTTCCAAACTATTCACCACAGATTCTACAAGTTATATTGACGATAAATTTTCCTTTTCCTTGCCTTTCAGACTGATGCTGCTCTAATGTATGATGCTGTGCATGTGGTGTCTGTGGCTGTCCAACAGTTTCCCCAGATGACAGTCAGTTCGTTGCAGTGTAATCGACACAAACCGTGGCGCTTTGGGACCCGCTTTATGAGTCTAATTAAAGAGGTATGTCAGGAGAAGCACATCGGTCTTGTCTCTTTTATCGTCAAGCTGAATGAAGTGAGATTATTGCAGTATTTCTAGCAAGTGACCTTTTACTTTATCTTTAATTTAAATGTTCTCTCTTACTCTATCCAAATAAGCAAAATTAATATTTTTGTACTAAATAATACCAAGTGAAAGGTAGGGGAAATCCTATTATAAACAAAATGTCTATCAAAATATCTATGAAGGTTAGCCTTTACCTTTCTGAATCTTTACATGTATTACTTTTTCTTTATGTAGAGATCTAGATTAATAGAAGAATATTTATATTTTAGGCAACAAAATATAAATGCATTTTTAAAATAAATATTATTTGTACTACAGTAAAATTATACCTAATTTGTGAGGCTTCAAATATAGTTATTTAGATGAATTATCTATCCCTAAATATGTCTAGTTATTTAAATTATATTAACAGTTAATGAAAATAGAATACATGGATTAATCAAAGTGCAAAATTTACTTCATATTATATAATGCAACCATTCTTATGACCACATATAATTTCTGATTGTCTGTTATATATCAAGTGTATTCATAGCTAGAAAAGGAAAATTTTTGAATATTATATATATGCATATATACATACATATATATATACAAATACATATACACATGTATTTTCCTGTCATTACATAAAGTCCTTTGTTAGCTTAGAATACTTTTCATAGATGAAAGTTTAGCTAAGCCTTCATCTTTGCAAGGAAATATCACAGGTATTATTGCCATATGAGATTTTTTATTAATGGCTTAAAATAAATCACCAGTTCATCTTGTAATAAATTATTCATCATGAAAATAAAAGTGCGAATAGGATCATAATTAAGTATCTCTGAATATCGATGAATTTTCTTTATCTAATTCTTATCAAATTCTCAGGTAGGTGAATTAATAGTTTCTGAAGAATATGGGGCAGTTTATTGGTTGCCCCATATACTAACATTTACTTCTGGTTCAAAACTATTTGTGAGCTGTAGACGTAGGCCACAGGTCTGGCGGGATGAAGAATTGATTTTTCTGAACTCAACACTAGATTATTGAGACCACGACATGTGTCAAGCAGCCCTAAAAGAAGCAGTTGTATGACATTCCCCATTGTATTTATTGTAGGGTGTAATTGAAAATCTTGTCCACTAAATCACAGTGTCCCCCTTATGAGGACCAACAGGAGAAATTTCTCTCAGTTCACAGTGCCAGGAAAAGCTGTTTCTCCTGAGCAGCTGGTATGTCTTAAATTACAGAACCTGTATATTGTGTTTTATTATATTTTCTTCTTTGTTTTGGTTGCTAGGAAGTTCAGAATTGAATTTGTGATAAAATTATTTGTGCCGTTTCTTCTGGTATACATTTCTTTATGCTCTCTCTATCCCAGATTTGTTCTACTTTTTTATACTTCTGTTCTTGTACTTCTTGATGTTTTTGTTTACTTTTATACTATTATGCATTTTAGTTAGTCACCTGAAATTTTTTCTTTGGAAGATGTTAGGTTAATAATACATTTTCTTCCTTATTACAAGCCAGTGAACACATGTTTAACTTTAACAAAGTCGTGTTACAATATGTATTTGGATATGTATTATAATTTTTCTATTTCATTTGTAATAATTAGCTGAAAACTATTGAAGAATTCTACTCATAACTCAAAATTCATATGGAGCCTAAGAAATTTTGTAATATTAATTTCCAATCCTTATTGATATATTATCCTTAATTTATTAAGATTTACATTCTTTTGGGTCTTGGTATATATTATTTTAAACATTTTAGTTGTGTGTAATTTTATAATTAAAAATGTCCATATTTAACTATTTTTTCCTAAGCTATTTCCAAATGTCAAACAATGGAAAACATCTAATTTTGATTCTCTACTAACAGATTGGGAAAATTTTTTACATTAAAAAAGTCCAGATATTTACTCACCTTTCAGGGTTGAACACATTATATAGCTGGATTATTATATTCCCATCTCCTTCTACATGAAGTATATCTTGATATGAAGTAATTATATATTTTCCCTGGTCTTACTTAAAGGAAAGTAAAGTAAAGTTAATTATTCTAGGGGAAATGTATATAATTGAGTTAGCATAACATAGCTTTTCCTGGATTGAGTTTCTTTTATTTTAATGTTTCTTTTCATATTATTATGAATTTAGTAGTGGGATATTATAGCAGTAGTTCTATCTGTATTTGCCAGTCAGATTCTTTTCATATTATTATGAATTTAGTAGTGGGATTTTATAACAGTAGTTCTATCTGTATTTGCCAGTCAGATATTCAATATCTTATACACCACAAAAAGTAACTAAATTCTTCTTACTTTACTAAAAGAGGTTCACCACTTATAATAGTATAATTTTTCTTAGAAAGAAAATTATAACTGGAAAATGCATTATATAAAATGAAAATTATATAATAAATTTCTACTTAATCTGGAATAATTTATTTGGGAAAACATCCTTCAAATTTCAAAAGAAAATTAAAATATTTAAAAAATCTCTAGCAATGTAAACTATGAAAAGTAATGAAAATGTTTCCTATTTTTATGAAGCAATATTGATTCCCTCTTTCTTCACTTATTATCAAATTTTTTTTCTATTTCCATAGGCACATTGGGAAGGCCTCACAGGCAGAATAACCTTCAACAAAACCAATGGCTTACGAACAGATTTTGATTTGGATGTGATCAGTCTCAAGGAAGAAGGTCTAGAAAAGGTATTTGAATCAGCTTACTTGCTTTAATTATTAAATGAAACATATGTCAAAGAAGAAAGAAATATTTTCTCTTGTAGTCACATTTCATTGACATTTAACTTTATTGATAACTAAAAATATTTAATTCATTATATTGAATATAATAATTGGCAATTATGATTCAAGGATAAAGGGTATTTTAAGACAATTTTATACTTTATTTTCTTACTAGAGGTTTTTCTGATGCATATAATCTTTGAAATGCATGTAATCTTAACTAGTCTTAAGGTTTAATATAGCAATTAGAAAATACTTGATTTAATATAGGTCTTTATACATGCAGCTTCTAATAACATGTGGTTACATAGACTTTCCAAGTTGGAGCAGGTCATTTAAAAATAGATATAAAAGTATGTTTACATATTTGAGTGATATTTAAGTAAAATATTTGAATTAGTGTATGCACAGCAAATTGGGTATGTACATAAACAAAACACATCACACTGAATCTACTTTATTTTTTTTATTGCTAGGGACTGAGGCAAAGCACCCAAAGAATTTGGGTATATGCATACTTTATGAATATTTTAGTGTGAATTTTCTTAAATACGTATGTATGTATTTAGATATTTTTTCTGATAGATTCACTGACAGTTGACAAGATATTTTAATAAGAATTTGAGAAAAGTTATATTTGACTGAGATAATATTGGTTTGAAGATAGCAAGCTATCTTATATTTCATCTAGCAATGAAACACAGAGCTGTATTTCTAGATAGAAACTGAAGAGGAAAGCTGAAGACTAAGAAGGGATTTTTTTTTTTTTTTTAGCCTGGAAGATAACAGCATATTTGAATGCTGATTTAAATAATCCAGGAGAGAGTAAAATTACATTTTTGATAATGTCCTAAAAATAGTTTAAGTACATTATGACCAACTGATGACTCAAATTGATAGGGCTGTTACCTCCTGCCACTAAGGATTTCAAACTGTACACTTTGTCAAGACCATGCAAGTCAGGAATATTTTATAATAAACTGGAAGCCAAATATTCATGAGAGAGTCCCTTCCTAACTAGCTCACTCTCAAGATGAGAAAATTAGTCTGTGACCAAGACTGAAGTTGATAATGGTGGAGTTTAGTAAGCTCTTAAGGAGTTTATTTTGCTATTTATTGGAGATGTTATTACCTTACTTTAAAAAAAAAATATCCAAGTAGCTAGGATAAACTTGAACTGCTGCTGACATTTTAATATATCTGCATAAAAAATGGCAATGCCTTTACGATAGATCTTTTCCTGTCTTGGATTCAAAATAAATAAAATATTACAAAATTTTCTCTGTGCTCCATTGTGACTTGTAGATATGCCTCACTGTCGTGATTATCAAGTATATATAATGATCTGTCACATTGATAAGCAAGGTAAAACAGTTTGAGTTGTAGATTTATGCATGTTGCTCTGAAATTTTATAAATATTTCATATTATTTCCTAAAATCTGAAAATTTATTTTGCTGAAATAATTGCATGCAGTCCTTATCCTAAGGGGCTTTTCATGTACAGTGATAAGATAATACATATTTGTGAATAAATACTATCAAAAACCATGTTTCAAGCTTTCAAAAGACCAATAAAAATCTATTTTCTGATAAAAGATATAGTTAGTCAAGAGTCATAGTCAATTGAGTACTTAGAATTAGCCTTTGAATATGTTGAATTATTGATTGTTAGAAATTGAGTCATTTTAGAAGGAAGTAACAGTATGAGGAAACACAAAACATAGCATTTGATTTTATCCTTACACACACACACACACACATACACACACACACACACACACATAGAATAAGTGGGAGACAAAGCTAAAGTGCTAGATTTTAGTCATAAAATGAATACCATGTCCAAGATATGTGCAAGGTATTAGAATACCATGTGAGTTTAAGGAAAGAATAGCCAAGAGGTCTGTGGGTTGCTTGGGAGCATAATATAGTTTAGAATCATTTTAGTAGGAGGCCATGAATTTAAAACCATTCTAAGAGGAAGTAGAGGTGAGTAAACAGTTGGTGACAGAGGACATTAACTGAACCATCAGCAATGTTGTTAGTTCAAAGACTAGCAATGTATTTGGACTATGTTTTTAAGGAGAAGTGGAGGAGCCAGGCAGGAAAAGGGGGAATACCAAGGTTAAAAGCATTACTCAAAGATTGGAAAACAAATTAGCAAGTAGGAGGATTAAGAGTAGAAAGCATAAATCTTCCTCTGAAAAGATGCATAGGGTACTGAGGATGGGTGAAGGTAAGTTAAAGAGAAAGGGAACAAAAAGTTCACATCAAATGTTTTCAATATCCTTGAAAATTTGTACATGAACTCATCAGCTAAAGGACAGAGGTAAAGTTTAATCAGTTCTTAAGAAAAATCGAAAATGCCATTTTGACAGACTTGATTTTGACTTAGAATGAATAAAGTACTGCTAAATAGCAAAACGTTCTCATTTTATTTTATTTTATATTTATTTTTTTTTTTTTGAGACGGAGTTTCACTCTTGTTACCCAGGCTGGAGTGCAATGGTGCGATCTCGGCTCACCGCAACCTCTGCCTCCTGGGTTCAGGCAATTCTCCTGCCTCAGCCTCCTGAGTAGCTGGGATTACAGGCACGTGCCACTGTGCCCAGCTAATTTTTTGTATTTTTAGTAGAGACAGGGTTTCACCATGTTGACCAGGATGGTCTCGATCTGTTGACCTCATAATCCACCCGCCTCGGCCTCCCAAAGTGCTGGGATTACAGGCTTGAGCCACCGCGCCCGGCCCCTCATTTTATATTTAGTAGAATGGTTAAGAGCTCAAGGTCTAGATTCTGACAGAATTGTGTTCAAATTCTTACTCTGCCCTTTACTTTTTATGGACAAATGTATTAATCTCTCTTAACACACAAAGTCTTACACTGAATCATGAGGCAATGGCAGTTATCTACCTCATGAAGACTGATTCTTACTGACTTTACTCTTTTCCCCCTGGAAAGTATAGTTACCAACCCATAGACAGAAAATATAGCATTCCTACCTTGATAGAATTCAGTTTAGAAGGGCCAATAGATGGCGATCCAAGAGGCTTGAATTTCAATTCCAATTCCATCAAAACTAAATGTGTGAACTTCATCCTGCCACCCAGTTTCTCTGTGTCAAACTCATTTCAAAAAAAAAAAAAAAAAAAAAGAAAAAAAAAGTGGAGGGCAAAGGGCTGCCCTCTTGGATGCTCTGAAGTAAGAATACTATGCCCTCTAAAAGAACCTGAAAGTAACATCTTGAAAGAAGCTGAGACTAGAAGTTTAATCATTAAAATCTAACAATTATGTTCTATCATGACTGAGAGACAAAAATAAACAAGGAAAACATGTAAAGTGCTAGCTTTACCCCTCTTCTCAAACCCATTGCCTTTTCTTCATTCTCATTTTGTCTTGGTCATCTTAGACTAGCACACTTCATTTGTCAGGTTAGTACTCTAACAAATATGGAATGAATGTCTACTTTATGCTCTCTTGAAGGTTATAGTCTAGAAGATGAAACCTGCCAATAATAAATAGACTCAATAGACTTATTAGATTATAAGACCAGAAAGTAATAAGTGCTGAAAAGAAAGTTACTCTAGGTCACTGGCATGATGGATTTTAAATAATTTTCTGAAGCATGAACTTTAGGATTAAAACATTTAACAGGAAGGAAGTTCATGCTTTTGTTGTTTACAACTGTGGAGCAGATAAACCAGGAATAAACGGGTATGCTTCTGATGGGAAAAGGTGGGCCATGCTCAGGTGTCTGAGCATGGAGTGGAGATGGACATCCTTTCTACTTAGTGTTCATAGATAAAATGAATTCTTTCTACTCTATAATAACAAAAGCCTTAATTGGAATCTAGCCCAATTAACTGTAGTCCCCAAAAGATATCTGATACCATATATACAGCCAGCCACTTCTGTCCAAACAAGCTCTCTGGGACCATGGCAGTGCCTTCACTGGAGGAGGGAAGGGGAAGAAGGGGGAAAGACTGTAGGTGCTCTTACAGACTTTGTCTAGCTCAGGCAATACTTTTGTTTATGAGAGCCTGGTATTGAGTGTTCAAGAATAGGAAAAGGAAAACAGAAAGTGATTTTCCCAGCTTTAATTATTCTGATCAGAACTACAGCAGCCAGGCAGATCTTTTTAAAAGAAAATTGACCTATGTCATCTCTCTGTTTAAATGCTTTCATAGGTTCCCATTGTATAATGAATAAAATCCAAAGCACCAGTGACCACTCACATGTTCTCAGATATTTTCTTCTGCTCTACCTACAGAGGTTTTTTTTATTTTTTAATTTCCTCAAGAAAACAAAGTTTTCTTATTACTTTGGCATAACTAATAGAAATGGTTTTCCCAGCTGGAATATCCATTTCCAGTGCTGTTGCTTGGAGAATTCCTACTCATCCTGGTGGTATCATCTTAAATATTACTTGTTTAGATAGGCCTCCTCTAAGTCTCTAATCAAATTTAAATTTCTCATAATGCTCTGTACTTTGTTTCTGACACTATCAAAGTGCATAATTATTTATTCATGTGAACTTTATAAAAAGGGCTATCTCCTTAGCCAGTGTGCAAGACATATTAGATGGAAAAATATATGCTCCTTTTCTACTATTATATATTAAGGCTTTGCAAATTATCCTTTGTCTTGAGGACAAAGTATGTACTCAAGAAATATTTGTTGACTGTTGAATGAAAAAAGGATCTTTATGGAAACTATAACAGAATGCTTACTCAAGTGTCTGAGGCAGAGTTATTTTTCTGTAGAACAGTTTGTTGCTTTTCCTAGCTTTGCTCTGTACCTTCAATGTGAGAACAGGGAAAGACAATAGTCAAGGGGTCAGTGGATTGGGGTCATGGGTCAATATTTCAAGTGAGTAAGGCATTTTAGAGTGCAGAAGGTCTCTTTGAAGTCTGAACTTGCAAGGATTCACATTGCTTCAGTGGCAAATCTGGCCCCATTCATGGCACAATTAAAAACTCTCTGATCCTCCAGTATTATATTAAAGAGTGAAATCATTATTCTATTTATACATTTTCCCTTTTTGTCCTTATAAGTTGATAGGATGGAAACAAACAAAGCCCACCCAATTGAGAACAAGCAGAAGTTACTATTCAGAGCTTACTACAGGAAGGGAGATGGTCATCATCATTTGAGTTAAACAGGAATTCAAACACATGATGGGAAGTGGAAAAGTTTTATAGTGGAAAGAAATGAAGATCTCACGTGTGCTATGACATGAGGTTTTGGCATGAGGAAACTGGAGGTGGTCTAACTAAGCAAGGCACCTGGATAATGGGTTTGAGGGGCATATTTGACTTTCTCTGGCTGACACTGACTTGGAGGGGGGCAAAAAATTGGGAAACTGAAAGTAATAAGATGAATCCTGATTGTTTTGGGTAGATTGCTGCTGAGATTGTGGTTTTGGAGGGAGTACCTTGGAGGGAGAAGATTAGCAAAAATAAAAAGAGTCGAGATAAATTTGCTTGTAAGGAAATGTAAAAATATCATCACCAACAATAAAATTAAGTTTTGAGTTTTTTGTCTTCTTTTTATTGTTTGTTTAGAATATGTAACCAGGATGTAACTTATTGTTGGTAATGTTTTATCCTTATTTCTTAGTCATCTGAAGCTTAGCTATGGCTTAGGAGAGACCAGCTTCAGTGGGAAGAAAACACAAAACTAATGGTGTAAGATGTTACAGAAATATTCAGGAAGATCTTAGAATATAACTTCAAAAGGATGCCATTTACAGCAAAAAGAATTGGAAGGCTTCCACGTGAAATAGGTTGATGACATTATATAAAATAGTGCAATTTCATTGCAAGACGAGCTACCTAGAAGCCACTTTTGAGAAAACAACCACTTAAATTTAGAAAAGAATTTCTTATAGGAAACTGTAATGCAATAATAAAATCCCTAAATCTTAACTCATGATTGAATTTTCTTGTAAACTTTCCTATGTGACCACAATGTACTCCACATGTTTTCCAAGAGAAAAACATCAGTCTTTTACTGTTATACTTTCTTGGTTATTTAAAATCATTTTTATTGTACTACAAAATATTTGTTTCTAAGTACAGGTGTAAATTAAAATTATTCATGTTTATTTCTCTTACCCTTTTCCTAGCATCAAAGTTTGCCATTCTGATTATTTTGTTGATATTCTCCTGTGTGACATTTAAATGAAAATAGACATTGGAGAATAGAATTCCCCATATCCTCATCAGATAGACTCTAATAAACCCTTATTAATATTGGCTTCATGTATTAATATTACACTAACTTTGAAAAATACACAAGGATAAAGCTGATAAATTTCTTTGGACAGAAATAGTGCAGAGGGACCTGGAAGCATTTGGGATTATAAAAAAAAATTATGATGTGTTTGCCTCAGCATAGGTTTGTAATAATATCAGCTTCTAATTGTGTATCCTTCTGGAAAATCTAAAAAAAAATAATACAAAAAGATATTTTATAAAATATGTTTGTCAATTTCTGTAGTTAATATAAATGTAAAAATAATGTGTCTTATAAATAGTATTTATAAATAATATAAAGCAATATATTCCACATTTATACATCTCTAAAAGGTTTAAATTTGTCATATTTCACTTTCATGTGAAGCTTTGTTTTAACTTTTAACACTTACACTTTTAAAGTATTCACTGCTTGTATTTGTACCTACCAGTACAGAGACTAGTATCAGTAATCCATAGACTTTTTCCTAAAACTCAAGTATCTTGATAATATATGGGGAGGAAAAGAATTGGTAGTAAAACCCTGTCTGCCTGAGTTTATAGGCAGAAATAAAGGTTGTTTGACTTTTATTTGTTGAATCCTGTCCTCATTAAACTTCCTATGTGAAAGTGGAAAATCTAAATCTGAAAATCTACCTTAGGTAGGTGAGAGCTATATTGATGATAGATTTCTAGATAACAGATGCACGGCAGTTTTTATCTTGGTCTCTTTGGTGCCATTTGATACATATACCCAGTCCCCATGGCAACAATGATCCCAACTGGTCCAGGAACTGAGATTTCTTTTGCCTTCCTGTAGGAAAGCAGTGCTAATGGTGGTGTTACTAATATTTTGGCCCCAAAATGAATATCAACTATTGAATATTTTTCTTTTAATTATGAAATTCAAATTAACATATATATATGTATATATACAAAAATAATTGTAATTGATTTGATTTCAAATAAAATCAAATCAGAATTATATTTTTATCTGTGGAAAATGGGTTTTAACTGAATGTTACCACATTTTCATATTTGGGAACATTTAACTCATTGATTCAAATATTATTTTAAAAATCAAACTCAAAACCTGTCTGTTAACTCTTTAATTATGCTTAGGGTTAAATTTGTCCTAGACTAAAATAAATATCCTAAATGAGAAAAATCAGTGTTTAGATTTTTCATTCCTTTCCATGAGATGATTATATACTTACTGATTTATTGTATTCATATTAGCGCTGTAGTACTCAAATGGTAAAATCCCAGATCCTATGGACACTAGGTTGAAAGTTTCAGGACTCTGATTACTGAAGTGTTCTTTGCCCTATCCTTATAGGCCCTCAATTAACCTATTTCTGAAGATTACCCAGTTCCCACACAATAGTACTGAACTCTAAATTCTTGCTGGCAGGAAGCACATAGGCTTTGCTGTAAAATATTTCTTTTTGTTTTCCAGAGTTCAGGTGCCAGTGCTTAAGTTCTCTCATTTTAACACATAGTTCAATGGAAATAAACCATTATTAAACTTCGATGTCAAGGGTTATTAGACAGTAATTCAAGAAACTATCTCTACTTTTTATTTAACTGTTCAGTATGTGAAGAGGTGAAGTAAGGAAAACAAAAGTCTCAAATTTCCCACTAATAGTGAGAAAACTACTCTGTTGAAAAAAGTATCTTAACCCAGTATTCATGCACTGTATTGGTTTAAGAAACCTGGGTTTTCAGAAATAACAGGTATATGAATTAAAAGAGAAATAAGCAGTCCACTAGTGTATCTTCAGTCAATTGCAGAAAATATCCATCTCTCAAATGTAAATTGGCATTTAATATGAATCTCTTTTTTATACTTTCTATTTCTCAATCCCCCCAAACAGTACTGTGGGGGGCATTTTTTTTCTAAGAGAAGTGGTCAATATACTTAAAGGAAAATCATACTTTGTGGGTCATAGTATAGTGGGGGCAACTTATTACTGGAACGAAATTTCTTTAGCAAACTTATTCTAAGATGAAGAGTTCACATTGTGCTAAGATTGTTGGAAACACAGGTACAGTATGGTTTCTCACTATCATTACACAGGCTCTCTTTGGAGAATTACAGCTTATATTCTTGATTCAAGGCTGATATATTCTCCTGACATTAATCAAAACAATGTACAGTCAAATACCTCTTTTTCTTCTTTACATCATTTTCTAATGGAAAACTGTATTGCTTCTTTTTCCATCTACCAACATCCAGTGAATATTTTGTTAGTCAATGTCAGTAAGAAAGTATAAAGAGAATTTTGATAGATTTGTATCAGACATTTTTTAGTGGAGAATTTAAATTATTTCTCAATTTAAAATAAGTTTCATTTTATTTGGAACTAATATTTTTAAACCTAACTGAGAATATTTATTTTGTTCCTAGTTGAAAAAGTTTCTTGTATACATATGAAACAGATTATTATTGCAAATTTCATAGATAATAAGAAACATGTCACACTGATTCTGCTTACAGAAAACAGAACTAACATGCATCTTTGGAAGAAATGATACAATGTTAATTTCAGAGGTTTAACAATTAAGTAGCCCAAGAGAGGAAATAGAAACATTTTGGGGATTTAAAGTAGTAATATGAGTTATAAAACAAAATTTATACTGAGAAAACTGTCAAGAAAAGTATATAAATAAATAAACAATAAAGGATCAACTAATAAGATAATTTAAAAAATATTGTGAAAACTGTTTTATTAACCTAGGAAAAATACACAGACCAAAGAGAAAATATATTTATAAAACAAAATTATGTGAAGAATTTATACATTCCAAAAAAAGCCAAAACCTATGGTGTAAAATATACATTTAAAATACTTATAAAATGTAATTTGGAAAAAATGGAAATGCATAGTATAGGTATGTGACATAATATTTTCAACCATTAAATGCAATACTGAGATAAATCTGAAAACATTAAGAATAACACAAAAAGATGAACAATAAAATATAGAAAACAAAATTTGTAATTACAAAAGAATAGACACATAATATATGTTCAACATTTGCCAAATGAATGAATGCTATTGAAAAGTCAACCTAAAATGTCTGAAAGGTTTATTATGTAGAAATTCACTCACTCTATTAATTTATTCAATAAATATTCATTGGATATTTATTATATAATTTAAAGATTGATGGGATGTTTCCTTTTGTCAAGGCACTTATAGTCTAACGCACTAGGATAAGATAAAAATGAAGTACAATTTCAATTCAAAGCAACACATAAGTGGCATTTCTGAGATGAAAATAAAACATTTATTTCTGTTTAATAAATATTTATGTTCAATAAATAAAATATTTATTGGTTATATTCATAAAATATATAATTATATAACATAAAGCTCAATAATATAATCTGGTTATGTTATTTAGACTATTAAAAATAAAAGCTAAATTGTTATATAGTTGTCTCATGGAAACTACCATGAACTGTAAGAAGAAAGATCACAAGTAGAGCAATGATTTTTGAAAGGTATTTGGCAGCATGTAGTAATAATCTTGACAACTCAGATTATTTGTGCTGTCATTCTAATTCTAGAAATTTGTTTTTAAAATAAAATGTGTGGGCAAATATTTATAAATAAATGTGTGTACTAAGGCCTTGTAATGATGATAGTGTTATTACAATTATGTTCATATGATCATTTTGTGTAGTCATTAAAATTATGGCTTCAATTATCTTTGATGCCAGGAGAAAATGCTCACAATAGTGTATGAATAGAATATAATTAGTAATTGTCATAATAATTATAGCATACTTATAAACACACTATGTTGAATACTTTTTCATTTAATCTTCACTATAGTTTATGAAGTAGATGCTATTATTTCCCATTTACAGATGGGAGAATTGAGGCATAAAGAAGTAATATGCCCAAGTCACCTGATGGTAAGTGGTGGACATATTATAGGATCCAGGAAGTCAAACACCCTGTCCAAAAGCTGGACCATTAACTATTAAGGCTATGATGTAAACTATGCAAGGAATGTGTGAGATAAATGACAGAAAAAAGGGGCACTACAGTATTAACGATGATTGACTATGGATGTATTAGTAGGTTCAGAGTTTAAATTGATCTTTTTTTGTATCTTTTGCATATTTTATAATTTGATGACAATTAATATGCATTCTTTTTCTGACCACAAGAGGAAATTAAAGAGCCAATCAGAACATAAGATAAAAATGAACAAACCATAATTTTCCATAGCTCCTATGACTTTTGATGCACATTCATATTTCTTTATCTAATTGAATCCTTATATTTAGAATGACCCTATAATTTATAACCCAAATCATGCAAATCATGACATTTTTTATTTGTACAAGAGAGTATAATTAATGAAGACAGTACCTGGGCAAACCAGGATGTAGAGCCACCATACATAATATAATTCTGTAAGGTCAACTGTGCTTAGGCATCCTAATTTTATTTCATAGCTAAAAAAAAAAAGTACTTCAAAGACTTGATCAAATCATATGACAAAATAGTGGTTCCCAAATAGACAAAAATAGATTGCCATTACTTAGTCCATGGGTTTTGTCATTAAAACAAAACCTCTGGTGACAATTTCCTCAGTGGAAGAAAGTTTTGAATCATATAGTCAACAATCTAGGAATACATAAAATTATATTTGACTTAAAATTTTAAAGCACTGATATTTCTGAAATTTCACAATATTATGCTAAGAAAGCTGAGATTTACAAAAGAGGATAACTAATAGTTGTGAATATAGGAAATTGTAGATACATATAATATGCATTTGTATATTCATATAATATGCATTTGTATATGCATTCATATAATATGCACTAACCAAGAATGAAACTTGAGAAGTATTTTTAGATGATGAGTGAACATTTAGCTTAATTATTTTTATAAAAGTAACCATGGATGGTGGCATTATGTGAAATGGAAAATTCTTTGTATTAGTTACTTGGTTAGGAAGTTGAAAACTTTCTAAGCTTTTATTAGATAGACAACAGTGAGCAAATGATGTTTGTCAATGGTTTGGCTGGTAGAACTACACATCTGAAAATCCAAGCTATTTGGTCAATGGTTAAAAAAAAAGGAGTAAAATCTAAGGGAACGAATACATGATAAGTATTAATTGTAGACCAGGTATAGAAAAGTGACAGTCACTCACTGCAAAATACTATCTGCAGATGTATCTTGTTTAGCCAAAAGGGTATTTGCAAATGATTTTAAATTTGAAATACTTTAAGCAGATCAGCAGGCATTCTAGTTTTAACACCCCTTGTCCTTCCCTACCCAGGTCCCCAGCAGGCACTCTACTAGCCCTGGTGGTGCCTTACTGGAAACTCAACTAAAGCACCTGCTCTGGGAACATGCAGCCCCAAGCACACAGCTGTGGGAAAAGCAGGATTGGAATTTCACCCTACTTTCTACTGTGCCTTGATATTTTGGGAGATTTAAAAACTTCATACCCTTGCATAGAAATTCTTACTATGGCCCTGTACATGATCATTTTGAACACTGATATGACGTGCTTGGCCCCTGAAGCCTTTCATCATTGACTCTGAAATAGAATTAGACACCATCTTTAGGATATTGTCATAAGCGTAGTCTAATATAAAGAAATGTAATGAGCTAGTAGGTTATTAGTTGGAAAGAATACTGAATTATTTTAGTTTTTCCTTTATTAACACAAACATCAGGAATATACAGAATTTAATAGTGAGAGGAAAATTAACATCATATGAGGAAACATGGCAAAGGGGTTATGCTGACAGGACCTTTGTTAGCATATTTAGTTAGACCAGAGTAAATAATACCTGCTAAATCAATGACATTTAAAAAAGACTTAATTTATATACAGAGACTTATTTTAAAGACAATTTGATAGTTTTCCTTTGCTTTGCAAAAAATAAGTTGAATACTTGTCTAGGAAAGTGTGGAAGACACATTTTGTTATTGATGACTCTTAGGTTTGAGACAGCGAGAAAAAAGAACTGATTTCACATCTTCTTTTGCCTCTGCTCTTCTTTACTGGTGATCATTGTTATGTAATAGAGCAATGGTGCAACTGTCAATAAACCATCTAATCTGTGCATTTTGTGACATGTCTTCAGGAGGCTTTTCTGTGTTAGCTCATAAGCTGTGTTTAGTGAATACAACATGTTTAAACACTGAGAATATATGACCTAATCTATCAGAAGGTAGTAGTTAAATTAAAGTTCATTTTCAATGGAGTACAGAGGAAAGTATTGAAATGCGTTATTCAGATGAGATTTTACTGTCTTCTCCTCCCTTGGAAGCATTTTAAAATGTGCAAAGATGTGTTTTTAAATCTCCAAAGATAATTCTGGGCACAGTTTTACCTACCAGGCATAGTGCAAAATACTAGTCAATGCTTCCCTTAAGCCTGCCTTTACCTATTAATTTATCTTGGATCCCTAGATTTTGCTTTATCTTTTAGCTTTGTCTCTATGGCATGTTATCTTTATAATGAGAGGATGAGATAGATCCATTACAGTAAAAGATATATGCTATTAATGATTTTCTAGCCAGCTTTCAAGGTGTCATCAAATGTGGTTTATCTTGGTGAATGAAAGCTTGAATGGAAAATTAAGCTCCCATACTGACTGTAGAAGTTCAGTGGATCATTTTGTTCTTTAATGTTGCACTTCACTGCACACACTTCACAGAGCAGTGAATCATGCTTAAAACAAGCTGCCTTTACTTTAATGACAGCAGATAATGCAGCAGAGGTGAATAATAAGTGTTAGCAGTCTTAACTTGCTCTTGCAGTACTCTCTCCCAGGTGCCTGATGGACAATTTACAAAGTATATATGCTATTTTATAGATTGGAACGTGGGATCCAGCCAGTGGCCTGAATATGACAGAAAGTCAAAAGGGAAAGCCAGCAAACATTACAGATTCCTTATCCAATCGTTCTTTGATTGTTACCACCATTTTGGTAAGTATTTGCTTTTCCATTATTTTTAGATAAGTGTAGATGAACACAGAAATGCATAGAAAAGGACATTATAATTGGAACAGTAATGAACAGAATGTAATGTATTTACAGTTATTTAGCAATTACTGTACAACAGGTGAGTCAATGTTAATTTAGTCCCAGTTTTGTTAGTCTTTAATGATCTAAATTGTATTAATATTTGGGCTGTTTATGTTGATTAATAATATAGCTTAATGTATTACTGGAAATCTTTTCATTTCTACGAAATTGAAGAGTTGCCAATGTCAAGACTTGAAAAATGCATGCAGCTGTATAAATATATTTAAGTTATGAGCAAAATCTGAACTTTGCTTCTGCTTTTACTTTCTGTGAATATATTTCAAAGAGAATGGCATTTATTTTTCAGAATTTTTTCTCATTGTAATGATCTTTTAACCTTATTTTCAATTTTATTGTTCTCGTCTTAGAAAATTAATTTTACTTTATGAATTTCCCTAATGTAACCAAATGACAAGTGCTTTTTAAAGCCAGAAATATTTTCACCACTGATAGACTTAAATTAATATTGCTAACCTAGATGTTTTTACCCCGCTTATATTTATGTGTTTTAATTAGATCACACAGTAACATTCATGTATGCCCACTATGCCATTTGCAAAAGGGAATTTTAATTTAGGATAAGCAAATAGCTCTTATATTATTTAGTCAGTACTTTTCACCTACAGAATAAGCTTATCAATGCCCATTTTTATTAATCCCCAGGTGGTCAGTAACCATGTGAGAGTAATGTCCAGAACAAACTACCATAAACATTTGGCATTATATAATTATATAATTTCTAAATTTCATTTATGGTGGGAAATCAAGCAAAGAGGAATATATATTCTTATCCCTTTAGTAGCCACAAGGAATGTCAGATCTGTAGGCATGTCAAAATGAAAAAGCTTGGCTTACAGCCTTTTGATAATGAAACAAAGCTGATAATCATGAAGTGACAGTGATGGAAGTCATAAGGTTTTTTAACCCCTCTGTGACTAAGAACTTCACTGGATTCTTCCTCCCACTGTCACATCCAAACATCAAAGACACTCTTTTACTTAATTTTACATCTTCCTTTTTATCAAAGATAACTCCTGTAGCCACCAAACTAGCCCTCTTCTGTAGTCAAAATGTTCTCACAGTACAGTTACACATCCTCTTTCTGGTCTATATGCCACTGTATTCTGAATCTCATTACCTCCAGATGGGACTATTGCAGTAGCCATATACCTATTATTTCTGCCTCTGGCCTTCCTCCTTTGCAGTACACTTCAGTCCCACCATAAAAGTCTAATTTTGTTCCAGGCATATGATGACTGCTTGAACCAAGGACAACATCAACAACAACAAACAACAATGACAATCTAATTCTGTCATTTCTCTGCTTCCTTGTTATACAAATCTTTAGATAATCCTTATTGACCATTAAAAAGCCAGCAAATTTAAATGTTCATACACAGGGTCTTCTATAGTCTTGCTCTCTCTCATTTTTTTTTATCTTCACTTACCATTATTTCATTACAGGAACCCTGTGTTTTAACTGAATTGTGATAATCAGTTAGCCTACAATGTAGTTGTGTAACCCTCTTCCCTTTTTCTGCTGCGTGCTTATCTCAATTTCTGAGATATAGTATTCAGCAATATATGATTTAATATTGCTATAATGCTATTCTTACTTTATGTGTGCATTATTTTCCCAAACATTACTAAACATTCCTTGGAGGAATAGAATTAGATTATGTCTTCTGTTTTTACAGCATATGTACCACTGCAATGATCATAGGATCAATAATTCTGGGTAGAAACCATCGGTAGCCCTCAGTAATCTAGCCCCTACACTCCTTTCTATCTTATCCCTAACCCAGCCAAACTCCCAAATATATCACTTATTTTATAGCTGCAAATCTTCGCTCAACTCTTCTTCTTTTTTGTTTTTGTTTTTGTTTTTTTTTTTTCTGAGAGGGAGTCTTTTTCTGTCACCAACTGGCGTGTAGTGGCGCAATCTTGGCTCACTGCAACCTCTGCCTCCTGGGTTCAAGCGATTCTCCTGCCTCAGCCTCCTAAGTAGCTGGGACTAAAGGCATGTGCTACCACATTCAGCTATTTTTTTTTTTTGTATTTTTAGTAAAGACAGGATTTCATCATGTTAGCCAGGATGGTCTTGATCTCTTTGACTTGGCCTTTCAAAGTGCTCAGATTACAGGTGTGAGCCACCGTACCCGCCCACTAAATTCTTCTTTATGTTCTGCAGTAAAAATCCTATTCATTCTCTCAGATTCATCTCAAATGCTACCCACTCCGTGAAAATCTTTGACAGCTCCATTAAGTTATCTGTGTCTTGGGGAGAAGGAGGAAGTTTGTATACTTTATGTACCAGAACACTCCATCATGGCATTACATTTTTTAAATTAAAAAAACTATATATGTTTGTGTCTTCACATGACATAAGCTGTACAAGGCCTATAATCAAATTTTACACTTTCTGATTTCTCAATGTCAGAGAAAAGTGCCTTGGGTATCACAAGCACTCAATAAATATTTTTCAAATTAAATTAAATAAATGATTTTTAATTAAATGGGAAATAAGAGAAAGTATAGAATCTTCAAATGACTCTATTTAAATATTTTTCAAGTGTGAAAGTTATTAAAATTATCTAATACAAATAAAGCAGGTGATTAAGAGTACCCATTTAATTTCTCAATCTTGCTTCAGTATGCAGTGTTATTTTTTGAGAAGGATTCAGATATTGTTTCTCAATCATGGTCAATTTTATATCTCTCTATGAAGAAGCAGTATCTAATTTTATCTTTATATCAGAATCAGCTATGAAACTTAAAAAAATATACTAATGCCGAAAACATACCTCATCTCATTTGAAACAGTATTTCTGGACTTTGAATCTTGGACGTTTTCATTTTTTAAAGTTTCATAGGTAACACTAATCTGTAACCATGATTAAGAACTACAGCTCAGAATATTACTCCATGCAAATAAGATGTAAGGTCAACTATGCAACACGTACTACGCTCACATTTTAGTAAACAGATTATTTACCTTATAGAGTATGTCACACTACTTGTTTCTCAGAGTCTAGTATTTCCTCAAAGGATAAAATAAAGGAATTTTATTTTTATATCTTTAAGTTTTAAAAAATTCCTTTTTCTGAATACTCTGACTTATACATATCCATAGTCAAGAAAAGAACAGATTTGAAGAGATTATTTACCTTATTTATGTAAGCTTATGCTTGATATGATTTACTGGTTTTTCATTTATATTTTATGGAAAAATTACGATCTTTTGATCGATGTTATGATTGTTTTGTTCTTTTCTCTTGAAATGTTTTAGAGGAAATTCTGGCTACATCATGAATAATGACATTTCTTCCATATCCCTATCAAGGGAAGGAGACACAAGGAGATGTTAACTTATGCTTCTTTTTCAACATTTTTATTTTCTGTGTTTAAAAAATGATGAGATATTCTGGAATTCAGCACTATCCACAAACTAATTTTAATCAGCTCTGTTTCTCATGAATTTTATTCATTTACTTATTTAATTTTATTCATTCTTTTATTTGGTGAATATGTACTGAATAATAATGATATACCATGCACTATATTTAAAGCTAACAAAATAGACATTGTGTCTTCCGTTATTCAACTCAGAAAATAGCAGGGATTCATATGGAGAGTTATACACAAACACACGCATACAGGCACATACAACTTATAATTAAGATATGAGAGAAAAGTAAATGGTATGGTCCCTAAATATACAGGATAATTTTCAGTTATTCTGGAAGTCAAAAATGAAAGGACAAGTCAGGTTAGGACTCGTAGTAGAATAGACAACTGAGACCTAGTGTATGAGGAGGAATTAACAAGGTGAAGAAAGGGCAAGGGAGTATTCTAGGCAAAGGTAACACCATATGCAAGGATCCTAAAGCAGGAAAGAGCCTGGAAAATTTTGCAGAATTGAAAGAGCATGATGACCGGTTTTCATGCATTGATCTGCTTCTCAGCTGTATCCAGTATAAATGTATTAATATGGTCTATTACAAAAAATAATAGCAGATATTTATTACATGCCTACTGTGTGCCAGACATAGTTTAAAACACTATCCATGGATTTATTAGTTTACTTGTAATAATAAGCTTTTGAAGTAGATACCATTATTTATAGGATTATATCTTTAAAAAAATTTTTTTTAGGTTAAAAAGCTAATGTCTATCTAACCTAAGTAATTTACTCATGGTCATATAGTTAGAAGGTGAAGCAGTTGTAGAGTTTCAACTAATCTGTTTTTCCAACCTGAGCAGCTGAAACTATAAAATGAAAATTCTAGTGGTCAAATATGGAAAAGCCTAACACCTATAAGTTTATGATCAAAATAGCATCTTAAGCAGAGTTGTTTACCTAAAGCAATGTTTCTCATTCAGAAGTCCCACATATCATAGAACCTTGGGATGCCCATCGATGTGCCCCAAACATCTAAGCATTTTTCTCTACAGAGAATATTATTTAGGCTACTCTTGCATGAATATGTTGGATTTCCAGTCTCTGTGATCTCCTTATTTTGTACTTACTTTTCTTTTAACTTCTTTAAACTATAATCTCATATTCTCCTGAGTAATCGAAATAGTATTGGAGCTTACCTGATTTTTTCTCTTAAGAATTGCGATGCTTACACATGGTTTTACTCCACATCAACAACATGACCTAGACACAGTACATTGTATGGGTATAGCACATTGTATGGTGTGGTAAATTTATATTAGAAAACATTAAGCATTTATTTTATTATTTAACTTTTTTATTTTTGAATTAAGATTTATGATATAAATTTGGAGGTTTATGGATCATTATCTATGGGCCTATGCCTAAAACTCAGGTCTATTTATGCCCTAATTTTAATATTGTTTGTGATTCTCCATATTGCCTCTCTTGTCTTTATAAAATTTCAAGTTCAGTTGTTAAAATTGTCTGTTTTTTTGTGTTTATTGTTAATAGCTATTATCTTTCAAATAATATTTTCATTTATGATAATTTTATTGCATAGAGATTGTTAAAATATAAGTTACTAGTTGCTGAAAATAATAACAAAAATACAATTTTTCAGCAGGTCGTAGAGAGATTTTAAAATATAACGTACTAAACTTTCAGTTTATAACCTGATTATTGTTACTGCTGTTAGCTAGGGGAAGTTTCAGGGGACTAAATATTATTTCATTTATTTGTTTATTTATTTGTTATTTATTTATTTATTTATTTTGAGAAAGTCTTGCTCTGTCACCCAGGCTGGAAGGCAATGGTGCCATCACGGCTCACTGCAACCTCTACCCCCTGGGTTCAAGCAATTCTCCTGCTTCAGCCTCGTGAGTAGCTGGGATTACAGGTACCAGCCATCATGCCCAGCTAATGTTTTCTGGTATTTTTGTAGACAGTATTTCACCATGTTGGCCAGGCTGGTCTTGAACTCCTGACCTCAAGTGATCTGTCCACCTCAGCCTCCCAAAGTTCTGGGATTACAGGCATCAGCCACTGTGCCTGACCATGAGTAAGTTCTTTAGTTGTGACTAGTGAGATTTTGGTGTACCCACCACCTGAGCAGTATGTACTGTATTCAATTTTGTAGTCTTTTATCCCTCACACCCCTCCCACCCTTTCCCCCAAGTTCCCAAAGTCCATTGTATCATTCTTATGCCTTTGCATCCTCATAGCTCAGCTCCCATTTATGTGTGAGAATATGTAATGTTTGGTTTCCCATTCCTGAGTTACTTCACATAGCATAATGGACTCCAGTTATTCAAGTTCCTATACGAAATTCCTATTTTTCCTTTAAATTCTTGGTTTTCAGTAGACATTTTTCAATCCTGTCAGAACATGTTGAGTGTTTCTCAATGTGCTATTCCTGAATAATAATTAATTTTTGTCCATCAAAAGTTTAGTAGCATTTAAATGTCACCACACATGTTCCTTCTCTTGTTGACTAGTAGCACTTTAGCATGCAAATGACTATGCATTTGGTAACTTTTTCAGGAAAGCATTTACTCGCAAGGAGAATTCTTCCCCCCAGTGGCTCAGTGAATTTAACAAATGTACTCGCTTCTGAAAACTTAGTCTTTATTTTTTATTTTCCCAGCACTTTGTGGACGGTATTACAATATCCAGTTTACTTGCTCAAGTTTGTAAAGCTTTTTTGTCACAGCCCATAAATATAGAAGGCTTACCTGGAAGCAAATTTTCAATAACAATTGAAAAGTACACACTACAAAAGAGAGAGGTGACTGAATTATCCCCTAAGTGGTTCTGCAACTTCTTCTATAATATCAACAAAAGCAGTTTTCTAAGGCTTCAAATTTGGCACTGCAATAAGTTTTCCCTCTGATTCTCCTCTTTCCATTGTCATAGAAGGACTGTCAAGCATGTAGTTCTTAGAGAGTTGCATAACATTTGGGCTTGGAAATCCAGACACTGCAGCTTCACAAAGAAAAAGATGTTCCAAAATGATGAGTTTGTATCCTTTATGGGGACATGGATGAATCTGGAAACCATCATTCTCAGCAAACTAACACAAAAACAGAAAATCAAACACTGCATGTTCTCACTCATAGGTGGGTGATGAACAATGAGAATACATGGACACAGGGAGGGGAGCATCACACACTGGGTGTTCTGTTGAGGGAGGCAAAGGGACAGACAGCGGCGGGGTGGGGAGGTCGGGGAGGGATAACATGGGGAGAAATGCCAGATGTAGGTGACGGGGGGATGGAGGCAGCAAACCACATTGCCATGTGTGTACCTATGCAACAATCTTGCATGATCTGCACATATGCCCCAGAACCTATAGTACAATAAAAAAAAAAAAAAAAAAGCAAAAGATGTTCCTTCTTAGCAATCTCTACAAATTTCTAAGCAGTTTTAAACAGGTATTGAGAAAATCATAAGGACAAAATAATATAGGGTAATATTTAACTATATGCTTATAGTACTACTTAAGTGGTAAAATATAAGATGAAAGTGACTCATTCAAACTAAAGTCTTCTCCAACCCCATTCCTACAATCAGCTTGTTCAGACAACCAAACTTTTTCTCACCATATTTTTTCTTCTATTTCAGGAATTGTGCTGGTACTACATTTCTCTCTTTCATTCTTGCTCTGATAGCTCAATATGTTTTATTTCCAATGTATTTTATTTCTCATATTCACAAAGACTTCCACAATTGCTAGTCAAATATAAAACTATTGATGGTGGTAGAGAAAGAAGAAAGAAAGAAAGTCATGAGTTTTGATGTAAAATTAGGTATAATTTTGAAAATCTTCGGTTCTTAATTTCTAAAGCCTTCTAAGTGAGCAGAACCTCATTTTTTAAATTACATATACACATACTTCTTCTTTTATACTTTATTAAATCTTTGTTATTTATTAAATTTGTTATTTAATCATCTGTCATTTATTAAATCTGATTTAAATTTACTACCATGATGAAGACACATAAGCGGTTTTATTTTGCCTTAATAATAATTTTTATTCCCAACATTATTTTTAATCCTATAAAATTGACAATTTTATAGTTGTGAATACTAAAATAGTTGAAGACTATTTTCTTATGATCAATATACTAACTTTTGTATAAAGGAATGAATAGAAAAGTCTGAATTTTTAATTTAGCTCAGCCACTCGCAAACTACATGGAAATGAAATATTTTTACATTAACATTCTCATATTTAAAAAAAATGTTATCACAATAGGACCATATATACTTACACAATCTGAATTTTAGCTAAAACCTTGAACTGAGATTCAGATGTAAATTTTTAACTTCTTATTGGACATATGTCCACCTGGATGTACAGTATCATGCTCAATATACATCAAAGCTTCTCCTTTGATTCAGGACTCACAATGCTGATTTAGTTAAAACTTTGCATATCTGCTTATGATTCCAGTACCTTTCTATTCATCCTGACCAGAGGTTTGTTTTCTTAGATACCATAGTCTCTTTAAAACCCATATTCACAATTCAAGTACCTAAATGAGAAAGAGTAGATTATTCTAAGAAAGCTCAACAAAAAAGTAATCAAGAGTATTTTGAACAAATGAGATATGATTTGTTATTGGATCCTACTGAAAAGGTGATTTTATATAGAGTCTGCTTTGAGAGGCACTATAATTACACCCCTCCCATCCTTTGTTTAAAATCCTCTCATTTTGAACAAATAAGATATGATTTGTTCATGGATACTATTGAATGGGTGATTATATATAGAGT
This sequence comes from Callithrix jacchus, assembly GCF_049354715.1. NCBI lineage: Eukaryota > Metazoa > Chordata > Mammalia > Primates > Cebidae > Callithrix > Callithrix jacchus. Next base: position 107,955,373 of record NC_133505.1, read on the forward strand.
CTGCTTTAGAGAGGCACTGTACTTATAGGAAAGAGGAAAGAGATGGCAACCTTGAAAATTAAGTATGAGCTTCCTTGGGGATGCATTAGATGGGACAAAAAACATTGAGGAATGTGGATAAAGATTTAAAGGCTAAAAGCCTAGAAGCAAGGATGATAGTGCTGCCACCGAGTGTGTTGGGGTTGGTGGGAAAGGAGATGTTGAATGCTACTCATGTATGTGTGGGATGCTGGCAATGACTTTCGAATAGTCAAATCTTGATTATTTATGTAAGGGGATAATAAATTAGATTCCAAGATGAAATGCTGTTTTGGAGATTAGCTAATAGGTGCAGTCTCCTTTTCCATTAAACCTTTTACTGGAACAGCAATGAAATAGAACCTTTGATTGATTCAAACTTCAGCTATTTTTTTTTTTTTACTATCTTTCCCTTGTGAATTAAACTAACAAAAAGTATAATGGCCAAAACAGAAATATCAGCAGAAAGATAGCAACAACCAAGATTTCCATCTAAACCGGTAAGTCAACCAACTGAAGGAATTTAATAGCATACCAGTTTTTTAAAAAACATGACTTTTTAAAAATACAAGCATGAATGACAATCACTATGTTAAATCCTCCCTTAAGACATATTCCTCTGACATCATTAAGTTCCTTTCTTTAAACATTAGTGAAGAGCACAACTAGCAAAACTCACCTTTTTTTCTTGAAAGTCAAGTTCAGCTCTATTACACAGTCATTATTTCCATAAGATTCCCTATAATTTTTAGTAATTAAATATTACTTTTCAGGGAGAAAGAAATTCTTCTCATCTTCCCAAATCCCAGTGGATTTTCTATATTTACAAAATAAAAACAGAAACTTTTCTTAGAATTATAATTATGGCCAACAAGACTTAGATTTTTATACATTTTGAAAATCTCTGAAGTTATGTTTCTGAAATGAGGTAAATACAGTTTGCAGAAACTAAGTATATGATTATACTTGCATAGTTTATAAAAGAATTGTGTCTGTGTATGTGTGTGTGTGAAAAATCACTTATGACAGAGAATGCTTTTGCTTAACAGGCTGGCAGAAAAAAAAAAAGAAAGTAAAAGAATTTTTCTAGATTGCCTCAGAATGTACTTGACTTTTATTTTAAAAGTAAATAATAAATATGGTTTATCTAAAAATTTATTAAGGTAAATGATTGCTCTACAAGCCTTGTATATTATTTCTTGTTGCTTTGAAATAGCCAGGTGTGGTGGCTCATGCCTGTAATTCCAGCACTTTGGGAGGCCAAGGGGGGGCGGATCACAAGGTCAAGAGATCGAGACTATCCTGGCCAACATGGTAAAATCCCATCTCTACTAAAAATACAAAAAAATTAGCTGGGTGTGGTGGTACATGCCTGTAGTCCCAGCTAGTGAGGAGGCTGAGGCAGAAGAATTACTTGAACCCAGAAGGCAGAGGTTGCAGTAAGCTGAGGTCGTGCCATTGCACTCCAGCCTGGTGCCTGGTGATGGAGTAAGACTGTCTCAAAAAAAAAAAAAAAAAAAAAAAGAAAGAAGGAAACATAGCTTCACAAATTGGATTTAAAAAAACATCAGGATTTATCTCTCTGCTGTCTTCAGAAGAACCATCTCATATGTAATGACAACACACATAGTCACAAAACAAAAGGATAGAGAAAAATCTGTCACACAAAACAAAAAAGGACAGGGATTGTTCTTTTTGTATTAGATAAAATAGATTTTACAGTGATAGTAGTACAAAGTACAAAGAATGGCATTACATAATGATAAAGGGTTAAATTCAACAAGAAGATGCTATCCTAAATGTAAATGTATTCAAATTTGGAGCTCCCTTGCTCATAAAACCTTACTTGTAGACCCAAGGAAAGACTTCAACAGCTACACAATGATAGTGGGGGACTTTAGCACACAACTGACAGAATCAGACAGACCACTGAGGCAGAAAACAAAGAAATTCTGGACTTAAATTGGTACTTGACCAATTGGATATAATAGATAGCTATGGAATCTTTCATCCAAAGCCCACAGGGTATACAGTCTTCTCATCTGTGCACAGAACATACTCTAACATTGACCACAAACTTTATCAGAAAGCAAGTCTCAGTAAGTTTCAAAAAACTGAAATCATACCATACATCTTATCAAACCACAGTAGAATAAAAATAGGAAGCAACAACAAGAGGAACTCTCAAAACCAGCTTCATCCTGATACCAAAATCTGGCAAAAATACAACAAAAAAAGACAAGTACAGGCCAGTATTCTTGAGGAACATACACACAAAAATTCTCAACAAAATACAATGAAATCAAATCCAGCAACACATCAAAAAGTTAGCTCACCATGATCAAGTAGGTTTTATTATAGGGGTGCAAGGATGGTTCAACATATGCAAATAAATAAATGTGATTCACCACATATATAGAATTAAGAACAAAAACTATATGATCATTTGAATAGATGCAGAAATGCATTCAATAAACTCCAACATCATTTCATAATAAAAATTCTCAACAGACCAGGCATTGATGGAATAATAAGAATCATCAATGACAGACCCACAGCCAACATCATACTGAATGGGGAAAAGTTGGAAGCATGGCCCTTAAGAACTAGAGCAACACAAGGATATCCACTCTCACCAGTTCTATTCAACATAGTACTCAAAGTTCTAGTCAGAGCAATCAGGCAAGAGAAAGAAATAAAAGGCATCCAAACAGGAAAAAAAGAAGGAAAATTATCTGTCTTCACTAAATTTATGATTCTATACCTAGGAAACCGTAAAGATTCCTCCATGGACTCATGGACCTGATAAATGACTTTAGCAAAGTCTTAGGATACAACATTAACATATGAAAATCAGTTACATTTTATACACCAATATCATTCAGATTGAGACCCAAATTAAGAATGCAATCCCATTTACCATAGCCATAAAAATAGAAAATACCTAGGAATACACTTAACCAAAAAATGTAAAATATCTTAATGAGGAGCACTAATGACAAAACAAAACAACAACAACAAAAATTACTGCTGAAAGATGACACAAACAAATGGAAAAGCATTCTATGCTCATGGGTTGAATGAATCAATATCATTATATTGTTCATACCGCTGAAAGCAATCTATAGATTCAGCCTATTCCCATCAAATTACCAATGCCATTTTTTTCATAGAATTTGAAAAAACAAACTATTGTAAAATTCGTATTGAAACAAAAAAAGAGGTTGAGTATCGAAGGCACCCCCATGCAAAAACGAAAAAAGCCAGAGGCATCACACTACCTGACTTCAAATAATACTACAAGGTTATAGTAATCAAAACAGCATGGGACTGGTATAAAAATAGACACATAGACCAATGGAACAGAATAGAGAACTCAGAAATAAAGCTGCACATCTACAACTAACTGATCTTTGACAAAACTGACAAAAACAAACAATGGGCAAAGGATATCTTACTCAATAAATGGTTCTGGAAAAACTGGCTAACCATAAGAACAAGGATGACACTGGACTTCTACTTTTCACTCCATACAAAAATTAACTCAAGATCTGTCAAGGAAATTAAATCTAAGGTCTCAAACTATAAAACTCCTAGAAGAAAACATGATAAATATTTTTCTAGACATTGGCAAAAAATTTATGACCTCAAAAGCAACTGCAGCAAAACCAAAAATTGACAAGTTGTACCTAATTAAATTAAAGAGATTCTGCATGCAAAAAATAATCAACAGAGTAAAAAGAAAACCTAAAGAATGGAAGAAAGTATTTACAAACCATGCATCAAACAAATAATTAATATCCAGAATCTAAAAGGAACTTAAGAAAAAAAAATAACTACATTACAATGCAGGCAAAGATCATGAACTGACACTTCTCAAAGAAGACACACAAGAGGCCAACAAGCATATGAGCAAATGCTCAGCATTACTACTCATCAGAGAAAGGCAAATCAAAACCATAATGAGATGCCATCTCACGCAGTAAGAATGACTATTATTAAAAAGTCAACCCCCCCCCCCACAGATGCTGATGAGGTGGGGAAAAAAGGGAATGCCTACATGTTGGTGGGAATGCTAATTAGTTCACCCCCCTGTGGAAAGTAATTTGAAGACTTCTCAAAGAACTAAAAGTAGAATTGCCATTCGATTCAGCAATCCGATTACTGGCTAGATACCCAAAGGACAAATCCTTTACCAAAAAGACACCTCTACTCATATGTTTATTGTGGCACTATTCACAATAGCACAGATATGGGTGCTCACCAACAGTGGATTAGATAAAGAAAATGTAATACATATGCATCATGGAATACTACATGGCTATAATAAAGAATAAAATCATGTTCTTTGCTGTAACATGGATACCTCTGGAGGCCATTATACTAAACAAACTAACACAGAAACAGAAAACCAAATACTGTATGTTCTCACTTATAGTGGGAGCTAAAGATCGGTACACATGGACATAAGATGGGAACAATAGACACTGGAAATTCCAAAGAGAGAGGGAGAAGAAGAGAAATAAAGGCTTGAAAAATACCTATTGGGTATATGTTCTTGGATACTAGGGTCATGAAAAGCCCAAACCTCAGCATCACTCGGTATATCCATGTAACAAACCTACACATGTAATCCCTGAATCCAAAATAAAAGCTAATTTAAAAATAAAACACAAATCCTAGATTATCATAGTTATTCCTTCTATATGTAAAAAGTTCATTTGAAAGTGATTTTTTAATAGCATCTTGAGATATAAAAATAGGACTTGTTTTCCAGATAAGAAAATGATATGTGAGCCTGTGTGGTGATACTCATCATCACTAGTTTTAGCTTCTCACAAACCAGTCATCTCCATGACTTTTCCAAAAGTATTGCCTTTTCTTGAAAACATTTGAGTTGTACTGATGGTAGCTTTGAGGCTTCTTCACTTGTTCTTCCTGGTATTCTCACTTCTAATTTTGATAACCTACAGTGCACCATGGGCTTCTGACATGAACAATAATTAGGGATGGCAGAATTCAAACTTTAAGAGCACAGTGAATAGCAGGAAATTGGAAGCCGGATTCAGTGACAAGAAAGTTCTTAGCTCTACACAAGTAAAAGTACATGTATTGGAATGACAAATACTGAAAAGGAAATAAAATAATACTGTCCTGTTAGTGGAATGATATCAATCAGTTGTTACTATTATAGTTATCTATTGCTTATTGTTATTGTTGATCATTTCTTGTGACTGTGAATTGGAACTTAGTTTTTGGCATGTCCAATTTAATTTCTGTGTAGTTTGCCTGTACATTTAGGATAGTATGAATCACTGATATGCAATGAAAATTCTAGTAGTTAAGCATATTGCCAACTAATATTTTTAAATCTATGGCCCCTTTCCATTTTTGAGATCAAAGTTTTGCTAAGTACATTTATAAAACTTAAAAAAATTAACTGAGAACGAAATAACTGAAGACTATTTTAAAATGCCTAAAGTGTAGTTTAGACCAGTGGTGGTATTTATTAAAAGAAGTTAAATTACAAGCTTGGTATTATCTATAGGCTCTGGAAAATATAATCTTTACAAATGTTAATGATACTAGATTCTCATTAAATCTCATCAGTTAAAAATACAATATTAATGAATGCAAATAAATGTATTATAAAGGAATCATTTATGTATAATATGTTAATTACTTCTGCATTTCTTTTTATATAATTTCTGAAACTTTTCTAAATGGTCAACTAAATTAGCAAATAAATTTTATTTCCTAATATTGATAAACTTGAAACTCTTTTAAAAATCATTTTACAATTATAAGATTTCCAGTTTTAGTCATATTCATTAACCAATAATTGGCTCTCTAAGAAAATAGTCCCCCAAAGCTCTTTTATTTCTAACCATAATAATAAATAATTGTTATGAAATGTTCTTAAATAATAAAATGTTTTCTGAAGCAATTTAGGATAAATGTAAGAAAAACCAATCATTTCCAACCAATAATTACAAATTATTAAAAGTTAGGCCATAAGAATATTAGCTTTTTATTCTACTTGAAGGTATTTGAGCATGGCTCGACTCCACTTGGCAGGTGTCCTGGCACTCCTGTGTCAACTGTAAAATTGAAGACATGGATAGACAGATACTTTAGAAGAGCTACATATGATGTTCCTGAGTCAGACCTAAAGAAAAACAGAAACTGAAGAAACAAAACATAAAGTTTCCCTTCATTAAGAAAGTGTTTTTCTGTAATATACATTCCATTTTTAAAATCTTGGACCTACTCTTTCAACACAGGTGCTCCTTTCTATAAATTCTGGTATTGGCTTTAGAATTCAAATAATTAAAATTATCTGCAAATCTGTAATCAAAGAACTGCCTAGATGTTCATAATGAAAGTTATCCTCATTACTACTGTGAAATGCTTGCTTCCTCTTAACTTTCTGATAATATTCTAATGAAGATTCAGAATAAATAACACAAATACAATTTTAAAAATAATATTAGAAACTAAAGTTAAAGGGAGACTATCACAACTTCAATAGAATTCACAGAGTTTATTGGGATAGATTTCTGTGGTTGTATTTTTTAATGCTATAAATATAGAAATACATTTTTGAATCTTTTTCTTATCTTGAGTTAATTTATGGAAATGCTCCTATAGTTAAGAGATTTACAACTAATTGTTCATTAGGTATTTGCATTTGGTGAGAACTTTACTCTTCATGCCTGTTCTTGTTTTAATAGCATTTTCTTTTTTTATTCTTAGCAATGATAATAGATTTATGCTCAAGAAAATATTTTATTTATACATTTTCAATGAATTATTTTTCAAGAATGTACACTAAATACATCTGAATATCTTGATCATCTATAGTGATTGCCATTAATATTTTAATTGTACTTATTATAACTAATGTATTAATTTCCAAACAGTAAACATATTTGTATTTTAGCAAGAAGATATTATTGGTAATGGTTAAAAATATTATCATGAACTGCTATATTTTGTTTGCTCTGTTATATTTAGATATATTCACTAGTGATTACTCAATAGTTATAATATTTACTCAGTAGTTAACAGTATTTAACTACTTTGCTAGTTTTTTTATATCAGGGTTATGCTGCCTTCATTTAAACAGAGATGAACTAGTTTCAGAGCATTTACTATGGTCTAAAGCAGTCTTTGGATTATGATGTTGTTTTACTGTTTTATATTAGCCAACAAATAAAAATTATAAAGTATTCATTTCTTTTTTCTGGAAGAAATGCTTCAGTAGCTTTCATACTTTCTTTTATAGTTATTGACCTTTTCATTTTATTGTAACTTTTGAATCAATTTTATATTGTGCACTGGTGTATAACAAGGTATTCAAATTTATAAACATAGATTTTCACATAATGTCACCATATAAATTTTATAATCTCTATTTACTGAATCTCTTTCTCACATAAAATTTGTTGAGGCTTAACATTTCTTTCCCTTTTTTCTTAATTTTGTCGAAGAAGTTTATTTTATTATTGTTGCTTTTACTAAAATTTATTTACAGTTTAGCCATTTTCTGCTGTCTTACTTTGTACTTCACTATTCTTTTGACATTTTCTTACTATTTTTCTTTCTGTTATTTGGGGGTTTGGCGGGGTCTGTTTCCCAGCCTCTTATGATTTATGTACTCCATACATTTATTCTGTTTTTTAACTTTGTAATAAGTTCATATGAGGCTGAACTTTTCTCTGACAAGTCCTTTGAAGATATTTATAAATTAAAAGTAGTACAGCTAGTGATTACTAGAGTGCTTTGAAATCCAGCAGCATCCTCATCTCTTAAATCAAACCAGACTTTGGAGTTCAGATAATAGTAAGGTATTTAAATAATATACTTTAAAAATTATTAAAAATTACTTTTAACATCTACACATTTAATTTTATTTAGGGAAATTTAGACAATTTTGTTTATTAAAGTTAGTGTTCTTGATTTTTTAAAATACCACCTTCCAGGCTGGGCGTGGTGGTTGGGATGGCTTGACAGCTGGAGTTCAAGAGCAGCCTGGGTGACATAGGAAGACCCTATTTCTACAAATAATAAAAATAGTAATAATAATAATAAAATAGCCAGGCATTGTGACATGCACTGTGGTCTCAGCTGCTGGAGAGGCTGAAGTGGGAGTATGACCTGAGCAAGGGAGATCAAGGCTAGTGAGCTGTGATCTTGGCACTGAGTGATCAGGTCAAGCCTGGGTGACAGAGTGAGACACTGTCTCTAAATAAATAAAGTCAAAAAGTCAACTTCCACATTTTTTGTCCTTAACTTGAGTGGTGCCAGTAAGTATTTTAAAATGAAGTGTGTATGTTTACTAATTTACATTCCGTTTTTACATTGCCTGGTGAAGTGACTAAAATATAATATTTAAAAAGTTTCACATTTCCTCTTGAAAGCAATTTTGATGTTTCTTCATTGGTTTAACTTTGTTTTTTTTTTCTGGTTAGCCAGTTTTAATTTGTTAAAAGCTTACAAGACTATTCTCCACTCTATGCTTATAATTTGTTTTTATATATTTATTTTTGTCAGGGTGGATTTAAGTAAGGGTGTTTTAAATTCATTCACCAGTTTTCTTTGAAAATGTCATTAGTGGACACAGAGAGGGAACATCACACTCTGGGGCCTGTTGGGAGTTGGGGGAGCTGGAGGAGGAATAGCTGGGGATGGAAGGACTGGGGAGGGAAAACATTAGGAGAAATAACCTAATGTAAATAATGGGGTGATGGATGCAGCAAACCACCATGGCATGTGTATACCTCTGTGACAATCCTGCACAATCTGCACATGTACCCCAGAACTTAAAGTATAATAAATTAAAAAAAAATTCATTAGTTTAATCTCCAACACTCTTACCAATCTGAAAAACTACTTAACATAAAAAGAGGTACAGATTACCTATGAGATTCTTTTTTTGAACAAAGCTTCACTCTGTCGCCCAGGCTGGAGTGCAGTGGCATGAACTCTGCTCACTGCAACCTCTGGCTCACTGCAACCTCCACCTCCCAGGTTCAAGTGATTCTCGAGCCTCAACTTCCTAAGTAGCTAGGATTATAGGCATCCACCACCACGCCCGGCTAATTTTTGTATTTTAGTAGAGACAGGGTTTTCCCATGTTGGTTAGGCTGGTCTCAAACTCCTGACTTCAGATGATCCACCCACCTAGGCCTCCCAAAGTGCTAGGATTACAGATTACTCACTGCATCCGTCCTGTGAGTTCCTTTTATGTCTTTGTAAGCATACCCTGAAGTTATATGTTTTCCTGCTGCAACATGTCTTTGTTTTCCACTAGACTCTAAAGTAGCTAGGACTTTTTTTCACCTTACTCCAGGAATTTTCTTTGCTGATCTTCTGTGCTACAGCCCCATTTCCTGAATCTTATTCTTGCATTTTTCTTAAATTATTTTCTCATTTTATTAGAGTAAAGGCTGTAATAGCACCTGAAAAAGGATGCAGAAGAGTAAAAATTTAAGAACTTATGTATCTAAAAACATTGACTCCTCCATGTCTTCTTCCACTGTTGCTGTTGTTCACAGGTCATTCTGATTCTTAACCTTTTGTATGTATGTGGTCTGTATTTTTCCTTGCTATGGACGATTTGAAGATTGTCCCTATTTCTGAAGCTTGGAAACTTCACTTATGATATACTCTTGTGTATAGAATTAAAAATGAATTTAAAAAATTTAAAAACTTCATTATGTTAAATATTCTCTAGAGTCTTGATTTCTGCTCTCCAATATGGTAGCTTTACCACACGTGACTATTAAACACATGACATGTGGCTAGATTGAATGGAGATGACTGTTAGTGCAAAATAAATACTGACTTTCAAAGGTGTGATACTTAAAAATGTAAAATATCTTAATTATATACTGATTGCATATTGAAATGATAATGATACTGTTTTGATATATTAGGTTAAAGAAAATAATGAATAAAGTTAACTTCATCTTTACCTTTTAAAAAATATGGTTACTAGAAAAATCTGCATTTAACTTCATCTTAAACTTTTCAAAAAGATGGTTACTAGAAAAAGCCCCTTTTTGTGACTTGTTGCATTATATTTCTATTCCATGCACTGATCCAGAATCTTGTTGGTCATATTCAATCCAGAAATTCAGGTACTTCTGTCTTGAGATATTTTCTTAACATTAGTTAACATGGTAATTTCCTTTTTATCATTTCTCATTGTCTGTATCATTGAATATCTGTCATCTGACGGTTAGACTTATAAGTACCATGTAAACAATAGACAGATTCTGTTTGTTTTAAACATTAGTGTCCAGGTCTCACATTCAGACATTTAAATTGATGAAACCCAGGCAGTATTGTTTGAAGTCTCCCTACATTATTCCACTGATCTTCTAACTTTCAGTTGTGTGATGAATAAGTTCTGGAGATATAAGGTACAGCATAATGACTATTGCTAATAATAGTATATCGTAAATTTAAAATTTGTTGAGAGATTAGATCTTGAGTATTATCACTACACATACCCTAAGAAGTTAGCTTTGAGGTGATGGACATGCTAGTTAGCTTGATTGTGTTAATTATTTCATAATGTATACATATATCAAAACATTGTTTTATATGCTTTAAATATATGCAATTTTTATTTCTGAATTATACCTCAATAAAGCTGGAAAAAAAGGAAAGCAGTCCAGGGAACTAATTTTAGGCTGATGCTCATTTTTATTTAGTCTTCTAAATTTAGCATATTACTTAATCTCTACGAATCTAAAGCTAATTCAACTCAATTACTTCTTCAGTTTTCTGCCAGGGTCGGGACAAGAAAGAATGGGTAGTTCTCCAGAAATGGATTGAAGTTTCTACCTAATTTATTACTTGATACAGATTATGGACCTTTGAACAAGGATTTTGTTGAGGAGAAGAAATAAATATTTCTTGCACTATCTCTAGTTAATCAAGGATTATTGGTTTCCTGAGGCCTTATATTTGTGTCAATTATTCCCAAATGATAGGTAAAGTTCTTTATGGGGTTCAGGACATGCTACCCCCAAAATATGTCTCCTTGGTATTAAGAAAGTCTAGGAAGATTAGTTTCTTTCTTTTGGCCTTCTCTCCTGAAGGAGGTCATACAACCCTTATCTGAGAGCTACCCTCCCTACACTTGGAAGAAAAGAACCTCCTTATCCCTGAAATCACAGGGACACAGAGAAGAATATGAACAAACAGTTCTTGCTAAGTTTCCCTCAGTTTATTACTGTTAGATCCTACCCTTTTGTCTCAAAGTATATTTCTCTATAACTGTCCATTCTTCATCAAACTTAAGCATAATACTATACAAGTTTACTTCATGTTGGGGAGGCTTCATTTCTGAAGGTTTCCATGTCATATAAAACTTGTATTAAGTAAATTTGTATGTTTTCCTCTTGTTAATCTGTATTTTGTTATAGTGGCCTCAGCCATTAATCTAGTGATGGGTGAACAAAGAAATCAACCCACCAAGACTCCTTTATCAATTGCCTTTAACTCTGTATATTTTCAACCTGTAACAAAAAGGTCACGGATTCCAGCCACATGAATAAGCCTGCTCCACCAGCCTGCTCTGCCAGTGGAAGCACACTGTACAGCTCAATAAGACCACAGACTAAATTTTGTATCTGCAATTTTTCTATTTCAAGAGTCCATTTATTTTAAACATAATTCATTACCAACAGCCAGCCCTCTTTTTCACACTATTAATGCAACTTCCTTTCCCTCCTTCCTTCCCTTCCCTCCCCTCATCTCTTTCTCTTGCTCTTGTCACCTAGGCTGGAGTACAATGGCTTGATCTCGACTCACTGCAACCTCTGCCTCCTGGGTTCAAGAGATTCTCCTGCCTCAGCATCCTTCGTAGCTGGGATTATAGCCTCCTGCCAGCACGACTGGCTAATATTTTGTATTTTTAGTAGAGACAGGGGTTCACCATTTTGGCCAGGCTGGTCTCGAACTCCTGACCTCAGATGATCTACCCACCTTGGTCTCCCAAAGTGCTGGGATATAGGCATGAGCCACTACGCCCAGTAATACAGCTTATTTTGTAAGTATAGTCCAGAACATGCTTTAATTTTTTAATTGAATGAGGCTCTTTTTGATGCCAGGTTCATGTTCCTGCACCAGTTTTTTTTTTTTTTAAGAATGCCCACAACTTACCAATTACCTTCCAATCTGATTTTGAACATAATCTGAATTCTATGCCTACAAACTTTTAGCAAGATTATAGGCTACTCTGACTTTCACTGTTCTGAGTTTGTATCCTTGCCCATAATCTTACAACTACTTTGGTTGGGTGCCAGTAGAGGCAATGACAGTGCTTACTTTTCACCAATCCTTGAGCTGTATTTGGTTTAGGAATAAGAGTATTAGGTGAAGAAGGAATGTAAGATATTTCAAACAGGCGGGAAAAGTATGTTTGAAGGTACAGATATGTGAAATAGTTTAGGGTATATGAAGAGCTCTAAGTAGTCTACTACTGATGTAGCACAGAGAAGGTAAGGGACAGGTGATGGATGAGTGTGAGATGATAGGAAATATTAAAGTTCTTATGATATTAAAGAAATTTCAAAGGATTGTAAGTACATGAACAGTATGATCAACTTGAGGATTGTAAAGATCCCTTTTAGTATTGGGGATGGAATTGTTCACCGAACAAGATTTGGTGAGAATGGCCTAAAAATATTGCCAGAATACAAGCTGATAAGATCTGAATAATGGAAGTCTTTGAAGGGATGGGAGAATGGAATCAGATTTGCAAGATATATGGAGGAAAATGAAGAATACCTAGTTTGCAAATTGGACTTTATGAAGTCAGAGTTTAGGAAGACATTTTTCTCGTAAATATGGCTGGAAATAGGATTGAGGTAGAAAGGCAGAATTGAAATAATACAGGATGAATTTAATTTTGAACATATTGCATTTTATTTTCTTGTAAGATATTGATCTAGTTGGCTGTTAGATATGTAATCCCAAGCTCAAGAGAATGTTCTGGCTTGGAGATAACTTTTGGAGTTAAGATGATGGTTGGCCTCATGAATAATGGTGTGATAGTTAACTCAGAGAGCACAGTATGTTTCAGTATATTTACACTATTGCACATTTCTTTCTTCTCCTGGCACTACTTCAGCAATTCTGTCCTAAATCTTACTATATTCTGTTAGGTTTGACAAGCAATGATAAATTATGGGCTTCCAAGGAAGATAAAAATTATCTGGGATTAAAAGAATATACTGTCCTTTGCATCAAGCTTACAAGTTCCTTAAGCATATTGGGAAGTGGCGATTATAAGATGACAACCATGAAACATTCAAAACCAGTAAATCCTGAATATGTCAGGTACCTGAAACCTAATTTCATTTCTTGATAGAATTGAAGGATTCTCACGTCCTGATCTCTGTGTTTTCAACTACAACTTGATTACTTGACATTGATTTCTAATTACTTCTCTTCATTTGAGATTTATTGTATACTCTTAATGACAGACTATATCCTGACTCCAATTAACCCCACTACAGTGACTCAAAAAGAAAGTTACAGACTTTTTCCCCTCATAGACAACACACATATGTTGGCATCACTGGAATCAGTGTTTTAACCTAAAAAATCCAGAATAACAGATGAGTCCTTGATTTATCCATTTATCAGTCATTTTATTAGGCATACTTCTTATTAGGTGTTTATACATAGTGACATTAATTAGGTGCCTCAACTGGAATGAATATTCTTAACTTGAATCCTACAAATGTTATGTTCTGAACTCTCTTAGCTTTAGTTCTGCATAGTAATTGATTAAAAAAAAAAAAAAACAAAAAGCCTGAATTTCTTTTAACTACTTTGAGTAAACTCATATTAGAAAAGCAAACAAAACATTTTTTCACTACTTTATATGAGAATTAATAAAATAAAGAAATGCTTTTGCCATATAGTTGTTTGAAAAACATTTCATGTTATATGCAGAATATATAGGCTACATTCAAATATAATTAGAGCCAAAGGCACTAAAATTTGTTTTCATGTATGTCACAGCTTTATGTCTTTAAAAATTCAAAATTTGTATTTGCTCTTTTGAGCTTTTAAATGTATATTGTTGGCAAGTATGATATTCTCTGACCTTGAACAGAAACAAAACAGTATCTTCAAAATGCAGGACACACTTCTTGTGCCCTGGAGCAATAGCATTCCACATTTACTATTTGTTTACATCAGATTTTGCAGTGTGCTTCACAGTTCCTGATAGGTGTGTTATATAGGTACACACTAAAACTATTGTGTACTTAAGTAGATTTTAGAATATACTGGGTTAAGCAAAGTTTGTTAGGTTTCATTATCACTGAACCTTTAATAAATTAGTGTGCATTGCTAATATCTCGAGGGATGTAGATAGGTAGAATTTCCAAATGTTTTTAATTGCAGAATGATTTTTTTTTCTTTGAAATGGAGTCTCCTTCTGTCACCCAGGCTGGAATGCAGTGGCGTGAAATTGGCTCAGTCTCCTGTGTTCAAGAGATTCCCATGCCTCAGCCTCCCGAGTAGCTGGGATTACAGGCACTCACCACCATACCCGTCTAAGTTTAGTATTTTTAGCAGTGACGGGTTTCACCATGTTGTTCAGGCTGGTCTTGAACTCCTGACCTCAAGTGATCTACCCTCCTCGGCCTTCCAAAGTTCTGGGATTACAGGCATGTGCCACTGTGCCCAGCCTGCAGAGTGATTTTTTGAAAATAAAACTAGGAACATAATTTGTCAGAAGAATACACTGTGGAAAACAGTAAGTTAGGCTGCAACAACTTTGAAGCCCTTACTAATATTTATGATGGAATTCACTTATACGTGCAAATCTATGAACTATATACCCTACCAATGATTAGCAGAAGAGCAGACCATTTCTACAATTAGTTGACACTTGGCACCTGAATTTAATATCTAACTGAAAAGAAGCTTTCAGTAAGGTCTATGAGTTAAAGGGAAAAACGGAATGGAAAATCTGGTTTTAAATCGTGAGCATGCCACTTAGTAGTTGATTTACTTTAGGCAAGTTACCGTAACTGGAGTGGGGATAATAATGATAACTGGAAGTTTGTTTCTATTAGAGATAAAAATTTATAAATTAACATTCCTGGCACAAAATTGTCAGTAAGTGATCATTTTTAATGGACACAGAGTAATGTAAAAATTAAAACATAAGAAATGGTGTTCTTCTTTATTCCCCCAGAACTTTCTAAAATGTTTGTTAAGATCCTCTTCTTTATGGGTTAACATTCCTCTTCTTCAGGCCATGTATTGGTGAACTTCTTCTCTATACCCTCCCTGATTCATTTCTCTTGCTTGAAAACTCATTTCTCTACATTTACCTAATTCATACTCATTCAACAATCCCTTTTTCTAATGGTTTTCCCTCTGGGATGATTTATCTGACTGCCTTGGGATATTTTTACTTTCCCTTCTCTCACATCTAATGATCCTCTTATCTATAAAATGTATCTTTACACACTTAAATGCAAACTTTTGCTATTAGTTTATATTTTTCTGTTTAAGTTCTCTGTTTTCAACTAGATTAAAAGATGCTTGAGAGAAGCAACTTTGTATTAAAGCAAAGCATTTTCTTTTAAATGATAGGTACTCAGAAAACTTTTTTTTAATTTTATTGATTACAATAAGGCTGCAGCCGAAAGTTAAACTTGTGATTTATTATGGGAAAAAAAACCAAAAACGTTTTTCAGTAGATAGATGTGGCTAACTAATACTGATCATTGAGAAATAATTCTCGTTGCACAAAATCTTTTTCATGTCTGTTTTACATGCATATTCAGTGACGTTGAAGGGGTTTGCCAGCATCTGTTCAACTTTTGAGTGGCATGTGGGTAGAAAGCCAGTTAGTATTCAGTTCTTTGGTCGAATTCATTTTTCTATCAGGTGTTTCCACATGTTTTGGAGAAATATAAATAGAAGTAGAGGATGGCAAACACTGGAATCTCCTTTCTAACACCAGAGAGCCTCCAAACAAAATGTTCACTGAATTAAAATAAATGGAATCCTAGTGATTGTAAACACCACCTTCTAATTTTTGGGTGTAAAATATCTTCATTTTTTTATTTGCTCCATCTTTCTCTCATCATTCAAATTTATTTGATCTTTAAGTAGTGGAAAAATGTGTAAAGAGAATATCGAAGAAAAAAATTTCAGCCTCATTTCTTACAACAAAATTGGTTTTAGGTAGATACTTCAAAACAATTTTAGGAAACAGAATGCCATTCTAAGCAGGATATGAATTCAAAGAGTGACAATCAGCAATAATTACATCTAGATAGTTTGTCAGAGTTAGTAGGAAAGGTTTTTCCTAACTTATGCCCTCCTGTCCTTGTATCCCCCTATCTTTCTTGTTCCACACTTGTTTTCACTTAAGTCATACAGAGCTATTTATACTTTTCATCATCCACATGAATCATTTTCTCTCTCCAAAGTATTTCCATCTATGCCACTTCTTTGTTTAACTCAATAGTTATCTGTCTTGACTGCATATTTGACTAGGTAAGTAATTTCTATCTCAAGAGCAAAATGAAAATGAGGGATCTCTTGTTTAACAAGTACTAAGAGTTTCAAAAGTACACCAACAGAGCAGAAAACCCAAGAGCAGAGCCCTTGGAAATGTTGGGCCCTGTACCACAGCACAGGTCACATCCCCACAAAGCTGGCCCAACTGCACATTGTAATCACATACAAAGTTGTTTTTTGTTTTGTTTAATTTTAAATAGTGATGCTAGGGGAATCCTAGCATCTAATCCAGATGCATTAGATCAGAACTTCTGGGGGTAAGGCTCAGACCTCAGTTTTTTATTTTTAATTGCATTTTAATTGTAAAAAAATTTTTGTTTTAATATAAAGCCAAGGTTGAGCACCAAATTCAAAGGCTCTTTCCTTGTGACTTGTTGTGCACTTACCTATTTACTTTTCTATCTCTCTCATGAGACTATTAAGTTTCATAAGAGTAGATATCATGTCTTAATTAGCCTTTTCATCTTTATGACCTAGAACAACACCTGGAACATTTTACTATTAAATAGATTTTAATGAATGAATGATTCTAATATGGCTTCAGTTTTAATTTTATAGGGTGTAATCAAGGAAAAAAGAAAGTTAGGACTTATTGAATGATAATTTGAAAGTGTAAAGAGAAAGCACACTCTTAGAAAAAATGTAATAAAATAAGAGATTTGAGAAATTAGATCTAAATTTACTTTTTAAATTAAAGGTTCTTAAGACATATAATAGTTCCCTCAATTCTGTGCTTCAGGGAAATATTATGTTTTGTATACTATTACTTATTAAACTTTCAAAGTTGAGGAAAAGCAAGAATAAGAAAAAGAGGTGGGAGAATGCTGACAGAATTAAGAAAAAATGATGCTTCTCAACATACGTCTAATATGGTTGATTAATAGAACAGTACATTTGTGGTAAAAAATTTCTTCTTAAAGAACTACATGGCTTGTGAATGGTATTAGAACTGGAAAATAATAAGCTATTATTGGCAGTGATTTTGTCTGAGCAAATCAATAGAATAAATGTAATTGCCCATAAGCACTAGAAAAGTACAATCTTAAGCATTTGCTAGTTTTAAATACTTAGGTCCAGATTTCAACTTAGCATATATTTTCCATTATATGATGGTGCTAGATGTTTACACATAATGTAAGAGTATTGCATATATAAATAACTCATAACTATATTGTGTTTATAGCATATCATAGCAATTTGAGGGCACATGACATGTCTCTTTTTTTTTCTCCTTGGTACAGTGTTTGGCAGACAAAGTTCAGAGGGCTAGACATGTGTTGTTATATATTTTTGGATTGTTTTGTCTTTTATTGAGGTAAAACTTACGTAATGCAAAATTCATCATTTTCACCAAAGTATACAATTCAGTGGTTTCTAGTACATTCACAGTGTTGTGCAGGTATCACCACTATCTAGTTCCAGATCATTTTCATAATCCCTAAATGGAACTCTGTTATCCATTAAGCATTTATTCTGCATTCATTGTTTTTGTCATTGTTGTTGTTTTTGAGACAGGGTCTCATACTCTGTCACTCAAGCTGGAGAGCTGTGGTGCTATCATAGCTCACTGCAACCTAAAATTCCTGGCTCAAGTCATCCTCCCACTTCAGCCTCCCAAGTAGCTAGGACTGCAAGCACACACCACCGGGCCTGGTTATATTTTAATTTTGTACAGATGGGGTCTTGCTATGTTGCCTAAGTCAGTCCTGGCCTCAAACAGTTCTCCCTTCATGACCTCCCAAAGCACTGAGATTATAGGTGTCAGTTACTGCACCTGGCCTTGCATTTGTTTTTACCCCTGAGGCCAGGCAACAGATTATCTGCTTCTGTTTCTATGGTTTGACTATTCTGGAAATTTCTGGGTGACTAGAATCATGTACTATGTTGCTTTTTGTGTCTGCCTGCTTTTACATAGCATAATAGTTTCAAGGTTTATCCATGCTGTAACATGTATCAATACTTCAATATTGTTATGATTCAATGATATTCCATTTTATATATATTTGTCATTTTGTTTATCTGTGAAACCACTGATTGACATTTGATTTGTCTCCAAAATTTGGCTATTGTGAAAATTCTGCTATGCACATTGGCTCACAAGATTTTGTTTAAACACCAATTTTTTTTTATTGCATTTTAGATTATGGGGTACATGTGAAGAACATGCAAGATTGTTGCATAGGTACACACATGGCAGTGTGATGTGCTGCCTTCCTCCCCATCACCTATATTTGGCATTTCTCGCCATGCTATCTTTCCACAACTCCCTACCCCCCACTGTCCCTCCCCTATTTCCCCCCTACAGACCCCAATTTTTAATCTTTTTAGGTATATACCTAAGAACAGCATTTCTGAGTTATATGGTAATTCCATGTTTAACTTTTCAAGGAGCTGCCAAATTGTTTTTTTATAGGAACCATACAATTTTACCTTCTCACTAACAATGCATTAAGGTTCCATTTTCTCTATATCATCGCCAACATGTTATTTTCATTCTGAAAATTATAAAGCATCCTGGTAGGTGTGAAGTAGTATCTTATTGTGGTTTACATTTGCATTTCCCTAATGACTAATGATGTTGAGCATCTTCCTGTGTACTTGTTGACATTTATGTCTTCTTTGGAGAAATATCTATTCAAGTTCTGTGCCCATTTTTAAACAGCATTATTTGTTTTTTTGTTAAGTTGTAAGAGTTCTTTATATATTCTGAATAGTAGACTCTTATCAGTTACATGCTTCACTACCCATTCTTTAGTTTGTCTTTTCATTTGCTTGACAGTGTCTTTCATGCACAAAAGTTTTCATTTACGATAATGTCCAATTTATATATTTTTTTGTTGATGGTACTTTTGTTATTATGTCAAAAAATCCATTTCCAAATCTAAAATCATGAAGGCTTACTTACATATTTTATTGTGAGAGATTTATAGTTTTAGCTTTTACATTTATGTCATTGATGACTTTGGATTAAATTTTTGTATGTGATATGAGGTAAGGATCAACTTCATTCATTTACATGTAGATTTTTAGTTCTCCCAGCGCCTTTTGTTTATGAGATGATTCTCATTATTTTGTTGAGAATTTTTACATCTATATTCTTAAGGAACATTGGTCTATAGTTCTTTTCCTTGTGAAATCTTTTCTGGTTTGGTATGAGGGTAATGCTGGCCTGAAAGGATGGACTAGGAGGTATTCCCTCCTCTTTTATTATTTGGAAGAGTTTGAGAAGGATCAGTGTTAAATCTTCTTTAAATGTTGATGGAATTCATCGGTGAAGTTACTTGGTTCTGAAATTTCTCTGGAGTTTCTGAATTACTGATTCAATCTCTTTATTTTTTCTAGATATAGTCAGATTTTTATTTCTGTTTGAGGAAGTTTTGATAGCAGTGTCTTTGTAGGAATTTGTCTATTTAATCAGGGTAGTCTAATTTTTGACGTAGAATTATTTCTATGATTCTTTTATAAACTTTTTTTATCTATAAAGTTTGTAGCAAAGGCTCCCTATTTTCACTTGACTTTTTTTCCTATTTTTTCTTGATTGGTCTAACTAAAGATTTGTTAATTTTGTTCATCTTTTGAAATAATCAAATTTTGATTCCATTGCTTTTCTCTATTCTTTTTTCCTGTTCTCTATTTTATTTATCTCCAAAGTAATCTTTCTTCTTTTCTTCTATCTGTGGGTTTTGTTAGTTTAATCTTATTTTTCTAGTTTTCTAAGCTATAAATTTAGGTTATTTATTTGAGATTTTTTTTCCGTTTTAATGTTGATATTTACAGCTGTAAATTCCTTCTGAGGGACTGCTTTCACTGCATCATTGAGTTTTAATATGTTCTGCTTTCATTTTTATTCATTATAGAGTGTTTTCTGATTTCCCTTCTAGTTTCTTCTGCAACTCATTGGTTTTTCTCAAGGCCAGTTTCTATAAATTTACATTTTCCTAAAAATGGGCTGTACTTTCTTGTTTGCTTGCATTTTTCATTTTTTTTTGAAAAAATTGACATTTTGAACAGTATAATATTGCAACTCTAGAAATAAGATATTCCCCCCACACAGAATTTTTTTGTTTACTGCTTATTGTGGTTCTTGTTTTTTGTTCAGTGACCTTGCTAAACTAATTCTGTAAAGCCTGTATTTTTTGTTTTGTTTTGAGTGGCCACTGAAATGTGTGATTGTTAGGTTAGTAGTACTTTAGTAACTTGACAGAGATTTCCCTCAACTCCTGGAACAACACAACAAGAAACAAAACAAAACTTCCCGTCTTTGGAGTTTGGTTATATATTGGTGCTCCTTTACTGTTTAGCTAGGCAGTTTATAATTCTGCCCTATTCTTCCTTCTTGCTTGCATGGAGGCTGAATCTAGCTAGAGGTAAGGGCTTACGGTCTTGTCAGGTCCTTTCTGAGCGTACATCCCACCTTGGTTATGTGCTTGGACTTCTAGGTTCCCTTGACTATACACAGTAGCTTTTCCCAGCTCTTAGTGCCCCCAGATATTTCCTTCCCGGTCTTTCTGTCTCAAGCTTTCAGGCCAGTGTATTTCTTGCCCCTACTTTTCCCTCTTACCCACCAGGCAGCAGGTAATATATCTGGCTTTAAATGCTTAGGCAAAACACCATGTGTGAAGCAGCTTCAGCCTTAGGGAAACTGCTATGCAGATCAACCAATGGCAAGTCTTCAAACCCCTCCCTCTGGGAGCCACCACACAGGTTAAAACACACAACTGGCTGAGCGCGGTGGCTCAAGCCTGTAATCCCAGCTCTTTGGGAGGCCTAGGCTGGCGGATCACGAGGTCAAGAGATCGAGACCATCTTGGTCAACATGGTGAAACCCCGTCTCTACTAAAAATACAAAAAATTAGCTGGGCATGGTGGCGCGTGCCTGTAATCTCAGGTACTCAGGATGCTGAGGCAGGAGAATTGCCTGAACCCAGGAGGCGGAGGTTGCGGTGAGCCGAGATCGTGCCATTGTACTCCAGCCTGGGTAACAAGAGCGAAACTCCGTCTCAAAAAAAAAAAAAAAGCACACACGCAACTAAAATTTGGTAAGAATAAGGTCCATACTGACTCCTATGGTGTGTTTGACCTGTACCAGGAATGCAGACCACTATCTTTAAGACTGTTGTGGAGCTGAGGAGTATAATATAGTATCAACAGGGTAAATTAATATGCCACAGAGCTCTCTTACCAAAATTCTGCAGTTGTTCTCTTCACTAAGCATTTCCTTGTTGTTGTGAGTTTTTATTAAATTACACAGTTATTTAAAAAATTGATTCTGATGGTTTGCCAGTTTATTAACTGCTTCTATGGTTGCTTTCACACTGTAATGACAGAATTGAATAGTTGAGACTATATAGTTTATAAAGCCAAAAATATTTACTATTTGGTCTTTAAAGGAAAAATTTGGAACCTCTAGTCTACAAATCTATATTGAGAATTTACATACAAATATTTGTTTCATTAGTGTATTAATGACTAAATTGGTAGATGAATGGATGAAGGAATACATCCAAAATATTTATATTTCAGCATATGGTAATCAAATATCGGTATCTACATGCATCTTGTTAAATTTAAATAAAAATTTAGAAAATAACAGTAATTGATTAATCATCTTTGGAGTTGCTCTTTTCACTTATAGGTTACTATGGAAATATAGGAATGGTGATAGTCAATTAAAATCAATAAACATGCCAGTAAAGCACATATATTTCTATTGGTGCTCATTCCCATTATAAGCTGTTCCCCCTGCCCCCGCTTGATCACATCATAACTTACATGTGCTAAATCTACCCAAGTGTGTTGCTTATTAGAGTAATGAGTTGATAACTGGTTTGTGAAAGAAAAATATATCTTTGCTGAAAATCTTATTTCTTCTGCTTGTATTTCTTTGTAAACATTAGTTAGATTTCTTGGGTGTTTTTCATCATTCAAGAAGAACACCTTTTACCTGTAATAAAATTAAAACTACCCATGAACATTTTATGTAATAAAAATTTTTAGTTTAGGTACCCGAAATGAAATAAAAATAACGTTAAACAGGGTTGAAAAGAATGTTAAAACTGGTAACTAAAACTTGCTGTTTATACTATTTAGTAAAGCAGACTTTTCAAATGTTTATGCTCTGTGCTTTGGTGAGAGGACAGCAAGTGATGATTTGGGAAAATTCAAGTAAAGCATGGTCTAGGTAGAAAGGGAAACAAACAAAAAAACCCAGACCAAATCCAACCAAACAAAAAAGGGCAGAGAATTATCCTTTGTTCCATCTCATTAACCTTGCTGTCCATAGTAATATCCTTTCATCCTTAATCTCCCTTTTAAAAGTGTGACTCTCCCCTCCGTATTCTCTTGAGCACCTCTTGAGCACTTTGGGGGCAAGATGTTGAGGTCTGTTTTGTTTTGTTCTTGTTAAGTGGTAAGTCCAATAGTTTTAATAAACCAATTCACCTTCCTCGAGAGCATCATTGTTCCACTCTTTCTGTTGCCCATTCATCAGCCTTCTACTTTCAATCAACTTAATATCTGCCTTGATTTCCATACCCTATAAAGACTAGATTGCCCTCTTATTATTTATGATTTAATAGTTTCAGTGAGAGGACAGTGATAAGATATAGAGACTCTGAACACACTGCTCAGAAAATAGAAGGAAATAAAGTATTCTCAGGAAAATATGAATTGTTCAGGTTTATTTCAATTGCCATAATATTGTTTTAATCTTAGATTATTATTTTTATAACCAATATATATTTTTTATTTAGCCAATAGGGATGCTATTTAATAAAAAAAGTTTTTTGGTGTTTTTTTGTTTGTCTGTTTTGTTTTTTTTTTTGTCAACTCTATGTTCATTAAGGGGGAAAAAGCACCATTAGGTATATTTTCTAAATGCTTTGATATCTTTAAAAAAACTGGAGTTTTTCAGCTGTTGCCACAAATCAATTTTAGAAGTTCTTTTGGTTATAAGAATAAATTCAGAACATGACTTGTGTTACCTGAATATACCTGTCTATTTTTCAAAGCAAATCATTTGTGGGCTACAGCATCTTATGCTCTGAGATTCAGCACAATACTCTAAAACAAAATACATGTCACTGTTTGTCAAAAATGTAGCCTGTGGCGGGGCGTGGTGGCTCACACCTATAATCCCGGCACTTTGGGAGGCTGAGGCGGGCAGATCATGAGTTCAAGAGATCGAGACCATGGTGAAACCCCGTCTCTACTAAAAAAATACAAAAATTAGCTGGGTGTGGTGGTGTGCGCCTGTGGTCCCAGCTACTTGGGAGGCTGAGGCAGGAGAATTGCTTGAACCAGGGAAGTGGAAATTGCAGTGAGCCGAGATCGCGCCACTGCACTGCAGCCTGGCGCCTGGCGACAGAGCAAGACTCTAAAAAAAAAAAAAAAATGTAGCCTGTGTGAATATTTCACATTCCACTTCTGATAATCAGTGAAGCAAAGTAGATGTGTAAATAAATACAGGATAATATATAATTGGTAGGGATTTCAAATTCACCAGTAGACTGGGAGTTCCAGGAGGGCAGGAATTTTTCTGTGTTGTTTTGATTTGTCTTTCATAGTTCAGTGTTGTATGCCTAGCACCTAGAATAGTGTTGGGACAGAGTAAGAGTTCAATATATGCTTGGGTAAAAACATCAGTTAGTCTTATCATTGTAATAGCAGGGTATATTTAATACATATCATATTAAAATTACTTTGCATTTTAATGTCCTTATGTTTTAAGTAGCCTGAGTAAGACACTGATATCTCAGGCTTAACATATGAAAAAGATAATTGAGCCCTAGATAAAAGCTGAGAGATACATGAGTTAGATGCTTTAAAAATTATTAAAAGTTTTATTATATTTAAATAAAACATTTTTATTCCCTCAACCTTAAAACATACTTTACTTTTTCAGAACTTCATTTTGGATTCATTCTGTGCCAACTCCTAGTCTAATGCAGATAAAAATACATGAATTATTGGGTTCCTTAAAACTAGAATTGATAGTAGAAATGCTGACAAATCCTCATTACAGATGCCAGTGGAATGAAGTGCCTTTACCTCTAGCAAATGCTGATGTGGAGATTTAAGACTATATGAAAAATCAGTGAAGTTGCCCAGGAGAATTTTATCATATTATTCATTGAACTTGGTATGTGCTTCAGTAATTGCTTCTGGTACCATTTTTCTTTTCTTACATGAGGTTATTATTTATGCTTGTGCCACGTGAAACAGAGAAAGAGAGTTTAAAGGAGAGTCAGAACTTGATGTAAAACTATCCTGTGATACACTGTAGCTGGAGATAGAAATCACAGCAAGAAAACTGCTTCTTACTTATCAGAATTAAATATGAGAAGAGTGATATTTGACATTGTGGAGATCCATAAATACTACAAAGATGCACTCAAACCACACATATTTTTTTTCTAGTGATGTGCAAGCCTGTTTAAGACATATATCTAAGTAGATTTTTTAATCTCAGAGGGATCAACAAATTTATTTGCCTATTACAGAGGTTTTCTTATTAGTTTATAGGTGAAAGAAATCAAATTAACAGGTAGGAGGCTAGTAGGGCGCATTAGATTAATAAGATTTAAAAAGCATAATGACATTTACAATTATATTGCTGTTTTCACTTCTTGCACACATATATCTTTCATATGCTTCATACACACCTAATCACCAACTTTTATATTTTATCCAGTATTCAAGTCAGTTTCTGTGAAAAATAAATGAAAGATATTTTTGAATATAATTTAATTTAAAATATAGACAACTATAATTTAACAGTGCAAACAGAAGAAAAAGTGTTTTTAGATGTTCATATGTTGCTACCTAAATTTGATGGATTGAATATGTGCTATTTTTCACAAATTCTTATTTTACTTCCATAAATTCTTTTCTTACTACTTATTTCTTTCTATAAAGCTATCTTGATTGCACTGTTCAATAATTAATACCATTTTATATGAAATATAGCCCAGTGGCTAATCACAGTTGATTAAAAAAAAAGTCATACAACAGGTGTTTAATTATTTAGTGAACTATGTACAGTTTGTATTCACATGAAGTTTGAAAATGGTCACTAAGAATTATTTAATCAAAGAAGTATAGGAGAGATGGGGAAATGATCCAGCAGTCCGCCTGCCTGAGTTGTATACTGGCTATTGACTATGGGCAAAAAAAAAAAAAAAAAAAAAAAAAATCTTAACACCCCCCTTTCTCTCAGTTTTTTCATAATAGAAATAATATTACTAACCTCACATAGTTGTTTTGGAGAATAAATTCAAGTAAAGCATTTAGAACAGGGATTGGCACATAGTAAGTGCTTAGGAAATGTTAAATAGTACTATTGCTTAGTCATTGAGGTTGACAAATTGCCAACCTTGGTTTCTTTTAAGTAAAGCAAAACAAAATGAAACAAACCATGTATTCAAAAACCATAACCTAAGTGAAACAAAAGTATGAATTCAATAGAGCTAATCTATAAGTATATGCTTTGTTTCCCATTCCACCAACCCAGAATTCTGTCTTTCCCCTTCTCTGCAGGAAAATATGATATTCTCCTCAAGTTCTTAACCCTGTGCACATGGGTTAGTGACCTAGATTTGTTAACGTCATGCCTGAGCCCCATAGGGGAACTTACCTATCTAATTTTTTTCCTTCAAGTTCAGTGTCCCTAGTTGACCAGAGCAATTCGTTTCTATTCAATACATTTCAGCAGTTATTTTATTGGTAAACCTGCCATGTGCCAGTTGATGTTTGGTGCTTTTGAAGTAAAATTAAGTAACCATTTTGCCCAGTAAATTGCTCAAGTCTAGTTCCAGACTTATATGTAAATCAACACTCACTACTCAGTATGATAAATGCTATAGTAAAAGTTTTCAAAAGTTGTGGGAGCACCAGAAAAAGAAACACCCAAATATTTCTGAAATGTGAATACTCAGTACCAGAAAGCTATTTGGCCACAGGGCTTCTTCCTTTTCTAAGATAACAAGGGCATGTAAACTATGATCTGTGGAAATGGGTTATCTAACTTGAAATACTAGCAGATCAGAAAGAGTAGTGAGGGAAATGAGTATGATAACCTCTTCGGTGGAAGGACACTACATCTGTCATATTTGCAGTACTTTGCGTACTCCTGGATAATAAAGTTTATATATGATCAAATGGTACATAAAAATCAGGCAAGGTCGTAACTGTTCTTTTACTTATGATAAGCTCACATATGTAGCTTTGGATGTGGTTAACAAATTAATTTCTGATTCCCATATAATTCAATTTAAAAATCCAGCATAAATGGTTTTCTCCCAAATGGTCTTATGGTGTAGAAAGCAACCTAAAATAGTGGAAAAGGCAGGTATTGTGGAATTTGAAAAACCTAGGTTCAAAACTCTTATTTGATTGGCTCTTCTAAGCTATGTGACCTAGGAAAGTTATTTAACCTATACGAAAATTTAAATGGCCAATGAAAATAATCCCAAGAAGACGGCATTGAAGCATAGGAAAAACTGCTCAACATCATATGGCATTAGGGAATTGCAAATTAAAACAACAATGAGACATCACTATATACTTATTAGAATGGTCAAAATCCATAACACTGGCAGCATCAAATGCTAGCAAGAATGTGGAGCAACAAAAGCTCTCATTTCTTATTGGAGGGAATGCAAAATGGAACTTCAACTTTAGAAGACAGTTTGGAAGTTTCTTTCAAAACTAAGCATACCTTTACCATATGATCTTGCAGTCAGGCACCTTGGTATTTACCCAAATAAACCAAAAACTTATGTCCACACAAAAACCAGCACATGGATGTTTATAGCAACTTTATTTATAATTGCCCAGACTTGGAAGCAATCAAAATGTTCTCCAGTGGGTGAGTGGACAAATAAACTATGGTATATTCACACTATGTAATACTATTCAGCATAAGACAGAAATGAGCTATCAAACCATGAAAATACATGGAGGAAACTTAAATGCTTATAACCAAGTGAAAGAAGACAATCTAAAAGGCAACATTCCAACTATGTGACATTCTGGAAAAGGCAAAATGCTGGAGCTATTAAAAAGATTAATGGTTGCTAGGAGTTAGAGAAAAGAATGAATACCTAAAGCACAGAGAATATTTAGGGTAGTGAAACTATTTTATACTGATACTACAATGGTGGATGCATGCCATTATAGATTTGTCAAAACTCCTAAAATAGACAACACCAAGAATGTGCCCATAATGTAAAGTATGGACTCTGAGTGGTAATGGTGTGCCAGTGAAGGTCCATCAGTTGTGTACATGTACTGATTTGGTGTTGGATGTTGATAGTAGGGTAGAAGAGGCCTCTGGGAGGGAGGGAGCATATGGAAAATGTCTGTACCTTATGCTCAGTTTGCTGTGAAAAATTAAGTCTATTAATAATTAATTAGTTTGAGACAGAGTCTTGCTCTATCATCCAGGCTAGAGTACAATGGCAAAATCTCAGCTTAGTGCAACCTCTGCCTCCTGGGTTCAAGCGATTCCCCTGCCTCAGTCTCCCAAGTAGCTGAGACTACAGGGGCACACCACCATGCCCAGGTAATTTTTGTATTTTAGTAGAGATGGAGTTTCACCATGTTGGCCAAGATGGTATCAATCTCCTGACCTGATGATCCTCCCACCTCTGCTTCCTAAAGTGCTGACATGAGCCACTGTGCCCTGTCTAAGTTTTGTATTTTTAGTAGCGGTGGGGTTTCACGATGTTGACCATGCTGGTCACAAACTCCTGACTGCAAGTGATTAGCCCACTTCAGCCTCCTAAAGTTCTGGGATTACAGGGGTGAGCTACTACACCCAGCCTAAGTCTATTATTTTTTAAAAAATCCACGAAAAATTATTGGGAAGCTGAAATAATGAAATTATATTAAAAAGCTGATTTTTGTCAGGTTTGTTTTAATTAAGTCTCCAAACAACTTTAAATGTATTGTTAAATATATTTAGAGATGAGAAAATTGAGGTACAGAAGTCACTAATTTATCAATAATTTATCCAATTAGTATTTACTGAGCACCTACTATGTGCTAGGCATTTTATTATCACGAGTTCATATGGATGTTTTATTTTAGGAAAGTGAAACAAAAACCCTTTAAGTGTAAGCCAACAAATAAAACAATTGAAAATGGCTTAACTACTGTGAAAAATAAATATTGAGATAGAGAATAACAGAGAAAATTCTCAAGTAGAACCAAAGTAAACATTTTATATTTAACTTGAGACTTAAAGGAAGAAAAAGAGATCACCATTTGAAGAGCAATATAGACAGACAGAACAACAGGTAAAGGGCTTTGAGATGGAAAATAGCTTTGTATTTGCGAAACTGGTAGAAAGCAGGATACCTAGTCCTTACAGAGAAGAAGATAGAGTTGGAGAGGAAAAGATAAGTTTTAAGCCTTTATGATGAATATTTTATTTATTTAACACATGCATCTTGAGCACTGATTGTCAGTCATTTTCTTCTATGCACTGAGATAAATTAATTAATGAATGTAATCTGTAATTCCTCTATACTCATGGGTTTATGTCATAATAGGGGAAAAAAGCACCTACATCAAAATATAAATAAATAAAACTTCAGATGGGATGAGTGCTATGAGCAAAACAAAGCAGGTACCTTTGAGAAAAGTAGTAATATATACATATGGTTTCTCTGAATTGGTGAAATTTGAGCACAGGCTTAAATGATGGGGACACAACCATGTGAAGACCTTAGGATAGATCTCCCCTGTCAGAAAAAAAAAAAATGGCAGTGCAAAGAGCAAAGACCTTGAGTTAGAAATGAGTTTGGCAAGTTTGAAGATGAAAATGAAGGCCAATGCCTGGAACAAAATGAGAAAGAAAGGGAATAGAAGCTAAGGTCAAAGAGGATAGGACCTTGAAGGCCAAGATAAACAGTCCTTATTTTATTCCAGTTTTCATGAAAAGCCACTGCTGGTTTTTAAGCAAATGCATATAAAAGCAGATTTAATCTTTGCAAAATTGCTGTGACTTTCTGGGGAGAATGGACTGTGGGGATAGAAAAGGAAAGTAAGAGAGGTAGTTATAACAGGAATTCAGATGAGAAATAAAGGTTACATGAACCATAATGCTAGCACAGGCAGTGTAAAGAAATTAGTGGATTCAGAATATATTTTGAGAGGAGAACTTGCATGATTTACAAAAGACAGGACAGAGAGTTTGAGAGTGATTGCCTGACTTTTGACTTAATCCATTTTGTGAGTTGTGAAGCCTTTTACCAAGATGAGAGCAAATGGTAGAACAAGCTTTAGGACCCATGGCAATGAAGTTGAATGTTATTCTAAACACATTGGGAATCTATATGATGATTTCAAGTAGCAGTGGGGAGATAATTCAGTGTATCCTTCAATAAGATCCCTTCTGTTGCTGTGTAGCAAATGAGCTAAAAGAAAGGGAAGCAAAGATGTTGCCTTAGAGACTGGTTGGAGTAGCAGAGTAAATGATGGTACCATTTTCTAAAAGCAGAGAAAAGAGAAAAAGTGTAAAAGTTTGGGGAAAACAAGAAGTATTTCTGGGACATGTTAAACGTGAGACATAAAATTCTGTCTATGAGATATAAAATCATGCTGACAAGTGCTATTAGGTATATGTATCTAAGACTTGCAAGAAGTGGGAGCCTAATATATAAATTTTGAGGTCATCAGGATGAAGATTTATTGAGTTTGATGTATGTGGATCAGAAAAAAATAGGAATAAAATTTAAGAAAAGGGGATAGTACTAATAACTAATTTTGGGAATATCAACATTTAACTGAGAAATTATATAATGGACCATAGAATTTGGGGCCAGATAATGAAGTGAGGTTAGGAGGGATTGATAGATAGTAGGGAAATGTGAGTTCACTGAATTGGAGATCTTTATGTTATTGAAGAGCATAAGTGTGGGTGTGATTGAACAATGAGTTGGATGAATGGGCTATTAGAAATCCCAACTAATTTTCTGACAAATGCAGGCTTCAGTCGTGATCATGGGGAACAGAGATTAGATTTCAATGAAGACAATAATTTGGTAATTGAGGAAATAAAAGAATTAAGAGATCAGCCATGTTGGATAATTTATGTAGGTAGATTTTGAATATGCAGAGAATATTAAAAATTAGAAAAAGGAGTAAAATTACCATCCAGTAGTCAAATATTTGAAAAGTAAAGGTTTCTCTTCCTACTTTATAAAATTTTTGAACCAGATTTCGTTGAATGTTAGCAATTGTAAAGAGAGTGCCTAGTCTAGCAGGGTTGCATGAGCCTCAGAGGAGCAGAAGTTATTGCACAAGGCAGGGGAACAAATGGCGTGGGGACAGCAATGACGGGCAGGGAAAACATCAAATGCGCCTCTGTCCCGAAGGGATGTGGAGGTAACTGAAAATAGTCTCCAGGAAAGAGAGCTGAAGGCTAAGCAATGTCATCAGGATACAGTCCCACAGAGCAGGGAGATAGAATGGTCATTCTGAAAATTAGGCATAGATATGGAGCAATGTGCCAGTCTCTGACCAGGACTTTAACACACAGTGACAGTTTTTACAAGGGTCATAATCACAGGAGGTGAGGCTGGAGGGTACACACAACAGTACAGAGATATGGTAAGTCCACAGGGATGGGAAGAAAGATGTAAATATCTTCATTATTTCTGAGATGAGTGTGAGCAAGCTGACAAATGGCTGACACGCCTAAAACTTTTTTAGGCATGATAGCTCTCACGGGATGACTGTTGTTCTCCAGGGGTTGAGGAAAAGGGTGAGCACATTCCTAGGTGGACTGGCATGGCCGTTTCCTAAATTTTCTCAATCTGTAATAGCTTCCTTTAAGAGAACAGAGGGTTTGCCCATGTGCATAGTAGTGAATAGTAGAACCAGTTGTTGCATATTGGTTTATTCGTAGCAGCACCATGTGCTACCATACCATGTGCAATTGCCTTCAATAAAATGTGCTAATGTGTGGAATCTTTTTGCACTTAGTTAAACATACAAATTTCTTATGGGGCCTAATTTATAGAGTCTCAGAAAATTTGGCTCCTCACTCTTTTTTTATTCTCATCTTGTTCAACCAACTCACTTACTGGATGGGACTGCTGTCACACTATTGCCTATTATCCTCTTCCTGAAACACTCCAGTGTTATGTTGGTCTCAGGGCTTTTTATCATGCTGTATCCTTGACCTGAAATACTCTGTTCTCAGAGTTACAAGTGTCTAGACTCCTTCTCATCTGTTGGATTATACCTCATCTCTTCTTACCTTTTCAGGAAAGGCTTTCAGAAAATTACTTGATTTTGTTTCTTTTATCTTACCAAGTACCTTGCAATTGTTTTCTTTCCTATGACCTATTTTATGTTTTTATATCACTTAGAAGGATCTGACATTATATGCTATATTTGTTTAAGCATTTGTTAACTGTTTTTCTTCTCTTTATCATGAACTTGATGGCTCAAGGCTTTCTATTTATATAGAGGAGGGCTAGTTTACAATAGATGCTCCATAAAATGATGCTGGATGAACACATAAGCACTTGACACAGATCACTTTCTTCCTCTGTATTAAAGTAAACAACTTTTTAAGCTATAATTAAATATAGTAGTTGTAATATTCATGGTTTTGGGGACAAAATGTGATGATATATATAAAAAATTTCCACTCCAATTCTTTGCACATTGTAGACAATAATTTTTTTCATTCATTTTATCCATAGATCCCATGGAAACAACATACTAGATATTGATTAAATGATGTAATTCAAATCGGGGTATTATAATCATGTTAAAATTACATGTCATATATATTATATGATATATATTGCATATCACATATTATTGGTTATATGTAATATTAATATAAGATTTATGGTATAAGTTATAAAATATACCATATTTTTATTATATAATCATGGTGGGATTATAATAATTAAGTATATTTTTGTAAAGCACTACTATTCCCTACAAAACCTGAAATTTCTTTTAATATTCTAGACTTTATTAATTATAATTAGAAGAAAATAAAGTTGACTGTTGTTCTAAATTAATGAGAAATTTTCTGTCTTCTAAGAAAAGCTGTAATTCTGATGGCAAGTTTCATGAGTAACTGTTACATCTTTTCTTCTTATTCAATATTTTCAGGAAGAACCCTATGTCCTTTTTAAGAAATCTGACAAACCTCTCTATGGTAATGATCGATTTGAAGGCTACTGCATTGATCTCCTCAGAGAGTTATCTACAATCCTTGGCTTCACATATGAAATTAGACTTGTGGAAGATGGGAAATATGGAGCCCAAGATGATGCCAATGGACAATGGAATGGAATGGTTCGTGAATTAATTGATCATGTGAGTCCCTTCCCTCATTATTTATTAGTTTGTTATGTTGCTACAAGATGAACTCTTTTTTTTGATATCTATGTGTAATAATTACAAAGAACAGTGATATATATCAAGCATGTATTTCCTTCAATAATTTATTCAAGCTAGATAGTATTGTCACTAAACATAAAGAATCTAAGAGGGATATATAGTCCTATATTTGTAAACTGATTAAGTTTTCCACAAAACTGAGAGATGGAGCATTTTCACTCTTGATTATTAACTCTCGAAGAGATACTTCCCAAGTCCTTGAGAAAGGCTTTCTTGGGCATAAAGCTGAAAAGAGGTTAATTAGCTTTTAAAGGAGGTATATACATTTCAAAGAGAGAAGGAGAAAGGACTTATAGCTATGAGTTTTTAGAGTAAATATTCTAAGAAAAGGAGGTGTAGAGGGGTGTTTCTTTCCTTATTTTCAGTTGAAAGAGTTAGGCCTTTTAGTATTTCTAATTAGCCCTGGCACTTGCAAGTCTTTGTTATTTTAGAAATATCATATTTGCCACCATCTATTCTCTCTCTCCTTTAGAGGACCTTCAAAGTACAGGGTTTGGTATAATCTTTCAAATTCATTATGATCCAACTAACATGGTTCCTGGAGGTACAATATGAAGATGTAACTTCAGACGGACATCTTAACTTTAAAAAGTATAATTTATAAATTTAGAAGAAGAGAAGAGGAGATTTTATTTCTTACAAAGGGTTGCAGCTTGCAGGGTGGCCATTCAGACAGGTTGTGAAGCGTAGTCTCTGGTTGGAAGCCAAAACAGACATTTTGAGGGAAGGGCAAAAAGAATTAGAATTTAGGCTAAGCATGGAATATATATATATATATTCACATACATATATAGATATGTATACATATACATGTATATATATTTGAATATATATATGTATATATATTCAGTGGGCTATAGAAAAATACGGAACAAGAATTAATGATAAGCATGTATGTATATATATATTCAGTATATGAATTCAGTATATGAATATATATATACATATACATATGAATATATATATACACATATATACATATACATATGAATATATATATACACATATATACACAGTATATGAATATATATATATACACACAATATATATATTATATATAATTGTATAATTTTATATATATAAATATTATATATAATTATATATATACATATATATTTAGTGAGCTATAGTAGAAATCATGAATATTTATGAAGGAGAAACATGTGCATGAGCAATTGAGCTTCATGCGTCTCCATGGATCTCATGTACAAAAATGGTGGCATTAGCATGGTCCGAGGGTGGAGTTTTCAGTTCTCTTACATCAAAAGGTGAAGCAGAGAACATGAAAATCTTTACTAAGCCTTCTCTAAAGATGGCTAGAACCATTCAATGTCAGTGATCTATCAGGCAAAAAAGAAAGGGCAGCATTAAGGTTAGTCGATATCTTGAACCAAACAACCTTGGTTGGTGGTGAAGTGCTTTGAAATGGCTATTTTCTGTTTTCAGTGTTGAAGTCTTCTGAAAGGGCTGTCTTTTTAGCGAATAAAGTCTAATGACAGTTAGTGAGGAGATTGGTTTATAATGAGGCCTGTCTGACTTTCTATCCTGTCATGGATGAGAACTCAGTTTTCCAGTTTACTCTGGGGTTTCCTTTCACAGGAAGAGGTCCACTCAGTTGGTTGAGGGTATTCAGATTTAATTTTATTTCTTAGATATTAGGAGAAAGTGAATTTTTGAGGCATTAGGTATTGTTACCTCTTGAAAAACAGTTTTCCCCTGAAAACATCATTCCCTCTTCTGAACTCCCCCATACTCAGTAGGGCTCCATAAAATAGTGTACTAGTGAGTACTTGGTAAGGCAAAGGTGAATTCAAATCCTAATTCTTCAACTATGCAGTTGCATGCCTTAAGGACACTGCTTTAAACACATTGAAACTTAACTTTCTGAAACATAAGATAGAGATAATTTATATCGTCTTAATAATTAGGAGCAATATGTAGGAATTTTCTAATAAATTCTATTGTCTGACATAGGTAGATAATCAATAAATAGAGATGTAACTAATAAGCCCAAACTTAGTATCATCTTACTATTCTGTCTTCTACTATAGTATTTATGAATGTTTGTGTTAAGGATTAAAACATAAAACATTTAGACAGTATTAAAATGAGAAAGATGTAGGAATTATAGCACTATTATTATCAAATTTGAATTTAATTATAGTCAATGAGATCAGTATTAAGTAGTAAAGTTTATTAATTGGATCCTTTGGTATCACTAATATACCAGTGCTTTCCTACCTAAATAATCTACATCTTATGAATGGCAGTTTTATATAAGAATTAATTAAACATAGAGAAGCATTAGTAGAAAGTCAAATTCACGGTTAGATCAGCAATAGGCAAGAAAAAGAAAAACGAAACAAAGCAAATAATATTTAGGGTACCTACGAAACAGGGATATTCTCTTTTTTTTTGAATATTACTCTTAATATTTAAAAAAACCTCAAAGGACTCATTATAAACAAATCAAAATATTTTTGAACCTTCTATAACTAATTTGATATTTTGTCAAATTTGAATTATACATATAGGAGACAAAGCTCTTGACCCCCTACACTGAAAATCACTGATATGAGGTTAATTAATTAATAGGAGAAAATACATACAAATTTATCTAACTTGTATATACGGGACCCTTCAGAATGAAAACTCAACTTCCCAAAGAAGTACAGAAACTCGTTTTAACATCTTGAGGTTACAATGAGAATGGGGACTCGGATCCTGGTAAAACAGGTTATAGGAAGGGAAAGAAAAGAAATTCTATGGAGGGCAATAAATGATTATTACAGAACAGAAATTAAGTTGTAAACAGTTGGCTTTTTTTTTTTTTTTTTTTTTTTTAGAACTTAAATGACACTTGAAGATAGTGATTATCTTGGAAAAGGTTCTGTTCAGTTGTGGTTAGATTTTTTTGCTTTCTTTCCTGTAATGGATAAAGAGATTACAGGGAGGGAAACAAGAACACTTGTTCTCCTAGGTGGGTAAATTCAATCTTTTTGTTGACAGGAAAAAGGTCTCTTCTAGTGATTATTGATCTCCAAGAGTTTTTAACTTAAAATACTCATTATATCGGGGAGCCATATTTTGTGGTGAAATATTTTGTTTTCCTTAACATATAAGACTGAAAGTGAAGAGACTTATTTTCTTTGCTAAATCTTTGAGGATCCTAATCCAGCATTTCTCAAATACATTTTCTTCTTCTTCCTTTTTTAGAGATGAGATCTTTCTGTCACTTAGCCTAGAGTCCAGTGGCACAATCATATTTCATTGCAGCCCTGAGGCGCTTGGCTCAAGCAATCCTCCTGCCTTAGCCTTGCAGGTAGACACGTTAACACCACTAGCTAATTAAAAAAATTTTTTTTTAAATATGTGATCTTGCTATGTTGCCCATGCTATCTCAGACTTCTGGAATCCAGTGATCCTCCTGCCTTAGCCTCTGGAGTAACTGGCATTATAGGCATGAGCCACTGTGTCTGGCTTCAAATACACTTGAAAGAATAAATTTTGTAAAAACTCATAGTTTGATACATTTTGAAATGTTAATAATATATGTCCTACTACAGAGAAAATGCAGAAGCAAACAATGTTTTGTTTTTCCTTTATGTACTAATAATCTACTCTTTCAGTCCTAACAGATCTTTCCATTGGGCTGATCATCTTTTGAGTTTTTATGGTGATTGATGACTTGAAGGTTTTGGTTAGCTATAAAAAGCTGATAACTTTTGAAAGTTATCAAACTGATTAGAATCTAAATTAGGATACTATTTTATCATATTAGTTCACTGCACTCATTATCTTTTGTATTGTACTGCATATTTGGTAGAATTTGTCTGCTTCAAATATGCTGAAAATAACTGGGAAACATGAATAATAGTACAGCTAACGTTCAGCATTCAACAATGTTTATTGAAAGAATGACACAAATATTTCACAGTGTTCCACAACAAATGTGACACTCAAGAAACATGCTCCTTAGAGAATATGGCCACATGTTTTCCAAATGCTTTTATTCATATATATATATATATATTTTTTTTTTTTTTTCATTGCACTTTAAATTCTGGGGTACATGTGCAGAACATGCAGGATTGTTGCATAGATACTTATATGGCAATGTGGTTTGTTTCCTCCATCCCCATTACCTCTATTTGGCACTTCTCCCCATGTTATCCCTCCCCAACTCCTTACCCTCCGCTGTCCCTCCTATGGTCCCCTGCAACAGACCCCAGTGTGTGATGCTCCCCTCCATGTGTCCATGTGTTCTCATTGTTCAACACCTGCCTGTGAGTGAGAACATGCGGTGTTTGAGTCTCTGTTCTTGTGTCACGTTGCTGAGAATGATGGTATCCAGATTTATCCATGTACCTACAAAGGACATGAACTCATCGTTTTTTATGGACACTGTCCGGTCTATCATCGATGGGCATTTGGGATGGTTTCAAGTCTTTGCTATTGGGGTCTTCTAAATATACAATCATGTCATCTGCAAATAGAGACAATTTGACTTCCGCCTGTCCAAATTTAATATCCTTTATTTCTTTTTCTTGCCTGATTGCTCTGGCTAGAACTTTGAATACTGTTGAATAGGAGTGGTGAGAGAAGGCATCCTTGTCTACTGCCAGATTTCAAAGGGAATGCTTCCAATTTTTGCCCATTCAGTATGATATTGGCTGTGGGTTTGTCATAAATAGCTTTTATTATTTTGAGATATGTTCTGTTGAAACCTAGTTTATTGAGAGTTTTTTGCATGAAGTGCTGTTGAATTATGTCGAAGGCCTTTTCTGCATCTGTTGAGATAATCATGTGGTTTTTGTCTTTGGTTCTGTTTATGTGGTGAATTATGTTTAAAGACTTGTTTAC
Source organism: Callithrix jacchus (assembly GCF_049354715.1). Classification (NCBI taxonomy): domain Eukaryota; kingdom Metazoa; phylum Chordata; class Mammalia; order Primates; family Cebidae; genus Callithrix; species Callithrix jacchus. Next base: position 107,993,263 of record NC_133505.1, read on the forward strand.
AGACTTGCATATATTGAACCAGCCTTGCATTCCCAGGATGAAGCCTACTTGATCGTGATGGATAAGCTTTTTGATGTGCTGTTGCAATCGGTTTGCCAGTATTTTGTTGAAGATGTTTGCATCTGTGCCAGTATTTTGTTGAAGATGTTTGCATCCATTTTGATGATAGGGTGTCAATTTTAGATCTTTCCTTGCTTCTCATTGGGCATTTATTGCTACAAAATTTCCTCTAGACACTGCTTTAAATGTGTCCCAGAGATTTTGGTACATTGTGTCTTCATTCTCATTGGTTTCAAAAACTATCTTTATTTCTGCCTTTATTTCGTTGTTTATCCAGTCAACATTCAAGAGCCAGTTGTTCAGTTTCCATGAAGTTGTGTGGTTCTGAGTTAGTTTCTTAATCCCGAGTTCTAATTTTATTGCACTGTGGTCTGAGAGACTGTTATGATTTCTGTTCTTTTGCATTTGCTGAGGAGTGATTTACTTCCAATTATGTGGTCAATTTTAGAGTAGGTGTGATGTTGTGCTGAGAAGAATGTATATTCTGTGGATTTGGGGTGGAGAGTTCTGTAAATGTCTATTAGGTTTGCTTGGTCCAGGCATGAGTTCTAGTCCTGGATATCCTTATTAATTTTCTGTCTGGTTGATCTGTCCAATATTGACAATGGGGTGTTAAAGTCTCCCACTATTATTGTGTGGGAGTCTAAGTCTCTTTGTTGGTTGTTAAGAACTTGCTTTATGTATCTGGGTGCTCCTGTATTTGGTACCTATATATGTAGTATCATTAGCTCTTCTTGTTGCATTGATCCTTTTACCATTATGTAATACCCTTCTTTGTCTCTTTTGATCTTTGTTGGTTTCAAGTCCACTTTATCAGAGGCTAGTATTGCAACTCCTGCTTTTTTTTGCTTTCCATTTGCTTGGTAAATCTTCCTTCATCCCTTTATTTTGAACCTATGTGTATCCTTGCATGTGAGATGGATTTCCTTGATACAGCACACTGATGGATTTTGGCTTTTTATCCAATTTGCCAGTCTATGTCTTTTGATTGGGGTATTTAGTTCATTTACATTTAAGGTTAATATTGTTATGTGTGAATTTGATAGTGCCATTTTGATGCTAGCTAGATGTTTTACCCATTAGTTGATGCAGATTTTTCATTGTGTCAATGCTCTTTACTATTTGATATATTTTTGGAGTGACTGGTACTTGTTCCTTTCTGTGTTTAGCACTTCTTTCAAAAACTCTTATAAGGCAGGCCTGGTGGTGACGAAATCACTCAGCAATTGCCTGTTCATACAGGATTTTATTTCTCCTTTGCTTATGAAGCTTAGTTTGGCTGGATATGAAATTTTAGGTTGAAAGTTCTTATCTTTAAGGATGTTGAATATTGGCCCCCACTCCCTTCTGGCTTGTAGGGCTTCTTCTGTCTAGAGATATGTTGTGAGTCTGATGAGCTTCCCTTTGTGGGTCATCCAACCTTTCTCTCTGGCTGCCCTTAGCATTTTTTCCTTAATTTCAACCCTGGTGAATCTGACAATTATGTTCCTTGGGATTGCTCTTCTTGAGGGATTGCTCTTCTTGAGGATTATCTTTGTGGTGGTCTCTGTATTTCCTGCACATGAATATTGGCCTGCCTTGCTAGGTTGGGGAAGTTCTCCTGGACAATATCCTTAAGAGTGTTTTCCAGTTTGGATTCATTCTCTCCATCACATTCAGGTACACCTATCAAAGGTAGACTAGGTCTTTTCACATAATCCCATATTTCATTGAGGCTTTGTTCCTTTCTTTTTATTCTTTTTTCTCTAATCTTGCCTTCTCATTTTATTTCATTGAATTGATCTTTAATCTCTGATATCCTTTCTTCTGCTTGGTCAATTGGGCTATTGAAACTTGTGTATGCTTTGTGAAGTTCTCATGCTGTGTTTTTCAGCTCCATCAATTCATTTATATTCTTCTCTAAGCTGTTTATTCTCAGTAGCATTTTGTCAAAGATTTTTTCAATCTTAGTTTCTTTGCATTGGGTTAGAACATAATTTTTTAGCTCAGAGAAGTTTATTACACACTTTCTGAAGCCTGTTTCTATCAATTCATCAGACTCATTCTCCATCCACCCTTGTTCCATTGCTGATGAGGAGTGTGATCCCTTGGAGGAAGAAAGTCATTCTGGTTTCGGGTGTTTTCATCCTTTTTGTGCTGGCTTCTTCCTGTCTTTGTGGCTTTATCTACCTGTGATCTTTGTAGTTGATAACTTTCAGGTGGGTGTTTGAGTGGACATTCTTTTCGTTGATGATGAAGTTATTTATTTCTGTTTTTTGGTTTTCCTTCTAACAGTCAGGCCCCTCTGCTGTAGGACTACTGGAGGTCAACTCCAGACCCTACGTGACTAGAGGTCACCTGAGTTGGCCTCTGCACTCTCGCTGGGAACTGCACTACAGAGCTGTTTTTATTCAGGCTTCTTCGATCATCTCTCCCAAATGCTTTTATTCTTATATTGACTTTCAAAAGCCTCAAAGAAAGTGTCTATTCAAGTGCCAAGTAATGCAATAAACAGGGCTACATCTTCCTCTTGAAATTAAAGCATCATAACTTTTTCATACTATTTTATAAAACATTTTATCACACTTTTTATTCTTAAAACAAGCTTAGCTATAGAGCCTGACATAGTAGAGATAACTGCATAGAAACTTGCTAATTCAACCATTTTATTAAGTTGGATATAAATTTTACTTGTAACTTTGTGTTGTGTTTTTGTTATAGCTAATAACTCATTTGTGGGCTCATGAGACAATGGTTGTAAGCATGTTATTCATAAAGCTAACTTCAATTATTCATTAACATGATGGAAAACACTTAAGCTGAACTATGCCATGACAACATATTATTATGGGACTGCTTAAAGTGACAAGGGCCGTTAAATTGCCTTAAAATCTCTGGTGATTCTTGCCTTGTCATTGGAAAACCTCAGAAAGATTTATGCTTTTAGACATCATGCATAACCTAATAAAGTAATACACAAAGTATCTGTATGGGCAGGTTGAAAATAAATCTCAGATCTGTCCTCCTCTTTAGTTTTCACTCACCAATGTAGCTCACACTTTCATTGCTTTATTATGTCTTTTATATATACTTTCTGCCTTTAGTATCATCTCTAGGAATGCATATATACATTATAGTTAGATTTTCTTTGAATCAGCAATGTTTTCTCAAAGCTTTCTCACTGAAATTATTGCAGAAGTACTGAAGGATTACAGTATATAATTTTAAGTACTCATGTTGGTCTTTAATTTCTTTTTCGCTGTCCCCTGGCACCTGTTGGTTCATGCAGTTCTTCGCTTTTTCCTCTTGTCAACTGTTTGATGTCTACCCCCAGAGTTCTTTGTTGGGGCTCTACTCCAAAAAGCCTTTCATGTCGTTTTATTCCTCTATAAAGCCTACTTTTTTGGACATCTGTAGAACTACTACTTCTGGTACTTAATCATAGACATTCCATATTACTTGAAATACTTTGTCCTTTCATCTTTCACACAGACTAATCCCAGCTGGAGGCAATATTTCAGAATATCCTTAAGCCAGTGATCTGTTGGTGATTCTCTGACCTACTGTCACAATTCTGATAAAATGTGTGAGGGAATACTGTGTACTCATACTCAACAGATCTACAGTTACTTCTTAACTGGGCAAATTTGGGTACCTGCTCTCTTACTTTCTCTCTCTATTTCTCTCCTATGTAACTTTGAGAAAGTTACTTACTCTGTCTTGAGTTGACTTCTGTCATTTATACAGTGGGAATAATGATACTTCATTGAATGATGGTGTGGATTAAATGTTATTATCTGAGAATAGAGCAACACTATAGTCTTCCTAAACTTAGTCAAATGCATCATTGAAAAAGCAGAGATTGTATGTAGTTGGAGGAGACACAACAGAAGGAAAAAGATTATGACAGGAAGAAAAAAAAAATAATTTAAATGCTTGCAAGACAGTGATCCAGATCCCTCTGTAGAGATTAGGCCCCTCATGTGTCAGAGTATGAAAAGCTCCTGGCACTGATGGATAATCTCATGTTTATAAATACAATTCTTCCTTTTTCAAACCTAAGCTGTAGTCAAAATACTGCTGCTTAACCTGAGTTGCTACTAAAGAAACAGCGTAGAAACAGTTCTTAGACTGAGCTACTTAATGAGTATTCAAATCAGATTTGAGAAGCAAACTATTTGGGAGATGAATGCATTACACAGGCCTTAATATGCTGAGTGGCAAATAGGAAATAAGACAAGTAGTTATTATTACCATTAAAATTATTATTATGTTTAATATATCCAATAGGGTACCAATTTTTTTAAATGATGCTTTGTTTTGTCTATTAAACCCCATGAGCTAGTTTACAGGATTACTGTTGAACCATGATTATATTTAAAACAAATAATTTACTAAATGTGTGCTATAATATTATCAGAGAAAAGAGGGATTTAAAAACAGTTTTTTTAAGTCACATTATTTATCTGTTTACCTAATTAGATTTATATAGACTATGAGGAGTTTTCTAATTAGTGACATTTAAAGTTTAGCTCTTTTATCAGTGCCAAACATCTTTACAACTTTTTTGTCTTTAAAGAGATTTATGTTTTAATATAATTGACCATATGTGGTAGATAAAACAGTACATTGGACAATAAATGCTTATTCTTTAAATAATGGTTATTTTTGTAACTTCAAATGTTGAAATTTTGTAAGTAAACATAACTTGATCATTTGACTGACAGTTTTTCTTAAAAAAAAAAAAAACAGAGTGAGAATGAAATTCTGTTCAGCTTAGAGAACAACTATAGTAAAATGGGAAGGCTGTTGGAATCTAATTCAGTATTTTAGATTATTTTTAAGAAGACCCATGATGCCACGGATTTCCAGCTGTCTGAATGCTTCCCAGCATGCTGCCTCGGCATTGCAATTGGTATTTAATATTACCAAGCCTTTTATGATTCACAAATGAGTCTTGGAGGACCTCACTACACTTTGCTTTTGCCTCCTGATTGCTCTTTTATTATATACATGGAAGGAAATCAAATATTTGTTTTTCAGGGAACTTAAAAAGGCTCCAGGTATTATCATAAAAATGGAAACACTAAATCAAAAAGCAGTTTATTCTAAATGGGAATTGACTTGCACAGCCATAGCTCTAAATTTTGACAGCACAGTGTTTAATTTTGCATCCTAGTTGAGGTACTCCCTAGTACTTCTAGTGAAAATAAACAAATAGGCTCATCACGGTGGCTCACGCCTGTAATCCCAGCACTTTGGGAGGCTGAGCTGGGTAGATGACCTGAGGTCAAGAGTTCAAGACCAGCCTGGCTGACCTAGTGAAACCCAGTTTCTCCTAAGAATACAAAAAAATTAGTCAGGCCTGTTGGAGCACACATGTAATCCCAGCTACTTGGGAGGCTGAGGCACAAGAATCACTTGAACCTGGAAGGCAGAGGTTGCAGTGAGCCGAGATCATGCTACTGCACTCTAGCCTGGGAAACACAGAGAGACTGTGTCTCAAAAAAAAAAAGAAAAAGGAAAGAAAAGACAATACAAATGTCAAAAAAATCCCACAACCAACAACAAATAAAAACTATTGAGGAGCAGTAATACTATTATTATTATTTTTTTAAATGTTGGCAAAATAACTTAGAAGTAGAAATTTATAATTTCCTATGACCCAAAAGTGACAACTATTAACATATTTATCAACTTTGCTTCAAGTGTTTCTTTTAATGTAAAAATTAAAAAATATTACAGATAATGTTGAGGTGGCTTCTTCACCATAATTTTTCTCAATTTAGTAATTTCCCACATCAATCATAAAGGATAAAACTACATTTTCCCCATCCCTCTCCAAATGTAACTGTTATCCTAAGTTGGGTATTCTCTTGGCCCATTTTTGTATAAATGGTTCAGTAGTACTCTGTAATAGCATTATATCATTTTTTAACCAGTCTTCTACTGATAAACAGTCAAGTTGTTTACAATGTTATGCTATGACAAACAATGCCATATTGAAGATGCACATCTTATCTTCCAGAGCACCTATGCAAGGATTTTTCTATGATATATGCACGTTTCACATTGCATGTCTGTAGCAAAGTATCTCATGTACCCTTTAAATATATGAAATATGTGAACAAGGAATTGTTAATCAGAGTTCATGTATTTTTTCTTCAATTTTGTTAGAGACCTCATCTGAAAATCAAATATTATTAGATATTAAAAGTATTTTTATCCAAAATATTTTTACTAATTTACATTTCTACCAATAGTTTATAAGAATTTCTATTCCTCTGCAAAATCATTACTACTTGAGGTTAGACTTTTAGACTATACTGTTAGAGTACAGTAGTCTATTTGAATTTGGTCAAATAGTCTGGTGACAAATAGAATCAAACAGCTTTAATTTTCTCTTCCCTGATAACTATCCATTCTATTTATCAATATTTATACTTTTTAATTTCCCCTTCTTTGAATTTCCCATTTACTTCATTTTCTTCTTATTCATGCATAGTACTTTCTTATATTTTCTGAATGACTATAATGCAAATATTTTCCCAGCCAAGACTTTATCTCTTAATTTCATTGTGTATGTGTGTATGCATGTATGTATGTGTGTTTTCATATGGAAGTTTTAAAGTTTTAGTTTGTCACATTTAGTCATTTTTTAATGATTTATGATTTGTTGGAAAAATTCTTTTTTTAACTGAAGTTCAAAAATATAGTTTTCTATTTCTTAATATTCTTAATGTTTTTGTTTCTCAGATTTAGTTCTTTCATCCACTTGTAGTTTGTTCATTAAATCCATACTGATTGGACCTCAGCTTAAGTAAAAGCCTGAATTCCTTTCATGACTTTTATGAAGCAGTACCCTCCTACCAAATGCTGCTATAACTTATATGCCAGTAATTTTCTCGTCTTTGTAAAAAAGCAACTTGAAGAACAAGTAATTTTTTCTTTTAAAAAGACATTCTGTGACTATTGTCTCAGACATTAGAGACATCAGGAATTAAGAAAAGTATATGACACTTTTTTAAAAGGACTAATACAGTTATTTTTAAACTTTTTTCTCCATGTGAGTTTAAACAGTAAGCTGTTGAAGATATAAACACCCTGGTTCAGCGATGAGGATATTTTAAAATTTAATCCAGAAACATAGGCTATCACACACCAGTATAATTCTGATTTGTGCTATACTAGATTATGATTCATGAGAAATTATCCCAAGATAGAGCCTCAACAACCATTTATTAAATGTATATACTGGAAAAGACACTGCATAACCACAGCATAAATAAAATGACTAAATTTTATTAAAAAAATAAGGTATTTTAAATTTGTACTTTTTCTTTCAGTACTAATGTGATAAAGAATGTCTTCTCTCTTTATGCAGTTCCACAATTAACATTATATTTAGAAATTTATTTTTAAATTTAAAATTAAAAAAAAAATTGTTGTGATGTATTCTCAGAATACTTAAAAGAAATTGTTTCCCTAATAACAATCTTCTGGTAATTTCCTATTAATTACAAAATTATAGCAAAAACAAGAGCTAAGGATTATTATATTTGGCAATCATAAATTATTGAATAAATATCATCCATGTACACTACTAATTTCCTTCAAATATGACTTCTTGAATATAAGATACTTAAATTTCTGTGAGAAATGTTTGGACATAAATATTACCAGAAAAAAATAGCACAAAGTCATAATTTGAAGATTAAGAGAAAGTAAAGTACTAAATTGATATTATAGCGACTCCTATAAATGGATAGAGATTTCTATAAGCTCCTATCCATCCTATTAATCATTTTGCTCCTACAAAATAGGAAGCTACTAATTTGTCATGCAGTACAGGGCATCAAAACTTTTTCTTAATGTAGTTATGAAAGCCTTCTTAAGAAGAAATAGTTTCAAAATCTTAAATAAGCCAAGGAAAACAGGTTGGAGTAGAAGAGGCATGAAGTTGGAAATTTGATTACTCAAAAGAAATGTTATATAAAAATGAAAGTGAACCTATAAATTAAGGTCAAGGGAATTCTGCAAGGAAGCATGACCAAAATCTTAGATTATTTAAAATCAATAATAAAAATTTAGTATGTAATTCAAATAGTAAATTTACAGTGACACTAATGAAGCAGTGGGGTGAAAAATTTGTTTATCTGTGGTATATAGAACGTCTGTCTGTTATTAAATAATAAATACTGATTTTCATCTATTACTACCATAACTGCAGAATAAATGTAACTGAAAACAGATGTTAAAATAATGTAAAAAAACATTTTTAAGGATGACGTTTTCTTTAGAGCATACAGTAAATCTAAACAGAAAGAAAACAAAGCCCAACAAAAACTTTAAAAAGTTAAAAAAAATCATAGCATGAAATTTATTAATGCTATAGAAATTTGTTCAGTGTGACTGGATTTTTATTAGACATTAAATTGCATAAAGTTTCTTTTCAAAGTAAATTTGAGTAATAGAAATTTGTAAAACATTGCTAAAATAAGATATTTCTATGATATTCCCATGTGGAAGAAAAATTCAGTATTATTCATTTAGCATTTTTGTGCCACTCAACGTTTTAGGCACTGAGAAACATATACATCCTAGGTAATATGAACATTAAAAACATTTAATAGGCTTTAGATAGTATAGCAATAGAGATATTCTGAAAATATTTTGGGAAACGTGAGGTGCATATCTAATTTTGTCCGGAAGGGAAAGGGTCAGGGAAGTCTTTAAGCTTGAATTATGAAAAAAAAAATGGCAGATGCTTTTTCAAATACATTATTTTTAGTGCTGCAGTTAATTTAATTGCAGCACGTATTCTACCTGAGGGATATTATCTTATTTAACAATACACATGACCAAAACAGTGAACTCGGTCAGATTTATTTAAATATATTGAAATCCAATTCAACTTAAAATAAACTGATATGATTAAGACAATTTTTGAAAGAGAATTAACAAAAAGAAACTTTCTACATCTTTTCTCCTAAGAAGAAAATAGATCTAGTTTTCTCAATTAAGAATTTATTGAAAATGTATTGGTATGCTAATATGTAATTACACTAATATTAACCACTGTTGTTTTGTGCCAAAATGATGTGTCTTCACCCATATAATTTCCTAATCACTTCTAATTGCATTTTAAAGTTTTGTGTCTCTTCTAGGAAATTTAGTTTGCAAAAGATATGGCCACTGAACTGGAATTTATTTTTTACCTATTTTATTATGATGATATTCATCTGATCAAGCATTTTTTATATATTTTTTAAACAGTATCCAATTTGGATCATTGAAAATCAGAAGTATTGTCTGTGGGACTGTTATAGAGCAAATAGTCTCACTGTTAAATATGCACAAAAACACTGGCTTGTGAGAAAAAAAAGACTTTGCCTTTTTGCAAACAGGCAAGTAGTCAGCAAGGAGACAGGAATGGTTTCAAATCTGTCTCCTCAATTTTGGGACCCCTTTCTTCTGAAAGAGATTCAGCATTCAGGTTCCAGTCATGTCCCAGTCTTATTGGTATAGAGGGGAAGATTCATTGGTTTTGAATTTTGTTAGAGATCAAAGCTCTTACTATTGTGTATGCCTAGGCTACATGACTTACAGTTTTTGTTTTTATTATACCTAAAAGTTAACTCAATAATTTGTTGCCTACTAAGTAGTCCCAATTTGGCCTAGTCCAGTTACAGGATTTACTTAAATAAAAATTCAATTATGAATTCATGTGACAATATTTAGTTTAATATTAAATAACATTAAACTATCCTTTATGTCCTATATGTTCATTTGCATGGAAATTAATGATTTTGATATCTTGTAATATAGTAAACTCTCTTTGCTCAATGTAGATTAGTTTGCTTTAACCAAAATTTAGATTTAAAATATTCTAACTTTGTGCCTTTCAATACATATATCATTAAGGTTCTTTCCTAGTTAGAATATAAGCTGTGGGAGGGCAGGAACTATATCTCTAGGATTTAGCATGATGCTTAACACATAGTAGATAATGAATGTTTGTTAAAAGCATGAATCCTTTTATTTTTTGATCCAGAGCAGTTTGTCCAATTTGTTGGATAAAACTACATATAATCTGAAATATGCAACAAATGGATTTTCCCAAGCATTCTATTCTATTGATGTGCATGTTTTGTCTCCTTTGGGTAGGTGTCAATGTCTTGTTTGAGGCAAGAATGATTTCATTTTCTTGGTTTCTTTCATAGCATTTGTCACAAGGCTTTACACATAGTCAAGATGGTCAATAAATGTCTGTCAAATAAATAAGTAGATAAATATTATCCACCTACGCTTTTTTCTCTCCATACTAAAGGAGTGTAATTAACTTTGCATTATATATGTGATTACTGGAAACCATAGCTATAATATCACCCTTTCCTTCTGATAAAAAATTGGGTAACATTGGTAAATGTATTAACAGAATTTTTAAGTAAAGAAATATGTCATAGCTATGGAATAATAGATAAAGGCATTCTGAAACACACAATATTTCAAATGCAGTCACATAAAAAGTCATTTTCAAGTATTTCTTAAGCAGATACTGTCAGATATATTGGATAATGTATGACATGAGATAATTTGAGAGCATGTATTCTGAAAACAGGGTAAGACACTTGGACAAAGAAGTTTTATCTTTAAATTCTGCAAAATAAACATACACAAAAATCAGAATTTTTACCAGACAGTGTGTATAGGTAATCAAATGTCATTTGAAGTTATATTGAGTATATGACAATATAACTTCAAATGACATTTGATTACCTATACACCCTATCAAAAATAGCTTCTTTTTGAGGGAGGCAAAGAATGGAAATATAGTATACTTTGTAATCAAAGCATCATCAATATAAAAAAGATTTTAGCATCAGTATGTTAAGAATAAGTCATCCTGGTTAACACATAGATTTTCTTTTAAACATCTTAATAAAATATTTTTGGATGGATCATTTCTAGAATGTATTACCTGTATTTACTCTTTGAAACTGCAAGACAGTGAGCACCATTCAAACTCTAGTTGAAAATGTCATATCTGTTATGATGCTTTCATAATCTGTTTATATATTTGTTGTTTTTAAAAGTATTTCATGCAGTGTCTTCTTTCTCCAACTTTTATTTTAAATCCAGGGGTTACAGGTGCAGATTAGTTAGATGGCTATGTTGTGTGATGCTGAAGTTTGGAGGGTGGATGATCCCATTACCAGATAGTGAACATCATACACAATAGATAGCTTTTCAACATTTACCCTCTTATCCTCCACTCTAGTAGTCCCCAGTGTCTATTGTTCTCATCTTTATGTCCATGTATACCCAACGTTTAGGTTCACTTATAAGTGAGAACATCTAATACTTTGTTTTCTTCTTTTTCCATTAGTTCACTTAGGATAATGGACTCTGTCTGCACATTTGTTGCCACAAAAGAAATTATTTTGTTCTTTTTTATGGTTACCTAGTATTCCATGGTGTATATGTACCACATTTTCTTTATCCAATCAACTGTTGATAGCACGTGGGTAGATTCCTTGTCTTTGCAATTGTGAATAGCCCTGCAGTGAACATACAGGTTAATGTGTCTTTTTGGTAGAAAAATTTATTTTCCTTTGCGTATAAATCCAAAGGATTTGGTGAGTCAAATGATAGTTCAAATCAGTTCTTTGAGAAACATCTAAAATTCTCTCCACAGCAGCTGGACTAATTGACATTCCCACCAACAGTGTATAAGTGTTCTCTTTTCTTCACAGCTTAGCCAGTATCTGTTTTTGTTTTTTATGTTTTTGACTTTTTAACAACGGCCATTCTGACTGGTGTGTTTTCATGATAATTGTGTATTTTGCATTGGGATCAGTAAGAAATGTAAAATTAATGTCTACCAAATTTCTTATTCATGGTTTGAGCTTGAAATGCTGCAAACATTTACTCAGTAACTATTTACTGTATTAGTTTATTCTGATAGTGCTATAAAGAACTGCCTGAGACTGGATGATTTATGAAGAAAATAAGTTTAATTGACTAACAGTTTCACATGGCTGGGGAGGCTTCAGGAAACTTACAATCATGGTGGAGGGGAAGCAAGCACATCCTTCTTCAGATGGCAGCAGCAAGGAAAAGTGCTAGCAAAGTGGGGAAAAGCCCCTTATAAAACCATCAGATCTCATGAGAACTTATTCACTATCACCAGAACAGCATGAGGGTAAGGGCCCCCATGACTAAATTAGCTCCCATCAGGTTCCATTCATGACACGTGATAATTATGGGAACTACAATTCAAGATGAGATTTGGGTGGGGATACAGCCAAACCATATTCCCCTCACTTTTATTCTTTCACCTCTTTTGTAGGGTGAAATGAACACTTCCCATCCCCTCTGAATAGCATGTACTCACCTTATATTGTATCTCATCATCTTCATCTTATTTCCTATTATCTTTTATTTACTCCAAAATTCCTCACATACATTTTATTTGTTTCCTACACAAATATTAAGTTAATTAGGTTTTTATGTCTGTTTTCAATGAGCATTTAAATCCTTTGGAAGTCTACATTTTAAAAGATAGGTTGTTAATAAGCTGATTTATGAGCCGAGCTTTATAAACTAAGGAAAACATTGAACATATTAAAGCAGGGTCTACTGCTTAGTAGAGCTGCAAATGACAGTGATACCATAGTGAAGATATATATATATATATAAATGTGAGTGTGTTGTATGCAAAGCTCTCATCTTTGGATCAACATTACAAATAAACACAATTTAAGCTACATATAAAATCTGAAGTTTATTTAGGAAGTCAAAATTTAAGAAGAAAATATGTTTAGGTGAGTCTGTTAATTATGTAAATAGTAAAATTAGTTTGAAACACGCAGTTGTCATTTTTGTAGGCTAAAATGAAATGTTAAGCATTTATATGCCCTAACCTGTACATTTTTCCTCCTCATAATGCCTTTAAAATGTTTGTAGGAGCTTTTTTAACCTTAAAGCCTCAATATACAACCCTAATGATTAATCAAAAAAGAATCTAGATCCTATATTTATAGATGATAATTGTGATAATTTCCTTTCCGATATTTCACAAGTTTTCTTAAGAACCCAGATCGAATTAGAAATGAAAACCAGTCTAAATGATTAAAATATGGTTTTCTTAGAAAACAAAAACAAGCAAGACACACATACACACAAAACCTCATCTCTGCAGCACCATTCAGGACCCACTTATTCTGAAAGTGCCAGAGGCCTGTCACCATTGTTGAAAGCTTGGCAAAGTTCAGAGAGAGCTTATCAATGCACAGTGAGAATTAATGTGCACTCTCATTACCCTGGTGAGACCCTTTGTTGAAATAGTCAGTTTCTATGCTGTTTGTAAGGTTGTGCAGTTGTAATTCCTGGATGACTGCCAGAAATAGCCATGGTAACAAAACACCCAGCATCCTTCTATTCTCTGATCAATCAGTCATTGTGTGAAGAACCTTTTGATTTATGATGAATTTTGTAGCCAGTATTTTTAGGTCATTTCACTACACTAAGTCAACAATATGTTACTTCTAGGTATGTTATTATAGATGGACTCATTCCCATACATCACTATACATAAACTTTTTATGTTATGGTTTGTCTTAACAGGTGAAGTGGAATTTGCTAATTAAAAAAACTGTGTAGTATGCATACAAATAATAATACTAGCATTCTGATATGCTTTCATATTCTATACAAACCATGGGATACTTAAGAAACAAATGAGCTTTATAGTTTTCTAGAAGTAATTGGTATAATTGGTATAATGTTACAACTAAACATACACATGAACATATATATATGTACATATATATGTATATGTTTTTATGCTTCACATATATATGCACAGATTATATATGTATTGGTATTTATGTGTGTGGATGCTTATGAATACATACAGTTGGCCAATCAGTCCTCTGTATCTTTGGTTCCAGTTTCAGCCAACTGAGGACTGAAAATATTGGGGCTAGGGAAGAATAGTTGTATCTGTACTGAACATGTACAAACTAATTTTTGCTTTTCATTTTTTCCCTAAACAATGCAGTATAACAAATATATGCATGGCATTTACATTGAGTTAATTATTATAAGTACTCTAGAGATGATTTAAAGTATACAGGAGGATCTGCACAGGTTATATGCAAATGCTATATACTTTATATAAAGGATTTGAGGATCAAAAAATTTTGGTATTCGACGGGGCTCTGTAACTCTTTTCCCCTGGATATCAAGAGATGACTATAAAAACATGGCATATATATGTGTACATGTATGTTAAAAATAGTTAAAAAAAATAAAAACATCTGAGTACAAGACAAGTATTTGAATAGACTAAGATTCAGTATTTTGTTAAGGACAACAACTCGTGTTTGAATGTCAATATTAACTTTGATGATTTAGCAAGGACTTGATACATCTTTATTTGCTTTTTCTGTTGAACTCTATTTTACATTCTATATGGAGAGATAATCAGTCCATCAAATGTATTTTGATTTAAAAAAGGCTTTCTAACTGTAACCTGTAGAATGACTTGGGAATCATATAGGTTTCCAAATCTCCCTCCACTCTTTATTTGCAGTGTAATCTTGGGCAACTTGGTTAAGTTCTCTGAGCCTCACTTCTCTCACCTAAAAAAGGGCATTGATGAAAGTTTACAATTCATAGTAATGATTAAATGACCTAAAATCTATCAAGTGTTTAGAATAGCGCCAGGTATATTATATTATAAGCACTAAATAAATGTTAGCTTTCATTTGTATTTTTTTTCTTAGTGGAAATAATAGCGAAATTTCTGAAATAAATGAAAACATACACTCAGGCATCTCACTTCCTCAACCACTTACCCAACTTCCCATGGAAATTATCAATAGAGTAAACAAATAAGTAAAACTTTACATTCTCACTGGAGTCTAGGGATGGAGCCTTCTAAATGTCAAGTTTTTTTTTTTCTATTTAGTCTACTACATATAAAATTAGAGTGAAGGACGAATAGAAGGTGGGTACCCGATCTCTCTCATAAAATATTAATGTGTCTGAGAATTGCATGGGAAACCAAGAGAAATTGCAATTTGTATCCCCAGTAGTGTTTTGTTTTAAACATTAAAATGATCCTATGTTACTCTAAACACAATATACCTCACAAACTTATTACTATTAGACATTGTAATCAATTTTGAGACTCTCTGGGCTATTTAATTCTCTCTGTATTTTTATTTCCAGAATACATGAACTTTGTTGACTTTGCTTTGACTTATCACCCTTTCTTTCTCTTACAAGTCATTCCTTATATTCTCTGAATTCTCAATGTCCTCCATTATGAGTAATTTCTCTTCATTCCTAATCCTTCTTTATTATTTGCGATCTTGTTTCACCTCTCTTCTATTCAAACTGCTCATTCCATAACCCCGCCAGTGCTGGCTGCTCTGTCTGTCACACTCCACTTATTTCAAGAGTCTGGTTCGGATTCTTTGACTACCTGAATTATTTTACTGTTATAAACTCAAAAATCTTTAGTAGTTTATACCTACATAGATTGTTTCTAATTAACACTACTTACAAAGCATAGGTCAGCTGAAGGCTCTGTTCCATATTTTCTCATTCAAGGATCCAGGCTGATGGAGCCACTACCACATGGTGTGCTTATATTTCTGGGAAGCAAAATGAGGAACCATGGTGAACTGCATACTGTCTTTCAAAAGTTTCTTTGCAGAAGTGAAAGCACAGAATTTCAGTTTACATTCCTTGATCAAGATAGATCATATTACTGTGCTCAACTTGAAGGAAAGAAAGGAGTACAGTATTCTATGTACACAAAATTAAAAGACAAATTGGAATGCAGTTAAATAGCCCTAATGCTTAACCTATTTCCCATTGCTATTTTAATTCAAGATTTCTCTAGAACCCAGAAAAAAATACCTGGTTCTTTGAGGCTAATTTCTCCAGATATACCATTTCTTTCATTCTTATGTTATCACCAACAACAGAATGTCAGTTACTGACTTTTTTTTAATCACAATTGCATATGCATTGCTTATTTTGGCAATGGACTCATAGCTTCTCACTTTCAGAGAACCAATTTCATAATTTTAGTTGAATTCAGTGTCATTACGGAAGACTTATCCATTACTCTGGACTCTAACGGACTTCTTGGGTTCTTGAACCTCTCAGCCACCCAGTCCTAAAGTCACATCGTAGTTATGACCATAACCTAAAATATAGCAACAATTAGATCAACAATCTGAAAATTCAAATCATTTCTTCTTGCTTATAAATTTCATTGATTTCACTACATTTTTTTAACCAAATCAAGCCCATGACTTGGGCAAGTGAAAGAAGTTGTATTAGCATAAAAATAAGAAGCCCCAGTACTTCAGAAATTGTGCCTTTATGGCATAATACTCCTATTTGGGGTAGGTAAACTTGGACCACAGAAGTTTCACTTTCAAATGAAAAGTGAGGTCTCACTATTTCAAACAGTGAAACTCAAAAACTCAGCCAGACAGACAGCAGTGTGATATTTTGGCTTTCCATGAAATTTGGTAGCTATCCCTTTGGAGAAAATTTTACACCAACCCATAGCCTAAAAATAAAGCCGCTGAATCAACAGATTTATATCGCTTATTTTAAATACCTGGGTTTGGTTAACTGACAAGTTGAAATATCATGGTGTCCCTTGGACTACTGTGGCTATCTAGGGTCAGAGCCAACTATACAAAACTAAAACTGGCTGTGATCATTCTGATTAGTAGGCAGAACTCAAGACCATTCTCGTAAGTCTAACTATGACCCCTTAGTTGTTTCCAATGACCTGATATTTGTTTTGCTCATCAAACTGGCAGATTAAATATACCCTTCTTTGGGGTAACCAAATATAGAAACAAATTGTGGCTGATAATTGGACAGTTTGGGTCACTAATGAGTTCAGAATCTGTGTTTATTAACTGCTATATTGCTCTTTCTCACTCATAATTTTGACTATTCCATGAATCTTCTCCTAACCACTCCACTGATCTCTTGCTTATGTAATTCATTATGTTCTTATAGTTTCTCTGTGTACTTCTTGCTTCAAAGAATTGTGTATAACCTCTGGAAGGGATCATGTTTAATCTTTACATTCCTGCTCTGGCAAGTCTACCAGTAGATATCGATTGATAGATTCTGTCATATTATTTCACAGTTCAGAAAATAGAAACTTATTTTACGTTACTATGAAATATATTTATGTAAACTTTTTTAACTAGTGAAGGGATGATAATTACCTTCTGAAGCTAGGTATATTTAATATTTTTATAATTTTTTCTTTGTACCAAGTCTTATTTTTACATCTAAACAGAATAGTAATCTGATTGATTATTACTTCATCTTATTCCTGGAAAAACTACATGAAGATATGAGAATAATAAGAATTGGTAGCATTCAAACATAGTAGCAATTTTCCATAACATATTACTTTATATTTGATAGCAAAGATCCCATCTGAATTGTTTCAATTATAATATATTTATAAAAAGGGAGCTTAGTTTTCCTTGTCCTCAAAATATGCAATATATTGTCTTCATTTCAGCAACTAAAAAATAAAGCAAAACAATCACTTAACTATTTAGTCATTTCATGTCTAGTTTATTTTCAGAAAAGTGTTGTATTTGTATTGAAGTCACTCTACAAGCTTAGGCCAAATAGAACTCTTTATATATGCATCTCAATCTTTAGATTCTTAAATTTAATAACCATAAAAATTTTGTGGACTTATTTGATGTTTATAATTGTACTTTGTTTGATGATTGAAGTTTTTCAAGATAGAATATATGAATTTAAAAGGAATGTATTGTGTTTTTATTGAAATAGAGAATATATTTTCATGTTGTAAAAATTATACAGTATAGAAATATATGAAAGAACAACCATAATTCTACTAACCAAAGATAAATACTATTAACATTGCTTGATTTTTTTCCATTATTAATTCTGTACTTTTCAAACATACTGTGGAACTTTTCAGACATGTGCAAATAGAAAAATAAAGTGAAGTGCCATATACCCATCACCAAACTTCCAGTGTAATAAAACGATGGTCAATTTCATTTCATCTTTTCTCCCACCAATTTTGTCCTTACTGTACTATTTTGAAGCAAATCCATGATGATGTTGTGGGACTAAAAAGAGAGAAACTTTAAAAAAACACATGATTATTATCCGATTGTTAAAAACTTCAATTCCTAATTACATAAAGTATCAACAAATACCTTTTTCTGATTGTCTTATAGTCATTAATTATTAATTTATTATAATTTACTTGTTTAAATTGGAATCTAAGTGCTCATTCACTTGTGATCAGTTGACATATTTCAAGAATTAGTTAATCTACAGGTTCACCATCTATGTTTTTATGTAGTAGAATTAGTGTCTAATATTGCATGTTTTAGTATTTATCATCATTATCAGTGTCCACTACATTTCAACGGAAACATTATAAATTGCTGCTTAAGATTGAGAGATAATTTTTTCTTGCTGTATTCTACTTGAGTTAGCCATTCCTTTTTGGGGCACAGTTCCAGATTACAAATGATCTTGGAAAAATACTTTTGTGTATCATTTTGCCTACAAACATTATTTCTTAAAAATTCCAGTTGTGACATATTGGAGTTAAGTAATATGTATATATTTAATACTCTGGAAGGCTGGAATAGTAAGTGGCCCACTTTAATGGAAAAAGCACTTTGTTTATGATCTTTCTCTTAAGTCCTTCTTCATCTGCTCTTAGACGTTTAATTTTATAGGCTTTTTAACTAAAAAAATTGTATGTGGTTTTCGGGGAGAAGAAATAAAGGAAAGGATAGAGAAATAAAGGAAGAAGAAAGAAAGAATAAAAGAAGGGAAGGGAAGAGCCAGGCACACTGCCTCACACCTTTAATCCCAGCACCTTGGGAGGCTGAAGTGGGAAAATCACTTTACGGAGTTCTAGACCAGCCTGAGAAACATAATGAGACTCCATCTCAAAAGCAAAACAAAGCCAGTCAAGGCAGTCATGATGATCCATGCCCTGGTTACTCAGGAGGCTGAGGCAGTGGGATCCTTTGAACCCAGGTGTTCAAGGTTACAGTAAGTTTTGAAAAGGTTCAGTCATAACTATGTTATTCAATAATTGCTAGAAGGCATGATTTTAAGTTCCCTCATACTTCAAAAGGTTGAACATATATTGAATAACATAGTTATATTTTAAACCTTAACAAAATTTAAAGGTGCAGATTCAGGGAATCTTATTGGTCATGAGAACCAGAACAAAAAAAATGTTATAGAATATTTTTGTTATGTAATTAATTGTAAAGATATCTACATGTAACACTTACAGTGACTAGCATATAAGTATTTTTATCACATGGAGTTCCTTCTTTGGTGTGTACCTTCTTAATAGTTTAGTTGTTTATAATGAATACAAATATGTATTTTGCATTTTTTCTAAGTATAAATATAGAGTATACAGATTTTGAATATATGGGAAACAAGTAAATTTATATTTTATATTTGACCCATTCAAAGATAGGTTTGCTTAGTAATTCAATGTGTGATAAGATTCCATTTGAAAAGCAAGTCTGGGCAAGGTAGAGTCTATGTAGTAAAAGGTTACCTTGTTTTCTTGGACAGTATACTAAAGAACCTGTTACAATTTTTTTTTTTTTTTTGCTACAATACTTAGATCAGCTTAATAAATACTTTTAGGTAAGAATAATAAGACTACACTGGAAAATCACCTAATGTTTATTTCTATTTTAGCTAGAAAAGAGAATAGAAGGTAGGATCCACAAGTGCCTTCTAGTTTACTTACATGGCTTGCAAGTGTTATCCACTCTTTAACTCTTCTTTTTTCTATCTGTTGAAAAATGAACCACTCTAAAGGCTGCTTTAATTTGTAAACTTATCATCATAGTTTTTTTTAAAAAAATTCGGAAATTAGCAGTAGGTTAACTGGAGCTGTAAGATGGGTCATTATACCTGTCACTTTTCCCTTTTGAGGTCATTGCACCTTCATTAATGCTAACTTTATTTGGCCCATTTCTACTCCAGGATTTGCAGAATTAATGAAAATCTTACTAATACATTTATATTTGTGTTAACTATTAGAGCAATAATTGAGCAAGTCAATAAAATTGTAGCACAACTATTTTTATACATACATCAACTGAACTACTTATTTCGCATTATTAAATATTAGTTTCCATGTTAATTTTTCCTATGCTGCTATGAGCACCTGGGAAATGAGACAGTTATAAACACCTTTGGATTCTATATGTGGCCCCAGACTTGGTACATAGGTGAATTTTAGTAATCCCTTGTCAAGGAATGTTTGTTATTGTAAACTGTATTTTAAATAAGTAAATATAAGCTTACGTGCAGTTTTAAAGTAATCTGATCTTAACAGAAAATTTTATAGTATTGGTTATCTACAACCATTATAATTAAATATTATTTTAAATAAACCCTGGGAATTCAACGTGCTTAAGCCGTTGCACATTAAAGAAAGTTTTACTAGAGCTGAATTATAAGTTCAAGATTCCATTTAGTAGGTTCCCTGTAGTTCATAGTCATCCATTTTAGTGTAGTAGTTGTTTCTTGGTCTACCAACTATGGTCCTATTGCATTTGAACTGGGAAATTTAAAAGGTTATAAAAGGATTTAGCAGAAAATATATAAGTGGAATAGTATCTTAAATTCAGTAATAAGAAATTGTATAATTGTTTTAGAGGTTTAAGAAGTAACCTGAGATTTTTAGTAACATTCTGAGTTATTTCTAATTTTCTATTTTGAAAGTTCGCATATAAATTTATTTCAAGTAACCACTTATTTTTTTCCAAGCACTTGTGTGATAAATATATATAATAATATTATGTTGTAAGTAATAGCTTTGTTTTGGTTTTATGTATGTTTAAGTATAATTATTGTAATTACAGAATGTAACAGAATATCTTTTATATATTGGTAATTGTCTTTGGCAGTATGACTCCTTTCACTTAAGTTATGATTTCAAAAGATGCTAATTACCTCAGAATCAGGAAACCAGTGAAATCTAAATCAGAAACAGAAAATATTAGAAACATTGTTTAGTACAATCCTATGCTCATGAACAAGAAAAATAACAGACATAGTAATAACTATTATAATAATAGAAATAATACATATTTGGAGTACTGATGTGCAGGATCTCAGATTATTTTTAAATAAAAGTTTCATCTTTCAGTAATTATCAGTGTGAAGAAAACAGGACATTTCCGCATACAGATTCTTTTCTAGGGAACAAAACTAACTTGTCTAGAACATTAAATATAAATTTCAACCAGCCTGGTCAACAGTACAAAACCATATCTCTCTAAAAAGAAAAAGAAAAATTGGTTACATGTAGTCCAAGCTACTCAAGAGGCTGAGGTGGGAAGATCCCTTGAGTCCAGGACTTTGAGGCTGCAATGAGCTATGATTATGCTGCTGCACCCTACCCTGGGTGACAGAGCAAGACCCTGTTTCTAAAAATAAATAAGTAAATTCCTTTGTCTTAGTCCATTTTCACACTCCTGATAAAGACATACCTGAGACTGGGTGATTTATATGGAAAAAAGAATTTTAATGGATTCAGTTCCATGTGGCTGGGGAGGCCTCACGGTCATGGGAAAAGGCAAAAATTACATTTTACATAGCGGCAGACAAGAAAGCATGAGAGCAAAGTGAAAGGGAAAACTCCTTATAAAATCATCAGATCTCATGAAACTTATTCCCTACTATGAGAACAGTATAGGAGAAACCACCCCCAGGATTCAGTTATATCCCACTGGGTCCCTTCCACAACATATGAGTATTATGGGAACTAAAATTTAAGACGAGATGTGGTTGAGGACACAGCCAAACCATATTAACATTCATTCCATGGAAATATTGTAATAATTCTAGTATAAAGGAGTATTAATATTTATGAAGCATAACAATTGAGAGTGTACAACAAAATCAGATTTGAGTGGGGAACAAAACAAAGCAAAACTAAGGTAAAACAATTAATCTCCTCCCCCAAAGCTCTAGAAACATTTTAGAGCCATGGTTCTTCTGAAGATATCAGTTGAGAAGTTTATTTTTGGTAGGTTTACTCAATATTATTTGAAATTATCAGCAGGCTTCCTTCACCATTAGCAAGTAGCAGGTGCTGAGGCAGCAGCTAAATCTACTGTTTTTTTTTTTTCTTTAAATTATTTTCTATTCTGGCCTTACAAGTGTGAGAGAAATCTCTGCATTTTATAACTCAGTTGCCCATTTTACTTTCTGTTTGACACTTGTGAAAATTACTTGGTTTGGTGAAAATGAACTAAATTCATATTTCTAAAGCATAAGTTTCTGTTTTGTAACTGCAAATACATATTAGGTTTTGTATAGTATGGAAAATATATAATTTATACAAGTTTAATGTTTTTTATATTTTAAAACTTATGTAACTTTAATCTCATCAATTTTTTTCTTGAACATCACCTAGTGAGGACTGACATATGTGTTAACTTGTTTATGGTAATAACTAAAATGCAGTTAATCACAGAGATATCTATGAAATATTTTAGCAATTATTTACCATTATTTATCATAACAAAAATTAGAAATCATACACATGGAAAAAAAAATCTCATTTCTTAAAATTATTTTTTATCTTTTCATATGATCATAGTATTAACCATGCATTCCAGCATCTCTGATTGATGCTGTCAGAGATGGAGACCTCAACAGAAACAGTGGGCTGAAGTTGGTGGGTGAGGGGAGGGATGAAGTACAAGGATGTTTTCATTAAATATCCCAACTTTCACTGCTATACGGTCTTTACAACAAAAATACACAACAGCTAATCTAAAAGAAGTCTTTGGGAGAAAAAGTTAAATAAAAACAAATCTCAAAAGTATTCTCTTTGGTAAAAAAGATAAGGGGGGTGTCCCGAGGGTAGAATTAGCTATAATAATAGTTTCATTCATTCAAAAACTAGCTACTTAGTGACTACTCTATGCCAGTCACTGTACTAGACACTGACAACACAGTTACAATAGTAGAGAAATTGCTTACTCAAAAGGAACTTACATTCTAATAGAAAAAGGCTGACAAGTGACAATGTCAGTTAATGGCGTATTTCATAAAGAAAATGAAACTACTGTATGGAGATAAAGAGTGATAGAATGAGTGTTCAGGAAAGACCCCTTTAAGAAATTGCCAGGCAAATGGGATAAGCATTATGCTATGGAAACCCCATTGGGAAAGTGACATCAAAGAAAACACATGAATGAAATGAGAGAATAAGCCATTTGTACGTCTAAGGGAGAAGCTTTCCAGGGAGAGGGAACAGCAAACGGAAAGCCTGGAGGAAGGAATGTGTACACTCATTTGAGAATTAGCAAAGCAGACAGAGTTGTTGAAACAACAGTGAGAAAGACCAGAAGAGTAATGGAACTAATGTTGATAAAGCCATATCTTGTAGTGTTTTGTCGTCAAACATGTTCCGGAAGTCATTGGAGGATACTGAGCAGAAAGTGATAATCTGGTGTGTGTTTCAGAAAGAACCTTCTGAAGTTTTCATGGAAATGAGATTCTAGTTGGGCAAGAATGAAAATAGGGGACCAGTTGGAGACCAGCTTAAGAGTTCAGGCAATGTGACTAGGTTGGTAGTGGCAGAGGTGGTATGCCATATGTACAGAAAGTGAACTGTGTTTTCTTACAAGTGCACACAAAGACAAATTATTTAACATTATACATTGTGGAAAGTCTAGGAATATACTGTATCACATGTGACAATACACTGAATATGCTTGATTAATCAGAATAAATGTTACCAATTTATTCATATGAAATTACTGCTTTAATTATTTTACCCATTTTATTAAGCATTTAACAACATCATGGAAAAGAAAACAACATTTAGAACTGGTCTTCCAGTGTTAAATTGCAAGAACCTCTAGAAGTATGACAAGATGTTTCACAGACAAGGTCATGTATTATAAAAATCAGATCATTATGTTCTTTGATTTCTGAAACTTCATAAAGAAGAAAGTTTCACAACATATTCAAATTTAGAGTCATTGTGCCATTCACGAAGATATGTTTTGTTATCTAATTTTTGGTTTAAGTTTTCAGAAATTAGACCAATAATTTTTACCACTACTTTATAGGATATAATCAGTGGATTGCTATTAGCTCTGTAACTGTAAAAAGAATTAATCTGTTCTATCTAAATGGTTAGTTCAGTTGGAATTATATTATTGTACAAATAAATTTCATTTCTGTAGTAAGACTAGAAAAATGTTTCATTTAAAAATTCTGAGTGTTTTTCTTTGAAAATTTTACTAAGTTAAATTGTAACTGTACTCAGCAAACATTTACTATGCAGTTCCTTGGTGTTAAATTTTATCCAATACCTTAGGGATGTTAGATTCATTATGATCATAAAGATGAATAAGATAATTTGGAAGAGTTTCACATAGAATGATAGAATATTAAATTAATGCTTATTAATTTAATAAGATAGCTGCTGAGGTGTCTTTGTTAGATTTCCAGGGAGGGAGACTTTACCATTCCCTCAGTTTAGAGTTACATGCTTTGATTGAAGGAAATGCCTGCAGGCTTTCAAGTGTTTATACTCTCATAGGAACTGGGAGAATACAGTAACAATAATATGTACATTCAGATTTCTCATATCATATTGGTTGACTTATATGTGAAATAACAAGAAATAACACAACATAAAATACTGCTACATATTAAATTACAGGATTCAGTTTATAAGCTATGTACAAATTCACTGAGGATAAATTAATGTGGATAGAGTATTCAGGGAAGGATACACAGGTGGAAAAGAACCAGATACGTGTCTTACAGAATTTGAGTAGTAGAGAAAGAGGAATATAATTTTGGGAAGGGAAATAACAAAACCAGTAGAACACCCAAAAACAGAAATGGGTGTGATATCTTTGAATGGTTGTACAGAAAAATAGTGGGAAATGAGCATCATTAAGTCATCTTTGGAGCCATACTTTCCTTACGATCTCATGTTTCAGGTTAGCTATTCTGTTTTTGTTTTTCATTTGTTAAAAGAAAATATCACAGTACAAATTTGGTAGGCCTGTAGTGATTATGAATAGAGTTGAAAAGCCTCCAAATAATATAGCACATTTTGCCTCATAATGGACACATTAATGCTAGCTATACTATGATATTCATTTTTCTTTCCCCTTCCACCCTCCCAATCCGGGATTTTGCCATTTCAGACCCATTCCTCAAGCTGCAAACACAAGCAACATTGTTATAACACAATACTTCTGCTAACAGAGGATATAGTAAAAACAACCTGTTGTTATTTAATAATGTATAATTTATTTTTTAAAGAAATTTTAGATTTACAGATGAATTGTGCAGAAAGTAGACTTTACTGGATCCTCTCCCTTCCCATTTCCATACACATTTTCCCCAATTATTAAGTTTCCATTAGTGTGGTACATTTGTTATAGTTAATGATTTATTACAGATACATTTATGATTAAAGTACATAGTTTACATTTCAATTATCTCTTTGTGTTGCACAATTTTAATGAGTTTTGATACATGCCTAATATCACATATCCACCATTATAGCATCCTACAGAATAGTTTCACCACCCTTAAATCATTCTGTGCTCCACATAGTCAACACTCTCTCACTCCTCTTGAACCTTTGGCAACCACTGATCTTTTTACTGTCTTTACATTTTGCCTTTTCCTGGATGTCATTAATTGGAATCATAAAGTACATAGCTTTTTCAGAGGCTCTGAACTTGACCCTCTAAATTCTCTTGTGTCTTTCACTTAGCAATATGCATGCAGCTTCCCCCATGCTTTTTCATGGCTTGATAGCTCATTTATTTTCATAACTGAATAACATTACATTGTATGGCTATAATAAAGTCTGTTTATACATTAAATTTTTTATAAAATAACTGAATGTGTCTGTTTGTATCTTTTGTTTTAAATAGTTAATATCTTTTATAATTAAAAGTATTACAGTATTACATAATTTCTGTCTTTTTTTCCTCTTTCCCATTTGGAATACAATTTTTTATTTTAAGCAATGCTAAATAAATTTTAAAATTTAATGTATGACTATCCAATCCTATTGATATATTTCTACATTACAATGTTTTCGAAAAATGTAGCTTTTTAAAATATGTTATTTGAATTTTTTCTAACTTTTTACATTAGACATATTTTGCCATTTTTCAATAATACAATATATTATTACCTATAATAACCATTTTATACAATAGATCTCTTAAACCCATTTCTTCTATCTAACTGAAGTTTTATTTCCTTTGAGCAGCATCTTGCTGAACTTTCCCCCAGCCCTATAATCATCCCATCCTCTAGTAACCACCATTCTTCTCTCTCAGTCTGTGAAATTAACTTTTTAATGTTCTATATAAGAAGATAGTGGATGTAGTGTTCTCTCTACCAAAATGATAAATATGTGAGATAATACATATGTTAATTAGCTAGACTAGTCATTTCACATTGTATATGTACTTCAAAATATCATGTTGTATACAATAAGTACATAAATTTTATCTGTCAATTAAAAACTTTAAAAAGTTATCACTTTATAGCATATTTGCTTATACGGTTTATATGTGATAAAATTTTGCTTTCCATGTGCCTAGGAAAAAGGAGATTACAAAATGAAGTAACACATACATAAATTGTGCTGTGTATTTAACCCTCCAAACAGGGATAAACTACTGCTTTGTGTTGTCCACTTTTTACTGGGAGTATATTTCTTAAACTAACACTGCATTAGTCCATTCTCACACTGCTATAAAGAACTATCTGAGACTGGGTAATTTATGAAGAGAAGAGGTTCAGTAGACTCACAGTTCTCCATGCTGTATAGGGAGTGTGGTTAGAGAAGCCTCGGAAAATTTACAATCCGAGGGATTGTTAGAAGGGAGGGGAAACAAGCACCCTCCTCACAAGGCAGAGCAGGAGAGAGATGGGTGGGAAGAGGGAAGCGCTACACACTATTAAATAGCCAGGTCTTCTGAGAAACCACCTCCATGATCCAATCACCTCCTACCAGGCCCCACCTTGAATGTGTGCAGATTCAAATTCAATATGAGGCTTGGGTAAGGATATAGAGCCAAGCCATAGCAACCACTTCATTTCTGTAACAAGGTTGTTCACTTTTTCAAACAATTTTTAGTTTCTCCCTTACATCTTAGAGGAAGTGTTATCTCCTTTCTGTGAAAAATACTCCTTCTGCCTGCTTCTGCACCTGACCCTCTAAATTTTGAGAGACTGTAATCTATCAATTGCTAGAATAATTTCTATATATTTCCCTTTTCATCTGTACAAACTGTTAAATGAATGAGTGAATGAATAAATGGCTCTTCTATGATTCCATTGTTGGTTTTTGAGCTGCATGTCATGGTTATGCTCTAGGTGTAGACTCCCACAGCTTGGCTTTATACCATGGTTCCACTGTTTAATGAACTCTGTGAAAATGAACAAGTTTTCTAACTTCTCAAGGTTTCAGTTTCCTTATCTGAAAAAGGGAGGAAGAGTAAGATTGTGTAAATTGTATGGGGAATGTGACAATTCCTTTAAAGTTCTTAACATAATGCCTGTTGTACAGCAACTACATTAAAATATTAGCAATTATTATTTTTTAATTGCTATTTTCTTTGCTTTATGAATGTGAAATATGATGATGCCCTCCCCCAGAATTTTTAAAACCTTTTTTCTTCCTTTTTTTTAGAGAAATGTCTTTTTTTGTGGCTCCTATCAAAGATACTCTTTCCAAACATTTCAGTGCTCTTTCCCTGCACACCACCAACACAGGAATGCACACAAACACATACACAGAATAGTATTGTCAACAAACTTAGAAAAGTTTCTTTCTTAAGTCCCTTGACATTGACTGATAAAAGAAAACGTGGAGGACTAATTTCTTTTTTTTATGTCTTTCTCTTACTCTTGACAGTGAACATTTTGTTCTTTACTTTTTGAAAGTTTTTACGTTTATTAATAATAAAATGAGTGTAGCAATACAGCTTCTTATCATAGATGCCTTCATTATTTTAAAATATTATAATTATTTCTTACAATGTATTAGCACTTAAGTTCATCTTTGACAGATGATTATAGCATGATGAGTGAAAAGCATTACTAATTCAACGTATTTAAGCTACCGTGGAAAATTAGCGACTGTGAAAATGAAAAAACTCATTTCCTAATGCGGTTTAGGCAAGGCTGCAAGGATTTTCATTAAATAATATAAAACAAATTAGAGGCAGAGAAACAAAACTCAGAGGTAGTAAACAGCATCACACTGAGAGATGTTTTGAACAATATTTTAACTATTTAAAGACTAAAACCTTTTTTAACTATATTCTACAGTATTAAAATCAGAAAATGTCTCTTAATTCTTAGCTAAACAATTTGATGTAGTACTATTATAATTTGATGAATATATTAAGAAAACGATAATGATTATTAAATAGATTTTTAAAATTTAAAATAAATGCAATTATGAGAAGGCTAGTAGCATAATTAATGTCATGAGTGTACAATAGTTTCTTCAGTTTTTTTAATTCCATAAAGTTATTTTCCGTATCTACTTTCAATAAATGCTGATTTGCTAATCTAGAAGCACACAAATTAACATAATTGTTACTGAGACAATTAAGTGTAAAGCCTTTGTTTTATTTGATTACTGACTTTTTTCTTGTAACTAAAAGCCAGTTTTTCCTTTTTTTTTTTTTATGTTTCTGTCTACAGAAAGCTGACCTTGCAGTTGCTCCACTGGCTATTACCTATGTTCGAGAGAAGGTCATCGACTTTTCCAAGCCCTTTATGACACTTGGAATAAGTATTTTGTACCGCAAGCCCAATGGTACAAACCCAGGCGTCTTCTCCTTCCTGAATCCTCTCTCCCCTGATATCTGGATGTATATTCTGCTGGCTTACTTGGGTGTCAGTTGTGTGCTCTTTGTCATAGCCAGGTAACATGCTCACTTTTGTGATTTTTTTGGCAATTGTTACCTCATTTATCTAACTAATAATTGTCAAAAGTCACAATCAATTTTACTTTTTCTGTTCTTTATTTTCCATGGGGTGCTGAAAAATAATAAAATTTTAAGAATCACATTCATTTATTAATATGTACTTATCTGCCTTTGTGGGCAGAAAGCATGCTGGTTGTGTCAGTAAGCTATAAGTATCATAGGGTTTACTGTTTTCCTAATCAGAATCTAAAAGCTGTTTAAATCAGTATGATAAAAGGATCATTGACTCACTTTGTAGATTTCTAATGAACCAAAACCAAAATAACATGTTTGACTAACTTGAGTTAATAATTCAATTTTAAGAAAACCAAAGTGCTAAAATTTAAAAGGAGGCTTTTTAAAGGAACCAAGTCTAATTTATAATTTATATTCTAAGTATAAAAAGACTATCCTAGTATTCTATAAAATGTGTCATTTTTCTTACAGAATAAATGTCACTACAAAAAGTGCCTTATTGTCATTGACACATAGTGCATGTTTCAAATCATAGGGTCAGAAGACAAAATGCCATGTCAGGCATGGTGGCTCATGCCTATAATTCCAGCACTTTCGGAAGCCAAGATAGGATTGCCTTGAGGTCAGGAGTTTGAGACCAGTCTGATCAACATAGGGAATTCCTATCTCTATAAAAAATAAAAATTAAGAAAAAAAAATGACTAAATGAAAAAATATACATATATTTTATAATTTTATAATGACCCTTACAATCTGTGATACAGCTCAGTCTATGTTTTTGTTTTTTTTTTTTTTAATTTTTTATTGGATTTTAGGTTTTGGGGTACATGAGCAGAGCATGCAAGACAGTTGCGTAGGTACACACATGGCAGTGTGCTTTGCTATGGTATTACTTTATTTTATTCTTGGAGGTGGAAATTTGCAATTATGTTTATTTACGCCCACCTCATATCAAACTTTCAACTGATATTTCAATATGATTTAACTTACTTTTGCCTTAATTAAAAAGATTAGTATTATGCCTCAGGACTCATAACTCTTATTACTCTAATAACATGGAGTTAAGCCACATATTCATTATATCCTTTAAATTTTTATACTTTTTCGAATATCAAAAAAATAATTCTTAATTAAAAATCAATTAGAATTCTACATATAATTTTTGTGGTGATAAAAATACCTATAATATATATATATATATATATATATATATATATATATATATATGTTTTTGTGCTGTATAATCAAAATTAAATATGCAGTGTCTTTTCAATTATATTACATGGATTCTTTGGATACATTTATCAGTAAGGGTATTTGTGAGGAATTGAATTGATTTTTCAATAAGGAATTAAACATATTTTTTCCAGTGAAATAATGTTTTTCTTTTCTGGCCATAAAAAGTTTAGTTCATTCAGTTAAAAAATGAATAAAATCAATTAGAAGTAGCATAACATTTTTATATATTTCCACACTGATAATTTTTAAATATATTTACATGTAATAATTGTACAAATACATCATTTTTACCCAATTAGTTAAATATTAAGAATTGTGTTCTTCAGATAATTATCGTTTGCATTTGCCTAAAATTATGTATTGGAAGCCTATCACCATATAGGATGTGAAGCTGTACAGTAGAACCTATTAACGTTTTATGTGACTTTTGGGGTTCTCCCCACAGTAATGAGAATTTGGAATGTGAAGTTCCTAAACTTTTAGCTCCAGCTTTTTCTATATTCTGTGAAAATGAAACAGCTTCTCATTTTTTAGCATCTTTGGACCAATTACATCTTTTTTTTATAGTGACAGATACAGCTACTCTATTTTATGTGTTCAGAGAAATAAGTTGAGAGTTTCAGATTAAGTAATTCCATGGCTAGAAAACTCTTATTCAGCTCACAAGCCAAACAGAAAAATAAATACTCCAAAATATTAAAAAAGTCTTCCTAATGTTTGCATGTACCTTTATTCTTCTTAAGTAAACAAATTTCCCAGGAGGATATAAATAAAGCCTAGAGGAAAGTGTCATGAGACAACTTTGAGGCAACTTTGTGGGCATTAATCAAGCTGAATTAGGTCTAACAATACTTTTCTGGAGATCTTGAAAAGAGACTCTTGGGTTACTTGAAATTTGTATTAGGAATTTTAGTTATTTCTAATTTTCCAGACCCACAGCTTTTAAAGTTAGATTCAAAGCAAATACTAAAATATCTGGATTCCTTTGCAGCTTAAAAAAGTACATTTGCAAATAGAGGCATGTGGATGAATATGCATTTATCTAACTTTTCAAAATATTTCTATAACTCACTTGATAAACCATTGTAGTATCTGTATAACTATGGTAATCTATACTGATTTTACATGAAAGAAATATAACTATGTTATTCTATATGAGAACATAAAGTCAGCTAATGTACCATTTTTTTTACTGCTACTGCTTTTATATTTTGAAATGTTACTGTTATATTTTGTCATTGGTTATTAAGTAAACTGATATGAAAATGATATTATTTCAGCTTCTTTAACAATTTCAAAACAAATTGACAAATTGCCTCATACACTAAAAATAAAGTGTAAAATCTTCATTTATGGGTAAATTAATAGATATTCCATTAAGTAATAAACAATGTTAGATATATTCTGTAAAATATAATATTAGAGATTCTTGGTAAAGTAACACAGAAGAATATTTTCTCAGAATATTTTGTTCAATTTTCAATCTTAAAATAATTTTGTATTGAATATTTCTAAATTTGAAATAATATAACACTGAAAAATAAGATTAAAAGCAAAGTCCAAATATAGTTGATTTAAATTTCAGATACTAAACATCCAAAATCAAACAAATTTGTTTAATTCAAATCTACTCTGACATAGTATTGAACTCTTTTACTAGGAAAGAAGTTGTGATGTGCAAAGGCAAATAAAATGTTGTAGTTTTAGTTGTATAATTTAATTGCCTTTGCAATTTAAATGGAATTGCTATGTGTTAGAATTTAAAATACACTTACCTTAATGCTACTTTTAGCACTTTTATTTTTCCTATCAATAAACATTATGTCTTAGGACATATAGAGGTCACTGATGTACTCATTGACATCATTGTTGATGTAAAAACTAATATGGCATTTTTTAATGTATATTATTTATCTCCATAACAATTATAGAGAAAAAAAGATTATGTTTCAAAAAAATTCTTAAATATATGTTTGATTTTCATTGAAAATCACACAATGGTCTAAAATAACTACCACTTTAATAACAGAATTCATATTTATTACCAGAAGTAACTTAATATTAACTTATAGGGAATTAAGTAATATTTAGGAATAAAAACCTTTATCTCAAATCTAAATTATAATGAGTGATTTATGTATTGTCAAAATTTCTCAGCATTATTAGTTTTATTTTGGGTCATTGTCTCATATTGTTCCTGTTATTATTACAATTAACCTTTTATATCTTCTTAACTACTAAAGCACTTCTTCAATTTGTTTTCTGTTTCCTCATTTGTTTAATTATTCTATCAACTACTCACTCAATTAGTCAAATATTTTTTGAGCTTCTAGTAAGCACTAATTGGATCCCATAAAATATTAAAATTTATCTCTCATTCATTTATTTATTCAATAATATCTATTGGCTACCCATAAGTACTAGGAGTTGTGCTAAATGCTTGAGTCCCAGAATAAACCCAACTGAATATGTTATTTTCATTAACAACTCACAATCAGTGCATATTTCTGGCAATAATAACTATTGCCCTTGAATATTTATGAAAATATTTAAATCATCCCAAATTCTGTATGAATGCCATGTATTTAAATATGTTTTTCTAAAAAATAACTTGTAATATATATTTTGCTAGAGAGAAATATACAATTATGAAGGAAATAGGCATGAGGAAGACTGTTAACTTGTCATTAGACTGCTAGATTAGAAGCTTATAGAATATCTGCTCTACTATCATGCTAATAATTTTATGACAAATTAAGATCTAATAATTATTATCATTTAAGTTTTTAAAATTGGATTTAAAACTAAATTATTTTGGCAATGCTTTTGAAATTTTCCCTTCATTCTTATACTTAAGAAAAATCATCTAAGAATACCTAACAAATGTTTTAAATGTATTTAACCAATACTAAGAAGGAGATGTATGGTGTTAGTTTTTATATTCATATAGTTTTATGTTTTATTATCTCCTGTAAGCAGTTGTATTATTATTTATAGCATAATGACATAATCAGCATGCTTATCTGAATTAGCTCAGAACGCTTATTCAAGAGTAAGGATTAGCCTTGGATAGAGCATTGTAGACATAGAATGACCTTATTCCAAGTATTCTAGCCGTAGCTCTTTGCTGACAGAAGATTAGGAAGAAATCTTGTCCATGATGGGTTCATACTTACTCATGTGTTCCCCTAAATGTTTTTCCCTCCTTTTCTTTCTCTTTTCCTTTGACGTAGGTATATAATTACAGAGATGGCAGTCAGTCATATAAAAAGTCTGGTTAGGGCACTCACCCCTTACACTAATAATAAAATATATTTTTCACCTTGCTTCAAATATTTATTTAATTAAACTAAAGCTATTATTGATATAATAGCTTTTATAAAATGAGTCAATTAAAATTCCTGTATATGTTAGATTTTTTTTTTCCTGTTAACCATAGATATCTCCAAGAAAATTGAGCTGTTCTGAAATTCAATATGTAAACTTTGGTCTTGGGTTCTTAACAGTTTGATGTACAGAGATAAAAAACTGAAGACCAAACCTAAAAGGAAAGAATAATGGTACACACTTATCTCTCCAACAGGATTGATGTAACCTTGCTAAATTATTCACTAAGTCTTCAGGAATAGTGCATATTTTATTCTGAAATTGGCATTTTAAAATAAAATACAAATAAAATTTGGAGAATAAAATTACTGTACCAAATTTTGCAATATGAATATATTACATAAAAATTCATTAGGTTATTTAAATGAACAAATTATTTTGGTCAAATACAGGAGAAAGTGTAAAGGAAGCCAAACAATGTTCATATTAAATAATCTGGACTTCTTAGCTGGAATAGTAAATCAAAGAATATTCAATGTGTTGCAACATAACAGTTTTCTAAGTTAAAAGGAATATAGGAATTTCTTATGCATTAATGTATATAATTGCCTTGAATTATTTTTAGAGTATTAGAATATTATCTATTATATTAGTGGATTAGCAGGAGGGGATGGACTCCCCAGAATCTGCTCAGTGGTTTATTATTTACAGTGACCATCAAGACTGACTTGACATATATTTTGGCTCTAATATGATCTGTTGTCACAAGATGACAAGGCTATTGCCTTACTGAAAGTCCTTATACTTTAAAAAATATTCTGTATTTCTCTTGGAGCACAGAGGTTAAGGTGTTCTAAACATAGTGTTTTTGGTGGTTTAACTGACTTTAGAAAACTGTATCCAAAGTGCTTGCATTAACAGCTTTGATGTCAGCTCTGGACTAGTGTGCAATAGCTTTTATATTTCTGTCACAGTGATGGGTGACATTTAATGCACAGTTAAGGGCAACAATGAAGCATTATGCACTTAAAAATAGATAACTATTTTTGTGGGATGTTCAGTGTTAAACTAATCCAATGTCAAAACGACTGTTGTCACATTAAAATGAAATGCAAATTTTGTTGTTTGCCTTTGCCACCAACTTGCCAACTTTTGGCTTAAAAAAAGCTATTTCAATTTTACCTTCCCATAACATAACTTTAGATATATTTTACTTTTTTAATGTCTTTTTTTTACTTAAATAAATTGCAGAAGAGCCTATTTGTTATTCTTCTTCCCACTTAGCAATTTTCCTAAAATTTACTGAAAGTTTGGTTTTAAATAAATGCTCTTCTGCTAATATGCCTGTCACCTATGAAAGAGATTGTTAAAATTGATTATATATTAACAAATATTTATCTAAATTATGGACCT
This sequence comes from Callithrix jacchus, assembly GCF_049354715.1. Lineage (NCBI taxonomy): Eukaryota > Metazoa > Chordata > Mammalia > Primates > Cebidae > Callithrix > Callithrix jacchus. The sequence continues at coordinate 108,028,350 of NC_133505.1, forward strand.
AAAAGTCAACATTGATGAAAATTAAATGCATTTTCAAACTATGGATTAAACTATTTCCATAGGAGATGAGGCTACTTCTGCATAAAATAGTGTTTTTTAAAGTATTATTTTATGATAGAATGTACCTCTTTGTTTTCAGTAGTTCCAGTATTGTTTATGGTTGCAAGTACATGTGGAGTCACCAACCCAGAAAAAATTATTAGTTTGTATCATTAGTAGAACCAAAGTAGTTGAATCAATGACTTGTTTTCAGTTGTGTAAATATGATACCTAGCTAAATGAGGCAGGAGATCTTGACTGTAAGTATCCACCTGGGACAAAGAAGATAATTTAATCTTCAGAGGAGAAATAAAACATATTTTCCACCTCTTAGTTTTTAAATTACGCTGGACATTTACAGGCATAAAATATTTGAGAAAAATATTGGTAAGACAAAAACAATTTAAAATTAATGTTCTTTTTTTGTAATTTTCTATAATCAAAGGCTAGTTGGCATTTTTTAAGGATAACATGCTTATTTAATTTTTAGAAGTTTCTACATCAATCTACAAATTATTTTTTCACATAAACATGATTTTTTATTGTTAGACCAAATTTAACTATAAATGCAAGAGCAGAAATTTGATAGCATATCTTTATTTTTCAAATTTTATGGATAAATTATTGACCTCTAAATCCTTCTTTGCCTCCATCACCAGAATTGAAGACTCCTGGCAGTAAAAAGACTGCCTGTTTCTAGTCATTTTAAGTGTTTCCACTCAATAAACAGCTTGGTCAATGAGCTTCTGAGAACTATGTTCATTCTGATGATGACTGGTTTCCATTTAGAAGTTTTCTAATGTGATTTACTAGCTCAGTAATCACAAAATTTAATTATAGTAATTTATAGTTTATGGGGTGACATGAAGAAACTCAGAGTGCTGAAACTTGAAGTTCATCACTTATTAAATTATTATATTTGCTGGCAAAAAATGATGCCTCTGTTCTTAATGACTCCTTTATGGAACATGTAATTGTGTTTTACACACAAATACACACACCCATGCACACACATCTGATAAGAAGCAGCACACTTATAAAAAATTATTTTTTTTTGAAGATTTGGAAAATGGGGTGTAGTGGGTTCTTTGGCAGTTACCGCTATGTCTTTTATACATTTCTCATTAGCTAATTCAAGCTGAGAAGCTAATAGGACAAGAACAATACTGGTTTATCTTCCCCTTTATTTGTTCTTTTTTTTTTTTTGACCAGAATAAATAAATTTTTGAGGTATCTTTTAAGAACCAAGATAGGGAGAAGCAAGCATTTTTTAATCAAGTGATATTCTTTTATGTTTTGTTGTTTCTAGATAATAACATTTTTCATAGCTTCAAAATATTGTGAATTACTTGTAAGAATCTACTTCAATGACTGGTCTGTGGTATTTCTCAAAACAAAATTTCATGTCTGTTTTCTATAGCCACTCGAAAAAATTGTGCCCTTGATCTTTTTGGGAGGTTTCAGTCAACTTAAGAAAGGTCTTCTCATTCTGAAACAACTATTCCAGGAAAATCAGTGGCTTTTAAAATTTTCAATTTTTTTAATGAAATATTTTAATTGGCCATGTCTAGTCAAGACAGGCGAAAGCTTTTAAATTAACATATACCGTGAAACAGTGGAGTCTGTGCAGGAAGCCAGGGAAATAAAGATAATGAGGAAGTAAAGAATTGTTTACAATTTTTTTCTTTCATTCTCTATGTCTTAATGATTAAGAGTACTATGCTCATAAAAAGGTAATTGTCTTGAGAAATTTAGACAAATAGGTCTTTTTATAAATGTGAAACATGACACTTAAATTAGGTACAATTTTTGGGGAGGATAAAATTGTCCTTTTGCTGTAAAGTATTTGGTGTAAAAGTCCTTTCAAATGGATGTTACTCTATATAGTCTTGTACTAGAGTGGCGGGTCAGGTAAGGGAAACTATCGAGAGAGAAAAAGAAGAAATAGCCAGGTTATATTTGAGAACTATAAAGAGATTCATTTATTACCTTTTTAAAAATTTGTAACTGTGTGTTTTTATGATTTGATTTAAGGAGTAAATACATATATATCAGCCCCAAGCCCCTCACCCTCACTACAAGTGAGATTAGAGATGTTTTCTCTTTGTTTAATGGTATCATTGTAACACCCTTTTAATTTTAACTTATTAGGGGGAGGAATGTGGCTCTAAAGAAAAAAATAAATTTAGAAGAAAAGAGAAAACATATTTAGAAAAGGTGCTTGTATCACTTATTTATTTTGCCTGTCATGTTAACTTTACCTTCTAGTTTTTCTTTCCAAAATTTTAGAAAACAGAGCTTATTTTTTTAAAAAAATTGAAAGAATGCTCTATTAAATCTTTTTACGACATGTTAATAGTATACTGTTTTACAGTAATATAATTCCTTGAAAAAATTTCCTTAGCTACACTTAAGAAGTATGTCTTTCTCTTTAGACTGCAAATAAGAAAGCTTAAAAACTATTTCTAATCAACTGGGCAACTAGACAGGAGACATTAGCAAGCAAAACATGTAGATTTGCTTTATAAACCTAGTCTCTGGAAATGCTAATTATTTTTCCCTGAAAATTATTAGCTGCATGTGTTAAAAAAATAAAACAACATTGTGAGCTTTTCAAAGATCCAGGTGTGATTAGTATTGTTTTGATTTTTTTTTCATAATTTATGGTTATGAGAGAAATAACAATATTAAAATGTATGGACAAAATTTTAGTGACAATTTATAACTTTCTTTATACTGAGTAAAACAATGCACTCTATCCAAATAATTAATGAGTAGGAGATATAGTGTCATCAACCTGTGTAACTTCATTCATTAAAGCATGTCACAACACCTTAATTGCTATAATTTTTTACATTCCATTACATAATTACATCATTCAAGGTTAACTGTTTTCATATCAATCCTGTTGGGTATACATGTAGAGAGAGGTTTTTTTTTTTTTTTTTTTTTTTTTAAGAACAAATATGATGGCTCTCCTAAATAGTAATGGGAATTTCAATATCTTTGGATAGAAATATCTTGCTTGATCTATTGTGTACATAAATATAATTGTAAACAAATGACAATGCAAACTATTCTATTAACTTGTAATACCTATAGTTTTAATTATTTCTAGTTAGCTCTTGCATAATAAGGGAGACTATGAAAATATAAAATTTTATCTCTAAGAAACTTATTGATTTTATACTAATTTTTGAAATTTTGTTTGGAAGCCCAGAAATTCACCTTCCATTCCTAATGATAAAATAATCTAATTATGAAGTTATTACATATATCTGCATTTTAAAACTGTAATGATTATTTTGTTTTATTTAATGAATATTTATTGAAACAGACTTTTAGTTTTAATACCTTCTAACCTATATAAAAGGTGATTTTTTTCTTTCCCCGCTTGGATATAACATAGTTTCCTGCTATTCTTTATGAGAGATGTTTAATCCTAAATTAATTACTTTCAAACTTTTTGCATTCTCATGGGCTCCTGACTACACCTGAGATTATAAAATGAGATGAATGCATTTTCAATAAATTTTAAATGGATAAAATTAATATTTGAAGCAAAGGTGAAATTGTAGGTTTTGAATGTTACTGGCATGATAAACATTATACACAGAATAGGGCTACAACTGTCATCTAAGTTGGTTCAGAATATGCACCTGAATATTATTTTAACATAATAAAATTAGGTAAGTGTTTCCCTGCTTCCCTTACTATTATTGGTATCAAGAATGGGGGGTGCCGGGAGGTGTATTTCAGTATAAGTTTAGCAATTCACTAGACTGAAGATATGTTTTGAAAACTGGTATTAATCTAGTAATTTTACAAAACAAGAAACATTAAAAATGGAGGAAATTTTGCATATATATGGACATGCAAGAATGAGATTCACACTTAGATAAATGTGCATTGATTTTAAAATGTTGATATTACTTCTTCAATTTTCAATTAGAGCTTCAATATTTTAAATTAGGAAGATATTTAAAATAATATTTTAAATCAACCACCTGATAAGAATTTAAAAATATTTATTTTGATATTTTAGTTGAAAACCAAATTAATAAATGATTTCCAAACATACTTCAGTTGGTTTAGATAGTAAACTGTATATAGAATGCACAACTACAATTTAAAAATATTTTATTAATTTTTTGGATGCAATAGAGTGTCTATATTTTCAAAAGATATTTTCAATTTATTTAGTGGAAAAATAGAAAACCCGCAAGTCATTAAGCTTTGTGAAAGCGGCTATAAAAATTATTTTTATCGATAAAATTTCTAGTAAAAAAGAAAACCTTATGCGCTTTGTATCTTTATGGTAGTTGAAGATTGCTATTTTTGTGTCATCCAGATAGTTGCATATTAGTTATGTCAATTTAAGTGGCCAGATGATTTTAGCCTTTCCAATGCTAGTTTCAGGTTCTTGTTGGTAAAATCATTTACTTACTGAATTACTGAATGTTCTTTTTTCTTTTTTTTTTAAAGCATAGTTTGTTTTATTTTTATTATTAGAATCCACTTGACTTTCTGACTGATCTGAGAACAGTCTGCCCAGAGCCTTTTAATTCTGGACTTACTGCTATTAAAATCTTTAGCAAGTTTATACTGCAAGCTAAACACTTGCTTTTGACCTGTGATTATTTCAAACGTAAATCACCTTCATAGTTCTATTAAAATAACTACTTTTTAAGTTTGGTATTTTATTTGCAAATAGCTATATTGGTAAGAAATAATTTTTTATAAGACAAACCTATGTTTTCTTATGTATATGTGAGCCATTTTCCTAATTATTCCCAATTTAAAGCCACTCTTAATTTGATTGAACAATTGGGTGTTTTAGGAAAAAAAATGCTATTAATAGCCAGCTAATGAAACTACATGATAGCTATTGTATGTTAAAAAATAGACTCTACTTTTTAATGTATAATTAGTTTTCATTTTACTTTGACATTTGTAAAATTGTGTGAATTTATGGCAATTAATATTATGACTCAGAAGTCTTACTATAAAATGATCATTAGATGATTATAATAACTTATAATTCCATAACAATTTCATAAAATAATAATCTCATAACACAAGGAATAACCTCAGCTACATTAAATAAATAAACTGAAATGCAGTATACCATTATAGCTTTATTTAAGTAAAAAGGATAGGACATAAGGATCTGTAATCAGCTTATTGAGGTAGTTAATTTCCTAAGCAAATATAAATTTTAAGTGGAAGTTAGAAGTTATAAATTCTAAAGATGCTTATTACTTTATTGTTCTTAGTTATCCATTTAAGAATAAATTATATTTGTTTTTCTTCAAAATTATATATTGAAAAAATTGACCACCATTTAAATTTGTTTTCACTAACATATTACAAATCAGTGGAACTGATTATTGTTATCATTTCACTAAGCCTTTCCAATTCATTTGGATCTACTGAATAATACATTTCATAGCATGTTATTACAATGTTATATGCAGAAATCCTTCTACTTCACTGTGTACATCTGGTAACTTTCTGGTACTAACACTACCAATTAAATAGGGTCAAGGGTAATTCATGCATCATCTATAAAATTTGCTTAAAAATTTAACATAAATGATATGTATTGTTCAGTGATGTGATGATAGTTGTTTGATAATTGGCTATGGCAGTGAAAGAGGCTTTAGTGTGTAGCATTTGCCAATTTTCATGGTTTAAATATCCCCACTCTAACAAACATCAGACTGCCAATGAGGAGGGTCACCGAATGCAGACTTGGGAAAATAGATGCAAAATTGGCTTTTGCAAGCCAGAATGAACAGGCCTTGGGATACCACTAATATGTAACATGTTCAAGAGAAAGGGGAAATCAATAGGCTGTAAAAATGAATTGCAGGTAGTTCAGGTGGAATGTATTTATATACAGATATGCAGAATGTATGAAAAAGGATATGTGGAAGATAATGACAAGGTTGTAGAGCCTCGAAAGCAAAAGTAAAAATTTAGGTTTTTATTAAGACAATTAGAACCTCTGAAGCAATTCTAAACTTAAATGAAAACTTCTCCTCTTGCTGATGAAAAAAATCTTACACCTACATGATTAGCATAACATTTTTGAGTTAACTGCATATAAACATACCTATGGACAAGAGAAATTAAACCAGGTAAACTTTAGCTATGTGATGTTTTCAGGGAATGAGTCATTGTGAATATTGACAATTTCTTAGTTATTGAGTGTCAGTACTAAATTACAAAAAGTTAACTCTTTACGTGGAAAATGTATTAACCATGACATATTTTTTCTGCTTATAATTTTTCATCAAAAATTCTAAAAGAAAAAACTTTTTAAGATCATTTATTAGCAATATTATAAACATCAATTATTTTTCTTTGAAAGTTCAGTAATAGCTTCAGAGCCTGTATTAGAAGAAATAGGTTCCATTGTGGGTAATAAGAAACTTGACCATGTTGTTTAAATAAATACTGGATGTGTGTTCTTAGTCTCAAATTAGAGGAGACAAAATTGAAACAGAGGCTGAAAGGTATTATCTGCTACATCATTCTTAGAGACTTTTATCCTCATGGTTACAAGATATCCATTGAAATGCCAGGCATTGTACCTGTATATCAAGCTACAAAGAAGGGAGAAAAGAGAAGAGCAACCTACAAAAGTTTTCATCTTTTTATTTAGGAAGGAGATGCTTCCTCTATATATATCTTATTAACTAGAATTATTTTGCTTAGATATCCCTAGCTGCAAGAGAGGCTGAAGACATGACTTTCTTTTCTCTGAGCATACTGCCACTTCAGTTCTTTTGTAAGAAAACTTTTATTATTGGGTATGTAATTAGCAGCAGCTACCATAGGCATTTATTGAATTATGAAGTAATGATTCATCACCCATGCAATTCTCTCAAAATTTTTATTTCAAGTGTTCATTTCTGAAATTTTCTTTTTCCTTCTTTATCATCCGTTGTCAGAATGCCTGTCTCTAAGCAGGATGACTACTCCCTTCTTTTTGTTACTTTAAGCCATCATTTTCTTTAAAACAAATTAAGGAAACATTAAAAGTATATGAACAGTAAGTGCAAATATTTCATGTCTTAAAGGTCTGTTTATGTTCTTTCTGGTTCTGGCTTATATTGTTGAAATATGAATTTGCTGAACTAGTTTTATGTAAGAAACAGTAATCATTACTCTAATATTTTAAGTGATGCTATCAAAATGTAAATTTTTAATATTGTAGAAAATAACTGATTTATTTTGATGTGGCGTATTCCAATACATCAATATTTTTCCCAACTTTTCTACAGCCATGAAGAAGTTGGGGCAAAAAAAAAAGTTGTTAAATGTGATACCCTTCATAATGCCCATGCGGTATAAATGTATCATAACATATTTTAGGACAGTTTTTACAAATGATCAGATGCTAAGCTGTTTCTAGGGGGAAAAAATTTTCTATGATAAATAAGGTCAGGAGAACCGTGTAGTAGAGTTTTCTTTTAGGAATTCACTATTAACAAGTTTAAGGCTCTGAAAATTCTTGCAATAAAGAAATGTGATTAGGTTTGTTTAACTCAGCATTGCCCCAACACTTAGCCATGGGGCCTTCTCTCTCTCTCTCTCTGTTAATCTATTATCTCTAATTTTATGTTCTCTATTATCAGTTAACCTTTTGAATCAAAGGTGTGAAGCATTACTTTGGCATATAAGTTCATTTCAGTTTTTTATCTTCATCATACACATTCTATATAGATTAAATCACTTGTAACAAGATTAAGCATCCATTCTCCTGATTCCTCTTGGAATTATTAACAGTGCTCATTTTGCTGATGTACATAAAAGCATAAGATTGTGTCACATCTATTCAAGTGACAGTTCATGACTTCATAGTACTTGAATATAGTTAACACTTTAAAGTTTTTAAAAAATTCACTGAAAAAATATTATTGCTTTAATTTTTAATATCTTTTAAGAAAGTACATACAATAAATACATAAATTTACATTTAATTATGATATTTAAGAAATTTAACTTTATTTAAAAATTGCTGGTCTTAGGACAACTTGTTAGTACTTATTTGTGAACTTGGTCAGAAAATCAAGTTTTGTTATTCATCGAAAAAGATAATCATTGGATATTTAATAATATATTTTCTAAATGCATTAAAATTTATGAAATAATTAGAAAGTTGGGGGAAAAAACCCCACAACCTAGCAAACAAGCTTTTTCTATACTGTCATATCATAATTTGTAAGCAAATATGATTAATGTAAATTCTAATTTTATTAGTATTACTACCTTCTGTTTTAAAGGATGTTAGAAAGTATGTTAGAAAACAGTTGATAATTTATTTTGTGTTTATTGCAAGAATGAAGTTAGTTATCTATTCTTTATAAATGATCAGTACTCAAGGTGGATTATGTAGATTTTAATTGCATCCACAGTTTTGAAACTATACATTTTTTAAGGTTGTAATCTTTTGTTAGAGTCCTATTAGTCTAGCTTATGACAGACACAGTACCAAACAGAACTAGAAGGAGGTAATTGTATTTTAAATTCCATTTATGTCTTAGACAACACATGATAACTATGAATGTTCTACCACTTTTGGAATACAAGTACATGGTACAAAAAAAAAACGAAAGGAGAAGTAATGAATTCAGCTCATATGTGAGTCTAGAGTGTCTGAAACTTGACTGTAGTGATATTAAAATGGCCTGGTTAGAGACAACTAGTAATTATTATCTACATCCTTCCAGTTTGCTCATCTTGTGTAGGTTGGACAGGTAGCAATTTTGAATGTCTCATCTTAAAATGGATTCAATTATCAAAGGATTATATGGTCCATCCTGAGAGGCATTCACTCATTTTAATCTTGCTTTGCAGCCTTCTGACACCTCTTATACAATCTTGTTTATAGTTAATGGGAAGTGTTATAGCTTAAGTCTTAGCTTAGTCCAAATAAAATATGTTGTTAGACAAAAGCTTCATAAATAGCAGTTATTCTTTCTCAAGTTTGATGAAGTGTTGTTTCTTAAAGTTAATAAAGGTATATTATTGATTTAGTTTATGATCATAACACACAAAACAGTATGTATCCAAATATTAAACCCATTATTATAATTTATAGCTACATTGAGATTGTATAAATTCATATTCCATCCTAAACATTAATGAACTTTGTTTTCATTTAGTGATATTTTATCACCTGAATACTATTACTCCTACATCTATCAATCGTCCACCTACCTAATTCTATACATCCATCCATCAGTTTATTAATGAATATTAGCATATAAATCACAATGTGCAAAATTTATTTTTTATGTCCCTCTCACTCATAATTTCTAATATGTATTTATTTGAAATAACCTGCCAGTCACAATACTTACTCTTTCAGAAATAAAATGTGAAATTCATATTTATTATTTGATTAAATGGCTTAGTACTTCATGAGACAATGATGATTTCATGGAGAAATATTTTGGATAATAAAAGTAGTTTTTACTAGAGCAACTAAAGTAAATATACTGTAGTTTAATACACAACTAAAAATAATTTGATTTTCTTAAATATTAAAGTACATTCAGATATTTTGTTGTATAATAAATCATATATAAAATATTTCAAAAATTCAAATAATTGAGAGAAATTATTAATGTTCTACTTTTGGAATACATGTACTATAGTACAAAAAGCTAGAAAATAAATATTGAAATCATCTTGTATGTGAGCCTAGAGTATTTAAACTTTGCCTGTAGTGATATTAAAATGGCCTGTCGAGAGACAATTAGCAATTTCTCTTTTCATTTTTGACAGAGGTATTTTGAAGGACTTGTGTGTGAGAGAATTTTCTGCAGATTATTAAAGTTTTTTGAATTATAACTATAAAGCAAGGTGTGTGTGTGTGTGTGTGTGTGTGTGTGTGTGTGTGTATGTTTAAACTTTGGGATAAAGACTATAAACTCCAGAGACTTAAAACCATTTACTCCCAAATTTTTAAGTACCCTCTCACTAAGAAGTGTGGAGAGATGCAAATGTAATGCATGTTCTGTCTGAATGAGTGATTTAAAATTTAATATTGGAAAAGGACAAATGTACCTAGGAAGGGACCAGTTAGTAATAAATTAGTACACCTGAAGACAGCAATCTAAAAGGCATAACAGGTGAGGTAGCATTCCAGAAAAGCACGAAATCTGAAAGCAAGCTCAAGAAGTTAATAAGTATGGATGGCCCTTCAGTGTTGAGCATTCCCTCCAGAGGATATCATCCTAATGATATATTTGTCTATAACGTATCTAAAACAATATAATAGAGTACAACAAATAGCAGTTTCGTTTGTAGTTTCTGCTTCTATTAATCACCTGTTATCTACCTGAGATTTGATTTACTGACCTCATAAATATTAGTCCTCACTAGAGTGTGGTAGCACAGCAAATGACAATGAATTGTTTTTAATTGCTGTTTTCCCTCATACGTTATTTTACAAACTGAGCACTTGTTGCATAGTTCAACTTTTGTATGAAAGCGTGAAGCATTATAATAGCATGGTAAAAACTAAAATATTAAAGTTATTGCTAACAGTTACTCAGAGATTTGCAGTATAAAGCTAATGAAATTGCTGAATGTAATTCTGAAAATCTTCTGGACATTATATTTTGAAAGCAGAGGTATAAAGAAATATGTCAACTATACAGCATGTTAAGGAATACATATTAGATATATAACATTTAAATAAGACATTGGGACATAGGTATCTTATTTTCTAATACTAAGTCTTAAGTTATTGAAAAACTTTTAAATAGACCAAATTAGATTAGTTGAATGACCAGAATGGTTTATAAACCTCATCTGAATGCTTTAAGACATTTAGGGAAACTGAATTAATTGTTAAAAATGATAAATAGCATTTCAAATAAAATAAACCTATGGAGTTCTAGGCCCCTATCTGATTTTTTAAAAAGTTGATTATATCATTATTGGAAGTTCATGCTTAAATGAAGAAACTGAAATTTAAAGAAATAAAGTGAGCTAACAAGAATCCATATTTAATCATAGAACTGGAGCCCGAGTGGTGACAGCATGCAGTGACCACAGCACCAAGGCAAAATGTAGCCACCCATTAACAGAATTTCACTTTCACAATTAGCAATAACGTTCAAAGTTTAAAGTCTTGAACATGCAGGTCTTTAACACTCATAGCTAGAATTGCGTTTTGCAGTTTTTAAAAGGAATATGTTTCTTCATAATATTTAATGTTACTTTAGATATTAGGTTATTCTTTTTCATCTTTTTTCTTTCTTCTTTTAGAAGATCTTAAAATGGTTTTAATCTGTAAAATATGACTACAGCATAAACTTTAGAGTTCTATCAGCTATATAGTATTCAGCAATATGCTACACTTTAGTTTTTCACTTAGTTCCTCATCTACCCTTTAAGACATTAAGTAGACGCTAATCTTTGAACATTCCCTCACTGTTTTACAGGGTCATTGGAATTTTCTTCCTCCTCTCCCCTTTCCTCTTCCTCCTCCTTCTTCATCTTCTGTTAGAATAGAGGGCACATTTCCAAATATCCCCTTTCATTCTCTTTGTATTGTTTCTGCAGTTAATAGTAGGAGCTTTTCAGGAAGATTTGGCCTCTTTTCTTTCAGTCCTTCATTGTTCTGTCCAAGCTGCCATTGGTAGAGATTAAATTTAGAAGAAAAAATTATTATATTGTATTTGGTTGCTTTAAAATATAAATAAAAATTTGATTGGATAAAAAGCCAAAACCCATCGGTGTGCTGTATCCAGAATAAAAAAAAAAATCTGAAGCTAGTCTAGATTCAATAAAAAAATTGTTGTCATTTTATTATGTGCAGATATTAAGTTGGTGCAAAAATAATTATAGCTTTGCCAAAAGTACATTAAAATTAATGGCAAAAAACCCAATTACTTTTACACCAGCCTAATATTTTCATATTCCAGTATTTATTAAATAAGGCCTTTATTATCCTTCTTGCAGTTTAGATAACATGTGAATGTTTATATCTAAGGAAATTTGAAGGAGGTAAGATTTTTGTTTTAGTCAATTTACCTATTTCTTGATTATTATCTCTTTTCAGTACATAACAGATAAATATGTTTGCCCATACTTCTACATTTATGTGAAACATTTAGGACCTATAAGTTTATATAATAGAAAAGATCCATTGAAGAGAGAGTAAATAAATAATAGAACTTATGAGAAATCATAATTATATAAAATATAGGCTAATTTATTAAATTTGCTGTCTTTCAATTAATAAATTTGTAAAGTATAATATTTTTAACAAATGAGTACATATGTTCAAGTAAAAATATTTCTATGAAAAGACAGATAAGATATGAGAATAAAAATGGAGATGTGCTGTTCATAGAAAGTAGCACATACAGACAAACTAAGGCAAGTGAAATAATCATATTGAGAACATTAGAAATTTGTTATGGAATGACAAAGTGTTTTTATGTTCCTCCTTTGTTTTATACATAAGATAACTGAGGAATTGAGTGGTTGAAATATATACTAGAGATCACACAGTCAAAGGTACAAGAGGACTAGATATAGGGCTCTCAACTAGTATAGAAGTTACAATATTCTCTTCAAAAAAATAATTTTAAACAGTGATTGAAATTATTAGTAAAACGAAACTTCAAAGTAAAAAACCGAAAGGTTATTATGTAACTTTTATTAAGATTTATAACTTTTATTAAGTTGTTACACAGGGATAAAATATTATCAAAAGGAATAATTAATTCATTGACCCCATAATCAGTGTAAAAAAGATTTTGATGGTAAATATTTTGACAAATTTTACTGAAATACACCAAACAAGAAACAAAATTTTGAAAAACATGATTATTATTATAGTGTCCTATAAATCTATTCATCAAACCAGGAAGGAATAATTTAAGTGGCCTTAAACACATACAAAGAGGGTTTCAGAGTGAGTAAATATTTTTTGGATGCTGAAGGAAGATAGTTTTGTTTCATTTTTTAAATAAGATCATTTGGGATTTAGGGAAAAAAACAAGGATCTACTGCTAGAATTTGGAACAGTCTCTTTGTTTAGTGAAGCAGATAGTCAAGCTTGAGATGAAAAAATATTTTGAGAAATTAAAGAACCAGTAGCTCAGAGAAATGAATAGTCACAGATGGACTTATTGGACTTCTTTCATGAGTACATTTCCTATTTTATTGGCTTGGGGTAAGTAAAGCTCTTCAAATGAATAAAAACTGCAGAAGAGAAAAACATCCTTGGAAAATGTATAAAATATGTCCATTGCTTTTTTGAAAAATGTGGGTATGTGTGTAAGTGTGTGTATATATATCTGTGTATATATGTACACACACATGGATATATATGTTTTATATATATACACACACACATTGAATAATAGACACGGAACACTAGGAATAGAGAGATACATAGATATAGATCAATTCTTATTAACAAGAATTCAAAAACAATTTTCAAAGGCATTAAGAAATAATGCAATTTTTAACATCTACATTGTATAAAATAATTAATTATATAAACTAATATAAAGTAGCACTGACAGAAATCTGATAAAGTTAGAAATAAGAGTTTTAAGAACACATAAACTGATAGAAATGTTGTAATGTATAAAATCTCTTACTTAGTAATTGCTTTAAAAATGACATTCTTAAAACTCAATATGTGGAGTTATAGGATTTGTATACTAAACAGAATCACTTAAATTATTTTTATTACTTTCATAAAAAATAAGAGAGAAACATGTAATAAATATTAGCAGTGTTATATTTTTCTACATTAAAAATAGAACGCCTAATTATCCAATGCATAAACGTTGTATATGCTAAATAGTTTAGTCATTCTTTGCACTCAAAACTATTGTCTACGAATTAAAATATTATAATTAAACAGTCGTTGTATGACTATTGAGCAATATGGTCCACATGAGTAGGTGATTTTCTTTGTTTTTTAAATCTTTACTTTAAATTTCAGTCAATGGTCACTAATTTACTATTATTATACTATCTACTACTACTATCTACTAATTTACTTTGTCTCATAAATCTGACACTGTTTGAATCATCTACTTTTCTACATTTATGTTAATCTAAATAAGTTTTAGATAATTTTTTCAAAATGTATTTACGATTTATCTATAAAGTTGTATGTCATAATTTTGAGGTTATTTATATTGATTATTGAAAAGTATAAAATATTCCTTTGAATATATACTTTCTTGCTTAAAACTAACTGTACTCCATTTTGCCTTCTTGATCTCAGATTTCCAATTTTGCCTATATAATTTGGGAAAGTAAAGCTGTTGCTTTCACCCACAATATAAATCAACTCACATATATTGTATGTGGCCACAGTCAGTGTTGGCATTATACAAGAGTCATCTAATTATATATCATTGTATTTTCAATAATATATTTCATAGAACAAACATTGCATTTATAAATGTTCAGAGTTAAGAAAAATATAGTAGAATCAATACAAACATTGAAGAGTAGAAATAGGTAGTTGTGTTCTTAAAGTACAGTTGAAAAAGGAGTAGCTTTAGAGAAAAAGGTTTGATAGCCCTGGTTTTAAGAAAATGTTTAAGGTATGGTTTTGGCCAAACAAAACATATTTGCAACTTGAAATTATGGCTTCTGTTTACAAACCTTGGCAAATCATTAAAAATCATCAAAATAACTACATATTTATTTTTCTAATAGATTAGAAATATAGTATTAGGTGCTGCAAAAGTAATTGCAATTCAATGGCAAAAATTGCAATTACTTTTGCAGCAACCTAATAGAATCTTATAGGTGACCTTCCAAATTGCTTAGCTTATTATACATTCAAAAATGGGTAGGAGGTTTCAGAAAAAAGATAGATTGAGTGATGAGAAGGGCTGCAGGATAAATATTTAAATGCTCATAAAAAGCTATTTATTAGTTATCAGATTCATGGTGTATTTGTTAAAATAATTAATGCGATGATCTTTCTTATAAATAACAAATTTATAAAATAACTGCATCCAGATGTAGAATATTATCATATTCTAAAACTTGTTCTATCATTATTAATTTGTCAATAATCCATTTTCTGATGTTGAGAAAATATGCCAGATTGTATTATACTTCTTGATAATTAAACTACATAACAAGTCAAAACATTAATAAGTTTTTTTACATCATCATTTTTACACAAATCTGTTATTACTTATCCCTTTTTTGAAGATAATCTTTGAGTTTCTATTTAACAATAGTGGCTTTAAATCAATATGTTATGTACTTCAAGTACTACATTCATAGCCCACTTTTTTTACTATAAGAATTTTTTGAATCATATTTGCAAAACAGTTTAATTGAATCAAAGCCAATCTGTTCTGCAGTAAAATAAAAGCTCTAAAAGCTCTAAACATGTTAGTGATTGGTGCATTAAAGCCCAAAATGATTTAACTAGGTAGGAAATCCAAATACATCTAATGTTTTCTTTCGCCAGAAGTAAAAACATAATAAAAAATATATTCTTCCATTTTTAAATTGAAAGGAGATAGAAGCCAAATAGTTAAATAAGAATATTATCAGTTCAAATCAAGAATAAGCAATGTGCAATTTTGTAAGGTTTTTTTCATTGGTAAATATGTCTTATGTATTTGTAAGGAAAGAACACAAATCTAATTATATTGCATATTTGAGCATGTTGTGCATCTAAATCACCTGGCTTTCAGATGTATTCTCTATTTTTTATTTTATACAATTTATAGTGACTGGGTAGGCCTGCCTTTTAAATAACAGATTTTACCATTTATCTTTAATTTGAAACAAAGAAGATAATTAGAGGGCTGAAGAATGCTGCAGACATTACAGGAAAATAATTAGGTGACTATAGCCAGGTGTGGTGGCTCATGCCTGTAATGCTGGCACTTTGGAAGGCCGAGGTGGGCAAATCACATGAGGTCAGGAGTTCGAGACCAGCCTGGCCAACACAGTGAAACCTTGTCTCTACTAAAAATAGAAAAATTAGCCAGGTGTGCTGGTGGTGGGCGCTTGTAATCCCAGCTACTCAGGAGGCTGAGGCAGGAGAATCACTTAAACTTGAGTAACAAAGTCTGCTGTTAGCCAAGATCATGCTACTGCACTCCAGCCTGGATAACAGAGCCAGACTCTATCTCAAAAAAAAGAAAGAAAGAAGAAAATAAAAAAAGAATTAGGTGACTATAACTAAAGAGATCCACAGTAAAATAATACCAACATATACCACATACACACACACATGCCTGCATGCGCACATACAAAAGCATTGGCTAATAATTTTTCAATTATCTTTATCAGAGATAGTTTTTGTTTTACCCTTCCGTGGATTTACTTCACATATATGTATAGTGGCTCCATAGAGAGGCAGCCAAACAGACGTTGCATTTGTGTTATTTCTTTCTTATTTCTACCATATAAATGTGAGTGTTATTTTGTCTTCTGATGGGGATGCAATAAACAAGGAAGAAATTAGCTGGAAAGGAGAGAATAAACTACATCTGGAAAAGTCAGAGCTAGTTTGGGATGGGTAAGCATAGAAAGATAAAGAGGAAGAAAGAAGGAATAGTGAATCCCAATCAAGAAGTTGGGTCTGCAGCCAAGAATTTTAACTGCAGCCTCCCTATCAATATGAGGTGCCTGTCACCATCACAAAACCATTAGCCTCATTACATGAATGGGTCAAATGTTCAGACCAAATTGGTTTTATATTTCATCAATAAATTATTGATTTTTATTTATTTGATTATATACATATAATTGAATACACAAAGGGAAATTACTAGACTTTCATCACAATCAAAAAATGTGTAAGCCATTAATAGCCTATGACTTGACATACTAGGAAAATATCGCTAACAATAGTTATAGAATCCACTTTCCCCAGTATATTTTCACTGGGTAAATATAGTAGTTAAAAAAATAAATCAATACAAATATTTCCCCACAGTGGTCAAGTGGAACTTTCATTATTATATCAACCACATATTAGGATATTACTTAAAGATGCTAAAAAGAGACTAAATTGTAACTAGAGTAAATGCATTTAGAAATATAAAGAAAAATGTATTAATCATGAGCAATATAACCAGAAAGACAAATGCTAGCACTGGTCTATCCAAGCAGAGATAAGTAGACTTTGTTTACTAGCCCACACTTATTTCTATTGTAGAAATGCTAGTAAAGTCTCAGATTAAAAAAAAAAATAGTGTAAGCTAAACTGGTTTCCCAATTTTCTCAATAGTAAGTAATAAATGACAAACTTGCATTCAGTTATACTCTGAAAGTGAAAAAGTTTTCAAAGCTTTTATCAAAGGCAAATTTATGCAACTATTTTCTTTTCATGTCATAATTTAAATATGTAAGTTGAAAATGATGAGCTTTAATTGCATTATTTTTACAAAGGTTATACAAATTTAAATCCTGTCCTGCTTAAGTAATTACCCTTGTACTATCTACCCTTGTGACTGAATAGATAATAAATAAGGAAATATTTTCAAAAAAATAATAAACTCTTTGATTATCAATTCTAGAATAAAGCTTTAGTGATTACTAGGGGTGACCTCCACCCTCTACAGAATAAGAAACTGAGGATAAAAGCGAGAAAACCAGATAGTGAATAATGACAATACTAATAGTAATAAAAAACGACTCAGGGATTTTATCTCAAATTGCTGTTTTTTCAACAGGGTCAGCATTTGTATATATAGATATATATATTTCTATGTATATGAAATATATTTTAATTTAGAAAAATTTACATATCAGAACCTACAAATTAAAGAGGTTTCATTGACTCATTCATATTTGATGGACAAAATATTTGAAGACAATGAAATTAAATGCAAAGTGACAAATTAATTGTTACATTTAAAAAATTTTTGCTTAAATCTATAGCATTTCTTTAAAGTTACTGAGGATGATAATGAATAATGAATTCTGATTCTGAGGGGTTAATATACATAAAGTTTTATACCACAGTCTCATACATATTTCAGCAAATACTTTAATGTACTATAGAGAAGCATCAGCTGTATTAAATAAATAGCTACAAAAATACATAAAATTTTATTTAGTTTTCCATAATTCAAGAAAATATGTATCTACTCCTATAAATGTAATAAAAAATTATCTGGGTAGCTTTATTGTATCTGCTACTGGTACAGAATATTTTATTTTGGGAGATGCTGATTTAAAGATTAACCTAGAGACAGCCTTTAAACTTAAAGGTAATCATTATTGTAACACTTAGTTTTATTTTTAGGTAATCAATTAGTTTAACATTGCCCTTAGTTTATCTCACATTGAATCTTAACTTAGTGGACACCCTATTCTCAAAAAAAATCTGCCTTCAGTACTATTCAAATAATGTTCCCAGCCAAAGTTGTCACAAAGCATTCTTTGTTTTCTATGTAAAACAACATTCAAAGGATAAAAAGAACTTGAGAACATTTAGTCCAATATGATCATTTTTCAGGGAGGAAAAATGAGGTTAAGTAAAGTGACTGGTGTTATTACACAATAAGACACACACACACACTCACACACACCCAACTGAGAGAGAGAAAACAGCACTATAGACAAGACTATATAATCTGTTGTATCAAGACAACTATCAATTATATTTTTTGTCAGGCATTCGCCTAAAAAATTATTTCAAAAAACGATTGGCAAATAGAACAGGAAAGTAAACTTGTGCTAGTAATCAGAGGAAGAGTAGAACCTTTAAAAAATTAATTTTTAGGGTAGCTAAAAACTCTAAAATAGACTCTCTTAAGAAGCGTTTTAGCTCTCACTACTTAGCATTAAGTGTGAAAGGAATTCTCAGTCTCAGTCCTACATGCCTGTCAGCTCTTAGTATTTACGTGCACCTCCTTAATTCATGCTCAAGGATTATGTTATCAACAATGATTACCAGTGGTGGGAAAGCCTGGCTTGAAAGGGCTGAATAATGGCTAAGACTTACTTCTCTTCTTGCACATTTAAAGGCAGTGCTTTCATTCATAGCCAAAATACTGCTAACAGAGGTGGGTATTATTGTGCCTACTCCTCAGTTTCATGAAGAGATCTGTTGTTTCTTAGAACTTCTGAGCCACCTCATCTAGTTTCATGTTGTTTTTCCTTGTGTCATTAAAAAATACCTTGTTCCCACTTTTTCTCCTGCTGTATCCACTGAGTCTAGCCCATCCAGCAGTACACTGCATCTTAATATTCCTCTTTATTTTTTAAAGGAAATATATTTTACGAGGGAGTATTTACAGACAAATCACATTTTAGATCCCACCAATCATTCTGTTGAAGAAACTTACACTTAAGAGTAATAAAAAGTTCATTTTAATACTTTTGTACAGGTTAATAATTATTCTCATATTTTATTTTTCAGAGAAATATTTAACTGGATAAAACATAGAAATTATATGATTCTGGGTATATTTTATTTTTGAATTTAAAGTAGTAAGATTGATTCCATCAGTAGTTTAAATACGAAATAATTATGCTCAAGAAGTACATCACAAAATAGGTAGGCTGGGTAAACAAGAAATTAATACAAATATTCTTTGTCCAAAGTGTCAAATATTTACTAGCTATCAATATTACCACATTGCACTTGCCTAATAAAAAATACACTGAAGAACAGATACATTTTAGTGATTGTTTTATTAACATTGTAATATTTCTGTTACACCCAAGGAACCCCTGTGTGTAATTCATTGAAAAGCATTAGTATGATAATGATTCATATCACTGAACAAAGTGCTAAAGAATTTCGTTTTTCTGTATATATGGACCCAACAAAACAATAGTATTTTTGAGCATTTATTCTATTATCAGTATTGTTCTAATGCTATGAGATAGAAAATTAAAATGACATATTTCATTTATTTAATCTATTATCTCAGTAAGTGAATTAAGGCTTTAACATAGGAAAATGATATTAAATGGAGGATAATGAAGTAAGCATTTCAAGTGGAGGAGCCTAAAATAAATATGACATAGCATATTTATCTGTCAGGAAGTGTATCATCCAATAACTAAACCATCCTTTAAAATATAAGTAGACTATTAATGAACTGTAATGAACATTTTTGCTGGGAGGAAGAACATTAACAAAGTATGGAGATCTTAATATGAATGCAATGTAATATGCTATATGAGTATCATGTATGAGATATTTATTGGTATATTTAAATAAACCATAAGATTTTATTAGAGCATAGTAAAAAAGATGATATGACTCAGATTTCTAAAGGCTTAAATATTGGGCAGAAGAGGTTAGAGTTTATTGGAAAGGCATATTGGTTTCTTGCAGATGTTTAATCAATGAATAAAAAGTACTAAAGTTAGAGAAGATTTACCTAATAGTCATGTATAGAAAAGACAAAATAGATATAGATGAGAGAATCAAAAGATAGGGAGGTCTGTTGGGTTGGAGGTAATTACAGCCCAGCAAAAATTATAGTAGTAAGGGGAGTGTGAAATGAAAATAGAAAGGGTAATTCAGGAATTATTTTGAAAAGAAAGGCAATAAATTTTGGTGATATACTAGATACAAATATTTAAGGAAAAGACAGATAGATGATTTTAATAATTTTCATCTGGATGGTGGGACAGTGCTTCAGTTACCTCCCACATTGGCTGAGTATAGACAGGTTGTCAGTTTGGTATGGAGAGGGTGATCAATTTGATACTGGTCATGCTGAGTATGAAGTATAGCAGTTACATCTCCTTATAGTCAGCTGGAAATATGGAATGGGAACACTGGTGAGATATAAGTGGATTAAGCTATGTAGATATTCTCCTTAATCCAAAATCAGCAAGGGGCTATTCCAAGGAAAGCAAATGGGCTAGCTGTATATTAATATGGATGATAATGACTATATTAAGAATCTGTCAACATTATAATCCTTGCAATGTGGGAGTTACTTTGGTTTAGAGTGTGAAGTCATGTTACTGATCCTGATGATGTGTTGCCTCCCACATATGCAAATGTTACTCTTTCTATTTGGAAATCTTTTGGCATAGTGCTATCTAGCTAATATATTGCATTAGCGTGTATTTACTTTTATCAAATGGGATCATGAGTGTATGATGATCAGATTACTTGAGCTTTGAGTTATATTCAATTGAACCAAATATGTTTACATTCGATTGTGTTTATTTTATTTAAAACCATCTTCCTAAATTTTAAACTTGTATGCTCTTTCTTAGTTTACATAAAAGTGTTTTCTAAATGTTTTGTTCCTTTCATTCCTTTTTTAACCATAGTTTAACTTCATTCAACTTCAAAACATCACCATATCATTTTGCATTATGAAGCCTTTTACACCTAAGTATAGAAAACACAATGCAGCCTTAACTAACATCCTGCTCATTAATGATTTGGAAGGTAACTGAAAGTAATTATATCTAGGAAAATCTTTTCCTTAAATACTAACTCTTAAAGTACTTCAGTATGCACAATTAAAGAAAAAACAATATTGGCTTTGTGACTCAAAACTAATGCACACACAATTACTTTTTAAGTAATATATTTAAGTTATTGAACAATAGAAAATATTTTGGGATATATGTTATTCATAACAACAGAAAATGTATAATAGCAACTGATAATGGAATAACAACCATTCTTATTTCTGAAAAGAAATTGGTATTTGGGTTACATAAACTACTTTTTTTGGAATGATGACAATACAGATTTTCTGGCTAAGAAGATTAGTATTCATTAAGAAAGTAAACAAAAAAAATAGGCAAACAAATAATAAAACCTAAAAGTGAAGTGATACTTGATGAATATAAGAAGATCACAGTTTCACAAGATCATTTAGTGTGTTTGCAGAGCATGCCACTGAAAAGAAACCTTTAATTTATTTGCTATGGAATAAAACAGTATTTTAGGAAATTATCTCTATTTCTTAGACTTTTAATAACATTATAAAAGATAACTGCACAAACTAAACTTCAGAGTGGCAGAGATATTTTTACAGAAGCTTCTGGTAGTGAACCCTTGAGTTTCATATGGGTATTATAAAAGAATTTAATGGCAGTGTGTTTGATATAGTGCCTTTTCCAAAGTTATATGGTAACTGTTTACAGTAGACACATAAAATGTTTTAAGGTTACTTCTTAATATTTTATTTTCTGAAATCAATGTTAATTTAAAAATATTGGTTTTAAAAAATGAGCATTCCATCCTGGAAGGTGTTTTTTCCCCTCTCTTCTGATATGTTTAGTTAAATTCCTTTAATTTGATTTATTTCATTTGAGACATACTGTGGCATTTCTGAAAAATTGCTGAGGTTCTTGCTATTAGTATTTCTTCATGGATTTAAAGAGATAGCTTTTTCTAACAGTGTAAAAAAAAAGCAATATTCTATTCCATGTGAAAAATAATTAGAATTCAGGTGGCAATGGTAAAATATAGTGCAAACATAATATTGTAAACTTTAGGCTTCAGATGAATTTGAACATCCCTTAAGGATTTTATATCTTGAACATCCTTTAAGGATTTTATATCTATGCATATATTATTTAATTTTAGCAGTTGAAACATTTATATTATTAGACTTGGTATGGAAGTAAATAAAAGCAACGTTCATTCTGTAATGTTTTTAATAGAAATTAGTTAATGCATTTCTTATCTAATACCTGATATTTTCTTGAACATTTGTGATTTTTTGTATTCTGATGATATAACGGACATCATGACGAAATCTTAATTACTGATTGCTCTCAGTATGCATGATTTGGTTTTACAGAGTGAAGGATATAAATATGCTAAAAAGTGATGAAGCAAGGAGCCTTCTATTCTAAGTGAAAATTAAGTAATTACTCATTGATTGGAGAGTAGAAAAAACTAGAAATAGTATTCTTCTATAACTGGGAAATAAATTAGATCATAGGAGTTCCCTTTTCTTTTTTATGGGAAATGATAAAGACTGAAATGCTGACTGTAATGGATTGCAATAAGAGAGTAGAAACATTTTCACAGGTGATCTCCATTACAGACCTGTCTCAATCTTCCTGTACACTTCAGAGATACCTGATTTATATGATACTGAATTTTTATACTAATGAAAATAGTGTTCTTAGGTTATTTATTTCAGTTCAAAATGAGATAATATTGCTAAGTTTTATAATTGGCAAGTGCGACACAAACATCAAGTGATGTTATTAATTATATGTATCATTTTCAATAGTTCATTATTTAAATTTGCCTTATCTGGAATGCCTCACCTTACTCTTTCATGCCTTGTTTTAAACTATTTTAGTTGTAGGCAAGTCTGCTTTACAAAGGCTTGAGACGTTCCCATTATATGCCTGATCCCACTAGAGATGTCATGAAAATGGCATAATTTCAACAGATTATACTTAACAGACATGTGGTAAGGTTGTCTGTTACCTGGTAAGCCTGTAGAGACGTCATTTCCATTCTTCTTGACATGTGATCTGATTTTCTGCCTAGTATGATAATTGTTAAAACTGGCCTTCTTCAGGCCATTTCTGGGTTAAACTAATATAATTTCATACCCTAGAAGTAGAATTACCCTCACAACACTTAGTCCATCTAGATCCAATTTCTAAAATTACTCTCTGATTTCTGGCTATTTTCTTTCATGCTGGAGACACACACAACTATGAAATCCATTCCCAAGATCTGCTTCTCAAGAAAATACCAAACACACCAGTTGTTCCATGCTCACTTGTGTTGGCATCAAACTGGCCTGATCACCTATGTTGAAAAAGCATATGGCTCATTTAAATAATGCTGAAAAGTTGAGCATAGCTGAAGTGTAGGACAATTTATCAAAATCCAAAATTGAGGCTGAAAACGACTTACAGTCATTCTGTGAAAGTTTTTAATGTAAATCAGTTTTAGTGTAGCAAGTATCTGTTTTCCATTTCTCTTCTAAATAACCAAATCAGCATTACCTTGTCACCTGACATTTCTTTTTAAGTTTGGATGATGTAACTTTTCTTGTTAAGAAGGATAATTGTACTTTCTTTTGAGAATTTTACATTTTTATTCAACAAAGGTACCACTCTTTAGCAAATATTTATCAACGTTCAAGATAATCTTTTTTCCACAAATACAAAAGTAACAATTGAAAATTTGAGTATCAAATTTTGAATTTTTAAATTACTTTGGAAATTAAATTAAAATGTACTAAGAGATCATGTCTTCACATTATTAGTTTCATTATATGCCCATGAAAAGAAAAACAAGTCACAGTCAATATGAAAATAGTATATAATGCATAATGCAAAAAAACTTTGTATTTCTCATACTAGAATGTTTGTTTATATTTGGTTTTGGAACTGATTGTTTCTATTTTGTTTAAGACAAATTAATTTGAAAAACTATGTATTTTTCCTATTCCAACCCATTTACCTCCATCCATAAAATGAGGTGGAGAATTGCTATGTCAACTAAGTAATTAAGTAGAGCAAAAACAAAAACAAAAACAAAAAACAACAGCAAAAAACCCCAGAGCATTATAGTTAAATTTTTAAACAAGATTTGCTTTGAATTTTTGGTAATGCATGTGAAAGTTGATTGTTATGTAATAATAAGGATGAAGAAGAAATGAACTCATATTGAATTTAAATTCTGACATATAAATAGGAGAAAAGCCATTGTAGAAAGTCCATTTCAGCTTAAGGAAAAGAAGTGTTCAAATGTGTAAAGTATGTCACTTATTGGCTTAAAATTATATGTATTATAAAAATCATTTTTGTACTCTTCAGAGGTTGTAATGTAGTTTGCCCCTGATATGACAAAGTGTTCAAACTTATGTTTTATTAACTTGTTTTTTCAGAAAATGGTAATATATTCCCTCAATGAGCAGTAGATTATTTTATATATTATCTAAATTATTTCTTTTCTCTAAGGGTCTACAGTAAGAAATCTTTCAACAAAGATTATATACTTTCAGCAAGCATTTAAGTAGCAATATATAGTTACAAACCTGCTTTGCATATATTATCTCGCATGCTGAGTTTTTTCCCCTCCTCTTTTAGAAATGAATATTCAGCTCAGAGAGACTTAGCGATCTGTCACCACAGACAAAATATGTATTTGGCTGGAATTCAAACCTTCTAGTTTCAAAACCTGCAGTCATCCTATTATGCTTCTCTTAGGCACTGAAGTAATGCAGGTACTAATAATAATGAGGAAGAGGAGGAGAATGATTTTTAAAAGCCCATCTCTCAAAGGTTTCATAAAACTCTGGAAATACAAAATTGATACATGAAATCCCATTAGTATGGCAAAATACAATAGGTAATAACTAGATATTTGAAACATGTCAACTTTGGGGCAAAAGCAAACCCTATGGAATTTCAGAAAGGAAATTCCATAGGGAATAGAAGGATAGAAGCTAGTTTGGTGAATTAACTGAAGAAGAAGAGGACTTTTCACTTAGTAGAAACAGCATAAACAAAGGCATAATGAGACAGTGGGCCAGTGTACACAATAGTTTGAGTAAAGTTTAAAATATTGAGTGATATTAAATTGAGCCTTGAAATTCAGAGGCAGAGAAAGTTAAACCTGATTCAGCAGATGATATTGATTCTACACAAGGGGAGTTTCATGATGCATAACTTAATATGAGGATAGTTTTGCAAGACATTATGGAGAAAAGCGGAATCAAGTAGAAACTGCTTTAGAAAGTCCATGATTAAGAATGGAAACCAAAGTGCAATGAAGTCTATATGATCAATCAGAGACATTTTTTAAAAGTTGACATGTCTTAAGCATAGTTTTTATTTAAGTAAGAAGATTAAAAGAAGACAAACTTTATGTATCAAGAGCTCAGAGAAGTACCACATCACTTTAGAAAAGGAGGAATTGGGAAACAGATAATATGGGAGAAGTTATTTCGTTCAATTTTAAGCATTTTAAGTATGAGGAAATGGTGAGCTGCCTAGGTAGGAAGTTACAGAGATGGATGGAAATCCATTGAAGGAGAATGTATGGCTGTAAGTTAAGAGAGTTTTGTAATCATCAGCATAGAAGTTAAAGTCACAAGTGTGTTAAGTGACTAAGGAGGAAGGAGAGTTCTGAGAACTGAAACTGAGCCACAAGAGATTATCTGTTAATGGGGTAGAGGGAGAAACAAGGATGCATGTCAGAAGTTCAAAGAGAAGACAATCATTCAATAATAATGTTATTAGAAGTTCAAAAATGATTAAAAAATAAACTTGAGGAACAAGACAATGGATTTAAAAGCCAGATTTTACAGCAATGGAAGTTTAGGATTAAGGAGAAATTAGGTGTAAAGAAGTAACAGAATAATCATTTTAGATGTTTGGCCAGAAATTGAAAATGAAAGAGAGTATAAAAGGAGCATACAAAAAATTCAAATATGTTTTATATGCTCAAAAATGTTTCAAATGCTCACTTTTTTCTTAAACCTTGTGCTAAAAATTTGAGCAGATGCAAAGATAAATAAGGAACTATATTGGGATGTATTCATTTACAATATAATGGAAAAGGGAAAAGATGTGCATTAATTTATAGTGAAGAAAACAGGCTATGATAAGTATGACTTGACACTCTTCATTTTATAAATATGGAGAAAAGATATACTTGAGTACACAAGTAGTGGTTAAGCGTCTCTAATGAAGACAGCCCAAAATAACATAGCTTGATTTAGAGGACGTGTATTTTTCTCTCATTCTCAGTCCAGAGATCAGTCCAAGTCTGGTAGTACTGCTCTGTTTTCCTCAGCAAGAGTCTTCTAATATTTCTCTAGTTAGCACCATTTCCTAAAATGAGGAACATTTCAGGGCAAATGTTTTTAAAGAGAATTTTCAGAAAGTTGTGCAAATTGCTTCTGATCATATGCAAGTGGCTCAAACTGAGTTGAATAACAAGAGTAGGTGAGAAGCATAGTTTTAACTGGGAATCAATGTTACTAGTAAAATCTAGGGAAGTAAACAACTACTGAGGGTTAGTCACCAGTCTGTATTATAAATAACCTTTATGAAGAGAGAATGAGGAAAGCTACTAAATGGTGTTAGTAGGTATTATTGAAGGATGGATGTAGGATTTGAATATCTATGGAGTGAAGAGTAGGGAATTACAGGTTAAATGACAATATGAGCAAATAAACGAATAAGAATAAATACTGGGCTTTTCTTTCTTTTTTTTTTTTTTTTTTTTTGGAAAGTGGCTAATTATCCATCTAGTTAGAGATCATGTTTGCTGAGAAAATTTGATTATAATGTTTTTGAAAGAAAATGTGAAGAATCTTGAATCCCATGTTTAAAGGCTGGATATTTTACATATAGACAAGGGACATAATTAAAGATTTTTTAAATAAGATGTGATATTATGGGAATTGTTCCACATGAAAATCAACTTGGAATCAGTATATAGAGATTATAAATTTGAATAAAAAGTGGAAAATCCAGTTAGGAGACTACTGCTGCAGGATATGACAGCGTGAACTAGCATAGTGCCAATGGGAATAAACAGAAAAGGGGAAGGCCAGGAAATGAAAGAGACATTCTGGAAGTATACTGACATAAATTGCCAACTGTTGTTTTGGGTTGTGAGGCAAAGGAATATGAAGAATGGAAGTTGATTCAAGGATGTTAGGCCTAAGTGATCTAAGGGCTAGTGACAGCATCACTGCAATTGTTCATTTAGGGATGCTGGCAGGTGATGCTGCTAACAGAGATAGGAAATGTAATAAAAGAAGAGTTAGGAGGAAAAATTGGGAATTAATATAGGACATAAGAAAGTATTAGAAAGTCTACTGCCAGTACAGTGGAAATTCACTTTAAGTCAAGGGACTCATTAGGGTTTAATATATAGATTTGGGGTAAGAAATAATTGTATGAGCAGAAAACTATTAATATGGAGGCCAATTGAATTTTAAAAAGTGAATCCAAGAGTTGGAAAGTGAAGACAGACATTGAAGCAAGATCTGGAAACAGTGAAGATAGAATTAAGTGGAGGGAGCAGTCAGTCTTAGAGAAGTGAGATGATTTAGTTTAAAACAAAAATAAAGAATGGAGCTAGAATAAGAGTTGTGTTCACTTAAATGTGAGAGAGATAAGGCAGACCGAAGACAAAGCAATGCAAGGCCAGTGAGTGAGTGTGTTTGTGTGTGTTGGGGGATATTGCTTGAAAGTGGGAATCGGAGATAAAAAGAATTGATTTACCTTACCCCAGTATTAGGGGAATGGTAATAAATCAAATTGAGAAAGAGAAAAAGCTTTCCAAGTACTACCATAAAAAACAAAATGGAAATTCAAGTTAGAGACCACTTTTGTTTGTCTAGATTTGTATCTTTTGGAAGCTTTGTCTTTTTTGATCTCTTTAGTTTAAGAAAAAAAGCAGAGAAAGTATGAGATAAAACATGTACATTATTTTAATTTCACTATGGATTTATCAACATTTATATTTCTCTTTTTTGAATAAATTATACAAAACTTCCTTGAAACCAGTGCCAGTATTCCCAGATTCTTCCTTCCTACCTTTTTCTTCCCTCCCTTCCCACCTTTTTTCTTCCCTCCCTTCCCCTCCCCTGCCCTCCCCTCCCCTCCCCTTTCCTCCCTTCCCCTCCCCTCCCCTCCCCCCTTTCCCTTTCCTTCCCTTCCTCCCCTCCCCTCCCTTCCCCTTCCCCTCTTCCTTTCTCTCCTTTTCTCTCCTTCCTTTCCTTCCTTCTCAGATTATATAGTCTGACAAAATAGAAAATAACTTTTTAAAATGTATATGTGTACATTTGGATACCTCCCCAACCCTACAACCACATCTCAGTCCTCTCATTTCCCATGGAATCTCTTGAAACAACTATTTAATATTTCAGGGCTTGTGGAACGCTATTAAAAAAACTAGTGATCTCAGTCAAATTACACAGTCTCACTATCTTTAGCTATGTTTCTAGGATTTGTCATATAGGAAAACTAAATCTAGCTTTTATAGACCAGCTTCATGTTAATAGCTAATATACTTTTAGGAGTAGGCAAAGGGTATTTTAATTATCAAAAAATTAAAATTGGAGTTTGAATAACTATAGACAAAGTCATGGCATCTAACATTTACTTAATATTATCGTGCCAAAGTGTTGAATAGTT